>NW_025765514.1:440396-1837146 GCF_003918875.1 Haliotis rubra | reverse complement strand
CAGCGTGAATATAAGAGATATGACATGCCGATTTCGAGATTTAGTGGGTTTTGGTAATGTCAAAATTGTCGAAGAAAAGGCAAGTAAGCAGTACACATGTAGAAGCTGCTCATCTAACTGTGCATAATCCTATGTTATAGGTGAATAAACGGGTCTGATGATTCTGGTTTCACCCATGTAAACCAACTCGCATTTCTATTCTATACCAGATATTTTGCTGAAAATTGAGGCTTACGAGAAATGCCCAAATCCTGCTGTGTGTCATAGAAATGACTCGGTCAGTGATCAGTTAAATGTGACAACTTGGCTGATCTCTGCTAGGGAGCAATTTGTCTGTGTCAAACAAGGGGTAACGTTTGTCACTCATCCTGAATCTCAATAAAATATGCGGATGACAATATTTCTTCTTTTCTATTGCATTGCTTAAACCTGTTGATTTTTACATTTCTATCTATTTCATTAAAATCATCTTAGTGTTCCCTTACCGCTCCAAAAACAAACTGTGGGGAGATCCCGTTATGCTTCCGCCAGACCACCATAACGTTGCCGATGAGATCGTGAAAGTGGAGTCCCAGTGGTTTTATTCTGATCATGCTACCTTGAACAGGTTACCATAGGGCTTTCCCACTGATGTCTTCCAACAATCGCGTGCATCTCCTACTTCAATGGGATGCGGTTTGTTATAATTGTGAATTTTGTCAAAGCTTATGCAAAGGTAGTCTGGAATTGATGTTTAATGCTCCAGAATGCCGCTCTCTGACTGGGTATTGTCGACTTCCCGTCGACTCTGTGCAGTGTCTGTCAAACTTAATTCATCTGGGGTTGATTTGGGTGCAGTGCTTGAGAGCATTCTCGGTCTGAATTTAATGAGATAGTATATTCATATAAACTGAGGGCAAAAAAGAAACGTCCCTAAAGTAAAATTGTAAAAAAAACATTTCTTCTGTTTTCGTTATGACGGAAATTTATTTGAGGAACACATCTCCCGAACGCATCCCCACGTCTCACAGAAAGGAAACTAATGTGGAGTTTTTGTAAGCATGAAAAATTACTTTTATTCACGTTTTTGCATGCTTCTGTGGAAACATACCCGTAAGAAAGTACAGTATAAAAATTCATGCTCGACTGTCTGAATTCATCACTTCAATACGTTGGACACAAAGAACATGCCCCTCGACTCACGGCAGAACAGAGAGAACGAGCTATTGGGATGTTGCAGCTGGGTGCTTCTCACAGTCACGTTGCAAGAATCATGGGTTGCAGCAAGAAAACCATCACCAGACTGGATGATTATCGCTTCAGAACAACAGGTCGGACTGCAGACAGGCCTAGGACAGGGAGACCACCCGTAACCACCCCCAGGAAGACCGCCATTTACGGGTGCTGCACTTGCGCAACAGATTCCTGACTGTGACGTCATCAGCAACAACCAGCCTTACCCATCCAGTCAGTAGAAGGACCATATCCAGATCGACTCCGCCGATCGGTATCAGAGCCTACAGACCATTCCGGGCGTGACGTTAACGCGTGAACATCGACGCTCGTCGATTGGCTTCAGGTAACGTAGAGTTCGGCAGTGGCAGCCGCGGAACTGGCGCCGGGTACTCTTCAGCGACGAGCCGCTTCCCAGTTGAACAAAGCTGATGGTCGGGTACGAGTCTACAGATCGTCGGAACGAACGCAATGCGCACGTTGTTGCGTTCAGGAAGCAGACGTTTCAAGCGGCGGTAGTGTGATGGTGGGGGAAATTTGTGGCGAGAGGAAGATCTGACTTGTTGCGTGATAGAGGGAAACCTGAATGCCCGTCGATACATTGATGTTGTTTTACGACCTGTCGTGCTACCCTTCCGTCCAGCAGAATCGAGGCGTGTTGTTTCCAGCAGGATAACGCTACTCCCCACACTGCTGTTGTTACCCGGAACTTCCTGAACAACAACAACGTGTTCATTCCTTGGCCAGCAAGATCCCCCGATGATCACCTATTGAACACCTATGGATCATCTCGGCCGTCAGGTTAAGCAACGTCAACATCCCCCACAGACAAGAAACGCTTTGGCTCAAGCTCTGTTATGGGCAGAATGGCGTCGCATCCCACATACATGATCAGACGTCTTGTGCACTCTGCATGATGTCGTGGCAGCATGTATCGCTGCAAGAGGTGACACACTCGCTATTGAGGAGTTGACACCGAAAGACAATTCCGTCAGTACTGATGTGCATGTATTGTCAAAATCGAAAACCGACATTTGAACCCCGTGTCGTCAATAAACGTCACTCTAACTCTACTTACAGCAAATTGTTTCCAATTGTTCCGTAATGAGCCAGTCTGCACAATATGCTCTCCAAAAACTATATCAAACATTTCCAACATTGAATTGCACGTGTTTGTATCATTTTATGATGACAAAAACACCATCGTGACGCCTTCTTTCGGCCTTCAGCTTTATGTTTTATTCATTTCTCGTTTAATGGTATTGCCATAGGGTTTCTACAGTGTTGTGATATGTATTTACATGTCGTTCGTCAAAGATTTTAGAAACAAATTTTTCGAAGCAATATGGGAATTTTGGAATTTGGGACTTAGAAATTTAGGAATTAGCACCGGTTGTGCATCCCTTCCATGCTGATTTGTTTCATTTTATGAGGAATAATTTCTTCTGGATTTAAAACGTTCACAAGCATTACATTTTATTGTACTTGATGATCTTATACCAGCCAATGATTATATTGATCAATCCTTCCAATCGGCCTGTCCCCGCCGAACTAGAAATAGAAGGGATTGATTACACTGTCTCATCTTTATCATGTCTGATCTTCGTTTCATGTTAGAAATGTGAAGGACATTACTGATGCATCATAACAGTTATGTCCTCCATTCCATTCCGACTTGTACCATCGGCTCCGATGTGTTTTCAGTATTTCAACTGACTTGCATTTGCTTGTACATGTCACTCCATACACACATGTTTATGGTATAGCAATCAGGAAGGGGTTCGTTCCCTTTGTTTCTTTGTTGCCTTCGTTGCTTTGCAAAAGGAGTGGAAAGCAAAAGGTCAGAAGAAACAAATATTATTTGGTTAAGATACATTTACTGACGGCAAAGTGGTGGAGTTTTAAAGCAGCCATGATATATTAAATACATATTTCCATCTATTTGTTTTATCTACTCCAGCGTAATAATAAATAACTGCCCCAACATATATTCAAGTATATCAACACGTTTTAGTTTAAAGCGCGAATGTTTTTACCAAATTAAAATACCAGTGACATCGTTACCTCCCAGTAGATGATGTTATAGTGCAACACTGCAAGTTTCGAGTTTCAGTGAGATCGGTGGGTGGGGATATGGTGGTCCTTGGCATCCCTCTCCCACTGTCAGCGTCACTTCAGTCCCTCCACCAACAGGATGATGCATCCCTATCAGTCTTTGCTCCATTGTCTGCACGACGTTCCTATCCAACCACATAATTTATGTCAATCAGTGTTAAACGTCATAAACATAAGGCAAACAAACTTTGATGCCCCTCGTCACACCTTGATTCAATGGAAGACGTCATGAAGGGCATCCAGCTCAATACTCAACTATTTGAAGTGGAAGACCCGTTGGCTTATAACTTCATCTTATGACGGTAGGGACGCATAGAACACCGAATATAAGTCAATATTCGATTGGAAACACATCGAGTTACAGACATATTTTACAACTTCAGGCACAGAGACAGATGTAATATACAAGAGAATACAAAAGTTATATTGTAGATATACTAGATAAAGATATGAATCTTGTAACTGAATATCACCATTCAATTTATCAGCTTAAACAAAACAATGCACATTTTGCGTAAAACCGAGGGCAGTCAACAACATCATAAGTGAATACCCTGTCAATAGTAAGTAAAATATCAGCCAAAAGGATATATCCCATGATCTTTCCAAATGTCTTAATTTACAGTTTGACTGCGCTATCTGGAGGCAGACTGGCTTCGACCAAGTTACTGATGTATATGATAGATGATCCCAGCAATCCACTTGAGTACTGATCTAGCCAGTATCTACCAGCTGCTTCCCGGAGGAGGCCCTCAACGTTTTCGTGATGTGTCCATCCGACTGTATACAGAAACTCCTCAAATCAGGTAGAGTCTGTAAAACTTCATTGTCTATTATTGCATAATAGGATATATGACAAATACCAGAGCGGGTTTGTACCACGAGTATTACATCTACTGCAGGCATAAAGTACTTAGATTTACTGCTTCTATTTCCAAAGCAATATAAATTGCCGTTTAGGTCATTTATATCAAGTAACAATAACAATACACAACAAACTATCTTTTCAAAACAAATTACTTTTCCACAAGTTTATTTATAACGGGCCTTATACGAAATATGTATCAGTTCTTTACATATACCACAAAATTGGGTTTAAAAAATAGATCAGACATAATGGAAAAATATATACCTTTATGACAGTCATGTACTGAATCCAATGCTTCATGAAAGGAAGAATCTCTTTGACATATCAAAGAGTGGATGGTATGAAGTGCATACGTGTTTCTCTCGTCAGAGTCGCTGGATGGAATTAAACCTGACAATGACGGAGGCAACTGGGGACTCAAAATGGCTGGTGATTCCTTCCAGATGGAAGTAAGTCATGGATATTGCTCACAGTCGTGAGCTGTTCAAAACTGACGATGTTGTGTTTCTGGAGTTCATTCACTGCTCGAGGTATTATACACCACTGGTAAGCAACTATTCGGTGTAGGCATATTCTTGTGCTATTGTTGTGAAGTGATTCCTGTGTCAAAAGAAAATATATCAGTCTGCACTATTCCAGTATGTAAATTCCTTTACACCCTCCAAGGACAAGAACCCGTATCACTGCTGAGCTATTAGCATCCACATTAGTGTTGTTACTTCAACCTAATTAACACTCTTGGAAGTTATTAGATGTATATGACATCATGTTTCGATATTGTTAGCTCCTATTATATTACAGAACCTGGAGATTATTGCCCAGCAAAGGAAAGGAGTAATATGACAGAACAGGAAGCTGAACAGGTACCGAAAGTAAATATTCACAATATCCGAAGCTAAAGTGAGTGAGCATTTATAGTATGACCAGAAATTATTATTGAGAATTTTAGGGATATGTTTTTAATTGTAATTCTAGTATAAACAACCTTGACCAGCTATCAAGTGTTTGTTTTCATTCAAGAGCGACAGCTCCGTTAATCCTTTTCATTAGCTTGTGAAGAGTTATCTCCTTTGTTTACTTGCTAGCGGACGACATTTCAGTGATCCTCAGTATGGATGATTTAGAGAAGAGAAAGTTCATTTTAGAGTATTATAACAAGGACATCAAGATCAGCTAAAGTGATTTCAAGTTAGAACAGGCATCCCTTTGTCCACTGTTTATGGTGTTTTGAAAAATATTGCAAATGGATATGGCATTGAGCACCAGGGGAGGCGCAGGTAGGCCCCCTCGAAAATTGACTCTATCGGTGACAGGAGGCGGCTTGGTATTCTTGTTTCTAAAACAAACAGAAGGAGTTTAGAAAACTTAAGGCTGGATATGATTGCTGTAAGGAGACAATTAGAACTGAGCTGCATGCAGTGGGTTGGCAGAAAACGTCAAGGAATTCCATCACTGATCGCATGAAACCTGAACAAAGAAAAGCGAAGGTTGAACATTATAATGACATTGGTTAGATTAGATTATTAGATTGGCCAAGCTATAGCCCTGACCTAAATCCAATAGAAAATGTTTCTGGGACTTATGAAGAGAAAGTGTCGATAAGAAAAATCTGACAAATATTGCTACTACAGAATATGAAAGAAGAGGTGGTCCGATATTGGGACAGCATGGACCACGACTTTCTAACTTCTTTGTTCAGTACTATGCCCCGCCACATTGAAGCCTGCATTGCTGCCCATGGTGACCTAACAAAATACTAACTGTTCACCTGTCTTTGAATCTGAAGTTATATTCTGCTAATATTCACATTTAATACAGGAGTACTGAGTAAAAAAAATATAAAAAATTACGATCTTTAAATTTTCAATAATTTCTGGGTTGTACTGTAGCATTAATCCTGCAATATCACACCGGGCAGCCGAAATGGATCTTCACACATTGTACTCATGTGGGGAATCAAGTCCGATAATCAACTAGCGTGAACCACTTTAATCCCCAAAGATAAAAAGTGAGTGACTCACATGGTTGGGGTGGCCACAATATGGCATCATTTAGCTTCTGGCTTAATTATATCTACAGTCTATCGACATAGTTTGACTTTAGGCATAAAGTTTCAGCAACAACAGAGAACTTACGATATAACATCCCTCATGATTACATTTATTTGCAATGAGTGTTTTGTCTATATATGTATCATGATGGCAGTATCTGTAACTGTAATATGTAAGTTAAGATAAAGCTGAAACACGGAGAAGGGAAATTCGTACATGTATTGCATCAGGTTTTGTGGATTTGTTTATATGTACTACTTCTGATCTTCAACTCTATATATTTTATGCATCAGTGCCATTTCTTTTTCACGTTGTGTTTAGAAAAAGTCATAAGACACAAGAGCATGGGACATCTATTATATATCATATCTACTCTGTTGTATAAGAGGAATGAATATATGAATGCATACATTTGCAGCCTGTGATCGTCAGAGATTCCGTCGTTCAAGCTAAACTTCAAGTGCTCAGCAGAAGCCAAACTGGAACAAAGGTTGAAACCATGGGCTATATAGGGAGAGATGACTCCGTGGAGGTCAAGCATCAGCTCTATCATCTAGGCAGTTATGGATTTCACAACCAAACGTTAAATGTCAAGGACTCTAGAGGCATGTAAAATAACACTTCTTAAAATGTGTTGCTTTTTTCTTCTGTTGTCGTTATTGTAGACAGTTCACTTGAAGATGTTATTGAGAGAATCACTTTTTTCTCATTTCACAACCGAAAGTTAATTGTCGGGATTCTGGGGGTTATTCCTGTTGTGTTGCTTTGTTCCGGAGTGTTCAGTGAAGAAAGTGCATCTGAGCATAATACTGGAAACATTGATTTTATGGCCTTTCACTTTGATTACACTTTTTAGAAAGTGGTCAAGTCTATTAGGGACGGTAGCCTGGTTTAATCCTATGATTACACAAAAGTGCCACCAGCTTTTAGAAAGTGGTCAAATGTAACATATCTTATATTTCACTAATACGGATTAGGGATCCTTGTTATGGCATTGTAATACACAAAAAATGAAACTCAACTGTTACCGTTCGTGCAGAAGTCGACATTACAAAGTTACTTTGTCTTTATCTCTGTACCAGCTGTTTATAACATGTTTGAAGAACGGTTGATGCGGAAAAAACTGCTGTAGCTAAGACATTTTGACCGTCTCTAAAATATATACACTAATACGGAAATGTTTGGGCGTATTCAAAAGTACAACATTTGATAACAAAAGCGGATATTGCTGTTTCCACGATTTTCTGTAAACTGCAATTAGCATCAAGACTTTCATGAGTTAAAGTTAAAATGAATTTTTACGAGGCAACTGAAATTAGCAAAGGTTAACCCAAGACATCGATTCGTGCAGAACTAAACACAGGAACAATAAATAATAACAAGTAATACTGAAACATTAGCAGTTTAAAGGTTACAACCACCAGCATCAATACAATGGCTAGAAAAGTGGCAGCAATCAGTCAGTAAGTAACAAATTCTCCGCTCATGAATACAGAGTCCTGTTGGAAGCTGACATTAAATTTGTGTTTTCATGGACGTGTCCTTCAGGAATGACCTTTAAAACGCTCTTATCTCCTTCTCTTGCAACTGCACCAAGACTGTTTGTTGGTTGTTGTTTAACTCAATATTCCGGCTATGGCGGCGGTTTTAATACACAAAATCAAACTCCGTTGCTGTTGATTAAGTCGACATTACAAAGTTTTGTCCTCTGTACTAGTTGTTATAAACATGTTTGAAGAACGACTGCATAAACTCAGAACAACAGTTGCTGTGATCGTCCTCGCGTATTCAGTCTCTAAACGATAATACGGATACGGAAAGGTTTTACGCTGCATTCAAAGCTAAAGCAGTTGATAACAAGTGAGTGTAAATATATTTTACCGTGTTATATATAATAGCAATTGGCTTATGATGACCGGTGCCAAATAAGCATCAGACTTAAGTAAAATTAACTAAATAATTAACCAATAATACTAAAACATTGACAGTTGTAAGGCCATAATCCCCAGAATCAATAATACAATGGGTAGAAAGTGGCAGGAATCAGTCAGTAAGTAACAAATTCTCCGCTCATGAATTCAGAGTACTGTTGGAAGCTGGCATAAAATTTGTGTTTTCGTAGAGGCATCATTTCGATATGACCTCAAAACGCCTCTCTCATGCAACTGCAACAAGAACCTTCTAAAAATACGAACTTTGCCCTTTATGTCTTTGCTCTTGAAGTCTTTTGCCCTTTGATGTGCTTCTTACTCTCAAGATCCACGCCCTCATTAATGTACGATTTCTGTTCTTCAATTGATGTTGCCTCACTTGTCAATGACACCCCAATGGAGGTAACTCTAAACAACCTTCCAATGCAGAATGACAAGTATTACGTTTTACGATATTTTACGGTCCGCCTCAGGCATATTCTCAGCATGCATATATATATCACTGGAGACACACCAGTCGTCTCTACTGCCACATAACAATGTGAAGGTATGACTTGCAGCTATGTATAAGTTGACCAGTGGATTTTAGAATATTGTTCATCGTATTTTGTAAAAGAAATGTGGAATTGTTGAAGTGTATCACAGGACAAAAATATATATATACTCATGGAAACAAATAAGGAACACATACAAGTACAAATGTTCCTTTTATTCTTTTCGGGTTTCTTTACAAGGTATGTATTGCACTGTGACTGAAATTCTGGAAATGAATAAGGGAAACTTGCACTTCCTACGCGTTCCCTTATTCGTTTCTATGAGTATACATATGAAATATTTGGGACATCGTTCCATAACATTTCATGGCATTTTATGGTATTTCACCACAATGTTGTCATATTGATACAGTGGGCGCCATTTGTTATCAAGAGAGGGTGGAGAACGGTTCTGTCAGATTCGACGGTCTTTGTATCCAGCTGTTGCAGGAACTGGTTGGTTTTAAAACAACTCAATTTCAGGTTTCAGTATTTTATTGTTTATTATCTGCGCGCTCGCGTGGTGGGTTTGTGCGTGTGTGTACATGCGTACGCGTACTTTTCTGGTTAATCATGCCTGTAGTATAACTCAGCATGGGTCAAACAAAAGTTTTCTAGAACGTATTGAAAGGTTGTGACAAGACTTTGTCTGTTTGCTAGTTACAGACTCATGGTGCCCAAATGACAAGGAGTGGGGCGAGTACTCAATGGAAGTTGGACTGGGTTGGCCGTCCAAGCTGCTTAGTAATGAGGTAATGTTACAATCATAATACACAGGGGGCCGTGGTGGGTGTGTCTAGCGATGCTGGCATCAGCTGTTGTTCCCAGCTGAGGGAGATGTTCACAGTAGAGAATGCGTACGGCCAAGAGATGTTAATATTTAGAGAACATGGACGACCAGCAGTAGATGTTGATATTAGAGAACGTGGGCTACCAGCAGGAGATGTTGATAGTGGAGAATATGGACGACTAAACATGAGTGACCAGCAGGGGGATGTTGATAGTAGAGAACGTGGACGACCAACAGTAGGGTGTTCATAGTAGGGAACGTGGACGACCAACAGAAGATGTTCAAAATAGAGAACGTGGATGACTTAAAGTAGATGTTGATAGTAGAGAACGTGCAACAACCAGCAGGAGATGTTCATAGTAGAGAACGTGGATGACCAACAGAATTATTACGGCTAACAACGTCTGGTCTTTGTTGTACATATACAATGTTTCATTACTTGTTGTCCATTCACTGAGTAATCAAGGGGTACTATGTTTTTATGTTGTATATAGGCAACTGTAAATTGCGAATCTGAGTCATTTCTATAAGCAATATATTTTTTCAACATAACAAAACATCAACGAGCAGACAGAAATGTATTATTTGAACAACTTACAAATATTGACATTTTACCGAACATGGTCCGTATTTTACACGCATGTATGACAATGACAATGACAATACTTTATTACCCCAAAGGGAATTCTTTTACATTTGAAAGTGGTCACATGGGTTACATATAAAAATGACATTAAGGTTCATACTGACTGACTGACTGACTGAGTTTGGTTTTTTACGCCGCTTTTAGCAATATTCCAGCAACATCACGGCAGGGGACACCAGAAATGAGCTTCACACATTGTACCCATGTGGGGATTCGAACCCGGGTCTTCGGCGTGACGAGGCCAACGCTTTGACCACTAGGGCTACCCCACCGCCCTAAAGGTTCATAAAACACAAAACAACACGATAGCCAGACAAAGTTAACAATCATTTAAAAGTCGAATACTTGCTGGAATAAAATAATTTTTCCTTTTGAGTGTTCGGCGGCCTGAAGGTAAAAGATGGTATTCAGAAAATAAAAATGGCTGTACTAGTCAGATAAAATTCTCTCAGCGAGGAGGTTAATAACACAGGAATTAAAATGAAGGATAAATCCGAAACAGACATCCCAGAGATTGTAACTTGCACGAATTAAAATGATTTTGTTAAGATAGGATTTGCTTTTTGATATCAAAGAGCCATTCCAGCATTGAATTGAAAAGTTAACATACTTTCAACAAAACAACGATAAAACGACAGCATCACCTTTTGCTGATGTTAAAGATCTCAGTTTGCGCATAAAATACAATCTTTGCTGGCATTTTCTTAAAAACTAAAAATCGGTGTTTGGACCCTACCATGCAGTTTATTGTCGATGATAGTGCCAAGATAGTTGTATTGTTTTACACATTTCGACAGTTTCACCCTTGACATCAACAGGAAGAGTGTAACTGTTTTGGTTTCTAAAATCCACAATGCGTTCCCTTTGTTTTTGGTATTGCACTTAATTGCAGGTAGTTGTCGTCGTCACCAGTGTCCAAAACCTTTACATCGTTTTTGTAATGAGCTTCTGTCCCTTTTAATCCAAAGCCCGATTGCTCGATTTCAATCCATCGTGTCCCACGATCGTACCGTCTTCTTAACTTTACTGGTTCGCGCTTCAGTCTCTGTTTATATATTGGAACAAGATAAAACACAGATATGGTCTGAATTTTGAACCAAGAGGAGCTTTTCATTTCCCAGTGTAGGCATAAGTCAATGGTTTTCTGTTGACGTGTGGGACATTTGACGTATTGCTGATAGTGAGGCATAACTGTTCTTACTGACGCACCGTTAAAGTCGCCGAGCACAAACTTAGGAGCGTCGGGTGAGGGTTGTTTAAAGCTTTTGCACGTGATTGTAGATGACATCAGCTGCGTTGTTATTGTTAGCACTAGGTGGGATATATGTGAGAATCGTGAGTATTTGCCCGAACTCACGGGGAAGATAAGATGGCCGTAGTGAGACTGAGAGTAGTTCAATGTCGGAGCGCATATCTTCTCTCGTACCACAATGTTCTTACACCATGTTTGATTAACATATATACATACGCCTCCTCCTATGGATTTACCAGTCTTCTCTTCACTCCCGTCTAAGTGTATAGGTGAGCCAAACGTTGGCAGAATCAAACTGCCGTTGCTAATGGTGTCATTGAGCCAGGTTTCAGTGAAACATAACAGACAGCTATCTTTGAATTCGTACATATATCCTGTGCATGCATCAAGTTCATCAATTGTATTCCGAAGAGATTTCCCATTAGATAAGAGGATTGTTCGGAGCGGGGTGTCGACTTACGAGCTCTCACATCGTCGTCTTGCACCTCTTCGCTTACCCTCGTTTCCCGCCTTTAGTGTCAGGATTTGATTTTCCGCCCTGAGAATTGTCCAGCACACATTCCTGTGGTAGATCCAGATTGAAATCCAGCGGTGAAGCACTTTCTCTGAGGGAAACAAGTTCATCGTATTCGTAGCGAAGTATAGGTCTGACAATATGGCTTCCATCACGAGTGGACGGTTATCTACAGTTGACTTATGAAGCAAAGTTTGATGGGTTGTTATTTTCATACTTCCAGGAAGTTGATATGATTGTGGCACCGATGACTATGACAGACAGCAGAGGCACAGTCATCGATTTCACAGTTCCTTACTTCTACGCCAACTCGGCTCTTATTCTCAACAAACAAGATCCCAACACCAACAAGTGGATGACTCTACTCTCCGTTACATTGCGTGTATCCTCGTCTCACTAATCTTCTCCACTGTTTCTTCCTGATAGAAGAAAGGTCACCAGTCCGTTCTCACTCGACAGACCCACGGATATGCTGACCATATGTCTATACTCTGGTATCATTTGTCTTATAGAAGAAATCAGCAGTGTTCAATAACAAACAGTCCGTATCATTTGGAATGACGACAGACTTTAATTGAATAATGCATATTCGACCTATTCGATAAGTCTTGATGGTGTAATTGATATAGTTCTTCCTTCCTAGTTTTGATTTTATCATTTAATATGAATAAATGCGGCATAGATGGTTCTTGATGGCCCCCATAAGGGGGCCTAAATCATCAGTGTTCAATAACAAACATATCTAAAACGCAACCCATTTTGGCAGTATGCTCATTTGTTGGTCATAATAACATGACTTCAATTTGTAGTGCGGCCCACTCACCTACTCTGACGCCCCCAAATTAGACAACCGGAATTTTTCGTCGGTGCTCGATTAATTTGAAAGCTAAAATTCAGTGAAAGTGCATTAGGAGCCCAAGCAAAAGACAAAGATCCGTTATTAAAGTCTTCAAATGTTTAAATATTCAAATTGTTTATTAATGTTCCGATGATTTTATTTCTCAGTGAAATAATATGCCAATAAGAAGTTAACAGGCTGCGACGTTTCGATCCTGATACATGTGCATCGACGTATATTTGTATTAGGAGGAGCATACCTTCCCAACACGGAGTCCGGACGCACGATGCTCAGCTGTTGGTGGCTGTTCCGCTGTGATAATGGCAGCCACCTACAGTGGTAACCTCATAGCGTTCCTCACCGACGGACGAGAAAAACGCCCTTCTCCAGTCTGGCTGAAATGGTGCAGCAGGACACGTACAATTGGGGATTTGTGGACGGGACATCACTGGTCACTCTCTTTCAGGTAGGAAGATAGGTTTTATGTCGCATTCTAAATTACTGCGCCTTGTGTAGCCACGTTTGAATCAGGATGCGGCTAGCATCAAAAGTACCACATTGTTGATGGCTTTACAATGCTGAGAATACCATGCCACAGATAACTTAACATTTGACCACTTCCAAGCTCCAATAATTGAGCTGGGCGCCGACGGTAAAAATAAGTACCTATTTTAACATATTTTGGTATAAAGCGATCAGGAATCAAACCACAGACCTTCTTCTTGCCGAGCAGACGCTGCATCCACTGGTCCACTGGTGCGGTTTCGAATCTTTCAGGAACGTTTTGTCAAAAGTATCTGTTTTCATGCCTGACTTGCAATAGGTGTGTGTGAGTTCCAATTGGCAGACTTCACACGTTGTAGCAGTGTCGATATCAAAAGGATCTTTTCTAAGACGAGTCAATAAACATTATCCAGTTTAACCTTTGATAGCCAATTACATTACCAGACAAAGCAACTCACATGTTGCCCGATCTGGAGGTTCCGCTTGTGGTGTATCCATGCTGTATTGACCACAAAGACTATCATGACATAGAAAACATTCATACAAGGCGATGACGGTACTGGAGGTTGTTCCTAGAGATCTGTGGTTTAATTAATTACCATTAGTTGTTATTTATCTGTAAATGGGACACTCTTGATTGTTTACATTGTTTGTTGATGATATAACATTATTTAGTATACATACGAAACATGTTTTCAGGACTCTAACATTTCCGTCTATCAGAAAATATGGCAACGCGTGGAGGAAACGACGGCAAGGGATCCTGATTGGTTGAGTCAAGATGGCAACGAGCACCTGCGCCGAGCGGCAGAGAGCCCATATGTCTATATTACAGACGCGTCTACCTTGGAGATGTGGGACGATCCACGGCGGTGTAATTTACAGATGCTGAGTGAGAACTTCCGTTCCATGCCAATTGCAGTTGGCCTTCCCAAAACAGCGAACAGATTCATGTCTTCTCCCAACAGTGAGTACCACATGTGTTGCGGTATGTTTCGTATTCGTGGTTTTCTTGCATTGATTATATATTTAATCCTGGCTATGGGTATTGGGTGAGTGAATGTACCCATACATCAACTTGACAGCACTGTTGTTGAATCGGATTATTTTGTTATCCCGCCTGACTACTATCAGTGGCCACGGTTTATGGTCTGTGCTGGCAAGGAATCGGATATAAACCCCCGTTAATAATTAGCAGAATTTAGACTATGTGCAGAATTTGGTAAATATGTAATATGATATTGACTGTACAAAGTAACACGAGAGAGATCATATCCCTATATTTTGTTTCCGGTAATCGCCTCTTTCGACAAGCATGGGTTGCTGAAGATCAATTTTAACCCGGGTCTTAAATAACTGTTATAGAAATCTTTATTCTTGTAAGATTGTATGATGTACAAATGTTCTGTCAAAATACAATCTTTATACTTTATATTTACCTTCACAGAATATTGAAGGTATTCGAAAGCGGCCTTCTGGATCTGTGGTGGAAACGGTGGAAACCCAAACATCAGTGTGAGCCTTCAAGCAGAAACGCAAAGAGAGTGGATCTATGGGCATTGCAGAGCACCTTCTACAGTTCGGGGTGGGGTGGCCATGGCACTCTTAGTCCTTGTGTTTGAACTGATTAATAAACGGAGATGTAAACAAAGTCAGCAAACAAAATCTCCATGAGATCTGATCCAGACATACCTTCTAGCACTTGACCGAAGCTGCACAGGGGCCTTAGGAAGCCTTATCATCTGTAAACCTGCCTTGATTATGAATTATACATGTATAGGCTTTCCAGTGTAAGAGAGTTACTCTTCTTTCGTGGCTTGGCATTTGTATTGCTAAATCATTCAGTTGGTTGTTCAGTGATCAATATGCACTATGTACTACAAAACGCTGTATCAGTTTTCAAAGTATAAATGAACTGTCACAATCCATTGCAGTAATGAACTACTGTGATATTATATACTACTTGTTAAAACTTAATTTGTTGTTACATGTAATTTCTATGGGCATGCAAACTTTTTTGATCATCCATCTATACTATTCAAAAAAAGAGACGCATAACCCAGAGATCTGTTGCGAAAATGTTGTATTTTCAAATATGTATAACTCGTCTACAAATACACTTTAGTTCATGAATTTTTACATCAGTTTAGAAGAAGAAATTTTAGATAACGGACACGTTGAGCGCGATGGTGACGACGTAGCACGGTCCCGACGTCGGGGCTGTGCTTTCACCTGAGGCAGTAGGATCACAGCCAATGTAGTACCCGGATGTACCGATCTTGGACTGCAGTGGTGACTCGAGGTCTGCCTGTATCGTGCTCAGACTAACATTCAGACGCTTGGCAACAGAAGATTGTTAATCTCCAGCGAGGATTCTTTCAATGGCGATGTTCCGTGTCGCAGCGTCAAGACGTAGCGTAGTCATTTGAACTTAAAACTCCTTCAAAAAGAATGCCGATTTCCGAAAGTAACCTGGATGTTTATAGACAGACAATACATGGTCTTTGCTGCACAATTTCAACTGGATGCTGATTGCTGTTGCGTTGTGGCGATGCCTTTTTAATCTTTGTAAGAAATCTCATCAAAATCAACATTTTCAGGTAAACTTATTTTTTACTTCTGCAATTGTGTAAAATCATGTTATCAACACTTTTGTTACATATCTTGACGATTGTCTGACCACAATAGGTAATTAATAGATTTTTAAAAATACAAAACGCATATGCGTTTCTCTTTGGGATAGTATATTATGTTTTTTTCTCTAATTTAATGTAATCGTGACTTATACAGTATGTGTTTTATATCCAATTCAAAATCATTCAAGATTTTCTGCTTTGGTTGAATGCTTCGACGTCCCTTCGTGTCCATACAGTGATCAAGTCTTCATTAACACAAGGCTTTCCTGGCATGTACTGCCAGACATGGCAACATACAATTGATGATAAGGGGAACCTGGTTGTTCCCAGTGAACTTTAGTTCGCTATTCAAATGATAATTGTGGTTTAGTCAGACAATAGACCGATCATGTGTTTCATTTTTAGCTGTAAATTCTTTCTACGTAGATTCTCTGGACATAAGATTATTAAATGCCCCTCAACGGCGTCCCTCTCTTTTGTGATCAGATGAAGAAAGCTGTATGGAATCCTTTGAGACCATATGATCCAAATACGCCAAGATCCAAAAACTTTCTTAACCTTCAGCCAAGCTTAGTTTTCTTTTGGCCAAGAGATGTCATTCCAACCAGATGAGCAAGTGCAATAGCACAGTTGGTCTCCATGTAGATGCCTTCTTCTTGCCTTAATGTCAAACAGACAAATTTCACTTTTATCTGTGCAGAAGTCTAGCTCTACACGTATTCTTTTCTCACTAAATTGCAAAGGACATTATTTTCAATATTGAGAAAATGTCCTGAAATGTTGTTGATAAAAATGTAACAGTATGTATGCAAGTAACTGTATGTATGGTCACCAAGTGTAGTGACACGTGTCTATGGATCAAGGACTGGGGTTTCCCTTTCAGGTTTTCGAGCTTGGTAGTGTTGTACAGGGGTTAAACGTTTGGATGTCTTCTGTGATGAAGTAGATCATGCCACATACTGTTTTGTCGGTAACCTAAGATGATACATGTTTTAAACTTTTGTTGCCTTATACTTAAAAAAACCTGTAGGAAAATGTCATGAAAAGGAAATAAAGGAGCAGCATGCTCGCTTAAGTTGTGACACTCAAATGCAGTGACAGGACTAAAAAAGGTCAACCGTCAGACATTTTGTCTGCGTTTGACGAGTTACTGGACGTGGGAACATGCCAGGAGTGAATGCTATTAATTAAACATCGCCATAATACGTCAAAAGCAGGATAGTTCTTGTCTGCACTTGCACGCCCTATCAACATGCAACAGAGCACCATACCTCGTTTATGTGATCGGTACGACCTCAGTTCACACCACAATTGTCCGATGAGTCCTTGCACAAAAAACTACATCCGAGTCTTTAATCTACGTCCAAACACAGCTCGTGTCACTGTTGACGTATTTAATAATTCAAATTGCAATGTCTTGGACGGGCTTTCACATCTCCGGATCTGAGCCGGATAGAGCACCACGGAAATCGATAATAAGAATGTATGCCAGTTCAAATAATTATCTACTTTCAACAAACCAAAGCCCAAACGATTCATGCTTTGCAAATGGACTTGAAAGAAATCGATGTTCTGATTTAACTGAGCCCAGTTACACGCATTTCGTCTTAAACATGTGTATATATCAATCTTTACTTAGCAATACTACTGTGTTATCTGCACTCCTCGGTTAATGAACCCAAGCAATTCTCACTTCTTTGTATACAGACAAATACGAGAGTACACACCTGACAACACCAACGTGTCGTTAACGTCAACAAACTTGATCATTACTCTTTTACAAGTGGGGTACCCAGCGTTACTATGGAGGATACATTATGAAGAAATGACACAGCATACTAATGGACGCTACACACGCTGACGGATATCAACACCAAAGTGTACAGTAGGCGTATGTCTGTTTGAGTTTGAAACAACAGAATCAAATTTCAGCGTTGTGTTCTGTAAATTGAACCGGGTGTGTTTTTGTATTGTCTTTAATCGACTATTTTGTGAGTTTATTTACGGACAAGCTTCCATTGTGGTTCTGATGATCCAAGAACAGTAATGATGACTTAATGTAAACAGGATGTCACTATGCAACGGCGATGTCAAATCACTGCATCGCATGCTACGGTCATTATCCAGTATCAGACTTCGTCCAGACACACTGTCTCTGAAACGAACGGACGAGGACAGTAATTTGTACCATGCGCATAATCATCTTACTGACGTACACATATTCGTGCGTTTGGACTCTATCTCTGGGTGAGTTAAATTCATAATGCTACTGTTTTGTATATAGATAGATAGATAGATAAGAGTGATGTAGTTTTATTCACACGTTTTGCGTATTGAGGTGTTTTGAACTATTCAAGGCCCATGGTCCCTAGTATGGTGATATACTTTCGGTTGTTGGCGATCTATAGCCCATTTTTATACTGTCTTGTCCTAATTCGACGTCCAATTTTAGGGAGATATGCTAGTTTTATTCTTAATACTGTGATATTCTAGTTGGTTTAACTGTCCTTCGTAGACAGGTTTTTTATAATTTACATGTATTTATGGTTAATTTGAAACTTGTTTTAGTCACGATATGGCTGAAATATTGCCGATGTGACTGTAAATTTTAACTCACTCACTCACTATTCAAGGGCATTTACAAACGATATGATATATATAATTGCGTGTTTCTCAAATGTCATTGTACTTTTAAACAGTCCCCCATTAGCAACCATGCATACGTGTAACATTCATGTAAGTATAGTGATGGTCTTTAGCTCAATATGACTCCTGTAGATGCACGATGATTTTTATATTCGGAATATATATTTTCAACGTAAAGAGAGTTTTTTTCATAAGGCCATTAGTACGTTTCAAAACAGTATTCTCAGCGTGAATGTATGACCTATGACATGACGATTTCGAGATTTATTGAGTTTTGGTCATGTCAAAATTGACGAGGAAAAGGCAAGTAAGCAGTACATTTAGAAGCTGGCCATCTGACTGTGTAGAATCCTATGTTATAAGTGAGTAAAAGGTTCGATGAGTCTGGTTTGCATCATGTAACCAGTTCGCTTTTTTATTTTATACCAGATATTTTGCTGAACATTGAGGCGTATGAGAAATGCCAACATCCTGTTGCGTGCCATAGAAATGACTCGGTCAGGGATCAGTTAAATGTATCAAATTGGCTGATTTCTGCAGGAGAGCAATTTGCTGCGTCGAAAACAGGTAACGTTTATCATTCATCTGGAATCTCAATAAAATATGTGCTTACAGTTTTCTTAATTTCTTTTCATTTTTTGCTTAAATCTGTTTGATGATGACTTTTAATTTTCATCTATTTCATTAAAATCGTCTTATATTCCCTACGGCTGCATAACAAAACGCGATGACATCCTGTTACACGTCATGTCAGAGCGCCCATGGTTCCTAGTGTGGTGATCTACCTTCAGTTGTTGGCGATCTATAGCCCGTGTTTTATACTGTATTGTCTTCTTTAATTGAAATGTTTTAGCTTTGCCCTCTAGTTGTCTCCCGCCGCAGCGCGGAACGGGGGACTAAGTATTCAGCAGCGTCCGTCCGTTCGTACGTCCGTCCGTACGTCCCGATTCTTGTTAACGCGATATCTCATGAAATGTTGTACCCAATGTCTTCAAATTTGGTGACAGCATACATTGGAGTATTACACAGACACCAGTTTATTTGGGTGACCTTGACCTTATCTTCAAGGTCACCACAACACTTTGACCATTTTTCAAACTGTTGTTAACATGATATCTCATGGACTGTTGTACCCAGTGTCTTCAAATTTGGTGATAGCCTACATTGGGGGATTACGCAGACGCCAGTTGATTTTGGGTGACCTTGACCTTATCTTCAAGGTCACCACGACACTTTTTACATTTTAACTCTTGTTAAAGCGATATCTCATGAATGTTGTACCCATTGTCTTCAAATTTGGTGACAGCATACATTGGAGTATTACACAGACACCAGTTTATTTGGGTGACCTTGACTATATCTTCAAGGTCACCACAACACTTTGACTATTTTTCAAACTGTTGTTAACATGATATCTCATGGACTGTTGTACCCAGTGTCTTCAAATTTGGTGATAGCCTACATTAGGGGATTACGCAGACACCAGTTTATTTGGGTGACCTTGACCTTATCTTCAAGGTCACCACGATACTTTGACCGCTTTTTAAAGCAGATATCTCATAAAACATTGCACCCAATGTTTCAAGTATGTTGACAGCCTACATTGGGTGATTATGCAGACACCAGTCATTTCAGGCATCTTGTATGTGACCCAAAAATAAAAAGTAGTAAATATAGATATTCCATTCTTTAGCGGCGGGGGACATTGCCATATCAGTGGCAAACACTTGTTTTATATTCATATCTGTGATTATCTAGTATTTTTACTGTCCATCGTCGACAGGTTTTAATCTTCAAAATGTTTTCACTTTTTATTGCATAATTTGTTTTCGTCACGATATGACTGAGATATTGCCGATGTGACGTTAACTTTTAACTCACTCACTCACTCATGTCAGAGCGTCTTTTCATTCGACAACGATAACGTTACCAAGGAGATCGTGAAAGTGGAGGTGGTAGTGGTTCTATTTTGATCATGATACCTTGAACAGGTTGCCATGAGGCTTTCCTGACTGCTGCCTTCCAAACGATCGTCTATATCTCACTTCAATGAGATTTTTAAAAAAACATTCTAGAATTTGCTTTTGATTAGTTTACTGTTTTAATCATGAATTTCGTCAAACACATGTAATTGGCAGTGGCTGTGCAGGTGTGTGTGTGTGTGTGTGTGTGTGTGTGTGTGTGTGTGTGTGTGTGTGTGTGTGTGTGTGTGTGTGTGTGTGTGTGTCTGTGTGTGTGTGTGAGTGTGTGTGCGCGCGCGTGTGTGTGCGTGCGCCTGCGCCTGCGCGCGTGCGTGCGTGCGTGTGTTGTAAAAGGATATTCCTCC
Source organism: Haliotis rubra (assembly GCF_003918875.1). Taxonomy (NCBI): domain Eukaryota; kingdom Metazoa; phylum Mollusca; class Gastropoda; order Lepetellida; family Haliotidae; genus Haliotis; species Haliotis rubra. The sequence goes on along the minus strand of NW_025765514.1, from coordinate 1,816,284 downwards.
TAGGAGGGTACGTAAGTCCCGAAATCTTTAAAGTTAATTTAAAACTTAGAGTAGTTTATGCGTAGTATTTTTGTGATTTTTAATTATGGCTAAATTTGACTACAATTGCCAGCGGCTGAGGGGTGATGTGAATCCAGCTAGGGTCCATGTAGGTAGCAAAGGTACTGTAAGTCTCCTTGGTCCCTACTATGGTGATGTATATTCACTTGTTGGCGATCAAAAGCCCGCCTTTTATATTGAATTGTCTTCTTTAATTAAAATGTTTTATTTTTACATGCTAGTTTTATATTCATATATGTGATACTCTAGACTGATATCCGCCATTCCATATTCCGACTTGTACCATCGGTTCCCATGTGTTTTCAGTAGTACAACTGACTTGTAGTAGTAGTACATGTCACTCATACACACATGTTAATGGTATAGCAACCAGGAAGGGTTCGTTGCTTTGTTGTTGTCTCTTTCTCTTACTTGCGAAGAGGTGGAAGGCGGAAGGTCAGAAACAAGCGTTATCTGGTTAATATACTTTCACTGGCGTAGCAATGATGGGATTTTAAAGAAACCATGATATATTAAATACATATTTCCATCTATTTGTTTTATGTATTTCAATGTTCTAATGCCTAACTGTTCCAATATGGATTCGGCTATGTCAACATGTTTTACTTTAAAAGTGAATATTTTTATAACTTTAATAGCAGTGGTAAATTGCTCCTAGTGACGATGTTATAGCAACACCGTGTTTTGAGTTTCAGTGAGATCGGTGCATGGAGATATGGTGGTCCTGGCATCACTCTCTCCCTGTCAGCGTCACTTCAGTCCCTCCACCAACAGGAATGACATCCCTATCAGTCTTTGCTCCATTGTCTGCACGACGTTCCTATCCAGCCACACAATATATGTCCAATCAGTGTTAAACGTCACAAACACAAGGCAAACAAACTTTGATGCCCTCGTCACACCCGATTCCATGGAAGACGTCATGAAAGGCATCAGCTCAATACTCAACCGTTTGAAGTGGAAGACGTTCGTTGTCATAACTTCATCTTATGACGGTAGGATATAAAGCACTGATTTTTATCCACACCTTTGATGACAGTGATTAAGGAAAATGACTTTATAATAAAAAAATATGAAAGCAACAATTTGTGAATATCCGAATTATTACAAATACATCAACCAGTTACAAACATAGTGTGCAACTGCCCACAACAAGAGCCGAATGTCCCAAAAGTATAGCCGATTTAATGCTCACTAAATGACACTTTTTTCACATTTGTGACTGCTCTGTTAACATTTAATGTCATATGTTGCGTCGACCAAAAACAAACAATATTATAAGTCAATATTCCATCAGAACAGTAGTAAAATATCAGACAAAATGGTTATATCTTATGAATTAATTTCCACATGTCTTTATTTACAGTTTTGACTGCACTACCTGGAGGCAGACTGGCATCGATCAAGTTACTGCTGTACATGATAGATGATCCCACCAATCCACTTGAAAGTATTGACCTGGCCAGTATCTACCAGCTGCTTCCGGAGGAGGACCTCAACCTTCTTGTGATGTGTCCATCCGACTGTATACAGAAACTCCTGAGTCAGGTAGTGTCTGTAAACTTCCGGTATGTTCTCAGTTCATGGCCCCATTGCATTCTACCTGGAATGGTTCGTTTCTGGAAACTTTTTCAGTTTTCATCATCACATAATAGCATATATACTCATGGAAACAAATAAGGGAACACATGAAAGTACAAGTGTTCCTTTATTCATTTCCCAGTATTTCACCCAGAGTTCAATACACACCGTATGAAGAAATCTGGAAAAGAATAAAGGAACACTTGCACTTTCATGTCTTCCTTTATTTGTTTCCATGAGTATATGACAATACCAGAAGGTGAGTTTAACATCTACTGTGGGTTCTAACGTTCTGATGCTTCTCATCTCAAAGCAATATAATGTGCTGTATTTGGTAATCTATCAGGTAACAATAACAAAGCAACACGAATTACTTCTTCGCTGTGTCATTTAGAACGAACTTTATAAGAAATATGCATGTGTGTATAATTTAAAAGACATAAGGCATGGATTATCTTTATACAAAACATGTACTGAATGCAACCCTGCATGAAAAGAAGAGTGTTTTTTTTTAACAAAGGCATATCAAAGAGTTGGTAGTATGAAGTGCAAACGTGTTTCTCGTCAGGCTCGCTGGATGGAATCAAACATGACAATGACGGAATCAACTGGGGGCTCCAAATGGCTGTTGATTCCTTCAGCTGGAAGTGTCATGGATATTGCTCACAGTCGTGAGCCATTCAAAACTGATGGTGTTGTGTTTCTGGAGTTCATGGCCTGCTCGAGGTATTATGCACCACTGGTAAGAAACTGTTAGGTGTAGGTTTGTCCCATTCAGTAACTGACTTACCATTAGGGCTAGGGACCCTCTACAATCATGTGACGCAAGCAGATACGGGTGCAAATTGATATTTAGCAACCCATGCTTGTTGTAAGAGTGACTGTGACTACAGGTGACTAAGGGGGTCGGATGGTCGAGGACGCTGATTTGATTAAACCATATCATCCTATCCAAGTTGTGTAGATCTGGATTATCTATAGGTGGATTGGCTGGTGCTCACTAGTGTTGGGAATTGGTTAAAATCTCATAATTGATGATTGGTTTATTACCACCGATCAATCATCGAAAATAATTGGTTAGCGTCATTTATGAAATTTGTTAATGCACAAGAAAATAAGGAAAAAAAACATGTAGTTACTCTGGAGCTTTTGGGGCAAATTTTCATATCTTTATAGGATGACTAGTGTGTTAGGAACATAAATTTCTTGGTGTCTTTAAGATAAATTCAATCATGACTTGGAACGAGCTTATAATGCTTATGAAATGTAACAGACAAAACCAACCTTGTGATAAATATTGTTGATGAAAACAAGTGTTCCAGAATTGTTTGTGTTCGATTATGAGAAAACATGATCGATTGTTTGGTCGTTTAGTCACTGCGACCAATCTTCGATTATTTCAATTAATCGGACCACCACTAATGCTCACTACCGTCATTTAGCTGGAATATTGTTGAGTGCGGTGATAAACGGCTTAACAACGAACCTGCAAGAAGACATAGTGTAGTACTAATGCTGTGTAGTGATTTCTGGGTCAAAAAGAAAACGCTTGTCTGTGTCACTCTACATCATTACAATGTGTAAATTCCTTAACATCCTCCAAGGACAGGAGCTGGCATCCTGAATTCGTACTGAGCTATTAGTATCCGCATTAGTGTTACTTCAGCCTTATCAACACTCTTGATAGGTATATATATAGCATCATTTTGTTACAGAACCTGGAGATTATCGCTCAGCAAAGGAGTAATAAGACACAGCAGGAAGCAGAACAGATACCAAAGGTAAATGTTCTCAACATCTAAGTGAGTGAGTGAGTGAGTTTGTTTGTTTTATTTCAGCAATATCACAATGGGGGACAACAGAAATGGGCTTAAAACATTGTACCCATGTGGGGAATCGAGTCCGGGTGACGAGCAAACGCTTAAACCGCTAGGCTACACCACCGTTCCACGAAGCTAAAGAGTGACTCAAATGGTTTGGGTGGCCACAAGTTTTTGGCTGAATATATCCCTGTCTATCGACATAGGTCGACTTAGGCATAATGTATCAGGCAACACCAGAGATATTACCTTGTAAAACCCCATGATTTCACTGTTGCAATGAGTGTTTTTGTCTATATATGTATCATGACAGCAGTATCTGTAACTGTAATATGTAAGTTAAGATAAAGCTGAAACACGTAAAAGGGAAATTTGTATTGCGTCAGGTTTTGTGGATTTAATATGTACTACTTTACTTCTGAACTTCACCTCGATATAATTTATGCATCAGTATTGTCTTTACGTATACCACAAATTGTGTTGAAACTTGACTTAGACATAAGGGCATGGGATGTCTTATATATCTTATATAATATGTATATGCATACATTTGCAGCGGGCGACCGCAAGTGATACTGTCGTTCAAGCTAAGCTTCAAGTGCTTATAAAAAGTCATATTGGAACAAAGGTTGAAACCGTGGGCTATATAGGGAGAGATCACTCTCTGGAAGTCAAGCATCAACTCTATCACGGCAGCGAATATGGATTTCAGAACCGGACGTTAATTGTGGGGACTCAGGAGGTATCTAAATTACTTTTGTTGTTTTAATTTGTTGCTTTCTTCCGAAGTGTTTAGTGGAGGAAGTCCATCTGAAGATAATACGGTAAACATTGATTTTTGGTCTTTCACTTTACGTACAATGACATTATGTTGTTGGCGGTTTGTTATTGTGTTGATACATTCCTCTGTGCATCAACACCGGATATCTGAATCTAAACATCAACTCTATCAGGGCAGGGTAGCTTGCTTTAAACCCTATGGCTCAGGAAACGTAACTCACGATCCCACAGTTAATGTAAATGCTCTTGAGTATTGCTTTGTCCTTCTATAAACGGTTATCAAAGATTATTTTTCCATTAACGAACTTCTGGATCCAACATTTACATAGCTCTGCGTTAGGATGTTGACCACCTCGCATTGTTTACAGTGTGTGCCTGAACGGGAAATTCTGCGTTTGTATTGTGGGTTGTGTATTCTGGGAATAGAGCTGCTGCTTTAACCTAGCTTCTATTCAAATCCAAGATCAATCGTATTTTAACACATAGTTTGCTTTGGTTGTTATTTAACGTAAAATTCCGGCTATATGACAGTGGTTTTAATTAAAAAAAATGAAAGCGAGTGTAAATATTTTAACGATGTTATATAAATAGCAATTGGTTTATGCTGACCGGTTCCAAATTAGCATAAGACTTCAGTAAAACGTTATGGATTGTTATGTGGCAGCTTCACCCAGACATCGATTCTTGCAGAACTAAACTGTGAAATCAATACATAGCAACACAAGACCAAACATTTACAAATAATGCTGAAACATTAGCAGTCTTAAGGTTACAACCACCAGATTCAAGACTGACTGACTGACTGAGTTTGGTTTTACGCCGCTTTTAGCAATATTCCAGCAACATCACGGCGGGGGACACCAGAAATGGGCTTAACACATTGTACCCATGTGGGGATTCGAACCTGGGTCTTCGGCGTGACGAGCCAACGCTTTTACCATTAGGTTACCCCACCGCCCCCCCGAATCAAGACAATGGATAGAAAAGTGGCAGCAATCAGTTCATGAATTCATGGTACTGTTGGAAGCTGGCATGAAATTTGTGTTTTCATAGAGGTATCCTTTCGAAATGATCTCAAAACGCCCTCATGCATCTGCAACAAGAAACGACAAATAGGAACGACATTGTCTTTGCCCTTGCTGTGCTTCATTTCAAGATCCCGCCTCATTAATGTACGATTTCTGTTCTTCCACCTGATGTTGCATAACTTGTCAATGACACCCGAATGGCGGTAACTCTAAACAACCTTCCAATGCAGAATGACAAGCAGTAGTGAGTGAGTGAGTCAATATTTATCGGTCACATCAGCCATATCGTGACGAGAACAATGAATCAGTATACTATAGACCAACCAGTCTCAACTGCCACCTACCAATATGAAGGTATGAATCGCAGCTCTGTATAAACGACCAGTGGATTTTAGAATATGGTTCATCGTACTTTGTAAAAGAAATATGGACTTGTTGAAATTAATCACAGGACCAAAATAATAAATATGTACATGAAATATTCGGGACAAAATATTCATAACATTTCATGGTATTTTGATGGTATTTCACAACAATGTTTTCGTATTGATACAGTGGGCGCCATTTGTGATCAAGAGGGTGGAGAACGGTTCTGTCAGGTTCGACGGTCTTTGCATCCAGCTGTTGCAGGAACTTGCGAAACAACTCAATTTCAGGTTTCAGTCTTTTAATGTTTGTTTGTATTACCTATTGCGTGTGCGTGCGTGCGTGTGCGTGTGTGCGTACGCGTAGTTTTTCGGGTTAAATCATACTTAGTATAACTCAAACGTGTAAGGTCAAAAAAGTTTTACTAGAACGTATTGAACGGTTGTGACTAGACTTTGTTTGTGTTTGTTAGTTACAGACTGATGGAGCCCAAAGACAAGGAGTGGGGGCGGGTACTCAATGGAAGTTGGACGGGGCTGGTCAAGCTGCTTAGAAATGAGGTACGTTACAATCAAAATACAAAGAAAGGTGACGGTTGTGCTGGCATCAATAGTTACTCCCAGCAGCAGATGTTCATAGTAGAGACTGACTGACTGAGTTTGTTCATTTACACCGCTTGGACCACCAGCAATGTTCCAGAGAACATCACGGCGGGGACACCCAGAATGTTCATTGTATTCACATTGTACCAATGTGGGGACGACGAGCAGTAGATCTTCGGCGTGACGAGACAACGCTTTAACCATTAGGCTAAAGTAGATTCATAGTAGAGAACGTGGACGACCAGCAGAATTATTACGGCTAACAACGTCTTTGTTATACATACACGTTTCATGGCTGGTTGTTGTCCATTCACTGAGTAATCAAGGGGTACTATGTTCTATGTTGTATATAGGCAACTGTAAATGCGACACTTTGTATCTGAGTCATTAAGCAATATATTTCTCAACATAACAAAACGTCAGCGAGCAGACAGAATGAACAAAATGAACAAAAATGAATTTTAAGTGCAAAACAGTTGACTTTTAAACCGAACGTGGTCCGTATTTTATACTTCCAGGAAGTTGATATGATTGTGGCACCGATGACTATGACAGAGAGCAGAGCCACAGTCATCGATTTTACAGTGCCATACTTCTACACCCACTCAGCTCTTATCCTCAGCAAACAAGAGGCTAAGACCAACAAATGGTTGACCCTACTATACCTGTTCGACTACGAGGTTCTTGTGTGTATCCTCGTATCCTTCATCTTCTCCACTGCCATCCTCTTCCTGATAGAAGAAGTGACACCAGTCCGTTCGTGGACGGACGACAGACCCACGGATATGCTGACCCGATATGGAGATATACTCTTGTATCATTTTGGAGCTCTTATGGCGAACGGTAAATCAGCAGATTTCAATAACAAACATTCTGAAATACCATTTAGAATGTGTTTGGGTATATAAATATTACTTTAATTGCATGAATTATACATTCATATTCACTTTTCGACAAATCATGATGTGATGCTGTGATTGGTCATATGTGTGTTTCTAAAAGAGAAAATCTGTGAATAAGCTGTTGATCAGTTTTCTAGCTTTTAACATTATTTACATATTAATATGAATAAATGCAGTAAGAGGGTTCGGTTGATCCTGACTTGACTCCGAATCAGATCAGGGTCCTTGTCCACTCTCCACACAACCCTGACAGTGATTGGGACTTCTCCAAAGAAGTGCTGCCTAGTGGAACCCACCAAGAACCTTTCTGAGAAGTCTAAATAAACTGCATCCTTCCGCATTACCAGAGAGTTACAAGGGCTGTGTTCCAGACAGCAGACCCGCGTACTCTCCTGATACTAGACTCTTTGTTTACATGTGCATCGATGTATATTTGTATCCCAGGAGGAGCATACCTTCCCAACACGGAGTCCGGACGCACGGTGCTCAGCTGTTGGTGGCTGTTCACTGTGATAATGGCGGCCACCTACAGTGGTAACCTCATAGCGTTCCTCACCGACGGACGAGAGAAACAACCCTTCTCCAGCATGGCTGAGATGGTGCAGCAGGACACGTACAAGTGGGGATTTGTGGGCGGGACATCAGTGGTCTCTGTCTTTCAGGTCAGTTTGTGTGAGATGATTTGGATTATCGCAATTTTGATTCATGTCCACATTTTTGATGGCTTTACAATTCTATGATAAAATTCCGCAGATAACCTAACATTTTACCGAGACATGGTAAAAATAAGTACCATACGTATTTTGTATAATGCGACCATCTTTGAGGGCCTTCTTCTGCCGAGCAGACGTTTATCTTTTGGTCCACAGATGGGTTTCGAATTTGTACCATGTTGTAAACCCTATCTTGGCTGACTTCACACGTTGTGTAGTGCAGCGATTGAAAAGGGATCTTTGCTTGACGAGTCATTAAACATTATCCAGCTTAACCTTTATTGCCAATACACATTACCACGTAAAGCAGCTCACATGTTGCCCGATCTGGAGATTCAGGTTGTTGTGTATTCATGCTGTATTGACGGCATGGACTATCACGAAATAGAAAACATTCTTACCAGGCGATGACAATACTGGCAGTTGTTCCTAGAAATCTGTGGTTTAATCAATTACTATGACCTGTTATTTATCTGTAAACGGGAACTCCAGATTGTTTACATTGTTTGTTGATGATATAACATTATTTATGATAAATACGAAACATGTTTTCAGAACTCCAACATTTCCGTCTATCAGAAAATATGGCAACGTGTGGAGGAAATGACGGCAAACGATCCTGATTGGTTGAGTCAAGATGGCAACGAGCACCTGCGCCGAGCGGCAGAGAGCCAATATGTCTATATTGCAGAAGAGTCTACTTTGGAGATGTGGGACGACCCACGGCGGTGTAATTTACAGATGCTGAATGAGAACTTCCGTTCCATGCAACTTGCAGTTGGCCTACCCAAAACAGCGAACACATTCATATCTTCTCCCAACAGTGAGTACCACATGTGTTGCGATGTGCTTTGTATTGTTGTTTTGTTGTTTATTTTGTAACCTGACTATAGCTATGTCAGTGAGTGGATCATACATCAACTTGACATCAGTGTTGTAGATTTACGTCAGATTATTACATAATTATCCCGCCTGATTACGGAAATTATGTTTGGCCCACCTTAGCATGTTGCACATTCACTACCAGGTGTCAATGGATCCCAAAACATTGAACCTGAACGCACCAGTATGAAAAATCATACCATGTTTCACACGTGCAAATGGCAAAATGCACGTGCCGCATGTGCAAGGGCGGCTATAAATGTGGGGTTAGGAACATGGCCATCCATCATTTCACGACTTTCCACAATGCGAATATTACTAGAAGACGAAAGATTGAAAACCATAGGGATGCTCCAGGCCGGAATAACACAAGCCCGCACAGCAGCACAACTGGGTATCTCGCAGTCTGTAGTCAGTATGTTGTGGACACGTTTACTACCACTTGAAGAGTTCAAGATAGGCCTTGAGTGGTCGTCACAGATGTAACACCAGACGCGATGACCGGCGGATCATCACCGGAGCCTTCCGTGATCGACGACAAAATGCGTCACAGCTGCAGCAAGAACACAGACAGGCCACATCTCCACACAGACTATACGGAACCGTCTCCATGCTGCATACCTTCGAGCAAGGCGACCTTACATCCCGTTGCCCCTAGCAAACCGTCACAGGCAAGCTCGGAGAGACTGGTGTCATTGTCACCAGCGGTGGAGCAATGTCCAGTGGTCCCATTTTATGTCCCAGCGATGAGTCATGGTTCACCATGGGCTTCAATAACGACTGTCATCGTGTCTGACGACGACCTGGTGAACGCTACCAGCCAGCCGCCATGATTGATATGGAAGGAGGTCTGTTATGGTGTGGGGTGGAATCACGATGACGGGCGGGACAGATCTCCACATCTGCCAAGGGTTCACTGGTGTCTACTACCGTGACCACATCATCACGCCACACGTCCTGCCGTTTGCAAGCCGCCACGGACAAGGTTTCATTTTCGAGGATGATAACACCAGGGCTCACCGTGCTCGCGTTGCCCTTGAGCATCTCCGGCAGCACCGAATTTAAACTCTTCCATGGCCAGCAATGTCCCCCGACCTCTCCCTCATAGAACATGTGTGGGATATGCTCGGATGACGAGTGCAGGGGCGGCACCCTCCATGTCAGGACTTGGCAGAACTGGGCGTGGCACTCCCAAGAGGAATGGCAGAGGATTCCACAAGCTGACATTGGTCACGTCATTAGGAGTATGAGACGTCGATGTCATTCTTGGTCGGCAGCTAATGGTGGGCCAACCCGTTACTAACCGGTTTGTAACATTTGGGTTACCACCCCTGGTGAACTTTGCAAAATCCACAAAGAACATCTGCTACGTTATCAATTTGTTGACAACTGGTTCTAGACATCCTTATTCCCACATGAATATTGTTTCCCAAAGACAATTAAACATACGTTTGCTTTAATTTGTCTCAACTTTTCAATATTCCCTACTTTTTGTGAGCAGTATATTTCACTCCAGACTAGACAGTCCAGTGATTGACATTATGAGCATTGATTTATGCATCTGGACTAAGTGAACTACGAGAACAGGTCAATGAATAACCACCTAACAATAATCATTCTTTGCTGAAGACAAATTTCATTTTTGTACAATGCGTGTTCTTGAGGGTCAGACCGACCCAAGGAAAAATAAAATTCTTTTATAGAAATCATTATCCTTGTAAGAATGTATCATTTACAAATGTTCTGTCAATATATAATCTTTACACTTCTTGTTCACCTTTACAGAATATTGAAAGTGTTCGAAAGCGGCCTCCTGGATCAGTGGTGGAATCGGTTGAAGCCCAAACATCAGTGTGAGACTCCAAGCAGAAAAGCAAAAAGAGTTGATCTTTTAGCATTGCAGAGCGCCTTCTATGGTGCAGGAGTGGGTGTGGTCATGGCACTCGTAGTCCTTGTGTTTGAAATGATAAATAAACGATATAAACAAAGACAGCAAAGACAGTCTGAAAGTGTTGAGGCAGAGTCCATGAGATCTGATACTTCATCGCAGGAACTACCCCATCCAGACATACCTTCTACCACCTGACCAAAGACAGTGTTGCACAGATGCCTTATGAAGGCTTATCATCTGTAGCCCTCATCTTGATATTACGATGATAAACTCCTGATACCTCAGCAAGGAACAGACCTGCTAAAACACATTTTAGCACGTGTTGAACCAGGAAGACCTTATGAAAGTATATCCTATGGGATCCTTCTCTTGTAATATCGGTACTGATTCAAAGACTTTAAGTAAAGGACCTTAGGTTTTGTATAGCTTGATCCCCGAGATGGTCATGAAATGAAAACACCAATGGTTGTAGCTGTCTGCAAATCGTTTAAAAAATGGAAATTTGACAGTTGTAAAGTTGAGGCCATCCTCCTTGTCACAGCCTCTTATGATTATATCTTTATTACTCTGAATGTTTGCGCATAGATCTGATTGAGAAACGGATGGTTTCACTGATGTCTCTCAGTACTTGCTCATGTAGTAAAACTCAGTGGATAAGAATTGGCAATTTGAACATTATTGAACGATAACATGTAATCAATAAACCTTCAGTTAAACATCAATTTCTTAGTTTGATGTTGCCAGTCTGAGCTGAAATGCATATGTTTGTGCATACAAAAACTTCAGCGGGAATGGGAAGCACAGCTGAGGTCCATGGAAAAGGAAACTTCTTGTCATCACTTCACGCATTGTTTACCCAGTAAACTTAAGATGACATTTACTATTGTTTCCTCATGTATGTCGTACTGGATAACTGTATTAAAATCAGACACATCTCTATATCTTTCAGCATTCACATGCTATATTAATTAAGCCATTTTCTTTCGTAGTTGAATATGGTTGTTCTTTGTGAAAAGGATTTTGTGGTACATTTGCTTGACTCTGCAATATATACTGAACCACAAAAGAAACGTCGCCTTTCAAACTCAAATGCAATTTTTTTTCTTACAAGGTGGTGTTTTTATTGTGATTGGACCCTTTTGTTAACATGTTTTTCAATCCAAATTGACAGTTATTACCAACATCAGTGTGTTTTCTGATGAAAAAGCATATCGACCAAAAGCACCGAAAAAGGCAGACATGGTAAAAGGTTTCGTATGACATTCATGAAAACGAAAATGCACGTGCATGTCCTGACTACCCTACCAATGAAAGCGAGTCCCAAACTCGGCTGAAATCATTTTGGTTTTGACACAATCACAATGCCTCGACTTACGAGAGATCAGAGGATCCAAGTCTTGGGACTATTGTAAGTTGTCCAGACTGCACGGAGGGTAGCCAATCATTTTAATGTATATGTTAGGACACTCTACCGACTGCAGGAGTGGTATCAGGTCACTAACAGCATCCAAGACGCAGTGAGCGACCTTCAGTAACAACCGTCAAAACGTCAAAACCGACAGAATGTGCGCAACCATCTGCAGGATCGCTTCCCAAAATCAATGGAAACAGCACGCCCGACCCGTGGGGCTGACAACAGACCCAGTAGTGCCGATACAGTGGGTCGACGTTTGCGCGTAAGAAACCTCTGCTGTCACAGACCATAGCGTAGTGCTATCCTCACCGTTCATCACCGAAAAAAACTATGGGCAGTGGGCAACTCAGCATCGAAATTACCGTTATCGACAATGGAGAACTGTGCTTTTATCTCATGAAAGCCGATATTGTGCTTCAACAGTCGATAGCAGAGAATGAGAGTATGGTGAAGGCGTGGGGAACTGTTTTTCCAGTGAGTGTATTGTTGAAGGAGACTCGTGGTGTGGTTTAAGCATCATGGTGTGGGGTGCAATCGGTCTGAACCAGTTATTTGATACCGAGATGTTCCAGAATTTTAATCTTGGTCCAGGATGAGGAAATGACGTGACAACTGCTCGCTATATTGACCAAGTCATAAGACCCCACGTTGTACCACATTTTGGACGTTGCAGAAATCACATCTTCCAGCAAGATAACGCTCGTGCCCACACTGCCAGAGCAACATTGGACTTCCGAAGACATCATGGCATCCAAACCCTACAATGGCCTTGCACTCAATTCGGATTTAAGTCTAACGAAACACCTTTGGGAAGAGATTCAAAGAAGACTGAATGACCTCCAACCAAGGCCGACAACTGCGGCTGGACCCAGTATGGACCCAAGTGCCTATAACCTTCATCAACCGGCTAATTCATTCCATGCACAGACGATACAACACTTTCATCAATGCCCATGGAGGCCACACACAATACTGACTTTGGGGTATCTTTTTTTATTTTGTTTGTGTGAACTCTAAATGTGATTCCCGTAAATGTGTTAACCATAATTGTCAAGTTCGAACTCAATTCTTCGTTTTTCACTGTTAGAGTGAATTAAAGTGTGTGCTTTCATTTCTTTTGTGGTTCAGTAAACTAGTAGGTTTTCGTACAGATTTTATGGAGCTTGATTTCTGTTCAAATGAGGAATAACTTCTGGTTTTATCAACGAGGAGGTCCATCGTTGCTACTTTCAAACTGGAAGAGGGAAGGGATGGTGATACCTGATTTAGAATAATGTTTTGGCGTTTGATGCGTCGCCTCAAATGTGCCTGAAAATGTTACTGACAGCGTTTCCTGTTTTGGACGTTCAAAGCAGGATCAAGAACTATTTCCTCCAGTCGATATGGTGGGCTCCTGCTGTTTGTTGACTTTTGGGTTCTCTCAATGACAAAGTGTATATTTTTATCCTTTTTTTGTGCAGTAACAATATTTCCTGGAGTGTGAAAATAAATCTCGCCAATCAAAGGAATCAGTTGACCTCCATCCTCTTGGATGCATCGGCATATGGTATGCCAGAAACAGACACAACACAGACTATATGGTTGTTTATGAATGATACATGATCACTGATATACCTGAAACCAAAGTTATAACTTCTTGGCCAAATTACCTTGATATATACTTTCTCAATCCTAGCAGAAATTCTTATACACATGAACAAAGACGCGAAGGAAGCACGGTGGTGCCTATGGACTCACACCATAGTCATGAGATTGACATCCAGTCGTATGCATCAGTGGTAATACACTTGCGTCCACATGGATTTCTGATGGATAGCATCTGTGAGGCAGTATACACTCATTGCCAAAAACTGGTATCAGTTTTTGTAACTCATAAGCACACGTTCATGACAGAATAATACATCCGTCAAAGAGGGATTTTGGCATCCCAGATTGGGGTGGCATTGTGATTACTAAAACACAAGCAGAAATGGGTCAGTTATAGAAAATAAAGCTTTTGATGCCATGGCCGATCAGAATCCTGTTAGTAGCTTTTGGCGGTGCCATTGATGTTTCTTGCTTCAAAGTTTCAACTTTAAGACAAAGTTCCAATAGGATGATCACTAGAGGACATAAGCTTGAATAGCTTGCAGTAAAACAACAGTCTGTTTTGGGGAGATGAAACAAAAAGCATATTACTTTCTTTCATGAGGTACTTCCAACCTCTCATTTTATTCGATGAAAATGCTATGTCATGAGAGATGATGACTAAAATGGCATGGTTGATAAAAGGTACCTTCAAGAATGGTTCTATAGAATCATATCGCACCACTAACAATAGTCAAAACATAAACATGGCACTCTCTCCTGCTTGCCAAAGGACAATATACAAGCTTTGTTTGACAAGCACGGTACAATAGGGGTCTAGCTAGGGGATACAACAGGCTGGTTTTACCTGATAACAAAATAAATCTTTTCTTAACAGCAATATAAGCCACAACCAGGACAACTCCTGAACAACAGTACATAGATACACTATGTACAGCATGGTTACACACTCACCACAAACATACTTCACACACACATTCACACACAGGTGATGTGCCAACAATGATCAACATACAGACAGGTAACAAGTCACTTCTACACTTATGACATACACTTGAGCCAATATGCTTTCCTTGCAGTAAGAAACATGGAAAACAATAATGGTTCTGTAACTCTACAACATCCCCTATAGTACTTGTTTTCTATGTAATTGAAAAGGCGCCTTCAAGTTTCTAAAATAATATAATTATATTATTTATTAGATCTAACAAACAGAGTTTACAATTAACCAAGTTTTATTGAGAAACTTTAATTTTCTCACTTTTGAAATTAGAGAGACATGTACACAATTGTTATCTGATTAATGATAAATTATCATGCCTTGAAAGAAAACACAAAAATGAAATCATAAAATGTTTACCCACCTTATTCAGTTCACCCTGAAACTGACTAGTCCTCAAAGTACTATGCATTACCTTAAGGATGAGTGACAAGAAGTTAACGATGCATACAATTCAGAATCAGGCTAGCTATTCTCGAAACGTTCGTAGCCCTACCAACTTCTTAAGCCCATTCTTAACACATTGGCTACGATCAAAGTTAAGAATTCTTAGGGCTACGAACGTTTCGAGAATAAGGCCCCAGATTACCAACATCTACTTCGCTTCATAACAATATGCACATGCGGAATGGCATATCATCAGCATTGGAATATGAAAATCAGTATCACCTAAGGTCGTTAATGCAACCAAGTGATTAACCTTTAAAGCTATAAGTATGGTATGATCATAAGTGTAGAAGCACTCCACCTAATGAGCAAATGGGTCATAGCTATGTACAATGACCAGAGAGATACAATTCATTAGAGGTGTGGTCATTAACAAACAGATGCATGCATACATTGTTAGTGCAACTTGATATGAGCATTATACTGGTAACATTCATTATGCCCTAATTCTCACTGACAAACATACATAACACTAAAGGTGGTAAGTATAAAAGTATCTCAAAGTATGTTAAAATCACAAGGACAATGTAAAAATAACATTCCATCTGCAACAATGGAGCAATGATTAGTGAAGACCATGACACGAAGCAGTATGAATTGCATGTCTTACTTTCAGCAACAGTTGACTCACCATATTCAAGCTATGAACATTTCTTAAAGAATTTCAGCTTAAGTTCCCCTGTAACCATTAAGGATTTGCAGTAATAGCTTTCATGTACAATAAGTTGGATCTGGAAATTCCTCCTCATGTTATGAAATTCTTGTGCAAACAGACTAGAAATACTAACTGCACCTTTCATAACTGAAAATATAAGCTGCAGATTTTAATAAAACAGGCTTATCAATGTTCTGAGTTTGAATGATATACTAAATGAAGTCTAGTACAGGCTATTACATTGGATTATTATCTTCATAAGAGCTGCTGTTTATAGTTTGTCATGCCGAGGCAAAACACTTAAGATTAGCTTCTATAAAATACTGGTTTGTACACTGAAATGGCACACTAACTTTCACAGAGATCTCAGAGTTTTCTTAATTGAGTGAGTTTAGTTTTACGCCGCACTGAGCAATATTCCAGCTATATGATGGCGGTTGAGTTTTCTTAAGGAAAGAATATACAATTCAAGACAATATCTTAACAACATACATAAAAATATTAAAAAGTCATGCTTATTCTTCTAGTTTAAGATCCACTTAAAATATGACGGTAACAAATGTATATTATTCCAAATATTGAAGACAATATTCTGCTATATCCAAGAGGGAAAAGATATTTGTATTGTACTGATAATTGTAAGGCATTAACAAACACTTTCGGTTCCAGTTACATTAAATGGTAGAAATATCAATAAATCTAAAACTGAGCCATTCAAGAATTTAATACATAAATGAACTTTGGTAAATGTAATTGACCATTTAAAATCTCTGAAAGCATTGATTCAAAATGAATTCCAACCTTGACACCAAACAATAACTCAACACATCATTAAACATTTTAAGGATTTTAATAATTTTGAATTACCTATAAAAATAATACTCAAAATAATTAAAACTGAAGATCATTCTTTCAAAACTGATGCATGAAAACAAACAGAAGAAGCAAACTGACACAACTTGAGAAACAAATCATAAATTCTAGAGAATATCCTGTGGTCAAGGTTCCCACTTGAAGTCAGGCAAAGTCAGAATGGACGGACAAGACCAATAGCAATTCAACTACTTTGGAGGCATTAAATCCAGTTATAAATACTCAAAGGAATGTTTAAAAGAAAATAATTGTGCCACCAGTAGTCAAGATATATTTCTACAAAAATGAGAACAACAAAACAAAACAATTATGCATCTATGTAAATTTCCTCATGTCGCAACATGCAAGTCATGGCTTTGTTTAAGTCTCCTTCCACATCTGGAGGTGTAGCTGGACCAGAAAACCATTTATTAGTTCTTCATATTTAATCTATGATATGATCTGAACTTATATTCTGAAAAGACACTTAGTCTTATCCCCAAATTATGGATTTGTTTGAGTATCACGATGTCAAGGTTTCATATTCATAAACAAAACGGATTAGAAAATAGCTTCTGGTCCCCAATATTCTGGTTGATCAAATTTAATGTACATAGGTTAATGGGTCTCAAAAATAGTTTTGAATAACATTCATTCACATATGAAGTCACTGCTTCATACACCAAGAAGAAAGAGGGAATCAGACCACGGCTGACAATACCTGTATTTGTGCCCGAGAGGAAAGAATTCTCACAACTTCCATTCTGTCAGATCAGACATGATTAATCCACTACATTATAACCTACACATTTAGGAAAGAAACAACACCTATACACATGAATATATCTTTGAAACAAAATATATGCCACTCAACATGTTCGTTTGCAAAGAACTGTATGTTTGATGATATGGGGATGCTTAAAGTGGCGGACAACAATTATCAAGATAGAAATCAGCAGATGAATACAGGTAAAACGTGGGTGAAAATACACCAGCCCAGCAATGCCAATGTCAATCTAATATATTAGGTGCTTAAAAAAAGACAGATGTGGACATTGAAATGTAGAAAACATTTGGCACATTTCCAACCAATAGCTTTTCAGAGCACACATACACCATTGTGAGCAATACAATGGCAAACAGACTCCATGAGGCCAGCATAAGTTCACAAAACCTTATATGCACCTAGTGTAATATGTTCCTAATACTGCTTACATGAAGAAAACTGCCATTTTGGTTTCATCAGATTTTTTGTGTCCTGCATTCAATTAACTGATATATTGAGGAAAGGGATACTTTCATTCATGACAAGAAGTGATCTGATAATTAGTAAGATGATTAAAGAAGATGATGAAATATTACAGATTTAGATCATTACTGAAGCAATGCCAACACAGTTTTCCCAGATAACCTTCCTTCTGCCTCCTTCTGAGGGTATTTTCATCTGTAGCAAACATGGCGGTCTAATGGTCTAACTCTCCTGAAACAGGCATGTTACTGGCCAACACGTGAGGTAGAGGGAGAGGCTATCTCTCAGTCCTATATTATAGAATGTAAGAATACTGTTTACAAGATCACTGTGCTGTCAGGAAAGGATATAACAAGTCTAATGTACTAGTTATGTACCTTATTTCTTTGCAGGGTCAAATTCTCACATTGATATCAAGAACTAGAATTCCAAATACTGTGTATGTAATCACTTTCAACAGTTTGACAGTACTCAGGGGTGGAAATAACCCATTGCCCAACATCCGAGTCCAGTGTTTTTTTCTGTCGGGCAAGCAAATTTTTATTTCACACTGTACCGGTGTCCAGTTGACTTTCCAATGTTAATTATGTTGTTTATTTAAAAAATCAGCAAGAAAACGGTTGGTATAGTGGGAAAATTATCAGGACAAGTGACTTTACATGTGCCACTGTACCGGGGTACACTATCAATTTTAAAGTTATTTCCACCCTGCAGTACACTTGTTCAGAAAATCCAGTTCTAAGATGAAGTAGATAGACAAAACCTTGGGATGAAGAATAACTTAATAAAATCATTACACCTTACATCGGTCACTTCTCCAACTGAACATAACCTTATAGCACTCTCATTGTATTCCATCAGACTGAAACTAGTGGAACATTAGCACTTCAACATGAGTTATGGCACAAGCTCATACCTGTACTTCTTGAAACTAATTTTAACTGAATTTTTCTCTTTATTTATCTGATTTGTAATTTATGAAAGATAATTCAATCCAGACTAATCAACCCCACATTAGATCAAGGATATAGAACTGGTCAGCATATATCAATAAAAAGTACATGCATCTGTACAGTGTACATAACAATATTTTTCCTTAAGCCTTAACTTTGAGAATAATACATGTATTTATATTCACATCAGACATGTAATGTGGTGTGGTGCAGTGTGGTGTGATGCAGTGTGGGGTGTTGTGTAGTTATGTGGTGTGGTGTGGGGTGGTGTGGGGTGGTGTGGTGTGGTGTGTAGTTATGTGGTGTGTAGTTATGTGGTGTGTAGTGGTGTGTAGTGGTGTGGTGTAGCTGTAATGCAGTGTATGTGATCCTTCATAAGGAAGCCTAGTGCTAATCCTCCACATGTCTGTAACAGTGTAATATAGGGTGTCACACCATGTCATTCTCAGACTCCCAACATCACAGCCACTGGGTCATAATAAAGCACCACATGAGTTAAATTTTTTAAGAACATCGTATAAAACATTCTTTCAAACATATCTACTGTCAAAGTCTTTCTAAAATGTTCTGCTATCTAAAAGGAAAGCTCAGGAAGTACACAATCATAAAAAAACATGGTAGGAGCTGACATGATATGAGGCCATAACTGGTTGTGTGACACGACCTTGACGAGAGTGTGCAAGTGCAATAAGTTCACATGAGCTATAAAACTTCAAGTCTCTTGACAAACTTGAGCTTCTGGTCTTCCAGCACACATTGTCATGTCTAGACAAGTAGAATAATGTCTTGAAGCTGCCATCATGAACTGATGTGGGATTGTCCATCCTCTGTATTTCTTCAAGGTTCAGAAGACACCGAGCCACCACACAGTTCCAGAACTGCGTCCATGGAACAGCAGATCAAAGAGAACACTAGCTACCTGGGGCACTGGAAGCAAACCACTTGCACAAAACAGCCTTCCTGATTACTGTCTCAACTCTTAGGTTGTAGCATGAAGATTCAGAATTGTTCGTAATATATGGCTGTTTTGACATACCCTGTTACAATTTCAGCATTCAGGAACCCAATTTATTCTACCCAAGTTTGAGGTTACCCAAGTGGAAAAGGTGTAATCATGATTCTGCTATCCTCCAGATATACAGAGATGAGCATTTTACATTTGCAAAAACGTCATGTTGTCACAAAGGCAAGTGTTGACAAGACAGCACTTTTCAAAGAACCTCTGCTGCCGCCTTTAACTTAGCAAGCCCTAATTCTCTGGCTTTGTTCTTCTCATTGTCCTGCACTTTGTGGCTCTTCATGTGAGCACTCCTGCTCTTCACCTTGTAGAACACTCTGTAAACAACAAACATTCCACATCATGTAAACATGGCCAGAAAATACAAAAAAAGATCGGAATGTGCTATATAAGAAACAGATGCAGTTAATGTTCTTGTCATTGAGACTGAGGTACCTTCTCCAAGTTCTGAACCTGCATGTTTATCTCAAAATATTTAAATGTTTCCAAGTGAGTGAGTGAGTGAGTTTAGTTTTACGCCGCACTCAGCAATATCCCAGCTATATGGCGGCGGTCTGTAAATAATCGAGTCTGGACCAGACAATCCAGTGATCAACAGCATGAGAATCGATCTGCGCAATTGGGGACCTATTCTACCCCGGATCTTCAAGGGTCAAATGTTTCCAAGTGTTCATCCTATTCCATGTGTTTGTCTTGCTCATTTAGCGGTATGTGAAAATGCATTACCGCTAGTTTCATATAACATCACAACAACTGCTGAAAGTATTTATATTACAGACATTTGTGCATATATCTGTTATCAGAACTTTATTTAAATCATACTTTTGTAACTTTAACCCAATAAATTTCAAAGGTAATGCAAAACACATTATCTATATATCATGGGACCTTCTATTATCGCGGTAGTTAATGTTGTCGCCATCGGGATTATGAACGGCTACTGACATTTAGTATTTTATATATATTTTCAGTTGACTGATGTTTAATTTTCATTTCTGTCACAAATAATGTGACACATGGTCACAACTCGTTTAATACTATTGCGGCAATTCCGATTGTCTCGTTTGACCCGGAAATTGAAGCAACTCTCTATTATCGCGGTATTGCTATTTTCTTACTATGGCACGCGGTACAAGCAGATGACACTGTGAAACGTTTACTATGACAAGTAACGAATCTAAATAGTTTGATCATTAAAAAATATTTAGGAATTTCACACACATTAGTAATATCATCATGCTTTTTACCCAAACATCAGAAACTTCTATTCATTTGGATACAAGGTAACAATTACGTTACAAAATATTGTTTTTCCGGCTTAAAACGTACCATACAAGTTGCTGTTGTGTGCAGAGTGAAGTTGCATAATACGTCACTTCCTGTTATATTTTTAGCACGGAAAATATGCAAATGACCTTATAGTTGTCGCAGGATTGCTCTTGATGAAGTCAGTTTTGATTCATCCTAAATGTAAGGGCAGTAGGGGTCATACTAGTTTCAAAATGTTCTAGAACTTATTGAAAAGATGAATGCTTTAATATTTCTCCGATTACACATAACATTCCAATGAAATAAATGACTTTTTCAAGAGCAATGAATATATTTTATGTAATTTGCATATGTAAACAGCCGATGCCGGGCGTGGTGTTTCTGCTTTCCCGATGTTTTCGTGTGCCGCGATAATAGAGAGCCCGCGATAATAGAGAGTCCCAGTATACATTGTCTGTAGAGTGAGTTAGTGAATTGGGTTTTATGCCGCTTTTAGCAATATTCCAGCAATATCAAGGCGGGGGACACCAGAAATGGGCTTAACACATCAAAACCGGGCCTTCGGCAACGCCTTAACCACTGAGCTACTCCACCGCACCTTATCTGTAGAATTGTGTCATGATTGTGCTCTCAATGAATTGTGCGGGAAACAAGTAGAAAATAACATGGACCTTACCTGTTGCAGAGTTTACATGGGAAGATGTCTCCAGTGCCATCAGTAGCTGGTGGTTTGCTGGGTGTGGCCGGGCGAGGTTTGCGATGGACAGGAGGGTGTGGAGTGGGATGGGGATGGGGGTGTGGTGGCGGCGGTGGTGGTGGCGGTGGTTGAGGGTGTTCTGGCATAGTATCATGGAATGGAGGGGGAGGTCGTACTGGGCCCCCTCCATGCATCCTTGTGTGGCCATTCAGGGCCTGCTTGGAGGTGAAGATCTGAAATATAGGATACACTTGCACACTGCAGTTTGGAAAAACAATATTTACCTTAACAAATCTACCATATCCAAATATACAAGCCTGTTCATTTCATGTGCTACTTGAATGGTTAACAGTTTGTACTCATCAAGGAAACATGAAGCATATTCTTCTATGTGATGTACTCTCAGGGGTTCAACATTTGTGCAAAAAGCCACTTGCCACAGGGCAAGTGACTTTAAGAAAGTAACTTGTCCTGACTAATTTTCCACTTGCCCTGATTTTATGACATAATCATGATGATGTAATATAAAAGAATAAATCAACATGGTATTTGATGTTAATGTTTACTGGACTATTTATTGAAAAGTGATAAATAGGAAAGAAAGATAACTCACTTTATTATCATTGCAAAATTTAGTAGCTACATTTTGATATGAAATTAAATCCTAGTCTATTTGCAGTTTGAAACCATAAGTGGAAATTATCTAGTAGCCCATTATTTGATTGCCCGAAATGAAAACTGACTTGTCCCGGGTGTCGGGCGATGGGATTTTTGAACTCCTGACTCTAGCTCTAAATGAAATGTGGGATCGATGTAGTCAGGGAGATGATCTTGATAATATTGCAACTAGGCTGAACATGATGATCAAACTATCTGAAAACTTCATACATGCAGCATATTTCTTAATTTTGGCAAATATATAGTGTATCACTATGAACTGATTGTATTATTACAATAACACTATCAAATCCAAAGTAACAGTTTCACTGCAATGAAACATTGCCCTCTGTGTGGACTACCTGATGAACGGATATAAGTAGGTTACAGGGATTTACAGGATGCAAATTTCCACGTCCTATACACATAAAAATTGAAAATGGAAATTTATTAGCGCATCGACAGGAAACGCAGAAAAAGTCCAAATACTTTTTGTAAAAATTTCGATCAAGTAACAATAACAGTAACTGAATCACAATAAAATTACAACAAACTACTAATAACAATATTTAAGTGTCTGGGACCCCCATTTTGTAGTCCAGGACCCCTGAAAATTAAGAGTATGAGTTCCAGGGACCCTCATATATAGGACTCAAGGTAAACCCCAAAGGTTATCAAATGTGATGACCACTGAAGAAAAGGACAACAGAAACTGCAGCAGTTATTAGAAAGTAGACACATTTAAGAAATAAGTCAACTAATTGTGGGAATCCGGTGTGTCAAATTACTTTAAAAAACCAAGGCAAATACTTGCCCA
This sequence comes from Haliotis rubra, assembly GCF_003918875.1. Classification (NCBI taxonomy): domain Eukaryota; kingdom Metazoa; phylum Mollusca; class Gastropoda; order Lepetellida; family Haliotidae; genus Haliotis; species Haliotis rubra. Next base: position 1,793,044 of record NW_025765514.1, on the reverse strand, counting down.
AGTCTCTCTCACATCTCAATGGTTAGAAAGTTTTCTTTCCAATGTGTTGTTGTTATTCAGACAACATGACTTTGTTGCAATGCAAAAATATGTCAGGAAAATAGAATGTGTGCATTAGAGACAAGTCAGTGAGTGAGTGAGTGAGTTTGGTTTTACGCCGCTTTTAGCAATATTCCAGCAATATCACGGCAGGGGACACCAGAAATGGGCTTCACACAGTACCCATGTGGGGAAGACAAGTCAGTGAATCAGTAAGTTAGGTTTAATGCAGGTTTGACATTTCAGAAGAAAGTTGTCATCATGAGGAGATTAATGAGAAAACAGCAGTCAAATACAAACACTGAGCATGCTGAGAAACATGTGGTCCGTTCCTCAAAGCAGTTATCGTAACTATGTTTATCATTACTCCCATACTTTAACATAGGCCTATGTCCGTTGTTGCGCAACGATCCTTTTGTGGAATGGGGTCCTGGTTTGCAGGCATTATAACAAACCAACATTGCTTAGTTTCCAAACTTATAACATTAAATACTCTTATTGGTTATTCATAAAAAATTAATAGAATGACATGAAACTCACAGCATTGCATTCTGGGTAGTCACAGGTGTATGTTGGGGCCGGGGAAGAGGACATGGAGGAGCTCTCAAGGTCAGATTTTATCTCCTGGAAATACATGAGATACAATCCAGATGGGAGACTGACAACATGATACAGGCATACTCTTTACATGACACCGACATGCAAGGCACTGAGTCAAGATAACATGGCACACTATGCAAGCACAAACTACACACGAATCTGCACACTATACATAACTCCACACTCCGACACATACTAGACACAACACCACAATGCAGAGATAGAAGCTAACATTTACAGTCCACTAGTCTTTACAATGAGCTACACAACACACAGTAGCATACAGACTACATATAAAAAAACACAAAGTCACACTACACATGGAACACACATACACATTACACATGGAACAACACATATATACTCCACATGGAACACAAAGTCACACTACTCATGGAACACATGCACACACACATGGAACAACACACAGAGACACATTACACAAGGAACAACACACACATTGAACAACACACAGACACATTACACAAGGAACACACGCATTAGACAAGGAACAACACACAGACACATTACATATGGGAAAAAAACATGGAACAACACACACAGGCACATTACACATGGAGCAATACACACAGACACATTACACATGGAACACACACACACACAGACAAACTACACATGGAACAACACACACAGACAAACTACACATGGAACAACACACACAGACACACTACACATGGAACAACAGACACACTACACATGGAACAACACACAGACACTACACATGGAACAACACACACAGACACACTACACATGGAACACACAGAGACATACTACACATGGAGCAGCACACACTGACACACTACACATGGAGCAACTCACACAGACACTACACATGGAGCAACACACACAGACACTACACATGGAGCAACACACACTGACACTACACATGGAGCAACTCACACAGACACAATACACAAGGAACAACACACAGACACATTACACATGGAACAACTGACAGATACCCACTACATACAGAACAACATACAGAGACACACACCGCAACACACAAACATGAACAGATCTTTTTTTTAAATGATCGTCTAAAATTCTGTAAAATCCATCAGAAATGATCTGCTGTATACTGGACACTCTGATGATCAATTCCAATCAGTCACTGCATGTCACTTAATCATGTTACTTTCCCCACATCCCAATGTATACTTATGATACTTTCACACGGACACCCCTGATTCTGAAACTGATCAAAATCTGCCAACAAAATATCTGGAATAACAGACAAAGCCTATATCAGCTGTCTTTGCTGTATAGATGATGTCACATGCACAATCAGTTGTATTCATCGGAGTCATCAAATCAGTCCTTATTCAACAATCGCATACCGGGGTTATCTCTTCAAAACAGAGCATCTCATAGTCATGTGTGTTAATTAAAACTCTGTAACATGCACATCATCATGGCTCATAAGTGAAAAGCTTTCTCATAAGACAGGCTGTGAAAATGCAGAGCTCAATTCACTGACTACTATATACATGCCTCGATGGGGGTTATTCATTCAACAGTACCACTCAAATGTTAAGCTCTTGTTGTATACAGAAGTTTATGGTGACTTACGTTTGGTTCTCCAGAGTGTGCAGAAAAGCTGTCCTCAGAGTCGGACTCCTCTTGCTGGTGCGGCTGGTGCGGCTGGTGCTGCTGGTGCTGCTGCAGCTGTTGGGGCTGTTGAGGCTGTTGCTGAGGCTGCTGCTGTTGCTGCTGCTCCTCTCCCTGGGGTCGGGATCTCAGATTGTACAAAGCCTCCTGTTCTCGTTTACGCCTCAGTGCTCTTAACTTTTTGTAATCTTCAGGGCAAACTTTTTTCCACAGGTAGTAGAACTGAATACACTGCTTTGTGGTCTTTGTTTTCACCTAGAAACAGAGCAACTCATCACAGTAATGAAGCAGCAGTACAAACCCCATGTTTATGGACACTTCTCCTGACTGCTTGATCTACCTTAGAAATGTGTGTGGTGTTGCTTCTCATAATGTTCCAACACAAGGACAAATGAACATACAAAACGTGTTCCTATTGGAACATATACAACTGATTCATGGTGGACACATGAACATATAACTTCTGTAGAGGAATCCACTTAGAACCATTATGAAGAGTCATTTTGATTGTTGTTTCATTAAAGTGCATAAACCACAGAAGTTACGTAAGCAAAAGGTGTTCTGGAGATTGTTACATCACATTCAAACCTATCATATTAATATAGCACATGATCGAGAATGTCTTGGGCAAGAAGGAAAACTCACTCCACACCAAGGCTTGTTCCTCACAAAACTGATTTCCCTATTTGTAATTCTTAGTATTGTGGTAGCTTTCACAACTTTGTCTAAGTAATCATTTTGTAATTGGATTATCAATGTTCGCTTTGTAGGGACTCTTACTTTCTGCAAAGACACTATGACAAAAAAAATAACAATAATAACTAAATTTGCAGCATCTTGAATGCTATATAAGACAAACCCTTACATCACTAGTTTTCATTCAACCTCATTTCAAGCAGTAAAATATGTCATACAAACCTCATTTGAAACAGCAAAGAAATCCTTGCTGAACCGAAGCAGTGCCTGGTGAAAGGCCTCTATTTCCTGAGATGTCCATGGGTCAGATTCTAGATACACAAAAGAAACGACTTTCAAAATGCTGCGTGCCACAGTGAATCAGGAACTAATTGTAACATGCTCTTTCATTTAGTCAGCATTCTTACTAGCCTTCAAAATGTGTCCTGGCTACAAAAGGCTGTGACTGGCCATTTTCCATGATATTACTTTAGTATGTAAAAATAGGATCTGCATGTACAATCAGTGTCAATCTCTGTCAAACACACTTCGTTCCCAATATTATGCAACACATATACCATCAAAGATACCTATGTCACAATAATTAGCAATACACATTTTAAAGGTCACATGCAACGTAAAACACAACTTTGCAGATTCTGATACCTTTCGGTACGGACTTACCGAAACAAATAATCAAAAATGCAAATTCAACTTATAAAGTGGAAAAATAAGGCGATGAAAAAAAACGCGCGAAATCGGATTTCAAACGATTTACTAACTTTCCCCCCAGCGCTTGGGTCATGAGCAGGAGTAGTCTAATCAAAACAAATAGTAAATAATCTACTCATTACATAAAAGAACCTTGTTAGGATTTAGATCTACTCAGCTATGTGTCAACCAGTGAGGCGTTTGACATTTCAAGATGGAAAACCTTCGCTGGCGGTGAATACTCGATGAAGGCTTTGATGTGAGCTATTTTTCTAATGTTTTGTTGATATTTCACAGGCGTGAGCTTTCTATATGTTAAGACAGTAGATTACCGATTTAACTGTTTATATACTTTCATTTATCTATTTCACCACACGTTCTTCTTACCGAGTCACTTTCTCAGTTCGATATTTAAAGGTCACATGCAACCAAAAATCAAACATAATTAAAACACAATTATCACTTATTCATGACATATAATATACATTGCTGGTTATGAAAAAACATATAAACAAAATTATAAGCGTACAATCGCAAATCAAAAGTGCAATATTGTGTACTCCGCTTTACTTCCCAAGAAACGAAGCAGCCGGGATACCGAACCCAGTCAGAGCGGGTGGGTGTGCACTCAAGTGTAACGGCTGGTTCATTTGCAGATGCCCTCACGGGTCATTGTGTGTGTATATATAGAGATGTTGGGTTTTGTAAATACATGCTCATTTTTTGTGTATAACATTTTGCAATCAACAGACATCATAACATGTCATGTGTTCAAGTATCACACCTGCCTGTCTGTGTAATTACATAATGTGACAGAGGCCGAACTCGGGCCATTAATCAACGCATTTTGTTTATGGCGTATAGCCTGATTGGTGTTAAGTTCAAATTGCATGTGGTCAGTGATAGCAGCTGTGTATTGAATATTGTCATTAGCAGACAGGCAGGCAGACACACAGGTGTCAATAACACAAGACATTGAGTTTAGTCTGTGACAACGACATATCTATATCACAGTTGGAAATTCTGTCAACGCTAAATAATGGCATTGCTTTTAAGTATCGAACTGAGAAAGTGACTCGGTAAGAAGAACGTGTGGTGAAATAGACAAATGAAATTATATAAACAGTTAATTTACTGTCATAACATATAAAAAGCTCGCGCCTGTGAGATATCAACAAAACATTAGAAAAATAGCTCACACCAAAGCTTTCACCGGGACAACCGCTTCCAAGCTGCGCGAACCTACTTCACTGCGCACGTGCTATAAGCGCAGCCCAGCTGTTGAAACCCGTTTTCCCCAGAAAAGTCGGGGGAAAATTAGTGAAACGTTTGAACTCCGATTTCGCGCGTTTTTTTTCATCGCGTTATTTTTCAACTTCATAAGTTGAATTTGCATTTTTGACGATTTGTTTCCGGTAAGTCCATACCGAAAGGTATCAGAATCTGCAAAGTTGTTTTTTACGTTGCATGTGACCTTTAAAAGCAATGTCATTATTTAGCGTTGACAGAATTTGTAACTGTGATATAGATATGCCGTTGTCACAGACAAAACTCATTATCCAGCCTCATGTAAGAATGTCGAGTTTTGATTGGTTCACGTGACCCGTCACGATCCGCGAGCAGGGAGTACAAAAGTCATATTATCCCGCCACGCCTCAGTGACCACGCGAAGTGAGAAAAGCGTGCATCGCCAAGCCTTTAGTAACGTGCGCTGCATTGAGGTCAATCGATCAGCTGTTGTCAACATGGCATCTCACATAAATAAAAGCAAGTCGATTCGATGCGTATTGTTTTCTTTTAATTTAGGAAAAACATTCGGCTAGATAAATGCGTTATCACATCGTGTCTTGGGAAATCACGGGGTTTTATCAGTCCGGGTAAGGTTGTATTCCCCTCCAGCTCGGGGAATACAACCTTACTCGGGACTGATAAAACCCTGTGTTTCCCGAGACACGATGTGATAACTTATAATGTCTGTTTTATTGACACCTATGTGTCTGCCTGCCTGTCTGCTAATGACAATATTTAATACACAACTTCGATCACTGACCACATGCAGTTTGAACTTAACACCTATCAGGCTATACACCATAAACAAAACGCATTGATTTATGGCCCGATTTCGGTCTCTGTCACATTATGTAATTACACAGACATGCAGGTGTGATACTTGTACACATGATATGTTATGATGTCTGTTGATTGCAAAACGTTATACACAAAAAATGAGCATGTATTTACAAAACCCAACATCTCTATATACACACACACAATGACCCGTGAGGGCATCGGCAAATGAACCAGCCGTTACACTTGAGTGCACACCCACCCGCTCTGACTGGGTTCGGTATCCCGGCTGCTTCATTTCTAGGGAAGTAAACCCAAGTACAAAATATTGCACTTTTGATTTGCGATTGTACGCTTATAATTTTGTTTATATGTTTCTTCATAATCAGCAATGTATATAATATGTCATGAATAAGTGATAATTGTGTTTTAATGATATTTGATTTTTTGGTTGCATGTGACCTTTAAGCAAATACATAGACTTTGTGATGAAACTGCAACCAACAATCTTGTCAACCAAGAGCCTATATTCATCAAACAAAATGGGTTTCAAATCCTCATACCTTGATACTTGAAACCTGTTATTCCATGGTTCTTCGGCAATTTTGGTGGGTCATCCATTAGCATCAACATTGCATTCTGAAATATTGTAGACAACATATTGGTACATGGAAAGACTAACAATTACACTGTAGACAACATGTATTTAACAGGCCTTTCCCTCACCATATAGTGTAATTAATATATTCATTCCGCATATAGCCATGGTGATGATTTGTCAGGGTTTTACATGACGCATGATTCCTGCGTATTTGACACAACAATTTTCTAAAAGACTCAAAATATTATCATAAGAGTCAAGCTTGACGCAAGTTTTATGAGTGACCCTCAGAATTTTAGTTCAATAAAATCGATTTGATAAGCAAACCATGATCGTTTTATTGCAAACTGTGTTAAAAATGCTGGTGATATTAACAGAAAGTACGGAGTGGCTAAATATATAGCCATGCTAGAATGCGGTAAAGATACCAGCCAATAGCATTTCAGTATGTTATTCACTATATTTAGACAGCCAATAGACTCCCAGATATTGGAAATGACTCCCAAAAATAAATACTGTGAGTCAGCATGACTCCCATTTTTCAAAGTTTGTGTAAAACCCTGATTTTTTCAAATATTTTCAAGCTATATCACAGCAACTGTAAATAATTAAAGAGCAATCGATATTGTGAGCATTGATTCACACAGCCAACCAAGTCATGATCTGACGAATTTTGCTGTCTCTTACAATCAGCAAAGGTTGCTTGAGCCTTACAACCACACCCCATCCACAGTGATAGATAAATACTCCATGTTTTGGATGTGAGTTATTATTGAAATCATTTTTTCCTCAATATATCACATGGGTACCAGAAAAGTATACATTACAAGATAAATCTGGAATACTCATTATTATGCTAGAGCATGTCACAACGTTCCAGATCTGGTAGAGAGGCTAACATGCCAAATGACAATACCTGCACATTTCCCTCACACAGGTAGAGTAGATGGAGAGCATATTCAACATTAGAGCCGTTGCCCTTCACAGCTGCAGAACATGCAAAGTCCTGGTAATATTGCACTGTAGACAGAAAATAGAAACATCACAATCATAATCATAATCATAATCATAATAATCATAACAGAACAGATACACATGTAATTAAACTTTCAAATTAAATGTCTGACTGACTGACACTGAGTTTTGGTTTTACGCCGCTTTTAGCAATCTTCCAGCAACATCACAGCGGGGGACACCAGAAATGGGCTTCACACATTGTACCCATGTGGGGATTCGAACCTGGCCAAATTAAATGTCACAGAAATAGCTAATAAGATAAGATACCGATATAATTACAATCAAGAAGTGTATGGTCTTATGCCTCTGTGCTGCAAATGACAATGATAGTACACCTCCCCCTTGAAACATTCAGTAACACATTCACCCCTATAACCTCAAAGCTACTCTAGTGCCCCCTAGAATCATGTAACTGTAGTGAATGAAGTAGGTTCTCTTATATTGTAGATACTTGCTAATTCTGGTAATAATCCAGAGATTTGAGAAATTATGTAGTGCAGATATAATAAAGAAAATTATAAGGATTTTTTTACTGCACAGGCTTTTGAAATGTTCACAACTTCAGATTAATCACAGACGGTGTCGGCCCGGGAAAGCGACATTTCATTTTTTAGTATAGCGTCACACCAGATTCTGTCGGGTATTGCCGGGAAAGCGTCAACATGATAGTTGCAAAGAAAACATCAGGTTACCGTAAATTAGTTGAGCGTCCATGTGTTTGGTATGTTAACAAACATATGAGAAGTTCTGTTTGATCCAAATTAATGCTATTAAAATCTGAGAAGCCATGTTATCAGTAAAGAAAGAGTTTAAAAACAAATTGTTTGATACAACAATAGATCAGACAGTTTTGTTACTTTGTTGTGTAAACTATAAATTGACACTGAGTTCATCCTTATAGTTTCATCCCTTATAATAACAAGAGTGATCAGAAGATGACAAATAACTCCGGCCCCCACATATATGAAAGAACAAATCATCTGACAATTACACCCAGGAAAAATAAAAATGCCAAAAATCTGCAAATAGCAAAAGGCACCATTTCAAGATCTGCCTAACATATCTGCCAAGTTTTGCTGAAAGATATGCACTGGTTTTCGAGTTGTGCTCCGGAAACGAAGCCAACCCCTCCCTTTTGAGACTAAGTCCGAATCGTTTCCATAGAAACTGGGAAAAATAAAAATGCCAAAAATCTGTAAATAGCAAAAGGCACTACTTCAAGATCTGTCTCATATATCTGCCATGTTTTGCTGAAAGATATTAAGAAGTTTTCGAGTTGTGCTCCGGAAACGAAGCCCACCCCTCCTTTTTGAGACTTAGTCCAAATCATTTCCAAGGAAGCTGAGAAAATAATAAATCACAAAAATCTGTAAATAGCAAAAGGCACTACTTCAAGATCTGTCTCATATATCTGCCAAGTTTTGTTAAAAGATATTGAACGGTTTTCAAGTTGTGCTCTGGAAACGAAGCCAACCCCTCCCTTTTGAGACTAAGTCCAAATCGTATCCATAGAAACCGGGCAAAAATAAAAATGCCAAAAATCTGCAAATAGCAAAAGGCACCATTTCAAGATCTGCCTAACATATCTGCCAAGTTTTGCTGAAAGATATGCAACGGTTTTCGAGTTGTGCTCCGGAAACGAAGCCAACCCCTCCCTATTGAGACAAAGTCCGAATCATTTCCATGGAAACTGGGAAAAATAAAAATGCCAAAAATCTGTAAATAGCAAACGGCACTACTTCAAGATCTGTCTCATATATCTGCCATGTTTTGCTGAAAGATATTAAGAAGTTTTCGAGTTGTGCTCCGGAAACGAAACCCACCCCTCCTTTTTGAGACTTAGTCAGAATCATTTCTATGGAAGCTGAGAAAATAATAAATCACAAAAATCTGTAAATAGCAAAAGGCACCACTTTAGGTTCTGTTTGATATATCCACCAATTTTTATTGAAAAATATTGAACGGTTTTTTAAACAAAATGATTACGGACGGACGGACAAGGCGTCGACTACAGTAGGACCTCGTTTATCCGAACACTTTGGTTTTTTATGGAATTGTTCAGACAAACGAATCATTCGGATATCTGAATCAGGACCTAGGCGGTCGGCTACCAGCAAAAACAAAACAACTAAAAATAACAGTGAAACATAACTACATCTTTACTTAACATAACATCTTGCATAACATAAATTACATCGGCTTGAAAAAGTCTTTGACTGATGATTGTTGATGTACAGAGTTGTTATTCGCTGCTTGGATTTTTAACAACAGCTCAAGGTTTGTGAGGTCGCCGACATTTTCAAATCCATTGCATCCATTGGCTGAATGTGTGCGGTTGCGTTGCCACTTGGGTGGCAGGAAATGGACAGTCACGCTGTGCAGTTTCAGATTTTAACAGTTGTGACTACCCGCATTGTCAACAAGCATATTGACCCGCCTTACACGTGACCTCATCTGTCGATCAAAAGACAGCAGCCAATCATGAAACAGCTCTGCTGCCATCCATGCCTTGGTGTTGTTTCTATATCTAGCATACACCTCCGTCTTTATTTATGCCTACTCAATCAATGACTCGAATCAGTGTCAACTCAATGTCATTTAATTGTTTCTTCTCTAACTAACCTACACGCCCTATGATAAATATTCAATAAACAATGAAAACAGATCAAACAATGAATTAACTAGCAGCTTTGCGGCACAATGTTTTGACACGCGGTAGACATGATAGCACTGTTGAGGAGCGGTAAACATCAGACATCTTGCCGACGTTAGCCTTGGTGTTCGTATATATGAGGCAAATTTGTACATATTTGGCTGTTTCGTTACTAAAATTGACCGTTCGGATACGGAAACCGAACATTCGGATATACAAGGTAAATTGTAACTAGAAAATCTTGTTTTTTGTGAAGAATGTTCGGAAACCGAGGTATTCGGATATCTGAAGTTCGGATATACGAGGTCTGACTGTATATCACCCGCATTACATGCCGCGGGGGAATACAAATGAAATGAATAAATGATTGTTACTAAAATGGCTCATGCACAGGTTCTAATTTCATTCATGGAGACAGTCAGAGGCGGTAAACACTTGTTTTCCGACAAGTATAAGTTCAGATGCAAGACGTGAAGGAGTGAGTGAGTTTAGTTTTACACTGCACTCCGCAATATTCCACCTACATGGCGACGATCTGTGAATAATCAAGTCTGGAACAGACAATCCAGTGATCAACAGCATGAGCATCGATCTGCGCAGTTGGGAACCGATGACATGTGTCAACCAAGTCAGTGAGCCACCCCACCCAATCCCGTTAGTCACCACTTACGACAAGCCTGGGTTCCTGAAGATTAATTCTAACCCGGACCTTTACGGATTCAGATGTAAGTAAAGTCGCGGAGAAAAGAAGTACTGTAACTGCGTAATTGCTGGTTACAATGCATCTGTGGCAACATGCTGTTCTGCAGGTGAACCACACCCACACTCCTGTACCCTTTGAGATGGAGGGTGAAGTGTTCAAGTCCAAACTGATTCACCCGGGCAAAGACCGAGAGAACCATCTATGGAGATGAAATACAACGTGACCACAACTTATAGTTTGGCATGAAATGCATGTGGACCCAGTTTTTTTTTAAATATCTCTTCATCCAATGACCCAGTCGATCTCAAACTGTGCAAGTGGATGTTTTGTCAGACAACCTAATCACATTGGAAATCACCGATTTTATGCATTTGTATTAAATAATCTGTCTATGTAACTGTCAACAAAATAAACAGCAGAACACAGACGGCTTGCAGAGGGAGGGAGCCAATGACCTGTAACAGCGGCAGTGTTGGGTCATAAAGGTCAACGTTCGTCAATGTAGGTCAGCTATGCTGATGACCCTGATGTCAAAAGAATCTAACTTTGGATGCCTACCTTTTTGTACAAGGTTTTGTTTATTGGTTGTTGGTTTATTTTTCACAATTTTTAGCATGATGTTCTTTTTCATGCCAAAAGCAAAAGTTGTACGTTTCATGTAATCCGACACCTTATAAATCGGTTTGCTATGTTTGCTCTCTTTTTAAAAAAAATCCAACACATTTCTAATTAAACATTTAGCATCATCTGAATAAGCTTTCATGATGACAGCTAGAAGTAGTCAATGTGAATGATCCAATCGGTCTATCACTGTGCAGTGCACAGGTAACTATCATGAACTGCATGTGCATTTACCTTTATGACCCAACACTGACGCTGTTAACATGCAAACATGCAAATAATTTTCCCTTTCACACAGATGGAAAACCTAAAACAATGATTGGACTCACCATCCTCATCAGAGTTTGACCCCATTCCTCTAGGTTCCCAAACCAGGTCTTCCCCAAACACATGTTTTGCTGCTCTTGATCGATCAGCTGAAAATATAACACAAAAGTACATATTCATGAAGAATTGCTGAAGTACAGCACATTAAGTAAAATCAATGTAGAGATTCATGCCCATTTGTTACCACCTTTAGTACTTCTGAAGGTGCATGTCCACTGCAAGATAATCATAGTGATCATTATAATAAGAACACATTAATAAGACAGAATTAATAACAGAAATAGTGAGTGAGTGAGTTGAGTTTTACGCCGCACTCAGCTATAATCCAGCTATATGGTGGCGGTCTGTAAATAATCGAGTCTGGACCAGACAATCCAGCGATCAACAGCATGAGCATCGATCTGCGCAATTGAGAACCGATGATATGTGTAAAAACCAAGTCAGCGAGCCTGACCACCCGATCCCGTACGTCGCCTCTTACGACAAGCATAGTCGCCTTTTGTGGCAAGCACATGGATTGCTGAAGACTGATTCTACCCCGGATCTTCACGGGTCAATAACAGAAATAGTTATCATGACTTGTAGGCCCTGACACATGATACCAAGCCAAGCCTTTCTTGAAATTGTTTCTGAACTCAGTACCTTTATAGCTTGATATATTACTGTCACATACCTTTTATGATAGAGTGACATTTAATGAAACAAGGCAGTGGAGTTTATATTACAACCGCTGGCAAGTGTTTCATTTGTGTTTCAAATAACTGCAATCACAATGATCTCTTTTCAATGACCATCCGTTTACAGGATATCAAATCAACCTTTGCTGGTTCTAAAAGGCCATTTACCAGATCAGGTGACTGAGTATCATCATAACACTATGATGCTAATACAGGGATAAACCTAGGATGTGTTTCTGCAGCATTTCCACATCAAAATATGAATTGCTGCTGTCAGAAATTTGGGTTGTGTGTGGACACAAAATATTTGAAAACTTCACATCCAAAAAATACAAGTGCGGCCTAAGTAAATAAAATGCAATAAATATTGTTAGTGTCACCACAATCCCGCAAAAGACTATTAAGTGAACCAGTTTTACTCCACATGCAATAATATCCCTGACTGGTAATAAATTCAGCCAATGAAAGAGTGTGTTTCTAAAAATCTTTCATTTGGTAACTTTTTGGTTTCGGTTTTCGTTCATGATAGTGAATGATCAGGTCTCCCAAAAAATTATGAGGTTATGTAAACAGTTTATTAACATGCAAATTAAGTAAATACATTTAGCTGAAAACTTGAAACACCCAAATCTAAAAGGGGCCCACATAAAATTAACCTGGTGGGGCACTTGGACCCTCCTATCACCATTGGGGTCCACCCAAATCAAGGGTTCAAAAAATCCCATTGCCCGACACTCGGGACAAGTCAGTTTTCATTTCTAGCAATCAAATACTGGTATCTTACTTGTCTGTGGGCTACTAGATAATCTCTGCTTACGGTTTCAAGCTGTAAATAAACTTGGATTTCATTTCATATCTGTTCAAAATGTAGCTATTAAATTTTGCAATGATAATTAAGTAGAGTTATCCTTCTTTGCCATATATCACTCCTCATTAAATAGTCCAGTGAACATTAACATCAAATAGACAAATACCATGTTGATTTATTCTTTCATAATTACACCATCATGATTATGTCATCAAAATCAGGGCAAGTGGAAAATTAGCCAGGACAAGTTACTTTCTTAAAGGCACTTGCCCTGTGGCAAGTGGCTTTTAAAAAGATTTTTGAACCCCTGCCACATTTAACCAGGTGAGGCATTGGCCCACCCAAAATAAGTTCTAGGTTTATCCCTGCTAATATCATAATATCAATCACTAGATTGTCTGGTCCCAGCATGTTTAGACATATAGCTAGAATATTGCAGGGTGCAGCATTAAAACAACAAACAAGATAACTTTGGCTTTGACACTTACAGTTATAAGCTGGTAACTCTGCTTGGTATTGTGTTCCAACGTTGACATGTCTGAAAGAGGGATGCTCACTTTCACAATTCTATTACAAACAACACGTGAACTTAATGTCATAACTCTTAAAATATATGCTTACTGACTGACAAGAATGAACAAAGAGTGAGTGAGTGAGTGAGTTTGGTTTGACGCCGCTTTTAGCAATATTCCAGCAACATCACGGCGGGGGACACCAGAAATGGGCTTCACACAATGTACCCATGTGGGGATTCGAACCCGGGTCTTCGGCGTGACGAGCCAACGCTTTAACCATTAGGCTACCCCACCACCCCAATGAACAAAGAACGAAGACAAACATATATTGTTCAAGTACTCATCAATATTGTGTCATACTTACATTTCCAACCATATAACATTTGAACAGTCATATTTAACACATTCTGGCATACTGTGTAATACACACCTTGATAAAAATAACTCAATCGATATGTAGAAATATCCAGTTGCCATCATTAAAATCTATCATATCTAAAATCATTTCATAATTACAACTAGAAACCTTAACTACCAGTATTAAATTTGGGCTGAAGCAAATGTTCCATGTAGGTCTGTTACGTCAAGGTGATGTTACTTACGGCTGAATATCGGTCTCTGGTGGAGCCTCTTCTTGTTCTTCCTCAACAACCTCTGGTATGGCTTCTGGCTTCTGCCCATGGCTCGCTAAAACAATTGTTTACATTCAGTCCTTACTGAATCATTTTTAAACTATCATAGCACATTCTTAAAACCTGTTTTTACTTAATTTAACTCAGAAAAAATGGATTCAACGATATACAACATCTGATAAGAAACATATTCTTTTTCAAAATCAAACATGTCGAGAATGTGACTATATCAAGCAGTCTTTAAATGTTTACTTACCTCTCCTGTTAGCCAGAGAAAGCTTTGGTGTGATTGGTGCCGACCTGGGAGTGATGGGTTTGATGCCTGGTAAGGTCCAAAATAAGCCACTGCCACTTCTAATAGGACTCAGCATTGGTGGTGGAGTGTATGGTGGAGGAGTGGAACCTCGGAGTCGCCCATCACCTCCATCCCACAGACGTGGGGAGCGAAGACGACTCTGGAAGCTATTTAGATGCAATGGAATAAACAGAGGAGCTGGTCTATGTTTTCGTTTCACCTTCATGGGACTGGCGGACATGGGATTTCTGAACACACCGGCACCATCAGATCTGGACAGCATATCATCAGGGTGACTCTTAGCTCTCCCAATAATTGTGTCATCAACTCTACTTTTTGGTCTATATATTGATTCAGATTCAGTGCGACTTCTTGGTCGCATGAATGTGTGATCAACACTTTTTGATCTTTTTAATTTGTGATCGTCTCCTGACTTACTCCTCATTCTAACCCTGCTCAAAGCATCCAAGTCTTTAGTGACTGATGGCTTAGCAAAGCTATCACCACCTGGTCTGGTGAGGAGCATAGCAAGACTGTTCTGCGAAGTTAAAAGTTTCTTAGGGGAGCTCCTATCTAAATCAGCAGACAATCTACGTTTAAGTTCACTATTCTGTTCTACAATTGGCTTAAAGTCACTTTTGTGTTTCGGAGCCATGCTCCCTTCTCCCAAGACTGGACTCTGAACGTCCATTGGCAAAGGTTCTGATTTAATAGTATATAAGTGAGGCATTGAGGTAATGCTGTCCAACATTTGTTGTGGTGTTGGAAGAGACTGAATTGAGACAGACTGTGGCATGTGGAGAGGGTTAAATGTTGACTGAATATTTGACAAGTTATCTTGTTGAAGGGTCACAGATGGCTGACTCTGCATCACTGAAATGTCACTGGGGATTCCTGTCTGTGTTTGACTTGTGGGCTGCAGTAACAGACCCTCCTGAAAGTTGGCCATACTGTTAAGTAGCTGAGCAACAGTCACCTCTTGGTTGTCTGTTACAGGTGACAAAGATATTGGCCCCGTAGTCAGATGTGGGGCACTGACAAACTGGGTCTGTCCACTGCCTGACAGCACATGTCTTTGTTCAAGATGAGGCACTAAACTGAGTGCATTTTGCAAGCTGCTCTGTATAGCCACAGAGTTAAGTGTTATAGGTGGAGACTGGAGGGGCAATAACTGCTGTGGCAGTTGGAGTTCCAAATTTGGTGGCAAGTCTCTAGCAGCAATATCCAAGTTAATTTGCTGTGGTAAGTCCTGAGACTGGTGTTGAGCAATCTGAACATCTCCTGCAGATGTAAACTCTACATTCTGAGGGAAGGGATTTTGCTGGCTGCTACTCTGAGCAGTCTGGGGGTCCACAGCCGCCAGATGCTGCTGAATCTGCTGTATTTGCTGCTGCTTTTCTGCTGCACTATCCTTCGAATCATCCAACATCTCCTGCACAGGAATGTGTGTGATCTCTGCCAGCTGCTGCAGCTGTTGCTGTTGCTGGGGTGTCAGCTGAATGAACTGTTGAGAAGATGAGATTGGCTGGGAATGGGTGGTGATTACCTCTGCTTGAGATACCTGCTGCTGCTGCAACTGGTGTAGATGATGCTCCTGCACGAGTTGATGAAGCTGGGTTGCCTGGAGCTGAGCTGGCAGCCCAAGTTGTAAGTGTTGCTGCTGCAACTGCTCTATCTGCTGTGCTGACAGTTGGGGCAACTGATGAATCTGTCCTAATGGCTGCTGAACTTGTATCTGTTGAGTTGGTTGTTGCTGCAGCTGTTCAAGCTGCTGTACTGTAAGTTGAGGGAGCTGGTCTGTTTGCACACTTTGAACCAACTGCTGGATCTGCTGAGCAGCTTGTTGAGCATGTGAAGTTGGAAGCTGATCCTGGGCTGCTGCCAGCTGATCTTGCTGTTGTTGTTGCTGCTGCTGCTGCTGGAACGCTTGGGCTTGAAGATTCTTTATTTGTTCTTCTATGGAATTAGTACTTTGTTCTTCTAGAATTTGTGGATTGGGATGAAGCTGAAGCTGCTGGTGGATGACCTGCTGTGGCTGCTGCTGCCTAAGAAGCTGACTGTCATGACTGATCTGACCCTGGTGCACAGTGACAGTGGTCAGTCCACAAGCCTGTAGCGTACTCTGACTGGTGCTCACTTCTGGTGTTGTGGACAGTGTCTGGAATGCCTGGCTGATGTTGGGCAACACTGGACTCATCTGGACCTGCAGCTGTGTTGGGTTGGCTGCAGCTACTGTTTGTCTTGGGGAAGGGGGGTGGAGGAGGTCCCATCTCTGTCTTTTTAGCCGCCTTCTTTTCTTCTTTACTCTGCACATACAAATAAAGCATTTACTCAGAAGACGGTGATGAGAATAGAATATGAGGTAAATAATAATATGAAATCCCCTTGCAATAAAAATTATACAAACCTGTAGAGGTTATGAATTCTTTGAAGAAAGTCCTCCTTGGGGTACATATAAGTATTTGAGTGTCCATTTAAAATCCCACGACAGTTGTAACTATATTTTTTAATAAAATATTTACAAAACAAAAAACTCCTTTTTGTATTGTGAAACCACCCCTACAGGGCCCCCTCGGGGCCCCCTACAGCCAAGAGCAGCATGAAAAGTGAGGTGCGAGGTTGACGGCTAGAGTTACCTGCTCTTGGCTGTAGGAGGCCCCGAGGGGGCCATGTAGGGATGGGTCTCACAAGACAAAAAGGAGTTTTTTGTTTTGTAAATATTTTATTAAAAAATATAATTACAACTGTCGTGGGATTTTAAATGGACATTTAAATGCTTATATGTACCCCAAGGAGGACTTCTTCTGAAAAAGAATACTGTGATTTATTAGTAATAAGAAACACTTTTCATGTTTGACCATAATGACCATAACAGTTTTTTTCGGACAATAGAATGATTGACTATAGATCTAAAATTAACTTTTACAGTAAATTTTACTGATACATTTATTTAAAATGAAATAAACAAACCTTTTTAAGATATCCTCCATGAAGACGCATATGACCATTGAGAGCTGGAATATTTTTAAACCGCCTCTGGCAGATGCTGCACTGGACAGGTGGCTTGGTTTCATCACTACGAAAGAAATCAACATGAACTTATAGCCAGTGAAACCGTCTTTTGTAACAAATATGGTACACATACAACATTACAAACACACAGAGCATTTCTTACCTCATCTTTACCTGACTTACCAACCACTTATTTAAAATTTTATTGCAGAATATTGTGCAATCGGAAACATTGTTACTGCAAACAAGAGTTATCTCCCTTGGCAAACCTAGATTGTGATTCTCATGAAACGTAAAGTTCCTCTTACAAAAAAAAACACTGTACAAGAATGGTTGTCAAAATGGTTTATTGACCAGCTAAATCCTGTTCAAAAAAGAGACTATATTTATAGTTTTAAAATTGACAATTCCACCCAAGGATCATGGCTGCAAGCATACTTATCTCCCCTTGATCATCATACTGGTAAGGTAATGTTCCTACCTTGAAGTCTTGTTCTCCGTCTGTGGTGCTGGTGTGGTAGTGAACCATGCTGGTCGCTGCTGTCCTGTGAGTGGACTGGTGGGTTGGTTGTGGGGAATCGGACTGACTGGTGTCACTGGGCTCACCTGAGCAGCATACCCTGGCGACTGATCCCCACTGTGTGGGCTGGGTTGGCTGGAGCCTGTGGTGCCTTCAACAATAAGAAAAGAAAAACAAATACAAGCATGGGTTCTAACAAATGCTGATAACTGCTCTCATTTAGACACCAATATATAACTTCAGGACAGTACCCCCAATCTGACAACCAATTAAACTCTATTGGCTGAAACCTCAAACATACAAGAACTTGATCCATGGTACAGGCAAACTTCCAGAAACTCAGCTATGGACATGATATAAGGCTCATACTCTCAGTACTCTTACATATTAATTTGTGACCATGTGCATGATGTTTGGACACAATTAAATGTAGGTGGAAGCAAAAATAATCTCTCTCTATTGAATCTTATAAATTAACTTCCAATTAGTCACATCAAAAATATGTTAAAGAAGTCTTGGTAGCCTTGAAGACAATTCAATAAAAGTTTTCAATGTTACAATTTTGCTACAAATTGGACAATGTTGGAACTGAACAAAACTAACTAATAATGTAAACAGAGTAAATACTTTATCTCATTCAAGCTGGACTTGTAATACACAGTGTGGACCAGTGAAGTAATCTTTACACACGTCTTTGCCACAAGTCTTTGGGAACTGGAATTTCTGAGTACGTCAAAGGATGATATTCAGTATCTCTCTGCTTAGACCTTACCTACAAAATCATACACCCTGGCTCTTTCCTGCCAGGATTGGTCCTGGGGTGGTGTAGCTTGTTGTGTGGATACAACAGTGGTTGGCAAACCAGACTGGGGCTCAAACTGGAATATCTGTCCTTGTGGGTTGGGGCTTGTGTAGCTGGGACTAGGTGAGGGGGTTGTGTTGGCGCTGTAGGAGGGGGGACCCCATCTGCATCCGACTCACAGCCTCCTGCACCGCCAGCTTCTCTGCAGGTCGGGGTTTTCCTGTGGTGGTTGTAGGAATACCAGCTGCAGCCATACTGGCTTGAACACTGCTAGCAATGGCCTCAGGTGACTGGTGGTGGTTTGCCTCCAGGTGACGCCTCAGAGATCGGGCATCACAATAACTCTTCTCACAACCCTCCATCTGACATTGGTATGGCTTCTTCTCTCGATGTGTCATCATGTGACCGTTGCTGTAATACCAAGTAGCCATCACATTATGTGCACATTCAAAGAATATTTGGAAAAGAAAAACATGACCACATGGGTCTTTCTCCATGTGTGTGAGTGAGTGAGTGAGTTTGGTTTTATGCCGCTATTACGGTATTCCAGCAATATCACACGGAAGGGGACACCAGAAAAGGGCTACACACAATGTACCCATGTGGAGAATTGAACCTGGGTCTTCGACATGACGAGGGAACACCTTAACCAATAGGATACCCCACCGCCCACTCTCCATGTAACAAATCACCATTAACATGATTGGAATGTTAGGAAACCATCATCAGCCAAGTTGAGCAGGGTCAGCTGACCTTTAACCATGATGGTCAAAGTAATCAACTGATCAGATGAGACAGACTACTTTGGGTTGTTTTTTTTGTAATTTATTGCCTTGCTCAGCAATATTCAAGCTATATGATGGCAGTCTGTAAACAATCACGCCTGAACAAGAAAATCCAGCGATAGACATCATGAGCATTGACCTATACAATTGGAGTGAGTGAGTGAGTTAATATTTAACATCACATCGGCAATATTTCAATATTTCATATCGTGATGAAACACAATTGGAAGAAGATGATATGAATCATCCAAATCAGTGATCCCAGCTGATCCCATTAGGTGCCCTTAAGACAAAGGCTAATTACAAACCAATTACAACCATAAAAGGACCCAGTTTTCATCCAATGCATCTTAATAATATGTACATTCTAATGAAAGCAATGTCATCATAGTGATTGTCTATTTGTGGCGTCTGAACTAACAAAGTATACATTCCTTATATACATTCTGTTTCTTGTATATTTTGTTCAGTATCAATCTGACAAGATCACAAATAACAATCAGTCCTTCTGACAGGATTAAATTATTCATCGTTCATCACAAAAAACACAGAATTTGAAAAACGAATACAAAAGCGCAAGCAAAGAAGGTACTGGTTATTGAACATCCAGGATTGACATTTGAAAGCATATAGCTTTCCTTTAAGGGTTGGTGATTGAAGCAAATGCTAGTCAACGATCTTCAAGTAATTTGATAATCAACATTGGTGTATGACTCCTGAAAGTTTCTAGGACTTATGTGCTACCCCACAACGGGCGAGTGGCGAGTTTAGTTTCCCAGCTTTCAGCAATATTCCAGCAATATCACACGGAAGGGGACACCAGAAAAGGGCTACACACAATGTACCCATGTGGAGAATTGAACCTGGGTCTTCGACATGACGAGGGAACACCTTAACCAATAGGATACCCCACCGCCCACTCTCCATGTAACAAATCACCATTAACATGATTGGAATGTTAGGAAACCATCATCAGCCAAGTTGAGCAGGGTCAGCTGACCTTTAACCATGATGGTCAAAGTAATCAACTGATCAGATGAGACAGACTACTTTGGGTTGTTTTTTTTGTAATTTATTGCCTTGCTCAGCAATATTCAAGCTATATGATGGCAGTCTGTAAACAATCACGCCTGAACAAGAAAATCCAGCGATAGACATCATGAGCATTGACCTATACAATTGGAGTGAGTGAGTGAGTTAATATTTAACATCACATCGGCAATATTTCAATATTTCATATCGTGACGAAACACAATTGGAAGAAGATGATATGAATCATCCAAATCAGTGATCCCAGCTGATCCCATTAGGTGCCCTTAAGACAAAGGCTAATTACAAACCAATTACAACCATAAAAGGACCCAGTTTTCATCCAATGCATCTTAATAATATGTACATTCTAATGAAAGCAATGTCATCATAGTGATTGTCTATTTGTGACGTCTGAACTAACAAAAGTATACATTCCTTATATACATTCTGTTTCTTGTATATTTTGTTCAGTATCAATCTGACAAGATCACAAATAACAATCAGTCCTTCTGACAGGATTAAATTATTCATCGTTCATCACAAAAAACACAGAATTTGAAAAACGAATACAAAAGCGCAAGCAAAGAAGGTACTGGTTATTGAACATCCAGGATTGACATTTGAAAGCATATAGCTTTCCTTTAAGGGTTGGTGATTGAAGCAAATGCTAGTCAACGATCTTCAAGTAATTTGATAATCAACATTGGTGTATGACTCCTGAAAGTTTCTAGGACTTATGTGCTACCCCACAACGAGCGAGTGAGCGAGTTTAGTTTTACACCGCTTTCAGCAATATTCCAGCAATATCACTGCGGGGGACACCAGAAATGTGCTTCACACATTGTACCATGTGGAGAAATAAACCCGGGTCCTCGGCATGACGAGCCAATGCTTAAACCACTAGGCTACCCTACCACCCCTACCCCACAACGAAGTATACTTGTGGTCTCAAATTAGGCAAGTGAGCATGTTCAAAATTGGCTACCAGGTAGGATAAGTGAGGACCGTTAACATTCTAGTGCCTCACAGACAGCTTTGGTTACCCGGGGTAATGATGTCCACCATGCTGTATTCACTTAGAGCATGTCCCTGTAGCATCACGTTTATCGCTATATAAGTGACTGTATTACTATTATAAAATTACGGTTCCTTAATCCTAACGGAAATCAAGCTACAATCATAAACATGTTAAAATATGCACACAATCATCACAACTATATCACATCAAAACCTGCTAGTATATATGGAAAACAATATCAGAGCAAAATAAACGCAAAAATCTTACAGATGATCCTGTCGTTTGAAGCCCTTCTGACAGACGGAGCAAACATATTTGCGCTCATCGCTGTGTGTGAGGCGATGCTTGGCCAAGGCACTGGAGTTGTTGAAAGCTTTGTTACAGGTGGGACACTGTATCATAGTTTTAGACGGAGACACCTGAGCCTTGGGCTGGCGGTTTTTACCTTTGGCTTTACTAGCACCATCAGTAGGAGATTCTACAGACTGTCGCCGCTCACCACTACCTGCTGTCAGACAAGTGTGTAATGAGATAACATTTCAAATTGTTCTTTAAACATTATAAATAGCCAATACAAAACAAATAAACAAGCAGAGATATCTGAACTTATCAAATAATTGTTCAACTGTACAATATTCATGAAACATCAGAGGCATTGTTAGGTCATGAGTACTTCAGTTACATTTAAATCAGAAAACATATTTTATTGTCCACAAGTCCATCTCAAAACACATCAAATGACTTTCCAACCAATTCAAACAGATTGTGGTGTTTGATCAGCTTATTCCAAAAATACCCCAAACAACTTGATGTTAATTTTGTGGCAATTTTGCCAAACAGAAACTCAAAAACATGTTTTCAAAGTGTTTCAGCTTATTTCAATTGTGTTTATATGTACTAATTTACTGATAGCAATATGCTAAAACAAAAATATAGTAGTTGTAAACTAATATTGAAACTTCACAATAATTATGAGTGAGTGAGTGAGTTAAAATTTACCGTCACATCAGCAATATTTCAGCCATATCGTGATGACAATGATTATGAAAACACACAAATCAACAAATATAAATGGTGTTTCAAAACAAGTCTTAATCCTAAAGCATGTTATGAAGGATATTTACAGCAATGTTCACATGTATATATGTTTTACAACTGCGTACATAATTGGCTATTATCCAATTCAACCCTATGTCTCCGAATGCAGCTTCTCCAGCTGTTTGCACATTCAGAAGACAATCCACAACATAAACAATTTAGTCAGATCTTCGTTGATATTTGAACATTTGAGGTTGTATGTTAAGATAGAAAATGAAAATCACCTTCTGAATCCCCAGTTGTAGCACTTAAGTTACTTGTTTCTGTAACTGAAAAAACTTGGATCCGAGAAAGGCTGAGGTGAAAGTGACAATGTGTCATGCACATTACTGTCAAATAAATCAAATGAATGAGTAGGATGGCCCTCTGTCAAACGGATATTCTGAGCTGGGTTTCCCATACTGCCAAGAATTCCATCATCTAAGTGTGGCAGGTTTGGAGCAGAATTTGCAGCATTCATATCAAAGGCACTGTCTGGCAGCATGTCGCTGTCGTTGTAGTTTATAGCACTCAACATGGCATCCCCTGCACCACCTGCAGACTGAAACCGAAGTCCTTGCGCTCCAGCTTGAGTTACAGAAGGACTCTGTTGACCAGTGTCAGGATACGATACCACTAAAATGTTCAGGGGTGACATGCCTTTATCCTCAGTTAGATTGCCACCAACTGTCTGCATGTCTTGTCTTTCAAAACCACTTTTCACATCTTTTCCACTGTCACTATTCTGTGTAAAATTAGAATCTGACATTTTTGTGAAAGGTACATATAAACCTGAATTAACAATGTCTTGCAGTGCTTGTGTTGTGACTGGATCAAATGTTTGCCTTAATCCTTTTTCTTCTTTCACTACAGGAAGAGTTTTTAGTCCTTCTGTGAGCAGTGGTATGGAAGCATTGATTGAGAGCGGAATCGTGGGGAAAACATACGAAAGAGATGTTCCCTGATCTGGAAATGCCTGACAATTTTGTAGATCAGCTGCTTGTATAATGGGCAATGGCAGTCCTGATGTATCCATCTTGGGAATTCCTGATAAGACCAACTCTGAATTATCTGCCCCTTTCTGACCTGCTTCCATTGCCCAGCACAAACAACACACATCCCTGAAGACTTTCTAGTAAACACGAGTCACCATTCTATTCATCATTTTATGAACAAGCGTAGTCTTTTTAGTTGATATATTATGCCGTGCAGAATGAGTGGCCATCTGTTGTGTCACATCTTGGCAATATCCTGAGAAAACACAGATGATAAGTTTAAAATACAACAAATGTGAATCACAATATAGACAGGTTCCATTTCACATTCATGAACCATAATCCAATAGAAGTTACATACGTGACAAATGGTTATGTTAAATATTGGTCATCTGATTAACACACATTGGATTTATTGAGGTCACACACAATAAGCTAGTCTCAATTTGGACAATTCAGATGACACGTTCATTTATATAAAAGTTAAAATACAGTTCCGTAACTGGATTAAACAATAGAACTAATAATGTGCGACAATACTTAACACCGTACATCCAAAGATCAACTGATGTCAATTTATCACAATCCGCTAAATTTGACAGATCACATTCATAACGCAATATTACAACCGGAATTTCGGCGATTGTTTACTGTTGTTATTTTGCGGCTACACGTATCTCCGAGATATCTAAAACGAAAGCAACATACGAAATCGATAATCTTTTATTGACACAGCTACTCACAAGTTCCTGACACAACGGTGCAATTTTATAACGATGTCGTAGCTTCCAGATATCTTATTGCGAGAAACGTCAAATGATTGAAATGCGATTTCTAACTCGTAGAGGGTCACTGTATTAAAGCAATACATACTATGAATAACGTGATGCACATGCAAATTAGAAGCTATTTCAAAGATCTTAAGATGTCAAACTATTGCAGACACATACCTTCAGATCTTAAATTAATACAATAAACAGCACAGCAAATGTGAAAGTTGGGGTAAAATCAGGGCAGTCGAACAGCCATAAATTGCCACGGCTGCTTCACTCATTTCTACTGCGACATTCCCTAAAGAGTGCGTGTACAATTTACCGTTACGCTAATCACATAAAATATTTAACCAGAGTGGACAGGTCAAGAAAACACACTAGATATTTACTTCCATTTACCCTCTATCAGATACCAGTTCTTACATAAATATATTTTTGTTTAAATGAAGAAGCTTGCCCATTGATATACTTTCGAGCCGGATGGTAAACAGGTTCCCAAAGTAGTGCATGACGTCAGGTCATGCGAAAGGTACATGGATTACCACTAGCTATATTTAATATTATGGCATAGAATCGCCTGGTTGCAACCTAACATTTCCACTTGCAACAACTAAATATAACATATTAGTTTATTGTGATCCTCACAAAGTTCGTGTCTTTTTCTGTCATTATCCTGCCCAATGATGTAAAACGAAGTACTGATTCGTTACCACGACTATTACACCACGAGATGAATCATATTAATTATTAAATGATTGTCAAATCTTGAACCCATAGCGCCACACAATTTTCCACGATAAATCTGTCATATTGTTATCAGTGACCCGCCCCCTACAATCCGAGAAAGCATTGTCTTTTTTTTTCAAAGCATTGTAAAATCATGTATACATATTATTTTCAGGTATTATCATGAATAAGTACGTTTATTTTCTAATTGCTGTTCACCACAAGTTTGCAGCCTTTGTGTCATGCTCTAAAAATCAGTTCACAACTGATACAATTTAAGTTATTAATGTTACAAGTATTGTTTTTCATTAAAATGTTTCATGACGTACGACTGTAGAAAACGACTAATGTTTTTATATTTTTTTATTAACAACAATTTGAAAGGACAGTTTGTGAGATAATAACAACAATGAAAATAATAATGATAAAGTTGATGTTTACTAATTTATGTCAAAATATAAAACGTCGTTATATATAATTTTAAGCGGTACTTTATTATATACGGCCATTATCATCAGTATTATAAAGGTCAGGAACACACTGTATAAATTAACACTTGTCACTAAACAATATATCACCTCAACACCTACATAATGAACCCTTACTAACAGGGCACCCCCTTCGTTAATTGAGGATAATAATAGGTTGCTATAGCAACAAACAACAATGTAAATCCCCAGCTAATTGAAACGGGTTAATTAGTCAGTTACACCTGGCGACCAATCAAATTAATATTTATTCTTTATGTGGCTCCTAAAGAGGTTACCTTTCCAAATTAGGAGCAGCAGAATTATGTACATGTCTAGTGTGCATTTGTGTTGGTATTTCTTCGTGAAGATCTGTACATGTTGATGATTGGTAATTGTTAATGCAGAGACATGACTTTTCTGTGTGATTTTTTAAACGAAAACATACAACATAGGAACGAATACATTCTTTTCATGTGTACATCTGTAGTCTTGAACCATACACGACGTTATGCCTTGGTCCATAAGAAGACCGTTTTGAGAACCATTTAAAGGAAAATAGGTCGTGTTGAACATATTATTGAAATAGTACACAAGTGCCCGAGAAAGCTACTTTGACCTGAAATATAGAGTGTCAGTTTACACCATCTATATATTGAATAAGGGAAGTAACTGGTAAAAATTCACAATTTCCCATTTGTTCTTTCGTCATCAGAATATGTGCTTGTGACGTCATATTCAAATCTGATATGGCGGAAAGCCGTCGAAGCAAAATGCCAACATACGATTCTCCACCTGGTAAGATGTCATTGACTGTTATTTGAGCTGTCTTTACCTTAAATTTTGATAAATCAGTCACATATTTGCCACTCTGGACAGAGAACGCAGAATAGTCTTTTATCAACAGTCATTCTGAAGGTGAACTCTACACATATTTTCATCTCGATTTTACACAACCACAATTTGCCAGCATGGAAGATATGAAACGGATGGATTTTTTAGCAGTGACTAGAGTGTGTGAATCATGTAAACATCTTTTACAAGCCAAGTCTGGATTGTATTCTGTTTCCGCACCGTGAATCAAATATTAACTAAGACACAGAGTCCTGCATTTTTAAGAATACAGCAAAAACTTCAAGAAAAACTTGAAAATGAGCAACCGACCATTCGAACTGGGATGATCCTCCACTGAGCTCCTGTATTTGGCCTATCGTGATATTCTGTAAATCAGATCGAGTAATCGTGTAGATTAATGTTATAGATCTAGATAAGACAAAGAGATATCATTAAACCATATGCGTTACATTATTGATGACTGCTCATCATATTCAAGCGATGCAAAATAGGACAAACAAAATTCAATAAATATAATCTACTGACAGGTGTTTTGGTTGTGTTTATTTGACAACTAGATCTGTTCGTGGTAGAAGAGATAGGACAACAGCAGCATCAATAAAATGTATATTCAGTGCTTTACTTTATCACATCTGCCCTTCTCAACATGGTCAAGACAAGATTGATTAAATGGGCACTGATCTAGAGCAATTCCCCAGGACTGTTTTTCACTTTGTTTATTTCTTTTTTTTAACCATGGGGACCCAGAAGATATTCCAGAATCCCATTTTACGACCTTTGAGGGGGACCCCTGTAAGCACAATTGATTGTATAAGGGTGTATCCTCACATTCAGCAGCAAAGATGATGTATAGTTTCGTATTTCAGTTAATTGGGAAATGTAGTCATCTTTGAGACACTTTAATATTTCAGGTGCTGTACAAACTGATTGCAAAATATGTCCATTTATTGTGGTAACAATTCCAAACATTTTGAAGGTTAATTTTCCTTCCTACTGACTTCAAATGTTAGGATCGAAGGAAAACTCAAATCAATATACATTTTTGGTAATTTCGGCTTATAATCCAAGCATGATAAATGTTTTATAATGTATTAATGGACTTTTGAAAAATATTTAGTCAATCTGTTTTTAGTGAATTTGAGAAATGTCCGTATTTTACCCATACAGGCCTATCCAGAAAAGGCTTGTGAAAATATGTCTATCTCACATCGAAGAAATTCTCAACAATAACGTAAATAAAGTGGATTGGTACTGTTGAATGCTGCAAGAAGTGAATGAAATCAAAATGCAAATATCAAAATTAAAACTAACAAAAGTTATGTTAAATATATCAGGCAGTTACCTTGTTCCAGGAATGTATCCATCAACGTGATCCATATCCACATAAAGGAACAATATCTCATCAATCTAGTGCTGACAGAAAAGTATTTTTGATAATTTATCAGTATTTAGTAAATGATAATCAATCTCATTGATGTATATCAATATCTAGCCCTGATGGCTTGTATCATCCATATACTATACATATCTCAACAAAAGAAACCTATGATTAGTGAACTAATCACAGATTATGTCAGCACCATACCCATGGTCACAGGTTTCACCAAACTGGTAAACATCTGTCACCTGTTTCAGATTAGGCCAGCAACAAATATACTATGAGGTGAATATGATATGGTTTATGAATGTATTGTAACAAATATCAATATTTATTCAGGGATACTTTGTTTGATAGCAAGGAATTAAAATAACAGACATAATGTAATTACTGAGGTTGAAACCTTTCACTAAAGTTTCAGTGATGATTTCTGTAAAGCAAAGGAGCAATACTAAGTGGACAATGCCACATATAGTCTGAAGACAGTGCTGTAAGTAGCCTTGGCAAAATGACACAGGGTACACTGCTGCATGGCTTGGATATATTTGATTTGGCTAATCACACTTAGATAAAAAACAAATTAGATCCCAGTGAAAAGAACACTGTTAAAAATGTTTGTAAATCACAAGTATTGAATTGAATTCATACGTATTATTTCACCGAATACGCGAGTGGACTATTTCACCCTTTCCTTGAACAGACACACCCGTGAAGATCTGGGCTAGAATTGGTCTTCAGTAACCCATGCTTGTTGTAAAAGGCGACTAACAGGATCAGGTGGTCAGGCTCGCTGACTTGGTTGATACATGTAATCATATCCTAATTGCGTAGATCGATGCGCATGCTGTTGATCACTGGATTGTCTGGTCCAGGCTCGATTATTTACAGACCGCCGCCATATAGCTGGAATGGAGTGCAGCGTAAAACTAAACTTACTCACTCATTGCACAGACACACCATGATAAAACTGAGATACTGTTGCAACAAACCCAATCCACTCACTTGTAATGAGTTGAAATGTTTCACAGCTGTTCCTGAACTTTGAACACAAGCTTAATATATATTTGGAGGCTCATGGTTTTCCAAGCATGCAAATTGAAAATTGTATTTTTATTATGGAAATCCAAAACAAATCTATCAAATTTTGAAAAGTTTATTTTTATTGCTTTACAATTTTGCACCAATTAGGGCTGCAATGAATCCACTATGCTTATTATGAGGCAAATATGATACGTATCAAGAATATTGGGTGACCATATCACTGTCCAGTTCAATACGTAAGAGTGTTGACTATTTACCTGACTGGAGTGGATATATTCCAGTTAGCATATTTCATTTTGATAAGTAACTCAAATGCAAGTAAAAATATTCCTTTTTTAGTTTTTAAAAACAATCCTGATCACAAATAACTAATTGAATTTGTGAAGGGATACTGTTCAATTCGTTCAAGTGAATCGTAACATCCCCAGTTGCAAGTGGTTAACTTTGTCATGAAAATTAATGCAAGCTACAGAAATGAAACACCACTACTGTTGTCAATGTTACTGGGTCCTTTAGGTTTCAGAGTTCGAAATACCCCATATACTAGTGTGCCATGGCACAGTAAGTACAGAAATGGCCCGGCTAAAAAATGTTCTCGGTGCCCTTTTGACACGCTAATTATTTTAAGAGACATAACTCACATTTAGTCATTTAATCCCCAAAACAATGTTGTTGTTTTTCAAATTGAACAATACCAGACATATTTGAATGCTCATAAGGGGTGGTGGGGTAGCCTAAGTGGCTCATCGCGCCGAAGACCCGGTTCGATTCCCCACATGGGCACAATGTGTTAAGCCCATTTCTGGTGTCCCCCGCCGTGATATTGCTGGAATATTGCTAAAAGCGGCGTAAAACTAAACTCAGTCAGTCAGTCAGTGAATGCTCATAAACCCATATCTTTATTTAACAATAAACTTCAAATGATCATCATCATTGTCATTTATTGTAAAAATATGTGAGCATACTCGATTTCAGAAAGGCACACCTAAAATATTTGTCTGGTGCCCTTAGGTACACTTAGAAAAAAAGTAATTCTATCCTTGGGTTTTCCCTGAAAGCATGTAGAATAACTGGACCATAATTTTTCAACTGAGGTTTTGACAAGGACTCATTGCCTTTCATGCAAGCTTATTTTGTTAACTAATTGTTTGACCGGCATTCTAGAAATTGCTGGTTCAATAACAACAATCCGACTTCAAGAATAACCTATGAAGATCCGGGTTAGAACTGGTCTTCAGCATCCTATGCTTGTCATAGATCGGGTGGTTAGGCTTGCTGACTTGGTGACACATGTCATCGTATCTCAATTGCACACAATGATGCTCATACTGTTGATCACTGGATGGTCTGGTCCAGACTCAATTTATAGACTGCTGGCGTATAGCTGGAATATTGCTGAGTGCAGCGTTAAACAATGAAACCAAAAAACAACTTCTGTTTATTGTATAGAGCGATATTTCATGGTAAATTCTTCTACCTTTAAGTCATATTCTTTGGTTTATCTGACACTGTCACAGACACTAGTAGTAACTAGGGCTGCAACGAATCCGGTGTGAGGTGAATATATGATACATATCATGACTACTGGGTAACAAATACAAATATTGGGTAATGAGTACGAAAACATGAAGACAGCTGAAGCATTATTCATTATGTTCAGTAAAACAATAACAAAATTACACTTTGACATGTTTTGACCGAAGTGACCTTTCTTAATATATCGTGACAATGACCAGTGACCAAATTACTGTAAAAATAAAATATATATGAGTGTTGACAATTATCCTGCGTGGTTTAGATGTAGTCCCTTTTGCATATCTCGCTTTGATAAGTTACAACCAAGTTCATATAATGAAAGTTTCCTGTGCGATTCAATGAATACGAAAGTGAATCAATCATATCAGTCCCAGTAGGAACCACTATGTATTTGAGAAGGAGAATGTGTAAGTGAATTTTGGCATTGTCAACCAGAAAGGTAACATTTAACACCCTGTAGTATATCAGGGCTCCAGATAATTTTTCATGATCAGGAGTACGTACTCCTTATTTTTTCGATATAGGAGTCTTGGACAACAATAAGAGTACATTTAGAGTACTGAATGGAATTTAATGGGGTATCAGTAATCTTGTGTTTCGTTTCATATATGCACCACAACATTGCTACTCTTGTGTAAACAGGTCAGGAAACAATAAAACAATACTTTTTCAGATAAATATGTCTGTAAATGATTCTGAAACCGTACACCATTGCTATGGTCCATATTTGCTACCTTTTTAAAATTGTTTCCTACCGCATCGTGCTTATTTTATATCCGTTACATACGCCGATACGGCCCTTATCTGTAGCCCTGTATATGTTTCATTACTGCAGTGTTCATGAATAGTGTTTGACCCTCTGACAAATCCGGCAGATTCACCAATGGTCCGATAGAAGTCTACAACCCGCCGGCCCCAGTGTCTGACTATATTTCACAATGACTTTGACTGAAGTTGTTATATGTGACATGTGAAACTTGTTTGCTGTTTATAAATCTTATGTTTGTTAATAATTTCAATACCCATTATAAGAAAAGTTGAATCTGAAATGTGTGTTTAATTCTATTCTATGGGTCCTGTAAATTTTCAATATGTGATGGCTTGGAAAATAGATTTGTTTAAAGAGCCTGAGGTGTTATTGTTACATTGACTGTTAATAATAATATACAATTTTAGAATGCCTCTGAATTTAACAAAATATCAGCTTTAGAAAATCAGATTATAATTTCGAATGTTTTTTATTGTTTCACAACATGCCTGGGTGCCATTGTACAAAGCGATCTTAGCGCTAAGGTGACCATACTTTAACATAGACTTAAGGTAGTTTTAGGGCTAAGGTTTTGTACAACGGCACCCTGGTAAGGACACTAAGTTTGAAATTACGTATAAAATCTTGTACATGTGGAACTGGTGAAATTGATCGTTGGTTTGAGTAACAGCCAGTGATCAATGATTGATCATGAAAGATGTCAACCTGTGAAAATGATTGATGTGTTATCAATCATGAATTAGAAAAAAGCATAAATTTAGAGCTGTCATTCTGTATAAAAATCACAGCATATGAAACTGCAAAACTTGAATACTAGTGTATCATTTGTTCTGTACTATAAATACAGCGACATTCCTTTATGATATTGAAACATTCTGAAGCTTTTGTGTATTTGCGCATGTGATACTCAATTTATTGTGGTGTGATTATGTAGCCCACACAAATCATTCCACACCATGCTTTTGTTTGTTTGGTATTTTTGCCTGTTTAGTTCAGACAAAGGTTGTTAGTATGTGTTAACACTCACGCAGGTCATGTCAGCATTGTTCTGCATGCCATATGTCATGACATGTACTGTGGCTCAACCAGGAAACCAGTTGTCCTATATGTTGTTAACGACATATCATAATGCAGTTGGAAGTTCACACTGCATTGATCTGCATGTCCATTATGTATAATTAATTTGTTGGGAAATAAAGGCTGACATCCGTCAGCAATCTGCAACATGTCCAACTTCACCTCCATGTTATCTATTGACATGTGGGACAAAGTTCAGTCAGACCAGCTCCTGTAGCCTGCATCAAATACTCTCTGCAAGCACTGACTGGGAGCTCTATAAGAGCAGTATTTACTGGTAGAATCAGACAGAAGGTTGTTGAAATTCTCCCTGCAGGGAGTTTGTGTGGGAGATCTTCAAATGGAGGTTGTTCACAGACAAGGTAGGGTGTTGTATTCCTTCTTGTTGAGATAATATCTCGACACTTCGTTTTCAGTTTCAGGCTGTTGTTTTGAAGCTTGGAATTTCCGAGTTGTTTGAAAAACATAATGTTGCAATGGTTTGATACTTTTTCCATGTCTCCCTCCCTTTAAGAATAGAGCAGACGGCAAATGAAAATATGGCTGGATTCTGCATTGATCTTTCAATTGGCTCATTATTGACGGGTTCAGTCAATATTCAGATTGAACTGGTATGTGCTACTTCATATTGCTGTGTTGATGAGTTTTGTTGAAAAGTGTTGCATACAGAATTGACCTGAAATCTCTTGGGACTTACTTCAGTTCACCACACAACAAGTTGAACAACAAGGCTTTTGGCAAGCTGTCATCGTGTGAGATAGGTGTAGGGAAGATGAGGTCAAAGGTGTGTTTAAGTGTGTCATGTGCATGAATGTATGTCTAAGGTCAGTTGTATAACAGTCAGTGGTGGTCATATATCATTCCCCGTGCTGATGTCACTATTTACAGTTTCTATATTTAGTATAACCAGGCTATAGTGGAAGAGTAGACACCTAGAATAGGACAACATGACAGATGAACCTGTTCAACTAGATTTAGCATGGAATCAAAACTCTTTCTAATGGCATACAAATAAACAGCCTTAGTTACTTTCTGAATGGAGTTGGGGACTTATTTTATAAACTTCAATTCAGATTCACAAAGATTCTTTTATGTGATACTGTCCATGTGTTGTACAAACTGTAATCATCTGATGTATTGTTTTATTTTTGGAATAATCTTGAATCCATTTATAACTTTGATTGATTTAATTCCAGTGAAAGGAGAGATTTTTGTAATGTATAGGGGCTTCTTCATGACTACCTGGTTTAGAATTCCAGTGAGCAGGCTGATGATGCCAGATCAATGTCTAACTCTGTTCCAGACAAACGATCATATTGAAATTGATATAAGGCACAGTTCCATATTAGCAGAACATAATAGTTACATTTTGTCAAAACACAAGTCAATAACTAGTATTTATTGTGAATGAGTTATATTTGATACATATTGCTCACTATCATTGCTCTACATCACATATCAGCTGGTGTATCATCATGCAAATGATAATTGACATAATTGATTCATGAACAGACCCAATAGGAGCCAGTAAACCTATGTACATTTAGTTTTGTCAGATCATATTAGTTTGTCTTGTACATATTGTGATTGGTCTAAAACCTTGTTAAGCCAAACATGCACCCAGAATGCACAAGTGTCAAGATTGGAAAGTATACTCATCCCAAGAGACACACAATAATATTCACTGTCCAGGGAAGCTATGGGCAGGGCTTCAGATAAGGGCGACCGCCTGTGTGGTGTAGTGGTTAGAGCGGAAGGTCGTGGGTTCGATGCCTGACCACGTCATACCAAAAGATTAAAATATGGTACTTATTGGTCCCTGCCTGGCGCTCGGCATTAGTGGGTACAACAAGGACTGGTTGGCTCGGAGTCAGTAAAATGTGTCTGAGTTGGGTATTCATGCTTCACTGCGGCATGGTGTCTCAGTGGGCTAGCACTATAAAACCAGCTTCAGTCTGGGCTATAGTCTGTCTCACAGTCCCTGAACCACATTAATTTCCCTACTGCCAAGCCCATTCTGCAGTGCTAAAGCCTTAAAGATCACATAAACCCTAGGGGGGTAAAAATACATAAATCACTAACTGGCATCGTTATAAATGAAACCCCGTCATTAAAACTACTCATTTCGACCTTTAATTGACTTAAATCGACCTTTTTGACAACAGTGCACAATTCTCACCCGCGAACGAAATTTCAACCAATCAGAGCGGCGCGACTCTGTGACGTCATATGAGGAATAGCTTTGAGGGCCGATGCAAAATTCATCTACATTTTAGGGGGTAAATTATCTTGTTTACAGGCTTGTATAAACCTGAAATCGTGACAATTGTTGTGGAAAATGAAAGCTATATGTTCTCACAATCTACTGTCATTTAATTTTGTCTCCTGCTTTGCCTAGTTTCCGAAGTTACAACTTGTTTTCATAGACGCTTCTGTCACAATTGATTGGTGTCGTTAGGCCCTATTTGTATAATGACTGATCCAAATTGATCCCATTTCTGTGTTTTTACCTCGATATTTAATCATGTCATGTAAAAATCTGTTTGTATTCTCAAAACAGTGTCGGCCCATAAGTTTTCACATGCAATACAGCAATTAATACTCCCTTGTTGTAACCCGTGTTAGGTGGTATAAACCTACACATGTTATTTGTCATCATTCACTTGATGGTCAGTTAATGAATTTATAACAGGTATAATTAGTGGTAACACACTTAGATTACCCGACAAAGGTTCCCATTTGGCATTTCTTGTGTCTGGAGTAAATATTCAACATTATAAACATCGATCAAAGGATTAACCGATAACACGCTGATTGATTAATTACTTTTTATCTTACACAGCGAATTGTCAAAAGGTAGTGTTTATGTATGTAGATTTACTAATCTATACTGAATACACTCTGCCGTGTCGGTGTCTGCGAAAAACAACGCCCTTCTTTCAAAGGATTAACCGGCAATACATTGATTGATTGCCCATTATTGGCTAACTAAATTACTGTTTTTAATGAAAGCGGACATTATGCAATTAGTTGCCAGGTGTGCTATCTTGGGTGACCATTGAGACTATACACCAATACCTGAAAAGATTTATCACTTTTCGTATATTAAACTGTTAAAAGACACATCATTTGGAACAGTTTTGTGGATATTGATGGATACATTCCTCAAACAAGGTAATGGCCTGATATTGTTCCTATAACTTTAATCTGTTTTAATTTTAATATTTGCATTTTGTTTTTGTTCATTTGTCGTAGCATTCAACAGAATCATTGTTTTCGCCGTGAAGTGTAATGAGACAGACAACATACACTAGGGTGTGTGCTAATTATGATTCACATTGGCAAACTATAAAATGTCTAGATATTACAGTTCTGTTATAAATTCACTATAAGTATCAGCAGATCGTCAGCTTTTATTTAGTTTCAAAATGCATAAAAGTATGATAATAAACTAATTAGGATTATAAGACCAAATATAAAGCACATTGACTAGTATCTACATACTGGTGAGTGGACATTAACCATGTGAATGTAGCAAGAAATTTATTGCGCAGTATTGTGACTTCGACCCCACCTCGCCTCGTGGAAGAAATCGTTATGTTATAAGTTGTGTCATGCAAAATCCTTTTGGTTATGATTCCAATACATATTTAACTACTTAGTAGAAAGTAGTTTTGATTTTCTAACTTGATGAAACAAACTATAATCTCATTAATTCTAACAGACTTTACGATTTTCAAAAATGGTAGCCCTGTCGGGAACATCCGCCAGTCTGTGCATAAATGCTATTTAGGTTTGTTTTCACCGAAGTTACAAAATCAAAACTACTTTCTACTGGTAGTAAAATATGTATTTTATTGATGGCCAATAGGATTTTGCGCGTGACATAGCTTGATAACATAACAATTTCTCTCCTGGCAGCGTAGGTGGGTGTCAATATAATACTACTTACAATATTATTGTTACTTCGACCACAACCTCACTTCCGAGGAAGAAATCGTTATGTTACAAGTTGTGTTATGGAAAATCTTTATGGTCATCAATCATATACATATTTTACTATAACTAGTAAGTAGTTTTGATTCTTTAACTTCCTTGAAGCGATCTTAACACAAGTAAGATATCGCTTCAGGCTTCCTGGCAACGCCAAACCGCGACTCACAAACATAACCCATTTAGCAACTAACTGCGGGGTCCTGTGGAAATCTGTGCATGGTGACACCATCACCCGACCCAGGAGCAAATTGACGACAAAGCAACGATTCGATCATGTAATGCGTTCATGCCGAAATCATCAAAATGATGAGCGTGCTACACACTTTCTATACAACTAACTGAAAATCGTTCCTCATATGACGTCACTGCAGTGCTCTTACGTAACCTGTCTGTGGTTTCGTTGGCGGGCGAGAGGGAAGCAGGCGACTGTTTGGCCACTTTTAATCGCTCGGTATTAATTAACCACAAGTTTTTAAAGAATAAATTTGGTGTTCCGCATAAGACTAACCACAAATCTTTCATATGTAATGGTTAAAAGAGTAACAAAAAACAAAGTTTAGTGGTTCTTTAAATAAAGCAAGTCTAGATTTCCTCAGGTTCAGGTTCTGAATCTCTGGTCTCCCTAGGGCTCCTTTTCAATATAGATGGGGTTGTTTGTTACTATCAAAATTATATATATTCAGAGACTAAGCCTTAGTCTATCTGGGCTAGTACAAGCTGCCGCACATACACATACACACACATGCATGTCGTCATATGAGCGAAATATTCTCAAGTACGACGTTAAACCCAATGTCACCTCACCTCACCTCACCTCAGATACGGGCCGTATCAGCGTATGTACGGATAAAAAATATGCACGATATGGTAGGAAATAATTTAGAAAACATAGCAGATACGCACCACAGCAATGGTGTACGGGCTTAGAATCATTTACAGACGTATTTATCTAAAACATATCAATCTATTTCAAGCAGTGTCCCATCTTTGGATTTACGTGATAGCAACACATTGGGGTTTCCCTTGTTGTGTTTTGGGAATCCTGGTTGCTACGGTTAATTTTGATTGGTCAAAATTGCACACATGTATGTAAACATGGCGGCACAGAAACAAATTACAAGTTTCTTTCAGAAACAAGACTGTGCCTCAACGGCTTGTAAACCGTCAAGTAATCAAATTGCTGTACGAATAATGAACGGACAGCTTACTAGTGTCACTTGTTCGTCTTGTCGTAGTCACACTCCATTAATTCCATTCACTACTTCAGTAGATGTACACTTAAGGTTTTCAGTACTCCTATGTTGAAAAAAATAAGGAGTATGTACTCCTGAAGTTGAAAAATTATTTGGAGCCCGGTATAGGTGTTAGTTATTTCATTCTCATAATGAATACTGATCATGTGATCATTGATTTATTTCAGACAGAACAGTAATTTTCAAAATGTACTATATTACACCATTTCATAACTTGAAGGACCCTCATATTTCCTCTGAGGGCCGATGGGGTAGTCTAGCGGTTAAAGCTTTCACTCATGCCGAAGACCCAGGTTCGATTCCCTACATGGGCACAATGTGTGAAGCCCATTTTTGTGTCCCCCGCCGTGATATTGCTTGAATATTGCTAAAAGCGGCGTAAAAACTCACTCACGCACTCACTCAAGCACTCACTCGCTATATCCTCTGAGGACCCTTCTAACAGATTATTGGGGTCAAGGGACACACATTTTATAAGTCATGGTAGAAGCCTGGCTTATGTACTGGTACATTTTCAGTCATGTGTATAGTGCAGGTCACTATTGCAGTGTTGGTTAATTATATGATTGATAAAGCTCTGTGTGTAGAAGAAACTGGGTCTTTTCATCATAGGTTCCCCCACTCCTGATGATTATGTCATATTGGTTTTGGTTAGTTTCTGTCAGCGTTCCTAATCCCATTGTTTCCGGAACTTAACTCTAAAACTACTTGAACAATCTTCACCAAATTTGGTATACTGCCTCGCCAAATCATGTAGATGTGCCTCTTTGGGGATTAGAGTTTATTTTTTCAATTTCACTTTTTTCTATTTTCATGGCAACAATTTGGAGTTTTGAAGGGTAATGTTCGTTTCCAGAGCAAAATTCTGAAACTAATTGACCCACCTTCACCAAATTTGCTATACTGCCTCTCCATATCATGTAGATGTGCCTTTTGGGGGTTTGAACTTTTCTTTCAATTTTATTTTTTTCTGTTGAGGTCTTAACGTTGAATTGGGGGAAGGGGGAGACATCTGTTTTTACGAGTAAAAACACTTTCTAGTTTGAAATAATTGTACATTGATGGGTAGGTCCCACAATTTCTTGAAGAGAATACAGATGATTTTCTCCTAGCTACTCTTGAGATTCATTTACTCCTTACTGCTTGGAGACAAAAGTCACAGTAAAGGTGTTGAAATAAGTAGTTGTTTTTATCTTGGTGTTCTAGTTTTGCTGATTAATTAGTAAGTTTAATGATTGATGAGTTTATGATGATTTAATCATCAGTTTACAGTCAAATCACATGAATCAACCCTATCCATCCTTTCATACATACATTTAGAAACCTAAATACAGTGATGAAGTTATTGTAATTCCTACACAGCCCATACAAAGAAATTGGTTTCTAACCCTTGTAATCTGCAATGTGCTTTGAACGTCCTGTTGCTTGACGCCTACACTAAGTTTCTTCACCTTCCCGATGGGTAAATGCAGACGTCCTCACATGTTTACAAACTCCTACACCAAGTTGTTTCCTTTCCCCTCTCTTACTCCAACATCCATGTGTGCTGGCTCTGCGATGAGTTGTGAATGCTAAAGTACATGCATCTGTTTGCAGGGATTTATCTAGTATTCCTAAGTACCCTTGATAGGTGAATTTTTAGACATATATTCTAAGTGGGGATATTTTAATGTCCTTATCAGTGATGGAAATACAAAAATAAATATTATATTTTAATGCAGCATTCAGTGTAATTATGTAACACTTAAGTATTCAAGCCTATTCTTTTGGTCTACAGTTAGTAAAATACAGGTTATCTCTAAAAAGTTATATAGTTGCAACTAGGGTAATGTGAATTTGGAAATTTATTAATTTCGTGAGATGGGACAAGTATATAAAAATACAATTTATAGTTAAAATTTTCAAATTCCAATTTTGGAATATTTACTGATATTTGCTGCAGAGTAAATAAATAATCTGTTTCCAGAGTGTAGTGTTTTGGACAGGAGTCCAAACTGTTGATTATATATAGGTTGTTCTTGCCCCACACATCACATATTGCAGGGAATTGCTTGTCTTGGCAGGAGTAATGAATGCATGCCTTGCTCTCGTGGAAGATGTTTCCATCATGAGCAGTCAGATATACTTGACAAGGTGATTTTATTTTAAGATCTGTGTGATGATTCAGATGATGTGATTGTGATTTCGTGCGAAATTACTAAGCCGTTGATCACGGTTCTATTGTTGGGAAGATGATTATCAGCCAGCTAAGAATACGTCGGCATTAACAGCTTCAGACTGGGGTGAATACTGATGGAGCAAGTGACCCATTTACCTGTGAATATTAGAGGCCAGAAATACTTAACCAGGAGAACCAGTCGACAGTGCTTTTAGAGCCACTAGTCCGAAGCGAAAGTCTAGTAAAACTTCTTTGGGTCTAATATCATTATGTAATACCAGACTGTGTACTCAGATAAAGACTGACTGGAAATTAGTGTTGGGAAGTGGTTGAAATCTCACAATATTGGTTCATTACCAAAGGGAATCATTGAAAAAAATTGGTTAGCTTCATTTTTAAGATTTTCCTACCCAGGTTGTTATTGCAGATAAGTATAACATGGTTCTCTGTTGTTTTTTGTTTTATTTACAGACTCAGCAAATTGCATTTGCAAATTTCACTTCCAATTTAAAATGCTGCAACTTGCTACCTTAAAGTGATGACTAATATATCATGAACATAAACTTCCTGGAGTCTTCAAGATATATTCAGTCATGACTTTTCAGTAAGTGAAGTATGTTTTCTAGGAATTAAACATGTTTTCAGGCCCTGACAGCGACTAAGATATGTTCCGTCGTCAAGTGTTTCAAACACTAAAACAGTAGTTCCAAAATCGTTTGTTTTTGATTATGAGAAAATGTGATCGATTGCTTGGTCGTTCGGTCACTGCGACCAATCTTCAATTATTTCAATAAATTGGAACACCACTACTGGAAATAATGCTCAAATACAAGTTTGTGCTAGTAGACTCAGAAGTGTTGGAGCAGACTGTAGTATTGATGTGGTTTAGAGTTCATTTAACAGATAATTTAGAGACCTGACCTCGACACCTTGTGAGGATTCTGGGTTAGAAATTACACCCATTAAGCTATGCAGGTAATAACATTCTTATTATATGAACAATTCCTGCACTAAGCCTGCTCATGTCGACAAAGTGACATATATGCTTCATTACGTAGAAGATTTCAGTGGAACCCTTCCATCAGTATTTCCCCTGTAAACCCGGTAGGCGGGAGTAGCCTAGTGGTTAAAGCGTTAAGCTCGTCATGCGTCAAGGCTCAGGTTTGATTCCCCACATGGGTACAATTTGTGAAGCCCATTTCCCTGTTGTCCCCCCACATTGATATTGCTGGAATATTGCTAAAAACTGCGTAAAACCGTACTCAGTCAGTCATTTTAGTCCCCTGTAAAACCCGGTCTTCGCTCTATGTATATCTGTACTTTGTAGAGGGTCATCATAAAGTCTGCAGAAAATAACCATAATTACTAGATATTTTTAAAATTTTAACAACATGAAATTAAATTGGTTTTTTTTTTTTTTTAACATGTTGCTCAAACAGCGCAGCTATGAAATGTCTTGGTTCAATGCTGATCTTTAGAAACATTGGACACATTAATTCTGCACTTGACTTAATAACTACTGTTCTTGAATCCAGTCTGGAAGTATGCTATAGTTATATAATCAAAATGGTATAACCATCATATAGTCTTTCATACAGACCCTGAAACAAATATACCTAATGCAGCCCATGCAAGTCTAGAATGTGTGGCAAGTAGTGGTGTAACGATTCATCGATAGTATCGATGTTTGCATCGTCAACTACGCTGATATGAGTGCATTGATTCAAAACATATTCAGGCGATATATCAGGATATTTATATCGCAAGGGTCCATAATACATCGATGTATCGCCACAAGGGACGAGATATATCCCGATACTACTTAAATACTATAAAATACCTAAAGTTGTAAGGAGTATTACATTAGGATTAGGAGGGAGTCTCTCTTGAAATACTTTCTGAATTTTAAAACAAACTGAACCTTATAGGAATTTATAGAACAAACTTTATGGATAACAACTTCTTTTATTCTTGAGTCGGCGTTTCAATACAGATTCTTGTAACCGTTGTCAGGCATGTCAAAATTTAGAAAGCATACTTAAAGAGTTTTTTCAGTGATTCTGGTATACATTACATGAATTGTCTGTGAAAGCATTTGTGCAGAAACACAACTTTCAAAGGGAAACCTAGGATCAAGGTATACTGAATATGTTTGATTGTACTTTTTCAGCATTAAATGCTGAAACTTTATTACATGGGCAGCATTTTAAGTGTGTGTGAATGTAACACAATTCTCCTGTATAACAAATAAAGATTCAGTCATTTTATCTGTCATATATGTCCTGTTTTAGAATTGTAAAGTATCGGGATCGTGTGAAACCACCATTATTATCATTGATTATAATGGAAGTACAAACCCACTGGTTCCTTTGGAAATATTTCTTCTGATATGTCGCTCCAAAGCTCCAGATTAAACTGGTATCATGATGTGTCGCTCCTCGCCACTCTTACCGTATACACAGCTCATAGTGGCAAGTGGAGATTAGTGTACTGAGAATTTTGAAAAGTACTGATAATTGATGATTGGTTCATTACGAGTCAATCATCGAGAAAATAATTGTGGTTTTGTCATTTATGACGATTCATCGATCACTATTTCCAACCATGAATTGTTATTTGAAGATTTAATGGCAAAAATAACTAAAGGCGACTAGTATGAAGCATAAATTTCTTGGAATCCGACTGGATATAAATTAGGAACAGTGTAGTGCTGTAAAATATAACATCTAAAACCAACCATGTAGAAAATATCGTTGCATGGAAAACAAGTGTTCCCTACATTGTTTTTGTTTGATTATGTCAAATTATGATGTTTGGTAAAAATTAGTTTATCGATCAATCTTGATTAGATTTCCATTTCGGACCACCACTAGTCTAGATTAGCACTGTTTCTGAAAATAAAGAAAGTGTTCTGGGCTCATTTTATTGTATTTTTTAACATAATTTTTCCTTGTAAACAAAGAGATTCAGAGACAAGATGTTAGTCTGAATCATCGCGGAAAATATGGTACAACAATTTTACTTGTCATTGTCGTGGATGGAAGTACAAACCACTGGTTTCTGGAAATGGATAGCTTCTGTCACATGTCCAGGAATGCATCTAGGCTCCCTAATTCTTAATTTGGGAGAAAGTGGTTATATTGCTCAAAGTTCTTGTTCTTTTAAGATGAGACGTATTTCAGTATTGCATTCAAACTCTAAGCTGTGTGAAACTAAGAACTGGAGCTTCCATCTTTAGTATGGTCAGTGATATGTATGTCATCCCAACAAACTGTGTGTTAACTGGGTAACATGAACTTGGAAGTTGGTAATTCCAGTGTGGAAATATTTACTGACATTTGCTTCTGACTGTTGTGCAAATGTCGGGGAAGGGGAGCTGTTTACAATCAGGCGAAGTGAAAAATACACATTGTTTTATTCCCTCACCAGCAGCAGTACTAATCTTGAAGTTGAAAGAAGAGGTTTTCGTCACATAAAAATTGAAGGAAGCAATTAGCATGTTCATCTGTCCATCCACTTGTAAGCAGGGGGGTAGAGCAGTAAAATGTTTCATCTTGAAACTTTCTATACAGATCAGGGCGGTGGTGTAGCCTAGTGGTTAAAGTATCCACTCATCAAGCCAAAGAACCGGGTTCGATTCCCCACATTGGTACAATGTGTGAAGCCCATTTCTGGTGTATTAGCTCAATCACTCTATACAGATCAGTCTTGTGATGATCATCTGATATTATAAAAATACGGAATATCATTATCTTTACTGAACTGAAGATCTTCACTATCAGTGAACCAAAGTGTAACTAGCTAAACTCCTTTTCGGAATTGTCCAGACCAGGGGATATGTCATTTCCTGATAACTCTGGGCGGTGGGGTAAAGGGTCAACTTGTCACGCCGAAGACCCGGGTTGATTCCGCACATGGGTACAATGTGTGAAGCCCATTTCTGGTGTACTCACTCACTCACTCACTCACTCACTTACTCACTCCTGATAACTCTTGCTTATATACAGAACAAATTTGTTTTCATCCAACTGAAAAATAAATATATTAAACATTTAACGTAACATGCTTTGAACATTTGAATGAAAGTCTGAAGTGCACAACAGTGTGAAAGGGTTCCAATTTAGTCAACAGTATATGCATAATTGCATAAGAGATTGGAAAATCATGTTCTCGATCGCTTTGGGTGATATTGATGCAGTTCGATAAAGTACATGATCAGGTTGACATATTGAAATCAATACAGTATCTGCTTCCCTGCCTCTCTGCAGGTAGAAACTCATTACAACATTGCAGACAGGTATTGTTCACAGGTAATAAAGTGCAGAAAATAAATGGGCCGTTTTTTGCA
This sequence comes from Haliotis rubra, assembly GCF_003918875.1. Lineage (NCBI taxonomy): Eukaryota > Metazoa > Mollusca > Gastropoda > Lepetellida > Haliotidae > Haliotis > Haliotis rubra. The sequence continues at coordinate 1,748,853 of NW_025765514.1, read as the reverse complement.
TTAACGACTCGACGTCCTTGATGGGATATGCATGAAAGCAGCTTTATTGATGAAAGCCAGGCAGCAGAACCAGTATAATTATGGGTGATTGTAATGAATAAATGTGTTCTAAAAATTAAATTAAAAAAGGTTACTTGTGCATTAGCATCATATATATTCCTTTATGGATATTTTAATGAAAATAGACTGCTCCGGTTGAAATGCATTTTTACTCAACTGGTGTTCAGAATGTCACCAAACCTGCTAAGTTTAAAAATCAAATGTAGATCAGGGGTGGAAATAACCCATTGCCCGACGCCCGAGTCCAGTGTTTTTTTCTGTCGGCCAAGCAAATTTGTATATCACACTGTACCTGTGTCCAGTTGACTTTCCAATGTTAATTATGTTCTTTATGTAAAAAAATCAACAAGAAAACAGCTGGTATAGTGGAAAAATTATCAGGGCAAGTGATTTTACATGTGCCTCTGTACCGGAGTACACTAGCAATTTTAAAGTTATTTCCACCCCTGTAGATGATGTACATGTTCCAGTTGATTGTAAGTCTTTGTGTGACAATACTATACATGATACTTATTTCTGGATTGATCAATTATAATACACTTTCAAATTAGTTACTACTTGTTTTACTGACCCCACTCCCTAGTGTTTCGTCTGTCAAATGTCACAACATGAAATTTAATGAGTGTTTGGAGTTTATTACTAAACTAGCAGATGGTACAGTCTAACCTAGAATGTCATGTTCAGAGATTATTCTAGACTAATATTAACTCTGAGTCCCTGAATATTTATATAATTGTGATAGTAACAAATAAACACATTTGTATTGATGTATTGATTGATTGTATTGATGGTGATGTTTGCACAATGTTTGATGACGAGGATGTGTTGTGTATGATGCTTTTGTACTACAACAACAACAAATGTACTTTGGGAAATAAAAATTTTAAAAAAAATAAATAAATAAATAAACACATTTGAATTGAAAAGGAGCCCCAGTGAGTTGGGACATTCTCTGAATAAACAATGTTGATCAAAACAAGCAATTCCTTTTTAATTGAAAACGACATTGAGAAATGAGATTCAGAACCTGAACCTGAGGAAATCTAGACTTGCTTCATTTAGTGCTTTAGCATTGCAGGGAGGGCTGGACAATAGGGAAAATAATGTGCTTCGGGGACTGTGAGACAGACTAAGATTATTCTTCCATGGACTTTTCAAAATGGGAAATTCTTCAGACATGTTATGAAAAAATCGAAGATCAGTGTTATGAAATAGTGATAGTTTGTGGTTTTATTTTCTCAAAAGCAAAAAGCTCAATTAAACTTGGTATTCCTTCTCAGGTATAGGTCTGTGATTTGAAAATGTTTTTGTCAAGATTAGTGAAACGTGAAGGTCAGTTTTCAACTTTTTTTTGGTTATTTATACAAGTTTTGTTGCTTTTATCTACAAATATACAGGCATGGAAATATGGTATTTGTTGCTTTAATCTCTATGAATCCCAACAAATCTAATGTTGGTGATATGTCTTAGTTGAGGTCAAGGTCAACATACACACGCATTTTTATGTGAAATGTATAACCTTTATTGCCAGTTACTGTTACACTTTAACGTGGATAATTGATGGATTGTTTGAAGTTTTATTGAGTAAGGTCAACTGGAAATACTTGATGGTTCATAAAGACTTGGAGGAAATGGAGATTTTCCTTGATGGTTCATAAAACTTAAACACTTAAAATTTTCTTTTTCTTAAATAAACACTTAAAGTTTCATGAAAACTTTGAAAGACAGTGGTGAAGGTATGTTGAAGTACACCATATGCAGTACGTCTGTGTTGACACTCTGTTCTGCTCTGTTTCAGTTTCTGTAAATGGGGTTCCCCTAAAGGGCCACCCTGTGCAGATTGTCGTTGCCTCAGATGACCACACATTTGAGCTTGATGAAGAGAAGCTGGAGAGCATCCTCCTGCATCCCTCCATAAGGGATAAGAAGGCGGTGGTCGTGTCAGTTGCAGGTGCTTTTCGCAAGGGAAAATCTTTTCTCCTGGACTTTTTCCTGCGCTACCTCAATGCTGATGTAAGTATGATTCTATTCTTCTTTCATCATGTTTCAGGGGCGGTGGGGTAGTCTAGTGGTTAAAGCGTTCGCTCGTCATGCTCAGAGATGCCAACCCATACGATTTTATCGTATTTGTTACGAAAAAACTAAACAAAATACACTAGTACGATAGCAGTAAAAATATATGATCTTTTAATAACATACATTAAATTAAATTATCAAATAGCATATGTACCATACACAATAAATTTCAACCACATTTTATTCAGTATCAAGCTATGTGTGGATACTTAATACTGATTTAGGCGAGTACACTGTTAATAACAAGCTCTTAGAATATCTATATATATTTTTTATTAAATATGAAAACCTTTAGGAAAAGTTAATACTAATTTTGGCCAGAAAGTACTAAGTTTTGCATCAGTTTTTGGCCAGAATACTAATTGGGCTAAATTAGGGTTGGCATCTCTGCATGCTGAAAGCCCGGGTTCGATTCCACACATGGATACAATGTGTTTCTTGTGTCCCCTGCCGTGATATTGCTGGCATATTGCTAAAATCCAACTCACTCACTCACTCTTAGCATGCTAGAACCCTGTGATGATGGGTTTGAATCTTTAGTCCCAGATTTGCCCAGATTATGACTCTTGGTTTGTCAGTGACATACATATGGTTGTGGGTTGTCTCCCTTCGAGGTTTTCTTCCCAGTCAAAGTAATTAAGTTGACAAGCCAACTGATGACTGAAAGGCTAATACTGCTCATATAAGGGGTTGACCCAAAGTCTCTCACTTCTTTCTGTTGGATGCTTCGCAGTAAGAAAGGCAACTGAAGGCAACTTGTAAAAGTAACAGAAAACAAAGAAAAAGGGAGTGTATGCAGTGTTCGAAATACCCACTGGCCCGCCAGCCCGTGGCTAGTAAAAATCCAGTCAGGCCAGTAAATTTCCACAGTCACTGGCCCGAATGGCTGGTGAATTTTCATGGGGTCATTTTGTAAATACATGTATATCACTCTCTCCAACTTGTTAAGTTATAATACACTTTTAAATCATGCAAGATTATGGCCTGATAATAATGGTCATCATATTAGCACCGTAATGATAAAACCCATGTCTACATTCAGTAGCCAGTGAATAATTTTGTGGGCTAGTAACTTTCAGGCGTATCTAGCCTGTCTGGCTAGCAAAATTTGGAAACTATTTCGCACACTGAGTGTATGCATGGCTGATTTAATAAATATGCAAAATATAAGATGTATTTAAAAGAATAAGAATCATGCTTTGTTCTTCAACATTTGTATTGGTGGACAAAACATAGAGGTAAGGCCATTCCACATCAAAAGGGCTGGTTCATGACAAATGAGAATGCTTTATGAAGTGTATTTTATATATTTATTCATAAATGCACTCTAAACTAAGCTGTTATGATTTTTTAGATGTAAGTGGGTTGTTTTTTTACTCTGGACAAAAACTAAATCAATGTAAACATATATTTACATGGTTGTTCTGGTGGTGTTGTTTATATTTTTCAAGAAAATATTTTCTCCTCAGCTTTCAAAGAAAGAAAACTTTATTTGATTCAGATAAATATAGGCTTGCCATGGCATTCATATGAGAAAAATACATAAATTCCATATTTATGGAGCAGGGGAACTTTTTACCATGTATAAATGCCTTCTTGCAAATACTTTCATGTTAAAATTTTTAAAAGCAAGGTTTATGAGAATTGTATACAGTTTACATTGTAATTTTGGCAAAAATCCTTGTCTCACATGTTTTTCTGCATTCAGATGGAGACATGTATTTCCATTACTTGATGACATAACTATATGCATGTCTGTGCCACAGCTGGTAATAATAATCCACAGCTGTGCTGGAGACTATTGCCTTTTACTTCCCTATTCACAATATTGATAAACAGGGTTTTTTTATGTGTTGTTTATGCAGGTGTTACTGCGTAGTTGATGGTTGGAAATCAGTTTGAGAATATTCTGCTCACTGTCCATATCAAATGCACAATAAAACATGTTCTTTTCCCTGGTGTTCTATTTCAAAGCCAAAGGTAATTCGTAATAAATCCTTTATCATAATAATATTTCATTTCTGACATTTTCAATTTATATTCAGAAATTTTCTCTTTTTGAATGGTTTAATGTGGTTTCACCATGCTGGCTACAACTCCGGTTTCACATTTGCTGTTATTTGTGGAAAAAAAATATCCATGCTCGCTGATTAATAACTTTCTTAATTCTGTATGTGCAATGATAAGCAGTGCAAGATTATTCAAAGGTAGACATTAAACTTCATGTTTTTTGTGATTTTATGTTAAAAATAGATATCTTGATTATGTTGAATATTGTTCAGTAATTTAAATGTTATTGATGAGTGAATTACCATCTTACAGACCATTTCTGGTGTCCCCCGCCGTGATGTTGCTGGAATATTGCTAAAAGCGGCGTAAAACAAACTCAGTCAGTCTTACAGACCAGGGTACCATTGTACAAAACAACCTTAGCACTAAGACTCTGGTGAGCCTATGTTTAGGTACGGGAGTTACAATCATCTTAGCCCTAAGGTTGTTTTGTACAGCGGTACCCTGAAAGATAAACTTTAGCCATAATGGCAATGTTGGAAATCGAGAGTGAAGGTCAGGAGGTCCAGGTTTACTGTAATGTTCACAGAGAGAGAGAGAGAGTTATTAAAATGGACTCCGTCCGTGCGTGCATCCGTCCGTGCACATTTGTCTTTTCCGGAGCAGAACTTTAAACCGTTCAATATTTCTTCACCAAACTTTGCACATGGATAGACCTGGTGGTGTACTAGTGCCTTTTGGTAGTTTTGGAATTCTGAATTAAATACTTTGGCATTTCCATGGCAACAAATTTGACTAGACCGAAATTGGTGGTAGTGCTCTTTTCCGTAGCAGAACTCTGAAATCACTCACTATTTCTTCATCACACTTGGCACATAGATTGGTCCGGTGGTGTGCTGGTGCCTTTTAGTAGTTTTGGATTTCTGAATAAAATATCTTTGCATTTCCATGCCAACAAGTTTGACTTAGACTGAAACTGGTGATAGTGCTCCTTTCTGGAGCAGAACTTTTAAAACCTTTCAATACTCTACTTTCACTTTTCTATATACACCAAAACATTTGACATAATCATGACTCGTAGACATATTCATGAAGGATATTTTGCCATTGTGGGGGATATTGATGACTTTGTCTTCTTGTTTAGTTTACAGACTATGTTGAAGTTGGTATGTTGAAAAACAAATGAAGGTAATATGCACTGAACTGGATTTTTTGTAATAACTGTACTAATAGGTGATGATAAAACGTTAAGCTTTTAGCATGTCGTGTGATTATGAACAGAACTGGAGTGATATCAAATGATGGAGCCGTGACTTAATGTACTGGCATGGTACTGCATGGCATTATGATGAGGCTTTGTTATGTAGTGTTCCCCGGACTGGCTTGGTGATGATGACTCTCCACTGGAAGGCTTCTCGTGGCGGGGAGGATCCGAGCGAGATACCACTGGAATCCTCCTGTGGAGTGAACCTTTCATCTGCCATATCCCGAGTGGAGAGGAAGTAAGTTGATCATATCAGTGTTAAGTATATATGGGCTGACTTACATGGTGTTGTGGAGGTTGTCCTGCCATTGTGTTTACATATTTAGTTTTTAGACAATATCTATAAACAAAAAGCCAGTTTTTGCCAAATTTGGTTTAACTTGTAGACATTTCATTAGCAGATCAAGTTAGTTCAGTCCAACAAGGGAGGATTAGTATATTAGCAGGGGTTCAAAAATCCCATCGCCACGACGCCCGGGACACGTCAGTTTTCATTTCGGGCAATCAAATAATGGTATCTTACTTGTCCGTGGGCTACTAGATAATTTCCACTTATGGTTTCAAACTGCAAATAAACTTTGATTTAATTTCATATCTGCTCAAAATGTAGCTATTAAATTTCGCAATGATAATAAAGTAGAGTTATCTTTCTTTGCTATTTATCACTTTTCAATAAATAGTCCAGTAAACATTAACATCAAATACCATGTTGATTTCTTCTTTCATAATTACATCATCATAATTATGTCATTAAAAATATCAGGGCAAGTGGAAAATTAGTCGTGGCAAGTGGCTTTTTAAAAAAAAATTGAATCCCTGATTAGATATTAGCAGTAGTGAAGGAAAGAGGAAACTTTCTGTATATAAGAAAAGAGGACATAAGTACATGAAAGAAGCACAAACTATTGGTACCAATCAAATTGTGGGGGGTACTTTTCATTCATTATGATTTACAGGTGGCTGTCATCTTGATGGACACCCAGGGTGCGTTTGACAGCGAGTCCACCGTGCGTGACTGTGCAACAGTGTTTGCCCTCAGCACAATGATCAGTTCCGTGCAGGTAAGCTGAACGTTCATAACTCTGGACTGTTTGTCCTTTAAATTTGTAATGGGAGCTCTGATGCTTGACTTTACCGCTACGGTAATAAACACTAAACAAGATGTTTCTTTCTCATCTCAATACAATGGACATAGTCATAGATAGGTAAATGTAGAACTTTGCTATTTATCTTAATATTGATGAAATGATAGAAACCATTAACTCCTTACAAGGTGTAGAAAAAAGTTGTCATTAATTATTTAGTATTCTTTATTTGGAATACTCATTCAGCTTGAATGTCACTAAATGGAGCATCAGCAGCATTCAGTCAACTTGAGGCTTTCATTGTGAATGTCTGTATATCCATTCTTCAACTAACATTCATCTGTCTTTGTTTTCGTCTTGAATAATCTATAATGGAAGGTAGTTGTGTTCTGATGGTTGTGTGGTGGTGACCAAGCTGTAGTACAATGCCGTCTGGTAATTCCGCGCACCTAAGCACATCGATCGCAACACGGCAACTAACGTCTCTTATTGTTTGTGGTTTACGTGACTAAACATGCTGGTATGCATCATATTTACCTAGAAATATAAGTTTTATTGACGACCACAAGATTCTAACGTTGCATTATGCCATACGGTTGACCTTACCAGCGTTCTGACAACATCACTTGCTGTCCGGTAATTCTGCACAGAAACTGATGCACATAACATCCAGCTGGAAGCGTATTACGGCCAGATTGTTTTTAAAAATCACTTCATCAATATAAGGAAGAGTGTTTCATATTAAATCCAATTATGAATAACGAAGAAAAAGGTTTAAAAGTCTGAAGAAAACGAATTTTCATAAAACTGTCAATTTATCTGTCAATTACTGTTATTTACTTACCTTTAGTGATTAAAAGCCAGTCCCTTGTAGAAATGTCCCGATTTCAAGCGTAAATGTGGTAGCAGACGATGTTTACCTTCGATACGAAATACGCTATTGCAGCAGCGCAGAATTACCGGACGCACGGAATTACTGGACTCATTTGTATATTTACCTGAAACTGTACAATATGTGTGTTGTATTCCAGGTGTACAACTTAACACAGAACATACAGGAGGACGACCTGCAGCACCTACAGGTAACTACACAAAGCTGGCTACACTGTAAAGTAACATCTCTATAAACTATAAGTGATGGCAGAAACGTTCTCCACCTGACTAGGAGGCCTGTGTTGATTTAGATAGCTGCTTATTATTTTTTGACACTATCTCCTCAGCACACTGCTGCTAACAGGCATAATGCTTGCTTGACAGTTCTTGCTTCAAGTAAGGGTGTATACAGAAATCTAGTGCTGCCTACCTTTCAACTCTTGCAAAGGAAGAAGTACCATCCCCTAAAGTGGACACCATGTCATGGATAGCTGTTGGCCGTTTAAGTTGGATATACTTGATCAATGTGTGTCTCTTCTCATCAGCACAACTATTGCCACATTTCATCGTGGACTGTCACATTTCATCGTGGACTGCCACTGTTTCCAATAGGTAGATGGTGCTTGTGGAGCAAAGCAGTTTGTGAAAATATGTTGAGTTTTGAGACTGGGGTTCTATGCAAATCTACGTCATTGTGAAAATGGTGTTGTTTGTTTTCCAGCTGTTCACAGAATATGGAAGACTGGCTTTGGAAGCAAATGATAATGTGTCCAAACCATTCCAGGTAAGGTGACAATTTCCTCAGACCAGAGATATGTAACCAGGAACAAGAGAAAACTGTGATAATAACCACTGAACTGGGAACATAGTAATTGATAGTTAACAGGAAGATGTATCAAAACGAAGTCTATTCTTCGATGTGTGTACATATTTTTTGCTACTTTAGTAGCTGAGCCTTAAGTCTGTTTTGCTTGGTTTATATACGGATCTGCAATAGTTCAAAACTGAAATATAATACAGAATGACAACATTTCTGTATAAATCAGAAGGTAATGATCACTTAAGAAATATAAGTAACAATGAAATGCTAATTGCAGATTTTTTTAGTGATTATTGCAGATTTTAGATTCATGGTTTTAAAATTTATTTTAATCTTCTTATGTAACTGCTTATCAATCCAATGAAACTTTCAGATGATTATTGAAATTCTGTTCAGTGCATTCTTTACAAAGCAATCAACCTACTTATCAATTTTTTAAAAATTATTTTTAGCAAATTCCATAACAATCATGCATGCACATGATACCTGACGCAACACACACACATAACCACATAACTGACACAACTGCTTGAGAGAATAATGAAAGGTGCATATCGTATATTACCGCAGGTAAGCTGAATTTTGTTATGTTCTAGAATCTGCACTTCCTGGTGAGAGACTGGAGTTTCCCCTATGAAGCAACTTATGGTGAGGCAGGTGGAAAGAAGATCCTGGCCAGAAGGCTGCAGGTAAGTCAAGTTTACAGACTTGAGTCACGCTGAAAGATGTTGATTTGTTGCAGCAACAAAGTGACTACATAGTCAATAGCATGTAGGGATATTAATGTTCATACAGTTCAAAGTTGTCTTTTGATGTGTGTAACAGATAAATCGTCATAAAGGGATCTCCAGAAAATTGTCCTGAAAATGAAATTATCACTTCAGATAGTTATTCTTAATATCAGTTTTATGATGTATGCAGAGTTATGTCCCTTGACTCTACAGCTGTCATGGTCAATATGCTGACTATCTTTATATCAAGTTGGCATATTGGCGTATGAGTTATATTGCAATATATCCAACACACAGAGGCATATTTTAAGACATATTTCAGCCAAAAGTATCTTTGTTATATTACATTTGTACTATTTAAATGGTGAAGTAAGAACTATGTGACTGATGGTCTGGGTTAATCTTAAAATGATCATGTCAGCTAACTCACTCAGTAATACATACTGGATCATATGTGACAGGACAAATATACTACACTGTTACATCATCAACATGGAATGTAAACAGCACAAAGGATGTGTTATTTTAGCCTGCTGGTAGTAGATCATTCATCAGTGATACGACTTTCTCAAAATTTTGACACCAGGAAGATAATTAGTGCATTCTACACGAAACAGTATCTTTGTAACTCGTTCCATTTGTCATCAGATTTCCAACAAGCAGCATCCTGAACTGCAGCAGCTGCGTCAACACATCAGCTCCTGCTTTGAGTACATCTCCTGCTTCCTCATGCCACACCCAGGCCTCAAGGTGGCCACCAACCCACGCTTTGATGGACGACTCAAAGGTGCGTGTCATATTCCTGGATATAGGACTGTATGCAGGACAGAGTGAGTGAGTGAGTTAAGTTTTACGCCGCACTCAGCAATATTCCAGCTATATGGCGGCGGTCTGTAAATAATCGAGTCTGGACCAGACAATCCAGTGATCAACAGCATGAGCATCGATCTGCACAATTGGGAACCGATGAGATGTGACAACCAAGCCAGTGAGCCTGACCATCCGATCCCGTTAGGCGCCTCTTACGACAAGCATGGGTTGCTGAAGGTACATTCTAACCCGGACAGAGTGAACTCAGGGTAGAGGGAGACAGTTTGTGTAAAGGAGTAAGCCATGTATTATGGAATTAGGCTCATGAAGACTTATTTTACAATTCGCAGATATTGATAGTCTCATTTCTTTTATATAGGAACTAGATTTTTTGTTAATGTATCTTAATGAAATGTTCTTGAGGTTATATGACATTTTGACATTCCATGTCAGTCCGTTACTTACGTGAGTGACCACAGAACAAGCATACTGAGAACTGTGTCAACTAGCTGTAGGCTAAGCTAAGCAGATATTTGACTTGCGATATGATGGACTGCTTTGTGTTGCAGACATCGAGACAGAATTTAAGGAGCAACTGCAGATCCTCATTCCCCTCCTCCTGGCCAAGGACAATCTGATCATCAAGGAGATCAATGGCTGTCAGATAACCTGTAGGGACCTGGAGGAATACTTCAAGGTAACAACTAGGGACAGTCAGGAGTGAGTCATTGTTGAGGGAACTATATTCCAGCCTTTTCAAATCACTGTTAAAATTTCAATCTGTACCAAACGAACAAAAGACTGAGTTTCCACCCACAACATCGGCTTACAATGACACAGAAGCAACTGAACCACGCTCAATCTCTGTACTGATAGGCTTTAACAAGAACAAGATGCTTGGCACTTTACCGCCGTGAATTGTTCGAAGGGATGGTAACAGCTGGAAATAGAAAATTAACAAGTCATATGCGTTGTTGATTTTGCATGACAAAACCCTAATGGAGAAAAATAGTGAAGAATCTCTTTCGTGCAAGTGACAGTGAATATGACTTGTGTGTGGTAAGAAGCTGTGTACCCACAATGTTGTTGTTTTCCTACAGGCCTACATCAAGATCTACCAGGGAGAAGAACTACCAGAGCCCAAGTCCATGTTGCAGGTGAGTCAAGGGAGGTAACTCCTCTATGTTGGTGTCTGTTGAAGAGTTACAAGCAGATAGGCCTTGACATGTTCCAAACTCTCCTTAAAACCTTAGTAATGTATCTAGTTACAGTCAAAGCATCACAGTAATTTCCCCTGTTCGGATTTCAAGGAGACTAAGAAAAAATGCAGATTTAATGTAGTCATGTGTCTTAGTGATTAATGAGGATGACCTTTCGTGTGTGACATGATGAAAGAACAAACTTAAAGCAGAAAACTTTCATTCCAGCTTTCAAGATTTTGTCAGTGCAAGACATAGTAAACATTTTGAACATTCTGTTCATTAAGACTTGTGGTAGTGACACAATGTGGCTTGAACATCTTTATTCGAAGTGGTACAGACTGATCAGAATATGTTGCACTATATGGCTCTAACGATGTCATCCTGTTGTTCTGGTTGAATATTATTTTCAGGGATAATATATCCTGTTTCTTGTGGCAAGTCCCTGGTGGAACTCAACCCCAAGAAAATAATAGAATTTACACTCTAAGAAAGTGTAATCCCCAAGTGTAACATGTTTTACATTAGACCACTACTAAAAGACAATGTGCAGTCACAGCTTGTCATGGGTTCACAATTTTGGATTCACAAAATTGAATGTGCCTTGGTGGCTATTTGCACCCTATGTACGTGTCGATCTTGTTGATTCTTATGGTAATCGTTCTCTCCAGGCAACAGCAGAAGCTAACAACTTGTCTGCCGTGTCCCACGCCAAACTACAATACACCAGAGAAATGGAGGAAGTAAGTGCCGCCGTGTGTACTGAAAAGTTCTGGAAGGACTGCTTATGGCCATTATACTGATTTGAGACATCAGTGTAAACAAATGTTGTTCTTCTTTACTTATCATGAAATTGTAACTCATTATAATGTTTTCAAATTGGTTCAGAACTGTTGCATGTATGATTTTCTTTAAATTTTGGAAACCCCCCAAAAAAAATGGCTTTTTGAAGAATTAACCAAAGAAATTATTGTAAAATCAAAGATAAAATGGCTCCCTCTTATGTGCATTTTTGCTACAAACTTTCAACAAAAAATTTTTTCTGGGAGGGGTATGTTGATAAAGGGTATCTTTTGAAATGGTATTTCATCAAAATATGAGAAATGTGCAGTTTGATCCATTCTGAGACCCATGGGGTAAGAATTTAGATCTCCAGCACAATGGTTGTAAAGGGTGACTAAATAGATTGTATGACTTGATTGCATGTCATATCTCTACTTGATGTTCATGATGTCCCGCAATGGATTGTGTGGTCAAGACTTTAGTAGATGCAGACTTGTAGATGGCTTCTTGGAGGTAATATTGATTAGTGCAGCATCATAAAAGCAAACATCTGATAAAGAAGGTGTCTGTTTGTAGCTCATCGGTGGTGACAAACCCTACATGAACCCTGATCAATTGGAAAGAGAGCACTGTCAGTGTTTGGAGCGAGCGATGGACCTGTTCTCAAGCACCAAGAAGATGGGAGGGCCGGAGTTCAGCAGAATGTATGCAGACCAACTGAAGGAAGAACTGGAGGAATGTTTTGACAACTTCCAAAAACACAACGCAAGCAAGAACATTTTCAGTGCTGCCAGAACACCAGCAGTGTTGTTCACTGTGATGGTGGCGTCCTACTTGGTGGCTGGTATTCTGGGAGTTATTGGACTTGAGTCACTGGCCAACTTGTTGAATCTTGTGATGATTGGTTTTCTCGGTATCATGTGTGCATGGTTATATGTGCGTTATAGTGGAGAATACCGGGAAATCGGAGCATACATCGACCAGCTTGCAGATTTTATTTGGGAACATGTAAGTTCATCCATTTTCTTATTTGATTCAAGTCATTTTGTTATTTCTCATGGTACTTCATTTTGAATTTGATTTCCTTATCATCCATTCATTTGACAGTTTTTAAAGATCAGCTGTAATGAAATGATATTTTGTAATAATATCTTGTCACAAATTGACTTTTCATCTAAGTTTATTTTATATGACTATTTTGTCTGGCATGGACCAGGATAAAATGGCTTTGAAAAGTTCAGATATTGACTATGCGTAAAAGTATGAATTTTAAACAGTGAGGCAGCTTGAAAATGTGATTTTTTAGTTTTAACTTCTACCCCTGAGCTTTGAAATCAGTATTCAAGATGTAAGACAAATTTATCTGGTATGATGCGATAAGTACCTCATTGAACAAAGACTCATGTTTCCCCTCTGTTCCAGGCTTTATCCCAGGTGTATTCCAAAGCTGCAGAGCATGCCGCCCAACAGGCGGCCAAGCAGGCCACGCGGAAACTAAAGAAGAACTAGCAGTGCCATCTACTGGGCATTCTAGGTGTAGGCTCAAGATAGAGCTTGTGCGTTACTAGAAACCCCACAGTGCTAGATGAGGAAACAGTGGACTGTTAGTATCAAACAATGTGACAGATGTAACTTCGTCAAAACAGGTGCCCTCTCAGCTCTGTATCAGCCATAAGGCTAAATTCTCAGAGATGAATGAGTAGCCTATTAGAATTAAAGGGGAACTGATTTGTAGGCATGTCACTGGATGAGAGGATTCCATCATAGTTCCCACTCAAGGCAGGAATGGCTGTATTGTTGTATATTAGGTAATCAGGTGTGTGGAAATATCAAAATTTTAAACTTTTCTCTTGGCAAATGAAATGTAAATGTTCCTTTGTCCGGAGACAGTCCACTTGTCCAGGTTGTTAACTCAACACGATCAGGATTTTCTAACCACTAAACAGGCCTCTCACTGTCAATCTGATGAGTCAGTATTTTGTCCTAATGGCTTTTCCCACCATTTCCATGCCGTAATCAAACAAAAAAACATTTTTTTAACAACAAGCAAAACATTTTACAATGTGTTTAGCAATTGACTATTTGGTCCCCTTATGAAGCAGTGAGAGTGAGCTGTCATTTGGGTTGGTCATACTCACAATGTTTGCATTTTATCAAGCTATATTTAGTTCCTGGAAATATTTTATTAAAATTGATGCAAGCTCTGCTAAATTTTAAGGCTTTCTTTCTGATGGTCACATGCATTGATTTTCCACACCCTGGTAGTCCATAGTTTGTCAAGACAAGCTCCCCTTTAGGGTGGCACCTGGGGGGTTAATCTGTTCACATTACACATGTACAGATGGTTTAATTTATTCTCTGTTTACCCCCGACATTTCAAGTTATTTTGTATAATCACGGTTGTCATATCCTTCACCAGCCATATCGCTGTAGTAACATGTGAAACAGTTAAACACTAGTCACACAAACTGCGTTCTAAACTTCTTGAGATCAGAGAATTAGAATAGATCAGTAGCACAGAATGATTAAGGTAGCCAAAGAATGTAACAAGTGCTAGTTTTTGTATCCTGCATTCATGCCATGTTAATGAAAAGATGATCAGTCTATTCTGTTTGTGATGATATTGACGTTATACTCAGGAAATCCTAGTAACCTTCTCAGTAGTTCATATGTTCTGTACTAACCTAGAATCAATGAGTTCAATGACGATGAAACCCATAAAGCAAGGATGGTACAAATCTTATTGGTCCATTAGTTTCTCTATTCATAATATAGTTCAGATGGTTTGATACAGAGTACTCTCCCATGAAAATCTACAGCAGTAGTTATTGTATTGCTTGTACATACTGAATAGGGCAATAAGGTTGGTCTGTGGCGTACACATTCTGTATGCTATTTGCTGTATGCCTGTATGAATGATATGGTCAAGGTTGTAGATCTGTGAATTGTTCAGTCTTAGCCATGTTAAGATGATCTGGCTTTTTGAGCAAATTGTTTTGGAAGTGGCATCCACAGGAAATTGTAGATGACTTCTATCCTGTTTCATAGCTTTATAATGCATTTGTTGACTCCTAAGGACAGGAGTACCAGCCCCAACTGAGCATATATATCACACTTGGAAAGTTAATCCCTTTATTGGTGTCAGTTTTGTCCATATTTGTTTAATGATTACATCACCTTGTGTTCAACAATCACACAAAAGGCTTCCTATATCCATTTCATAGGGGCGGTGGGGTAGCCTAGTGGTTAAAGCGTTGGCTCGTCATGCCATAGACCCAGGTTCGAATCCCCACATGGGTACAATGTGTGAAGCCCATTTCTGTTGTCCCCCACCGTGATATTGCTGGAATATTGCTAAAAGCAGCGTAAAACCAAAATCAGTCAGTCAGTCAGTCCATTTCATAGAACGGGGAACAGTATGATACTAAATAACAGGAGTGGGTTTGAGTTTTTGAATTGTAAACTTTAGCCTTAAAAAATAGTAAAATGTAAAACAAGCCCTCAATAGTATGGACAGACTATTAAAAATAGCTACACTGGATAAAGTAGTTGATTTTCCGTGTCAATGTAGCTGCAATAGCCAAGTGTATGTATCCATATAGTGCCTTCCAACTGGATAAGTCATTGCTCATGTGTGCTGTAGAAGTTACCTCCCCTTTCTCTATCCTACTCCCAGCCTTCATTCATGTTCAGTGTTAATCAAGCATTCAGTGTTCAGTGTTTCACTAATGGTGCATATTAATGTGTTGTGTACATAAAATATTTAGTCCTATTTGGTGTTTGTAAATACACGAGTTAAAGGGTATAATAGTTTATACATGTACATTCAATTAGTGCTATTGTTACCAGCAGTGGATATACTCAGAGACAATGTATAGCCTGTTTATGTTTCGAGGCTTGTTTATGGCATCAAGGTGTAGTGCTGGGATTCAGCGTTGCAGAAGTAAGTCTTGATATTATCAATCAACACTTAGAATTGTTGCTTTCATCAAAAAGGTGGCATGTATTTGCGAGTTTCTTTTGAAAAACCTATTAAAACTTTACTGTTGATCATGAAGGGAAAGTTAGACCCATGTACATACTTGTAAATATTTGATAATCAAAATGTTTTGTACAGTACTGCCGACAATTGTCAGGTTATGTGTGACCGTTCCAGCACATGCCTGCTTCAATTGGTGATGGATGTAACGAATCGAATCCTGGGTTTGTAGGTTATTTATTGTAGTCCGGTGGAGAGTAATGCTTGTTACAATTATGCTGGATAATGACATTTTATAAGATCTTTTGTCACCATGGACAGTTTTCTGTTTACTAACTTCAGTCATTGTGTTCTAACATTCTCCAAGGACCAACAACTGATGCTTTGGTCGTGTGAAGGTGACGAGTTTGCCAATGATAATGCGATAGCTTGTATTATTTTTATTTGAGCATGTGTACATTTTGAGTTTATTGCCTGCTTGCCAAATGTTCCTGGAGAAATGGACGCGAGAAAAAGATGCATTCCACCTTTTCTAGACTCTGGATTAATAAGCAGCAACATGTGACAATTGTCTTTCATTTTCATTGAATGTATTTTTATAGAAAGACAAAGTTTTGGTCAGCGTCATGCTCAGTCATCTCATGTTGCTTGTCCGACTGATCGTGTCCGTTTCTGTTGTATGTGATGGGATTGTATGTTTATTTTGTGTTCCACATATTTTTATTCTTGTTAATAATCTTGAGTCTACATTTCGGTGTCAGTATGTTGGTATGGATTGTTTGTGAACCTCAGTGATATGTGGTTTATCGGGGTTGTCTAGACTACCAACACACACACACTCTACACTATCCACAATACACCATGCTTCAAATACTGATATATATTTCACTTTTATATTAGTCAGTCTCCTATATGATCTGTCATCTTTGGAAAGTCGTTAGATTCTGAACTTTCAAATTTTGAAATGGTGTACTGTTCTGTAAATAAGACATGCTACTGATGTAGTTGTGACCATTAAGCCATAAAATATTTTAAATCGTTTCGTTTGAAAACTATTCCCTATAAAATATATTTTTCACAAATTCAGAAGTACACTGATCCAGGTGATGAATATTTGAATATTTAAAACAAAGACTTGAATTTTGGCCTCGCAGGTCTTTCCTTAATCTTCACTTATGCAAGTAGTATGGTGGTACCAAGCAATAAATAGTTACTGAATGCAAGACTGCGTTGGTTTCGCACATGGCATCAGTTAAGTCGACTGTCTGCGCCATGACTGGTTCCAGATCGGGTATGATGTCCCTCTTAGCTGCAGTGTGTTGATTCTTCCATTGTTTACAGATGTGGATGATTCATGTGAATCGTTTGTCCCAACAACAACCTAGGTGTGGGTAGTTAGTGCGGTCATCTGGGCGGGAAGGGCGCATTTCTCCATGAACCAGTCATCCCTTTGTTATATGAAGAGATCGTCTTGGTGACGTTTCAAACATTTTATAAATGTTTATACCCACTTCTTTCAAGGATTTGATATTTTTATGGTATTATGTTGCACGGAACCAACATGAAAATCTGGTACCTACTAAGAATAGTGCGCAATCTTTATCAAATTCTTTTCATGTTGCAGCGAAAGTATTTGTCATATATCGGCAACACTTTGTTCGTCTTTATTTTTGTACTGTGTCCATACATGGTGTTGCACTAGCACTGCTGCAGTAGAAGAGGACATCCCAAGGTAATTTATCAACAAACTTCATGTACAATAATTTCCAAAAAATTACGAAACAACTGAGGACATTTCCATCAGCAACGCAAATCTTGTGACACGTGTAGTCTGAAGTATGGTCCCATCAGCTACTGTCCTCCAGTCCAGTGCAAGTAGCATCGGTACAATGACTGATCATTCCAACACATAGAAGGTGATTGGCTGATCTCTCTACAGGTGCGTGTCTGGTCCGAGTTCCAACTCCCTCGCCTGTTTTTGTTGCACGCACTCCTCAAAAAGGAGCTCAAATGTCAAATGATGTAATGGTATTTTTTAGATTTAACCTATGCAAAATGTTTGTACCTACCTTTTGGATGTGTTTCTTTAACATCTAATTACCATTGTCGAGATTGAATAAAATTTCATCCAATTTCTCACTGTATTGTTATATGTGATTACAGCCTTGCTGACCGCCTCCTGGTGTAGTGGTTAGAGCGTCCGCCCGGAGAGGGAAGGTCGCGGGTTCGATCCCCGACCACGTCATACCAAAAGACGTTAAAATATGGTACTTGTTGGTCCCTGCCTGGCGATCGGCATTAATGGGTACAACAAGGACTGGTCGGCTCGGAGTCAGTATAATGTGTCTGAGTGGGGTATTCATGCTTCACTGCTGCATGGTATCTCAGTGGGCTAGCACTATAAAACCAGCTTCAGTCTGGGCTAGTACAAGCAGCCGCACATACACACACACACGCATGCACGTCGTCATGTGAGCGAAATATTCTCAAGCACGACGTTAAATCCAATTTCACCTCACCTCACATCCTTGCTGATGTTAATCATCAATGCACACTTTGGAAGGCTAGAAGTGCTTAACAAGGTCCATGGGGCGGTGGGGTAGCCAAATGGTTAAACCAGTCACGCCAAAGACCTGGGTTCGATTACCCACATGGGTATAATGTGTGAAGCCCACTTCTGGTGTACCCAGCCG
The DNA here is from genome assembly GCF_003918875.1 of Haliotis rubra. Lineage (NCBI taxonomy): Eukaryota > Metazoa > Mollusca > Gastropoda > Lepetellida > Haliotidae > Haliotis > Haliotis rubra. Next base: position 1,730,470 of record NW_025765514.1, on the reverse strand, counting down.
TGATATAGCTTGAATATTGCTAAACGTGGCGTAAAACAACTCATTCACAAGGTCCTGGTTCCAGTCACTATGTGGGTTCAATGTGTGTTTCCCCGCCGTGATATGGCTGGAATATTTCTAAAGGCAGCGTAAAACCCAACTCACTCACTTTGGAAGGCTAGATTATCTCAGAACTGATTGATGGATGACCCGTCCCTTGCGGCAGCAATTCGTCTTGCAGAGTTGCATCTCTTGATCATCATGGGTTTGTTCCGATGTTAATGTTAATCGTTTGTAAGCACGATACCATTGCTCAAATGTCTAACCAAATAAAAGTTCTAAGACCTGCATCTCCTACTTCACACATTAAAGTGGGCGGTGGGGTAGACTAATGGTTAAAGCGTTGGCTCGTCACGCCGAAGACCCGGGTTCGATTCCCCACATGGGTACGAGTACAATGTGTGAAGCCCACTTCTGGTGTCCATCGCCGTGATATTGCTGGAATATTGCTAAAAGCGGCGTAAAACCATACTCACTCACTCCCACATTAAACTGTGATGTAACTGGAATTGTGTTCTCTGCAGCGTTGGATTAAGTCATTCATCAAATATATCAAAACGATCTTGACAGAAGTTCGATTTATGATGATTAATATTATTGAGCAGAGTTGTCATTAATTATCACAGGGATTTGACTTGCAGATGATCATTGTTTCTGCTCAGTGTAGGGTAGATTACTTACGTACACCATTGAATCATGAGATTATATCGCCTAGGAAAACGTTAAATGCTAATTCAATGACTTATATATATATATATTAGTCCATACAGCAGCGAGGTAGAGTGTCAGCGAGAGTAACTTATTCTTATGTAAAAGGGGGCGGTGGGGTAGCCTAATGGTTAAACCGTTGGCTCGTCACGCCGAAGACCCGGGTTCGAATCCCCACATGGGCACAATGTGTGAAGCCCATTTCTGGTGTCCCCGCCTCGATGTTGCTGGAATATTGCTAAAAGCTGCGTAAAACCAAACTCAGTCAGTCAGTCAGTCAGCAGTCTTATGTAAAATGCACCAGGTGTGGTGAGGTGAGGTGAGGTGAAATGGGTTTTACGTCGTGCTTGAGAATATTTCGCTCATATGACGACGTGCATTCGTGTGTATGTGTTTGTGCGGCTGCTTGTACCAGCCCAGACTTAAGCTGGTTTTATAGTGCTAGCCCACTGAGATACCATGCCGCAGTGAAGCATGAATCAGACACATTATACTGACTGTTGTACCCATTAATGCCGACGCGCCAACCCGCGACCTTCCGCTCTCCGGGCGGACGCTCTAACCACTACACCACGGAGGCGGTCCGCACTAGGTATAGCTTGGTGTGTAGCATTGTCAACATAGTGTTCCTTGTATGTCTTTATGCCAAACAATTATAGACATAAAGCTAACTTTGTTTTGTATACAAATTAATGTTATGTATAAATTGCACGGTATAGTGATGATTGGTTCAGTTAAAAATGTTTAAAAAGTTGTAAAACTCTGGCACTCTGGCTCCCTAATAGTCTTTTCAACATGCCTCATTATATCATAGACTACCAAATATTAGAGTGAGACAAACGGCGAATAAAATAAACGCAGACATTTTATTCAACAACAATTAAATTATGTACATTTTACAATATTTTAACTCAAAATAGCGAGAATGTCCCAGATTTCGACCCAAATAATCATCGACACCCCATAAAATTCACAACCGGCAAAATCTAGCCCCAAACTTCAACGAGAATTATGAAGCCGCCCATCATATGTTAACTAAACAAACAAAGGACAAGTCGCTAGAACAATTTTAATCTGTTGTGATCAATGGGTGAGGCTTACTAGTATTTGAAAACACGGTATTGATTCCCTTACTCATTGTGGTTTTCGCGACGATTCGGGCACCGAGGTTTGTACTTGAAATGTGGCTTTAGCGGCAATTGGTATTTTTCAAATGTGGCTTTGCCGGGCGAACACCCTCCCGCCGATGGCAAAAACAGTTTGTTTGAAAAGAAACTCGGGTCCGCCTTTGATCATTAGTAATCTATGATAGACGTATATCCAGATAGAACTGACACACAAACACACTTTTACTTTGACATTTAACGGAATATCATTCCCAAGGCAAATCTTCCTGCACACCGAGGTGCTGTTTTGTACAATAAATAGTGCATTATGTCCTGGTGTTGAGTATCAACCTGTTTTGTATTAACCTTTCTAAATGCTTAGAGAGCTATATCCCACAAAGGGAATACAATTTGGGAAACAGAATCAAATATGTACAAGATTTTTGACGGATACACGCCCATCAACTGCATATGTGAAATACACCATACCGAAACAGTTTTACTGTGCCCGATGTATTGCCTGCAATGTAATCTGACCAATTTGCACGGTCCTTTGTAATTGTTTTGGTAGTCATAGATTATATTTTAATAATAGATGGACAATTTATTTTCGTAACCCGGCAGTTCTTGTTCAACCGGATCTCTGCCCGAGACAGATGCCTCAAAATGAAAGAAACACGGAATTGCCAGTCGTATTCCATTTTATTTTATTTTCTCTTGACTGACGTCGGTGTCCAATTGTTCTTCCTCGCTAAGTCGGCCTTTTCGTTTTTTTCGTGACGACGATCTGTAACGTATTCGAGTCTGGACCAGACAATCCAGTAATCAACAGCATGAGCATCGATCTACGCAATCGGGAGACATGTTTCAACCAAGTCAGCAAGTCTGACCACCCCCAATCATGTTAGTCGCCTCTTACGACAAACATGGGTTGCTGAAGGCTAATTCTAACTCAAATCTGCACGGTGCATAGACGCTGGTAGTGGGGTCAGGGCTGCAGTAAATAAGATAGAAGACGCCAAAGACCTGGGTTCGATTACCCACATGGGTATAATGTGTGAAGCCCACTTCTGGTGTACCCAGCCGTGATATAGCTTGAATATTGCAAAACGTGGCGTAAAACAACTCATTCACAAGGTCCTGGTTCCAGTCACTATGTGGGTTCAATGTGTGTTTCCCCGCCGTGATATGGCTGGAATATTTCTAAAGGCAGCGTAAAACCCAACTCACTCACTTTGGAAGGCTAGTTATCTCAGAACTGATTGATGGATGACCCGTCCCTTGCGGCAGCAATTCGTCTTGCAGAGTTGCATCTCTTGATCATCATGGGTTTGTTCCGATGTTAATGTTAATCTAGCCCCAAACTTCAACGAGAATTATGAAGCCGCCCATCATATGTTAACTAAACAAACAAAGGACAAGTCGCTAGAACAATTTTAATCTGTTGTGATCAATGGGTGAGGCTTACTAGTATTTGAAAACACGGTATTGATTCCCTTACTCATTGTGGTTTTCGCGACGATTCGGGCACCGAGGTTTGTACTTGAAATGTGGCTTTAGCGGCAATTGGTATTTTTCAAATGTGGCTTTGCCGGGCGAACACCCTCCCGCCGATGGCAAAAACAGTTTGTTTGAAAAGAAACACGGGTCCGCCTTTGATCATTAGTAATCTATGATAGACGTATATCCAGATAGAACTGACACACAAACACACTTTTTACTTTGACATTTAACGGAATATCATTCCCAAGGCAAATCTTCCTGCACACCGAGGTGCTGTTTTTGTACAATAAATAGTGCATTATGTCCTGGTGTTGAGTATCAACCTGTTTTGTATTAACCTTTCTAAATGCTTAGAGAGCTATATCCCACCAAAGGGAATACAATTTGGGAAACAGAATCAAATATGTACAAGATTTTGACGGATACACGCCCATCAACTGCATATGTGAAATACACCATACCGAAACAGTTTTACTGTGCCCGATGTATTGCCTGCAATGTAATCTGACCAATTTGCACGGTCCTTTGTAATTGTTTTGGTAGTCATAGATTATATTTTAATAATAGATGGACAATTTATTTTCGTAACCCGGCAGTTCTTGTTCAACCGGATCTCTGCCCGAGACAGATGCCTCAAAATGAAAGAAACACGGAATTGCCAGTCGTATTCCATTTTATTTTATTTTCTCTTGACAGACGTCGGTGTCCAATTGTTCTTCCTCGCTAAGTCGGCCTTTTCGTTTTTATGTGCATATACGCTTTAATTTTCCAGTTGTGTGACGACGATCTGTAACGTATTCGAGTCTGGACCAGACAATCCAGTAATCAACAGCATGAGCATCGATCTACGCAATCGGGAGACATGTTTCAACCAAGTCAGCAAGTCTGACCACCCCCAATCATGTTAGTCGCCTCTTACGACAAACATGGGTTGCTGAAGGCTAATTCTAACTCAAATCTGCACGGTGCATAGATGCTGGTAGTGGGGTCAGGGCTGCAGTAAATAAGATAGAAGACGCCAAAGACCTGGGTCGATTACCCACATGGGTATAATGTGTGAAGCCCACTTCTGGTGTACCCAGCCGTGATATAGCTTGAATATTGCAAAACGTGGCGTAAAACAACTCATTCACAAGGTCCTGGTTCCAGTCACTATGTGGGTTCAATGTGTGTTCCCCACCGTGATATGGCTGGAATATTTCTAAAGGCAGCGTAAAACCCAACTCACTCACTTTGGAAGGCTAGTTATCTCAGAACTGATTGATGGATGACCCGTCCCTTTGCGGCAGCAATTCGTCTTGCAGAGTTGCATCTCTTGATCATCATGGGTTTGTTCCGATGTTAATGTTAATCTAGCCCCAAACTTCAACGAGAATTATGAAGCCGCCCATCATATGTTAACTAAACAAACAAAAGGACAAGTCGCTAGGAACAATTTTAATCTGTTGTGATCAATGGGTGAGGCTTACTTAGTATTTGAAAACACGGTATTGATTCCCCTTACTCATTGTGGTTTTCGCGACGATTCGGGCACCGAGGTTTGTACTTGAAATGTGGCTTTAGCGGCAATTGGTATTTTTCAAATGTGGCTTTGCCGGGCGAACACCCTCCCGCCGATGGCAAAAACAGTTTGTTTGAAAAGAAACACGGGTCCGCCTTTGATCATTAGTAATCTATGATAGAGGTATATCCAGATAGAACTGACACACAAACACACTTTTTACTTTGACATTTAACGGAATATCATTCCCAAGGCAAATCTTCCTGCACACCGAGGTGCTGTTTTGTACAATAAATAGTGCATTATGTCCTGGTGTTGAGTATCAACCTGTTTTGTATTAACCTTTCTAAATGCTTAGAGAGCTATATCCCACCAAAGGGAATACAATTTGGGAAACAGAATCAAATATGTACAAGATTTTGACGGATACACGCCCATCAACTGCATATGTGAAATACACCATACCGAAACAGTTTTACTGTGCCCGATGTATTGCCTGCAATGTAATCTGACCAATTTGCACGGTCCTTTGTAATTGTTTTGGTAGTCATAGATTATATTTTAATAATAGATGGACAATTTATTTTCGTAACCCGGCAGTTCTTGTTCAACCGGATCTCTGCCCGAGACAGATGCCTCAAAATGAAAGAAACACGGAATTGCCAGTCGTATTCCATTTTATTTTATTTTCTCTTGACAGACGTCGGTGTCCAATTGTTCTTCCTCGCTAAGTCGGCCTTTTCGTTTTTATGTGCATATACGCTTTAATTTTCCAGTTGTGTGACGACGATCTGTAACGTATTCGAGTCTGGACCAGACAATCCAGTAATCAACAGCATGAGCATCGATCTACGCAATCGGGAGACATGTTTCAACCAAGTCAGCAAGTCTGACCACCCCCCAATCATGTTAGTCGCCTCTTACGACAAACATGGGTTGCTGAAGGCTAATTCTAACTCAAATCTGCACGGTGCATAGATGCTGGTAGTGGGGTCAGGGCTGCAGTAAATAAGATAGAAGACGCCAAAGACCTGGGTTCGATTACCCACATGGGTATAATGTGTGAAGCCCACTTCTGGTGTACCCAGCCGTGATATAGCTTGAATATTGCAAAACGTGGCGTAAAACAACTCATTCACAAGGTCCTGGTTCCAGTCACTATGTGGGTTCAATGTGTGTTTCCCCACCGTGATATGGCTGGAATATTTCTAAAGGCAGCGTAAAACCCAACTCACTCACTTTGGAAGGCTAGTTATCTCAGAACTGATTGATGGATGACCCGTCCCTTGCGGCAGCAATTCGTCTTGCAGAGTTGCATCTCTTGATCATCATGGGTTTGTTCCGATGTTAATGTTAATCGTTTGTAAGCACGATACCATTGCTCAAATGTCTAACCAAATAAAAGTTCTAAGACCTGCATCTCCTACTTCACACATTAAAGTGGGCGGTGGGGTAGCCTAATTGTTAAAGCGTTGGCTCGTCACGCCGAAGACCCGGGTTCGATTCCCCACATGGGTACGAGTACAATGTGTGAAGCCCACTTCTGGTGTCCATCGCCGTGATATTGCTGGAATATTGCTAAAAGCGGCGTAAAACCATACTCGCTCACTCCCACATTAAACTGTGATGTAACTGGAATTGTGTTCTCTGCAGCGTTGGATTAAGTCATTCATCAAGTATATCAAAACGATTAATGATTTATGAATTAATATTATTGAGCAGAGTTGTCATTAATTATCACGGGGATTTGACTTGCAGATGATCATTGTTTCTGCTCAGTGTAGGGTAGATTACTTACGTACACTATTGAATCATGAGATTATATCGACTAGGAAAACGTTAAATGCTAATTCAATGACTTTATATATATATATATTAGTCCATACAGCAGCGAGGTAGAGTGTCAGCGAGTAACTTATTCTTATGTAAAAGGGACGGTGGGGTAGCCTAATGGTTAAACCGTTGGCTCGTCACGCCGAAGACCCGGGTTCGAATCCCCACATGGGCACAATGTGTGAAGCCCATTTCTGGTGTCCCCCGCCTCGATGTTGCTGGAATATTGCTAAAAGCTGCGTAAAACCAAACTCAGTCAGTCAGTCAGTCTTATGTAAAATGCACCAGGTGTAGCTTGGTTTTAGCATTGTCAGCATATTGCTCCTTGTATGTCTTTATGCCAAACAATTACCATAGACATAAAGCTAACTTTGTTTTGTATACAAATTAATGTTATGTATAAATTGCACGGTATAGTGATGATTGGTTCAGTTAAAAATGTTTAAAAAGTTGTAAAACTATGGCGCTCTGGCTCCCTAATAGTCTTTTCAACATGCCTCATTATATCATAGACTACCAAATATTAGAGTGAGACAAACGGCGAATAAAACAAACGCAGACATTTTATTCAACAACAATTAAATTATGTACATTTTACAATATTTTAACTCAAAATAGCGAGAATGTCCCAGATTTCGACCCAAATAATCATCGACACCCCATAAAATTCACAACCGGCAAAATCTAGCCCCAAACTTCAACGAGAATTAAGAAGCCGCCCATCATATGTTAACTAAACAAACAAAGGACACGTCGCTAGAACAATTTTAACCTATTGTGATCAATGGGTGACGCTTATTTGAAAAAACGGTATTGATTCCCTTACTCATTGTGGTTTTCGCGACGATTCGGGCACCGAGGTTTACTTGAAATGTGGCTTTAGCGGCAATTGGTATTTTTCAAATGTGGCTTTGCCGGGCGAACACCCTCCCGCCGATGGCAAAAACAGTTTGTTTGAAAAGAAACACGGGTCCGCCTTTGATCATTAGTAATCTATGATAGACGTATATCCAGATAGAACTGACACACAAACACACTTTTTACTTTGACATTTAACGGAATATCATTCCCAAGGCAAATCTTCCTGCACACCGAAGTGCTGTTTTTTGTACAATAAATAGTGCATTATGTCCTGGTGTTGAGTATCAACCTGTTTTGTATTAACCTTTCTAAATGCTTAGAGAGCTATATCCCACCAAAGGGAATACAATTTGGGAAACAGAATCAAATATGTACAAGATTTTGACGGATACACGCCCATCAACTGCATATGTGAAATACACCATACCGAAACAGTTTTACTGTGCCCGATGTATTGCCTGCAATGTAATCTGACCAATTTGCACGGTCCTTTGTAATTGTTTTGGTAGTCATAGATTATATTTTAATAATAGATGGACAATTTATTTTCGTAACCCGGCAGTTCTTGTTCAACCGGATCTCTGCCCGAGACAGATGCCTCAAAATGAAAGAAACACGGAATTGCCAGTCGTATTCCATTTTATTTTATTTTCTCTTGACTGACGTCGGTGTCCAATTGTTCTTCCTCGCTAAGTCGGCCTTTTCGTTTTTATGTGCATATACGCTTTAATATTCCAGTTGTGTGACGACGATCTGTAACGTATTCGAGTCTGGACCAGACAATCCAGTAATCAACAGCATGAGCATCGATCTACGCAATCGGGAGACATGTTTCAACCAAGTCAGCAAGTCTGACCACCCCCAATCATGTTAGTCGCCTCTTACGACAAACATGGGTTGCTGAAGGCTAATTCTAACTCAGACCTCGGTGCATAGACGCTGGTAGCGGGGTCAGGGCTGATGTTTCTCATTAATAAAATAGAATCACACTTAACATTTTAAGAGTGTGTGAGTTTAGTTTTACGCCGCTCTTAGCAATATTCCAGCAATATCACAGCGGGGAACACCAGAAAATGGGCTTCGCACATTCTACCCATGTAGGGAATAGAACCCGGGTCTTTGGCGTGACAAGCGAAAGCTTTAACCACTACGCTACTGCCCCAACATTTTAAGAGGTGAGGTGAAATTGGGTTTATCGTCGTGCTTGAGAATATTTCGCTCATATGACGACGTGCATGCGTGTGTTTGTGTATGTGTGGCTGCTTGTACTAGCTGGATTTTTTTATAGTGCTAGCCCACTGAGATACCATGCCGCACTGACTCCGAGCCGACCAGTCCTTGTTGTACCCATTAATGCCGAGCGCCAGGCAGGGACCAACAAGTACCATAGTTTAACGTCTTTTGGTATGACGCGGTCGAGGATCGAACCCGCGACCTTCCGCTCTCTGGGCGGACGCTCTAACCACTACACCACGGAGGCGGTTACATTTTAAGAGTAGATATGTACTTGGTATGAGTATTTAACATAAGAAGAAAATTTGATACAGCAGATCCCTTCTAAATCCAACTCACTCACTCATCCTGTTTGACCAAGGAGGTTGCACTGCTGTGTTTGGTGTTAAACACCAACTCACCAATATTCCAGTTGCCTGTATATAATGGAGTGTGGTTTGACTGATACGACCAGCAACGATCCGCGCCGTCTGGTGACGATGACACACAACCATCAGATTACACTTGGTGCATTGGTTGCCCGAGACCAGTTTTAACCTGGAACCCTAATGGGATGAACGACCGAGCTGTGTCTTTTGCTCAAGTGAAATGGCGACAGATAAGACCAAAGTGCATTCAATGTCCGATATTGGAGTGAAATATGGTCGATATAGCGACGTGCGTGCGTGCGTGCGTGTGTGTGTGCGCGCGTGCGTATATGCGTGTACTTGTCCGAACTAATGCCGGTTTTACAGTGCTAGCCCGCTGATAAACCATGCTGCAGTTGAAGCCGACTCAGACACTGTCTGCTAACTCCAGTTCTTGTTTCATCCTATTATGCCAGGTGCCAGCCAGGGAAACAACAAGTACCCTCGCTTCACGTCGCTTGTATGACGCGGCTGGAGAAGTCAATCCGGACAAATGCCCAGTCAACTTGAATGTAAGCATGAAAGTCCTTGAATGTAAGCATGAAACAGAATATCTTTAATATAAATATGAACATATACAATTTTCTTTAAACAGTCAGCGGGTCAACACAGGGCAGTTCAACCCAGATATACACTATACATGTTTTATACACTACGATCTGTGTCATGGAATGCAAAATTTTCAAGATAATTTCATGTACATATATTTACATTCTCTGAAAATAAATAGAGTATGAAATAGTTTTATTCCTGCTTTTAATGGCTTCCTAGTAAGACAGCGTGACCATGAAGAGATGGTAAATATTCACGAAACGAAGAGTATAATGAGTATACTGAAGCAATAACAGCTATAAGAATGTGCCGACGTCCTGTATGACAATCACAATAATAATAAATAATAATATGTGTACATTTATATAGCGCTAAGCACCAGTCTAGGCTGTGTATGACGTATCAGTGCAAATACTTTCTCCTGAGAAATATATCTCAATTTTGACCTGAAAGTTTCCTCTTCTTGGGTGTTTCTTTGTTAGCTGACAGAAACTTCCGGGGAGTTGCAGAGGTCAAGAACCAATCTGTTTCTGCATTTGAGAGATCCCCGCCATTTGCTGTCCTTGAGATGTAGATATGCAACATAGTACGCTGTTCATGATCTCACCACATCACACGTTATGCCTAACGGTCTAACAGCACTCCGAGGTGCACCATTAGCAGGATAGGATGATGAAATGTGTTGATTATGAATCATTCCTCCGTCAGCACAGTGCTGTCACCCTGGATCCCTCTTCACAATAAATGAGACAAAACCTTTTCCATATCTCACAAAATGGCCAAAAAGAACTTCTTCAAGTTTGCTCCAACGTCTGAGACTGGGTAAGGAACAGGAAGCTGATGCTATCTGACTCCAGTCACTACCTCAGCTCTCCACCACCTTCACGTCAAAGTTCCTGCTATGACGCGGCAGACCCGGAGCTGCTAGCGCTGCTTCTTTCCGACATAAGCATCCTGATGACGGAGGGAACACCACTGCTTTCTGATTCCTCCCCGTCCTCAGTCACGCCCCCTGACTCCACCATCACCTTCTTCTTCGCAGCAGCTGCCCTCAGTGCTTGTCTGTATTCCCTGTCGCCCTCCATCAGCTCCCTAGGAAGACAGCGTGTGGCTATACTACACAGGGCATGGCTGTACTACACACGGCATGGTTATACTACACAGGGCATGGCTGTACTACACAGGGCATGGCTATACTCACACATGACATGGTTATACTGCACAGGGCAAGGTTATACTACACAGGGCATGGCTGTACTACACAGGGCATGGCTGTACTGCACAGGGCATGGCTGTACTGCACATGGCATTACTACACACGGCATATATGTACTACACAGGGCATGGCTGTACTACACAGGGCATGGCTATACTATACAGGGCATGGCTGTACTACTACACAGGGCATGGCTATACTACACAGGGGCATGGGTATTTACTATACACAGGGCATGGCTATACTATACAGGGGTATGGCTATACTACACAGGGCACTGTACTACACAGGGCATGGCTATACACACAGGGCAGGCATGCTACACACACAGGGCATGGCTATACTACACAGGCATGGTTATACTCTACACAGGGCATGGCTATACTACACAGGGCATGGCTGTACTACACAGGGCATGGCTATACTACACAGGGCATGGCTATACTACACAGGGCATGGCTGTACTACACAGGGCATGGCTATACTACACAGGGCATGGCTATACTACACAGGGCATGGCTATACTACACAGGGCATGGCTGTACTACACACATGGCATTACTGTACTACACGGGCATGGCTATACTACACAGGGCATGGCTGTACTACACACAGGGCATGGCTATACATATTACAGGGCATGGCTGTACTACACAGGGCATGGCTGTACTACACAGGGCATGGCTATACACAGGCATTATACTACACATGGTATGGCTATACTACACTGGGCATGGCTATACTACACAGGGCATGGCTATACTACACAGGGCATGGATGTACTACACAGGGCATGGCTATACTACACAGGGCATTGGTGTCCTACACAGGGCATGGCTATAATACACAGGGCGTGATAATGCTACACAGGGCATGGTTATACTGCTTAGACATGGCTGTTCTACACAGGGCATGGCTATACTACACAGCATTGCCATACTACACAGGGCATGACTGTACTACACAGGGCATGGCTATACTACACAGGGCATGGCTGTACTACACAGGGCATGGCTATACTACACAGGGCAAGGTTATACTACACAGGGCATGGCTATACTACACAGGGCATGGTTATACTACACAGGGTATGGTTGTACTGCACAGGGCATGGCTATACTACACACAGGGCATGGCTAAACAGGGCGTACTACTACACAGCATGGCTGTATACACAGGCAAGGTTATACTACACAGGGCATGGCTATACTACACAGGGCATGGCTGTACATTGCATGGCTGTACTATGGCATATACTACACAGGGCATGGCTATACTACACAGTGCATGGCTGTACTGCACATGGCATTACTACACACGGCATATATGTACTACACAGGGCATGGCTGTACTACACAGGGCATGGCTATACTATACAGGGCAAGGCTGTACTACACAGGGCATGGCTGTACTACACAGGGCAAGGTTATACTACACAGGGTATGGCTATACTACACAGGGCATGGTTATACTACACAGGGTATGGTTGTACTGCACAGGGCATGGCTATACTACACAAAACACGGCTATACTAAACAGAACACGGCTATACTAAACAGAACACGGCTATACTACACGGGGTATGGCTATACTACACAGGGCAAGGTTATACTACACAGGGTATGGCTATACTACACAGGGCAAGGTTATAATACACAGGGTATGGCTATACTACACAGGGCAAGGTTATAATACACACGGCATGACTGTACTACACAAGGCATGGCTGTACTACACAGAAAACGGCTATACTACACAGGCATGACTATACTACACAGGGCATGGCTGTACTACACAGGGCATGGCTTACACTGATGTCTATCTCCCTATTCCCGCCTGTCACGTACACTGATATCTTACTCGCCTGTAAGCTACCTCCCCGTTCCCACCCCTGTCAATGTTTCAGTTCTTTTACTCACCCATAATCCACCTCTCCGTTCCCATCTTTGTCCAACCTCTTGACCAGTTCGTCCACCTGCTCCTTGGTCATCACGATGCCAGCAGACTGGAAACACACCAGCAAATGTGTAACCAAACTTTCACCTTTACGTGTTATACACAACCGTAAAGCAAAATTATACATATAATATACATATTATAATTATACATGCCATCCACATGTCATACATATGCATGCCCATATGCAGTGTTAACAACATCCCCCGAATTATATTTGCTAAAAGACCATTTAAAAAATGAAGGTAGCAGGACTCGGACCATGTGTAACATAGGCCGTACCTGTATGCCAACATGAAACTCTTGCTTCGTGATGGACATATTGCCGTCTTTGTCAAAGTCCCGGAAGAGGTCAATCAGACGGTATCCCGCATCCCGGATGTAGTTCTTTATCTTGGTCATTGGGTTGTTGGCGAGCCACCGTTCCCACTCGACCCCTCTGAGGGTGGTGAGCTTCAGGAGCTTCTTCTTCAGGCCACCATACACCACCATGAGATTCCGCTCCCTCTCCAGCTTGTCCTTCAGATCAATGAAGCTGTCCATCACCCAGACATTCTGGCAACAGCGAGATGACCACCCGAGGTAAGTGTACAGTTCCAGTGATGGAAGATGGATGCACAGACTAATTTCACACCATATAACATTTATACCCTACCAACAGTTCCAGCCACCTGACTTAAAGACATTAAAGGTACTATTTTACACCACACTTCTCGCATTTCTCTCAATAATACTATAAGCCACCATGTAATTTATTCCCAAAAATAATTACGTATTTAGATAACAATATTAAATTAAAAGTTGCACTAAATCGACTCTCGCACCCTCTACCGGCCGAACATTATTTCAAGTGAACCCCATATACATGTAGTTATGTCCCTTGGAGCGCTCTTTACGAATATCCTACTCACAGCTTGTGATTTGTAAGAAGTTCGAAACACACTGACAACACCGTGTGAGACAGTTTTCGATGTACGGAGCAATTGTTTACATTCCATATAAGGCAAGTGTTCTCTGTTTGGAAGCTGTTCGCCTCGAAGTTTTAATTATCGATTTCAGGCAAACGTAAGGGATAATAAGTCTTTCATTGCATCAACAGGAAGCTAAAGTGAGTGCATATGCCTCAATATACTAGTACATATAGGCCAAGATATTGTCGAAAATGTGTGATATTGTGCCTTTAAGACCGACAGTTCCAGCCACGGGACTTAAATACAGACTGTTATACCCACCAACAGTTCCAGATACTTCAGACAGCTGCAGTCGTTCCTGTCTACTGCCACCAGCAGAGCCAATGACCCGTCACTGCCGAGGGGATTCGAGCTTATCTGAAGAGGTGAGGTGAGGTGAAATTGGGTTTAACGTCGCGCTGGAGAATATTTCGATCATATGACGACGTGCATGCGTGTGTATGTGTAGGTGCGGCTGCTTGTACTAGCCCAGACTGAAGCTGGTTTTATATTGCTAGCCCACTGAGATACCATGCCGCAGTGAAGCATGAATACCCCACTCAGACACATTATACTGACTCCGAGCCGACCAGTCCTTGTTGTACCCATTAATGCCGAGCGCCAGGCAGGGACCAACAAGTACCATATTTTAACGTCTTTTGGTATGACGCGGTCGGGGATCGAACCCGCGACCTTCCACTCTCCGGGCGGACGCTCTAACCACTACACCACGGAGGCGGTCCTTATCTGAAGAACATTCAATATACGATATATACGAGTACTCTGTTTTGACACCCCAAATGTATTTAGAAGCGGTGCTGTCATGAACAATGTAATGTTTAGACAAAAGGAAATGGCGATGAATGCATAACGCCCTTTAGAAAGTGATCATATGTAACATATGTTATATTTTGGATTACATTTTCTCAGTAATCTAGATTCTAGTAATTTACTGAGAAAATGTACTCCAATGAATCACATATGTTACAAATAAGAAATGACACTTAGTGAATAAATATAATTGCAATTCGATTTTCGAATCTCTCCAGAGATTACAAATAATGCTCACTCTCTTCCTTTGCTTGAACCACCGAGTTTCATATTTGACAGCTTGTGTATCAGATACGAGTATTAATGCCCCTACCTTCAGTGACTGCAGCACGTCATTTACTTGCAGACCAACTGCCACGTGACCAGCTCCCTCTTCCGGTATTCGGTTAAAACTAATATCAAGGTCAAGCAGTGTCCTATTGGCCTTCAGTGCCTTCCCCATAGCCTCTGCCCCGGCAAGTCCGAGTCCGTTCATGGAGAAGTTGAGAATGCGTAGACCATAGTTCTCCTGGGGAAGAGGAGACACAGACATGACTGTGAGATAAAGTAGACTAAGCAAAATATAACCATTATATATACTACTCAACGGAAGTTAAGGATTTTGTTTTATGGCTATAGTTAATCTAAAAAAATATCATTTTTAATCTTTAATCTTCGACACGAGGGCCTGTGGAACCCAGGAGTGATGGAGGTCGTAGACGTTCGCCACGTAAGAGAAATCAATGGGCACTGGTGTGGAGATTACAAACCAATTATTTCAGAAAGAAACTAGATTGTAATCTATGATCCTTGCTCGCTTAAGGGGACAACTCTGCACAGGTTATTGCTGTACCTTCCACATACATAAACATGCCCAGACAAACCAAAATTCAAAACACAAAAAGCGAAGGGGAGGTCAGAGTAACCTGACACTTTTATCCAACCGAGGGGACTAACTTGTAAAGTGTCTGAGGGTTTCATATTCCATTCAGCTGCTTGACTAGATCGACCGTACCTGACCCGTATAGATCCGGGCTAGAATTGTTCTTCAGTAACCCATGCTTATCGTAAAAGGCGACTAACGGGATCGGGTGGTCAGACTCGCACATGGCATCATATCCCAATTGCGTAGATCGATGTTCATGTTGTTGATCACTGGATTATCTGATCCAGACTCGATTATTTACAGACCGCCGCCATGTTGCTGGAATATTGCTGGGTGCGGCGTTTAACAATCAATCAATCAATCAATCAGTCAACCAATCAATCAATCAATCGTACCTGAACCCCCTCGGCTATGTAGATGGCCCCTCGTGTCCTGAACCTGTTCCAGCTCAGGTCCAGAGTCTCCAAGGATTCGTTGTATGAAAGTGCCTCCTTGAAGTGGAGAGCACCTTCCTCCTCGAAGTGGTTGTGGCTGAGGAACAGGTGGCGGAGAGATGTGTTCTTCTGTACAACAAGCACAAGCTTGACAAACCAACCCTCGTTTCAGAAAGAGAACGGCAAGGTACGTTTCTTATTTCTAAACGTGTAATCTTATACAGTTAATTAAGTCTTACGGGGTTCTCTTCCGCGGGCCTTATATCAAGACGGTAAGTCATCTTCTGTCTCTGCTGACATTATATATAGCTTGAAATGAATCCTGTTTCTTAAAAGTATCATGTAATATGACGGACAGTCGGAAATTGTGGAGTATTGTTTTCTAAAGGTTCAAGAAACACGATGGTCAACCGGCAATGGTGAATTAACCTGATTCATTACAGTGAGGGAACACGGTGTTCAGCGGAAATACGGGCGGTGGGGTAGCCTAGTGGTTAAAGCGTTCGCTCGTCACGCCGAAGACCCGGGTTCGATTCCCCACATGGATACAATGTGTGAAGCCCATTTGTGGTGTCCCCGCCGTGATTTTGCTGGAAAATTGCTAAAAGCGGCGTAAAACTAAACTCACCAACTCAGCGGAAATCGAGAAGTATCCTGTTTATTAAGGACAATCCTTTCCCGGCAAAGATGAAGTATCCTTATTGATGAAGGATACTTGTAATACGATGGTCAATCGAGAAGTAATCTGTTTCCTATCATGCAGTTCCACACACTTGTGTCCTGCTTTTGAGGTGCAATCGAGTGCTCCTTTCACCAAGATTTCGAAAAGCGTCCCACGTCGCTTTCTCAGAAGTTGTTCTACGGAGCTAACAACATTCAAGGCCTCAGAGGTGAGTTGAGGTGAGGTGAGATGAGGTGAGGTGATGAGGTGACATTGGGTTTTACGTCGTGCTTGAGAATATTTCGCTCATATGACGACGTGCATGCGTGTGTATGTGTATGTGCGGCTGCTTGTACTAGCCCAGACTGAAGCTGGTTTTATAGTGCTAGCCCACTGAGATACCATGCCGCAGTGAAGCATGAATACCCCACTCAGACACATATACTGACTCCGAGCCGACCAGTCCTTGTTGTACCCATTAATGCCGAGCGCCAGGCAGGGACAAACAAGTACCATATTTTAACGTCTTTTGGTATGACGCGGTCGGGGATCGAACCCGCGACCTTCCTCTCTCCGGGCGGACGCTCTAACCACTACACCACGGAGGCGGTCCCTCAGAGAAGTTTTCAAAACGTGATGTCAAATGCAATTACCTATTTTGCGTCTTATGGTTCAAACACATCTTCAACATGATCTGATGAGGTTACATGTTTGCTACTGTTCCCTGTTTATAGTTTCCTAATGGTGAGGTATTCTGTCTTTGGAACAGGAAGGAGCTATAACATATATTACCCACTCACAGATTCAGCCTGTTACAGAGTGGATTCACACATAAACTTGATGCCCAATAGCTGCTCAAGTCTCAAGTCAAACCTTACCGATTTAGATTCATATAAATATTCACAGTAGCTACACTTACCAGACACTTTCCAACCGCCCATACACACACGTTTATATTAGTGTACTGACTGACTGAGTTTGGTTTTACGCCGCTTTTAGCAATATTCCAGCAACATCACGGCGGGGGACACCAGAAATGGGCTTCACACTTTGTCCCATGTGGGGATTCGAACCCGGGTCTTCGGCGTGACGAGCCAACGCTTTAACCATTAGGCTACCCCACCGCCCCTTATATTAGTGTACGGAAGATTAGTATTATGTATGGGTCTCATGTTCTTTAAAAACTTGAGTCTAAAATAACTTACCTTTAACATCTGGCATATGTTCTCTGCCGCTGAATCTTTTATATCGTTGCCTGCAAACGAGGAATAATTGGTAAGAATGGAACTAAGTCTACTATTGTATTGATATAAGTTTCAGGTAGGGAGGGAGGTAGAGTGCAGATCAGGGACATACATTGGTGCAGGTGGCTTACCTGAGAGGTCCAGCTTTGTGACGGTATCATTCTTCATGAGAATCTCACACATAGACAGAGCTCCTGCACTGCCAATCTTGTTCTCAGACAGAATCTGAAACACAACTGTCATCTCAATCTTTGACAACAGAACACAATGGTTCTATATGTGACTAGCACCAAGCATTTAGTGAATGCCCCACAACCCTGGATATCATCAGGAATCAGCAAGCATTTAGTGAATGCCCACAACCCTGGATATCATCAGGAATCAGCAAGCATTTAGTGAATGCCCCACAACCCTGGATATCATCAGGAAGCCCCAAGCATTGAGTGAATGCCCCACAATCCTATATATCACCAGGAAGCCCCAAACATTTAACAGGAATCGTACATTGAGTGAATGTCCTACAACCCTGGATGTCAACTGGAATCAACAAGCATTGAGTGAATGCCCCACAACCCTGGATATCATCAGGAATCAGCAAGCATTGAGTGAATGCCCCACAACCCTGGATATCAACAGGAATCAGCAAGCATTTAGTGAATGCCCAACAACCCTGGATATCAGCAAGCATTGAGTGAATGCCCACAACCCTGGATATCACTGGAGCCCATTGAGTGAATGCCCACAACCCTGGATATCATCAGGAATCAGCAAGCATTGAGTGAATGCCCCACAACCCTGGATATCATCAGGAATCAGCAAGCATTGAGTGAATGCCCCACAACCCTGGATATCATCAGGAATCAACAAGCATTGAGTGAATGTCCCACAACCCTGGATATCATCAGGAATCAGCAAGCATTGAGTGAATGACCCACAACCCTGGATATCAACTGGAATCAACAAGCATTGAGTGAATGCCCACAACCCTGGATATCAACTGGAATCAACAAGCATTGAGTGAATGCCCACAACCCTGGATATCAACTGGAATCAGCAAGCATTGAGTGAATGCCCCACAACCCTGGATATCAACTGGAATCAACAAGCATTGAGTGAATGCCCCACAACCCTGGATATCAACAGGAATCAACAAGCATTGAGTGAATGCCCCACAACCCTGGATATCATCAGGAATCAGCAAGCATTGAGTGAATGCCCCACAACCCTGGATATCATCAGGAATCAACAAGCATTGAGTGAATGTCCCACAACCCTGGATATCATCAGGAATCAGCAAGCATTGAGGGATGCCCACAACCCTGGATATCATCAGGAAGCCCCAAGCATTGAGTGAATGTCCCACAACCCTGGATATCATCAGGAATCAGCAAGCATTGAGTGAATGCCCACAACCCTGGATATCATCAGGAATCAGCAAGCATTGAGTGAATGCCCACAACCCTGGATATCACCAGGAATCAACAAGCATTGAGTGAATGCCCACAACCCTGGATATCATCAGGAAGCCCCAAGCACATAGCAGTTTACTCTGCTCACCAGCTCAGTGATATAGATGTTGTCTCTCAGCATCTCGGCCAGACTCACACAGCCCGCCTCATCTATCCAGTTCCCCTCCAGATCCAGTTTCTCGATCTTACTGTTGGTCTAAAACAGAGATAAGGACTGATCAATGCCTCACGTTAACATGAAAGAAATGAAAGATATATTCATGCATAACGAAAGTGTGCACTATCACTCCTTACCTTGAGTGGGACACACATAGCCTTGGCTCCCCGGGGCCCTAGTCCATGGAATCTCATGTGCACCTCCTGGTCGGTGATGTGTTTTACGAAGTAGGTGGCGGCTGTTACTCCGATGGCGTCACATGCTGCAGTGTAGCGTCTCCCACCTGTGAGATCATCCTTGAGACGAAGTTGCTCGGCGTTCAGCCACTCTGTTAGGGCAGGGATTATTGCGTTATTTGTGAATTTAATGTGCAGTTTGCATGGCAATGTATTGAACGTAAACAACGATGTAGCGGTTTTGCTTTAATTAAAACTGTTTGATTGATGTATCCTATATGGACTAGACATCCTAAATGTGATGCTGGGTTTGTCAACATCATACTCGTCAACCTCAGGATCTCCTCACACGTTTATCTCACATTCTGTGATATACATCCAGTACAGTTCAAAGCGCGTCACATTCGCGGTCCAGAAGGACTCGTGACACTACTTACTGTCCATGTCCATGTCGAGGTCAGTGTCGTAGTCAACCTCACGTTCTTCGTCTGATTCCGACTCGGACTCGCTGACGTCACATACGACCTCATCTGATATGTCCAGGCCATACTGTGTGATGAGGATGTTGCGCATCTCCTCTGCCTCACGTTCTATGTCTGCCATGCTCCGTCTGGACAGACGTGCACTACCTGAAAAACAAATTTAATCAAAACCGGTTTTCAGAAGGAATACTATTGCAAAAGCCCCTCACCCCTCCAAACTACATAGGCTCTAAATAATTTTCGCCACTGCCAGAGTGTTATTTACATTATTTTCAAATTAAACATAATTTTTATTCGGATTAAATTTCATTTCGACCTTTTTGAGATGGTGTCCTTTTCGACTTTGCACTGGTCAGTGAGACTGCATTGTCTTCTGCGATGTCAAAGTCGGGGTCGTCTTCTGCCATGTCAAGGTCAGGGTCGTCTGTTGCCATACCAAGGTCAGGGTCGTCTGCCCAGGACATTTCGGAGGCTGAAGCTGGATCACGAGTTGACCTACTTCCATGTTCCGACCTTGACCCAATGTGAGACGCGACCGGTGTCGGAGATGTTGCAACTGACTCTAGCGTCTGCTGGGAGCCCGCATCGTCCTCCATGACCTCCTGTAAGAATCAGAATATGTTTACATCACACGAAACAATGAAGAATGTGTATTTGTGGGGAAGTGTATAAAAAGAAACACAGAAATCTGTTATTTTGCAGTGTTATACCTTGTAGACAGAGTTCCCGAGGTTAACAGTGTTCTGAACACATAATATTACAGAAAGATCTGCCTTAGTGTAGAATTGTCTAGATCTGATTCATGTCTATATGAAGGGATCTGGTTATTGCCCTCACCTAACGTTACATTTCAAGTTACCAGGGGCTCCTTTCGCGAAGCAACCTTTACTAAGGTTAACCTTAACTCCCATTCTTTAACATTGCACTAAGGTTACCATAGTGACTTAAGATCACCTTAGTGCTTTGTGAAAGGAGGCCCTGATGACCAGCATTCTGTGTGATGTTAATATACCCTGCCAAGGACAATTGTTACGGAGAATCGAATATTACCATCATTGGCTTTATTGCTATAAGCACTGCTCTTGTAGTATACTACCTCTTAATTTGTACTGCCCCTCTGTTTTGTCGACCCATCAAGATCCGGGTTAGAATGAACCTTAAGTAACCCATGCTTGTCGTAAGAGGCGACTAACGGGATCGGGTGGTCAGGCTCGCTGGCTTGGTTGACACATGTCATTGGTTCCCAATTGCGCAGATCGATGCTCATGCTGTTGATCACTGGATTGCCTGGTCCAGACTCGATTATTTACAGACCGCCACATATAGCTCGAAAATTGCTGAGTGCGGCGCAAAACTAAACTCACTCACTCTATTTTGTCTTGCAATAGTGATACCTTTGTATTGAATTGTATTGGTTTGTGAACCTAATTCATTTTAGTATATAAGTTAATTACAACACAATTCTTTGTCCTTTGTCGGTTTCACACCTAGTCCTTTACCAACTGATTGCCGGTGAACTGTTCAGTTTCAACTTCAGAATGAACCCGTAACACCACTGACTTGACTGACAGGAAACACCCAAACTGTTATCGGATGTCTACAGAATGACATATAGGCACACCTACTGGCCTATGTCACAATGTGGGAATGTACATTTATCATAGATAGGGATGTTTTATACGATTGTAATGTCCACTCCGTCCATCACTGAAGCCTGCTTACCACCAAGACACAACAACACGACAAATAATGTAACGATATTAAATTACCTTAGTTGAACTAAAGTGAGTGGAACAGATCACATTCAGTGTGTCAGAAGTACAAGCGACACAAGAAGGCAGCGATTAGAATGTGTTTCGTAAGTCCTGAAGGTGTTCATCCAGCCATACGTGAACGCGGAGGCTAATCCTGCGGCAAGTACTCATAGTGACTGCCCCTCCATCTGCACAGGTAGATTGAGTGGAACGTAGGAGAATGCTACAAAGGATGTGCACGCTTCGTTGAGTGGCATTATGCCAAAGTTACCATACCGCTCCTGGCTGTAATTCCAGCTAGTTAAGCGTGTATGTAACAGGGTTAAATGAGCGAGCACACTGGGTTCAGTCTTGCGGGAAAAAACCTCGAATTATGTGGACATTGTAGTTATTATGTAATGACCTTCCCAGTGTACGAATATAATTAAAATGGTTTGAAATGGTTAAAAGATCTACCATGAATTTAATTAACTATATGGATTGTCGACTACATGTTGGGGGTCTTAGTTTGAGACAAACGGAAGGCTTATGGTAGACCAGATTGCATTTAGGATCCATCGGAGATTACAATGTGACATGGTCTCAATGAAGTACAGGGATACGAGAGGTATATATGTAAGACCGTGTACATCTCTCCTCAGAAAGTATATATATATATGCGTGTCATTCTTGAACGGGGGAATGTTTATATAAACTTTTAGGCAAAATAAAGAATTCACTCATTTTAGGTGTTTTACCCACAGTTTGCATTGTTTTTTTCACCTTCAGTTTCCATTGGGTAATTTTACCTTCAGTTTGCGTTGGATTTTTTTACCTTCAGTTTGCATTCGGTGTTTTTAACCTTCACTTTACAGTGTTTTTGGACCTTCGGTTTGCATAGTTATTTGGACCTACAGTCTGCAGTGGGTTTTTTACCTTCAGTTTGCATAGTTATTTGGACCTACAGTCTGCAGTGGGTTTTTTACCTTCAGTTTGCAGTGTTTTTTTACCTTCAATTGGCAGTATTTTCTGGAGATTCAGTTTGCATCAGATTTTTTACCTTCAGTTTGCAGTGGGTTGTTTTTTAACCTTCACCTGCATTGGGTTTTTTACCTTCAGTTTGCAGTGTTGGGACTTTTGAGTTTGCAGTGTTTCGGGGATTATTTTCACCCTAGTTGTCTTGTTTCAGTCAAATCTTTTAATAAAGACTTTCTTTTGTCCCACAGTGTATAACGTTGATGGTTAAAACAATTACCTTCTATGCAAGACTTCTGACTTTTGAATATCATTCAAACTACATCAAAAAGGGCAATATAAAGTATAATAAGTTTGGGTTTGTTTAGGTACTTGAAACATTAAAAGGATTCCTGTTAATTATGTCTATGTAACCATTACTCATACCTGAAACGGTTTGTAAAAGGTAATCTGTGGGTGAGTAATACTGTGTAAATACTGGTCCAGTGACTCAAGAGTGGGGTAAGGAAAACGTTCCAGCCACATGACCCACAACTAGTTATTCCAATACATTCTGGTTGTCACCGTTTATCTCCGACGAGAAGGCAGGTGGACATTGGACTGGCCTGCTGGGTCTCCTGACATGTCCCCACATGAACATCTGTGGGGATGTACGCCGGAACGTTTTTACACCGACGTGACCCAGCATGGGGTAGCTCTTGGGTGGAATGGGGGACAATATCAAGGGCATGAATACGCAATTTGATCATCAGTATGACGTCATGGCATGTTATTAATGTGTCGTCTATCATTGTGGACACACAAGATATGGATCTACATGCCCGCAATTTATCTTACAGATATTTATCATTCCATATTTCTTGTCGTAAATATATAATATATTTGTAGAAATAACTGAAACTGATTAACTGTTTGAAATATTGGTTTGAAAATTATCAGACATGTTCAAACGGCTACCGGGCGGTGGGGTAGCCTAGGGGTTAAAGCGTTGGCTCGTCACGCCGAAGACCCGGGTTCGATTCCCCACATGGGCAAAATGTGTGAAGCCCATTTCTGGTGTCCCCAGCCGTGATATTGCTGGAATATTGCTAAAAGCGGCGCAAAATCAAACTCACTCACTCACTCAAACGGCTACCAAGTAGCCTTTTTCTTTCGTGCTTTCTGGGTTTTTTCTTTCTGACACTATAATGTTGTGAACTGCTGGTATGGTCAAACAAATATGGCTAAAATGAGTGAAAATGGCAGATGCTGAGAACACCAAATAACCATTTAAGTACAACAAGTCCGTAATCCAAAATGGGGTCCTTACATACAGCAGGCCAACACTCATGACTTGACACGGACTCCTGACGCATCCACATGTGACGTCTCGTCAACAACACAACCACATTTGGTTGGTGCATCTACGGAAACATCTACGGAAACGACGCCAAACTGCTACATTAACATCTCGGATAATTCATGGGTTACGACCAGTCAGTCACAGAACACTACGCAGTCAATCAATTTAGCTTCCAACCAGACAGCATCTATGGTTCTGGGCAAGACTGATAGTCCACTGTTCACAGATGAGACCAGGTTTGGTCAGCTCTGATTGGTCAAGCTTACATTCGCTTGCAAAACTCGGTTTTGAGAGTTGAAGTGTTATGTTGGCATTACAGTCCATGGGAAAACTCATCAGTGGTTATGGCTTATTGAATGGAAACAAAACGTCGAAAGCAGCAGGATAATGCCTGCCCACCTGTTGTCTATGTTGTATAACATTTTTGCACTGTCATAGCCTACTTTTTCACGAGACCTTTCCCAACAGAAAGAAATGGGATAAGATGGTTGACACGTACAACAGGATTGAAACCAGCTGGTAACGCTTGTCCAGTCGGATAAATTTTAGGCCATTGATGGTGACCACGCCATATTTGAAATGGTTAATCTTTCAGTCATGTGAGATTTGGTAATGAATGTATTATTTTAAAAGATTGATCAAACGTATAACCAACTATTATGTTATTTCCAATAAAATAAAACCCCTTTTTATGAAGCTCAGCTACCCTTGTCGGCTACAATATGTATTTATATATTTATTTTTGTCCCAAACGTGACAAACATGCAATTGTTCAGATGTGAACATGTAGAAACGTTCATAACCAATTCTAAAAGATGTGCAAAATTATTAAATTATGCATAATTCGTAGTCCAAAAAGGCCCTATGTCCTACCTTGTCCTTCGGTTTTGATACCCGGGCCCTACTTTTGCTGTAGGAGTGGAGTACACTGGAGTACACTAGACTGCTGTACAACAGAGTGGAGTACAGTGGAGTGGTCTACAGTGGAGTACAGTAGAGTGCTGTACAGTGGAGTACAGTAGAATAGACTAGAGCTGAGTAGAGTGGAGTACAGTAGAATAGACTAGAGCTGAGTACAGTAGAGTGGAGTACAGTAGAGAATAGACTAGAGCTGAGTACAGTAGAGTCGAGTACAGTAGAGTACACTAGAGTGGAGTACAGTGGAGTGGTCTACAGTGGAGTACAGTAGAGCGGAGTACAGTAGAATACACTAGAGCGGAGTACAGTGGAGTGGTCTACAGAGGAGTACAGTAGAGCGGATTACAGTAGAGTGGTGTACAGTAGAATAGACTAGAGCTGAGTACAGTAGAGCGGAGTACAGTAGAGTGGAGTACACTAGAGTGGAGTACAGTAGAGTGGAGTACAGTAGAGTGGAGTACAGTAGAGTACACTAGAGTTCAGTACAGTAGAGTGGAGTACAGTAGAGTGGGTGGAGTACAGTAGAGTACACTAGAGTTCAGTACAGTAGAGTGGAGTACAGTAGAGTGGATTACAGTAGAGTGCTGTACAGTAGAATACACTAGAGCTGAGTACAGTAGAGAGCGGAGTACAGTAGAGTACACTAAAGTGGAGTACACTAGAGTGGAGTACAGTAGACTACACTAGGTGGAGCACAGTACAGTAGGAGTGGAGTACAGTAGAGTGGAGTACAGTAGAGTACACTAGAGTTCAGTACAGTAGAGTGGAGTACACTAGGAGTGGAGTTCAGTACACTAGAGTGGAGTACAGTAGAGTGGTGTACAGTAGAGTACACTAGAGCTCAGAGTACAGTAGAGTGGAGTACAGTAGAGTGGAGTACAGTAGAGTGGAGTACAGTAGAAGTAGACTAGAGTGAGTACAGTAGAGTGGAGTACAGTAGAGTAGTACACTAGAGCTGAGTACAGTAGAGTGGAGTACAGTAGAGAGTACACTAGAGTGGAGTACAGTGTAGAGGTCTACAGTGGAGTACAGTAGAGCGGAGTACAGTAGAATACACTAGAGTGGAGTACAGTGGAGTGGTCTACAGTAGAGTACAGTAGCGGAGTACAGTAGAGTGGTGTACAGTAGAGTGGAGTACACTAGAGCAGTGGTGAGTACAGTAGAGCAGGAGTACAGTAGAGTGAGAGTACACTAGAGTGGAGTACAGTAGAGTACAGTAGAGTAGAATAGACTAGAGCTGAGTACAGTAGAGTGGAGTACAGTAGAGTGGAGTACAGTACCAGAGTGGAGTACACTAGAGTGGAGTACAGTAGAGTGGTGTACAGTAGAATAGACTAGAGCTGAGTACAGTAGAGTGGAGTACAGTAGAGTGGAGTACAGTAGAGTGGAGTACAGTAGAATAGACTAGAGCTGAGTACAGTAGAGTGGAGTACACTAGAGCGGAGTACAGTAGAGTTCAGTACAGTAGAGTGGAGTACAGTAGAGCGGTGTACCGTGGAGTGGTGTACACGAGAGTGGAGTACAGTAGAGTTCAGTACAGTAGACTAGGGCGGAGTACAGTAGAGTGGAGTACAGTAGAGTGGAGTACAGTAGAATAGACTAGAGCTGAGTACAGTAGAGCGGAGTACAGTAGAGTGGACTACACTAGAGTGGAGTACAGTAGAGTTCAGTACAGTAGAGCGGAGTACAGTAGAGTGGAGTACACTAGAGTAGAGTACACCAGAGTTCAGTACAGTAGAGTGGAGTACAGTAGAATAGACTAGAGCTGAGTACAGTAGAGCGGAGTACAGTAGAGTGGAGTACACTAGAGCGGAGTACAGTAGAGCGGAGTACAGTAGAGTGGTGTACAGTAGAATAGACTAGAGCTGAGTACAGTAGAGTGGAGTACAGTAGAGTGGAGTACAGTAGAGCGGAGTACAGTAGAGCGGAGTACAGTAGAGTACACTAGAGTTCAGTACAGTAGAGTGGAGTACAGAAGATAGGAATACAGTAGAGTACACTAGAGTGGAGTACAGTAGAGTGGAGTACAGTAGAGTACACAAGAGTTCAGTACAGTAGAGTGTAGTACATTAGAGTTCAGTACAGTAGAGTGTAGTACATTAGAGTTCAGTACAGTAGAGTGTAGTACATCAGAGTGGAGTACAGTAGAGTGGAGTACAGTAGAGTGGAGTACATTAGAGTTCAGTACATTAGAGTTCAGTACAGTAGAGCGGAGTACAGTAGAGCGGTGTACCGTGGAGTGGTGTACCGTGGAGTAGTACTTGACCCCTATCACTGTAGTTCTTCAGTTGTCACAACACCTGGTATAACTGTGTTATAACATAATCTTTCGTACGATATTGACACTACTAACCTGTCAATCACATTTCCACACTGACATATGAAGCACGGTTTGCCATTGTAGAAATCTGGTAACCAAGGTTACGCCTGTCAGAACTCCTATATACCCTGACCACATACTTGGGTCCACTTGCGGCTAGTTTAACAGGCGGCTCATAGTAATCAGCTCCAACAATGCGTCATAATAGCGCTAGATTATGACTTGTGACCAATATCCTGTGTTGGATTAGCATATGCGGTATTATCTGGCACTTCTACAGATAAGCTCGCTACTTGTCAGGTCAGAGGTCACCTGACTCCATGTGTGCGGATGCCTTATCAGGTTAATACAGTGACCTTGACATTTACATCAGAAGAAACATTTAAACGAGTGAGTATGGTTTTACGCCGTTTTAGCAATATTCTATCAATATCACGGCGGCCGAACCGGGATTTGAACCCCTTATCGTGACAGGTTTCCTGCAACTCTACTCAGCGAATCACGGTGCCAATGCGGATGGGCGGCCCAAGATCCCTCGTCAGTATATTACGACATCCAGTCAATAACATCATGTTATGTTGGTCGCAGAACACCCATGAGAACGAATACCGTGCTGGCAAACCAAAGCTTAGCATCGAGAGAACTGAGATTCGATCAGATTGGTTCGAGATGTCATACGTACGGGAAAACACCAAAATTCCTTCTCTCTTAAATTTGCAATAAATTAATTACATGGTAACTCAAACATATAGACATTTTAACTGACAAATAAAAGAAATGGTTTAGCTGGGCATAGAATATTTGGCGTCACAAAGCCACAACTTGATTGTACACATAACGGTCAGTCGTCTACGAGCTGGAGGGGCGGTGGGGTAGCCTAATGGTTAAAGCGTTGGCTCGTCATGCCGAAGACCCGGGTTCGAATCCCCACATGGGCACAATGTGTGAAGCCCATTTCTGATGTCCCCCGCCGTGATGTTGCTGGAATATTGCTGAAAGCGGCGTAAAACCAAACTCAGTCAGTCAGTCGTCTACGAGCTGGATATAGTGTTAACAGACAGAGAATCACAGTCGGGATGATAATGTGAAGAAGACAGTGTGTCTACCGCCAATGACTATCACCGCTGCCCATTCACGAAAAGGTTTCCTGTTTGTTTTTAACGCCTGTCTCGGCAATACCTCAGCTACGTGACGGCGGGGTCCAGAAATTATTGACATTAATCTACACAGTTGTAATACGATGACATACATCAACCAAGTCAGCGAGTCTGACCATCCAATCATGTTAATCTCCTGGAACCCGATCCACAAAGCGTTCGTAACGTTACGACCTGTCGTAACTCTATAGTTTATCATAGGTTTACGAATGTCGTAGCGTTACGAACTCTTTGTGGATCGGGGCCCTGATCCACAAAACGTTCGTAGAGCTATGACATTCGTAAGCCTATGATAAACTATTGAGTTACGACAGGTCGTAATGTTACGAACGCATTGTGGTTCGGGACCCTGTTGCGAAAAGGGTTGCATGGTGCCAGTTCTAGCCTCACATGTTACTGAACAAGAACAAGAAGATATGACTGTTCGGAAGCCTAAATAACTGGCTTACAAGATGACTCTGTACCTTTTCTATTGTAAATATATTAGTTTTTACCAATTTTACAGGTAATGCCAAAATGTTCGTTTTAAATGGCAAAAAATGTAATCCATCGGTAAATTACGACAATCAAATTATCCAGCCTAGAATTAAAATTAGGTATTATCCCATGCCGAATCGCAATCCCCAACGTACACTGGCTGTTGAAGGTGTAGGATTAATTAGCGGATTATATAATTAACCCAGTTGTTGGTGATTATCGTGTTGGATATGGATCATGCACGTGTGTCGTACTACACAATGAAACAATCGTCAAACAGTGATTAACCTGAATACTCGAGTGAGTGAGTGAGTAAGTGAATATTGTAACATCGGCAGTTTAAGGCTTGTCGAGGTGCTCAGACTGTGTGTGCGTGGATGTATCAATCCTATTCGTTCCGGTACGATCGGTTCTTTCTTGTCAATCAGTTTTTTTAATTTTCAGTTAAACCTAAACTGTATCATTTTTCATAAGGAGTTCTTCGTACGAAAACAAGTGTGTCGAATTGTGTTTATTTCCCTAATTTCCAGCAATTAATCTCATCATTATGAACCCCAGCATCACCAGCCTGTATCTTTTTAACTGTGAGCATGGTTTTACGCCGCTTCTAGCAATATTCCAGCAATATCACGGCGGGGTCACCAGAAATAGGCTTTACACATTGAACCCGGGTCTTCGGCGTGACGAGCGAATGCTTTAACCACTAGGTTATCCCACCGTTCCCTTTTTAACTGATTAAATTATATTTTTTTAAATTATTATCATCAGTAAAGTAAATTTATCATAGATGACAAGGATGCTCTCACATCGGACATGAAACCAATCACTCAACACATAAATAGCAACTGTAGCGACTATAGTGAGTGAGTGAGTTTAGTTTTACGCCGCACTCAGCAATATTCCAGCTATATGGCGGCGGTCAGTAAATAATCGAATCTGGACCAGACAATCCAGTGATCAACAGCATGAACATCGATCTTTGCAATTGGGAACCGATGACATGTGTCAACGAAGTCAGCGAGCCTGACTACCCGATCCCGTTAGTCGTCTCTTACTACAAGCATAGTCGCCTTTTGTGGCAAGCATGAGTTGCTGAAGGCCTATTCTACCCCGGATCTTCACGGGTCGTAGCGACTATAGATAAGCAAAACACAATATGTTTACATAAGACATCAGATAAGCCAAGTAACCGCATACACCAGACATTTAACACCACAGTGATACGTATTCATTGTCATGCAATAAAACAAGGTATGAATTAATTACGAAGGCGTGGTGTGTCGACTACAGCGTACTTCAAGATCCGTATTGGGACATCCGAAACTACCCTAGCGTCACAGCACACCTGACACCGCTCCAGGTAAGTTGCCCAGGTGAGACCCGTATTCCTTCATTGTCTTACCTGGAAGAGCAGGTATTCATCGTCTCAGCGGGGGGATGTATGAATATTGCTTCCCGACACCTCATCAAACCATGAGCTCGAATCATAACAATCGCGGAGCTAAATGACGTTGTTTGGCGCTTTTGTTTAATGTCAATATGTAACTGTTTATCTAAAAATAAATAATGATTGTTACTCTCACAAGTCCTCATATTTTCGCGTAACTGAATATGGAGCAATTGTCTATTTCTCCTGTTAGTTTAACGCATCTATACATGTAAGTAATCCATGTTTATATGATGTTTTGTGTTTTCCTTGATGGGCATTTCAGAAGTTGTGTTGATGAACGACATTAGAATCTATGTCGAAACGTTGCTTTTCACAGAATAAAAGAAGTTGAATATCCCTAGAAATTGTCATCATTCTTGATGTTTTGAGTTATTTCATTTTGAGTCAGTTGTTTCTAAAATTCAATATATAATTCAAAAAGATAATTTGATAACAACATCTTTTGGTCAATAATACAAATCACGTTCTCTATATTATAGACATAATCGAAACTTAATTATATCGCTGATTCTAAACTTCCAGAACAAATATATGAATAAGAACATTATTTTCAAAATCAAATGGCCATCATCGGCGGGTCCTTCAACCTAACACCGGACACTTACCCCAATATAAGTAAGATGTCTGGAGGAGTTCAGTTACGTCCACGTGGTCATGTTGCTTTTCCAACTGTACGTCTATGTTGCCGGGGTGTACTCTGTACGTGCAGGTTCCCGGGAGTGTACAGTGGACCTAGTCGTTGTGTGATGTGCAGACACCCTGGTCGGCCGGCCGTACGTTGTCAACGTCCCAGAGCTGAGTGACGCTGGCTACCGACACTTGGGACGGGAGAAGTCAAGCGGCAAATCCCACCCCGGCTCGAGTCCCTGGAGTATAAAGGGCTTGCGTTGTGCCACCGGCTTTGAGTGGGAGGAAGGGTTAATCGCTATCGTGACGATACTAATTTATTACACTGTAACAATGTTTGACATTCCACAATGAAGTCCTAGTTTATCATTTATTTTAGATATGAGAATATATACTATTAGCAAAGTAGGGGATATTCAGTAAAATAGCGTCATAACTATTGGTCTTTTATAAAAGGCGGTGGGGTAGCCTAGTGGTTAAAGCGTTCGCTCGTGACGCCGAAGACCCGGGTTCGATTCCCCAAATGGGTACAATATGTGAAGTTATTTCTGCTGTCCCCCACCGTGATATTGCTGGAATATTGCTAAAAGCGACGTCAAACTAAACTCACTCACTATAAATCGATAAATAGTTAAACGGTATAACAGGAGCATCTGACCAAGATTTGTATGGGTTGTTGAACGTCAGATGACCATAGATTTTGTTAAATGTCTCAACGAGACATAATCCTTATCAAATTCCAATGGCAACTTGGTTCATTCCATCGTATTCTTCTTGCAGGGCAACACCAAGTTCGTTGAGAGCAGTTGGTGGTTGTTGACGTACGCGCCGTCCTAGGATCTTCCAGACATGTTCGATGGATGACAAGTTTGGATTGAGTGCTGACATGCAGGTTCATCTGTGTAGCAGGTTACGATCACTTGAATGTGTATTTGAGAGGCACTTGGACCACGGTTTCGCAAAACAGTCGTTCTGATGAAACGGTCTTGTGCTCCAGTTGTCGCCCTTGGTCGGCCAGATCGACGTCTGTCATCAATGTTATTTGTGTGTTGATATTGTGTCTGTAATCTGCTAGTTACTGATTGTGAAACTACTTACTGACTAGCACAATGCTCATACTGCCCCTGATGCTAATTTCGTGGCCCTCACAAGCTACACTAATGATGGTGATGGTGTTCGTACTATACACTAATGATGGTGTTCGTGGCCCCTCACAGAGCTATACACTAATGATGGTGTTCGTGGCCCCTCACAGAGCTATACACTAATGATGGTGTTCGTGGCCCCTCACAGAGCTATACACTAATGATGGTGTTCGTGGCCCCTCACAGAGCTATACACTAATGATGGTGTTCGTGGCCCCTCACAGAGCTATACACTAATGATGGTGTTCGTGGCCCCTCACTAGATACAGATGCCCCTCACAGATATACACTAATGATGGTGTTCGTGGCCCCTCACAGAGCTATACACTAATGATGGTGTTCGTGGCCCCTCACAGAGCTAATGATATACACTAATGATGGTGTTCGTCGTGGCCCCTGGTCACAGAGCTATACACTAATGATGGTGTTCGTCGCCCCTCACAGAGCTATACACTAGTGATGGTGTTCGTGGCCCCTCTCAGAGCTATACACTAATGACGGTTTCGTGGCCCCTCTCAGAGCTATACACTAATTGGTGGTGGTCGTGGCCCCTCTCAGAGCTATACACTAATGATGGTGTTAGAATCAAACCCCTCACAGAGCTATACACTAATGATGGTGTTCTATACACTAATACACTAATGGTGGTGTTCGTGGCCCCTCACAGAGCCTATACACTAATGATGGTGTTCGTGGCCCCTCACAGAGCTATACACTAATGATGGTGTTCTAGAATCACGCCCCTCACAGAGCTATACACTAATGATGGTGTTCGTGGCCCCTCACAGAGCTATACACTAATGATCAGAATCACGCACTAATGATGGTGTTCTCACTCACAGAGCTATACACAATGATGATGGTGTTCGTGGCCCCTCACAGAGCTATACACTAATGATGGTGTTCACGCCCTATACACTAATGATGGTGTTCGTGGCCCCTCACAGAGCTATACACTAATGATGGTGTTCTAGTGGCGTGGCCCTCACAGAGCTATACCTAGAAACAATGATACACTAATGATTCTAGAAACACGCCCTCACAGAGCTATACACTAGAGATGGTATGGCCCCACTAGCTATACATGGTGTTCGTGGCCCCTCACAGGCTATACACTAATGATGGTGTTCGTGGCCTCACAGAGATAGTGTTCGTATCACAGAGCTATACACTAATGATGTTCTAGAAACACGCCCCTCACTATCGTACCCTCACAGAGCTATACACTAATGATGGTGTTCGTGGCCCCTCACATAGCTATACACTAATGATGGTTCGTGGCCCCCCTCAGAGCTATACACTAATGATGGTGTTCGTGGCCCCTCACAGAGCTGTACACTAATGATGGTGTTCGTGGCCCCTCACAGAGCTATACACTAATGATGGTGTTCGTGGCCCCTCACAGAGCTATACACTAATGATGGTGTTCGTGGCCCCTCACAGACCTATACACTAATGATTGTGTTTGTGGCCCCTCAGAGAGCTATACACTAATGATGGTGTTCTAGAAACACGCCCCTCACAGAGCTATACACTGATGATGGTGTTTTAGAAACACGCCCCCAACAGAGCTATACACTCATGATGGTGTTCTAGAATGACGCCCCTCACAGAGCTATACACTGATGATGGTGTTTTAGAAACACGCCCCCAACAGAGCTATACACTGATGATGGTGTTCTAGAATCACGCCGCTCACAGAGCTATACACTGATGATGGTGTTCTAGAATCACGCCCCTCACAGAGCTATACACTAATGATCGTGTTCTAGAAACACGCCCTCTCAGAGCTATCCACGGATGATATTCTAGAATCACGTATGCATCGGGGTGGTGTTCTAGACTAGCCACGCCCCTCTCTGACGTATGTAACGGGGTGGTATACTATAACCACGCCCCCTCCCAGAGCTATCCACTGATGATATTCTCGAACCACGCCCCTCTCAGAACTATCCACTGATGATATTCTAGAACCACGCCCCTTCCCAGAGCTATCCACTGACGATATTCTAGAACCACGCCCCTCTCTGGCGTATGCAACGGGGTGACGTTCTAGAACCACGTCCTTCACAGAGCTATCCACTGATGGTGGTGTTCTAGAATCACCTCTTTCTCTAACGTATACATCGGGGTTGCGTTCTAGAACCACGCCCCTAGTAGAGCTATCCACTAATGGTGGCGTTCTAGAACCACGCCCCTCGCAGAGCTATCCACTGGTGGTGGTGTACTAGAGCCACGCCACTTTCTAACGTATGCATCAGAGTGGTGTTCTAGAGCCACGTCCCCTCCCAGAGGTATCCACTGATGGAGGTGTTCTAGAGCCACGCCCCTCGCAGAGCTATCCACTGATGGTGGTGTTCTAGAGCCACGTCACTTTCTAACGTATGCATCAGAGTGGTGTTCTAGAGCCACGTCCCCTCCCAGAGGTATTCACTGATGGCGGTGTTCTAGAGCCACGCTCCTTTCAGAGCTATCCACTAATGGTGGCGTTCTAGAACCACGTCCCTCCCAGAGGCATCCACTGATAGTGGTGTTCTAGAACCACGATCCTCTATGACGTATGCAAGGGGTGCCGTTCCAGAACCACGCCCATCTCAGAGCTATCCACTGACGATGTCCTAGAAGCAAGCCCCTCTCAGAACTATCCTGATGGTGGTGTTCTTGAGCCACGCCCCTATCAGATATATCTAATGAAAAAGTTCTAGAACCACGCCCCTCTCAGAGCTATCCACTGACGATGTTCTAGAAGCAAGCCCCTCTCAGAACGATCCATTGATGGTGGTGTTCTTGAGCCACGGCCCTATCAGATATATCTAATAAAAATGTTCTAGAATCACGCCCCTCTCAGGACTATCCACTGATGGTAGTGTTCTAGAGCCACGCCCCTCTCTGACGTATGCATCGGGGTGTTCGTGGGTCATGTATAGATGATGGTGTCCGTGAGTCATGTATAGATGATGGTGTCCATGGGTCATGTATAGATGATGGTGTTCGTGAGTCATGTATAGATGATGGTGTTCGTGAGTCATGTATAGATGATGGTGCCCGTGAGTCATGTATAGATGATGGTGTCCGTGAGTCATGTACAGATGATGGTGTCCGTGAGTCATGTACAGATGAGGCTGTCCGTAGGTCATGTACAGATGATGGTGTCCGTGGGTCATGTATAGATGATGGTGTCCGTGAGTCATGTATAGATGATGGTGTCCGTGGGTCATGTATAGATGATGGTGTCCGTGAGTCATGTATAGATGATGGTGTCCGTGAGTCATGTATAGATGATGGTGTCCGTGAGTCATGTATAGATGATGGTGTCCGTGAGTCATGTATAGATGATGGTGTCCGTGGGTCATGTATAGATGATGGTGTCCGTGAGTCATGTATAGATGATGGTGTCCGTGGGTCATGTATAGATGATGGTGTCCGTGGGTCATGTATAGATGATGGTGTCCGTGGGTCATGTATAGATGATGGTGTCCGAAGGTCATGTATAGATGATGGTGTCCGTGAGTCATGTATAGATGTTGGTGTCCGTGAGTCATGTATAGATGATGGTGTCCGTGGGTCATGTATAGATGATGGTGTCCGTAGGTCATGTATAGATGATGGGTCATGTATAGATGATGGTGTCCGTGAGTCATGTATAGATGATGGTGTCTGTGGGCCAAGTATAGATGTTGGTGTCCATGGTTTATGTATAGATGATGGTGTCCGTGGGTCATGTATAGATGATGGTGTCCGTGGGTCATGTATAGTTGATGGTGTCCATGGGTCATGCTTAGATGTTGGTGTCCGTGAGTCATGTATAGATGGTGGTGTCCGTGGGTCATGTAAAGATGATGGTGTCCGTGGGTCATGTATAGTTGATGGTGTCCATGGGTCATGTATAGATAATGGTGTCTGTGGGCCAAGTATAGATGTTGGTGTCCATGGTTTATGTATAGATGATGGTGTCCGTGAGTCATGTATAGATGATGGTGTCCGTGAGTAGTGTATAGATGGTGGTGTCTGTGAGTCGTGTATAGATGATGGTGTTCGTGAGTCGTGTATAGATGAGTCCCGTATAGATGATGGTGTCCGTGAGTCATGTACAGATGATGGTGTCCGTGAGTCATGTATAGATGATGGTGTCCGTGAGTCATGTATCAGATGATGGTGTCCGTGAGTCATGTACAGATGATGGTGTCCGTGGGTCATGTATAGATGATGGTGTCCGTGGTGTAGATGATGGGTGGGTCATGTATAGATGATGGTGTCCGTGAGTCATATAGATGATGGTCGTGTCAGATGATGGTATAGATGATGGTGTCCGTGAGTCATGTATAGATGATGGTGTTCGTGAGTCATGTATAGATGATGGTGTCCGTGAGTCATGTATAGATGATGGTGTCCGTGGGTCATGTCCGTGATAGATGATGGTGTGTCAGTGGGTGATGATGTTCGTGGGTCATGTATAGATGATGGTGGGGTCCATGGGGTCATGGTGTTATACATATAGATGGTGTCCAAAGGCCAAGTTTAGATGTTGGTGTCCGTGAGTCGTGTATAGTTCATGGTGTCCGTTGGTCATGTATAGATGATGGTGTTCGTGTCATGTATAGATGATGGTGTCCGTGAGCCATGTACAGATGATGGTGTCCGTAAATCATGTATAGATGGTGGTGTCCTTGAGCCATGTATAGATGATGGTGTCCATGGGTCATGCATAGATGATGGTGTCCTAATGTCATGTATAGATGTTGTGTCCGTAGGTCAAGTATAGATGATGGTGTCCGTAGGTCATGTACAGATGATGGTGTCCATGGGTCATTCATAGATGGAGGTGTCCGTAAGTCATGTATAGATTATGGTGTCTGTGGGTCATGTATATATGATAGTGTCTGTTGGTCATGTATAGATGAGGGTGTCCGTAAGTCATGTATAGATGATGGTGTCCGTGAATCATGCATAGATTATGTTGTCCGTGGGTGATGCATAGATGATCGTGTCCATGGGTCATGCTTAGATGTTGGTGTCCGTGTGTCATGTATAGATGATGGTGTCCGTAGGTCATGCAGAGATGATGGTGTCCATGGGTCATGTTTAGATGTTGGTGTTCGTGAGTCGTGTATAGTTCATGGTGTCCGTTGGTCATGTATAGATGATGGTGTCCGTGAGTCATGTATAGATGATGGTGTCCGTGAGTCATGTACAGATGATGGTGTCCTTAAATCATGTATAGATGATGGTGTCCGTGGGTCATGTATAGATAATGGTGTTCGTGAGTCATGTACAGATGATGGTGTCCGTAAGTCATGTATAAATGGTGGTGTCCGTAGGTCATGTATAGATGGTGGTGTCCGTGAGTCATGTATAGATGGTGGTGTCCGTAAGTCATGTATAGATGATGGTGTCCGTGAGTCATGTATAGATGATGGTGTCCGTGGGTCATGTATAGATGATGGTGTCCGTGAGTCATGTATAAATGATGGTGTCCGTGAGTCATGTATAGATGATGGTGTCCGTGAGTCATGTATAGATGATGGTGTCCGTGGGTCATGTATAGATGATGGTGTCCGTGGGTCATGTATAGATGATGGTGTCCGTGGGTCATGTATAGATGATGGTGTCCATGGGTCATGTATAGATGGTGTTCGTGGCCATGTATCTAGGAAGGTGTCTTTGAGTCATGTACAGATTGTACTCTCTTGTGTCAACGAAGTCGCTCATGTCAATCAATGACGATGGTTTTCCAATTAAATGTATCGATGAAGGGCCATGTATCATAGCTCATGAGTGAGTTTTACGCAGTAAACACCGTTTTAGCAATATTCCAGCAATATCACGGCAGGGAACACCAGAAATGGGCTTCACACATTGTGACCATGTGGGGAATCGAACCCGGGTGTTCGGCGTGACGAGCGAACGCTTTAACCACTAAGCTACCCCACCGCCCCTCAATGATTGTGAACCACACATCGATGATGGTGTCCTGGAGAAATATATCGATGATGATGTACAAAAGAGGTCCTTTTTTCTTCTAAAGATACAGCCCGATATGTAAACGCTGCCGTGCGAACCACCAGCCTCCCGAACCCATCCCCATGTAAATGCTTCACATCAACAGCAACCCGGGCGTCGGGGTGGCCTAGTGGTTAAAGCGTTCGCTCGTCACTCTGAAGACCCGGGTTCGATATCACACATGGTCACAATGAGTGAAGCCCATTTCTTGTGTCCCCCGCCTTGATATTGCTGAAATATTGCTAAAAGAGGCGTAAAACTAAAGTCACTCAATCACAACAACCCGTGAAGATCCGGGTCAGAATTGTTCTGCAGTAACCCATGCTTGTCGAAAGTGGCGACTAACGTGATCGGATGGTCAGGATCGCTGACTTGGTTGACACTTGTCATCGTATCCCAACTGCGTAGATCGATGCTCATGCTGTTGATCACTGGATTGTCTGGTCCAGACTCATTTACAGACCGCCGCCATATAGCTGGAATATTGCTGAGTGCGGCGTAAGCCTAAACTCACTCACTCACACATCCACAACAGCTGTACTTACCACCAGTTATCCTGTCGATATCATCCCAATCGTATCAAACCGACCCAAACACAGCTGTACATTACATGTTCATACTCATTGTCTTGATAGGCGGGCATTATCCAAAGTATATTTAAACCCTTGAGCTAATTCCTTCTGAGAAGTTACATAACGTTAACCCTCATGTACCTGGAAACATAGTGTCCTCGGGCCATGCACACACAGCCAGGTAGCCAATGAACTGCTACAAATGGCCCTGTTGTCCACTAGGCCTTGTTCTCTGCGCTCATTGCTGGTCGATCTACAGCAATACATAAAGCTCAGGAGTGGATAATGGATAATTGAGTCCTTACATATGATTGAGTAGTTCGGGGTATCATTTACTAGGATCTGTGAACTCGGCTTAGCCGGGACTGACATCCACAACTTGACGTACTCCCTCAACCAGATATAACCGTCATCAGTGGGCGGGTAAACGTCATAGATTTAACTACACTTCGGCAATAGCACAGAGGAGTGAGTGAGTATAAAGTTACGGTGCTTTTAAAGACCCTCTAAGATGGATACCACAAAACTGGGTTTACCGTATATTGGATGTAGAGCACTTACTTTCTTTGATATGCAAATCATTGGGCAAGATGAACTTTAAACTTGGTAAACATGAGGGGAGTCGAACATTGACTTGCTAAGTGGCGAAAGCACGGTCTACTGGGCTTGCCAACCAATGAGACAACACTCTGTACCCGTCTAGTTACAGGCTGCTCTTGACACAGAGCCTGTAACTACAGGTGTTGCTGTGGAGCGATGGGTTAGCCTAAAGGTTAAAGTATTACGCCACAGACCCGGGTTCGAATCCCTACATGGGTACAATGTGTGAAGCCATATTCTGGCGTTCCCCGCCGTGATATTGCTAGAGTTGTTGCTAAAAGCGGCGTAAAACCTCACTCACTCAGATATGTTATTGTAAATCATGCGCACTTACTTGAGCTGAAAGGCCGTGCCGTGCCCCTTTACATGAACTCTTCTTCTGATACGCATTAACCTGATTCCTACGCTACGTAAAATACCTACATTCCCGTCTCAGATTCATCTCCAATACGCATGTCTTTAATGATGCTCCTGATTCATTTGCACGTTTGCATGTACGTTGGCACCAAACCAGGTAAAAGATCGTTTCTCCGAGACTAAGGCACATGTCGCTCTTTGCGCTAGAGTGAGTGAGTTAGTTTAACGCAGACTTGGACATAATTCCAGCTACGACGTGTCAGCTTGATTGGGGAGAAAGCCCACAGTGATACAGGTCTACGACGTTAACCACTTTGGTAAGTATATATACCTCACTAGAGCTAGAGGAATAGTTCGCAGTCATATACACATGTTACGTAGGACTTAGTTACGCTGCTACGGAGTAATGCTCACTATAATTCAGAATTTTTTTCAACTTAAGATAAAAGTTGTTTAACAAACGATCATAGTTTCAAATCGCTATTACTGGTTTGTATTACAAAGGGATAAGCGCAGTAGTTGGAACAGTGAAACAAATGCACGTGCGGTACGTGATGAGCGTTAATTTAGACTTACTCTCTTGTTCTCGGTGTTTCATTTAATGTGCATACCCCCGTGTAATACAAACCAATAATAACGATTTGAAACTATGATCGTTTGTTAAACAATTTTTATCCTAATTTGAATGAAATTCTCAGATTTAAACGTTCAAACGGCAAGGTAAAAAAATTATGAGGATTCGCAATCTTAATTTCACTTTATTTGATTTACATTTTTGTTTAAATTGAAATCCATCGGTACGTTTTCACTGCAAACAGACTATAGTAATGCTCACTGATCTCTACACCGGTCGTTTTATACGCACAGTATTCACGCCAAGCTCCCTATTGAGGGTTCCGTTAGACACTGGAGGTATAGTTTTAGGTGTCGCGGTTGAAGTAAGTTATTCCAATAATGACGTATACATGAAGCTTCCGTTTGTACACGATACATATGCAACAGTGCCGTCGACGACGTCGTAAAGTAAATAACACGCGTTGTCACGCGTTCGCAAAAGACTGAAGTTACCCCCCTAAAGACTTATGTAAAGCTTTGCAATTATGATTATAATTCAGATAAACTTCTCTCTTAAAGCAGAGATACTTATCCTTTGTTCAAGGTGTATACACACCTAAAGCACCCCGATCTCATACGCAGCGTAATGCATACCTCGTCACCCTCTCGGCGAAGGGTTACAAACACGTACCAACACATAGTGTATTGATTGGGCAAAAAGAAACGTCTGAATTAACATTCGTTGCCGTCAAAGCCATTCACCGCGTCTTCCTTTATGCCAAAGACATAATTGCGCACATCATGTTACGTCAAGCTTAAAGACATACGTCTCTCAACGATCAACTATCAACTACGAAGGTGTCTCATTAATTCGGAGTCATATACAGAAGTCGCCGTTTATGAAGGGACGCACACGCATGCATCAAACTGTTTCTTCACTTGAACACTGCTCAGAAATACAGACATAAGTCTGTTAGTTTTTATCCGGCTTTGAACAGTCTCCCCAGTTATGTCACGGTGTGTCACGCTGTGTCAACTAAAGTGGGTGGAAAGCCGTAAGTGTTGCAGGTCTCAGGCTTACCACACCGGTCAAACCACCAAGCAAACCTAGAAACATATTAGGGACGAACACTGAATCATAGGTTTCTGGTGCAACCAAGGGAGGCCACCGTGCACAGCGAATAGCGAATAGCGAATAGCGGCGCCTTAGCCATGTGTGATCACGGCGTCACAGGACTGAGTGAGTGAGTATGGTTTTACACCGCTTTTAACAGTATTCCAACAATATCAAGGCCGAGGACACCTGAAATGGGCTTCACACATTGTACCATGTGGGGAATCAAACCCGGGTCTTCGGCGTGATGAGCGAACGCTTTAACCACTAGGCTACCCTACCGACTTCACAGGAAGATACAATGACGTTAACGTTTAATTTCGCGAAATAATTTTAGGTGATTAGTTTATTGAAATAAAACAGGAGGCATTTTTCATATTTTGTAAATAATCGTTTAATTCTATATTTGCTGCCATTTTGAGCACATTTGTGCATAAATTATTTGATAACAGAACTGATAGAAACAGCGGAAGCTTGTGTCGTCCAGCGGTCTGCAGCAAACATTGGTCCTCTTGAG
This sequence comes from Haliotis rubra, assembly GCF_003918875.1. Lineage (NCBI taxonomy): Eukaryota > Metazoa > Mollusca > Gastropoda > Lepetellida > Haliotidae > Haliotis > Haliotis rubra. The sequence continues at coordinate 1,688,427 of NW_025765514.1, read as the reverse complement.
CAACGGAAACAAGCAATGGAAATGATCACAAATGACTAGATGAACAAGATGGAACATGAGAGAACGCATAGGTTAGGATCTCCTCGGACGTTTCCGGGAACTCCCGAGTCTGAGCGGAAACCACCGAGGAGATCCGAGCGTGCTCAGGGAGGTTCGTGGAAAATGACAGTGGCGAGTCCAAGGCTACACCTAGGCTGGTGGGCACTGAGAACCTCCGTGAGGTGGTTGCGCTCTCTCACTAGTCGGTCTATCTCGTCGCGAAGAGTCGTGTTGGCGTTCTGAAGCTTCTGAGTCTCCTGAAGACAAAACAGATTTGTATTAAATGAAGCACAGAGAAATATGCACATGTTTATAAACCAGAAAAGTATTTATGTCGAATTCGGAACTTCAGCGTTCGGGATCTCTGATTACAGTATCTAATCACACTAGGAATGAACTGTTCAAAAGGTACTTTCGGTAAGTGAATCTGATGTAACGAAGAACTCGACAATACTTTGGTAAACAATAAAACGGTCTATAAACAATCAACTCTGGAACAAGAAAAACCGGTGACTGAAAGCATGAATGACGGGTCATGCCCTCCGGGCACGATGACCTGCAGTTAGTCTGGCCACTCGATTCCCATTTTAATCGGGTTTTATGATAAGCTTGCGGTATTGTGGACATTTTCCAACATGACTTGTTTACTGCTTACTTAGGAATGAGTTCATTTCGTCAGTGACGCTGTCAGACTACCCACATTGCCATCTGTTTGTCCTCATTAGCACATTTCGGGAATATAACGTCCCGTGCCGCCCAAAACGACATAAAGACTGGTTACAATAGGATTTGATTGGTTACCGACTGTTTGTCTTCGTTACCCAACGATGACCATCTATGCTCATACCTTCAATCACCGGTTTGACTGTCCAGACTCGAGTATTAACAGGCCATTTAGCAGCACCTATGCTATTTCATTCACTTGCTAACCCTACTTGATAAATGGTGCTCCATCCATGAAATCAAAGTTAACACACGTTGTTGTAATTACAACACGTGCGATGATTACGTGGTCCGTACCCACATCGATATCATAACAGCAATAATAATAATGATGATAAAAATAACAATGATAACACATGTGATAGAAAATGACGATTGGCCAACTATGTTTAACTCCATGATAAAATATATGATAATCTTTAGTCACCCGTAAAAGGATTTCTGTTCGGTCCTTTTTCTTTTGGCGGAACTTCATGGCGGCGCGTCGGTTCTGCTCCCTCCGCCGATGTTGGCGCTCAACTTCCTCAGGACGTAACTGAAGAAACCAACAATCGGCAGTCGTTTATTGCAGAAGTTTTGACAAAACACACATCTTTGATAAAAGGTCGCATGCCAGTATATGCTTATATATATATTCATTGCAGATGAGAAAGTTACATACATGTACATATATCGCTTCTACAGGAATCCATCAACATGAATATTTTACTCCAAGAGTTCGATTCCGGATTCGCTTCCGTATTTGGCATTATTTAGATTAGCATAAAACATTACAACACTAGGTCTATTTAGGAAGCTTAAGAGATAGCAATTAAAAGTCGTAGACTCTGTATTACGAAGGACTAAAAAACAAACAGTAAACTTCCTTTACACAAGGTTACGTTTACCTAGAGTTACCTGACTCTTTCTGCCCGACCGGTGAAGAGGCAGTGCGGGCCAGTCTGAAACTAAGTAACGCTGCTAAGTAGACACGCATACTGTGAGTGTGCAAGACTGACACCTACAGACACTACGGGACACGTCATAGTAAAAAAACATGGCGTAATGTGTTGACGGTCGTTGCCATCCAAATAACTGAAGCTTGTGTTCTACAATATCGAGTCTGATGTTAATTGGTTACCAGGTAACCGGGTAACATGTAAAATTATGTTTAACAGTTGTGTATACTGTGAAATGTTTTAAAATAATAAAAAATGTTCAATTGCAACTAAAAACCCATTTATTAATTGATCATGTTGTGTTCATTCAGTACACTAAATTTTAATTTTACACTTTTAATTTGAATAGATATGTGAGTAGGTATCAGCTTCAGTTGTGTGTTTTAGAGTGAAAGTGAATCTACTAATGTGTGTGACTACCACCTACCCCCATTTGAAACAAAAATAAGATAAAATAATAAAATAAGTGAAATTAAAAAAACAATCCCCTTTAAAAGGCTCATTGATTTTCAAGGTGAATGTTTTCGTAACATACCTCTGCGGTGTGACTTCATCTCTGTGACATCATGTTCTACCTGTTTTGTATTCTAAAAAACACTGACTATTTGTAGTTCGGGATCAACCAAAGTCGACACCGACCCTCCCAGCCATCAATCCCTCCCAAACCACCCACCCAACCCTCCCGCCACCATCCCATCCCATCCAACCCTCTCCACCATCCACCCAGCCATCAATCCCTCCCGCCCCATCCAACCTTCCTCCCCACCTTCCCCAGCCATCAAACCCTCCCACCTCCCCCCCACCCCGCCAAACCCTCGCCTCCAACCACCCCATCAAATCCTCTCCCAAGGGGACGATCAGTCATTGTGACGTCACGCCCAGTATTCCCTCATTTTGATTGAGGGTGACATTGACATTTAAAAGGAATGAATGTCATCAGATATCGTAAATGACAGATAAAGAGCATATAAACAGAGTGGGATCAACAAGCCAGGTAGCGACAGACTTGTATCAACGGAATGTGACTTTCACAAGTAGGTCTGTTGCCTGTGAAATATCTACTGTATAGGCAATGAAGAACGGGGCCGAAGAATTTAATAAAGTGTTATACCAATAATGAATTATGGTACCAGAAAAAAAGAAACTCGCTCTGAACATTCACACTACAATGCATACATTTCGTCCACGTTCGCCATAACTATTCATCTAATCACTATGATCACATCAACCATCTTCACCATCTACAGAAGAAACGTGGATAAACGACAGCTAAATTCTCTTTCGGTGGTGCAGTATATGAATTTTTTTGTAATGTCGTCTATTTTGTCGGTATGTCTGTCTAGTCAGTATTCGCGTGTTAGGATTTAACTTAATTTACATCACGGCTCGCGCAAATCAACAAAACAGCTGCCTTGTGCATGTGATAACACTGCAGCCTCCCATCGCCATTGAATTGTCTCCCACGTGTTGGCAGGTCGTGTTGACGCGCGGGCGAAGAGACAATGCATGCTTTGGACAATCTTCAGTTTATGATAATTATATCAAATCTGAGTGATCTTCAATTGAAACACCATGTTTCACAACAGACAATGCAAATTTTGAACTTTTTTTACAGTTCAGAAAACTGTTACACGTTTCCCCAGTTAAAGTCGCATTAATTGTTTTTGCTTAACAGAGTCAAATCAAACCTGGCAAATCGCTAATTGCATTTCAATTTTATCAATGTTATCGTATGAGTAGGGATGTGAAAGGTCACAATGAGACCAGATAGTTAGTCCTAATGAGACGGATACAACAGGTTCAGACCGGTCTTGTTATTAACATGTAACCAACTGTCGAGAAACCCATTGGCATCAATGAAAACCGTCATGATGGTCATGTACAACCAAACGCGCACAGAAAACTTTTATCCTTTGCTTATGTTGGGTATTAACATTGTTATTCAACATCACAAAAATATCACGTGCTGACTATTTCATGATGGCAGCAAATCTTTGCACAACCAAAACACGCCCGAAGAACTGGTTTGGACCAGTCGCTACCACTTGAAGGCAATGCTAATTGCAACGTGTTTCCAGCTAGACTTCATTTTTCCGGTTGTTTCTGGTCACAGGTCGCACATGTTCCAACACACTGCTTCCAAATGACATGTATATTAACGTTTTCCATTACTGACACGACTGTCCGTCTGTCTGTAGGTATCCGGTATGGGTCTGGCAGATATGATGCTACCATGTTTGCCGCGTGTATTGATCAATTTTACGTGTAACTCCCCACAACCGACGCCGACTCGCGTGCAATCCCGTCACACTAGCTCATGTTGCCCTCGCCCGCCTTGCCGTCGTTTCTGCCTAACCATTGATTTTCTGCTCGTGCATCGTGCAGGTAGAACCCCCCACTCCCCATGTGTGTCTATATCAGCTGATTTCAGACACAGACTCAAGCCGATCAGCAGGAACTAAAATCAATAAAGTTAGCGCGACCAAAACCACGCGTGTATGCTACTAATGGCGTCTAGTGCACATGGACGTGCATGCACCACACACACGTGTAACCGTCTGGACGCTACGGCTAAAAACATGCTTGACCTCAGACAAACAGCTGATCGCTGCACACAGGCACGCTGCAACCACATGCATGTTTCATTCAAATTCGCACTTAAGAATTTTAAAAACTGTAAAATTTAAAATGCAAAATGTATGTTAATGTTTATCGGATCAAATAAGTATGAGAGAAATGATTTTGAACTTACAGATGTTTTTTCGGGGCTGTTGAATTCCACCTGTAACTCGTCCTTGCCTTCTGACAACCGCCTGGTTTGGATGGTACATTTTAGTTCTTCCTTAATGAGAGGCGTTAGACGACCAGTCTTGAGTACTTCCACTGTCGCCTGCACAAGTCCCTCATCATTTACATTACAAAAAGTCTCATTCAAAAACTCAGGCATAAACAAATCGTCTGTTTGGCTGTCCGAGCTGTCCATGTTCGGAACGGTTGTAGGTAAGCAACGCTACCACAACTGATGAGAAAAAATATGAACCAATGTTATGTTTTACGATAATCTCGAACCGAAGTGCTTTGCACGTAATCAAAGAAAACTAAAGAAATTCATATTTAGTTTCAGTATGACATTTTAGTCTTACCTAACATTTAAATAACTGCAACATGACCAAAATTTAAAAGAAATTATTTTTCATGAATGTAAACATTGCATGATTCTCGTGGATTTATAATAAATGCTGACGTAATGGCGGCCAACCGAATGTAATCATTGGCTATCAAGTTGATTTAATCAATTTCAATATTATAAAATACTCTCAATGAAACTAACGCTGAATTTAGTTTTCAAATCTAGAAAATATATTCAGAGAGAAAAATTATATTAAAACATTATAGAGATTGAGTAACACGCTGGAGCAAGTTATTTCATTGACCTAATGTTGCAGCATAGCAGTGGCATCCGGCAGCATTGTACCGCGTGTATCGATCGACGGCTGCCGTCAAGTGTCTTGAGACTGATACAAGGGAGGTAACTCGTTCTGACATAACTTACGCACTATGACGCATAAATTGCGCTGGGCAGTAGCGGTTACCCCCGCTCTGTGGTGACTCACGCCGCTTAGCTGCAAGAGGTATTGACCAACAGGACGACGGGAGAGTGAATCACCACTAGCCAACTGCAGTACCAAGTCACCAGACTAGCCCATAGCCTATACCGAGGGAGTAGGTCCTGACAGGGGAGGGCTACTTCTCCAAACCTTATGCAGTGTTGGGACATATATCTACATACAATATTATTGGGATGAGACGGAATTTCTGACAATTTCGGCTTGATGTTAACTGGGACCACTTATAGTTAAACATGTAATCAATTGATCGCTTTGGGCTTCAATCGGTCGCCGGATTCAAACATGAAGGCATATTCTGTCTGTATGCCGGACATTGAGTATTCGAGTATACATGCACCTGACGTTGAAGATCTCTGCGTGGATTTGAAAATATGAATGTGGAATTTTTTTTGTTGAATACATGTAGGAATCAATAATAAACATAGTAGAAATATCTTGATGAAATCAAGATATTTAGGTTTGTAAAATTATATATATCGTTACTTTAGTATCAAGGATGGGCTTAATTTTAAACTCACCAACTCAGCTAACTGCGCGTCAGCATACATTGTTGCGTGTTTTAACAATGGGACTATTATATACAGTTCAGCTGGTATGAATATGTTTTAACAGTTCAACAACCGTTTTAGTCACTTGCGATTTCGCCTTTTTATGTGTTTGCCAGTTACTGAGATTTATCGCCAGTCGTTGGTATGGTGGATCTCGCCGTCAAGAACTGCTCCGCGTCGTGTCGGATCCGCCTGCAACTGGTTCGAGCAATTCACACAATTGGCTGTTCTTGCTGTTAGAATCATACACGTGCACGCTGGTGTCACCAATCTCGTTAAGTCACTCACTCACTCATTCAGATACTACAGATATAAACTCTGGACGAGAGAAATTCACCAATTAAATGGGATTTGTTGTGATATTTAACTATTGTTTATCAGGCAATTAACGGCGCGTGAAGACAACTATCATCCACACTGTTCAATTAAGTAGGTTATTGACGTTCATACAGAGTGGAGGCGGTGGGGTAGCCTAGTGGTTAAAGCGTTCGCTCGTCACGCCGAAGACCCGGGTTCGATTCCCCACGTGGGTACAATGTGTGAAGCCAATTTCAGGGGCATAGCTACCATTATTAAAAAAAGCCCAGGCTTACACATGATTGTTGCTAAAAAGGTTGGGCAAGCCCTCAATACTATCTAAATATAAAACTTTGGAACCTATCGGGCTTACACGAAAAAACTGGCTTGCTACACGCCTGGATATTGCTGGAATTTTGCTAAAAGCGGCGTAAAACCATACTCACTCACTCACTCACTCACTCCTTCAGAGTGAAAGGTTTTAACGTGTGTTATACTAATACGCATTGTTTTTTATCAGACTAATTGATGACGTCACAAGCAATCATTACTGTTGTCATGTAACCATATTTCAACTGTGATGTGGGGTACGAGAAATCGCCTTTTTTAAGTAGATTAAGTGAGTTGTATGTGCTGTGTACCAGGGAAGATCCGGGTTAGAATTGGTCTTCAGCAACCCATGCTTGTAGTAAGAGACGGATATGGCGATCAGGTTCAGCGACATGGTAGATGCAAAGAATGGTATCCGCATTGCATAGAATATGATGCCAATCACTGGATGGTCCGGTCCAGACACGATTATTTACAGACTGCCGTCTTAACTGGGTGCGGCGTTAAACGAAACACAAACAAAAACATGTGTTGTGTACGGATTTGTTTTCATCTACTCACTTTGAAATTTATTAATAATAAACTCGTATCAGAATTTATGGAAATACAAATATCGGCAGTTCGTAAACCCAGCATGACAGTACGAAGCAAGTGTGAGACATTTCGTATTTCCAGACTGAAAGAAAGTATGGTACACTTACTACTAACTCCCGTTCAAAATAGGAGGTGACAACAAAACCACGCGAAACGCAATAATTATTCACAGCAGTTATTACTAACCGCCTCAGTGGTGTAGTGGTTAGAGCGTCCGCCCGGAGAGCGGAAGGTCGCGGGGTTCGATCCACGGCCGCGTCATACCAAAAGACGTTAAAATATGGTACTTGTTGGTCCCTACCTGGCGCTCGGCATTAATGGGTACAACAAGGACTGGTCGGCTCTGAGTCAGTATAATGTGTCTGAGTGGGGTATTGATGCTTCACTGCGGCATGGTATCTCAGTGGGCTAGCACTATAAAACCAGCTTCACTCTGGGCTAGTACAAGCAGCCTCACATACACATACACATACGCATGCACGTCGCCATATGAGCGAAATATTCTTAAGTGCGACGTTAAACCCCATTTCACCTCACCTCACCTCACCTCACCTCACCTATTCACAGCAGTGTTGATGTCATCTGAATAAGTAGTTATGCTTGAGAAATTGATTTAAAAATGAAGACCCCATTTTTTTGACATCGTTGATGACGTAATGTATAATGCCTTTCCAAGAAAATGGTTGCATCTCTATCATTCTGACGTCATATAGACTTTATTAGTGACTCCAACACAGGGTGGCACTTACATTGTGTGTATATAACTCCAGATTTTACCTTTTATCAGACTGCACGGGTGCGCCCCTCGTCTCAGGCGCCGCAATTCGTCGTACAGAGTTGCGTCCTTTGCACGCACCTGAAACCTATGATCGTGGGTTTGAATTATATTTTTAGGTTTGTCTGTACCATACGGGTGCTCATGTGTGTCGTCCAAGAGGTAAATGCTGAGACCTGCAACAACGGGTTTTCCCCCCACGTTAGCAATATTCCAGCAATATCACGGCGGGGGACACCTGAAATGGGCTTCACACATTTTACCCATGTGGGGAATCGAACTCGGGTCTTTGGCGCGACGAGCGAACGCTTTAACCACTAGGCTACCCCATCACTCCCTCCCACGTTAAGCTAACAGGCCGAGATACGGCTAGAGTGTGCTAGAATCTGGTTTAACGGCTCCAGAGCGTCCCACCTCCATGACGCCACATCATCTCCCATTGTGAAGAAATTAGCCAAAAGTAATGCTGGTTGTAGTCAGATTTCATTTTTGTGTTAAAAACACGAACGAAGCCAGGTAGCATCTTCAGTTCAAATTTGGGATTCGAACCCACACGAACGATCTCTTTGCATGAAACAAATGAATTTTCCAAAGGCCAAATCGCCCGTATTTTAAATGAGTGTGTGTCAGTCGGATGCGATATGAAGTCATTCACTATCAGATGCTATCACAGGTTCTTCACGGCGGTTGATCCTGGACCAGGGAAACCAAGGGTTGACGTAATGAGCATCAAACGCCTGAACTTCAGCTTAAAAGCCGGAATTCTGCAGAGATTATACTGTAGATGTTTTGTTCAACATGCATAAACTGCAGTACTGTGTGCCTGCTATTCAGGGCCCATGCCCATGCCCATGCCCATGCCCATCCCGTAACAGGGAAACAAACATTGGTACAATGTGTCAAGCCAACCCCCACCCCTTCAGCCCCACCCCACCCCGAGATACAAGAGGTTGTATGCAGTGTTAAACCATTAAGCCATCTAGAAACAGAACAATATGGACAGTTGTAAATTTGTATCTCCGAATTGTATGATATAAAACTTGCTCTTGAAATAAGAATGTTCATCAAAATTCAAACCGTTTTTATAAAAATTTAGATCCAAAGTAGAACATGTCATGTGATTACAATGGACAAATCTCGTTTGGGGTCGTTGTCCTTTATAAGTTGCATTATGGGATAGAGTATTGGATGATAAAAGGTGATATCACGTATTTTTTTATGAGCAACATTTATGTAAATGTATTTGGTAAATCACGTTCCTTGAAAGGAATATCGATTGGGAGTCCTGAGGAAAAACAGACATGTTGTTTTGAGACTATGAAAATTGTTTGTACAACATTGTAGCATGCATAACCATCCCATGTGAGCGAGGTCGTAAGACGAGGACAAGGTGTTGGAATGTTGTGCTCTGCAATGCAGGGGATGTATGCAGAGCGTTTGTGTACATAAATAATGGGCTTATAGTAACGGTGCCATGGACCCTTCTCCAAGTGTTCCACAGAATATGTGTAGCCGAGGAGCTGACTCACTCCGACAACACTACACAGCAACAGGCACATCCCTGACCCCGCCGCACGTCATCGATGCCGATATTAGCATAATACATACCACAAACTACATATATTACACCATTATAAAAAAACAAAAAAAACAAATCATTTGTTTGCATCTTGTTGGACAGCTTCACCGGTATGAGTTTATAGCTTTTCAACATTTAAACACAGACATCGCTTGGTTCATCCCATACGGGTTTACTAGAATCACGGTGGTTATGTAAAGGATCTATCTGTATTTTTCAGATAATGGGGTCTTGTATTCCAACCATTATGCTAACATGTGAAATAAAGTAGACCATTTGATATACTCTGTCTGAAAGTTTTTTTGTAGAGAGTAGCGAGGTGATAGCACCGCTCCAGGAATCTGTTCTGTTTCACATCGGCAGAGACGGACGGCGGGCTGGGTTGAGTCACACAGAAAACATTTGTATGCACTAATTATGTCCACGAGAACAATACGTATTAATGCTTCTAAGAGTCAGGAATATATCATGTTATTTGTTTCTGTGGAAATGGAGTGTGTTGTGAATGTACAGGACAGCGGGGGAGATTTTCTGACTCTTCATTCAACTGCAGCTGCACACTGACGGCGTGGTGGATGCACGTATGCATTGCAGCTGTCCCGCGCTTCTCTCTGCTGTTCTGTGCAGCGCTACACGCTGTGTTCTCCCTACGGCGTGGCCCGGGGTAATACGATTGCTCACAAAACGAGGACAAAACAGCATTTTTATTGTATAATATTATTTTACAAAAGTATACTAAACTCAGTTCGCGGAACCAGGGACAAACAGGTGTCCAGCTGTTTCAGGCTTCAACTGAAAGAGATTATTGTCCCATAGCTACCAGGTCCGTTGGTCGGGAGTTCGAATCCAACACTAGAATAGTTTTCGTCTCTTTTGTGTGGAAGCATAATAATGGGTAAGGTTTTACGCTGTTTTCACAGTATTCCAGCAATACTGCGGTGCTGAACACCAGAAATGGGCTTCACAATATAAGAAATCGAACCCGGGACTTCGGCGTGACGAGAGAATGCTTTAACCGCTAGGCTACCCCACGACACCTTGATGATACGATTGCCAAATATCAGTTTCTTGCCCTTGCCTCTCCAAGGACTTTTCTCTTTGAAAAGGTAACCACGCAGTGATCTAACGCCCATATAGCTGGAATATTGCTGAGTGCGGCGTTAAACAACAAACCAACATACCAACCTCTTTGGTGCCTCGTACAGTATTACCCGTATCAGCGTAATCACTAAAACCAAAATGAATCGCATATTTCCTCGCGAACCTCTTTTATTTCGAAACTGTACATTTACGAATCGGTTCCGTTATCCTTACCACCCGTCGAGACGATATAAAATACTTCCAACACCTACAGGTGTCCCAAACACAGGCTGACAAATCACGTCATTTAGCTCCAGGCACCCGGATGTCATACCGCTTTGTTTTCCGACCTTCACATTGACAGCCAGTGGTTTACAGCGGTGCAGTGAACGCTGTCATTTGACATATTGTAGTGCAACTGTACTATATCAACACAAGTGTCTGTTAACACTTTCAAACTGAATATCCCTGCATCATGATAGGCAAATATAAAGATATGCATCTGTTGTTTTAGCAGCTTGTTGATATTTTCGTGTTTTACACATATGCAAATACATCCGGTTCCGGTTAGCATTCGTCGATAGTGATTTTCTGATTGATAAACTGCTTGATTTCGAACGTATGTTTAAAGTAACACTGCCACACTTTAGGTCACCATGACATGAAAACATTTACAACAGCTGAGCATCAGTTCGTGGTAAATGTCTAATTTTCTGCATCACGTGGGGGTTACCATGACACACCGTGATATATCGAGAATACTGTACAAGTGGGTGTTAAACCCAACCCACTCACTCACTCATCACAGTTCATAAATATCCTCAGTTCTACCACAAGGCTAAAATGGAATTGTCTTATATCTCTGAAAGCGTATTCCAGTAAAACGTGTTAAGATCGAGTAACGTTGGTTTCACCCAAAAGGGTCGTTGGAGGGAAAGTTAGAGAAATGTTTATTCCACTTCCGGCAGGATTCGAAGCGGAAATGTCCCACAACCGTAACAGATAAATGACGTCACTTATGACGTATCAATGGTCCCATTGTCATGGTAATATAATGTCCATGACATGCACATTAAAGTCCTTAGTTTCATCACGATACTGTTGGATGGTCGCTTATTGTGTCGTCAGAAGGCTGTCTGTGAAGTGAAAGGATATGATGGTGAAATACGTCATCAAAAGTTGTGCACTGCACGAGGTGTTCCTTCAGCTTTGAAACAAGTCCGATCTTCTCTTGACGTAGATTTTCACGCAATGCCTCCAAGGATACTTTGTCTTCTTCCAACCTCGATATTTTCTGCGAAAACAAATAAATAAATAGGTATTTACTTGCTAACTTGTGTATTGTTTATTCTTTAATAGCCTGTTCATCTAGTTACCTGTTGTAATTGATTGCCCTTGACCTTCTCCTTGGCCCTGAAGCGCCTTGCTGCGTTCTTGTTCTGCTGACGTCTAAGGCAACGTTTTTCTACGTCATCGGGCGTCAGCTAAAAATAGATAATTGGGAAAGCTGACAAATGTTGTTATTACCCTTCCGAGAGATTAATACCAGCTTGGAAGGTGAAATGTTGTTATTACCCTTCCGAGAGATTAATACCAGCTTGGAAGGTGAAATGTTGTTATTACTCGTCCGAGAAATTAATACCAGCTTGGAGGGTGAAATGTTGTTATTACCCTTCCGAGAGATTAATACCAGCTTGGGAGGTAAAATGTTGTAATTACCCTTCCGAGAAATTAATACCAGCTTGGGAGGTGAAATGTTGTTATTACCCTTCCGAGAAATTAATACCAGCTTGGAAGGTGAAATGTTGTTATTACCCTTCCGAGAGATTAATACCAGCTTGGAAGGTGAAATGTTGTTATTACCCTTCCGAGAGATTAATACCAGCTTGGAAGGTGAAATGTTGTTATTACCCTTCCGAGAGATTAATACCAGCTTGGAGGGTGAAATGTTGTTATTACCCTTCCGAGAAATTAATACCAGCTTGGGAGGTGAAATGTTGTTATTACCCTTCCGAGAAATTAATACCAGCTTGGAGGGTGAAATGTTGTTATTACCCTTCCGAGAGATTAATACCAGCTTGGAGGGTGAAATGTTGTTATTACCCTTCCGAGAAATTAATACCAGCTTGGAAGGTGAAATGTTGTTATTACCCTTCCGAGAAATTAATACCAGCTTGGGAGGTGAAATGTTGTTATTACCCTTCCGAGAGATTAATACCAGCTTGGGAGGGTGAAATGTTGTTATTACCCTTCCGAGAGATTAATACCAGCTTGGGAGGGTGAAATGTTGTTATTACCCTTCCGAGAAATTAATACCAGCTTGGGAGGTGAAATGTTGTTATTACCCTTCCGAGAAATTAATACCAGCTTGGAAGGTGAAATGTTGTTATTACCCTTCCGAGAGATTAATACCAGCTTGGAAGGTGAAATGTTGTTATTACCCTTCCGAGAGATTAATACCAGCTTGGAAGGTGAAATGTTGTTATTACCCTTCCTTGGAGGGTGATGTTGATTACCCTTTAATACCAGCTTGGAAGGTGAAATGTTGTTATTACCCTTCGAGAGATTAATACCAGCTTGGAAGGTGAAATGTTGTTATTACCCGTCCGAGAGATTAATACCAGCTTGGAAGGTGAAATGTTGTTATTACCCTTCCGAGAGATTAATACCAGCTTGGAAGGTGAAATGTTGTTATTACCCTTCCGAGAGATTAATACCAGCTTGGAAGGTGAAATGTTGTTATTACCCTTCCGAGAGATTAATACCAGCTTGGAAGGTGAAATGTTGTTATTACCCTTCCGAGAGATTAATACCAGCTTGGAAGGTGAAATGTTGTTATTACCCTTCCGAGAGATTAATACCAGCTTGGAAGGTGAAATGTTGTTATTACCCTTCCGAGAGATTAATACTAGATTGGAACGTGAAATGTGGTTTAAGTCGCGTTCGTGCGTGTATGCGTGAGTCTCAGTTTGCTTGTCCACACGTGCTAGCCCAATGATGTACATATAGTCCAAATTGGGGCGGTGGGGTAGCCTAGTGGTTAAAGCGTTGGCTCGTCACGCCGAAGACCCGGGTTCGAATCCCCACATGGGTACAATGTGTGAAGCCCATTTCTGGTGTCCCCCGCCGTGATGTTGCTGGAATATTGCTAAAAGCGGCGTAAAACCAAACTCAGTCAGTCAGTATAGTCCAAATTAACACAGATACCCCACTCTGACATATACGATTGACACAGACCCGCCAGGTTCCTGTCATATTCGCTATGCCGAGGACGGGTCAAGGTAACAGTGTCTTTATGTCCTTTGGTTTGAGAGCAGGTGATCGAACCACGGACCGTCCGTTGTCTCGCTGGACGCTCAATATCCACCTCACCACGGATGTTGGAGGACTATAACGAATGTCAAACAGTACGACACATAATTGACAAGAATTATATTCCCATGTCGTATATGTTTATGGGGTGCGGTGGGCGAGCTGGCTAAGGCGCCAGGCTAGTGATCCAGTGAGGTTGAGGTGTCGGGATCGAGCCCACCTGTGACCGGGTGTAAAACCTTGGAGTCAACTTTGTGTGCAGACTCTTTCAGTGTTGTCACAACCCCTAGTGTACAGTGCACAACCCTGTGCACTTAAAAGAACCCACGAATCCGTTGGTATATGACCAGAAGGTGGCCACATGAATACGTGCAAACACCTAGTTGCGGGAACAGCAACGTGCAGTGAACTTGGACAAAGTACTGTGACTATGTGTCCCAGTCCACCCAGCTGTGAATGGGTACCTCGTTAGGATGAGAAAGCCACAATAACTCGGTGCGCCTAGTGGCTGCAAGAGTTGTATACTCCCCAGGGAGTTGAGATTGATAACACGTTGTGCCGTTGAGATTGACATCCAGTGATCGAGGGAAAAAATACCAGCGTTATATATGTGCGCTATAGGAATATCGTATAATAATAATATATAGTTTGTAATGAAACCAATTTTGCAGTCGTGTATTTGGATTTCTACAAAAATTCGTCACAACGCGGGGCAGGATCTATTTCCGGATATTGAGGGTCACACGTTAGCCAATCATTTCCTTGATCTATATTAAACCACAGTCAGCATTACCTCCATTTCATCACTATCTGAACCACGTTGCCTTACACACGACCACGTGACCACACTACCCAAGAAACGTACATTTCTACAACGAGGTTTACCAGCCGACAAATTGTAAAGGGGCAATATCAAAATATATTTGATTTCTAGAGTCCGACGTTGTCAACAAAGATTCCTCAGTAGTTTTATTTCAGAAAAATGTTTTTAGGTTAATCGTTCCTATTTGAAGTCTTGACATATCATGGAGTTCTAGATGCTTCTAGCTCAGTCGTAAAAAGTGCTGACGGGACTTAACCAACACGGTACTATCAGACAGGGTCGAAAAACTTAGCAAATAAACCATGTTCAGAATCATATAGAAATGACCTTTGATGACATCGTTCCCTAACATGATGGTGTCATTTTTGGCGGGAACAGATATAACGACCCACGGGTTTTTTAACAACACTTTGTTTAATACGAGAACGAGTCTGCCTACCTTGGATGTGACTGGGGGTGTTGGAAGCAGCGTTAATTCCCCCCTGTCCCTCCGATAGACGCCTGGACTGGATCTTACACCACAGCTCCTCCTTTATTAGTGGGATGAGGGAGCCGCTCTGTATCGCCTCCCTTGCCGCACTGACCACCCGTTTGTCCAGTCCCCGTGTCCCTGGTCGTCTTCGTACCTGACGTGTCGGACCAGCTGATTGCAAAGATTCCATTTTGAGTAACGCGCTGTTGTGATACCTGACAAATATATGCATACCCAAGCGCTATTTGTGTACTACTCTCGAACCGAAGTGTTGGGTGAGGGGATTCCCCTAACGTGGGCAGGTAGCGGGATTTGTCGACAGAAGAACTTGTCGGTGACGATAACGCTGAAGGTATACACAAACAGACTGGGCTCCGTGATCAGAGCCAGCTTTGAACGAAACAAATGCTTGCAGTCGCGTCAATATGTACAAGTTGTTAGGCGAACAGAATTGACAATGATATCCACTAATACGGTTAATGTTCAGATATAGGTCGATCTACACCAACTGAACAGCAGTGAAGTGGTTCAAATATACCATTCCATATCTCTAAAACAAAACGTATTTACATAAATTTGAGAGATTATATTTTTCCAGGGTATTTGCTGGCTTGTGTTTGTTTTACTAACAGTATCTTTTCTTTCACATCGAAACGGTTCAAGTTGCCCCATGAAGTGATGGGCGTGGCCACTGCCTTGCTATTCCGTGTTGGGGAGACCGAAACGTAAATAAACACAAGGGCGTCTAAATATGGTATTAATTTACATACCGGTCTGGCGGGTATAAATCGATGCGTCTGTCTGGCGGTATAGTGCAGTTGTTGCCATCTAGGTCGTTGCTCTCATTCCTCAAGTCCGCGGTAATCTCGGGTTCAATATCGACGCGTTCAAGCCCACCCGACAGCGCGTGCCACTCACGCGCCGGATAATGACCCAATGGAATTGAGAGCAGGGAGGCGTTGAGGCGACACGCTCAAATATTCATGCCAGTTGCACTTGTGTGCCACGTCGTATCTAAAAAAAAATATATTTGAGAAATGTGAATAGGTTGTGAATTAATGTTGGATTTGTTAAGTTGGTTTTACGTGGCCCTTACGCTTTATGTGTAATTGAATGAAGTGATCTTTAAATGTGTTAAATCAAGTGTGAGGATTACTGTACCTAGTTTATCGTGTTACAGAAACGGTGGTTCTGAGCATGACGTAATTATTTCAGATTCCATTGTGTGTTTTCTTCAAGACTGACGGAGCTTCGGAAACCGAAACGCTTTTACTCAAGAGGTTTGTTTGAAACATGATTTTGATCAGGGAAACACGTCAATATTTTGTGCCCGACTGGGTTCACCTAGGAAACAAGCTCGAATGTGATCTGGCAGAAAAAAACATCCTTGGACTGCAGCAACAACAGCATCTTACCACTCCCTGTACCACTCCCTGTACCCCTCCCTGTACCCCTCCCTGTACCACTCCCTGTACCACTCCCTGTACCCCTCCCTGTACCACTCCCTGTACCACTCCCTGTACCCCTCCCTGTACCACGCACTGTAACGCTCCCTGTACCACGCACTGTACCGCTCCCTGTACCGCTCCCCGTACCACTCCCTGTACCACTCCCTGTACCACGCACTGTACCGCACCCTGTACCGCTGCCCCCGTACCACTCCCCGTACCACGCACTGTACCGCTCCCCCGTACCACTGTCCTCCTGTACTCCCCGTACCACTCCTCTACCACGCACTGTACCGCTCCCTGTACCGCTCCCCGTACCACTCCAATGTACCACGCACTGTACCGCTCCCCGTACCACTCCCCTGTACCACGCACTGTACCACGCACGGCACCACGCACTGTACCACGCTCCTGTACCACTCCTGTACTACGCACGGCACCATGCACGGCACCACGCACGGCACCGCTCCCTGTACCACTCCTGTACCACGCATGGCACCATGCACGGCACCACGCACGGCACCGCTCCTGTACCATTCCCTGTACCACGCATGACACCACTCCTGCCACCCCTGTACCACGCATGGCACCTGTACCCTCCTGTACCCTCCTGCCCTGCATGCCACTACCCCTGTACCACGCATGCTCCCACCACCCACGCACGGCACCATGCACTGTACCACGCATGGCACCATGCACTGTACCACGCATGGCACAATGCCTGTACCACGCATGGCACCACGCATGGCACCATGCACTGTACCACGCATGGCACCACGCATGGCACCATGCACTGTACCACGCACGGCACCATGCACTGTACCACGCACGGCACCATGCACTGTACCACGCATGCAATAATACCGCACATGGCACCATGGCACTGTACCACGCACACGAACTGTACCACACGGCACCACGCACTGTACCACGCACGGCACATGCACTGTACCACACACTGGCACCACGCACTGTACCACACACTGTACCACACACGGCACCAGGCACGGCACCACACACTGTACCACGCATTTACTGTACCACCACACACTGTACCCATTGTACCACACACTATACTATACTACGCACTGTACCGCTCCCCTGTACCACACACTGTACCACGACTGTACCACACACGGCACCACTGTACCACTGTACCACACACTGTACCACGCACTGTACCGCACTGTACCACCACAGGGCACTACGCACACACTGTACCACGCACGGCACCACGCACTGTACCACGCACTGTACCACAGGGGACCACGCACTGTACCACACACTGTACCACACCACGCACTGTACCACACACTGTACCACGCACTGTACCACACACGGCACCACGCACTGTACCACACACTTTACCACGCACTGTACCACACAGGGCACTACGCACTGTACCACACAGGACACCACGCACTGTACCACACACTGTACCACGCACTGTACCATACAGGGCACCACGCACTGTACCACATACTGTACCTCACATTGTACCACACACTGTACCACACACTCTACTACGCACTGTACCACTCCCTGTACCACACACTGTACCACGCACTGTACCAAACACTGTACCAAACACTGTACCACGCACTGTACCACGCACTGAACCAAACACTGTACCTGGCACACTACTTTGTTTCTCGATTGCTGTAGAAATATTGACGTGTAGGAGATCCACGTATGTTTATTGTTGTTGTAACGAGCATTTCCAGGATAGCTTATACAGCCAGTCATATGTCCTTTGTGTATATAACCTGAACGTAGAGGGTGGTGTTTTCAGTCTATCATACACACACGCTCTCACGCACACACGCTCACACGCAATATACGAAATCAATAATCTATGTAGATATGAACACAAGTTCCTACATAACTTCACCCACACTAAAATACACGATCGTTCCCTCAGATCTACGATTAAACATAAGAGTATGGTGGATCATACTAAACGTAGTTGGGTGGTGTTTTCGGTCTATCATAGTTCCGGCAAAACACACGTCTCTCACAAATATCGATTCACATTTGGCGCAAACACGCTCACACACACATATATACGAAATCAATAATCTCTGCTATGTATCTGGATATGAACACAAGTTCCTACATAACTTCACCCACACTAAAATACACGATCGTTCCCTCAGATCTACGATTAAACATAAGAATATGGTGGATCATACTAAATGTACCAGGTTGCGAAATGACCTTCACCGTCTTGCTCTAAATACCATCGTGAAAGTAGTTCCGGCAAAACAGTTCGCTCGATAGGATAGTCATTGCAAAATAAGATTATTCTTTCAAATATCGATTCAGATTTGGCGATAAAAATAGTCCTTCATTACTATACATACATATTATATGCAAAGAACTCATTTGTAACACTATTCACGCCTACATCGCTATCTATCTGGTTATTTCAGACGCAAACAAACGAAACCAATTCCAAACACTTCACTTATGTAATCAACACGTACGCACCTATGCACATGTACATGTATATCATATCACAAACAAACCGCCACATATCTGCGCATGCACTCGGTGACCCCAACAGTTGCAGACGTCGCTAGTGGTAATTACTGTCTGACGTCTGCTCCCCCAGGTGTCTGGCGGGAAACTCAGCCTCGTCGTCTGCTTCACGGAATGACTAAATGTGCTGCTGTGGAGATAAGCAGAAACCAAACTTTGAACTCATGTAATAAAACTGGTTTTCCGCCATTGTGCAAGAGATCATATTTAAGTATGTCTAGTTTCTGATCCAATGAGGGAAACATGTATGCTTTACATGATAGCTAAACGACGGGATGTCGGAACTTGGTAAAATCATTTGGAAGGTGTCTGTTTTTTTCGTAACAGATTATTGGCAGGGCTTGTACGTCCAAAGAAGACAGACCATATTATGAACGAATACGTCCAGTATTTGTTTGTTTCTAGTGAGTGAGTGGGTGAGTTTAGTTTTACGCCGCACTCAGCAATATTCCAGCAATATGGCGGCGGTCTGTAAATAATCGAGTCTGGACCAGACAATCCAGTGTTCAACAGCATGAGCATCGATCTACGCAATTAGGATACAATGTTTCTAGATTCTTATCGCCAATACCAATGCAGTGGTAGGCCCCGGGACGGTTTCACAAAACGACCTTGGCGTTAGTTTTATAGAAAGGGAGGTGGGGTAGACTTAGCGCTAAGATCGCTTTGTGGGACGGGGCCCTGGTAAGGTTAACGTCTGTACTCTATCATGGCCATAAACACAGTGTGAATGTGAAGCTGGATGTTCTAATCACACCTGCAGATGTAGTCGTTAAACACCTCATGGCACACCCTGCTATGCCCAGCTCCTTCAGTTGCTCTGAGAAGTCACTCTCTCCATAGTGGCCATTATGTTTCGTGATGTACGTGAGATTAATCGCTCAATACGCTATTGTGAGTCCAGAGTGCACAGCCACGTGTTCTACAGAAGAAACAACGCCAAAAAATCAATGTAATGTTTTTGCTTTTTTGCTTAACATTCCTGGTGATTATGCAAAGGGTTTTGTCGCCTTTATCATCTAGGAATTTGTTGTAAATGTGTCGGGAGTTTTCCCCAGTCCTGCACTAACATTTGCAGGCCCTGGGAATATTTGCAAGTAATCGAAGCTAGTCAAAATCATCAAAAAATGGCCAGTCCAACTATATTTCACTAACAACGTTGGAAAATTTAAAACAGAAATACCTTGTGTAATAAAAGATGGAGTCTTTCTTGCAAAAAGATAAAAAGGCGCCGCAATTAGCTTAGCGAAGGTGTATGCATGCATCCCTCGGGCACGACAAAACATATGGACGGTTCAAGTCCCAGTTCGGTCCGATTATGTTTCTAGATTTGCCAGCACCGTGCTTACCAAAGTGTTGAACGTCTGAGACCAACCTCGCCCACTTACTTCCAACAGTCATTTAGGTGAGGTGAGGTGAAATTGGGTTTAACGTCGTGCTTGAGAATATTTCGTTCATATGACGACGTGCATGCGTGTGTATTAGACTAATGCTTAGTCTCTGAATATACATAATTTTGATAGTAACAAACAAGCCCATTTAAATTGAAAAGGAGCCCCAGGAGAGGAAATCTAGACTTGCTTTATTTAGGGCTTTAGCACTGCAGAGAGAGCTTGGCAGTGGGGGAAATAATGTGGTTCAGGGACTGTGAGACAGACTAGCGTGTGTATGTGTATGTGCGGCTGCTTGTACTAGCCCAGACTGAAGCTGGTTTTATAGTGCTAGCCCACTGAGATACCATGCCGCAGTGAAGCATCAATACCCCACTCCGACACATTATACTTACTCCGAGCCGACCAGGTCTTGATGTACCCATTAACGCCGAGCGCCAGGCAGGGACCAACAAGTATATTTTAACGTCTTTTGGTATGACGCGGTCGGGGATCGCACCCGCGACCTTCCGCTCTCCGGGCGGACGCTCTAACCACTACACCACGGAGGCGGTCCACAGTCATTTAGATGGGATGTCAGCCTTGGGATATCTGAATAGCAAAAAAACATTTATCTTCAGTATAGTCAGTTGTCCTATGTCATTCCATAACCCTCGTCATCTAAGTCTGTTGTACTCTGACAGGGTGAGTGACAGTTCAAGTTTTTTCCGTGCAATACCCATGGTTAATATGGGCATGTAAATGATGCCAGCCGATATTTCAAACAGTGCAGAATGTGACTGAGTTCAGTTTTACGTAGCTGTCAACATCATCCCTTCAACACCAAGACGTCCTGCAACAGAAATGGATGGCGTGTGGTCTTGTTCTCAGAGCCTCGGTCACATATCAGTTGAAGTTAAGTAACGTTCGTCACGGAATGTCCTTGAATGGGTGACCGTGTTTGGCAGCTTAACTCCGGGTTTATTCTAGCACTTTTTCGTTGCCCCACAACGAAACACATGTGGTCTCACCTTAGACAAGTGAGTTTGTTCAAAATCGCTTCTGTTCACTCAGGACCGCCTCCGTGGTGTAGTGGAGAGCGGAAGGTCGAGGGTTCGATCCCCGACCGCGTCATACCAAAAGACGTTAAAATATGGTACTTGTTGGTCCCTGCCTGGCGCTCGGCATTAATGGGTACAACAAGGTCTGGTCGGCTCGGAGTCAGTATAATGTGTCTGAGTTGGGTATTGATGCTTCACTGCGGCATGGTATCTCAGTGGGCTAGCACTTTAAAACCAGCTTAAGTCTGGGCTAGTACAAGCAGCCGCACATACACATACACACGCATGCACGTCGTCATATGAGCGAAATATTCTCAAGTACGACGTTAAACCCAATTTCACCTCACCTCACCTCTGTTCACCCAGCAGAAAATTGACACCCATGGGATAAGTCCTATGACTATTTACCTTCTAGCGACTGGCCAGCAGCTTGGGTTATCCTGGGTAATAATGACCACTATGTCGTATGAGCTTAGGGCATACCTGTGTTGCGTGGAGTTCAGCGTTATGTAAGTGGCCTTATTATCAAAATACTGTATCTGTGTGGAGAATCGAACCCGTAACGAGCGAACGCTTTAACCACCACGCTACCCCTCTGTCGGTACAGAGTACCATTACAATATATGACTTCAAGGATTAACTATCGTAAAAATATGTTCTCTATAGCTGTGATAGAATTCGAACACATGAAAGAGTACCATCAGCTTGGATTAGAAATAACTAACACTTTAAAACGTCATTGTTTTCTGATGGACATTTTTTAAATGCTGTTGTTTTTGCAGAATTATAATTCGATTAAAAATGTGTGTTTTAATACATAAATAATGTTATTGAATATCGCTCCGGCGTGTGAATTATGTACAAGTAAACTGAGATTCTCCATACAAAAATACTTTGTCACAAATCCCTTGGAAATCAAGGTCAGAAAATGATTATACGGTCCCCTTAACGACCATGTTTCCCCCGTTAATCTGAAGCTCATGAAGCGTTAACGGCAAGCTGCCGGCATCTTCTGTAGACAGTGCAGGTGTTTGTTGACAATCACATCAAATATCAGGTAGCACCGGTGTCAGGAACCTACCCTTCCCCTTTAGCGACCCCTCCCCCAAATACAGGTGCGGTTGTGTGGGAGTAGTAGGCGGCAAACGGAAACAATAGGGCATTACAAACCGGCCGGACATGTGTTGGAATGTGATATCCCTAACACCGCGTTTGTATGTGTTGGCTCGACTTTTTATCGTAAGGCTCCGAAATTCGTCGTGTGAAGGCTAGCGTTTCAAATGCACCCAATGAGACCCTTGTGAAGAGTCAAAGGAATTTAAGAGTTTTGGTTTTAAAATGATTTGCAATTCTTGAATGCTTAAGGAAAATATATGTTTTATCACTGCAGCTTAGCTCATGGTGATTATGATGATTGTATATATGCAGAGGAAGCATACTGAACGGGAATAAAAACAATAATTACATGTACGTACAATGTTCAGCGGGAAAGAAAAAGTTAATTCTAGTGTTTGGTGGTGGCTAACATGAAACAAGCAAGCAACGGTTACTCGATGGTGGTGTATTTCATATGGGTGTTGGCCCATGTTAAATTAGTAGTGTTTCGGCAACAGTTTCGGCTTTATTACAGTTCCATAACGTCTGTAACAGTTTAGTCCAATCCAGATTTCCGCACATTCAGATGAACAATTGTTTATTAACTATCAAACTAACGGCTAGTCTCTGAAATGAATATATTTTGCAGAAAAAAGTTTTCAAATAAAACAAAATGCTGTAAAAAGGAGCCCAGAGACTTCACTCTTCATTTTCAGAAACTATGGTAATCTAAACTTGCCACACATTCTAGATTTGCATGGGCTAGATTGGCTGTATTTGTTTCAGGGTCTGTATGACACATTAATTTATTTATCCAAGCTTACGCTCTTGGGTCATCTTCAGTTCTTCTCCCATTCTTCATGTCGAATACATACCAGGCTGTACCCAGTGTCGTGAGACATGATACATCGTGTTAGCTCGCTTTCCGATAGTAATAGATGTGGCTGAGTGGGCTTGGCGTTAGGCGATAGCTGGGGACTAGGAAGGTCATGTCACTTTACAGTTCCAGGGCATCGCTACAATCACGGAACAGGATATGTTTGAAAGACGGAAAGCAATATTTCTGTCCCGAATAAGATTTGATGAAATCACAAGGTCGTGTAGTATGGTACATCGTCGATCCTAATTTCCTTAAAGACGTTGTCGAAATAAGTTTCGACTTTTACTAATTTGACTTATTCTTCTAACAACTTAAAAGGAGTAATTAAATTAACCACTTATCAATAAACAATATTTTGATTAATACGTCAGTGAACATTCATGTATATGATCCAGAAAACTCTTTCAATCATGCTTAACGTTTTGTATGGAAAAAGACATTCTTGTTTACAGTTTCACTGGTTGAAAAAACTGTTGCATTAAAAAACATAGATTTCAGTGAGTAAAATGTATATGTTTAAATTAATTAAAGTAAATATTATTCGTGTCAAGCTTCTATGTTTAACTTTCAACTTCGGAGGTTAATATTGTATGGGGGATGCTCAAGGACGGATTGCCCCGTGTGTGTTGAGTGTTAACATGTTATCTTCATGGCAGAGTTCTTGTACTTCCCATGGTAACTGCGATACCACAGGAAGTCCATATGGTGCCGTGTTTATACAACACCATCCCATCGTCACCGACCGTAATAAACTCGTACGCACTGACCCGAGGCTGAACTGATAAAGTCGGACAGTACACGATAATTGATTTTCTTCTATTATCGGCAGGCAGCAAGAAAACACTACCTCTTGTCTAATTGACTTGATATCGGAATGCGAAGGTACTACAGTGGACTGGTCACAGCACAATAGGACGTCCACGCACTCAGCGATGAGTCTTACATACACGCATGCGCATTGGTCCACCCGAACACTAGCACCGGAAATGCCTGACTGGGTGGCGTCGTTTGTAGATCATGATTACACTCTGATATGCGTTTTATGTGTAGCAACCGACACAACTTCACTACAAACCTACTCAATCAATCTCGTTTCCTCTGGCATTACAGAAAATTAACACAAACGTTGAGTTAGCGGCTTTAATGTGTCGGTTTGGCTGAGTGAAGACAAAACCGCCATCAATTCCTAGCGATTAGCTTGTCTCATGCTTCATTGAAGAGCGACAAGGGGAGCCTTTCAAGTGACTGGTCATGGGTGCGCTGCACGGCGGGATATGGCGAGCTCAGACGTGATTATAAACTATAACAGCCCACTGACATAGTTATACGCCGTACCTTCATTAATTTGGGTCACACCTCACGCACTGTGCTTACCAGATCGCGATGGAGATCATTGAAGAGTTGAAAGTAATCACTGACAAGGTTTTAGGTGATTTGGTTGATGGTTTAAGGACATAGTGTCTGATTGTATCATGTCTGGTAAGGTCAGATGTCTGGTCCAGATGTTCCAGATATATTGACGCTTTTTTATACATCGTCTGGTGAATATTGAAACGGATCATTACTTAAACATGGTCCATGATAAGGATTTCAATAGAGATAACATGTTGAATCAGATGTCGATTTTGTCAGTGTAAAACTATCAGTTTCCAAGTTTTTTAAGTTTACTTATCTGTTAGCGTTTTGTGTTTTGCTTCATTTATTATTTTTAGGTGAGTGGTTTTTCATAAAATGTAAAACACCTAGAAAAATATCAGTTGATGCCAACGTCATATTTCTAAGACATAACCGTATGGTCTGATATAACACTGATATGCACAATAACTGCCGTCAAGTCTCAACGTCACCGTTAGTTCCCAAACAGCACTCTTGAGATTTCACACAAGGATTTCACATCACTCGGGAAAAAGTGTGAATAAACATAATCATAACTGCCACAAAACTAATGCCAATGATGTCCTTGACCTGCGCAGATGCATGCGCGCACACGGCGTTGAGTTGGTTTGACGTCTAATGGCGTTACCAGGAAATGCCGTCCATTGCGTCTCAGTGCCTTTACAATGTGACCTCAGGTCTTTTGTGGATGGGGAGGTGACGGATTCTGTGGCCAGTTCTGTAGATCTGTGATCTGACATCAGCTCTGTTGGAACCCGCTCTGATCAGAGTAAAGCACACGGCAACAGTTCCGACATTGCCAGCGTTGAATTTGACGTGCCCAACGAAAACCCTGAAGTCGATGTTGCCCTTGAATTGGAAGCGAGATTGAATCCCTGATGCTGTGGTTGGCGATGTAGTTCACCATGATGTGAACTAGCTGTAGCCCTTAGTTTGTAAGAATATGTAACTTTGATAGAAACAAATAACCCATTTACACTGAAAAGGAGCCCCAAGAAATGCAGACTGGAAAGTCAAGGCTTTTGCATTACCGAAAGGGCTGAGATGTTGGGAATATGTTATTATACTATGGTATGTTTGTGTGTATTTGTAAAAAATATGTCGTTTCTATCTATTTACTTTCTATTTATTGTACATATATAATAAATTGGGCATAAAAGTGACAATAGGTAGATTGTGTGAAGCACAATATAATTACCTATTACTGACCGGTGAAGAGATCACCGGCTTCATAATAATACAGCGTTATTAAGAAATAACATCAAGCGTAGACAGCTGGTCATTAGAAGGTGTGGGAAGCAAGTGTACGCCACTCCTTGACGGATAATCGCCTCCCAAAAGAAACTAACATTCCTCCACAAAACGCCACAGATGTTTGCATCTCAAAGCTGTATGTTACTTGAATATGTCAAATCCACGAGACCATAGAACAAATACTTTCCATAGAGACTGTATACGGCCCCTCATTTCTATTATAGCAGGGGCGGTGGGGTAGCCCAGTGGTTAAAGCGTTGGCTCGACACGCCGAAGATCCCGGGTTCGAATCCCCACAGGGGTACAATGTGAAGCCCATTTCTGGTGTCCCCCGCCGTGATGTTGCTGGAATATTGCTAAAAGCGGCGTAAAACCAAACTCAGTCAGTCTATTATAGCAGTACAAACATCGTTGTATGGTTAAGGTTCAGAGTATCACGAATAAACAACACATGTTGAAATAACATCTCAGCAATCGTCTTCTATCTACCTACGACCTTGAACTTAGTCTTGAAATTAGAGTAGCGCCCCTTGGACCAAGTGGACAGAGCAGAAACGTCGTCAGGGTATCAACAGAATCAATTTTGTGTTGCACATGAATTTTTCGTCCGCTGGAATTGAACAAGTGATGTAGCTAATTGGTAATTACACCCAATAACATAATGTATATCAATTGCTTACTTGTATGTATCTAAATGATATTATTATACATTGCGTTCTCGTTCGTTATATCGATGTTAAAGAAAGCTGCGCACTTTTATGTAGTGTTCCCTGGTCGAATCATCAGCTATCAATAAAGTATTGGAACGCCACTCTTGTGTCAACGACCGTTTTTCTCAACGCTGTCGGGCATGTACTTCATTTAAGACAGTCAAAGAGCATACGTGTACTACATCGTATTAGGTACAGTATCCGTGAAGATCCGGGTTAGAATTATTGGTCTTCTTGTCGTAACAGGCTACTGGGCTACTATCAGATGGTCAGGCCCACTGACTTGGTTGAGACGTCATCTTATCCTGATTGCGTAGATCGATGCTCATGATGTTGATCACTGGAGTGTCTAGTCCAGACTCGATTATTTACAGACCGCCGCCGTTAAACAACAGTGTTAAACAACAAACAATAAATTAAAATATTAGATGCTATGTATAAACAGAAGTATGAAAAAAGTATACAAATGTATTATGTGACACATAACGGCATCAAAGTCCTTTCAGTACTCATTAAAAGCAGAATCGATGAACGAATCCGACGGTATCATAGCAGGAGTTCATTGGCCATTATTAAACAGCCATTTCATCAGATGTTCCTGAATATGTGAACAAAGATGGCACACGTCTTCAAGCAATGACATAATGTGAATAGCATACTAGGGCAAATGATTAATATCAGATCAGAACTACTTGCTTGCATATATACAAGACACTGAAATGAGTGTGAGAAGTTTCTACCCATACAAGTTATTTGTTATAAATAGCGTCACCATTAGTCATTAGATATAAAGGGAATGTTAACGACAGATATAACCGGATATAAATATAACGTCACCTTAAGACGTCACAGAGAATGTTGGGATCACACACTTACAATATATTATGAAATATTAAATATGAAATATATGAAAAACAGACATACCTATGTATATATGTTCGGCATATATGAAGCTCCAATACCAACAAACTCGTGAACGACGTCAGACGGATCCACTAACAGGTTATGAATATGAACGGCATGTTAACGTACTTTGAAACGCAGACACCTTCAGATTAAACAAGGGGCGGTGGGGTAGTCTAGTGGTTAAAGCGTTGGCTCGTCACGCCGAAGACCCGGGTTCGAATCCCCACATGGGTACAATGAGAAGC
The DNA here is from genome assembly GCF_003918875.1 of Haliotis rubra. Lineage (NCBI taxonomy): Eukaryota > Metazoa > Mollusca > Gastropoda > Lepetellida > Haliotidae > Haliotis > Haliotis rubra. The sequence continues at coordinate 1,660,383 of NW_025765514.1, read as the reverse complement.
CCATTTCTGGTGTCCCCGCCGTGATATTGCTGGAATATTGCTAAAAGCGGCGTAAAACCAAACTCAGTCAGTCAGTCAGATTAAACACAATAGGTTTAGTTTATTGTCTACCAGCCATCTGCGAGCTCACAACATATCTACCTACTGTGTATTACAACTTTTCAAGCATTTCCATTATATGCAAATAAATGTCTGGGTTTAATATTCATTGCAGTCACGCGGTGTTCAGCAAGCAGACTGGAACGGCACGTGGTTTATCCGTCACAGGGTATCATGAAAACAGTCTCAACATCAGTATTAATAAAGCTATTCCTAAATCAGCGCTGCCGCTAACGTCATTTTAATGCCAACCACGCACGTGTGTTAGGTTTGACTTTTGTTAGCGTGCCGATTATTAAAATGCACATTATTAAGCATGAACATATTTTGACACTCCAAATGTGTATGGCTGCATATGTTTTATACCAGGTGTCTGGTCATTTGTGAATTGAACAAAAACAGTAGTCTTATTTTCACGGTGCGTGTTATAGTTCTCTTCAAAGAAGGGGCGGTGGGGTAGTCTAGTGGTTAAAGCGTTGGCTCGTCACGCCGAAGACCCGGGTTCGAATCCCCACATGGGCACAATGTGTTAAGCCCATTTCTGGTGTCCCCCGCCGTGATGTTGCTGGAATATTGCTAAAAGCGGCGTAAAACTAAACTCAGTCAGTCAGTCAGTTCTTCAAAGAGCTTGTTATCCGCTGTGCAAAAGTTGGATACCAAGATCGGTTAGTCATGGGTTTGATGTTTATTTTTTTGTTTGTTTGTTTGTTTGTTTGTTTACTTCTTTCATGCATTTGTTGTAGAAGTTGGAGAGTCAGATCACAAAGCACTAAGGTGATCGTAAGTCACTAAGGTAACCTTAGGGCAATGTTAAAGAATGGGAGTTAGTAAAGATTGCTTCGTGTAAGGAGCACCAGGTATACAAGACACAAGAATCTGAATTGAAACGTCGTATCACCTGAATAAAGAAGTTGTTTGTCCATGGCGTTTGTCCTTATCTGTTTGTTTGTTGTTTAACGCAGCACACAGCAATATTATAACTATGTGGTGGCGGTCTGTAAATAATCTAGTCTGGACCAGACAATTCAGTGGTCAACACCATGAGCATCGATCTACGCAATGGGGATACGATTACATTTGACAACCATGTCAGCGAGCCTGGCCACCCAATCCCGTTAGTCGCCTTACGACAAGTTTATCTGCTGAAGACCAATTCTAACCCGAATCTTCACGGGTCTAGTCATGGGTTTGAATCCCAGATTTGCCCTAATAGTAAATCCTGGTTTGTTAGTACCATGCCCGGGGTGGTGGGGTAGTCTAGTGGTTACAGCGTTGGCTCGTCACGCCGAAGACCCGGGTTCGAATCCCCACATGGGTACAATGTGTGAAGCCCATTTCTGGTGTCCCCCGCCGTGATGTTGCTGGAATATTGCTAAAAGCGGCGTAAAACCAAACTCAGTCAGTCAGTACCATGCCTCGTCAGTTCCGCCAACGTCCTTAACGTCTAAACGACCCCTTTCTTAGTTTAGAAATACGTAACACATTACTCTGCCACCCCGTAATGCAAGTTAATATGCTTCATCTGAACTCACTCACTCACTCACCTCAACATTAGCGGCGCGCCATCCATATGACTATCCATTCCACTATCCATATCACTATCTATCGACTGCCCATATCACTATCCACCGACTGTCCATGCCACCACCCATCGAAAATCCATGGACCATCCATACCACTATCCATCGACTACCAAAACAACATGGGCATTCGGATACTGTGACATCCTTCTATTTTGTACACCGACATTATTTTTATCCAAACAGAAAGTATGACGCATGTATATTGACAGATAAATATACATGTATATTCCAGCTCTGCAGTAACTATTCCAGTTGCCTGTGCATTGCATTTATTTCGGGGTTTTCAATATTACACAAAATGTTAAAGTCAATGAGAGAGGTTACGATGGCCCACTGGTCTTAATTCTTCAGGATGTAGTTCAAATCCGATCGCGAGTTTGAGTTTGACTTTGATCCATGTGGGAAACATTAACTTTAAAGCTTCAGAGATAGCAGAAATACTTCTAAATGTGGCCTAAAAGCGAATTCATTCACTCATAAATAGAGCTGTGACGATGTATCGTAGTATCGATAATCGTGATACTTTATCTGACGATAAATATATCGATACTTTTTTCGTATCGTGATATGTATCGTTGACCTTAAAGTTGTTAATTTTCACCAGAAATTGACGGTTATGTCAACATTTACACTGGTACTTGCTATTAAAATATACTTTTTAAAAGAAAATAACTAAAGACAGCATATCCTGATATGCATAAGATCGTATCGTATGGTTCCAAGCTATCGCGATACGTATCGTATCGTGAAATTTCTGTATCGTCACACCTCTACTAATAAATATTGTTAAAAGTCCGAATGATTCATGACTGATGTGGGTGTATCCAAACCTTCCTTTGAACTTTGCGTGCATCCTGCTCGTTTTTTTCCTCCATATCATGCTAACCTTTACAATAAATAGTATTGGCTACCATTTCGGTAGGATAATATAGCAATGCGGTACACGCGTGCAGACACTGTAGACCTGTCTGAATATTCCCCTTGCAACAGCCAGGCAGTCAGCTGATCGCCAACTCTCACGCTACAGGTGCCCCCCTCCTCTCCCCAGCCCTCCCTCAACTTGTCTGGAACGCTAGACTATAACGGTTGTCACGTGACACATCTCAACGACAACAGCGTTCACGTTTTAAATTCGTACGCATGCGTGCATCGAAATTGATGAAGACACAAGCAGCTGTTGAGGCAATTTGTTATATAGATAATTTATTGAACGTTTGCCAAAGTGATAGGCGTGTCCTTGCCAGACACCGACACACAGACAGACTGGGACGCCAGTACTTCTCCGCAGTGCAAACTAGACACAGAAACACATGTTTAAAAAGTTTAATATATCATCTGGCTTTTGTTAACGAGTCTTTTCAAGATTGCTAAATAGATAACGATATCCGTGTCTACAGATCTTCTGGAGCGAGTATTGTATATCGATCGTTTTTTTCTTTTTTTGTTTGGACAATGCTTCGACAAAAGAGTTTTAAACAAAAAGGAATGTATATATTGAACAAAGGTTCAACGAAACTTACTTAATCTAACCTTACTGATAAACCAGTGTTTACGAAAGTACATGTGATACATTAATGGACTTTCTAATGCCGGTCAGTCAAGCGAGACCGTGTCATTGCCTGTGCACGACAGCCAGAAGTACTCTGGCACCTGTTCAAACCCGCCATCTGTTCTGCGTTTAAACATATCCATGTATATTACTCTCCATGTCAGGTTGTTGTTGCAGCTTATATGAACATATACTCCCATGTACATGTCACGTGCAACCTGAGGTCCGCGTTCCAAGGATATGCACTTCATCTGTACTTTCTAATACAGCAGCTAGTATATATACCGCTTTTAGTCATTTACAAGCACCTGGAATAGTCCTTACGATATCATAAAACTATTAAAATGTGATTAAACTGAACAAAGCAAACTGTTGATAACCGCAAAGTGTTCCGTCATTTCTGTAGACGAAGCAAATGTTTCTTGAATTTTCTAGTTACGCCAGAATGCTACAGATTTTAACAGAACACGAAAGAATCATTCATATACTCAGCTGTTGCTGACAACAGAATGCTCCTTATATACTATTGTTGACAACAGAATGTTCCTTATATACTATTCTTGACAACAGAATGCTCCTTATATACTATTCTTGACAACAGAATGCTCCTTATATAATATTCTTGACAACAGAATGCTCCATATATACTATTCTTGACAACAGAATGCTTCTTACATGCTATTGTTGACAACTGAAGGTTGCTTATATACTATAGTTGAAAAAAGAATGCTCCTTATATATTATTGTTGACAACTAAGAATGTTCCTTATATAATATAAGAATTTCCTATATATACTACTCTATTTGACAACAGAATGCTCCTATATATATATAAGAATGTTCCTTATATACTATTGTTGACAACAGAATGTTCCTTATATACTATTGTTGACAACAGAACGTTCCTTGGATGATATTGTTGACAACGGAATATTCGATTGGTGATGCTCCTTACATTTTATAAATGCGACAGAATGTTCTAGATAAGATAAGGACTGCATGATCCGTGTGTTCTATAGATGCTGATAGAACATTCAAACTATTCTAAAGATCTAAGGATCACGCCTGAATGACCCATGTATTCTGTAGTCGACAATATAAAGCTCAAAATAGTCTATATTTGATAATTAAGCATTATGCATTATTTAATTCATAAATATAATTAAAATTGAATGTCATATGTAAACAGCTGCTGATTACAGAACGCACCTGTTTATTCCACCTTGTTGCTAAAGGTATGGATCACTCTGGTTCGATAATTCCAGTGGGTCGAAATGCATACATATATTATAAGAGTGTAGTCAGAAGTCTCGCTATATTCTATAGATGGTTATATCAAATAGATAACTAATGTTCTGGTTTGACTGAAGTCGGCTCGTAAAATTAGTTTCTGTTGTGTTACCATGTTTCTAATTGTCCAGAGGCGTCATGCATGTACGAGTGTCGCCGGGGACGTAATGTAATAATAATGAGATGTTGAGACAGTCGTCACTGTCGGTGTCTTCCCAGTACAAACTCTCTCAGCTTCAATCACGCAGTAATGATTCTCACCAAATGCTTGCATGCCATGTAACAATGCAACAATAGCATCTGAGAATGTTTGCTATGTCACCATAGACTAGAGTTGTGTCAGACCCACAGGTGTTTTTGCCTTGCTGGTTGCGAGGGTTTGGATGAAACGGTCCACACAATGCGGTGATCAAGGTAGCATTCTGTCACAGTAATTCAGTTCCAGGGGGCTATTAGTGTCTGCAGACAAGTGTTGTTTATCAACGCTCTGCCCTTGTGTTTATGTACGTACACAAGAATACCGAGAGCACTTACGTGCCAGTGGCGAGTGCCTCTCAATACCTGCATTAAAAACAGACTTTGAATTTCGATGCCTTTAACCTGATATATGTCTGCATTACTTTCATTCGAACGTCTTTCTAAAAATGAAGTGCTCTTGTGTGGCAGTGTTTGAAGTGTTTAAGTTTATTCACTCCCTTCGCGTGAAAGCCTTTCAAACGGACTGAGTACATCCAAGCAAATACAGCCCTCCGTTCACAAGAAAGTCCTTCAATACGGAGGACCAGGCACCCCCGCCCCTCTCACATGAACCTCTTTAAAACGGATCAGGCACATCCGCCCCTCTCACATGAACCTCTTTAATGTGAACCAGGCATCTCCGCTCCTCACTCATGAACCTCTGTGAAACGGACCAGGCACCTCCGCTCCTCACTCACGAACCTCTGTGAAACGGACCAGGCACCTCCGCTCCTCACTCATGAACCTCTGTGAAACGGACAAGGCACCTCCGCTCCTCACTCATGAACCTCTGTGGAACGGACCAGGCACCTCCGCTCCTCACTCATGAACCTCTGATTCAGGCACCTCCGACAAGGTACTGTAGTCACCCACATATGTAATTCTTTACAGCAGGCAGACGCCTTCAGGTTATGACGAAGTCAGGTTACAAACAATGTCAAATATAATTATTGTTTGTAGAACAGATAAAAGTATGACAAAACACTTAATGCATCCTCAAATTTTATTGCCATTTTATGGCTCAAGATAAAAAAGCTCAAAAGGTAGAATAAAAATCTGATTATAATGATCATGTACTGAAAACTGATCAAAAACAGTATTGATCTTGAGATCATTTCCCATGCTGAGTTACTTGAACACAAAGATCGATAATGATTGATTGGCTGACATCAGGGGGACAATCAGAAGGTCGCCACTACCCCTCTCAAGACAGGACATACCCAGGGGCAGTACAGGACCCGCTGGGGTCAGGACAGGACATTCCCAGGGGCAGTACAGGACCCGCTGGGGTCAGGACATGACATACCCAGGGGCAGTACAGGACCCGCTGGGGTCAGGACAGGACATACCCAGGGGCAGTACAGGACCCGCTGGGGTCAGGACAGGACGCCCGTTAGGGTCAGTACAGGACGCCCGTCAGGGTCAGTACAGGACGCCCGTCAGGGTTGGACACGACGCCAGTTAGGGTTTAGACAGGACGTTTGCTAGGGTCAAGACAGGACACCCGCAGGGTTGGACACGACGCCAGTTAGGATTTGGAAAGGACGTTTGCTAGGGTCAGGACAGGACGCCCGCAGGGTCAGTACAGGGCGTCTGCTAGGATCAGGAAGATGACCTGCACTAGGGTCAGGACAAGTGACCCGATGAGGTCGGGACATTGAGCAAGACAAGACATTGATGACGCCAATGCATGGACGTCCCTGTATGTACTTATCCACGTGACATATTTGCTCAACCATATGCTCGAGTATGGCGTCGCCAGGTTCTCCGAACACGGAGGATACTGTTAACGACAAATGACTGTATAATTAATACCTAACAAGATACTGAGCTTATCTCCTTCATACAGTTAGATATATCGTATGTTCCTTGAATTGTCAGTAAGAGGTTGTTTTTTCTCCTCATTAAGACGTGTCAACCTCCCGGCGCGTCACTACAAATCAAACACAGTGACGTGAGAAGACAGGGTTCCACGTTCCGAGGAATATATAAGCGCTGGAATAATTTCACATAAGGAACTATTTAGAGTAAAACTAAACCAATTTATCGACGATGTTTCTATTCATCGTATTCTTAAACAAGTTACTTGGCGCAATACTGGGGGTGAGGTTCAAGTTGGCGAAAGGTGAATAACAGGTTTGTCAGATCTGCCAGGCAGCCATTGGTGAGACGACAGCAGCGTGACGTCGCCCTTTTCATCTTGTTAGGGGTAGTGGCATCCATCAGGAGGTAGATGAGGCTAACACTGTAAGACGTTACAGTTGACTATATGCCGGACACGTGGCGTTACTTGTCATGTGACACGTAGCTTATAATAGCCATGACACGTACTGACTATATCACGTTACTAGCCATAGGACACGTAGCGTTAATGGTCACAGGACAAGTAAACGTAATAGTCACGAAACATTCTGACTACGTTACTAGTCAGTAGATCGGTAGCGTTACTAGTCACGAAACGGTCTGACTACTTGACGTTACTAATCACATGACACGTAACCTTACTAGTCACGAAGCGTAACTGACTACTTGACGTTACTAATCACATGACACGTAACCTTACTAGTCACGAAGCGTAACTGGTCACAGACACGTAGCGTCAGTATTGACGACTATGTGACGTTACGAGTAACATGGCAAACTAGTCAAAGGAAACGTAGCGTTACTAGTTATGACGTTATCACTACATGGCTTTTCCAGCTGCATGATGGGTAATGACAGAAAGATGATGAGAATCACATGACACTCGGTGGGTTCACACCGTTTCTAGCTGCATTGCTCGTGAAGTACCTACAAGACTCGACTAGTCATGTGACGCGTAATGACACATAGTTACTAGTCTCAGGACAAGGGACGTCATGGCGTTACTTGTCACATAACACGTAGCGCTACTAGTCCAATAACGCAGTAAAACAAGGCTTGTCATAGTATATCTGGACACATGACACGTAGCTCTACCCGTCGAATGACACGTAGTGACGACATGACGCTTCTAGTCGCGTGATCAACGTAACGTCAGTGTTACATGACACGTAGCATAACAAGCAGTGACCTCGTTTTACCAAGTAGCTGCATGACACGTGGTGACTGTATGACATCATGTAATGACTTCATCTCAATTAAAAACTTCGTGTTAATTACTGACGTCATTGTGAAGGAAATGGTCAGATCTATAAAACATTCGGATATATTACACCTGGTATACCACATCATCAAAGTATGTGAATACCGAATGAAACAAACACCTCACACCGACCTCTACGCGCAGTGTGACACTCAGATGCCATGAGGAATTAATCAAATGTTTCTCAAACAAATTTGACCTTGTGACATCACCAGGCTATAAAACAATGACAAATATACTTCTTTATATATAATTATTTTTCCGCAGACAATGTTGATATTATCTCGAACGCTCTTGATATATTCAGGAAAACACATTAACATATCTTGCATTTTTATGCAAAGCAATCTGTCTGGCCTACAAGCAGTACCAGTGTTTCTAACATCACTACCCTAGAAATGTACTACGCTATAATTAGATATAGATGTCTGTACAATATGTTCTATATACTCCCAGTCGATTACCAATAAAGACAACAAACAACAGTTTATAAATCCAGTTTAAAGCCCTATTCTAGTGTTTGTGAAAAGGTAGAAGAATTTAAAGAGCAGCAGTTGGCCTGTACGTGGCACAATATACACATGGATATTGTTAAATCATTTTGCTTTATTCAAAAAGACATTTTTGTGGAATTATCAAATTTACGGAAATTGTCCACATCATTACGGCTTCATGACCGATGGTTTTATTTTCTCGTTCTGTAACGTGGAGACGTTGTACATATATAACTCTTGCTACAAAAATCAGAGAATGGTTTCAACGTTTGGCTGTGGTCAAATATCAAACATAATACAAATTGCTGTTGACTGTCACATATTTCTAACTGTCGCCGCAAAGGGACTTATTTAGTAAGTTGTTGGTAAATTGTGTCTCTGTTGATACATGTATATATTTTTTCGATATTTCGATAATCGAATCACGCATAGACTTAAAAACATGCCATTTATGATTCCAATTTAAACTTTAACAATATAACGAATTGTCCATTTGAAAGTCAAGTCATATTTGTACAGAACGGTCCATACTAAGAATATTTCCGTATATACACTTTAAGAGACAGTTGTAACAATCAGTATATATTACATACATCTGAACAATCAGACAAAACCTCCATATATATAATACATCGAATTGTTACATATATCATATTCATGATATCTGCACAAATGGTTTATATTTTGTATTAAATGAAGTCATAAATGTCAGGCTTTGGACAGCGTGTATTTTGTCATATTTTCGGGAAGAGGAAAACGACGACGTCTTGTTTGTCCATACATGAGATACGTCGTTGTTGATCAAATGTTTCTTGTTGAAGGGTACGTTGCCAAGGCTACAAGAATACCCAGCAACTACATCCCATACAGGCAGTGACACGGGAGGCCCGAAGCTGCATCATCAGATGAACTTTCTGTCAGGGGTGAAGGTTGTCTTTGACACAAGGAGATGATGACACGTGACATATGACTGACCAATGAGCGATGAGTGAATAGATCCACGTGAGCTTATTGATTGGTGCTACTGGGCAAAGAGGTCAGGGTGGTGGATTGTCCACCTTGGTCATGTGACACAGCTGCGCATGCTCAGTAAGTACAGCTAGTAGTCTGGTCCGCTCTTTGCCTAGTTCGGATATTTCTGAGCGTAGGCTGTCGTTACTGGATTCGAGACGATGGGTCTCCTGAAAGAGTAAATTCGTCGCTTAGTGAGTGAGTGAGTGAGTGAGTTGGGTTTAATGCCAAATTAAACAGAATGTGTTCCATCACGGCGTGTCCGCTAAATATTGCGGGAGGCCCAAGCTGAGACCGCCTTTTGACGTCACTAGCTGGATGTGTGCCAAGATATTGGTGCCGACACACCGGGAACAATAATCAGGTCAAATCTCGGGTTCGAACCCACGATTATATCATTCTAGGCGTCATTGCCGCTGTGTTCTCGACCCTGAAACAAGAATCCTGAAATGAAACAGCTACCGCTTTGAGTACGCATATTCTCCCTGTCTCCAGGAGGAATGTACACGATACGTTAAGAAGACGTTAAGAGATACGAAACAAGGCCGTCGGGTTCGTAAGGACAGAAAACCCATAAACCCAGTCGAAGGAGACTTGTCTGTATCAAGCCAAAATACAACACATCTCCAAGAGCACTTCACATGTCTACATAGCGTACTTTATGTATGATATATTACCCTTCACGAAAATGTATACCTTTTTAAAACATCTATAATCTAATAACAAATAATGGGGGACCAATTTTTGCTAACAATTTCGCTTTCAGTTTTTGAAAGCGTTTTTGTTCGCGAGCTGGGGGAGGGGTTGAAAACATTACCACAAGAATGTTAATATACCTGCATGAGAATGTCCGTTTTGTTTCTCTTCTTTTCACGGAATTTGCGAGCTGCTCGTCGATTCTGCTCCCTACGCCTGTCTAACTTGGCCAGCTCCTCGGGGCGGGGCTGCAGAGAAACAGGGCGTGGTTGGACAGTGGCTTACAACATCCGGGTTAATCATCAATAAATATTATACATAATACTGTAAACATCAACAGAAACAATACAGTCGACATGCGACATCGTTATATTTTAGATGGACCAAGCACATTCTACTAAGGTCTTGATATTACAATCTTGATGTCTTTCAGACAATATAATCTGAATACTAACACATAGAGAATACTAAACGCTGTCCAGTGTAATACCATATTTATGAAACGAGTGAATGGTTTGATACCAATACCATTCACGAGTTTCATAAATATGGCATTACACGGGACATAGTTTAGTATTTTATTTATTACTCACCCAACATTAGCAAAATAATATCGAGCAAAGTACTTCTTTCCTAAGAATTCAACGAGTGTGATGACTCTCAGCTTCCCGCGAGTCAAGCAAGGTCTAATACTATTGTGACAGAGGTATTAGCATTGTGACGCCATAACTGTAAACCAGTTTTACGTCATACGTATAGTACGGCACCACGTGATGTTATTACACAATGTGTAATAACATTGTAAAATTATTAAACGGTGATATCTTCAACGGGTGAGTAATAAATTCAACTAACGTTGTGTTGAACTTTATGTGTCGTTTTTCGAACTTATGTTTGTCTCGAAGTAAAGATTGGTCCCTGTGTTTTCCTTCTTTAATCATCATTCAGCGTTCGTCACGAAGTAAAAGATTGGTCCCTGTATTTTCCTTCTTTAGTCATCATTTAGCGTTTGTCTCGAAATTCGGATAACTTGATGTATTCGATGTCAAAACGATAAATTAATATAATCTGATAATAAAAATCAGAACATTTAAACATTAACACAAAATGTCCGAATATTACAATCCTTGATCGTACAGTTAATGTCGTGTCAAGAAATGTACAGTTTTCTCGGGAAAACCGTGCGAGACATCAACGAGATTGAATAAATAATTACTGTTATATAAGTATTTACTCGAAATGAAAACTGGATATAGTTAAATTCAGAGTATTTAATTCACGCGAACAAACACATAGAAACAACTATAAAATACAAATATGATTAACGTCATGATTGAAAGAATAAAATAGACGGAATCACGAAATATAGATACAATTTTCCTAAAACCTTGCAAACAAATATTTATCACATCATCAAAGCATATTACTGCCTCATAGACATAATTAATGCAAAATTAGTATTTTAATAGTAAAAGAATGATAACTATAAAATAGGAAAAACTGAATGTTGAAGAAACATATTTGAAACATGAAGAAAATTATGATACTTCATGGATAACCACTTCTCTATTATATTATGATGGAATGTTTCGGTATAGATTCCTATACCGGTGTCAAACAGATCATATTTGAAACATTTCTAACGAACTAATGACATTGTATACAAACTAACAAGCAAACTGCACTTAAAATCATGTTTTTCATGCATTGGTAGTCCAAGGAATGGCTGAGTAGGTGTCGGTATACCCCCGCGGCGGTGTATCGGGTGGGTAACAGTACTTACACGCACTGGGCCGTCAGTTAGACCAGCCATGCGACTATAGAAAGCTTCCAGTGATGCCAAATGTGTCACTGGATACATCAGATATGGGGAGAGCGGCAGATTGTTTACTACAAGTTTGGAATTGCTACAAACAAGCTTGCCAAAAGGAGATTCCAGAAAACATGCCATTATTTTTTCATTATTCGCTCTGGCTGATGTCGAGGCATTAAAAACCACTGACTGACTGCGCCACGGTAACTGGCGGTTGTTTCGTTGCTAGCGCTGTACAGTAGTTGTATGGAGTAATTGAAAACACCAAGAGGTCCTGGTTTTGCCATTTATATTCTAAGCCGACAGAAACGTAACCAAAGTAAACCTAACTCAAGGTTAAAGACAAGGTAAAATGAAAACAGTTCTTAAATGGCACCAAATAATAACACTAACGCCAGTCGAACACTCCCGGGTGTAATGAAAAGAGATGATAAAAATATTACACTATAAGCAATATACTATTTTGAAAATGATTATTATCATTGTTGTTATTGATTATGGTTATGATTAAAAGATTAAAATAAATGAAACAAGCAAGAGTTTTCAATAGAAATATATAAATCCCATAATTATCCGTTTTGATGGTGACATTGCCCCGCAGCGCAGTAATACCGTTTAAAATGACGTATTACAATACGTCTGGCGCTCGGTCAAACGCAATACGATTTTCACTAAGTGCGGATAATGTTTCTCGATAATACAACAAAATTAAAGGTTCAAATTAATCAATGGGTACGTAGTTTGGGATGTACAAGACAATATAGCTATGGATTGTCAAAGTATTTGAATCAATGCTGGAAAAAATGGGGGCTATATTGTGTCTGTGTACGTCGGTTCGGTTGTCTGGTTCGTTAGTTGCTATGCTCAACATGTTAGTTATGTCGCTGTTGGTATCGACTAGCGAGGGGCGGGGCTTGTCTCGGCATCAGGGGCGGTGAATATATAAAGATTCCAAAACACTGAGTCCAGTTGTGAAATAAATGTACTAAACGCAATTTATTTAATGATAACGACTAAATGTTGCAACCAATTACACTGGCGTGAACATAACTGTTATTCGTTAATTAATCGTGAAACAATTATCAGGATCGATCTCTGTTATAGTTTATCAAAATATTAAGGAAATATGTCACACGAACATGAATTGTTGATAACAAAGTGAGTGAGTGAGTTAAAATTTAACGTCACCTCGACAATATTTCAGCCATATAGTGACGAGATAACAAAATAGATAAGTAAAATGGTACGTATGGGTCATGTAACTACATATTTATATATACAGACTATATAGACACACAATGCACGCCATTGTAAAGCAATGGTCTGTCTTATACTAAAACATTTCATGACGAAGTGTCACAGGATGGAAAATATATGCTAATCGGTCTTACACAAATGCAATATGTTTAAAACAGCTGGTTTAAACAGTACGTAAAATAGATAAGCTGAATAAGAATAACTTTTTTTCGAATTTCCGGGGAAACAAATTAAATAGTTATGAAAAATATATGAAAGCATCACTGAAAAATCAGGAATGGAGTACTACGCAAAAGAATAACTTTTTTTCGATTTTCCGGGAAAACAAATTAAATAGTTATGAAAAATATATGAAAGCATCACTGAAAAAAAATCTGACACTGGAAGATCAGGAATGGAGTACTGTTTATGACACCAGTTGTTATTTTGCACAATAAATCTTTTGTTAAAATTTGAAACTAAACGATTCATTATAACGCACAGATGTTGTTTATTGTGTTCGTGTTAAGATTGTTCTGATAACATTGTTCACATTGCTACTTGTACCAAGGAGGAAATGCAGACTACATAAGATGACACGTGGTGGTTGAAACAGGATACAGGAAGTGGTCTCTTCCTCTACTGTAACGCTTTTGTTGAGGACAAGTTGGAGCACACGGGCAACGTGCATATTCTTTGATATAACAGACATGAGATATCACTTTACATTCACCGCCGTATATAGTTGAATCAAAATGGTTATATTTATCAAAAGTGATATATTTATACATGTATTTCCACATGACGGTTTGAATGCCAGTTAATGATTTTTAAAAATATTTTCATATTGAATATTGTCGACAATGGACAGACCTCATAATACTCAAAAAATAAAATGTATATTAACTACGGAACAATGAAAGTTTTAACAATGGAGGAGAGTGAGAAAACTCAAATCAAATGTTTCTATGATTTTTAAGATAAGTCCGATCAATTTTCGAAAGTAACAATGAATAATATATGTGTTCATGTTACTGGTACAGCATTATATATATTATTCCTGAAATGAACGTTATATATTACTGGTGTACACTCATCATCATCATCATCATCATTATCATCATCACAGCAATCAGGGGGGCATGAAATAATTAATGCATAGTAACGTTTAGACGGAGATCTACCTGGCCTCAGTATTTGATTACTTTGTTTATGTTCATAATCATTTTCTGAAAATAAACAAGTCCAATCTCAAGAGAAACTCGGTGAAATCAAAATAACTGTACCGTTATAAGTCTTGTATTTAAAAAAAAACTTGCTTGTGTCAAATACCCGCAATTCTTGGAAGTGTAAAGGTTTAATGTTCTATTACACAACACATGTATTATCTATTACAGAACACATGTATTATCTATTTTCATAGTTAATATTCTGGCAGTGGCCAACTCGTCTCCTCTTCGCGACACAATGTAAGGATGCAATATATTGTGTTGTGCCGCAGCGATCTGGTATTTATTGAATCTGTTGTAATTATTTACTCAATATCGTCTTCGGAGATTTCAAACAGCGCGATGCGACACTGCTCAAAGATGGTTGATCAAACGTATAACATTCAAGGTATCAGTAAAGCTTTAAAAGTTTATAGGCAAACATGTGGTATACATTTAAAATTAGTGAAAATAATGATGCCAAATTTAATTTTTCAGGTCAACAATTGACTTTCCTTTGCATGTATTTGTGACGAATGCCGTCGGTGGGACATGATATGGAAACAACTGGTAGCATTACTGTTAAATAGTGATCCATCCATGCGTATGAACACGTCTGAAATAATAAAAGACTGTTAACTGTTAACAAATTAATTATTATGGAAAGGGTTCGGTCGCTTTTTTTTATGCACACGCCCCTCTTGGTCTCCCATATCGACCGAGAGCCTAATTTATTTCAAAGAGAAGGTTGTAGTCAAGCTATTCTATCACCTGTTTAGCAAAAATGTAGATATCACCAATAAGCCTGTTCATCCCGCCGTGAATACAAACACAGATGATATTATAACTTAAATCAAATCCCAACGATTAAAAAACACCCATCATTGCAAACTGTGTCTTCATTAGAAAACTGGCAGTATGTGTCACGGAGAGTCTAAGACACCTCAGACACCCCAGTCTTGTCAGTCCTAAGACACACACGTGAAACCAGTATGTATTCCATGGCCCGACAGATTATACTTAGAAAGTTCATCATAATGGTTGGCTGGTTTGCCGTTAACGCCACATTGAGCAATATTCCAGCTACATAGCGGCGGTCTGTAAATAATCGAATCTGGATCAGACAATCCAGTGATCAACAGCATGAACATCGATTGGGATACGATGACATGTGTCAACCTGACCACCCGTTCCCGTTAGACGCCACTTACGACAAGCCTGGATTGCTGAAGACCAATTATAACCCGGATCTCCTCAGGTTCATCATAACGAACATAGGCGGATCCGTGTGTGTGCCCCCCTCCTCATCCTGAAAGTTTATTAAATGATCCATTTAAACTTGGGTGAAAAACTATTCTCAATAGTGTGCATCCCCCTTATCTCAAAAAGCTGTATCCGCCCCTGATGACTACAATATATTATGAAGAAAGAAACATTGAAACATTCCAAACTAAGCTGTGTGGATACTTTCCATTTTGTCGTCGTGACCAGCTGAGACTACTTAGTACGTTTGTCCCGGCATGAGATGCTGAAAGCATCTATGTACCTATTCGAACCCATGTCCCACTTGCTACGACTTTCACACAACTCTTCGCACTGATAATTTGATAATTAACACGCAAGCGCTTCGCCAATGTCCTTGACATAGACACAATAATTGTATGGTTTAAAGTCGCCAATATTTTAGCCAAGGACGCCAGTATTGGTACAAGCAGTGACGTTCACGATGAGTGAGTGAGTGAGTTTAGTTTTACGCCGCACGCAGCAATATCCCAGGTATATGGCGGCGGTCTGTAAATAATCCAGTCTGGACCAGTCAATCCAGTGATCAACAGCATCGAAACGCAATCGGGATACGATGGCATGTGTCAACCAAGTCAACAAACCTGAATACCCGATCCCGTTAGTCGCCTCTTGCGACAAGCATGGATTACTGAAGATCAATTCTAACCCGGATCTTTACGGGTAGACGTTCACGGAATATAGTTTATTCCTGCTGTGTAAGGCTACCCTAGACCGTTGTGCAGTATGTTAATCCAAACACTTGCATGATACTTGACGTGTAATCATGCTCATCCAAACTGTATTTAACATTCAGAAAAACACACATACTTTTGCTTGTTAATGTTTATCCTTCATAATGAGCAGAAATGATAGCCCGTGTTCTGCAAGTTTTCTGCGTTTTACACCGATATCCTGAATTTATGAAAGACACAGAACGTTGTCCTAATCTGTGGTGGTATAGCGTTAACTCCATGACCTTGCTCCAATCTACAGCCTAGGTCAAAAACAATGGCCTTGCTCCAATCTACAGTCTAGGTAAAAAACAATGGCATTGCTCCAATCTACAGTCTAGGTAAAAAACAATGGCCTTGCTCCAATCTACACTCTAGGTAAAAAACAATGGCCTTGCTCCAATCTACACTCTAGGTAAAAAACAATGGCCTTGCTCCAATATACAGTCTAGGTAAAAAACAATGGCCTTGCTCCAATCTACACTCTAGGTAAAAAACAATGGCCTTGCTCCAATCTCAAAAACAATCTACACTCTAGGTAAAAACAATGGCCTTGCTCCAATCTACAGTCTAGGTAAAAAAAAACAATGGCCTTGCTCCAATCTACACTCTAGTTAAAAACAATGGCCTTGCTCCAATCTAGAGTCTAGGTATATGGCCTTTGTCTAATCTAGAGTCTAGGTATAAAAAACAATGGCCTTGCTCCAATCTACAGTCTAGGAAAAAATCAATGGCCTTGCTCCAATCTACAGTCTAGGTAAAAAACAATGGCGTTGCTCCAATCTACAGCCTAGGTAAAAAACAATGGCCTTGCTCCAGTCTACAGTCTAGGTCAAAAACATATTATTAGCGCTATGTGAGAAACAGAGACAGCGTGTTCTGTATTGAAGGTAATCAGTATCATGAAATAATCATCATAATAGTTGAGATAACTGGTTCAACAGACATTGAAGTACATGCATCAAATTCGCCGGGACTGCCAATTGTCTCGAGCCAAGCACCTCTTTAAGAGTCTATATACTTACAAGTATGGGCCTCTGGTTCAAGTCTCGCGTCACCTTGACATCAATGTAGGTCGGATGGTGGTGTGGATTCACTGTTACATACAGGCGACGGGAAATATATTGATTCAACTGATATATTTACATACGCATGACACCGGCTGTGTGCCTGTTTGCAAGGCGGAAGTAGAGTTTAATGTCTCATATGCACGACTTCACATGATTGATAACGATTTGTATCGATATTTAACTGCGATTTACACGATCACATTAACACTGTTCGCTGATTAAGTTCACGATCCTAAACTATGTCAATGTCAACTTCCACTGAATAAGACGCCCGTGGGGTGTTTGTGAACAGACACAGGTAGACGGCATTGTAATGCAAAACCCAACATACGTTTGAAAGATCAATATATGGTGTACTTTTACCTCAGATAGTCTCAAATGACATTCAACTGGAAAAGGTGAAAAAAGCAAAGGTCGCGCTAGTTCCCGTTCGCTGTTCTATACCCACAATGCAATCTGAATAATCCTAAAACGCAACTACTGTTTGGCGTGTCTGATTAAAGAGACACTGTGATTTACTCTGGATTTGCTGTTCGGATTAAGGAGGTTTTACTGTATAAACCTCTGGATTCTGGTATATGACAGTCATTTAATAAGTGTTCTAAGAATGAAGGGTTAATATTCATGTCTTTGAAAACATACCAAGAAAGTTTCATTCAGAATGTTGCCACCTTGAATACAATTGAACGTTTAGACTGAGACGGTATACAGATTGTATACTTATAGCAACAGATGTGGAACAAGTGCCAATACAAGCACAATGGACTTGTAACATACTTTTGTGCATCACACACAGCCCGTTAACAAGGAAATTATGTTATGAAATCAGAAATACACAAATTTCCCTGAATTTAACGAACTAATTTCCCTGTGTATAAAGGGGGCAGTCGAATCGAATTTATTGGAAATATTAAGGGATGGCATCGACTCGTGTAAGAACAATGTCTACGGGCCATCTACCCGTCTCTTGCAACCATGGGCAACCCACTGCCGACTTGGCTATCGGAGGAAGACTTCACTTCGTGATCGCATTGCAACTCGTAAAAAATACACACTTTTCTGACACTTTGCAGCTACACAGGAAATGCAGAAGGCCCTCGCACGCCATGCTTCCTGTACGTACAACCGATGGATAACCAGCCAACGTCGTTACTCTCAGGTCAGTGAGAGGTTTAACCTATACCATCAGATGCAGTGTTCAACATGTTTCCAATAGCGCACCATCTGATAGCTCCGCTCACTGTCAGAGTCTACGTGCGACATCGTGAACAATACATTCTATCTATAAAGGTAATGATATCGTGTAAACAGAAGGTATTAGACAAAACCCCTATTGAGTGACCTTATTTCTGTTCTTCATGACGCGAGACGGACACGCATGTCGACAAGCTCCTTGCAGCTCTTCAACTCTCTACTTTATTATACTTGGGCTCTGAGGCTCAGATATCCTTTCTCCACACTCCAGCAAACTTAATAGTTATTTAATTGAGGATTTAACAGGCATTTACTATTTTGTGTGCCCTGTTTCTTCACACAAGATCATGCATCACAAAATACACTTCTAACCGCATGGCTTGATCCGTTGTATGTACGTTTTAACACTATGTTTACACGTCGTATGGCTTTTAGTTTTACACTTGAAGAGATACCGGTCACATGGCCACAAAATGGACGTTTATTGTTGCACGCGACACACCCTGACATTCTTACGTTCTGTAACGAGCCCCGATTTCTTGAAATGACGTCAACACTTTTCAACCACTTCCGCATTCAAGGGAAAACCCCTGGAAATTCATAGGCACGAATGAATGTAGAAGTGATGCTTGCGATCATTCAAAAACTATAACCCTGACTCAGCTGTTTGAGTACACTGGGAATAGTCAGAATGTTTGACCGTATGCCCCTGATCGAATCCCGATATGACCGATTCCAGGGACCAAAACCAAACATACACCTCCAAACTACAGACTCGGCCAAAGCCTGTGTTTTCAGTGACAATTCACGATATTCTAGATCAGTCTAAGAATTAACTTCAGTATCTATTCGACACATATATAATCTTAGAACGATCGTTTTAGGTTCATTGACAACTTTGGAACTTTCTGTCACTTTGATCGTGTCGGTGGCCATTTTGACGATCTCTACTTGGAGGATATACATTGCGAACACTGTGATACATCTATACACTGTAACCAAACTATAAAAGTTGTTACAGAGACGTATTTAAAGAAAATATGCACTCACGTCATCTCTCGATACTATTTTCCACCATACAGTTGATCGTTATACGGCAATCAGTGTAAAACATGAAGTGACAACTACTGAACGAAATCGTGGTTCCATTCATCATTCGAGGTACACAATAGCCACATCTTAGAACCAAGAACTACCTTCACATTGTGTGAGTTCATCCCAAACTCCAATAAGTACTCCCAATGATCTCGCACTGAAGTCAGTTCGTTAACTTACAGACGGGATGAAGTAAAAGAGAAGTAAACGCCATTGACCAAGAGGATTTCAAAAGTGAAACATACAACTTTATGGATGACAACTCCTTGTTAATTACATTTAGCTGACAACTTCTTGTCATCCATAATGTTGTATGTTTCATTTTTGACTCACCAACTTCCAGAATGCCGCTCAAACATGAGGATTTCATTGAACACTTTAACTAAATATATTACGAGATGGGGGGTCAACAAAGATCCTATTCAATAAACTGTTTTAAGCTGACGCGTTGGTTAATTATTTTAGGTATATTTTCAAAACGTGATAATAAATAGCAAAATAACTATTATAAAAGTCTCTCATTCTCTCTCCCACTCGCTCGCTCTCTATATCTCGTACACACGCACTCGCACACGCACATGTAGACTAATGCTTAGTCTCTGAATATATATAATTTTGATAGTAACAAACAAGCCCATTTAAATTGAAAAGGAGCCCTAGGGAGACCAAAGATTCAGAACCTGAGGAAATCTAGACTTGCTTTACTTAGGACTTTAGCACTGCAGAGAGGGCTAGGCAGTAGGGGAAATAATGTGGTTCAGGGACTGTGAGACAGACTAACGCACATGCACAACAGGCCCGAGGAGTGACAAACACTTACTTAAAAGTTAAACCAAATAAATTCACTTACGCTATCTCACAGGACTTGCGTACTTACTCCACATAATTCTTATCTGGTTTATGCATTCTACTATGTCGATAATGCATGACCTGTCGTTGCTAGACGAGCTGCTCGGTTTTTTGGGACAGTCTGCAAAAGCTATAGACACAGAGTATCTTGTCATTTAACCAAAATCTCGTGTACATTGTATGTAGGTTTATCTAGTATTGTTTAGAATAATTATCTTGTAATCCGAGAGTAGATTTCAGGCCAAGGTTGGAATATAGTTCTGCAAATTGGACACTGCATACATGTACCGCTATATTAGGTTATTTCATGGAAATGTTTCCAGGAAAATAAGTCCTGTTAGATGTCGTGTACGCGGATCCTGTTTCTTCGAAGACAATGTATAATGTGCTTTCAGAACAGGATGCCGAAACGTGACAGTCTCTATTTCCATATTTTCAAAGAAAAATTGTTTTTCCTGTTTAGAATCGTCCCGACATACATTGAACGAAGACTGTCACCAGTTATTACTGAGATATTCGGTCCAACAACAAGCGGTATATTATATTCCTGAGTAAGTAATTATATATACAATAGTCGCAGATGCATATTATTCAAATTGTATGCATGAATTGTTTTAATCAAGACAGGAAAAATCGGTAGCAGTGGATAAGCACAGCTTCCTTCTACCTTATTGTATGGGGTTATCCGAAACGGGAAGGCGCAATATATTATCATATATATATATAGAGTAATACAAAACGTTACGATTTTTGTGGTACATGTTTAGTGCAGCTTGTTCGTGTCCTCATACAGCATAAACTTTACGTTCATAACCATGACAACATCAACATAAATTATTTTTTTAAATATTATGATAACAACGACCTGAACAGTCTGCACCTTGGGGCTTAATCTTTGTGTAGTTAAGTAAAACGTAGTGTCCTGGATTAGGAATAATTACAATGATACCTATTCGCTATTTTTTTAAGAATATTGTATATATTTTTGTCGCCATTGTCTCAGTCATCTATACGAGTAAATGTATAGCCTCTCTCAGTGAACAGGTCGCCGCGATATGTATAACATTTCGGCGTTGATAGATTCAGAACAAACGTTTAGCATCCGAGTTGTGTTCTATGCCAAGAAATGCAAGCTTCTTTTTCGTTATGTTCATGGAAGTATGTAACACTTTTTCCTGCAAAACCACCTCATTATGTCTTTCTCTTCCATCGAGATTTCAGGTAAAAACGTTTCCATGACAATTATTTATGTTTTTGTTTGATCGGGAGCAGCATCGTCTGATGCTTGAGTCGTGTTTCTTTGGATTACACTTGCGACGTCCCGTCGCGGCGCCGATCCCGAATTCCTTTAGACAACAGCCCAGACAGGTGAAATACATGCGGGTGGTGAAATTATGAAGCTATAGGGAACCGATTTACAATTGCTGAAGGATACGTAGCGGGGGGTCCTGACGACCCGGATTTCTTGTTTACATGTACCGCTTTTTGGGATGGTTTTCTAACTTCCTTTAAGACTTCTAAAGACTAACTGAATTTAAAAGTTTTTCGGTAGTTTCAGATAAAGATTCTGACATCTTTCGTTTGATTTACCTGGTAAATACTGGGACAGAAGTTTCTATTTCTTTTGAGTGCTATGATAACTACGCTGATATGATTTTAGGGTGTTTTTTAAAATATTTTTTAGTATTTCTTGTTTAGGTTTGTTTTGTTTGTTGTTTAATGTGGCACCCAGCACTATATTCCAGCTATATGACGGTCTTTTGTGGGGGGTGGGGGTGTTGGAGTTTGGAGTTTTTTCGTTTGTTTTCGTTTGTTTTGAGATCTTTTTTTACGGCCGAGCTCAGCAATGATCCAGCTTTATCACGGAAATCAGTTAAAGAACGAATCTCGCACTTTTAAGTAACAATGTGCATTCCAATAGTGTTTTAATTTTAGAGCTGCATTAATGCTGTATGCACCTCCAGAATATGTCATAAAATATGTAATAAAAGTATGTATAGCACGAGTGTAGTATTTGAAAAATAATATAACCCCAAATAACCAAAATCACATTTAAGGGAAATCTAGTTTTGAAAAAATATGTCATGATAGTTTGAATTAAAATACACAGATATCTGAACAATCGTGCATTTTGCGACAGTGTCATTGTAATTTCAGACTGATAAAGCTGTTTCAAGGTCTCGCTCGCCGACACCCAGCCACATAATTCCTGACCCAGTTTCAGCCAATGAAACCTTTTTGTTGAAATTGACCCGCTGCGATTGGTTGTAAGGAAATCACGCGCCCAGGGAGTGCACGGTCACGCCAAGGTCAACAGAAATGACCATTGGTCATCGCGTCTGGAAAGAATTCTTTCGGACAATTGGAAAAAAATAAGGATGGGCAAACTGTGGGATATTTCAAACTGTTCAGGGTTTCGAATTTCTGCTGAAATAGTTGTAAGTTTTGCTTGGCAAGATCGTTCTGTCCCGTTCGTTTGGTTTGGTAAGGATTTCAACAGAACTGAAAGCAAAAATTCCTCACGTCTATTCAGTACATCAATGAAAATATAAGAAAATAATTTAAATCTTTCTTAATATGCAAAAATTTCTTACATCTAAATATCCCCAACTTATGTTGTACGAAAATATAAAATGTATTTCATCAACACTTTTGAGAGGACGAAACTGACTTGAGATAACGAAACTGACCTAACACATTTTATTTGAAATATGAATTAACGAAAATATCACCATGAATGATCTAAATATCTTCTATTGGTATGTGTTTGATCACAATGTCAATGCTTGACTAGCCAGAACGTCTTTAACAAGAAGGACGCAAAGCATTCATAGTCATAATGCTTCAAACGTATCTATTATACTATACCAGAAAGAAAAATCTTGACACATAACAAATTATTCTGAACTCTTTTCAATATTGAGTAAAATAATTTAAGAATAAACTGCAAATAACGATATGCGGCATTTAAAACAAAATGGTCGGCACAACAGATTTCCTTTAAGCCGGAACCTACATGAGAAGGTTTATCTTTGATGTATATATATATCTATATCATTGAAACTTAACATATATCAATATATTTCTGGAAGAGAATAACTAATATATTTATGTTATATCCCGCTTTCCCATTAACCGTTATGTGAGAATAGCATAAACGTTTATAATGTACGTTGTAATATTCACCTACCTATATTGTTTCATATTTAATATAATGCTCACGGCCATGATGCTAAATTATTAAATGATATTATAAGGTGAAACACATTCGTTCCTCGTTCTACAAACTACAATAAATGTCAAACACTTTTGTCTGTAACACCTTAAGGAAATGACTTGAAAATACAGTTTGTCTTTAAATGGGGATTTTCCCATCCATATTGAGAAATGAACAAACGGTAAAATTAATATGAGTTCTAGTCAAGTAATATTTATAATGACAACCTCTGGTTGCTTATCTCATTAACAGAATCGTCAATTTCATCTTCGGAATACATCTCAGAACGGCATTTGTACAAATATAAACGACAAAGGCATTTACTTAATGATAAGAAATATAAAAACAGAGTCGATTGCATGTGCTATCCCGACTAAATCGTTAGCATGAATTCATCATACTATCAAGCAATGATAATTCCATGAGGCCGCAACAAGATGGGCTCATCCAGCCCCATCGGTGGCACCAAACAGGAAAATAATGTACATATATGAGTATGAAGTAAAGGAATTATTTCAGAAACGAAAAACAACTATTTCCAAAACAGTGTGAGAATATTTCCATCTGTGCCGGTGTATAGTACTTCTGTTCCTTATTCGAATAAATATATACACATATCGTTGTAATGCTCATCAAATATTCGCCATGAACAGAGGGCGGGTAAAATGATAATTTATGCACGCGCTAGCGTACATTAAGACATGCCGTAAATATTAAACAACAACAACGTGTGCAGCTAGTTCTAATTATATAATTCAATATGGAATACAAGCGCAGCAATGACTGAAAAAACAAGTACGTATTGTTTCCATAAAACCTCTCTCGACTATAGCGCCATCAAAGGTTAATTCAATTGACTCAGGTACAGGTGAAAAGTAAGAAATAAATCACAACTGCTCTATTGTCAGTTGTCTCTGAACAAACATCAGTTCCAAATATCTGAAATGGTACAAGGATCTCAATAGTAAATGATCCAGTAACTCTGTAACGCATTACACTGAGGTGACTACGGAAAGCTTCATCGGTTACGTAATGAAGCGCTTTCATAAACATAATCTATGCTAACTCGTCAAAGCTTCAAGTATCTTATAAAATTGCATGACAATGTCATTGAATCATCTAATTTGAAATAATACAACTCATTTTCCTAAAAAAAATGAAACAAAACATCTAACCTTTAGTCGTTAGCGTTCTAAAGACATAATGAAGTGTTTACTTGCTTGTCACATCCAAGTAACCAATAGCCGAGGGTGACGCATGGGGGAGGCAGCTTGAGGATCATGGAAGACGCAATTCGATGCCGTCCCGACACATACATGTTTACATTTCGATCATGTAAAAAGTTGTTGTCATCACAAAAATACACTTTGTGTGCACCATCCTTTATATTTCCTGTTTGTAAAACCCGGTGATGGTGATAATCACTATGAACCCTACCGACGCAGTTTCTACCAACGGGTTGTTGGGATTGGTAAAATCTGGCGGGTTAATTATGGGGAAAGGGCGCGAGATGCCATCTTTGACCCATCCCATACCTCTGAAATAGGTGGTATAAGGGTTATTAACCCAGATTTTGCAGACATTTGCTTTGTGTTATCAAATCGCAGCGGAACATAATACAACTAAGTTCCAAAACAAGGTTGAAAAGTTTAATATTTATGCAACAACAAACAACGATTTCAATGGTTGATATAACTGCAAATAGTTTGAGTGCACATTCTGATAAAGCACATGCAAAAATGTTATAAGGTTAACAATGATTTTGCAAAAAAATATTGCAAACATTTTTCGTTAATATCCATGCTATGTATGTAAGAAAGGGAATGACATTTTTTCTGAACATGGAATAACACGTGGGCATCAAAAATGTTAACGAATATTTCAATAAGAGCGAAGTAAATTTATCAAAGGTGTGAAAATGTCTGATTTTCTGTCTGTACCTCGTCTTTGGTGGGCGCCGTGAACTCGACCATGAGCTCGTCTTTCCCTTCAGAGAGGCGGCGACTTTGTATTCGGCATCGTAGTTCTTCCTTCAAAAGGGGAGTGAGACGCCCGCTCTCTAGGGCGGCATAAGTCGCCTTGACCAGTGTCAGGTCGTCCAAGTCGCTCAGCTCCTGCATAAATGCTGCCGTGGTCAACGACGTTGACTCGTGCACGTCCACACTGCTCGCCATCGTCATGGCAGACACGCTTTTACTACGATCAGCTGGGGGCAAGACGTGTTGTGGTATTTCTCAGCTCGAGCCTCGAAGCAAATGGTTTCAGCGGAAAATAAACGAAATAATTCGAAATTCAGCTGCGAAAAATTTCTTTTCCTTAAAATATTGATTGTTGGCTATTTATCAACGATAATGTATCCTTTTTGGTAAGTTTGAAATTAATATTTAATCAGAATAAAGCAAAGTTCAAGATAATGCCTTCTAAGGTGACGTCACCAGTCCGAATTAGATAGAGCTATTTTTAGATTCCAAACAATAACATTTTGCCTTGCTCGCGTTGTGCTAAAAGAATGACATCACTATCTCCTCAATCGGAAATAAATTAATTCCTCGTGGTCGACGCGAGCCTAAACACTTCGATGACCATTCCGGCTTTGCGACACCGTGGCGACGATGTAGGGGAGACAACTGAACTGACACTGTAGGCCGTTCCCCACCTCACTACTTCTGTTGACAATATGCCAAGTACTTCTTTATGACCCATGAATTGATCGAAACTAGTAAATATGCACGCCATATTGTTGGAATGATGCCAACCTTGCAATGAAATTAGACCCCTAATTTGACAATCGCCTACTAATGGTATTATTTTATTCCACTTAAACTTTTCCTACAGCCAGTCTGAGCATTGAGCAATATAGCCTGACTTTTGCCCGTCTCCGTGGGACTATGCTTTACTGAGGTATACATCAAATGTACTTGTCTAGACGTTTAATAACCTCTATATACACTGAGCAGTACGGCGCTCTCATTATTTCTCATAGAGAGGTCAATTAGAAAGTACATCAACTTCTTTGTAGAACGATCCATAACACAACGCATTGACTCATTTCATACAAACGATTAGGCTAAACAGCCGACTTACCGGCAAATCAGATCAGCGAGAAGCCCGCGGAGCGCCAAGTACAACGTTCCCAGCCCCGTCGTCCATACCTCGACCCCTGCACCACAAATAGACCTGTCTGCTTTTTTTGTCTGCCATGGAAAAAAACGGTATCCACATGTTGAAAGGCACTGCTTTAGCCGTCGTCCGAGCCGTATACCTCTATCCGGAATGACAGAACGACAGACACTGAATGAAAGAGAGAAGGAGGGGGCGTATAGTGGACAGGAGACCAGTCGGCGTTACCGGTGAAGGAAGTATTGCGTGTAGGATGGGCAGTATTTACGAGGAGTGGTACTTGCACTAGCGAGCGCTGACTCATACTGTCTTCTGGAAACAAGGAACCACATTGCCGCCAATATACCAGCCAGCATTCCCCTAAGTCCCTGACAGCTGTGTACGTCTGGTCGCATTACGTAGTGAATGTGTATGCTCAGGATCCGGATTACGAAGGGCTGGGGACTTCTCCATATGCCGTCGTCGGCAGCGACAGTGCTTCATGATTCGATTATACTATATTGCGTGCTTCGATCGTGTTATATCATCAGCTGTGATCTGTCTTATAGTATTCTCTGCAGCACCTGTGTCTATACCGTTGGAGACAATGGTATGTTAAGAAAGGTACCAGGATTTTTAAAGTTTTGTAATCTGGTTGTCAGTGAGTTTGCGGTTAGTATTTGACAGCCATCATAGGCAGGCGTAATTATCGCAGTAGTCAGCAAGTGCGGCCGTATTGATCAATGAAATGTGTGTCATGTATATACAGTGGGCCCGACTAACAGCAATGACACAGCACTCTCACACAGGGCAAGTATTACATCGGTAGACAATTTTTTTTCCAAGACGAAAGTAAATTTCCTTGTTTTTTCGCGGTCTAGGTTTTTTGTCTGTTTTATGAGTGGAGATACGCGCGTGTGTTGTCGTTAGCGAGAGAGCGCGAGAGGTGGCTATTTATACTAGGATACATAACAAGACTCAACATGTTGCCGTGGTGCTCGGCCATCGACAGACGCCCAGTATAGATCATCACGTCATTCAAGGGAAGTAACTCGCGTTACGTACAGCTGGAAGATCTCGTCAAGGGAGCATCTCAAAGATAGCTTAGAATGACTCATCCCTTCATTTAGACACCAGAGGCAAGCTTCCGTGGCCAGTATCGACCTAACTCTTGTTTGACGCGATCGGGATTACTCGCGTCCACACAAACACCATTTATTCAAGTGTCGAGAGAAATATTAAAACCTCACTTACAATTCTGTCAATTAACACCTAAGTACCTGTATATTTAGTTTCAAATGCGACTATAATTCTATCCGATGTTTATACGAACCCTGAGAGGTTATATTTATGGTGCTGACGATCAGCAGTAATGCTATCGCAGTGACCTTGCTTTCAATACCAAATGTACCCAGTTATTTATACATTAATTTTACATACAACTCATACTCATAGTGTTTCAAAAGTCATATCACCAGAATCTTCTCAAAATAAAAAATCATCAAAACATATTTACCCTAACAATGTTATAAACACTTGCATTTATATATTTAATTCTAAAAATATATTTATTGACATTTTTAATATTTACATTATTTCATTGTAATTAAACGGAATTATAGTCCTATATAGATGAATTCCGTCGCCAAATATTAATTACATATTTGTTTGATAACCTGGTGTAAGATTTGAAGTGAACACAGTATACGTGCGTCAGTTGTTCCGCCCTCCCGTGATAATATCAACATGATTTCATAAGTCACATACATATGTTACTATGCTTTGTTTGTTGTTGACAAACACACTAATCTGAATGTTGTTTAGGGTGTCTATTTCAGAGGTCTTGCTGATCAACAAATCTAATTAATGAAGCAAGTTACTTACAATACTTTCGCAATATGTATGTGATGTGTATATACTCACCATGTTCAACCTGGGTGTTTTAAATAAGTGACTTTCAACTACAGACAGATTAACAAAATACTCCAAGGAACCGTTTAGTCGATTATGACAAAATTCAAAGGATTCATACACATTATCTCTACACTGTGTGTGTGTCCCCTTTTATGTGCGTGTGTGTATGTGTGTGTGTTTGTTATTTGCTAATTTAGTTGCAATATTCTCATTTTAAAAGTACTTTTATTTATTTATAATGAAGAGATTTACTTTGTTATACAGAAACTGGAAAAACAAATCGTACATACTGATATATAAGCAACTGTTCGCGAATTCATGTATATAATATACAGGTTTTACCACCTGATGGATACACTTTAAGTACAATTTATTATTTAGATTTCACCAATGTCTTAGGGTTTAGTATAACTTATATTTTAAAATATAAAGTATACTTTTTCACCATTTAGTTTTGTAATTCCTATTACACAACAAACACACATTTAATCCCAGTTAATCCCCGTATATCTAATTCTTTACCGTTATCTGACAAACAAACAACTCATTTACTTTCTCTTCTTACAATTTAACACAATTGTAAACAGTTTTACAAGAATATGTTACATCAATCCATCATCCCAAAGTTCGATTTCCGCGATTTAATGTTGCATAAAGGTATTCATGAATATGTCGGTTGTGTTCAATAATCTTGCACCAGTGATGACCATCTACCATCCAAGGCATGACGTTGCAAATCACATCCCCAACAGCTCTGTCCTTGAAGTGGGTCAGTTGTATATTTAACACTCTAGACACCGTATTTTGCTGTTTACAAAATGAAAAAGTTGGAAGAATATTTTTGGAGGATAAATAAAATTTTACCCACGTGGCTTTGATGATAAAATATATCAACACCTTTCGATACGAGTCTCGGAGATTGTAATATATTTGGCCATCCGGGTGTGATTCTTACTGCGTCCAGATGTGTTAAATGTAGTTATCTCTGTACTGTACACTTTTCTCCTTACCCACATGATTTGCTACTGATGCAGCGGGAATTAATACTCCCTCCATTCTCTTTAATACGTAACCCGTTCATGCAAGTGATGTGGAACAAATGTCCTCAATTGAAATAGACATATAGGAGACGTGAGAGAGTGATTTTGTTGTATAAATATATATCGATATATCAACGCCAAATTGATCAGACTGATCATTGTCGATAAGAGGAGCATCGAACCACACTGTCGGATCATATGCATAATTACAGCTTAAATCTGCGCCTTTGATGGGCATGGGCCACTGGAGTTGGTGGTCGAATCCACACACACACACACTTGTAATTTAATTTATTGCGGATTTTTAGTAGGGCGCATTCTGTGTGTTTCGTAGTGTTGGTTTTGGGTCGAGGGGAGTTGCGGTTATGAAGTGAAATGTCAGTGAACTTTCAGTTTCCATTTCTGTAGGTAGTACAAGAAACTATATTTAAAAACACGTTTATGAACACAACAACACTTTTGAAACCTCAGCGGGATAAGATCGTGCATCTTGTTGATGTATGGCCCTTCAGCCTGATGCGGAGACTCGTCACTAATGTCAGGTTTCCGCGTCACTATCAACTTATCTGGGTTTATTTATACAATTTTATGCTAATAGTATTCCAACTCCGTATAAGCTCTGGCGGCTCATGAATCTTATTTGTACATCTAGTTTCAATTTATGTTATATACATCGTATCTATATTTGACTTACTGCCTGATGACTGCACTTTACCTAAACATTTCCACGTCATTAGGGTAACCACATAATGGTCTGCATTTTGTCTGACCATGTTAAACTCTAAACACGTTTAGATTATGGGGATGTGTTTAGGTGATGACAGCACTTATTTAAAAAGGTCACATGCAACCAAAAAATCAAACATAATTAAAACACAATTATCACTTCTTCATGACATATAATATGCATTGCTGATTATGAAAAAACAAATAAACAAAATTATAAGCGTATAATCGCAAATCAAAAGTGCAATATTTTGTACTTGGGTTTACCTCCCTCGAAACGAAGCAGCCGGGATACCGAACCCAGTCAAAAGGGGGTGTGTGCACTCAAGTGTAACGGCTGGTTCATTTGCAGATGCCGCCTTCACGGCTCATTGTGTGTGTATATATAGAGATGTTGGGTTTTGTAAATACATGCTCATTTTTTGTGTATAACATTTTGCAATCAACAGACATCATAACATGTCATGTGTTCAAGTATCACACCTGCCTGTCTGTGTAATTACATAATGTGACAGAGACCGAACTCGGGCCATAAACAATGCGTTTTGTTTATGGTGTATAGCCTGATTGGTGTTAAGTTCGAATTGCATGTGGTCAGTGATAGCAGCTGTGTATTGAATATTGTCATTAGCAGACAGGCAGGCAGACACACAGGTGTCAATAAAACAAGACATTGAGTTTTGTCTGTGACAACGACATATCTATATCACAGTTAGAAATTGTGTCAACGCTAAATAATGACATTGCTTTTAAGTATCGAACTGAGAAAGTGACTCGGTAAGAAGAACGTGTGGTGAAATAGACAAATGAAATTATATAAACAGTTAATTTACTGTCATAACATATAAAAAGCTCGCGCCTGTGAGATATCAACAAAACATTAGAAAAATAGCTCACACCAAAGCCTTCACCGAGTATTCACCCGACAACCCGCTTCCAAGCTGCGCGAACCTATTTACTTGCGCACGTGTTATGAGCGCAGCCCAGCTGTTGAAACCCGTTTTCCCCAGAAAAGTCTGGGGAAAATTAGTGAAACGTTTGAACTCCGATTTCGCGTTTTTTTTCATCGCGTTATTTTTCAACTTTATAAGTTGAATTTGCATTTTTGACGATTTGTTTCGGTATGTCCATACCGAAAGGTATCAGAATCTGCAAAGTTGTGTTTTACGTTGCATGTGAGTTAAACATTTCTGTGTTATTAGGATAACCTCACATTGATCTGCTTTTTTGCCTTGCCATGTTGAAATTCTAAACATTTACGTTGGGATGTGTTGAGGTGGCACTGGGACGAGAGCTCATTTCATGTGTTTAGACACTAAACGTGTTTAGATAGAACACACTCGTTTAGGCTTTGCACCATTCTAAACGTGTTTTAGTATACATTCTAAGACATTTTTAACAGAAAATATTAGTGTTCTTTCAGGTGACTCAGTTTCGAGATTCTCCATACCGGCGTTAAACTCAGGGAACATTCTGGGAACTCCGATAAACCCTTAAATCAGACCGACATGCACGTTACTGTTACATATTACAGTATTTTATTATTTTAAAAACTATAATTGATTTTATGTCTTGTCGGTTTCGGGATCCCTCTTTCTCCCTCTGTTATGACTCGGTAACGGCGTCCATTGTGTGAAACACCGACAGGTACCAGTGGTATTTTTGTCAAAACACCGACAGGTACCAGTGGTATCTTTGTCAAAACAGCGACATGTACCAGTGGTATCTTTGTCAAAACACCGACAGGTACCAGTGGTATCTTTGTCAAAACACAGACAGGTACCAGTGGTATCTTTGTCAAAACACCGACAGGTACCAGTGGTATCTTTGTCAAAACACCGACAGGTACCAGTGGTATCTTTGTCAAAACACCGACAGGTACCAGTGGTATCTTTGTCAAAACACCGACAGGTACCAGTGACAGGTACCAGTGGTATCTTTGTCAAAACACCGACAGGTACCAGTGGTATCTTTGTCAAAATGAAATTAGTGCCATATACATTTGTTTGTACTGAATTCGAAATTCGGGGCGCAAGAAAATACTAAAAGGGAGTAGCATGTCCTTTTCTTAGTTTGTCTGTTGTTATTGTTTTTGTGTGTGTTTTTTTGGGGGGTGGGTTTTTTTTGTTTTGTTTTGGTTTGCTTGTTTGTTTTTGTTTTGTTTGGGGGATGTTTTGGGTTTGTTTTGTTGTGGCTTTTGGGGAAGGGGTGTTTGGGTTTTTCGGGGAGGGGTTGTTGGGGTTGTGTGTTTTTGTTGTTTTGTATTTGTTTATTGTTTTGTGTGGTTTGCTTTGTTTTAGTTTGTTTTTTTTTCGGTATTTTGGGGTTTTCGTTGTTGTTTTGTATTTGTTTATTATTGTAGTTTTTTTGTTTGGTTTTGGTTTTGGGTTTTTTGGTACCTTTAGTTTGTTGTTTTTTCGGTATTTTTGTTTCGTTTTGTTTTTTGGGTTTTGTTGTTTGTTTTGTTTTTTGTTTTGGGATGTGTACATATATCTATATAAGTAGGAATAATGTTGTTTGTATCATACTGAAGCCGAAAGTCGGCAACAGCGTAGTCGGCTACACACGACAAACATTTGTTGTTAGGGACACATTCCACCTGAACAGGATTAGAGCATGTAAGATACATGTACACATACAGGTCAATATACTACACGTCATCATCGCTGTATATGGCCTTATCACCGACAGTGACGTACGCATATTTCTTGTTATATTTTAGGTAGATGCATGCGTGGCATTATTTATAGACGGGGTTAAAGATAATTAAATAAAGCTCTTCGTCATGCCTACCGTATTTCATAAAACCGTCCTGCCATGAACACGGGTTTACCGATGGAGTCGCCATGGCCACCATGGTGTCATCACTATTTTTAAGTTGTCAAGTCATATAATGTTCACTACTATTCGACCTGTGAAGGTCCGGGATAGAACATTGATCTTCAGTAACCCATGCTTGTCGTAAGAGGCGACTAACGGGATCGGGTGGTCAGGCTCGCTGACTTGGTTGACACATGTCATCGGTTCCCAATTGCACAGATCGATGCTCATGCTGTTGATGACTGGATTATCTGGTCCAGACTCGAATATTTACAGATCGCCGCCATATAGCTGAAATATTGCTGAGTGCGGCGTAAAACTAATCTCACTCCCTCACTCACTACTATTCAGTATTTACGCCCAATGGAATATAGGATTAGATTTCGGCATATAACTGATCATGATTAGGCGGTGACGTTTTAGACTATCAACATGCTTCTTAAACCATGGCATCTCAAATATTCTAAACTTAGCTACTTTGGCGCGTGTATGTGTGCGTCTGCGTGCGAGTGCGTACGTATGGAAGTGGATGTCCACTATATTCACAGGCGGTGGGGTAGCCTAGTGATTAAAACGTTCGCTTGGGTACAATGTGTGAAGGCAAATTCTGGTGTCCTCCCATGTGATATTGCTAAAAGCGGCATAAAACAAAACTCACTCACTCACTCACTATATTACCATTATCTGACGAGGTCGAAGTTCTTCACACACTTGTGGACGAGGACGGTATTTAATAGGGACGTATGCATGGAGTTGAACTGAGGAGAAACGACTTTCCTTTATTTTCCGATAAAGACCTGTCAAGGTTCCTCTATCTATCTATATATATTTGAGCACAGCTAAACGGTTCCACGAGAATAATGCCTGGGTATACACTGAAGATTCACATTCCAGGTCAACAACATACATAGCGACACTGTTCAAGAAAGGGTTTAGTTGAAGAAAATCGGGGTATAATTGTTCTGGGGGTGCCCCAGTGAAGAACGCCTTTTGAATTAGTCTATCTCACAGTCCCTGAAACCGCCTCCGTGGTGTAATGGGTAGAGCGTCCGCCCGGAGAGCGAAAGGTCGCGGGTTCGATCCCCGACCGCGTCATACCAAAAGACGTTAAAATATGGTACTTGTTGGTCCCTGCCTGGCGCTCGGCATTAATGGGTACAACAAGGACTGGTCGGCTCGGAGTCAGTATAATGTGTCTGAGTGGGGTATTCATGCTTCACTGCGGCATGGTATCTCAGTGGGCTAGCACTATAAAACCAGCTTCAGTCTGGGCTAGTACAAGCAGCCTCACATACACATACACACGCATGCACGTCGTCATATGAGCGAAATATTCTCAAGCACGACGTAAAACCCAATGTCACCTCACCTCACAGTCCCTGAACCACTTTACTGCTACTGCCTAGCCCTCCCTGCAATGCTAAAGCCTTAAATGAAGCAAGTCTAGATTTCCCCAGGTCCCGAATCTCCAAACTCACTGGGGCCCCTTTTCAATTTGGGTTTATTTGTCACTATAAAAATGATATATATCCAGGAACTAAGCGTTAGTCTACTATTGTATGAAAACCTTTCGCTGTGGCTAACCTCATAGTACACGCATTGGTGAATAAATAAATATGTCAGCCTGCCCTAACCGACTGGATTTACGCCCGAACTGAAACTGATACATGTTTTGTATCACATGTACCTCACAGTGATTCGTCAAGTATCAAAGGCGAGAAATTATTATTGTTTGACAGAGGAATAGAATGCAGTCCGTGGACAAAATGCAGTCCGTAACTCACCTTTGGTATAATAGAACGTGTCCTTTGTTATATTATGGGGCGGTGGGGTAGCCTAGTGGTTAAAGCGTTCGCTCGTCACGCCTAAGACCCGGGTTCGATTCCCCACAATGTGTGAAGCCCATTTCTGTTGTCCCCCGCCCCGCCGTGATATTGCTGGAATATTGCTAAAAGCGGCGCTAAACCATACTCACTCACTCACTCATTTGTTATATTAGAGGTTTTGTTTGTTTGTGTGTTTTTGTTTTGTTTGTCCTTTTTTTTTGTGTGTGTGGGTTGGTTTTTTTAACTCCCCACTAAGCATTATTTCAGCTGTATGACAGCGATCTGTAAATTATCGAGTCTGGACCAGAAAAACAGTGCTTGAGATCATGAGCATCAATGTCCGCGACTGGGATAAGATGATACGCATCTACCAGGTCAGCGAGCCTGACCACCCGATCCCGTTAGTCGCCTCTTGCTACGTATACAATATGAACATATTTGAAGAGATTTATCATTTGCCCAGTCTAACTAAATCTTGTTTTGTACTAAATGACTGCAGATAAATCTTACTACTCTAACCTATCATCGATGCTCATGTTGTTGATCACTGGATTGTCTGGTCCAGACTCTATTATTTACAGACTGTTGCCATATAGCGGGAATATTGCTGAGTGCGGCGTGAAACAAAACTCACTCACACTAAACTTGCATTTGTCGACATGATAACATCTGATTGTCATGCTTGAAAATTGGATTTGGCCAATAACGTACAAACATTATGGAAATATTCAGGCGTAAAACTTAACTCAATAATTCATAAATACATAAGAAAAAACGTGGCAAATTCTTCTATATATTTGTAGACTTCAAAAAAGCCTTCGACACTGTTGATAAGAAATAAATTAATGTATATTCTTTTGAATAATGATTTACATGGCAAAATAACCTCTCTGCTTCGCAATATGTATTCGAATGTGAGAGCAGCTGTGAGATGCAGTAAGCAGACTATGACTGATGTATTTAAGTCGACAGCCGGAGTCCGACAGGGTTGTATACTGTCTCCCGTTTTATTTATTCTATATATAGAGGAACTCGTAAACGATATTGTGAATAGCGAATACAGTGGTGCATTCATTGATGAAACTGTAGATGCATTATCTATCATATTATTTGCGGACGACGTCGCCATATTTGGAGATAGTGTCATAAACTTGCAGAAGAATATAGATGTTCTTAAATCATATTGCAAAAAATGGGGACTGTCGATTAATACCGAAAAGACTAAGATTGTTGTATTTAAAAAAGGTGGTGGACTTTCAAAAAATGAAAAATGGTTTATTGGCTCTGAAAGACTGGAATCTGTTTCCTATTACAAATATCTCGGAATAGTGTTTTCATGCCGAAACCTGTTTTCAAGAGCTTGTGAGGTTCTGTGTTAACAAGCCGAGAAGGCGTTATATCCTATCAAAAAAATTATATGTCGATTTAAATCTCTTCCCCCAGATACATGCCTTAAGATTTTTGATGGCAAAATTCAACCAATCTTGCTCTACGGCTCAGAAATTTGGGGAACAATGTATCGTCATAACATTGAAAAAGTCCACTCTAAGTTTTGCAAATTTGTCTTAGGAGTTCGTTATCGCTCTTGTAATAAAGCTGTTTTAGCGGAATGTGGAAGATATCCACTCCAAGTCAATTATTAAACAAGAGTTATATCATGCTGGATACGACTACTTAGCCAGCCAGCCACAACACACTCTAAACGTTGCTATAATATGATGAAAAATCTAGATGATAATGGAGATACTAACTGGACCTCCTCAGTTAGAACATTGTTATTTCAATACGGTTACGCACATGTATGGATCCACCAAACAGTTGGAGATCCTAATATGTTCTTAAAGCTATTCAAACAACGCTGTAGAGATATATATTACCAAGAATGGTCATCCGATATTGCAAGCTCCAAATATTTGCATGCATATTCACTATTTAAACATGACATTGTCCATGAAACATATTTAGAAGTATTATCCTCTATGCAACTCCGCAGATCTCTTACAAAATTTGGGGCGGTGGGGTAGCCTAGTGGTTAAGGCGTTCGCTCGTCACGCCGAAGACATGGGTTTGATTCCCCACATGGGTACAATGTGTTTAGCCCATTTCTGGTGTCCCCCGCCGTGATATTGCTGGAATATTGCTAAAAGCGGCGCAAAACCAAACTCACTCACTCACTCTTACAAAATTTAGATGTGGCATCAGTAAACTGAATGTACAAACCTATAGAAGATCCAAAGATGATGATATCAGTTCTGCCATGTGCGCTCATTGAGTCAATATTGTCCAGGACGAGTACCATGTTCTATTACAATGTCCTGTTTTTTCTGATTTACGCATCAGGTATATACCACAATATTATTGTGTAAATCCCAACATACAGAAGTTTGTAAATTTACTTAATACCCAAAATGCAAATGTTATTTTACGCCTAGCCATATTTGTAAACAAAATCCATAACGTTTTATGATACTTATAAATGCCAGTGTACTTCTCATGCCAGCGCTCCAAAGAACATGATGTAAAAATGTCACTGTACTTTTGGCCTCATGGCCACTCTACGAAATAAATCTGTCTGTCTGTCTGTATTCAGGCGTAAAACAGTTTCCGAAACATCTGATACGAAGCAACATACTATAACCCATAACTTTATGACCCAACACTGCCGCTGTTACAGGTCATTGGCTCCCTCCCTCTGCAAGCCGTCTGCTTTCTGCTGTTTATTTCGTTGACAGTTACATAGACAGATTCTGTAATACAAATGCATAAAATCGGTGATTTCCAATGTGATTAGGTTGTCTGACAAAACATCAACTTGCACAGTTTGAGATCGATTGGGTCATTGGATGAAGAGATATTTACAAACAAACGGGCCCACATGCATTTCATGCCAAACTATAGACACCATCCAGCATGGGTATGCGCTTACCTTTGCCCAGCACATGTCTTTTCCAATGACAAAATACAGACATACATAAAAAATATTTCAAGAGAACAGTCTTTTGCATTTTTGTTATATTTACGACGGATGACATTGACTGAACGGATTTTCTATTTTGAGTTAGAGAAAATACCCATGTAGCATATATCGCATCCAACAATCAATAACTATCTTTTGACATCTAATAACAAACCAGATGGCATCATAATCACCGTAACTCATGTATTTTGTTATGTGAATTCCAAATACTCGATCAACCATAGTTTATGTATGTACATTTATAACGGCGTGCATTCACTTTGGATTGAACATTACTGCAATAACGAAATAATGAAATACGCAGTTTTTCAGGCTCAGAATATTTATTTCAATATTACGGTTTTCCTCCAGTCTGACAGGTTAAGAAAATCAATACAATGGTTTCATTGCCTGCGTGAATCTATATATTTATTTATCAGTACAAACCAACATCAGCATCTGTCACACACTCCCTCTCCACTTCCGTAATACCACATCAACAACACAGACAATCAACTCCAATCTTCTCGATCAGACTCATAAAATATACATTATTTTCATTATACGTTAGTTACTCATGTGAACATATTTTGGCTGACAAGATTAATCTCATTTCGTTCTTGGTACGACTGTTGGATTATGAAATAGTATCCAAGGTTTCAGAGATCTTTGGAAAGACGATTGTCGACTCGATGAAACTAAATGAAGATAGGGTTATATGAACTAGATGACAATATAAATATATGTAAGCGCGGTATGTTGATTTTATGACGGGAATAAAACAAACGTAGTTATGAGATCACGATCAATATCAGTCATGGCACAGCCCGTCCTCTACACAGACAGTCACAAGCCAAAGTACCACCCACACCGCATAGGTGTACATTTGGGTTATGCAGCCAACCCACGTACTGCAAGTGCTTAAAGCAGATTAAGGGAACAAATTAACAATGATCATTTCATTTGCACCTCTTATTTTGGACCGTCAACGAATGCCCACAAAAAAGTTCGTGAGATGTACACTTTCAGCTGTAACCCCATGGGTTCCATCTGACGGTGTTAACACAACGGGGTATGGGCAGGGATAATCATCGGGTTGCTGCACGTGAGAAGATGCTCGGCGAGTTGAGAAAAGAGGCGCGAACGTTCTTGTAGAAGATCCTTGACCTTGGCATGGAGGGCCGTGTTCTTTTGCTGAAGCAGTTCCATCTCCTGAAAAGCACAAAGTATATCAAAGACTAAGCTAAGCTGAAAGTTTGGCTTTCATAATTACGAAGTTCTTTAGAGGCATATAGAAGTTGGTATTCAAATATTAGACAAAATATTATGGATGTCAACTTCTTCTTTATTGTATAACAATATAAAAGAAGTTGCATCCATAATATTTTGTATTATATTTCAAAATTACGTTTTCAAATGTACACCGGTATCGTTCACGCCATAAAATGTAACATGTTATTAATTCAATTTATCTCATTTTAATTTAATCTTATCTATAAAACCCCTTGTGAAAAATTGTGAATTCCGTTTAGACTATACTTTGAGCTTATTATATGAGCCCCATCCAGCCGTCCCCGTCCGCATACGTCGAAGTGAAGTACATGTCAATATATGGTCAGCGAATGGAGAATTTTAAGTATACTTTTCGTCATGGTAACTGGGCTTGAACTGTTTCCCCATGTCGCAGCTATTTATTTCAGTCTGATATTTGCGGGTAACGACAGTGTCTGGATTAACGAGGTTTCCCAAATGTAGAAGTTGCTGACATGTTACTCCAAACGTGTTCTGCAAAAAGTCACTTTCCCAAGCAATATATTTAAATCAGGGCCTGTATATTGAGACAGTATACACTGACTAGTTACCTATTAAATACCTATTTATCTTAACACGCCAACTCACAATTAGCATCAACTGCACGTGCAGCACGTAATTCTATGCATGGAATGCTGAGGTTAAATTTGACGTCAATAACTTCTTCCACGTGATCAAATGACAGTATTTCATTGGACAAGAGATTTTAGCTGCGGCCGACCTGCAGGTGCGCGTCTGTTTCATCCTTCCTCTTCAGTCGGAACCGTTTAGCTGCTTGTCGGTTCTGTTCCTTTCTCTTCCCCCTCTTCTCTATTTCCTCTGCCGTCAGCTGCAGTAACACACGAGACTGCAGGTTAACCAAGCACTAACCATTTGTTTCCACAACACTATTCGTGTTTGTGACCCAAATCGCTAAATTTGTGTAACTTTTAATTATATATACTCATGGAAACGAATAATGTAACACATGAAAGTGCAAGTGTTCCTTTATTCTCTTTCAGGTTTCTTCACAAGGTATGTATTGCTCTGTGTGTGAAATTCTGGAAATAAATAAAGGGACACTTGTACTTTCATGTGTTCCTTATTCGTTTCTATGAGTACATATCTTATATACGTGTAGTGTCTTCTTTTGACAAAAAGCAAATAGGAAATATACAAATCATCGCACCGCATTACGTGAAACATTCAACTGCTAATACAAAATGGTAAAAAAAAAAAAAAAGAATAATATTTTCTGTTCCAGCTCGATTATACCCACGTCGTTGTCATGTTGCTTGAACGTGGGTGACTGCGGCGCTAGGATATATTCACTCACTTCTTGTTTATAATATGTTTTCAGCGAATATTGTTTGTGTTATTATAACAAATGTACTAGTCGTGATCAAAACGCAGTAGACTGTCACAAAACTGTTGTCCCTTTTGAATACTAGTATTTACGTTTCTCAAATCGAATCAGAGTGTACATGTATTTGTCCAGCAGCTAAAACGTTATATATATATATAAATATATGTTTACGGATCGTGTGAAAGCAATATACATCGGTGCAGAGGTTACTTGAATAAAAAAAATAATTTAAAAAGAAATCTAGATCGAAAACTCTGAATGAGGGACGAATGAAAAATAAAGGCACTGGAAGTGTCAAAGACTGACTGCTGAAACCTTTATTCACGACGAAATATCCAGTAGTGTTTTATAACAAAGTGTATTTTCAGTTTGGAAATTCACGTTTTGTAGGCTGAAGGCTGATCAGCATCAAGTGAGTGAGTGAGTATGGTTTTACGCCGTTTTTAGCAATATTCCAGCAATATCACGGCGGGGGACACCAGAAATGGGCTTCACACAATGTGCCCATGTGGGGACTCGAACCCGGGTCTTCGGCGTGACGAGCCAACGCTTTAACCACTAGGCTACCCCACCGCCCCTCAGCATCAAGCTTTCCTTTTAAATCACTACTGATTTAGCCAGACAGAATCACCTGTTTGCAGTGTATCACATCACTATGTAAATAGTTTTGTGCACGGGAACATGGCTGCGTTCATTGAACTAATGTTGGTGATAATGGTCTGGGTAAAAAGCACGATGATATGTTTGTTCTGTAATATTCACACCAATTCATACACAAACTGCAATAAATTTAAAGTAACTTGAAATCGACAATCAAACACACAGCGGTGTTTCAGGATCATACTAAATATAATCTGTTACGTGAATACTGCTGACATCTGAAACAACTATCGAAATCGAAATCGCGTAAACGAAGCCTAAAAACACATATCAATATACTGAGAAAAACAAACAAAGATCAGAGGAAAATTAAAGCGTTCCTTAATTATTTTCCAGTTTTCATCACCACAGCGCTATTCAAAACTGGTGATGTAAACTGGAAAATATTAAAGGAACCCTTGAATTTTCCTCTGATCCTTTATTTGTTTTTCTCAGTATATTGATATGTGTTTTTAGGCTTCGTTTACGCGTGTACACAAAATACGCACGCGCCCCTCCATGCTATGAAAACATACTAAAACAAGAGTACTTCGCATTTATCCGTTTGTTTTAATGAGCGGTGGAATTGTGTATAAACTGAACAAACAATTGGGATCATGAAATGTTCGATATAGCGTACACATAAAAGGAAACTCAACCTCGCGACAAAACTTATCCCCCAGATTCTCCTAATCCCAAACTATTTCTGTTGCGTATATAAACGAGAGGAATTATCTACCTCTGCAGTCGTATGCTGAAGATATCGATTGATGAAGATTGTGTAGACACTGATCAGTAAATTATGGCAAGCGGATGAGAAATGATAAAGTCGCGTAATATCCGTACAGCTTCTACAATCTTATCTACTCTGACCTGAATACAATTATGTTTTCTCACGTCACCTAACAGAAATGTAACACAATCATAAATATATGTAATTAAATATACTGAGTACCCCAGCAATAATATTAATTCTGTTCATCAGTATTAATTATCAACAATGCGAATGACGCAACTTTCGTCATTTCAGGTTTTGGAGAGGAACGATTGTTAGTAATACAATACAAACAAAAGTTAAACAAAACTTTCCCTAACCCTCATTTATAGATATTACGTAGCGATTAATCAACGCCATGACTGTCGAATCACAATATTTTCTTGCTCATGTCAAAAGTCCTGTATTATTACCTCGTGCGAGTGGGAAGTAGAAGTGTTAGAGCAGGATACATTCAGCTCGTCTTTTCCCTCTGTAAGTCTGCGAGACTGTATCTTATATCGGAGTTCCTGTTTCAGGAGGGGTGTGATGGAGTTACTCGCCAACGCCCGCTCCTGGGCGTTCAGCAGTTCCTGGTCCTGAATACAACCAACATCGACATTGCCAGGTAAGTTAAAATCAAATATATCTTCTGAAAACATTTTCAAAAAGGAAGACTGGAAATAACGCGGAATCACGTGTGTGTAGTACCGCCGTGCTGTAGCGTAGCGCCACGCGACTCAACTGTCAGGTCGATGTAGTGCGGTTACTGTTGTTGTTATCGCGCATTAACGCGCGTTACTCTCGAACCCAAGGCTCGTTTGAAGCCACGAATGACATTACGTCAGCAAGGTGAGTCTATTTATAGCAGAACTTGTCGCGGCAGCTCGTGTGGACTTGTCAGACTTTGCTTAGCTTGGCGGGACGAGGCTAGCGGTGTGTCGCTGAACAATCTGTCACAGTGCAGAAGGGCGACTCATGTTTAGCCGACCGCACAAGTTCAATCTACATTTTTTAATATCATGTATCAATAATGATAATAGATAAATCATATTTTTCTTAATCCAGATGGCATACCACAGGGAACAAATATAATCAACTGATTTTATTTGGTTTAGTCGCTTTCCCACCTGGAATCTTGTTACTTGTCGAACTGGTGCATCCTTTTGTCGCTTTATGGGTCACCAAATGCTGTCTATATGGATACAGTTTTTGTATCACACACACACAAAAAATCAATGAAAAGATTAAATAAATATTTATTGACAAATCATAAGTAAAATTAAATTAATTCATTATTCATTAAAGCGGTCTTCATTACATCAATTTGTTTATGCCCAATCTCTACACGTTGTACAGGGTCATCTGGTTTGTGGTCAAATGAAAAGAAAGTGAAACGAAGTTTTTACTTTTTCCGACTTTTCAGGAGATGGATTAAGAACATCCATATTTAGGTAAAGATATTACAAATATCCTGGACTGATTTGCCGCTTGAACATTTGATGTAGTGATATTTTAGTGTTTCATTGAGTGGCATATTAGAAGTTTGGAAGTACAATATAGAACAAACTTTATTGATAACAACTTCTTCTATTAGTGAGTGCGACGTTTCACTACAGATTCTTGTACCGTTGTCAAGCATGGACAATGGTACAAGAATCTGTATAGAAACGTCGCTCTCACGAATAAAAGAAGTTGTTATCCATAAAGTTTATTCTATATTATTTTAGTGTTAATTGAGAACTTCCGATTTATGACGTGTCGACTAACTTAAAATTTATTTTCAAATTTAAACCATTAAACGTACACAGCCATCGCTCGAACGAACTCTCCTCTGATAAACACAGATCACTTTTAAAAGTTCAATGTTGAACCCATGGCTTCGGAACAGTCTTGTTCATACGCCGTGGGTCTTTTACGGCGCTTCTAAAACTGACGAAAGCCTGGCATTTGGACCACTGTATTGAACAAGAGAAACGTCGATATTGATATTTGTGTCGAGTCATTGTTGCTGTAGTTATTGGCTCCCTTCGAGCATTGTAGTGACATGGAACTTTTGTCAACCGTAAAACACCAAACCAGCATATACAGTATTTACAAGACAAGTTCACATTCACGATGCCCTTTAATAAAATACACTAGGTAAACAATTCTTAAGTATAAAATATACAGAACTTATTGCAATGAAGAGTCATTACGTTCGTATCGGAATCATACATCGTTTACGAGTAGAGTTTATGACTCATGAAATCAATAGGACACTTGTTATAATCTGTATTTATGTACATTAAATAGGAATATCCCCCAGTTATGTAATTAGTGGGAACAATTTATGATATCAATAGACGGAGCCAAGCTCTAAGATCCGATCGCACCAGTCCCTGGGTCGCACTGCCTCCTCGTTGTGAGTACATGCTTCAAACTGGTTCTTGGCTGGTCCGCGCCGTACCCGTGTTCCGTGGTGTCAAGCTGGCAGTTGACATCCAACCTGTGTCGCTTTGGGCTTTCCTATTGCTATGGGATACTAGAAAGGAAATTGTCGCGTTGTTGCCCTTGCAAACTCACGTAAAATTTACCAGGCTGGAAATCAACGCGACAATGTTCCTTTTGATAGTCCATAGCGAGTAGACTCACCGTGAATGGTGCACTTTCTGGAAGGTGTTGGCATAGTCTGTGTTTTATTCATGTTATT
Source organism: Haliotis rubra (assembly GCF_003918875.1). NCBI lineage: Eukaryota > Metazoa > Mollusca > Gastropoda > Lepetellida > Haliotidae > Haliotis > Haliotis rubra. The sequence continues at coordinate 1,615,481 of NW_025765514.1, read as the reverse complement.
TCTGGAGATAAAAATCAATTTTAAAACATTTATAGTTAGAATTTATTGATACTGATTAATAACAAATTATAGAATTCGTCCGTGGTGCTCATGTGAAATGGGAACGCATGCCCATGAAAGTAATACTATCCCGCCATCCCCGTCTCATTAATGGAATGTTCTTGTGCATTGACAATGGTCAATTGTGAGTTCTTGTCCAACTCTATCGGTGTCACCACTTATCAAAGTTGGTTTGTCGTTCATGTTTGTTGATTAGCATATCATAACAATAATATGCCTCGCCCGTACTCAAAAGCTGAAACATATTCGCATTAAAGCTATCGGCCAAACATATACTGCGAGGTTTTTACTTTTATCCCACTTACATGTCCTATTTTTTATTCATCTTTTCATTCATTCAATTTTCTGGCCACTGTTTTTGTAGTTTATTTTCATTTTGTTATTTTCAGTTGATAGCTGGTTCCCGTTCTTGTTCAATATCAAATAATCTTTAAGTATAAAATTAACACAATATTCGGATTTAATCATTTCGACGTACATACAGTTTAGCATTTACTCAAAAAAGGTTCTCACTCCATTAGAAATCACTTAATGTAAGTGTGAATTCCTAAACAAAATACGTTAAAAATATATTGATTAAAAATTACGGTTTTTGTATGAAGCTCTTTAAGAGTTTTATATGTCTGTATTAATAGGAGAATCATTAATACCTTTTAAAAACTACCTGTCGAAATTGTCATAGAAAATAAAAACAAGGATATAATTTAATTTACTTTGATTTTTTAACTTTATATTTCCCCGCCTCAAGGCTTTATTCCGAGATTTGAGTTTCATTAACATATTGCCCCAGGATACGCTGAAACACGCGTATCCAATCTTGAATTTGGTAGTGATGTGGTCTTCAGCTGTCTCCCGAAAACCTACTGACAGAAATAACAAATACATTGCCAAGGCACATGTTACCTTTTAGTCTAGCATGTTCCAGTGTACAGTGGGATATGAAGAATATTTATATTGCCTGGCAAAAGAAAGCATAAAAAGACATTCGTTATCACACCGTTATTAGGCTGAAGACAGTCGCCAGAGCACCGTGGACGAAAGGTCAAAACACAACTATTAAATCCATCAATTTCGGAAAACCATGTCTAGTTTGTTTTATTTAAATATAATAACAGAAAGGCCATTTCTATAACTTTTAAATAGACAGGATGGGTTTGTTTGCATTTTCGACACATTTCCCGGATCCCCCATGCAGATATTGCGTTGATACCTTAACCAGGCTCAGATATACATATATAGAGGATATTAATGAGTTCCCATATCATACTATGTTTACGACATGAGGGCCTAAATGTTGGTATTTCCCGAGCGAGAGCGAGGGGTATACCGATATTTAGGCACGAGTGCCGTAAGCCGTGCCGTAAACCGCACAAGTGCCGTAAACATAGTATGATATGGGAACGAATACAATATTCTGTTTATTACCGAAGTTGTAAATTGAGGAAAATACACCCAAATCTACTTTCAAACATAGGCTGGCAACCCGACGTCGCCGCATGTTGAAAGCAACGTCACGAAAAAGTGATATATGAAAAATATGAACTCCGATATTTTCGCCATCGTAGGTAATTTATATATATATATATATATATATATAGTGTGTGTGTGTGTGTGTGTGGTGATCTTTATGGAGAAACATGTACATATCAACTACACCCCCTTCCCATATTTAAATATTCACATGTACAAATCTGATGACCCCACCCCTGCCTCTAGTACGTGTACAAAATTGATTATCGTGGACCCATCGTTGTTTATAAAGAAAGTCACTTGGATGTATGTTCAACACACAAGAAAGACGGTATATGACGGATGAAGCTTTATTTGTGATCCTATAAGATGTGTCCGAGGACTGAAGAAACGTAACAAAATGGTTATCAATCAACAAATTAACAAGTCTGACGCAACACATCATCATACCACGTGACGACAGTGCACGCGCTTGCTTATGACGTCACACTGTTAAGGTAGTATGACTGATATGTCCACAGTTCTCAAAGTCATTAAGCTTATTCATCATAATTGCAGTAATGGATAATGCATGAATATTCAGTATGTCGTCATGACAACAACCCCGCACATGCGCATATCAGTCACGCAAAGGTTATATGTAAATGAGCATGTGATTACGTATTAACAAAATGATAAAATATACGATGTAACACAATCGTTCGATTTTAAATAATATTCTGTCTTGAAAAAATAGTTCAAATCTAAATCTACTTCCGTACATGAACAAGGTAGATTGTTGGAGTTAATCGGCTACAACTACTGTATCTATAATGATACACTTGTCGCCTTCAGCCAACTTTAAACATATCATAAACAACATCCGTATCTAAAACGTTATCTTCCGCTATCCAGGTCCCTCCTCTGGACCAATCACCCAACTTCCGCAGTTCATCAATTTCCACACAAAAATAACAATGTTTGGTTAATTTTATGAAATATGCTGATAAAAGACCACTTTTCGCGATCCTCAAGGGATGAACGTGATGTCTTATAGAAAACAATATTTTCAAACAAAAACGTAAAAACAAACACATAGTTTCATTTTATTACAATGCCCTTTTTCTTTAAAAAAATGGGTTAAATGGGATATATAATGCAAGAACCACGTATGAAAAACTAGCGGCAACGAATAACGAAAGTTAAACTTACGTTGCCAAAGCAACGGCAATTCCGATCTGCTCTGACTGCCGGAATCACACGAGACTGGTATGTGATGACACAGTTGGATAGTTTCTTCCGATAATATTATTGAACACTTGTTGACCACTGTTCCTATACCCACGTGTAATTGTCATGCTCGAGGCTGGCAGCGTTGCCTCGGTAACGGTAACAAAAGCTAGCTATATACAGTGTAGAAAACTGCTAAAGGTGAAGGCTGCTGGTTGACTGACTTTGGCAAAATGTTACTTGGAATGTGTCATACTCACTCGTACACCGGGTTAATTTTCAAAAAGAGCACCAAAAAATATCAAGTTGTTACAAATTAATACAATACAGAAATGATGAGTAGAATGGTCTAATCAATTCAGTTTCACAAACCACGTATTGTACCGCTAGGCACTGATAAAGCACTATAGGCAGCAGAGGCTGAGAACCTGGTTCCCCACTGTGGAAACATTCTGTTGAAACAAAGGCCATTTGAAGAGAACATACATCTGCAGATTGGAATAGCTCACAAATTGTGTTCTGTCCATTTTAAACATCAGTAGAGAAATAACGTAAATACCCATTATTTACTGAATGTGTTATTACGAATAGTTAATGGTCAACACTTGATTTCACACTGACAAAAATTTATATATCCACCCCTATCAATCTGAGAAGTGCATTATTAACATGACAGGTTTAAACCAGTGTATGAAATAAGCCAAAATCCAGCCAGACATCAGGGCTGGTAACTTCAAAATATTACCAGCCCAAAATGGATTTAACCAGACCAAATACGGTGAATTTACTCAGGTGTATGGAGCATCTAAATTTTTTACCAGACCATTGGGCTGGCTTGCTGTAAATTTAGACCTTCCGTCAGAAATCTAGATGTCTCGGTCGGGCCTTATTTCATACACTGTTTATACATGTAATCAATCATGTTTCTTCTTATTTCAAACATTATAATCCTCTCTTATGACCTGGTGATGAATCTCGCTTTCCCAGCTCTTCACTACATCACTCTGTGGTCTAAACTGTGATGAAATGTTCACCCTTCATACACCACCATGTATGTGCACGGTGTCACATTGACACAGAAATCAGCACTGACATGGTACTTGTCCTGACCTTAAGTAGACACTGGACTTCAGTGTGTGACAGCCCCTTCATTCATGACCAGCATGGCATCCTGCATCCGTCTCTGGTCCTCCACTGATGAAGCCCATAGAACAGGAATACAAGCTCAGTTGTTAAGTGAAAGTGTGGGTCTCATTAGCATTGTACTGCAATGCTTTTGGTGAGTAAACTACCATCTATACAATCCCACATGTCAATCCATTTCTTCTGATGTGTGAATCCATTTGCCCGATATGTGAATCCATAGTCAGAAATGTGAATCCTATACCATCCAATATGTGAATCCACTACCATCAGAAATGTGAATGCTGTATCATCAGAAATATGAATCCTGCACCATCAAAATGTGAATCATTTACTCTCTGACATGTGAATCCAAATCCTCAGAAATGTGAATCCACCACCATCAGACATGTGAATCCAAGCCAGACATGTGAGTCCCCACATCTCACGAGATTCCACCATCGCTGATCACTTACACTGATACACTATATTTACAATTTACAGGCCCTCATTAGCAGTTGCATTGCTGATACAGATTGGTCCGTGAACACATGGGCATCTCCTTGTATGCACTCAGTAGTTTAACTACCACAGAATCACCTGGTTTTCTCACATCTCACACCTATTACTGGGTTGCACCAGCTGACAAGGAGACCAGCTGTTAACTGGTGTCCAGCACAAGCTCTCTGTCAGTCTCTTTGCCCTTATGGTATACTGTGTTTCACACAAACTTTGACAGTTAACATAATACATGACACCTGGCATCATCAACCAGTTCATTCTTTCAATCTGACCACAACCATGCTGACTCTTAAATGTCACACCTCTCAAATCAAATCACACCTTTGCTATTCCTCGTCGAAACTGATGTGATCATTTTCAACATTCCTATCTAAACATTGATATTGTGTGGGTTAGGGGCTGGGATTAAAAAGATTATCTTCCAGAACATCCTCAAAAACTAATAATTTAGTGACACAAATGCATCAGTCATTGGACATGCTCTAAATACCGAGTTGTGGTTCCAAAACAAATTGTTCAGTTACATATTTTCGAGAAAACAAATGTATGTCTTGCAGTGCTTACTGAAAATGAATTCCTGACTTAAACAAATATATAAAATTATCAGCCACTCTTGGGTTGAAAGTGCAAAACCTGAAACTAATAGTCCTTATCTATGGCTTGTAATGACAATTTAGGATCAATCAGTGATCCCACACAAACCTGAGCCATCAGGGAAACAACCTAGAACATATCCATGTGTCTAGTTGGACCCCTGGCAAACTAGCAGAGGGAGACCCTTTCCTTACATGTAAACCAGTATTTTCTGGTTCGGTTTATATAAAAATATCTGAATACCTCTTAAGCTTGCTAAGCAGCCATGGTTGGTATGTTGCAAGTTAAAGCAGATTGGTGTAGCCCTGGTTATAGAAGTAATACATCAACATTCACTATCACACTTTGGTGAGCACTCTCATGGACACGCCAACATTGGGATATACTCTTACAGACAAGCCAACATAGCGATACACTCTCATATACACTCTCATGGACACACCAACATTGGGATACGCTCTTACAGACATGCCAACATAGCGATACACTCTCATAGACACTCTCATGGACACACCAACATTGGGATACACTCTTACAGACATTCCAACATTGGGATACACTCTTACAGACATTCTAACATTGGTATACACTCTTACAGACATGCCAACATTGGGATACACTCTTACAGACATGCTCACATTGGTATACATGCCAACATTGGGATGGGACACTAGTCTTACAGACATTCCAACATAGGGATACACTCTCACACGCTCTCACAGACATGCCAACATGGGATACATTCTTACAGATGCCGCTCTCACAGACATGCCAACATTGGGATACACTCTTACAGACATGCCAACATTGGGATACACTCTACAGACATGCCAACATTGGGATACACTCTTACAGACATGCCAACATTGGGATACACTCTCACAGACACGCCAACATTGGGATACCACTCTTACAGACACGCCAACATTGGGATACTCTCTTACAGACACTGCCAACATTGGGATACACTCTTACAGACACGCCAACATTGGGATACACTCTCACAGACATGCCAACATTGGGATACACTCTCACAGACATGCCAACATTGGGATACACTCTTACAGACATGCCAACATTGGGATACACTCTCACAGACATGCCAACATTGGGATACACTCTCAACAGACACAGCCAACATTGGGATACACTCTCACAGACATGCCAACATTGGGATACACTCTCACAGACATGCCAACATTGGGATACACTACAGACACGCCAACATTGGGATACACACTCTCACAGACACGCCAACATTGGGATACACTCTCACAGACACGCCAACATTGGGATACACTCTCACAGACTCTCACAGCCAACATTGGGATACACTCTCACAGACATGCCAACATTGGGATACAGACTCTCACGCAAACATTGGGATACACTCTCACAGACATGCCAACATTGGGATACACTCTCACAGACACGCCAACATTGGGATACACTCTCACAGACATGCCAACATTGGGATACACTCTCACAGACATGCCAACATTGGGATACACTCTCAGACACGCACAGACATGCCAACATTGGGATACACTCTCTACAGACACGCCAACATTGGGATACACTCTCACAGACACGCCAACATTGGGATACACTCTTACAGACATGCCAACAGACAGCCAACATTTGGATACACTCTTACAGACACGCCAACATTGGGATACACTCTCACAGACATGCCAACATTGGGATACACTCACAGACACGCCAACATTGGGATACACTCTCACAGACATGCCAACATTGGGATACACTCTCACAGACATGCCAACATTGGGATACATGCCAACATTGGGATACATGACACGCCAACATTGGGATACACTCTCACAGACATGCCAACATTGGGATACACTCTTCACAGACACGCCAACATTGGGATACACTCTCACAGACACGCCAACATTGGGATACACTCTCACAGACATGCCAACATTGGGATACACTCTTACAGACACGCCAACATTGGGATACACTCTTACAGACACGCCAACATTGGGATACACTCTCACAGACATGCCAACATTGGGATACACTCTTACAGACACGCCAACATTGGTATACACTCACAGACAGACACGCCAACATTGGGATACACTCTTACAGACACACCAACATTGTGACATAACTTTCACATTCCAACACTGGAACATGTCCTTTAACTCGGTACACAACACAGACTCTACTGAAATGTACAAGCCATTTAAACATACATGACAAACTAAAACCAAAGTTTTCATCAAATTACAATAATTAGCTTTGAAAATATCAAATTCTCACACTAAACATGGAAATATCCAATCATCAAGTGTACATCCATATTTGGCTTGTTGACTTCACAGGTTGCTACACAATGTCTGTGCTCATTTCTCACAGCTGCTTGAAGTAGCCAGTAGCTGGAGTAGCCAGTAGCTGGCGGACACAGAGCAGCTGAAGTAGCTGTCTACTGAGGATGCCTGAAGCTGTATCCTGATAAAACCTGAGAAAATCTTTCATTTTCTGTTATAGACCTGAGAAAACTGCTGTACAAAAAACGCTGTTTCTTACTTCCCCATGTTTATACAATCCGTGTGTTTTGACGATCTAACAATATTAAAATATTCAGCACACAGCCTGAATCTAAACCCACCTCATTCTCTATATGACCTTCACTTTTGAGGATAAACATGACAAATTATTTCAAAAAGGAGGTCACGTTGTTTATCAAAGACTGACAACATACAACGCTAACTGGCTCTAAAAGCTACAAAACTCCTTAAAACCAAACTGGCATGGATCCTGTTACCATAGTAACCATACCATGTTCCTTGCTAAAGCAATGCAACTAGAACATAATTATGTTGTAAATTACAGAGATTCTAAACATCAATCAATGGTCAATATTCAAAATTTCTATAAGAAACTAAAAAGAAGTAATTCTAAGTACTATATCATTATATATTACATTGATATAAAGTTATTAAGTACATATAGAAACTGTATGACAGTACATGAAGTGTTAGAGGTACAATAGAGCACAGTCACCATGGCAACTTCATAAACATAACATGGGTGAGAAAACTCTCCCTACTGTGCATGAAAATATTGTTGTCACTCTTACACATGATAAATATTATGTTATACCTTAAATGAGAATCACAAGTGAATTATTTTGAAAGAGAAGTTAAATTCAGCCTGTGTTCCACACAAATATATCATGAAAAAGTCAATAAATGCAACAACAAGAAAAAAATATAGATTATATATCACAATATTTTAGTAATAAGCATTTTTTTTCTTCTAACTTTCAGGATTTTAAGCAACCAAACACATGTTTTTTCCTGTCAACATCCAGCCAAAATCTTTTAAGATGTCCCTCCACACATAATCATCTAATATGATAGTTTAGCTTGGAATGTCTCATTTGGCTTTTTCAAGAATTATCTCCCTTGGACCAGATTTGCTGCTGAACTGATTGAAACAACAACTCCATGTTGTTTTCTTCCAGCATCCGAAAGAGTCCAAATGACTGGTCATTAATGTATATGAGGAATCGTCATGCATTTTGGGATCCATAGTAACACACGCATTCTTTCATTACAATTCAGTGGATCTGTCTTCAATGATAAATGAGAGGTTCTTTGTTCAATGATTTGATAGTGATGAGATTGTATGGCTTGGATGAGGGGGAAAACAATGACCGACGTGGACAAGTCATCAAACACACTGCTGCACAGTTTCTGAGACAGAGCAATTGTAGTCTTTGAGGTAACATCGAGGAAGTACCTTCCCCAGACAACAAAGACACAAAGACACGGACAAACCCAAGCGGACCTCAGTGAGTGCTGTATATAGTCAGACCCAACAAAACAGGCGTCGACGTTCTTCTACCTCTACAGCTAGCAACCACTTGCTGACACTTGACGTTACATAAATGCTCACTGGACTACTTTGCCCAGAAAAAATCATGGAGCTCCACATGGTTCTTGTCTACCGTCAACACACTGTGCCCTTCTACAGAAAACAAACACATCCTTTTTACAATTCCATGCAGTATGCTTATCCCTGCAACACAAAACTTGACTCATGGCACTGAAACTGACAAATTATCCACCTTTCTGAACAATACCTGTTCATAAGTCATATCCAATTCTTCAATCATTCCAAGAACCAATCATATCCCTTCTTCAGACTCTCTAACCAATCATTTGTTGTCAACACAACTTGCTGCCTCTCCTTTCACTGAAGCTAGCTTCTAGCACTAGTCCCGCAGAGTGCTGGTCGTGAAGTGCAGTCAGATTGGAGTTACCTCCCTTGACCAGCGGCCTCTACCTGTGAATACTTCTGTCCACCATACCTTCAGTCTAGCATATCACAGCTGCTTTTGATAAAGTCTTGCCAAATTGGCATCGTTCAAGTATCCTTCAGAGACAAGTTTAGGGGTTCTTCATAGCTAGGACACAATGAAAGATGATCCAATAATGCTCGTTTGAGTCGGTCCCTCTCTTTGCTCAAACCGTCAAACATATGTTCTAACTCAGCATTCTTGGACTGAAGCTGTTCGATTTCCTACAACAGAAATTAAAAATCGACATGACACATCATCATTAGAACAAAATAAAGTGTGAGGTCCACATGTCTTTTAACAGATCTGCTAAGAAAAATAGAAATATCGTTCTTTCATGAAGCAGTAGAGTGAGTGAGTTTAGTTTCATGCCGCTTTTAGCAATATTCCAGCAATATCACGGCAGGGGACACCAGAAATGGGCTTCACACATTGTACCCATGTTGGGAGTGGAGCCTGGGTCTTTGGCGTAACGGGCGAATACTTCAACCACTTGGCCTCATGAACCAGTAAGCATTAGTGTTGGGAATTGGTTGAAATCTCACAATTGATGATTGCTTCATTTCCAACGAACAATCATCGACAAAAATTGGTTAGCATCATTTTTCAGATTTTCCTATCCAGGTTGTTATTGCAGATATGTATAACATGATGCAACTTGCTACCTTAAAGTGATGACTAATATATCATGAACATAAACCTCCCAGAGTCTTCAAGAAATATTCAGTCATGGGTTTTCATTTAGTGAAGTGAGTTTTCTAAGAATTAAACACGTTTTCAGGCCCTGACAACTTCAACGATATGTTCCATCGTCAAGTATTTCAAACACTAAAACAGTAGTTCCCAAATTGTTTATGTTCAATTATTAGAAAATGTGATCGATTGCTTGGTCGTTTGGTCACTGCGACCAATCTTCGATTATTTCAATTAATCGGAACACCACTAGAGGACATGTCATGTTCAGTTGATCTAGGACGACTTGATACTATGAGCTAGGGGAGTCCATTTTTTGGACTTCGAGTACTTTCGAGGATGAGATCCGGACGAGGTACTTTCGAAAATCACCTGAAGTGAACACTTACTTCTTTCCGACTTCATATCGTCATGTGACTAACACATTTCCCATTGGTCAGAATCAGTATTTGGATGTTTACTTGACAAATTTTTTTGTCTTTGTACTTCTTGTACTTCAAAGCGCGAGTGATATACCGCGCTGGCGGCATTTGGTTATTTTGCTCTTTTCACTATTCAGATCAAGATAACGCCCATACATTGATTTTTTTATCTTTCTCCATGTCTATCACTTGTCAAGATAGTTACCTAATCATTTTAAGAAGTGAATCTCAAAGCGATGTATAATATTTACTCTCATCTGCAGACTTGTAACAACTAATACCATACAGCCACACCGTGTGAGGAGTAAACTATTTAATCTAGGTGTTAATGAAAACATTATCAGATGGGTTAAAGAATTCAGGGTACATAGAACTCAGTATGTCAGTGTCAATGGCTATCAATCTTCTTTTCTCTCAACCTCTACTAGAGATCCACATAGCTGTGTTCCTTCATCCATACTCTTCATCATACTAATGACTGTTACTTGTCCATATATGACTTGCCTACTGTGAAATTTGCAGATGACGCCACTGTTACTGGCCTAATTTCTGATTCTGAAAATTATTATCGTGAAGGCATTGACAAAACTGTAATGACAGTTTTTTATCAAACCTTTATTCAAAGTGTGTTGACCTACAATTTTCTATGTTGATATGGGGATCTGTCTCATCGCAACAAAAACAAACTTTTCAAAATTGTTAATACTGCTTGCAAAATTTCTGGAGTGTCTTTCGGTATATTCCCTTTATCTATGAAGCCAGATTGTCAAAGAGGCAGCTAAAATTAGATTTGATAGTTGATATATTTGATCTCAACATTTTGAACTACTTCCTTCTGGACGCTGCTGTCGATTACCTTCCCTCAAAACAAACAGAGCTCGACAGTCTTTCATACCATCAAGTATTTGTGAATGCAACAAATATTTTGAATCACACCATCATGTGATTAGAACTAAAATTATTCAGCTTCTTTACCTATGAGGTTAATTGAATTACATCATGTCAGATTTATTTGTAAATAGCATTCGTTTTGAGCATGCAATTATTGTGTATATTTTTGTGAACTGTGTATATATTCATTTTCAGACAGTTTGGATGTATACGAATTTCCACCTGGATAATAAAGTTATATCTTATCTTAATATTAGGCGTTAGCGGCCGCTGCGTGCTAAGCACATGGACCCGTGAAGATCCGGGTAGAATAGGTCTTCAGCAACCCATGTGCTTGCCATAAAAGGCGACTATGCTTGTCGTAGTGAAGGCGACTAACGGATCGGGTGGTCAGTTTAAGCTGACTTGGTTGACACCTGTCATCGGTTCCCAATTGCGCAGAATGATGATCATGCTGTTGATCACTGGATTGTCTGGTCCAGACTCGATTATTTACAGACCGCCGCCATATAGCTGGGATATTGCTGAGTGTGGCGTAAAACTAAACTCACTCACTCACTCGCTTAGCACATGGCAGACAGTCTGTCAACGTCAAATAATTCGAGTTATCTCCCCTTTTCGAGTCCTCGAGTCCTTGAAAATGGACTCGAGTCCAGCTGAACCCGACTCGTCCTCGAGTACTCGAGTACCCGTGGAAGCCCTACTATGGGCAAAGCCTTTGGAGCATGATGACATGCCATCTAGCAAGTCATCATTCTTATCTAGTCGCTTCATATGAGAAACTGTGAGAGAACTGTGGACCTTAGGACCTGGGGAGCCAGACACTCAGGGTCCCAGGTGACCACACACATTGTCGTTGGACTGGCCATTTAAATCAAAGTAATCTCTTGAGTGACATGTTTAAACAAGAGTCATCAAAGGATGACAAATCACTCCGGCCCCAACAAATTTGAAAGAACAGTTAATCTGACAGTTAAGGTCCAACTTGATTTTTTAGGCTAAGTCCAAAACGTTTCCATGGAAATCAAGAAAAATATAAATGCCCAAAATCCGCAAATTGCAAAAGGCCCCACTTCAAGATCTCTTTGACGTATCTGCCAAGTTTTGGAAACAAAGCAAAAACCTCCCTCTTGAGACTCAATCCAAAACATTTGCATGGAAATTGAGAAAAATAAAAATGACAAAAATCAGTAGATAGAAAAAAGGCACCACTCTGGGGTCTGTTTGATATATCTGCTAAGTTTTTGAAAGATATTGAATGGTTTTCAAGTTGTGCTCCGGAAAACAAGCCCACCCCTTCCTTTTGAGAATGTATTTTCAAAGTATTGAAGCCCATAATTTCAAAATTCAAAACCAATATACATAAATGTGTTTCTGATATTTGGAAGGACTTTTAGACACTCTTTGGTAACATATGGGTTGGAACATAAAATCAATGAAGTATCCAAGACTACCAGATCCATGTAAGTCACCTCGTACCACCAGCAATGGTTGCAGGGGACTTTACCCAGATTCCGGACATGGTAAACATATTTAAGCACAACACAAGTTAACACTGACATCCTTACATGCATGAGTTCATCCATCTTGCGTTTCCCCCTCTCCCGCGACCGCTGAGCTGCGAGTCGGTTCCGCTCCCTCCGTTTTTCCCTCCTCTCCACGTCCTGAGGCGTCAGCTGCAACAGTCAGCCTTGTCAACAACGTCTCACACTTACAACATGAACAACAAGTGTTGTTTGTCGGTCTAGCACTAAAGCAGTCTAATAATTGGTTTATGGATAAATGGAGTCGGAATCCTTTGTGGCTCATCCAGAATGGTTTTGGATCACTGTCTTTAAAAGAAAAACAATTTTAATGTCGTATTTTTCAATTTTTAAAGTTAATCCCTTCTACTTTCTTTTTCATTTTGAAGTTCTGAGAGAGAAATCTTTCATATGGCATAGAATATATAAATGGTTGTTGCTGATGGTGTACTTTTCAACCAAATATTGCAAGTGATTCAATGGCATTTGATTGTCAAACCATGCAATGTTTATTTTGTGTTTATGTTTCCATAAACCGAACGGACATTAGGTTACAAGACTAAGTGACAAGTGTTTCTTGATTGGCTGACTACACAATGGGTTGGGTATGCGGGGATGGTTTTCGGTGTGACGAGCGAAAGTTTTAACCACTGGGCTACCCCACCGCCCCCAGAATGGCTGGGCTTGTATTACAGTATTGCACTGAGCAATGTCACTTAGTTTGTACTGTTGTCTACAACTGTTAGTTTTAGTGATTAAATAAGCACTTTGAGAGATATTATTGAGAACATATATTTATAAAATTTGCCTGCTATATTTTTTTGCCCAATACTTTATACCCGATGGTTTACATGTTTGTATCTCAATATATGGAAGAAATATTAAAGTGGGTTACTGTAAATTATTAACTATTACCTTACAAAGCGGGATTCAGTACATCCGTATACTGTCCTAATGTTTTGATGTCCTATTACTGAAATCTACCTGTGAAGGTCCGGGTTAGAATATTGATCTTCAGTAACCCATGCTTGACGTAAGAGGTGACTAACGGGATCGGGTGGTCAGGCTCGCTGACTTGGTTGACACATGTCATCAGTTCCCCATTGTGCAGGTCGATGCTCATGCCGTTGATCACTGGATTGTCTGGTCCAGCCTCGATTATTTACAGACTGCTGTCATATAGCTTGAATATTGCTGAGTGCTGCGTAAAGCTTAACTCACTCACTCACTCACTGACTGAAATCAATTCTTTCAGCCTGGAGGATATGTAGGTGTGTCTTGGACAGGACTGATTGTCAACCTTTGTCACTGTGGTCAGTTAGAGGCAGAAGCATTTTGTAACAATTTATCTTAAAAGTTGAGTTGTTGCAATATCTTTATCTGTTTCAGATACTTTTATCTACAAACATAAGAGACCGTTCATAATTTATGGCTATGGGGGTGATGATGATTTTTATGAAGAAGCATGTACAATGTGAGTGACCCAGCCCCCAATTTATGTACAAAATCAATGCCACCACACAACACACACATTTTAAGCATACTTTTTTAAAAAATAATATTGTGTACAAAATAATTATTGCGGACACACCCACCATCCCTCTTCAGTACATGTGTATGACCCCCCTACATCCCTAGAACAAAATGGGTGAGACACACACACCCACCCTCCACTTGTCATAAATTATAAATGAGCCTTAATTAGAAAAGATTAATTAATGGGAAATCCCTTGTGAGTATTACTGACGACTCTACCTAATTTTCACTGGTTTAGGGACCGTTCATAATTTATGGCTGGGGGTGATGATGATTTTTATGAAGAAGCATGTACAATGTGAATCCCCCCCCAATTTATGTACAAAGTAAGTGACCCCTGCATGTCATGTACAAAGTCAATGACCCCTACTCCCCTTTCCATATTTTTAAATATTTATATGTACAAAATTGCTGCCCCCCCTCTAGAGTCATGTGTACAAAATTGATGACCCCTACCACCCCCAAAAATTTTAAGTTTTTTTTTAAAAAATAAATAAAAATAAATAAATAAATAAATAAATAAATAAATAAATATAAAAAATCATCATCATCACCCCTTGCCATTAATTATGAACGGTCCCTTATTGCCCAATATATCTTGAGACCTACATGTATTCAGCCACATGACTCAGGCCAGGCCAATCAAAGTGTCATTCATGGGTTGGCACAGGTGTATCATCAAGAGTTGTCTCCCTTCCCCTATATCACCAGGAAATATTCCAAGATGTACCTTCAAGCCGTGTGCCATGTTAGATTACTACTCTGTGACACTGAACCTGTCTACAGGCTGAACTGAGGTACATTGACATGACTTTCAAAGACTTCCAATAGCATTTCCAAGACTTCCATGACCCCAAATGACCGAGTGCCTTGAAGCAGGATCTGACCTGTCTGACAAGTGATGTGATCTTTGTCCCTGTGGTGTATGCTATTTTTTTTAGGGGTGGGTATTGCAGAGAATTATCATATTGCGATATACTGTGATGCGAAAGAATGTATTGCGATATGTTTTGCAATATATTGCATGAAGTATTTTTAAACAAAAAACTACTTATAATCGAGGTAATGCTTGATTTATAGAGCAAATACACAGCAAAATCACTATGCTTGATTAAGCTTCAATAACAACTTATATTCATGATTAAAAATAAAAATGTGAATAATATATGGCACAAATGAAAAAAGGAAATATCCGAAGATTTCCGAGTGTTACGAAGTTTTCCGAATGCTAGTCAAAATACCGGTTTTCGATCATTGTATCACAATACGTATCGTTTTCATGTCTGAACCGGTAAATACCGGTAAACCGGTTATATTGCGCAGCCCCAATTTTTTCTAGTATGTATCTTGACCGACATTCCACACAATCTCAGGATAGGCAGTAGACACTCCTTGATAACTGATGACTTGGATCTGAGATTTTCAAGACCCAAAACGCCTAGCAAATGTCAGTAAAAATTCCCAATTCACATTATAATCATTACTTACAATAGGGCATTGTAGAAGTAGCTTGTATCTCACAAATAGTGGATCAAGCTTTATCAGTTAGTAAGCCAATACACACAAACAACAACAGCCAAATTAACGTACTACCATTTTATTTCACTACAAAACTAACCCCAAATACACTGTTTATAAATCAGTGCTGTGAGACAGTGATTCCATGGCAGTTTCAATCTAAGAGCACTGTCTCAATCTACATTATATACTGTCTATAAATGGTTACTAATTATCGAAATCGGTCACTATAGTGAAACGACCTTGACAACCCAAATGTCTGAGAACAGCTCACTCAGTTCAATCACATATCAAAACTGTTGCTTTTCTTTCTCATTTACTGGAGAAAGTAATAACATTATAGTCATACTGATCAAACATTATGTCAAAATTCTCGAAACATTTCTCCCAAAACATCCCTCTGATCCAAAATGTATTGATAAAATTCATGTTTCCACAAAATCAGGTGACATTGTTCTGCAATTCACAGATAATAATGTGCTCTGAGTGAGTCTGATTTTACGCCGCTTTTGGCAATATTCCAGCAACATCATGGCAGGGGACACCAGAAATGGGCTTCACACATTGCACCCACATGGGGAATGGAACCCAGGGCTTTTGGCGTGACAAGCGAATGCATAAGGCTACCCCACCGCCCCGTATTTTGCTCTGAAGACCCACAGAAACTTGCAATCCATGTTAGACACTCTACAGCTGATGGAATACTGACCAGAGGGCATTTGGAGATGACCACAGAACCCAACAATACCCATGACCTTCAAACATCTACCTGAAAACAATATTTTACTTGATACACCTAGCACCAAAATATTACTGTTGCTAGGCAATGACAATTTAAGGAATGGTTGAAGAATTACTAAGGATACTATTCAAAGAAGGTAAAGAACACGTAGTTTCTTCCTATGGCTGTAGTCAGTGTGCTAAGCCATGGCAGATTTACAATACTTTGTTGATGAAACAATTGATTATGTTTCTTAACATCCTTGTGTAGTTTATTTAATAAATGGGTATAATATCTTGAGGTTACACTGATTACAAATAGATCTCTACCAATAGGGAGGTACTGGTGGAAATATAGCCCTTCAACAATGTGATAACCCCTCTACATTGTACCCATCCTACTACATTGTATCCATCCTACTTCATTGTATCCATACTACTACACTGTATCCATGCTACTACATTGTATCCATTCTACTACATTGTATCCATTCTACTACATTGTATCCATCCTACTACATTGTACCCATCCTCTAACACTGTGGTAATACTTTAACACTATAGTCATCTGTTAACATTCTAGTCATTGTTTAACATTGTATTCAGCCAGCGCTACAATTATGGCACACAAGACCAACTGCCTCTGTTAACATTCTAGTCATTGTTTAACACTGTATTCAGCCAGCGCTACAATTATGCCACACAAGACCAACTGCCTCAGAGTTTGAGTTGGGTTTTATGCCAGTTTTACCAATATTCCTGCAATATCACAGCAGGGAACATCAGAAATGGGGTTCACTCATTGTTCCACTAGTCTTGCAGTGCCCTATGTATGCTAACCATATATATGTCTGTATTTCACGGAACAAAATATTGTGCTTATGTCTTGTGTCATTTTCTAAGCATGAAATCCACTAATCAACTGATTGAAAGTTATTCCTATAGGTTTACCCTGTTTGTTCAAAAAATAGGTTATCAGATTTAATTATACTGAACAGCAGAAGTAATGCATGTCTTAAATTCATTTGAAGTTTTTAACTATAGACAATCACAATAGTACCCAGTCACAGATTTATATAAACTTTCAGAATGAGAGCTGAAGGCAGTTGTCGCTGAACATCAAAGACAAATACCCTTGGCAGCACCGAATATCTTGTAGCAGTGAGTTTTGTCTCCTTGGATAACACACAGGCAGTTCAACAGCACATCATATGTGACCAGTGTCTGAAAGAATGGCCGAGGCAAGTGGTTCCGCTCACACACTAATCTCTGTCTTGATTCTGCAAGTATGTCTACCAACTGCAGTCCAATGTCCAGTTACGTTCATATTCAGTTCGTATCTGGTGATAGATGTAAACCTAGCAGCAACACACATCTCAAAGGACAACTTGATGCCATTGGGAACGTCGTCGATGTTGATGTTGCTGGACACACTGTAAATGTCACTAACAGAGCTAGTTTCTGAAAACTGGTCCCAAATATGACCATCAACAGGGAGTTTTGCAGCATAGAGACATCATCACATTGTGTGTGCTGGTACTGTCCACCGTGGCCCAGAACTACAGCTGCTGTTGTTGATGCTACCTCAGGACTGTTCCTGTGATGACTGCTTCATACAAAGAGACCTTGAGCAGATCTTGTAACTGACTGACTGACTGAGTTTGGTTTTACGCCGCTTTTAGCAATATTCCAGCAACATCACGGCGGGGGACACCAGAAATGGGCTTCACACATTGTGCCCATGTGGGGATTCGAACCCAGGTCTTCGACGTGACGAGCCAACGCTTTAACCATTAGGCTACCCCACCGCCCCAGATCTTGTAACTCATGATATACCTGATTGCAAGCAATCAGCAACAAACCCTGTTTGACCTAGTGCAAGTCTTCTGATATTAGTGAGATGACGTCCCAGCTGCCTGGCAACAACAGCTGCAACACTTCAACATCCCTACGCCCATTCCTCATTGTGCATATGACAATCTAGCATCTTCAGCTGTAGACCTTCTAGTGTGAAGACTGTACCAGTGTCTGACATCCGAGGGTATCTCAGAGAGAAAATGCAGGCCCTTTTGCCCCAGATTTGCATGTACAAAATCCATATACAACACATCAGTTCCGCCGTCATTTCAGCATTTTCCCATCAATTCATACAAAATAGAAAGCCTACACTTACAAAACATAAATTATATTTGGAACTTGCATTTTTTGGGGTGTTCAATATACAATAGGTGAAATATTTCTGTCACTTATTTTTACCTGACTGGGTCTGTCAGTTCAACAGTCACCAACTCACCTTCAAGACAGCTAATGCTTATGCAACCACCCCAGTACCTAGTTTGTGTTTAACAACCACAAACCTTCTATCTAATGCCAAACCAAAGTTAAATATTCTCACAAACCAAACTCTGACAATCTGAACAGACATTGACTAACATGTCTATCTTGATATTCACAGTATCTAAACAGCTGAAACATCTGTATACTTATTTATGCACTTGTTATAAGGCGTGCACATATTCTTTAGAAATAGCACATACATAATACATTTGCATTGTTTTACATCATTACTTTCTGACAAATAAAGCATCATTGACACTAAATCTGTATACACACAATACTCTGGATTATGAAAATAGAAACTTGTTCCAACATATACAAAGAGACAATAAATTAATCAATGATTATTACAATGAAAATATACGAAATCAAACCATATATGCCACAGAATGAATAATACACACTTAACAATGTCTATTTCTGAACACGCAAGTAACCAATATTGGTGACCATTTCTAAAATCAAAACTTTTGGATCATTGATAACAATCAAATATTCAAAACATAAAACAACTTTTATGTACTTAAAACATTTCTTAACTGTTTTATAATTTTATTTTAACATTTGTAAAATTATATAAAGAAAATGTTAGTAAACAAAATCACACATATACAAAATAATTCATTTCCTTCATGTCCGTCCATCATCATCATCATCATCATCATCATCATCATCATCATCATCATCATCATCATCATCTCCATCTTTTAACAACTCATATCGCAATTATGATCATCGAGAACAGCAATGCAAGCTATGTCCAGCAATGGAAGATGTGAGGCTACCCCCAGGTTCTTTACATGAGGTTTGAAAATAGTTTCACGTCTTACATACTACCCGGTATGTGGAAGTGTTGAACGACACTTACCATAATGGATGTAAATAGCACTCCTTCACAAATAGAAACTTCAATACAAGGACCTGCACAATATAATACCTTCATGTTTATAGACTTTACAGAAGAATCCTCAATGTGTACTGTGAAGCATTAGATTTAGGATGTTTTACACGAATCAACTATTGATGAAGAAATCAGAACTAGTGAGTGACTGAGTGAGTTTAGTTTTATGCCACTTTTAGCAATATTCCAGCAATATCACAGTGGGGGACTCCAGACATGGGCTTCACACATGTGGGGAATCGAACCCAGGTCTTCAGTGTGACGAGCGAACGCTTTAACCACTAGTCTACCCCACCGGCCCTGATCAGTACAAGAGGCAAGGAGTGACTTCTGTGGTGAGTGTTACTGTACAACTCTGTACAATGTAAGACCTTCCTCTCTCTGGTCACGGCATCTGTGAATCGTACAGGAAACTGTCTACACCTGCTCAGATATTCCACTCCAACTCTGCAGCCAATGTCCATAAAAATTCAAATATTGGAATGAAACAATTTCAAATAAATATTATGGCTCTGTTGAGGTGAATTGTATTTCACAGACCAACTAGAATGACATATCCATCCTTTCCCAGGCTGCTTGCCAATGGCACTTTGTTTGGAATCCTAACTAGGTCCCTGTCCTAAGAAGGAACATCCCACGTATAGACCCCCTGACTAATCCTCCAGGAGTCATGGATC
This sequence comes from Haliotis rubra, assembly GCF_003918875.1. Taxonomy (NCBI): domain Eukaryota; kingdom Metazoa; phylum Mollusca; class Gastropoda; order Lepetellida; family Haliotidae; genus Haliotis; species Haliotis rubra. The sequence goes on along the minus strand of NW_025765514.1, from coordinate 1,594,947 downwards.
AACCAGGCTTCACACAACATCAGTTACGGTATTCAACAAATATTTTTCTCAAACTACATACAATTAACTTGTAATTTCAACATCTTTTCCACACCATTTATAAACAATTGTTTTGAGGTTTCTTGTCATTATTAAAGGCCAAATCAGCTGAGGTAGCAGTCACCATGACATGCCTCACTTGGTGAAGGCGTATAATTAGGCAATTATAGCAAAAGTTGTTCAAACCAACTGCTCAAGCGGCTGAGAGTGGTATTCTTCATGCAACAGGGGCTTGAAACAAAAGGTATATATTTCTAAAAATAACACAAAACATTATCATTGCCACACACATATACAAATTTCTTCTGCAGACATGACTTAACTGATTCGAAAGTCAACTTTGTTATTTCAACTGAACTATCACTTATTTTTGATTCAGCATCCTTATATAATGAAACAAGTTTTCAAGTTTGTAATTTCCATCATAGAAATCAATGCATTGTTTGTCAAGGGTTCTCTTAAGTACAGAGATGTAAGTCGCAGGAACCACTACTGGTAACTGAATCCTAGTTTCAAAAATCTCTCAAAGACATTTTAATAAATTTAGTCCAATTTTTCTCAACATGATTCTAAACGGTGAAATCTACATAAACACTTACAACAACAAACTTTAGCATAAACAAATTTACACACAAAACAAACTAATAGAAATAAATGTCCACATCACATTCAACTGTACTCCCAAGTAACAAGACCTAGATGGAAGGATGCCCTATAATGTATCAAATAAACAATTTCAACAAAATACACCAAAACAGGTTTATAGAGCAACTGTTTAAAATGCTTGGAGCATATGTAAAATACAAAACAAATATATTCAACATTGTACAACACTTTCAAACAAAAACAATATAAAACTTCTCCACATTAATTGCTTTGGTATAAAATGCATAATGTTTCTTTAATGCCACGTACAAAATTACTCTTAAGGCTGGTTACAATATCCAAGACAATATTGACACATTCAGGTTCAAAATAGACAGTTCTGAAACAGGCACTTTCCTTAGTCCACACAATTACATCATACAGGTGAACCAACATTTGGTGTAGGTTGCATCCAACACAAACGTCATTTGTATCAAAACACCTCCCCCTCAATGATATGTCACTGACTAACTCCTCATAAGGAGTTGTCTCCCCTCCCTCAATCACAAAGTCATCACATTCTCTTGCCATTCATTCAATCCACCCAAAATAATAATACTAATTTCAATTTCATTGGCATAATTGAAATATTTTTCTCCTTTGAACCATTTCTTGACCTGTTGTAAACAGTGTGCCCAACAAGTATATCTGTAGAAAACACTTTCTATCCAAACACTGTTTTTCTTGACCTTCCCATACCCATCGAGACTTCCTATGTTGACTTGACCCTGGTCAGTTGGTATTTCTGACCTTTAAGCTGGGACATCCGGCCTACATAACCCATTATTACTACTACCTAGAGAAGCTTTGTCGGTTTCCTTGACAACAGTGTCATACAGTGTCAAAGGGCTGAGATCAATCTTGGCCCATGTATAAACGCCATTTCACGATTCTTTCAATTTCAGAACATTTTCAATTCCACTAAATCATCCCCAATATTTTGTTATCAAATGCTATACGTCCATTTCTGTGCTATACGCAAGCAGACAAAAACTGAGTGGCAGATGGTATTCCATTTTGATGCAATATTATGGCAGTAGCAAAGCGATTGAGTGAATCAGTTGTCATAAAGGGAGGTGTGTGCTGTTTGGCTTGAGTTCCCTCATAAGACTATTCTGGCCGTCGCAGGGGCAGGTGTTGACGTGAGAGAGGATGGACCCACGTAGCCGCTGCATCTCGTCACTCAGCGTGGACAGCTTCTCACGTAGAAGCATGTTGTACTCCTCCAGTTGCTCCAGTTGCTGAAACAATACAAACACCTCCTAAACAGTGTCTGGTCCATAATGTAGGGAGGGATCTGTTACACAGTGTCTGGTCCATAATGTAGGGAGGGATCTGTTAAACAGTGTCTGGTCCATAATGTAGGGAGGGATCTGTTAAACAGTGTCTGGTCCATAATGTAGGGAGGGATCTGTTAAATAGTGTCTGGTCCATAATGTAGGGATGGATCTGTTAAACAGTGTCTGGTCCATAATGTAGGGAGGGATCTGTTAAACAGTGTCTGGTCCATAATGTAGGGAGGGATCTGTTAAACAGTGTCTGGTCCATAGTGTAGAGAGGGATCTGTTAAACAGTGTCTGGTCCATAGTGTAGGGAGGGATCTGTTAAACAGTGTCTGGTCCATAGTGTAGGGAGGGATCTGTTAAACAGTGTCTGGTCCATAATGTAGGGAGGGATCTGTTAAACAGTGTCTGGTCCATAGTGTAGGGAGGGATCTGTTAAACAGTGTCTGGTCCATAATACTGGAAGGGATCTGTTAAACAGTGTCTGGTCCATAATGTGGAAAGGGATCTGTTAAACAGTGTCTTGTCCATAATACTGGAAGGGATCTGTTAAACAGTGTCTGGTCCATAACGTTGGAAGAGGGATCTGTTAAACAGTGACTGGTCCATAATGTGGAAAGGGATCTGTTAAACAGTGTCTGGTCCATAATACTGGAAGGGATCTGTTAAACAGTGTCTGGTCCATAATGTGGAAAGGGATCTGTTAAACAGTGACTGGTCCATAATGTGGAAAGGGATCTGTTAAACAGTGTCTGGTCCATAACGTTTGGAGGGATCTGTTAAACAGTGTCTGGTCCATAATGTAGGGAGGGATAGGAGGGAACCGTGCCTGTTGGGAGGGATAGGACGGAAACAGTGCCTGTTGGGAGGGATAGGAGGGAAACAGTGCCTGTTGGGAGGGATACAGTGCCTGTTGGGATGGATAGGAGGGAAACAGTGCCTGTTGGGAGGGATACAGTGCCTGTTGGGAGGGATAGGAGGGAAACAGTGCCTGTTGGGAGGGATAGGAGGGAAACAGTGCCTGTTGGGAGGGATACAGTGCCTGTTGGGAGGGATAGGAGGGAAACAGTGCCTGTTGGGAGGGATAGGAGGGAAACAGTGCCTGTTGGGAGGGATACAGTGCCTGTTGGGAGGGATAGGAGGGAAACAGTGCCTGTTGGGAGGGATACAGTGCCTGTTGGGATGGATAGGAGGGAAACAGTGCCTTTCAACAGTGTAGGGAGGGATCTGTTAAACAGTGTCTGGTCCATAATGTAGAAAGGGATCTGTTAAACAGTGTCTGGTCCATAATGTAGGGAGGGATAGGAGGGAACCGTGCCTGTTGGGAGGGATAGGAGGGAAACAGTGCCTGTTGGGAGGGAAACTGTGCCTGTTGGGATGGATAGGAGGGAAACAGTGCCTGTTGGGAGGGAAACTGTGCCTGTTGGGAGGGATAGGAGGGAAACAGTACCTGTTGGGAGGGAAACTGTGCCTGTCAACAGTGTAGGGAGGGATCTGTTAAACAGTGTCTGGTCCATAATGTAGAAAGGGATCTGTTAAACAGTGTCTGGTCCATAATGTAGGGAGGGATAGGAGGGAACCGTGCCTGTTGGGAGGGATAGGAGGGAAACAGTGCCTGTTGGGAGGGAAACTGTGCCTGTCAACAGTGTAGGGAGGGATCTGTTAAACAGTCTCTATCAATAGTGCAAGTAACGCAACTGTTGAACAGTGTCTGGTCAAGTGTAGGACATATAACAGTATAACTGTAAGTGGTAAGCTGTAGATTCTGTGTACAGTGTACAACATTGTCAAACATTCTGGCCAGTATTTGTTAATGCACATGGTAAGCCACAAAATTATTCATAAAAATGTCATTTGAGATGTTTCCTTAAAGCTTGAATTTTACAGAAAACATTGAACACTTGGATAATCAATTTTCCGAACAGTTACAAATATGTTCAAATTAATGTACTTACACAAATCAGAGTCCAGTTTTTTTCTTGTCGCTTCTGGAGAAAACGTCTGGCTGCAATTCTATTTTGTTCTTTCCTTTTTTCAACCTTTTTAAGTTCTTCTGGCGTAAGCTGTGCAAAGAAGACCGGTTTATATTCACTCGCCGCAGGGCGGGGCTCCAGCCACTCTCGGCCAGAGGGTAACATGGGACTACGGTACACCCTCACACTAGTCTGTCACTACTTTCACCAGCTGACCATCACCCTAATCATGGTTCACATCATCAACTCACACAACACCATCTTAAACGTCTCATTTGAAAGAATATCACTCATAAACTTTAGTAGCATAAGAAATGATTTTACATCTGAAGAAGGATATCAGTATTGGCAATTACTTATTAAAAGACTGACTGACTGAGTTTAGTTTTACGCCGCTTTTAGCAATATTCCAGCAACATCACGGCGGGGGACACCAGAAATGGAATTCACACATTGTACCCATGTGGGGATTCGAACCCGGGTCTTCAGTGTCCTGAGCAGATGTTTTAACCACTAGGCTACCCCACCGCCCCTCTTATTTAAAGAATAATTCACAAAATATCATCAATATATATATCAATCAACTTGATCATCAATATATATCAATCAACTTGATCATAAATATTTAAATCAACTTGACACATATATTAATATTGATTACAGTTAGTGAGTGAGTTGGTTTTAAGGCCAATTTGAACAGAATTTCATCCATATCAGATTAATGCGGGACGACAGCCTGAAGTGAAGCACATAAAAAATATTTACTACTTTGGTGAAACTAATAAGTACAGGTACATTGTTCGTAACTTCAAACAGAATCAGGGCCAACCAAATTCTGTTTGAAGTTACGAACAATGTGATATGGCCTTGCTCATGGAGAACAGAAATTTTATATTTGAATAATGGACAAAGCTCTTCTATTTAAAATGTTATTATACAGATAAGCTTGTCAATCACTGATATCTTTTCACGATGTTAGTGTCATGGCTAAATGTATCATTTTCCTGTTTCTGTTACGGTCTCTTCTCATCTAACTGAGACTAACCATGTCCTGCATCAGTGAAATAGTCCCTGGTTTAGTTGTGATCCAGATCAACCAACAAATCCAGTCAGTCGAATCCAAATTCTAATAATTGTGTACACAGTGACAATAAATACTATACCTCATGAACAGTGGTAAGACTGACTGACTTAAAACACTGTAATACTAGCTTTTACAATATGAAATGGGAAATTTATCTTCAAGTAAGTTTGTTTATGCCATTTTCTTTAAATATTCCAGTAAAAAGACGGACTGGACAAACCGGACGGGTTTCACCCTGGTACCCATGTTTGGACTCAAACCAGCTATCAGTGGAGTGAGTTGACACTTACACCTCCAGCCTACCCAACTGTCCTATATTTACTGTCAAATCCTCAATGTAATAGCATCTTTCCCACCTGTCCCTAGTTTCAAACGGATAGAAAACATATGGAGAGCCAAAACCCTGGGTAACTTAACGGTACATGTCATATAAAATATATTTTGTTCCAATAGACATATAGTATCCAATAAGAACCTGTTTCTGACTTTAGAACAAGACTGTTATATATATTACTCGATCAATCCATTGTACCATCAGTAAACAATTTGGGCTTGTCACTGTTTCCAAATGGACACTATCATTGTAGGGCTGGATAGTACTCATCAGAACGATGGGGATACTGGCGAGAGGGGAACTGGGGGAAATCATGACTGCTGCAGTACTATTGCAGAAGTGTATCACTGCTGTTGCATACCTATTGAGTGAGTGAGTGAGTTTAATTTTACGCTGCACTCAGCAATATTCCAGCTATATGACGGCGGTCTGTAAATAATCGAGTCTGGACCAGACAATCCAGTGATCGACGTCATGGCCATCGATCTGTGCAATTGGGAACCGACGACATGTGTCAACCAAGTCACTGAACCTGACCACCTGATCCCGTTAGGTGCCTCTTAAGCATGGGTTACTGAAGACCTATATTCTAACCCGGACCTTCACTGGTCTGCATACCTATTGGACTGTTGCAGTACTAATGTAGAACTATTGTAGAACTATTCTGGGACAGGTATAGTACTAATGTAGAACTATTGAAGAAAAATATTGTGGAACTGGTATAGTTCTAATGGGACAGGTATAGTACTAATGTAGAACTATAGTACTAATGTAGAACTATTGAAGAACAATTGTGGGACGGGTATAGTACTAATGTAGAACTATTGAAGAAAAATATTGTGGAACTGGTATAGTACTAATGTAGAACTATTGAAGAACAATTGTGGGACGGGTATAGTACTAATGTAGAACCATTGAAGAAAAATATTGTGGAACTGGTATAGTACTAATGTAGAACTATTGAAGAACAATTGTGGGACGGGTATAGTACTAAAGTAGAACTATTGTGGGACAGGTATAGTACTAATGTAGAGCTATTGTGGAACTGGTATAGTACTAATGTAGAACTGACTGACTGACTGACTGAGTTTAGTTTTACGCTGCTTTTAGCAATATTCCAGCAATATCACGGCGGGGGACACCAGAAATGGGCTTCACACATTGTGCCCATGTGGGGAATCGAACCCGGGTCTTCGGCGTGACGAGCCAACGCTTTAACCACTAGGCTACCCCACCGCCCCTCTAATGTAGAACTATTGTGGGATGGGTATAGTACTAATGTAGAACTATTGTGGAACTGGTATAGTACTAATGTAGAACTATTGTGGGACTGGTATAGTACTAATGTAGAACTATTGTGGGACGGGTATAGTACTAATGTAGAACTATTGTGGAACTGGTATAGTACTAATGTAGAACTATTGTGGGACTGGTATAATACTAATGTAGAATTATTGTGGGACGGGTATAGTACTAATTAAGAAATACACTTCGCTCTACCACCATGTATAGTGTAATAAAACACATTTTTGCCCTGAACTTTTATAGTTAAAGCACGAGGACGCTTGCGTCAGAGTGCTTTAACGTTATAATAGTTCAGGGCGAAAGTGTGTTTTATTACACTAAACATGGTGGTAGGGCGAAGTGTATTTCTTTTCTAAGATGCCAAATTTAATACTTTCTAAAGATAATTACGATTAATTTAAGGCAGAAAACAAATGACGGTGTCGGTGCCCTAAATTAAGAATCCTCGCACAGGGCTAACTGGCTGTTCTATTGATGTGTCTGCCCCCACGTTAAGACTTAACGTTACCAGAAAAACAAATGATAACAGTTTGATGACGGTTTACGCGGATTAAATATCTTCTCTGAATTAATTTAATTACATCTGTCATTAACGTAAACCATATGGGGCAATATGAACGTTGCATTTCTACTACCAGCGTAAGTTTAGATCAGTACATCCAGAGGAAGTTGAGTAGTCAGCGACATTCCACAATTGCATTGTGGGAATGTAAACATTACTTAACGTTACCGTGTCGCTGAAAACTTGTGAGTCGAAATGACACATTTAACCGTCGTAAAACATAAACGTAATGTTTCCAGCAGTGATGTTAGCTGCGTGAAGCAACAGCAAACCAAGAAACTGGATGCAACGGTGTAGTTTACTGTAGGAGGCCGTACGAGGCGATGACAACTGACATGCATCGTGACGTCGCTTACATTGTGACGTAATGTAAAATGGTTCGATTACGAGGGGGCACACTAGAATGGCGCAGTGACGGGTTAAGGTCATTCAATTGTTACGTCATCAAAAAACTATACCTTTATTGTCTGATAATGTATTTTTTTTTCGATTGTTCTAACCGCTAGGCATCTTAGAATGTAGAGCTATTGTGGGACGGGTATAGTACTAATGTAGAACTATTGTGGGACTGGTATAGTACTAATGTAGAACTATTGTGGGACGGGTATAGTACTAATGTAGAACTATTGTGGGACGGTTATAGTACTAATGTAGAACTATTGTGGGACTGGTATAGTACTAATGTAGAACTATTGTGGGACGGGTATAGTACTAATGTAGAACTATTGTGGGACGGGTATAGTACTAATGTAGAACTATTGTGGGACGGGTATAGTACTAATGTAGAACTATTGATGAACTATTACAGGACTGGTGAAATACTATTGTAGAATCACTGTAGTACTATTGAAAAGCCATTTCTGACCCCGTGAGAAACTATTGCAGCACCATTGAAGAACAATTTCAGTTGTATACCAACACTACTGCCAACAGCAAAACTATCGCAGATCTAATGCAGTCCTGTTAGTCCACCTGCGCAGCTATTGTAGTCCTATTGTAAACAATACTGTCTACCAGCTATTGTAGTCCTATTGTAAACAATACTGTCTACCAGCTATTGTAGTCCTATTGTAAACAATACTGTCTACCAGCTATTGTAGTCCTATTGTAAACAATACTGTCTACCAGCTCTTGTAGTCCTATTGTAAACAATACTGTCTACCAGCTATTGTAGTCCTATTGTCAACAATACTGTCTACCAGCTATTGTAGTCCTATTGTCAACAATACTGTCTACCAGCTATTGTAGTCCTATTGTAAACAATACTGTCTACCAGCTATTGTAGTCCTATTGTAAACAATACGGTCTACCAGCTATTGTAGTCCTATTGTAAACAACACTGTCTACCAGGTATTGTAGTCCTATTGTAAACAACACTGTCTACCAGCTATTGCAGTCCTATAGTAAACAATACTGTCTACCAGCTATTGCAGTCCTATAGTAAACAATACTGTCTACCAGCTCTTATAGTCCTATTGTCAACAATACTGTCTACCAGCTATTGTAGTCCTATTGTAAACAATACTGTCTACCAGCTATTGTAGTCCTATTGTAAACAATACTGTCTACCAGCTATTGTAGTCCTATTGTAGTCCTATTGTACTGTCTACCAGCTATTGTAGTCCTATTGTAAACAATACTGTCTACCAGCTATTGTAGTCCTATTGTCAACAATACTGTCTACCAGCTATTGCAGTCCTATTGTAAACAATACTGTCTACCAGCTATTGCAGTCCTATTGTAAACAATACTGTCTACCAGCTATTGTAGTCCTATTGTCAACAATACTGTCTACCAGCTATTGTAGTCCTATTGTCAACAATACTGTCTACCAGCTATTGTAGTCCTATTGTCAACAATACTGTCTACCAGCTATTGTAGTCCTATTGTAAACAATACTGTCTACCAGGTATTGTAGTCCTATTGTCAACAATACTGTCTACCAGCTATTGTAGTCCTATTGTAAACAGTATTGTCTACCAGCTATTGTAGTCCTATTGTCAACAATACTGTCTACCAGCTATTGTAGTCCTATTGTCAACAATACTGTCTACCAGGTATTGCAGGACTATCGCAGTACTACCAGAGAACCTATGGCTTTAACACTGTCATATATGATGAGGAGACTGCATTGTTTAAATGGGTGATCAGAGGTCCAGAGGAATCGGTACCAAGGTACCTCTGATTATTGCCTGAATTACAGTAGTGAGTCAGTGAGTTTAGTTTTACGCCACACTCAGCAATATTCCAGCTATATGGCGGCAGTCTGTAAATAATCGAGTCTGGACCAGGCAATCCAGTGATCAACAGCATGAACATCGATCTACGCAATTTGGAACCGATGACATGTGTCAACCAAGTCAGCGAGCCTGACCACCCGATTCATGAATTACAGTAATGTACTCTCACACTGTTCAAACAAGACATAACAATTAAATGAAATGATAAAACAGAATTTGTTGTCGTATCATTCCCACTGATATTATCCACAGAAGGTACCTCATTCTTGATAAATATTGATATTTTAACTTCCATTCAGCATTAGCACTGTGCAGCTATGGCAAGTATAGAAATTACAGGGACCTGGAAGACGTCTTCTTAACAGGTTTTCCAGGTAACAGCCTTGGCTGTCAGTACTGACTCATCTATCACACCTCCTTTGAGTTGTAAGGCCAAATAAAAAATATATTGTAATTCCGATTACACCTCTCTAAAATGTAGGGTAGGTAGGTAGGATTTGTTTTAAAGATTCTTTTAGAAGTAAAGTACAAACTAATAACACATTTATTAATGTATAATTGTTATTCAATCAAGGTTTCGGCCATCATGTCGACTTTGTCTATCAGAATGACCGATGTCCGTCGGTGGCGGGAAAAAACAATGGTATCTAAAAGCTTATCACATTTATACCCCTTAACAAAATTAGGGTCGGCACCAGAATTCAAGGGTAGGTCAGGTAATCGGAACCACAACATTTCTTTTTAGGCCTAAAACATATGTGATATAGTATCTAAAATAATCTTCAGTCCTAAAATCAGTGTTCCATTTTTAGATTTAATTCTAAAAAAAGCTACATTGGTATTGCCATCTCTTCTCCAGAATGCTCTTTTGTTTTGAGCGAGTGAGTGAGGTCTTATGCCACTTTTAGCAATATTCCATCAATATCACGCAGGGGACACCAGAAATGGGCTTCGCACATTGTGCTAATGTTGGGAATCGACCCAGGGTCTTTGGCGTGATGGGCGAACGCTTTAACCACTTGGCTACCATACCGGCCCTGATGCACTTTTGATGTTTATTACCTTATGACTCTGAGAACAGCTTATGGAGCAACATGAACTCAATGTCAACTCTTTGGGACTTAGGGATTAACAGGCCAAGTACTGTAAGATTGGGATTAGCATGGCCAGTTCTTCATAAGTTACTCAGGTGAGTAGTGAAGGTTTAGTGAAGTGTTTACACCTATGCTGACTGCTGTTCTACTTGTCAGGTCAGGTTTACTATGTGGCAGGTCTCTGGTACCAAGGCAATATGTGCAGGTAACAGGTACTAGGGTTCTACTTATCAAAAGTAAAATGATTATTATAACATAACTTTTAGGGGCATTTAAAAGTTGGAGTGCTGAGTAAGGACAAAATAAATGAATGAACAACTTTTTTTCATTAAATTTAGGAGAGTGTAGGTTGTAACACCATCGAAAGTAAGTGAGCAAGTGAATTAAGTTTTACGCCACTTTTAGCAATATTTCAGCAATATCACAGCAGGGATGCCAGAAATTAGTGTTGGGAATTGGTTGAAATCTAACAATTGATGATTGATTCATTACCAACGAACAATCATCGACAAAAATTGGTTAGGGTCATTTTTCAGATTTTCCTATCCAGGTTGTTATTGCAGATATGTATAACATGATGCAACTTGCTACCTTAAAGTGATGACTAATATATCATGAACATAAACTTCCCGGAGTCTTCAAGAAATATTCAGTCATGGTTTTTCAGTTAGTGAAGTGAGTTTTCTAAGAATTAAACACGTTTTCAGGCCCTGACAACTTCAACGATATGTTCCATTGTCAAATATTTCAAAGACTAAAACAGTAGTTCCAAAATCGTTTATGTACGATTATGACAAAATGTGATCGATTGCTTGGTCGTTTGGTCACTGCGACCAATCTTCGATTATTTCAATTAATCGGAACACCACTACCAGAAATGGGCTTCACACATTGTACCCATGTGGGGAATCGAACTCGGATATTTGGCATGGCAAGCAAACGCTTTAACCACAAGGCTACCCTGACGGCCCCTGTCAATATAAGTGATTATCACACAGTGAGGTTGACGTTACCAAAGGAAAAATCTACATAGGAGATTTCTACTCATAAGTTTTTACTTGGAGAAAATTCACTGTGCATCAGCTATGAACACTTCTGTAGTACAACTGAATCATTACATCCTTAATTCAAGTACAACTAGTGCACAATTATTGCAAAATAATGTTTAAAAAGTACCATAATATTGCAACAGTTGAAATCTAACAAATGATAATATAAAATGTCTTACCTCATTTTTCTCGGGTGGACTAAAGTCGACTTTAAGTTCCCCTTTTCCTTCTGCCACTCTCCGAGACTGGATAATGTATTTGAGTTCCTCCTTGATGATGTCACTTGGTCCGCCCGACTGTAACGTCGCCAACGTGGCGACCACCAGCTTCTCGTCCTGCACCAGATTCTTCATGTTGATGAGTTTGGCCGAGTTCTGTATCCGGTCTTCCTGCACGTAGTTCATCACGGCGGACGACGTCCCCCCCTGGGACACTAGCACTTGGTCAGGGCATGTCACGGGGCTGATGATGGACACGTGGACATTTGATGGCGCCGATACAGACGTCATCATCTACTTCACGGAACCCTGCAACAAACATTCAGCTGGTGAGTGAGTGAGTTTTGGGAAGTAAGTGAGTGAGTGAGGGAATGTATGGTGAGGTGAAATTGGGTTTAACGTCGTGCTTCAGAATATTTCGCTCATATGACGACGTGCATGCATGTGTATGTGTGGCTGCTTGTACTAGCCCAGACTGAAGCTGGTTTTATAGTACTAGCCCACTGAGATACCATGCCGCAGTGAAGCATGAATACCCCACTCAGACACATTATACTGACTCTGAGCCGACCAGTCCTTGATGTACCCATTAATGCCGAGCACCAGGCAGGGACCAACAAGTACCATATTTTCACGTCTTTGGTATGACGCGGTCGGGGATCGAACCCGCGACCTTCCGCTTTCCGGACGGACACTCTAACCACTACACCACGGAGGCGGTCGGGAATGTATGGAAGTAAATGAGAGTATGTGAGTGAGTGAGTGATTGAGTGTAGGTAAGTAAATGAGGTATCCAAGTCAGTGAATGTGTGAGTGAGTGAGTGAGTCGGTTTTAAACCTTCTGCAGCAACATTCCAATTTCACAAAATGAAATCTTTTGCTCATTTACAATACCGCTAAGCTTTCCAAAGATTTGATTGATTGGAGGGTAGAATATAGTGGTGTGACGATTAATCGATACGCATCGATGCATCGATCCATCGGCCGCCAATACAGTGAACAAAGTTTTACATTGTCATATATCCCGATACGATACTTTAAATGGGCCACAATACATCAATGTTTGACTTTGAATATTGCTGAATTGCGATATCTCTGAAAAAGACTTACTTTTGTTTGATGATTCAAATGTATGAATACTTTTTATCCTTTATAAATTTCTCGGAAATTCTTGTGTCAGGAACTGTATCAAACATAGCGCGCTCGCATTTTATTAACATCCACAAAATCTGTGTATAAACTTAATTATCTCATTTCCGAATGAACATTGAAAAACGTTGGCGGAATTTGACGAAATACTTTAAAATGGTTCTGTTTTGATCTTAAGGTGTTTTATAGCTGGTGTTAGAATTAAAGATTTTAGCATCGTGATACGTATCATTCACCACCCCAGTATCGGGATTCGTATTGTCTCGCAGCTTCAGTGCACAATACTTTGGCAATATATCGTCGTGACTAAAATTTTAGTATTGTGATGTATTGTATCGCAGTGCCAATACCAGCACTAATAGAATATTGTGTAACCCTGCATTTTCTAATGGATATCAGTGCTGTTTCTGCATCCGTTGCCAATGAGTCTTCATAAATGTGGACTTACTCAAAATATAACTACTGGTCTGTATGTTTTTTAACAAATATTTGCTGACACATGCATACAAGGGACTCATTTGTCTCAGGTTGTCTTAGTGTGCAAAGTAACTTCCTTTAGGTGAATGAGTGTGTTTTAGTTTTACGCCACTTTCAGCAATATTCCAGCGATATTGCAGCAATATCATGCCGGGGGACTCCAGAAATGGGCTTCACACATTGTATCCATGTGAGGAATCGAACCCAGGTCTTCGGCATGACGAGCGAACACTTTAACCACTAAGCTACCCCCCGACCATTGCTTGATTTTGGGGGCATCTAAAATAATATTTTCACTCCCTTTGGTATATGTTTATGGAAATTAACAGTTTAAGTAAACTTAGGATCAGTATTATTCGTACACTGCTGTACTGAGTCTAACAAAACCTAGTAGAAGGTCGCGTCAGCTAACCTTTGAGCGACATATGACCGTCCAATCAAACACGAGACCGCCGAACAGATTTAACCAATCAGACAACGACTACTTGTTTATCGTTCGGCGGGACTTACAAAACGGTTTTGGGATCTTTTCTTCCCTGGTTCCTGACACTGATCTATCAACAAACGAAAATCCATTTAAAACACATATATTTGACCTGTAGTATATACACTTATGGGTTTCTAATGACATGGTTACTATTTGCTTATAATTTCACAAGATGACATCCTTGAATATTGACAAAAACGCTATTTTCAGCGACTGTCTACTCATTGCGTGTATCAGTCGGAAGCGATCGTGCGGAAAATAGCATTCGGAATCGTTCGAGTGTTTGAGGTAAAGGTTCAAACGGTAAGTGCGAATGTTCATTTTGCGATTTGGTAAGCTGTGTTCTGATTGGTCAGTCCAAAAGGTTAGCTGACGGGACCTTCTACTAGGTTTTGTTAGACTCAGTATAGCAGTGTAACGAATAATACTGAGCCTAAGTTTACTTAGACAGTGGAAACTAAACCAATGCACATACTTTCTGAAACAAACAATTCTCTAGTCTGTCATACAGACCCTGAAGCAAACATATCCAAGAAAGCCCATGCAAGTCTAGAAATGTGTCTTTTTGTGTATAGAAAAGTCTTTTTTTCTGTAAAATATGTTTATTTCAGAGACAAGTTGTTAGTCTAACAACTCCCTTAAAAGTGCTGTTTTTGGTGAATCCTAATTTGCATGTGTTCAGGTGCAGTCCCAAGTGTGTCACATCGTGACATGTCACTTAACAGAGTAACAGCAATATAAATGTCTCCGTCCCAGTCGGCAAGACATGCCATGTTTGTGTTTCCTATAGTTCATATGTAACTGATGCCGTCATCTGAATAGAAATACAGCTTAACTACATATTAAAGTTTTTCAAAGTTCATAGGCATGTTTGTGTTCAACCAGTTTTAGTTCAATTTGGTAATCATGATTTCCAGGCAATGAAATTAGCACAAGCCTGCTAGCCTGGGCCAGTTGTGTTATAGATACCATAAAGACTAGTTGAAGGTAGTTGTGTAAACGTTTGAAGTAATTGTTCTGTGTAATCACTATTTTGGCTTGTAGATAATTTGATTAATTTCTATTCCTGAATTTATCTCACACACTTCACACAAATTATATTTTTGAATATACAAATTTGATATTGTAGATGTGTATTTCATCAAAAACCAGTCTAAGTAAACTTAGGCTCAGTATTATTGGCTACACTGCTATACTGAGTCTAACAAAACCTTATAGAAGGTCGCTTCAGCTAACCTTTAGGCTTGACCAATCAGAACACAGCTTACCAAATCGCGAATTTAACATTCGCACTTACCGTTTGAACCTTTACCTAAAAAAGCTCGAACGATTCCGAATGCTATTTTCCGCACGATCGCTTCCGAGTGATACACGCAATGAGTAAACAGTTGCTGAAAATAGCGTTTTTGTCAATATTCAAGGATGGCATCTTGCAAAAATATAAGCAAATAGTAACCATGTCATTAGAAACCCATAAGTGTATATACTGCAGGTAAAAATATGTGTTTTATGCGGATTTTTGTTTGTTGATATATCAGTGTCAGCGACCAGGGAAGAGAAAATTCAAAAATCGTTTTGTAAGTCCCGCCGAACCCTGACAAGTAGTCGTTGTCTGATTGGTTAAATCCGTTCGGCCGTCTCGCGTTTGATTGGACGGTCAAAGGTCGCTCAAAGGTTAGCTGACGCGACCTTCTACTAGGTTTTGTTAGACTCAGTACAGCAGTGTAACCAATAATACTGAGCCTAAGTTTACTTAGACTGATCACAAATATATTTATACATGTGACCATGGCAGTATTAGAACTTTAGTTGACTATTTGATTGTTATAGTTGACTAACTCTTAGTTGATAACCTATTTAAACAGGAGACCATGCCAACATTAGGACTTTAGTTGACAATTTGATTGTCATAGCTGACTAGTGAGTGAGTGAGTTTAGTTTTTTACCGATTTTAGAAATATTCCATCATTATCACGGTGGGGGAAAACAGAAATGGGCTTCATACATTGTACCTATGTGGGGAATCAAACCCGGGTCTTCAGCGTGACGAGCAAACGCTTTAACCACTAGGCTAACCCACCACCCCTCCAGCTGGCTAACTGTCAGTTGGTTGATAACCTACTTCCAGTGGAGACCCAGCCTGCTGCAGGGGACACAGTGCATGGCTCGCAACGGGAAGTGTTTCAGTTTAGATGAGCTGAAATGTGATATCCTTCTCTTTAAAATGGAGAACTCATTCATCAAAGAAAATGTCATTCATGCAGTCTTTCCGTCACAATGAATGCATTGTGATGAACTTGTTTCATGTAGCGTGTAAGTGCTCAGACTTGATTCACTGGATCAACACCCACGACATGAATTCCTGTTTCGATCAAACTCATTGTTGGGATGGGATTGCCACTTCTTACAAACATATTACAGTCGTAGCTTACAATTCATTTGTGAAACAAGGCCGGACATATAAATAGCACTTGTTTAATATTAAGCTATTGAGATATGGCATTGGCTTATGTTACTTTCACTACTCCAGTCATGCTCAGGCACGACTGTTTCATGTCACTTGATGAGTGAGTTTAGTTTTACTCCGCTTTAGCAATATTCCAGCAATATCACGGCAGGGGACACCAGAAATGGGCTTCACAAATTGTACCAATGTGGGGAATCGAACACGGGTCTTTGGCATGACAAGTGAACGCTTTAACCACTAGGCTACCCCACTGCCCGTGACTTGATGAATTGCCATCACTCATTCCATACATGCAGACTTGACATGCTCAAAGATCAAACCCAAATTGTCAACTCAGTTTCTAAAAACACCTAATTTTATCATAGACACAAGTAACTACATTTAAATTCAAAAGGAGCCTACGTGAGACAGGAGATTGAGAACCTGTATAAAACTAAAGTGCTTTATTTATAGCTATAACATAACAGCCAAATCTGGTTGGAATGAAGTAGTGTTGGAAATTGGTTGAAATCTCACAATTGATGATTGATTCATTACCAACGAACAATCATCGATAAAAATTGGTTAGCGTCAGTTTTCAGATTTTCCTATCCAGGTTGTTATTGCAGATATGTATAACATAATGCAACTTGCTACTTTAAAGTGATGACTAATATATCATGAACATAAACTTCCCGGAGTCTTTAAGAAATATTCAGTCATGGGTTTTCAGTTAGTGAAGTGAGTTTTCTAAGAATTAAACACGTTTTCAGGCCCTGACAACTTCAACGATATGTCCCATTGTGAAGTATTTCAAAGATTAAAACAGTAGTTCCAAAATCGTTTATGTTCGATTATGAGAAAATGTGATCGATTGCTTGGTCGTTTGGTCACTGCGACCAATCTTTGATTATTTCAATTAATCGGAACACCACTAGAAGGAAGATATTATAATTCAGAGATGGTGACACAGATTTTAGAAGCAACAAACAACAACTAGCATCGGACAGTTCAGGCACACTGTAAACAAACCATACACCTCATAGACTATAGTAGTGTTTAAAACTCCCAAAATTCCAAGCCAGACAGGCTGGTAACTCTAAAACATTACAAGTGGCAGATCGTAACTATGTTAAAGTATGGGAACTTGCCTGTCCTATTTTCAACATTAAACTGAAAGTAGACATGTTGTGATTGGTAATCCTAAAACGAAGTGTCCAATCCTAAGTAGTTTAACTTCATTTTCATACCTTGAACACTGACGACAAGAGAACCTATCTGACATTATGAAATATATACTGTTAGGGGGTAAAATATCTGTTGAGAGAGGAGAGAGAGAGAGAGAGAGAGAGAGCGAGAGAGAGAGAGAGAGAGAGAGAGAGAGAGAGAGAGAGAACCATTATCTAAGCACAATTATAGCTTTGTGGGACTGGGCCCTTGACTGATGTCCCAACCCCACTGTTTGTTGCTCATGCTTCCAGTCACCAGTTCTCCAAGTGAAGACTTGGTTTATTACAGACTGTGGATACACAGCTGAAACACTGCTTCCTGCATCCACTCAATCACCATTGCCAGGCCTACCAAAGACAACTTTCCCACTATGCAGAAAAACACTGAATAGTCCACATTAATCGTGGAAATAGCAACATAAACATAATACCTCGCTACTGAAACAGTAAAAAACAGTAACTTTAAATTGCTACAACTGGAAAAAAAATGGAAGAGAAATGTTGACATTTTCCAGCTTGGACAAAAGTCATATTCCCTTTTTTCAAGTATTTCTGCTGTGTTATTTGGCATTTATCATCATGATACTTATTTGCACACTTGTTTAGTTTACTTAACATTCTTATGAAACGATTGACACCAATTGTTTCGACATATACAATACTTTTTCTACGCGAGGCGATTCACGGTTGCTCGGAAATTTGAAAGAATGCGCGTATGCGCAGTAGAGGTCAAAGTTCGCAGATATAAAAATGTTGCAGTTTCATAGTTTTTTGTTACCGTTTTTACTGTTTATATTGCTATTTCCACGATTAATATAAGCTTTTCTGCGTTTTTCTGCACAGTGGGAAAGTTTTCTTTGGTAGGCCTGATTGCAAGCAGTGCATACTGGGCAACTATTCCATACCTTTCACATATTTTATCTATACTCCTGTAAAAGATTTGCCTTCACAGGATAATGCATCAAGGGATGCATATAATATTTCCCAATACCATATTCCTGGATGCATACTTGCATATGTTCATAACAAGTTCTAGTGAGTGAGTGAGTGAATGAGTATTGTTTTACGCCGCAATATTCCAGCAATATCACGGCGGGGGACACCAGAAATGGGCTTCATACAATGTGGGGAATTGAACCTGGGCCTTCAGCGTGATGAGCAAACGCCTTAACCACTAGGCTACCCTACCGCCCCCATAACAAGTTCTAGCTCATAGTTCAAACTTTTTATTTTCATCACTGCAACTGTCAACCCAATAGTTTAGTTACAAAGATATACTAAGATTATCTCACTGGGAAACAATTACATATTTTGTTGATATTACATCAGTTAGATATGACATTTATTTACCACATACAATGGATAAGCTGTCCAACAATTTGACCATACAATGCAATATTGTTTCCATATTTGAACATAATATCAAAAATATATCTTCTCTAATATTATCAAAATATATGACAGATACGAGCTATGAAGGATGGCAAATTTTATGCAGTGTGGGTTTTCAAAATTCGAAAACACCCTACATTCTTCTTAATCTTTGCATCCAATGTTGAATTCTTTGGACAAGCGCTGTGTGTTATATCTTTATTCAATACGGGAACAATGTTGTATTTTCAAGTGACCTCAATTCTTGTTTACTACGCTACGGACCCAGTGCGTTTACAACTGCCATTCCAATCGCGTTATGTCACTTCTAAAAATAGCCATAACCTTGGCTTGTTCATTCAAACAAAAAGCGTTTTACAACCGTCCATTCGTGGACGAACGCGCGGGATTGTTGTCATTTGATAAGTTTCGCGTTTGGTTCCTGCATTTGTGACAAGCCCTTCTCAAATAGCTACAATGGGTGTATTTATTAGATTTAAACTTCCTCCTTCAGTTTTGCTGTACTTTGACCATACACCGCCGCTTGCGACGAGATATGCGGCTGTGAAAAGCTATGACTAAGTAGCTATTCTTAGATCAATTTCTCCAGAATTCATATAGCACTACGTCTTTTTCAAACTGTAACTGCTAATATTGTGCTAATATTCATGTGATGCAGTTGATGGTTTGGCTGACATTTTGCAAATATGCGAGCAGTTCTGGAAAGCGTTCAAACTGCTAGCACTGCGCACAGTGTACCGCCAGTTGCATTTGATCTAGATAAAAACATGTCGGGACGTATCAGTGCTAAAAATAGACCGTCGCTTCGTGGGTGTTACACGCCACGACAACATTTCGCGTCTGCAAATCTGCATTTATTACTCAAATTTATCAAAGCTCAATAGTTTGCACTCCACACGATACTACGACACGGGCGAGTCACCGGTTTGGCGGGTGCGTGATCTCGACTAGTGTATAGTATGCCGACATGAATTGGAGACCTTCCACGCATGTGAGGTTACATTACCGCACTTCTACCAATGTAGGGCGCAACTGAACTTAGTCGTGCTGACCAACACACCGCGACAAAATCCCGCAGTGGGAGCCATGCACATGTACTTACGGTATTTGATGTTAATCAAAGGCAAAGTGTAACACGACAATACTTTTAAAACATTCGGGCAAATAGGCCAAGTTTTACAATTTAAAACTCTTTAATTAGCATATTTTGCAGAAGTGTTTTCAAAATGTCTATGAAGATGCAATGAATCAATTCATATGGTTTTCAATGCATTTGGTCATACATTTGTAAATATTTTATGTTGCTCAATATAACAATTTAATAGATATTCTTTAATCAATCTCTCAACACTTAACATGTTTGAATGATAGAATTCTCATTAGATCTACATTCTTTTAAATCACGGCTTAAATTTCACACATGATGTGGTCATTTGACAAGTCAATGATCGGATAGTAAAATACAGATTTGGCATTCTGTAACTAAAGAGCAAAAATATTTAGATAACTTATCAATTTAAAATGTTATAAAAATTAAATGGACTTTACACAACTTTCCAAAACCTTAAGAAACTCCCTTGACTATCATTAAAATCCGAAACTAACCGGGTCTGATAACATTCACAAGTACTAAACATTCTTACTGCGAAATAGGTTGCATAATTTAGTATATATGCGCTCTCTATTATTTGATTATTTACGGTAATTTCGAAGTGGTCTCCCTTGCTATGCCGCTACAGCATATCGACTCTGCACAACCGCGCACACTTGTTTGCTAAAATTACGCAATGTCTACTTGCAATCCTTACCAATTTTCGTTCCTGGAACTTTGTTGTATGTGCTGATGTTGCAGTGGTCGCAGTTCGTGGTTCTCACATTGCTCTCCAACTGACTGTATCATGCAGGTCTCACATCACCTGCTTGGCTCCGGCTTTTACGAAATCGCGAGACTGACCTAGGTAGGGGAGGCAACTCGTGTAGCGATAGTTTCCTGTACATATTGAGCGTGTCACCTCATGCAAAGACTGGTGTTCAACGTGCGCGGGTCTGTATAATAGTACGGTTATGTTATCATACTACACTTTTTTTGTTCATATGCGATCAACTGCATATCCACACAGTCAATAAACAATAACACTATTAAGCTAAAATACACTGATGGTTTTATTTCATGACTAATAGTTCATATACATATCTGGCATTAAATACCTACAAACATGGGTTTATATACACACATTTCGATAACAATGAATGGTAATAAAACACATGTAAGAACACTTTTCTGTTTTGCACTGTAAGACATGTATACACCAAACTTTGTCATCAGCCTTTTCGGTCACATGACAACCGTTGTTACGTAC
The DNA here is from genome assembly GCF_003918875.1 of Haliotis rubra. Taxonomy (NCBI): domain Eukaryota; kingdom Metazoa; phylum Mollusca; class Gastropoda; order Lepetellida; family Haliotidae; genus Haliotis; species Haliotis rubra. The sequence continues at coordinate 1,573,581 of NW_025765514.1, read as the reverse complement.
AATCATGAGACAACACGTGACCTCAAACTGAACTTTTGTTTAAAATGCAAGCAAAAACACAAAGATGTGGAAACGGAATTAAGTGTATGTTCAAGTCCAGAGTGAAAATATAAACTATAGTTACAACTTAAATCAACATTTCGCTAAAATATGTACAAGCTGTTCGAAGATGTGAGCAAAAAGAATTGAATAAAAGTTACAATTCACTGTACACGAGTGAGCGAGTGAGTCTAGTTTTACGCCGCTTTTAGCAATAAAAAGAACGTTTCACACAACGTACCAATGAGGTGATTCGAACCCATGCATTGTACCTGACGAGTGAAAGCTGTAACCAATATTTTACCCTGCACATGTAGTGATTAATAAATGTCTTGGTTCCAGTATTTTCCGGCACCACCAAATATACATAGATCGGTGACGTCATTATTCACGTGCAACAGCGACTAACGGGATCGGGTGGTCAGGCTCGCTGACTTGGTTGACACATGTCATCGGTTCCCAATTGCGCAGATCGATGCTCATGCTGTTGATCACTGGATTGTCTGGTCCAGACTCGATTATTTACAGACCGCCGCCATATAACTGGAATATTGCTGAGTGCGGCGTAAAACTAAACTCACTCACGTGCAACAGCACGGTCACCCATGCACACATGCAAAAACACCACATTGTTAACCACTAGCCCTTTTTATGTCGACTACCATTGGACGAAAGGAGTAAAATCCTTCAGATTATATCACTGCTCTTAGTGAGAAATGCTTCATTTAGTATTCAAATATTTATTCTATCCCACACACAAAAATAGACGAAAAACCCAAATCACCTATCTGCATCGTTTTGCACTGACACGTCGGTCACGTGATGTGACATGCAAGTTTGTGTTTATTATTAGCACTACTAAACCGGTTCTTTCCGCTAGAATACGGTAAACCTAAGGCCAAACCTTGTAAACAATACATGGCCCTAAGAAGTTGGAATGGGTATTTTTCACATTTACTGTTTTTGAAAGCTGAATATTTTGACATTTTTTCTTGTGAAATGTTGGCAGCTGCTGAAGTATGGCACAAGAAAATTTAATTCTCCGAAGAACAAATGATTATTTTGTTGTGGGATAATAATATAATGAAACACTTCAGCAAGTATAGAACCATGAAAACTCTGATCGCATGCATATCAATATACTGACATGCCATAGATAGCACTTTAAAAACATACATACAGAGTCTGCATGCATGCATGCATGCCATTTGTTTTGCTAGTGACTCAATACGCTTGCCAAGCTTTTTGTCTTCATCTTTTACAAATGTGAAAAATACCTATCCGACATATATTTCTGAAGCAAATCAGTGATTGTCCAAGCAAATTAAATGTAATTAAACCCAGGGTCACTTCATTAATTCTCAGACGAAAATTATAACAAATACTTTTTATTTCATAAAAATAGACGTAAAAATAAAAAAAATCAATATATGTTACAAAACAATACAACTGTAACAGGCACCGAATCTAAACAACGTCTAAAGACAATTGTAGCGTCACTGAAATCTACATGGCCAGCACATGAAATACAAGCTACACAATTCAAACAGAGCAACGCTATAGTATGTTCCGAATGTACTTGACTCTTCGGAACACATGAACCGACAACTGTTAACCTGATCATAACGCCAACAGTTTCTGATTTTCTCACATTCCAAACTCGTTTAAAGTGTCATGAGACCTCCCTGCAGAGTTTCCAAATAAATACAGTTTAAAGTCTCCAAACCTTCAGTCTGCACTTAAACATATTTCATCAGAACATGAAGGTAAGGAGTAAAATGAGAATGTTACCATGGATACAAGGCGACAGAGGATATATGTAGAAGACAATGTTGGTATAAATTCCGGTACAAAATAGTAGAAACCGTTATCACAAATCGAGAAGATATATCTCTGAGTATTTGAAATAAAGTAAAGAACGACATACATCAGCCTGACTATATGATACAAACAGGAAACACCGAAACACATTTCACATTGAAAAAGACTCATTTAACAGGATAAGGCGCCTGCGCCAAATCAAGTTCTTCGTAAAATAAAAATTACAGCGATTTCAAAGTTGAGAGTTCTGTGAAAATTGCTGATTTTATTGCCAGAGGTTATCAGACATTGAACAGAGGCGTTCGTAAACCAGTCAGAAACTCGGACACATTACAAACATGCTTGGTGGACAGGAGTCCACCGTTGAATATTCATTATGTATAGACTAACGAATGATTACAGGAGACCGGTCAGTGAAGATATTAACATGAAGCTGATTGTACAAATCCAGCAGAACTAACAGAACATGCTCATATCATTATATGTTCTTTGTCGCATCACCTTACGATTTCCACTCTTGCATGCATTGGCTAAGTCTGATTTATATTTACAGTTTGCCTGTCGATATCTATATAAAATCAGTTTCCTGACAAGTCACTGTAAGATCGACCATCGACAGGAAACATGTCAAACAGAAAATCTCCATGACTTGGGCTCTATCATTAACATGACTCATTCCGCATACAGAATGTCCAATATAGAATGGTTGATGATACAATGACACAGGTATGTAGATACATACATATCTCATGAATATGTGTATACAGTCATGGAAGTCTCTTGATGAACCTGCTGCTTTCCTGTTTCGTTTCGGTAGATTCATCTTCCCTTATGTCACGGTGACCCGGCACGTGCTTCCAGGTCACCATGACACGTTGATGTCATGACGTGTCAGCATGTGACAAGCATGGATACTTCTGTCCATCAAGGAAGAATGTCTTTTTTCGGTTTTGGGGGTTTCCGATTTTTTTAGGTTTTTCTGTAAACGATTTCCTTTTACTGTAGACGTCATGGTTGTAAAGTGAGGTTGAGAGACGGTTCTTGAACAGGACAGACCATTAAGTGATCTGTGAGGAGTTGTTTCAGCCGATCTCTCTCTTGCTGCAGTCGATGAAGCTCGCACCGCATTTTGGTGTTGGAGGACTCAAGTTTCTGAGTTTTCTGAAAACATTGAAATAATATATTTAAGAAAAAATCAAATATATTTTAAACACACATAACAAGGGAGATGTGACCAACAAATAACAATAATTCTATTTATATCTAAAGTATCTAATGTCCAAAGATCAGCCCCTATCTGATTATTGCTTATGTTTCTCACACAATGAACACTGAACAAATGAACATTAATTACATATTCTGTGTCACAGTATCACACGTACTAATATATAATTTGCTGCCGTCGATACTAAACATGTAAGCTGATACCTTTTTAACTGTTCTTTTCGACATAGCCCCCTAGACTCGAACTTACATCAGTACGTTTTCTCAACTTGACATAAAGACTCTTCCCTTAAAATCACATTAACCTGCTCACACATTTACACATCATTTATAATTTTTGCAACATAAAATACATGCATACCTTGAGTAGAAACTCTGACGTGTCTTTCTGCTTCCTTCTGAACCGCCGTGCAGCCATTCTGTTCTGCTCCCTCCGCACAACGGCTCGTTCTTGCTCCTCCTCCGTCAACTGCAAAAAAGTCAACTGTTGGTCAGTGATTGCGGATCGGTCAGCTTTGTAAAGAAACAACCTGTAAAAAACGTATTTTTTTAGGGACTGGAAATATATATTCTATCTATAACATATATAATTGTTCACTTATGCATCTACGTAAATAATAGGTTTGAGTAGTATATAAATCAGATTGTCTCTGCAAATATAACAATCCGACCTATATTAAAACATCGACTTCTACTGGTACAATATTATTATTCATATACATATATGTTACATATCTTAATACATCTCATATGACACTAACTATAGAACCATACCGCATTAAACAGATACAAAAACATACATTCTCGTAACCAGGATGTATGTAAGTATTTACAAATATTGTAACACGATCTACTGACGACAGTACGTAATTCTGTTTCACTTGAAAAAACAAATGTCAGAGTTAAGTCTAAAGTTGCTTTTAGCAATATTCAGACAATACCGTAATAATAAACTGACTGACTGAATTTGGTTTTACGCCGCTTTAAGCAATATTCCAGCAACATCACGGCGGGGGACACCAGAAATGGGCTTCACAAATTGTACCCATGTGGGGATTCGAACCCGGGTCTTCGGCGTGACGTGCCAACGCTTTAACCACTAGGCTACCCCACCGCCCCCCGTAATAATAGAGTGGGAGGTGGGGGAAGGAGATTCTGTCAAACATTGTATACAATTTACATGTGGTGTCGAACCAGGTCTTCGATGTGACAAACGGATGCGTTATAACCACTAGGCCATCCTTCCGCCTGTACATCTAACATCTCCGGAAACATGGGTTAATTTTGAATAACTGACAAACTAATGCACAGAAATAACCTGTTCATGTTGTCTTTAACAATATAATTAACAAAGTACTCACCACTTTCTTCTCCGGCACGGTAAACTCTACTTTAATATCCTCTTTTCCCTCCACGAACCGCCGGGTTAAGATGGAACATTTCAGCTCCTCTTTTACGAGGGGGGTGATGCTCCCAGTCTCAATGGCCGCTAGGGTCGCTGCCACCATCTTCTCATCAACCATCACTGGGACAGAAGTACCCGGAGTGTAGCTGATATCTTCAGCCATAGATGTAACAGTCGTGGGTATTGGCATCGGAGCCACAGCCATGACAGGTAAGTTATTCAGGAGCGTTTCTTCCACGCCGTCCTCCATGCCATAAGCTCGAGAGTTTGTCATATCTGAAATGGAGCGAGTTGAATTATCTGTCAGCTGCCTGTTATCACGTCTTTTCTTAGCTGAAATGTTGTACGGACTGTGACGGTTGAGGGACCAACAGTTGTATATATATGAAATACGCAGTGTTGACGTTTGTCGGTCCACGTGGATTTCACATGGTTGTGTCATAGCCAGTCTATTTATAGCACGCGGTAAAACCTCCCCATCTGCGCATTGGCGGGCTTGAATATAAACGACAACTCTATTTTGGCGTGATCAGTTACAACTCACACATCGTGAGGCACTGACAACGCACAGACTGTTCACTGACTGTCGTATATTGATATAGTTATTAGCTGTTTTGCTGTTTAAACCAGCACGACCAAGAACCGCCCCTCTCAGTTACCCGGATGTTAATTCACAACACTATTCTCGAATGAAGTACACTATTAATTGATTCGCATCAAATCAGTACTCACCTGTGGAAATATTTCAATATCATTTTTAATACAGAAACTTTTATCAAAATAATTATCCAATACTTTTATGAATATATGCTTACTTACATTTGCCAGTTATGTATTGGCATCGGTATATTGAAAATAATCTCTATTGAGTATTGTACATATCTGTATTAAATTAACTATTTTTAGATTTCATCTCTTTTTATTAATCAACCGCGAAGCTAACATAACATTCATAAACGTTGTATTATTTGAAGTTTTCAATTAATTAAAATCCCTCCGTTTTTTCTTTATTTTTTACAGTTTTTAATGAGTATATTTCAATATCCTTTTTTTGTGTCACTTCCGAGCCAAATGTGGTCCAAAGTTCTCCATTTCCCCAAACACTGAGCTTTTGCACCGCATCGTTGCCTGACTCAGCACTTACCGGCAAGCGTGGTGTTTTGGCGACGATGGCGAGCTAGCTGATTCATAACCGGCCAGTCGTTGTGCAAAATGCTGAATGAAGCATATTCCCGCCGCCGAAGTATTTATAGGGCCTTACTACGGTGACGTCACAGGCAAGTGCCCAGACTTGTTCGTCTCGAACGTGTCTGAACACGACCAATAGGAAGTAATGCGGAATTTAACGAGTACATATCGGCAGTTTACGGAGATACTCGGACATTTCCGCCCATACATCGCTGATTCATTCCATTCATCTATCTGCCTTTCACAGGAACTGGAACGGAGCTAATTTGAACGCAAAATATCATCAACGTTTTTTCTTGTTACTAATGATTTACATGATTTGATAATCATTGTTCAAAAGTGGCAATAATTACAAGATGTGTGAACATATAGCTTAAACAGATATTTGCTGATTCGTCACCCATTTTACATACGTGGTTTTGAATATTCTAGACTTTCTCTCCATACACAAATGTGTCGTCAGCTGTCAGTGTGCCATTGTGTGTGATAGGATAAACCCATGTCAGAGTAGTTCACGTGGGCGTATTGGAGTGTCTCTCTGACGGTATGAGGTTAACCTCCCCGGTACTGGCTGTTGAAGGTGGCTGCCGTTGAAGTTTAGTAGACGAGAGCTTGTAAAATGTTCGATGAAGCTGAAACTCTGAATTTCAACTTTAAACGTCTGTCGAATATAATCACGATCATGTAATATATATATACACGTGTATATATATATATGATCGTGGATATATTCGACAGACGTTTTATCTAAATCTAAATTTAAATTTTCAACTTCCTGGAATATTTCACAAGTGCTCGTGTATCATACTTGTACAGTGAGTGAGTGAGTTTAGTTTTACGCCGCACTCAGCAATACTCCAGCTATATGGCGGCGGTCTGTAAATAATCGAATCTGGACCAGACAATACAGTGATCAACAGCATGAGCATCGATATGAGCAATTGGGAACCGATGACATGTGTCAACCAAGTCAGCGAGCCTGACCACCCGATCCCGTTAGTCGCCTCTTACGACAAGCATGGGTTACTGAAGATCAATATTCTAACCCGGACCTTCACGGGTATCACTTGTACAGACAGTAACCTCAAATAGTTATTGAGACAGTCCAATACGCCCACGTTAACTTCTCTGACATGGGTTTATATCTATATTTCCGTGTAAGTCGAAATATTCATTTGATTATGTTAGAATAACAGGGGCGATATGTATGTACATATTTAAAATATGTATACACAATTTATTTATTTTACAGTCCCAACGTATGTACACCACTCTCTCGGCCGTGTTCATCGTCACCCACCACTTGTGAGTTCTCGTCAGTACGACTTGAAACGATTGTCTATCGTGGAGGCTGCATAGATAATCTCCTTAATGAGATAGAAGCACGGGCTTCTTACACTCATGCTGAGATAAAACCAATCTCGCCCGTCCTCAATCAGCTTTATATTAAATATAATGTCATGTATCATTAATCCATGTTATCTTATTGGAAGAATATCTGTGAGTGAATTTGTCATAACGTCGCTTTGAAGAGTGTTCCAAGCGTGTTAGCTTAATGTCGGAGCGAGTGAGTTTGGCTTTACGTCGCTTTCAGCAATATTCCAGCAATATCACGGCGGGGGACACAAGAAATGGGCTTCACACATTGTACCCATGTGGGGAATCGAAACCGGGTCCTCGGCGTGACGAGCCCACGCTTTAAGCACTAGGCTAACCACTCGCTGTGCAGAGTTGCGTCCCTTTGTTGTACAGGATGACTGGTTCGAATCCATAGTTCATCATGATTATGTTTTAAGGGTTGTGTGCAACATAGCCGTGTTCAGACCTGCAGCACTTCTGACTCCCTCCCACACCAATCTAACACGTCGTCATATGACTAAAATCTGGGTCACAGCGGGGTAAAACCCAGCCCGGCGCCCGCTCACTCACGCGAAACAGTTGCGTCACAGCACATCTCTATAAATTCTTTTCGTAGAATCATATCAAGGCATGTTTTATGTAAATAGAGCAGTGCAAGTCTAAACACTGATTACACAACAGTCTCGTTTCCTGCTGACTAGGTTCCGTCCTATTGCGCAACTTAGTACAATAACCAGTTCAGAATTCTGAGACCAACTCATTCAACTTGATATATAAATATTAATCAGTATTATCTGACACATCTAATCACTTGTACATTGCAACACTACGCTCCTTCTAATCCTTGCAAACACGTCGTGCAGCGTGCTCTGTCGTACAGCGTGCTCTGACAAACTGAAATCTGGAAATCGTGCAAATTTCAAAACGAGGCTCTGCCTCGGCGGTCTGGTACGGACTTGATATTATGTCAATCACGTTGTACGTTACAAAAATACACTTAATAAGCGCAAAAAACACATAATAAGTGTAACCAGTGAGCCAGATGAATTGTCAGTCATTGTACGACCTCTTCATACAGGGGCAGTCTGTGACGTCTTAGTTAACGACATGCTGCCTAAACCTCGACATAAAATATAAAAATACGATTGTTTAAAACTTTAAAATTAAAATCAATTTGTAAATACCATTTTCTTATGAAACAAGGAAGTGGAATTCGGTGTAACCATAGTTGTTTGTAGTGTCTCTTTTCCCTTTACACGAGAAATTCGGATCGGCTGAAAAGTATGTCATTGTCTGAATTGGTTAATGAGACTCAAGTTTCGGTTTGCTGTTCCAAATTCACAGACCAGTGAAGATCCTGGTCTTCAGCAACCCATGCTTGTCGTAAGAGGCGACTAACGGGCAGTCAGTTGAATTATTCTACTAAAAACCGAAACGGCGCTCGGAGATTCTTTTCATTTTCAGAAACTGCACTTGCCAAAACATATTGACTTGCATAGATTGTTTTGGACATTTGTTTCGGGGCCTGCATGACAGGGATTTGCATTATATACAAAATAGAAGCAGCCCCACCCCTAACGTATCCTGGATGCCTGGATTCACTGTAACTGAACCAAAGTACACTGAACCGTTTGAACGATCTCTCACCAATCTCTTTGATCCTCCTCTTAGTCATGCTCCTCAAACTGCACTTCAGTCGAAGCTATAAGCACAACCTCGTATAATGACATCACTGCCGGATGGGGAAAACCAGAACCACTGAAGTAGAGGGTTCGGTGGTTGGTTGGTTTGTTGTTTAACGCCGCACTCAGCAATATTACAGCTATGTGGCGGCGGTCTGTACATAATCGAGTCAGGATCAGACAAACCTGTGATCAACAGCATGAGCATCGATCTGCATAATTGGGATACGATGACATGTGTCAACCGAGTCAGCGAGCCTGACCACTCAATCCCGTTAGTAGCCTTTCATGACAAGCATGGGTTCCTGAAGACCAATTCTAATCCGGGTAGGGTTCTATGGTACCATATTAAATTAGTTCTAAGTAAACGCTTGGTCTACTTACCATTTCTAACCTTAGCTCTGGTGTAAGTTTATCAGTGACGATAAGACACAACGATTCGCAAATATTCATTTATTCTCATGCTTATATAAAAATATAATGCCATAATGATCATCAATGGAAAAAACCGTACATCTGTACAACAACCGTAAACATCTGACTGCAGCCACCCCCAGCTGCGACAACATTAACCGTATACACATGTATACAGACACAAGCATGTATACACACAGTCATCCGGGGTATAAAAGTAACAAACAAAACAATCTGTGTCATAGCATGAAGCAAAATGAAAGTAACAAGTGAAATCTACGTCTATACCTACAGTCCGTTGAGTCAGAAACGGACCGATGAATTGCAAATTTTATCATTGTACAAAATTGCCACATAAATATAAATAGTACACATGTTTATCATTTACTAATACCCAACAGCTTTCTTATATTTGAAAATTTTCCGGACTCCACCAAAAAAAGTTCTTTAAGAAACTATCATTAAAATTTTGACAAAGTTCGCTATTTGTTACGAGGGAGGAGTGCACAGAAAGGGACAGCCAGGTGTTAGAGAAGCACGTGCACAAGTGCCCACCAAGTTATTGATTCATTAGCCTGTGCTGTGCCGTCTCCATCCTTTCTCGCACACCTGGCTGACCCTTTCCCTGCACTCCTCCCTCGTAACAAATAGTGAACTGTGTCAGAATTTTAATGATAGTTTCTTAAAGAACTTTTTTGGTGGAGTCCGGAAAATTTTCAAATATAAGAAAGCTGTTGGGTATTAGTAAATGATAAACATGTGTACTATTTATATTTATGTGGCAATTTTGTACAATGATAAAATTTGCAATTCATCGGTCCGTTTCTGACTCAAACGGACTGTACACTATGTAACAACAGAGGCCGACACGTAGCGGCACAAACAAACACCTGTCAATCAAATCATGGCTACTGTTATACATACTGGTGAAGATATTTGGCAATGGGCCCTGATCGTGCATTGTATCAACAACAGGAAGTAACACAACACTAATGCATGTGTTCCGCATGCACGTTGACTTCAGTATACAAAAAAACAACAACACAGAAGTACTAAAACGGTGTAAGAACATAAGGAAATACCTTACAGTTAATGTTGGAAGGTATAAAACGAAACTCAACCGAAATCTTACAAAACTTAAGTTGTACCGTGTGTGACAATGTAGTAAACACATGATGAAGGATATCAATGATTTATGGTATTGAATGAGTCGGGATGAACACATTTCTTAAAGCTTTGGTATGGGAGAATAACAAAACTGAAAATACAGGAATGGTTTGAGCGTTTGAAAAAAATGGCACAGCAGCCTGACAAGCGTGAAGCATATCGCATGATATACACTTTCTGATGGGTACACTTCACACCACACGGGAAGAAAGTCAAGTTATGCAATGTCATTAACGAATGGACTGAAATACTTTGGAGAACATATCAACGATCACGCACAGCAGGGGATATCATGAACAAGGGTACCGAGACCAGATTTTCACCACCTAGAGACCAGAGTTAAATACATTTCTGGTCCCAGTGTCATGCAGTGTACTTTGACTTTGAAGTGAAGGGAAGGTTTCTGGCCCAGCCCTTGTTTTAAAACTTACCCCAAAGAACATTTAATAGACACACGGCATTGTCTGAGACAGGTGCAAGTATGAAAATGCAGCTTTTAACCTTCCATCCCACCTTATTGTGCATGACTTATCGCCCTCTTGTACATAACATATCGCCATTTTGTTCATAACACCTCACCCTCTTGTACATTACATCTCGCCCTCTTGTACATAGCATCTCACCCCCTTTTACATAAAACCTTGCCCTCTTGTACATAGCATCTCGCCCTCTTGTACATAGCATCTTGCCCTCTTGTACATTACATCTCGCCCTCTTGTACATAGCATCTCGCCCTCTTGTACATAGCATCTCGCCCTCTTGTACATAGCATCTTGCCCTCTTGTTCGTAACATGTCACCCTTTTGCTCATAACATCTCATCCTCGTGTATATAACATCTCACCCTCTTGTACATAAACCTCACCATCTTGTATATAGCATCTCGCCCTCTTGTACATAAAATCTCATCCTCTTGTACATAACATCTCACCCTCTTGTACATAACACCTCACCACCTTGTATATAGCATCTCGCCCTCTTGTATATAAAATCTCATCCTCTTGTACATAACTCCTCACCCGCTTTTACTTAATACCTCACCCTTTTGTTCATAGCATCTCACCCTCTTGTACACAAAATCTCATCCTCTTGTACAGAACACCTCACCCTCTTGTACATATTATCGCACCCTCTTGTACATGGCATATCACCCTTTTGACATAATGGATATTATTTCAGGTAAAAGCTGGATTTCCCTGAGGTATGTGATCATCAGGGTTTGGGAGGGGTCAAATGTGTCATTTTTTCACCTATCTTGATAGCTTATCACATGCTCCAGCTGGACAGAATACACGTAATACATATTACTGGCGGCACAATGCGAGAAAAAACACCTACAGTCTAAAATCCGGAATGACAACATGAAATTATCAATGCACTCGATTATCCAGCGTACAGTAGTCATTCTGTGCGATATATCATCATAAACTGGATAAACGGGGACGCTAACAATGGTCATCAGATTTGTGTCCTACTGGTAAGTTGCCTCGTTGCAAGGGCGTGAGACAACAACAGGAAATATCCCACTCTGATGCTCACCCTCGTTTATCCAGTGTATCGGCCACCATACTAAACTCCCTGGAACCATGGCATAGCCTCGTTTTGGAATGACACAAATTCGACGCTAAAATAGCTGTAAATCAAATCTACATTTGTCGGAAGTGACGTCTTGAAGCAAGACGAGGCTATGCCGGAAGTTGAACAAGGGAGGTTATTACATTCACAAAGAAATCTAGGATAAACTGGCATGGCAGCTACATAAAATATTGCGAACATTCTACAGCAAACCTACTTATTCATCTCTAAGGTTGTATTGCAATTACAGCTAAAAACTCAACAGGAAAAGATTTCGGGATTTATCGTTATAGTCTTAGTAGAAATTCAATCGGTAAAGGATCAGGAATGGTCTCAAAACGTCTCCTTGTATACTTGTCAAAAGAGGTTATGCACACCCGATTTTACATACGACTATTGTCAATCTGCCATGGCTGTAGGCAGTTGTAACACAATCGCTGGTGTTCTTAATTTGTTTTGAGTGGTATACATGAACAAAGAAAACAACATGCATTTAGCCTGTCATAATCGTCATCGGCAAGATGCTTTTCAAACATGGTCTACTGGGCCAGCCTAAAGTATTTCTTGTTTGAAGTCAAAGTGAAAATATGAAAAGTGTTGAATTGGGTGAAATATGATGGTTTTCGATTTTAGCTTTACCAGAAAATACATACATAGAGAAGTCCAACTGAAAAGTTGTACTTTTGCAAACTGCATGAGCCAATATACGAAACATGATACAAAATGGCCTAGTCTCATAATCTCGATTAAATGGGAATATATTGCAAATGAGAAGATATATACATTGCTGTGATTGTATGAAGCTGATGTTCTACTTGAGTCAAACTACAGGGTGGGGAACGGTTGTGCCCGTCAAGTAAATTTACTTAGAAAACTAAACTAAAATTAGCAAAAATGGTGTGCAACTAAAAATGCATGAGAGAAAATTAATCTGATATGAAAACAAATGATATTTGACTAGCTTGGTACGTTAATCCAGAGTGTTTGCTTTGCAGTTGTCTGGAATAACAGGGCCCTCTGTATACGGAACTCTTTGGAAACGGTTTAAAACTATTATCTTGTGCTAACTATTGTACTTTAGACACATTACTGGAGTGTTTTAAGTTCAGTGGATGAAAACAATCGTGTAGTAGTATCAACAACGGTAGGAAGAACATTCACTGTCAAGGGACATTCGCGAATAATACCATCCTAGTGAGTGTAGGTATGGGTGAGAAAATAGTGCGGGTATTGCGCCATAAGGTTTTGCGAAGGTAGGCCAGGTAGAGGTGTGTGAATGTCCTGTTTGACGACTCTGACCGAAACGATTATGAAACCTTGAAAAGTATTTTGAATATTAGGGCGAGTCAGTTAAGGCCCGATGTGATGAAGACGAAAGAGTTTAGGATACACCGTGGAGGTGCGACTCTTTCATTGTATGTTGAGACACAGGCAAACTGTAGCGCAAATGGTGTTGCGCAACAGAGAGAAAATGACCAGTTTTCTTTTAGACGAGCGAGCATATAAGAAGACTGGTCATTTTCTCTCTGATGCGCAACCCTATTTGCGCTACAGTTTGCCTGTGGTTGAGAGAACATCTGATGTCCTTTATTCTGGTAAATCAATGTGTGATGAAGAAGACAATTATAAGGGTGATATCATTATCTGTGCAGGGAGAAAATTCAACCCCTACAATGGAATGGTTGATGCCAAATGTATATTCATGTCGAGGTCAAACGGTATTTTTAAATCATCAGACTTTTGTACAAAAGTGACAAGATATAACATCGGGGCTTAATACGTGAAGGAAATGATAATAACAGTTTAAACTTTTAGCAAACTGTGGCAAGCCAGACAATGAAAAAAGTGATTTTGTTATAAATCTTCATAAAAATGAACGTGATTCAGCATATGTGTGCGATCATTACTGGGTTCTGTCCTTGAAGATACAAAACTGAGGGTTTCTCAGTAACAGATCTGATTGGACATGGGTCACGTTGAGACAAGGGGAAGTAACCGAGACACATCACCATGGCAACATGCACAACTCAGTACATATAGTACATGAAACATGAAACATTGTTTGTGACCCTGTTGAATGTACATCATCAAATCATACAAAACAAGTATACTACATGTCATCAGTGGAGACTAGCTACTTCAAGAAACAGCATGTGAAGGCTTTTCACAAACCTGACCGACGGACAGTGTCGCAAGTACTTGCTGAAGTACTGAAAATGCATGGCCTTGGTGGAGAGGTGAAGCACCATGGTTTGGTGTACAGTCTTCCATTATTGTCAGTTTTCTGACAATGCGTCGTGACGTCATTTCAAGTGAATGGCACCTACACTGAAAATTTGTGCTAAACGTCATACCCTATAAAACTAATTACCCGTAGAGATTGACATGATCGAGCACTCATGCGCTCGAAGCAAAGGCAGTTTTCAGCTTGAACAATTTTGACACCATTACTTTATGATGCTCCCACTCATCTGAGTCAGCCACGTGAGACTTGAGTTGAAATCACTTTATAACTTGTAAAAAGTAGAACCAATTACAACTACAGTGACAATGATTACCGATTTATGATTTTGTTCTCACATGCTGTTCCCTGATTGGCTATTGTTGGTAACCATGACAATTCTGCTACCTGTACAGTTTGGTCTACACTTACTACAAGTTCCCAGTACCCTTGATCAGTTCTGTACACGACCTTGTTAGGCCCGAGTGGGCGGAGCCCCAGCCTCGGCAAGCGTTTGCACTGTCAGTGTGACACTCTCTTCCATGATACCCGGTGTCTCAGCGAGAAACACCCGGCAGGATGGGCCCGGAGGGTCCGGATCTGTGAGAGAGCAAACAGAAGTTGTTCTTTCTCCACAGTCAGGGAGTCAAATTCCGCCTGCAGTTCGGCATTGGCTTTTTTCAAGCGCTCAACCTCCTGCAAATACAGAAAGACAATTCAACACGCAATTACGCATTTAAAGATGATATTCCTAAATGAACTGTTACAACATCCCAGGTGTACTTGAGAACTGTAATTTGACATAACAGTGCAATTCATTACCTTATCCACGCTGTTATATTCCTCCTTCCGCTTCCGCCGGAAGCGCTGGGCCGCGAGGCGGTTTCGTTCCTTCCGGTGTTTTGCTCTCTCTTCTTCCTCTGGCGTGAGCTGAATCAGTAGAAATTCACCAGCCACTTTACAACCACCAGTCACGTGTAAGGTCAAATTAGATGCAATACAACCAGTCACGTCATGCGTCACACAGGCAACATACAACTACTTGTAATGCAGTCACTCTTCACATATACATAGTCACATACATCAAACACAATACATCTACCTGTCACATGTAAAGTCACATACATCAAACACAATACATCTACCTGTCACATGTAAAGTCACATACATCAAACACAATACATCTACCTGTCACATGTAAAGTCACATACATCAAACACAATACATCTACCTGTCACATGTAAAGTCACATACATCAAACACAATACATCTACCTGTCACATGTAAAGTCACATACATCAAACACAATACATCTACCTGTCACATGTAAAGTCACATACATCAAACACAATACATCTACCTGTCACATGTAAAGTCACATACATCAAACACAATACATCTACCTGTCACATGTAAAGTCACATACATCAAACAAAACAACTAGGGGCGGACCGCGGAACATACATTTTTCTAGCTGTAGGTGAAGAGAAGAGGATAGTCGTGTTGTCAGAATCTTCACGAGACATGTCGCTGGCATAACTGAATGTTATATTGTCATATCTAAACGTATGAATAATATGATAGTACAGATACTGTTTTTGAATTCGGATTCGCAGCAAAAAATTAAGATTTGGGTTGATCAAAATGCTTCTTGTGGAAGTGTTGATTTAAACAACCCTCCAAACGCACAGGCATATTCTATGAGGGAAAAGATATGAATATTTGCTAAAAGTATGAATGCACAATATTGGTGTGATGATGCTTTTTCACTTGTGCTCATTACCAACTTGAAATCTAGCTCGTTTTGTCGAAACATTATTTCTTCAGAGACTAAGAGAAAGTCACGCTATTTCGTACAGTGAATTTGACTCGTGCCTTACTCAAGCCGAGGTGCCTCTCTCACAGGAGCCTAGCAAAACCTCATTACAAGAGGCAACGGAGAGCGACCGTTAGCGGGTCATGTGACCTGCAGAAGGGTTCAGGGCGTGGCCTAGTGACCTATCGGACCAATGCCTGCAGAGGGCAAGAGATGCGGGCGATGTCCGTCACAAACATATTACAAGAAAATCGGGATCGCATAATGATTCCATCTTTCAACTAACTTCAGTGTCTCCTTTACATATGTTCCTTATATTCAATAATAATTAATACATATGTATTGGATCACAAAAATATTTGTTTCGTGTAATTCTTCATAAAGTATACGAGTGCTAATATAATCTTCACGTACAATAACATGAATATACGGTATTTTCAATGGAAGAGTACAATCCATATCTGTCTACATAAAGATTCGTATCGTGCATTAAAAAATTTAAATCCTGATTCGTTTTACTTGGGATAAAATATGTCATTTTTACAAATCACGTGACACTTCATCACGCATATTGTCCATTTCTAATTTAAAAAGAAATGAACTTATATCATTAATATGAATAATGCATGTAAATATAGCAAGTATATTTCAACATTTTATAACCAAGAATACATATATGGCATCCTGAAGTCTATATCTGTCCAGGCGGAGTTTTTCTAATCTGTCCACCCTGGAGTCCGCGCCGCCGCCATATTGGCGAATCCTCACGGACACCAGCAGATCAAACTGTTACATACTCATAAATGTCGCAATCTTTACTACATAATGGTGCTTCTCAAATCTTTTAATTTCGTACGAAATGACATTCAACAAGAAACAATGCGAACGAAAGCTTTATCTGACAAATGTTTCGCTCCTTAATAAAAACAAGACATACACGCATGGATACAGGAAACTAGATATATGTACACAAGCGTTCCTCAACTTTTTCGTAAATATTTAAAGAAATTTTCTCACCTCCTGTTTTTTTAACTTTTCTTGTGCATTTAGAACATACCTCGTTTTGTGAGCTTTATAAGTGGCCTATTAGTGCCAATACTTCAATTTATGCATGCTCAACAGTGGCTATCCCAAGCACGGAAACAGCGTTATCATTCGAGATATAGATCTCCTCAGTTACAAATACATATGCTGAAATCAACTGAAGTTCTAGGAGCTTTTAATGATGGTATGGCGTATTTTCCAAAAAGGCATTTTTCCATCGAGGCCAAACTGAAAATCAATATACTGATTCTCTGAAACGATTCCGTTATATATAGCACCTATATTTTCTGTGTTTATACACAGACTGATAGATACAAATACTCATGTCAATAATGGTTGTCACCCCCTTCAATTTTTTTATTGGAGAGGGGGTGGGGTGTGTGGGGTGACAACCATTATTGGCATGAGTATATTTATACGGCCGCTGACGTGCAGGATGCATGGTTGCTGAGAGAGACTGTTTACCTTACACTATAGAAAATGTATTTACTTTATTGATGCAAACATATTCAAGGCAATATAAATATTTGGTGCATTTACCCGATAATTATAACATCGATTTGAAATACATCCTGAAAAATATATATGCTGATTGATGTACAGATGAACGATATTTGAGTTTGGTGTGCTTGTTTTGAAGTGAATTGTATGTTTGCAGTTATTATGCATTCAGTAAGTACCAGCGGCTATACATATATAAAAAGTGTTTTTCATTCATTATACTCATATCACATCTGCAATAATTGTTCATACAGCGATATTAATGCTTTTTTACGAGTGCAACGATAATTCCACGGTTTTTAACAAGTGTGAGGCATGACTACACAGATGTGACAAGTTTCACAACCTTACGTTGCATCCGTGGATGCACTACTTTGAATGCATTTCCCACATGTGCATGAAGCTTATATGTATTCATGTTATGATGAAACAATCAACAAATAACTCTCATAAACATTTATTAATAAGCAGAAATAGGCAGATGATAAAGTTAGAAATTCAGAGGGTAGGAAATACTCATAGATGCAAGTACAACAGCGGGTTAGACTGCAAGTGTCTTTATTATTTATGTGTTACCCTGTTATATATCACAAGTACATACATAGATACATATTTTGTTAAAGCAATAAATAAAAACAGGATAAATATACATATTATTACTTATTCAAAGAGCGATCACAAAACTCCTGTAAATAGCTAACTAACTTAATGCATTCTCTGATGCATGCATGCATCCTGTTGCACGTATACAAAAGATCAGGCACCCTCGTAACTGCGAGCAATTATTAAATGTCATCTGATGCAATATTGCATATAGAAAATAAAAACCAAATGTCTTTAAATGTACATACATATGCACAACGTATTCAGTCAAATATGACATCAAGAAGTAGGCTACAAAGTTAAGTGTCGGACAGTAATTCATTCCGGGAAAGTCTGAAAGTAATGTCATGAATATTTATGAGAGGACCACACTACCCTGGAGCCTGCTCATGCCACGTGACATGACAACCTCAGTCTTGGAATCGTCAAACAACAAAAATTGATGAAAATGTATAAAAAAACTCACTGAATAGGACTTTGGTTTTTTAAACTCCACATTATATTCCTCTTGTCCAAGACTATGACGTCGGGCTTGTATTTTACACTTCAACTCCTCTTTGATGAGAGGCGTGAGGCGCCCAGTCTCCAGGACCTGTAGGGTGGCTTTGGCGAGTTTGTCGTCGATGTCGCGGGGTAATGGTGGCGCGGAAACCTCTTCGAAGTGGGATACCATCTCCGAACCCTCAAAGTCAATACAAGCGTCCTCAGCTTTCAGTAAACGAATTCCTTGTTGCATGATACTGTGAAAAAATAAAATTAATTTTTAAAATTTTGGGGATACCTATGCGTGACGATTTTGTTCTAAAACCCCATCTAATAAACATGAGAATTATTGCATTATTTTTTTCATAAATTTTTAAAGCAGATTTTATATTTAAAATCCGATTTTGGTTACAAGAATATGTTTTCTTGAATGGCGTTAAATCGTTATCTGTATCGTTTAAAAAAACGTGACAATTTACAAATGTCCGAGAAATAAATGCAAGGTCAACAAATTGCCATTTATAAATAGAGACTCATCACTGACTGTACGTGTGACTAGCGTGAAAACGTGATAATTCTGGATTAGTTTAATCTTATGCTAAACGTTACACAAAAATGTAGACAATTGCAAACCAACAGCGACCCATCAACATTAATAGGGTGTTAGCTGTAATTATTCAGTTATAAATAAACACCCACGGCTACACGGCATGGATGGATCAAACATGGCGACTTCGCCAACATTTCCACGTTTTTTTATTCGTGTCTAAGTTGGCAACACGTGGGTGGATCATCGCTAGACACTTTATGACCAGACACTGATTAATTTAAAACCAATTCTAGAAGCCGCTAGATGTAGCCCGTGTTGTTTAAAAAGCACGTGGTATCAATCGATAAGTCATAATTATATATAGACTTCAGACATTCCATGTGTCACTCAAAGACTCTGAAATCAGCACTGGTTTGATGTCATGTGACAATGTGCTGTCAATCAAGAAGCATATATGTCATATATACACAGACATCCATTGACACCGAGATTTAAATCCCCCTCCGCAATCACATGTTCGCCGAGACGTTGTTGACAAACAAACGTCAGGAAAACTGTCAAGTAATTTAATCAAGCTACATTCGCACAATTAACAACCCATAATAATATCATAAACATAGATTAGTGTCAACTTTACCTGTTTAATGCATATATGGATAAAAAGAATCGAACGACGATTTTCACTTCTTTCTTGAGCGGCGACACAACTTCAAATGCCGACACACTGTATTGCTGTGCTTTGTACGAGGCAGGACATGTTCAAGCTTGTCTCGATAGTTCGCGTACCGAGCGCGAAGGGAGATAATCACTACCACGATTTTGTCGCAGTCATCAAGATTTGTTACTAAATTTAGCACATTTGGGGAATTCCCCCGAACCAAAATGGTCGCTCGGTCACGGTCAAAGTTTCAATTTTGCTTAATCACGGCTTCCGGTATAGAGTATTTTTGATTTGACGACAGTGTTTTACTATGAAATTATAATTGAATATGGATGTGAGCATTGAGTTTAAATAATACTCTTTAGGAAAAGTTTTTAGTTGAAGATAGGTCATGACCTGACCGCTTTCATCGACTCGTGACACAGTTAAGGAAAACGTAGGAACAACGTTTGGAAGTCTCGCCAAACCTCGTTCACAGAGTGCGTTATCCCCCGAGGCAAGAGTGATGTAAAAACCTCCAGCGTGGAGGTTGCAATACGCATGTCCAAGACTGTAGCCGACTACCGGGCATCCGTCTGTAATTGACAAACTGCTTACTCTCGTCTAGACACTGGTCCTCTTATTGTTAAAATATTGTTTGTATTGTAAATAGGAAATAAAACCAACACACGCGGAAGACGTAACTCGAGATGCTGGAATGTATTTAAACAGTAACACCATGAAACGATGAATGCATTTTTTTAAAATCAGATGATACATGTTTTAACGTGATTAAATTAGGGCTTGACTAAAAGAGAGATTTGGTTGTTTTTTTAATACACAGTATTCAAACAGATATACTTTTTCGTAATACGAATATGTATTATTTTTTATTATCAATTGTAATTTTGTTGTTAATTCTGTTGATATGGTCAAGTCAGTGTTGACATAGACCTAATCATATTTATTATATATGAAAAACGTAGTGTCATTCGATGAGTTATTTTGCGTTTATCTTTCTCCATACCATGCATTGAGAGAAGGCAGTAGGATAACTGAATGTATAATTATGATAATATATGTTCATCATATTTTTGTATAGTGGTTTAACATTTCCACATTTCGACATGCATGTGATATATAGTGTCAGGGAGTATATATGTTAACGTGACAGGGGTGTGTGACTTTGTAACAGATGGGTGTGGCATATTGTGACACAGTGCCATAATGAGAGAGTATGTGACATTGTGACGGTTTGTGACATATAGTGACAGTGGGATGTGACTTAGTAATGGAGAGGTGTGGGATGTGACATAGTATAGTGTTGGAGAGGTGTGGCATATAGTGACAGTGGGGTGTGACATAGTGATGGAGAGGTGTGGGATGTGACATAGTGTTTGAGAGGTGTGGCATATAGTGACAGTGGGGTGTGACATAGTGATGGAGTGAGTGAGTGAGTTTAGTTTTACGCCGCACACAGCAATATTCCAGCTATATGGCGGCGACATAGTGATGGAGAGGTGTGGGATGTGACATAGTGTTGGAGAGATGTGGCATATAGTGACAGTGGGGTGTGACATAGTGATGGAGTGAGTTTAGTTTTACGCCGCACACAGCAATATTCCAGCTATATGGCGGCGCCATAGTGATGGAGAGGTGTGGGATGTGACATAGTGTTGGAGAGGTGTGGCATATAGTGACAGTGGAGTGTGACATTGTGATGAAGTGAGTGAGTGAGTTTAGTTTTACGCCGCACACAGCAATATTCCAGCTATATGGCGGCGCCATAGTGATGGAGAGGTGTGGGATGTGACATAGTGTTGGAGAGGTGTGGCATATAGTGACAGTGGGGTGTGACATAGTGATGGAGGAGTGAGTGAGTTTAGTTTTACGCCGCACACAGCAATATTCCAGCTATATGGCGGCGATATAGTGATGGAGAGGTGTGGGATGTGACATACTGTTGGAGATATGTGGCATATAGTGACAGAGGGGTGTGACATAGTGATGGAGTGAGTTTAGTTTTACGCCGCACACAGCAATATTCCAGCTATATGGCGGCGCCATAGTGATGGAGAGGTGTGGGATGTGACATAGTGTTGGAGAGAGGTGTGGCATATAGTGACAGTGGGGTGTGACATAGTGATGGAGTGAGTGAGTGAGTTTAGTTTTACGCCGCACACAGCAATATTCCAGCTATATGGCGGCGCCATAGTGATGGAGAGGTGTGGGATGTGACATAGTGTTGGAGAGGTGTGGCATATAGTGACAGTGGGGTGTGACATAGTGATGGAGTGAGTGAGTGAGTTTAGTTTTACGCCGCACACAGCAATATTCCAGCTATATGGCGGCGACATAGTGATGGAGAGGTGTGGGATGTGACAAAGTGTTGGAGAGGTGTGGCATATAGTGACAGTAGGGTGTGACATAGTGATGGAGAGGTGTGGCATATAGTGACAGTAGGGTGTGACATAGTGATGGAGGTGTGTGGCATACAGTGACAAAAGCCTCGGCACACACAGGGACTTAGGGTATACTCCTCCTCTGGTAAACGCCAGGGAGATTCATTCATGGGGCTTAGATGTGCATAATGGGGCGACAGCGTTCTGAAGCTAAGAATGCACATATACGCAGTGAGGTATGTCACGCTTCGTTACTTCTGGTGTACAGAGAAGGAGTAGTCACACCACAAGGGAGATCGTGGTGTACTCGGAGGGAAGGTACGTCACACTTTACGGGGAAAGTGGTGTACACATTGGGGAATGCACGTCACACCACAAGGGATACAGTGGTGTACTCGGAGGGAAGGTACGTCACGCCTCACCGGGAAAGTGGTGTACACATTGGGCAAAGTACGTCACGCCTCACGGGGAAAGTGGTGTACACATTGGGGAATGCACGTCACACCTTACGGGGAAAGTGGTGTACACATTGGGCAAAATACGTCACGCCTCACCGGGAAAGTGGTGTACACATAGGGGAATGCACGTCACACCTTACGGGGAAAGTGGTGTACACATTGGGCAAATACGTCACGCCTCACCGGGAAAGTGGTGTACACATAGGGGAATGCACGTCACACCTTACGGGGAAAGTGGTGCACACATTGGACAAAGTACGTCACGCCTCACGGGGAAAGTGGTGTACACATTGAATGCACGTCACACCTTACGGGGAAAGTGGTGTACACATTGGGCAAAGTACGTCACGCCTCACGGGGAAAGTGGTGTACTCGGAGGGAAGGTACGTCATACCTTACGGGGAAAGTGGTGTACACATTGGGCAAAGTACGTCACGCCTCACGGGAAAAGTGGTGTACACATTGGGAATGCACGTCACACCTTACGGGGAAAGTGGTGTACACATTGGGGAATGCCCGTCACGCCTCACGAGGAAAGTGGTGTACACATCAGGGAACACCAATTAAGCCTCACGGGGAAATTGGTGTACACACTGGGGATTGCACGTGAAGCCTCATGGGGAAAGTGGTGTACACACAGGGGAATGCACGTGAAGCCTCATGGGGAAAGTGGTGTACACACAGGGGAATGCACGTGAAGCCTCATGGGGAAAGCGGTGTACACAAAGGAGAATGCACGTGAAGCCTCATGGGGAAAGTGGTGTACACACTGGGGAATGCACGTGAACCAGATGGGGAAAGTGGGGTACACATCAGGGAATACACGTGAAGCCAGAAGGGGAAAGTGGTGTACACACAGGGGAATGCACGTAAAGCCTCACGGGGAAAGTGGTGTACACATTGGGGAATGTACGTAAAGCCTCATGGGGAAAGTGGTGTACAAACAGGGGAATGCACGTGAAGCCATATGGGGAAAGTGGTGTACACACTGGGGAATGCACGTGAAGCCTCATGGGGAAAGTTGTGTACACACTGGGAATGCTCGTGAAGCCTCATGGAAAAAAGTGGTGTACACACTGGGGAATGCGCGTGAAGCCTCATGGGGAAAGTGGTGTACACACTGGGGAATGCACGTGAAACCACATGAGGAAAGTGGTGTACACAAGACGACAGCTACGTCACGCTTCATGGGTCCTTGGTGTACACAAGAGGAGTGGTACGTCACGCCTCATGGGTCCATGGTGTACAAAAGAGGAGTGGTACGACACGCCTCATGGTTCCTTGGTGTACACAAGACGAGAGGTAGGTCACGCCTCATGGGTCCTTGGTGTACACAAGACGAGAGGTACGTCACGCCTCATGGTCCGTGATGTACACAAGACGAGGTACGTCACGCCTCATGGGTCCTTGGTGTACACAAGACGAGAGATACGTCACGCCTCATGCGTCTTTGGTGTACACAAGACAAGAGGTACGTCACGCCTCATGGGTCCTTGGTGTACGCAAGACGCGATGTACGTCCCACCTCATGGGTCCTTAGAGTACACAAGACGAGAGGTACGTCACGCCCCGTGGGTCCTTAATGTGCAAAAGAGGAGAGATATGCCATATGTCCGTGTGAGTACAAGAAGAGTGAGTGAGTGAGTTTAGTTTTACAACGCACTCAGCAGTATTCCAGCTATATGGCGGCGGTCTGTAAATAATCGAGTCCGGACCAGACAATCCAGTGATCAACAGCATGAGCATCGATCTACACAATTGGGAACCGATGACGTGTCAACCAAGCCAGCGAGCCTGACCGTTAGTCTCCTCTGACGACAAGCATCAGTTACTGAAGATTCATTCTAACCCGGACTTTCACGGGTGAGTACAAGGGGAGATGTAAGTCACGCCTTTAAGGTCTCATGCCTACACACTATGGATTCGTGTTAAATAACGATAACATATAATTCTCAGCCTGAACTGAACTGAACTTCATTAATTTCAAGCCGTGGTGCACGGCATTAGAAGAACATATACCTATATTATAAAGATACAAATACCATGGCATTCAGAGGACAGGCAGTTACAACAAAACATATACATACAATTATAAGATACAGGTTAACATGTGATCGATATGTTTGCATAATTAATTTACAAAAGGTACTTAATTTTGTTAACAATCCAATCTGTTTAGCTGATAGTAGCAGGGGAAAGAATCTGAATATTGGGATATTTACGATAATATATAGGTATTCAAGTATTTCTCTGTTCTTTTAACCAAGGACATATAAATATATAACGTAACTCGTCACCGGCATCTCTTATGTCACATAATGGGCATACTCTATTTGTTATGGTAGTCGGTTCCATCTACCTTTTTCAGCTGTAAGTCGACGATTTGAAGTTCTAAAATTTCATATTAGTATTCTATAATTATTATCCAATATTTCAAGATATGGCTCAAACAATATATCATACTTAAATAGCTTTTATGTAGTACATTACGAGGTATTTTCTATTTCGTTTCTCCATGCTTGTAGATATTGATCTATATAATCTTGTGTAAATAACATTATTTGGCAAAAGGGTGAAGAAACCGTCTTTAGGTTGCCATATATTACTGAAACCCAGGTTATCCAGATTGTATTTTACAAAGTTAATCCATTCATGTTTGTAATAATCAAATTCATAATCTGGTAATAAAATTTATACACAATAAAGGTCAAGTTATTAGTTTTACTTTATACAAGTTTAGACCTATAACACAATATATAGTTTGTAACGTCAGTAGATATGTGATATAAACCATCATCAACGGTGTAGGCGGTAACATGGTTCGGTGTAGGAGTTAACATGACTAAATTCGTACGTACACTGGAATTTTAATCGTGATGCAGTGGGCGGAGGATATTCAGCACGGGCTTCTACATATTTTCATTACAAAGACGAAATTCCCAACCACTAACTTTATAAAGTTTAAATTAGCACCCAACACATATATCCGGTAGTTGATATTTACATTTAATTAACTGCGACAAAGAAATTCACCCTGACATGTCCCTATTTTGATATCGGAAATATGTAGTAATCATGAGTTTGTTGAACCGATTCTGTTTATTATCAGCGACAAGGGAGAGGGTTGGGGACGTTAAAGGACCAGTTCCCATTGTGTACAATGAGGTTCTACTTGAGGGGTTGATTTGGTATCCAGAGTTGTATGTAAAACATAAATCAATTATTTCTACTTTTGAAACCACTGATTCTAGATAAAAATGTGTGTAATATGAAACAGTTTGTGAACTACTACATATTCAAAACAGAATTAACATGTAAACAATTACAGTAATTTTTGACTGTGAATTTATATTTCTGTAAGACAGTGATTTTCACAAATATACAAAGGCTGTTGTGTCATTAACGTTAATATGATCGCACAACACTGGTCGCGTGGTGTTGACACCTTAATCTTAATTCGTATTTATAAAGATATTTAACTATTCAGTTGATATTAATGTAAGTCAAACGGACAAACTAACAACTCGAAACAATTATGAATACATCTCACCTCGCTATGATAAATATACCTTCCTTTTTACGCTTGAGAAATTTCGTAAGACCATGCAACACTCGACTTAACTCCTAGAGTTACCTCCCTTACTCTTCTTCCCTAACGTTTCATTTGTTTCAACCATTGCGTCAGTGAACGACCAACATGCATTCGATTAAGTTCTAGAACATTTCCAATTTAGTCATACACTCATGCGAGTGTTGATACGAAATATGAGTCTAATGGGGGTGACCGAACATATGAAACTGTTTCGTCATGCTAAAAGTCCTCAAAGGACACGTCAGCTTCTAATATTTTCCCGATTGGTAGATTCGATTTGAGCGTCGTCGTTTGTCTCACAGGTCAAGGTTGCTCAAGGTGCCTTCTGTTCCTGACAGTCGTCTACATGATGCAAGCTTGCATCAGCCAGCAGGGTCAGAGGTCACAGCACCTCAACTGGAAGAGTCTATCATGAACAATCACAGATTGCACTAATAGGCTCGAGTGTCTGCGTGAGATGTTAAGTTGGATAAATCCAAATTCGTATCTTGTCTCACTATAAGTTTATGACTTTCCATATCTTTGATTCCAGCTTTTTGTATTTTTTCTCGTACTTCAAGACGAATGAAATATTTTCGTTGTTTGAATAGATATGATAGTTATATATTATCCTACTCTTATAACTATTGTCACCCCCAACATACTAGACTAGACTAACGCTTAGTCCCTGGATATATATAACTATTGTCACCCCCAACATACTAGACTAGACTAACGCTTAGTCCCTGGATATATATAACTATTGTCACGCTTAGTCCCTGGATATATATAACCCAACATACTAGACTAGACTAACGCTTAGTCCCTGGATATATATAAACTATACTGTCTAACGCTTAGTCCCTGGATATATATAAACATAACATACTAGACTAGACTAACGCTTAGTCCCTGGATATATATAACTATTGTCACCCCCAACATACTAGACTAGACTAACGCTTAGTCCCTGGATATATATAACTATTGTCACCCCCAACATACTAGACTAGACTAACGCTTAGTCCCTGGATATATATAACTATTGTCACCCCCAACATACTAGACTAGACTAACGCTTAGTCCCTGGATATATATAACTATGACAGCAACAAAAAGAACCCATTTAAATTGAAAATGAGCCCCAGTGAGTTGGAACATGGGGGAATCTAGACTTGCTTCACTTAGGGCTTTAGCATTGCAGGGAGGACTAGGCAGAGGGGAACATAATGCGGTTCAGGGACTGTGAAACAGACAAGCACTGGGTGACAATATTTATGAGTGTGGACGTACATTCGAATAGCACAATAACGGTTGAAGCTTAACGAGTGAGTGAAAGCGTTTCGGTTTACGCCATTTTTGCAATAATCCCAAAACATAATCCACAGCATGAGACACCAGCAACGGCCTTCACACATGGTGCCTATGTGGGGAATCGAACCCAGGCTTTCGGCTTGACGAGCGAACGCTTTAACCACTAGGTTACCCCATTGCCCCACAATCTTAATGAATAGTGTATTAACACATAGATGCACAATTCACCATTAAGTATTCGTGCTGTGTAAACCCGGTTAGAGCTGATCTTCAGTAACCCATGCTTGTAGTAAGAGGCGACTAACGGGATCGGGTGGTCAGGATCACTAACTTGGTTGACACATGTCATCGGTTCCCAATTGGTAGATCGATGTTCATGCTGTTGATCACTGGATTGTCTGGCCCAGATCCGATTATTTACAGACCGCCGCCATAAAGCTGGAATATTGCTGAGTGCGGCGTAAAATTAAACTCACTCACTCACTCGTGGTGTGTATATAGATTTCCTCTTGTCTGCAAGAATCCGTTTTGACTGTAAAATACTAAAGAAGGAGGCCACGTAAATGTTTCTGGCTTTAACACAATCCAATTCTTTGCAGTCTCAATATACAATATCATCAGCATTTAATAACACTTTCACTTGTCACTGTGAAACTATGAAAGTGCATTTTGTCAAACAATGGTCAGTGGATATTGGCATATATACCTTTGTATATATGTAGCTTCGAGATAATAACCAGTAAGGTTTATACTTTAATTGGCAAATAAATCTTTGGCAATAACTACAGATCATGACACACTGTCAGGTATGCGGTGTGGTGTGATTGTCTCCTGGCGGCCACGTGTGTGTGTGACGTAACAATAGCGTCACTTGTCTGTGGGTGTATTGTTACACTGTATATATGTATGTAGGCAGTTAATGAGAGCATAGGTTACAACTGTTCTTTGTTCTCCGACACCACGACTAATTTAGATTAGACTAAAGTCGTCACGATGTGTCTGATAAACCCGGATTTAGTTATGCACTTTAGAAACTTTGGAATAATCTCCCTTTATATGTTAAAGAATCAGTTTCGCATATAAGCTCGCGTAAGTCAAAAGCACCAGGATATTTCTCATTTGGTAATAGAAAACTCAATGTAATTCCTACCCAGCTAAGACATTCAAATAGTAGATTAAATGGTGATCTATATAGGGTTGGTCTTATAGAGAACCCCGAATGTAATTGTAAATTTACCTGTGAAAATTCTCATCATTATTTTATGGAATGTTCAAAAATATATATCAAACTCCAAAAGGTTCAGTAATTGGATATAATGTTTATGATCCAAATAATTCATGTATTCATTGTATTGTATATATCCTTCAGTATGTATCTTTCTATCCCTGTACATATAGTTTGTTTCACTTTTGCATGTAAGCACTGTAAATAGGAGAGGGTTTCACTAAGTTGGCATAACTTGTACCCAATCCATTCTCTTGAATAAATATGTTTAAATCAAAATGTGTCTGATAATCCAGGATTTAGTTATGCACTGTAGAAATGATTGTTTATATATTACACGCAAAATTAAACATTTATTTGTCCTATGTTTTTAAACACTATGTGTTTATTACCTAAACGTTGTTTATGTTATAAACAAGTGTTTACCAACTAAACAATGGTTTAGTTTCTAAACGGTACTGGTGTTTACAATTTAATCACTTAACTCTGTTTAACGCAAGAACATGTTTACATTATCGCTAGTATTTAGGAATAAAACATATTGCGATTAAACACAACTAAAGAAAAACTGACAAGGTACCTGTATAAGTGTGAGAGAGAGCTCGCTGGTAGACCTTCTTGGTCACGTTTTACCCATATTGCTGTAAATATACCTGTTAAAAGCAAAGGTGTGTAATGATGGAGTTATGTATACTGTCTAATATGCTAAGGCTGATAGCACTAGGTAGGTATAATAGAAGTAGAGAGATGTATGCTAAACATTATATTTATTTCGTCTTACCTAAAACATGAATTTTACCAACACTATGACATAGCTGTGGAACACAACCTCACAATGAAAAACGGAATTTTTTGACAAATTCATTTGGACTTAAAGTCAGGAACAGGATATAAAATATCAAACCAAGTGTCAGAAACATTAACAAAAATTTGCGTGTTTTTAATATTTTTGACAACTGTACCATGCCATATACGTTTTTAATGCATTCATTATATTATACTGTACCGTTTTCTAATGTACCGTAATATGAACATATATGATTGTAGGTTCGAGTCTCAGATTGGGCTTGATAATGCTTCCATAAATATTAATCCCCCCAAATCGGTAATGGAATAAGACCTACAGCACTGTTCTAATCTGAAACATTTTTCAAATCGGCCTTTAACGCATCCAGTCAACTATACTCCC
This sequence comes from Haliotis rubra, assembly GCF_003918875.1. Classification (NCBI taxonomy): domain Eukaryota; kingdom Metazoa; phylum Mollusca; class Gastropoda; order Lepetellida; family Haliotidae; genus Haliotis; species Haliotis rubra. The sequence continues at coordinate 1,543,691 of NW_025765514.1, read as the reverse complement.
CATCTAGTATAAAAACTTACGAAAGTCAATTAAAAACGTTCGGATGGTCGCGCCGGGGAAACAGGCGAATGCCGTGAATGAAAATTGTACATATTATTAATAATATATATCTTTGGATGAATCATTGGCACTGGTTGGCCGGGCCAACACCCGATAAGTTCATGTCATCGCGATATTTGAGTGAGTGAGTGAGTGAGTGAGTGAGTGAGTGAGTGGAGTGAGTGAGTGAAGTGAGTGAATGAGTGAGTGAGTGAGTGAGTGAGTGAGTGAGTGAGTGAGTGAGTGAGTGAGTGAGTGAGTGAGTGAGTGAGTTGAGTGAGTGAACGTCAGTGTGTCTGTATATGCGCGCGTCGAGTTTGTATGTCAGCCTGTGTGTGTCAATATTGGCGCTGCATATGCTGTTCATGAACGCAGGCAGTGTACAGAATGGGTCGGGTCACCGACTTACACAGTTCCAGGTATCTAGAGTGAACTCGGCAGGCTGTCATCACCTGTGTCTGAAGAAGGAATATTTGATTCTTACTCATACATGCACGCTTATCCACTATTTTCAAACGCATTGTTTCAGTACAATGAACGATGTCTGGCTCGTTGCTCATGTGGTCAACCACGGGTTTGCATGGAAAAAACTGTAACCATTGCCGTCCACTGTAACAACGCAGGGACCCACTACAAGAAGTGTCCCTGTAACTATCGAGGGCCCCACTACAAGAAGTGTCCCTGCATCTACCGAGGGCCACACTACAAGAAGTGTCTCTGTAACTACGAGGGCCCCACTGCAAGAAGTGTCCCTGTAACTATCGAGGGCCCCACTACAAGAAGTGTCCCTGTCCCTGTAACCACCGAGGGCCCCATTACAAGAAGTGTCCCTGTAACCAGGGAGTGCCCCACTACAAAGAGCGTTCGTGTAACCAGGGAGTGCCCCACTACAAGAAAAGAAGTGTCCCTGTAACCAGGGAGTGCCCCACTGCAAGAAGTGTCCCTGTAAGCAGGGAGTGCCCCACTACAAGAAGTGTCCTGTAACCACCGAGCCCCCACTACAAGAAGTGTCCCTGTAACCAGGGAGTGCCCCACTACAAGAAGTGTCCCTGTAACCAGGAAGAGCCCCACTACAAGAAGTGTCCCTGTAACCAGGAAGAGCCCCACTACAAGAAGTGTCCCTGTAACCAGGAAGAGCCCCACTACAAGAAGTGTCCCTGTAACCAGGAAGAGCCCCACTACAAGAAGTGTCCCTGTAACCAGGAAGAGCCCCCCACTACAAGAAGTGTCCCTGTAACCAGGAAGAGTGCCCCACTACAAGAAGTGTCCCTGTAACCAGGAAGAGCCCCCACTACAAGAAGTGTCCCTGTACAACCACCAGGAAGCCCCACTACAAGAAGTGTCCCTGTAACCAGGAAGAGCCCCACTACAAGAAGTGTCCCTGTAACCAGGAAGAGCCCCACTACAAGAAGTGTGCCCCACTACAAGAAGTGTTCCGTGTAACCACCGAGGAGGCCCCACTACAAGAAGTGTCCCTGTAACCAGTGTCCCTGGAGGGGTGCCCCACTAACCACCGAGGGCCCCACTACAAGAAGTGTCCCTGTAACCAGGGAGGGCCCCACTACAAGAAGTGTCCCTGTAACCAGGGAGTGCCCCACTACAAGAAGTATCCTTGTAACCAGGGAGCGCCCCACTACAAGAAGTGTCCCTGTAACCAGGGAGTGCCCCACTACAAGAAGTGTCCCTGTAACCACCAACTGATTGATTTCGATCACTAGAGACGTGTATGGTCCCGTTGCCGTAGTGCCGAGTTTCGCTTTTAAACAATGATCTGCAGGATAAAGTTCGCATCCAAGTATGATCTTCGTCAGTAAGCACCGCACTGTTAGTTTACTGACTTCTTGAACATGCTTTACCTGTGACTTTACTCCCCCGTTAAAACACGGAGCCTTAAATGGCGTTAATCTTACCCACTCACTCCCTGCATCATCCACACCCCCGTAAGAAATGAACCCGTGAAGGTCCGGGTTAGAATGAACCTTCAGCAACCCATGCTTGTCGTAAGAGGCGACAAACGGGATCGGGTCGTCAGGCTCGCTGGCTTGTTTGACGCATGTCATCGGTTCCCAAATGCGCAGATCGATGCTCATGCTGTTGATCACTGGATTGGCTGGTCCAGACTCGATTATTTACAGACCGCCGCCATATAGCTGGAATATTGCTGAGTGTGGTGTAAAACTAAACTCACTCACTCTGTCCGTAAACAATGATAACATACGCTTCTTGGTTAACTTGAGTGCAATAAACACAGTTTTATTGTACAAAAATATGAAAGACTTATGCAATTTGAATATTAAAGACGTATACATCCAGTAACGAATACATGTCACTTCGCCAGTCTGGCTGTTACCATGGTAACGTATATCAACACTACTGTACCATCATGTGATCATTCGTCGGGAGAAGAGCGCACAGATGCCAGAAAACCAGTGTAACCGCATGCATTGTATTGCGCATGGCGATTCACTGTGTAGGTAGTGGTCAGTTGATTCACATTTTAACAATCTCAAAATGCCATTTTGTGTTCGTAACACGCTTTGACAGGGTTTTCCCTGAATAAAAATAGACTATGCATTTACAACCAATCGTTAGAACAGTAGTGTTCTGCATACAATCAAAACCCTAATGTTTTGTCTGTGCAGCTTTTCTCGACTACTGAATAGCACCGCTACAACTTCTAGATTTATGGTAAGGAAAATGAGAAGTACAAATCTGAAGAGCATGTACAACAAATCAATTGCGAGTAAATCTTGTAAAAAGCAAGGAAAATGGTGACATGACACTACAATGCTGGGAGTGTTTGATTACTGTCATCCCTAGAGGTAAATTGGAACGAGTATTGTTAATCTCGGATGCTGGCCTTGACATAATTACCTCTTTCTGATGCAAGATCCTCTGAATAAAGCGTCATGTTGCCATAGGTTACTGACTTTGACTGATGCAATCGTTAAAATAAGTGACGTCAGTGTCACGTGACCTCACGCTAAGATGGGAGATAACTGTTGACAGATCACGATGAGCGACTGAGGAAACAAATAAGGCAAGACAATACCATGACGTCACTAACATTGGATCTGCAGATAAATATAATATACTGTCCGACATTGACCAGACTGTCCAAATACGAACTGAATGACAGACAATATGGAGATTGACCACGATCAAGTACGACGACAGCAATGTTCAGCTATAAGTCATAGAGGTAGGGTTATGTAGTAACTACACTGACATGAAAGATGATGAGTAAACAAGGCGATTCCGTTCTGTGGTTTGCCAAGTTCCCCGCCCCCCGCTCGGGGCTCCATCACCAGTCTCCGTCCACTTACGGGTCTCCTTGATATGATTCGAGATGATGGTACGCGAGATATATGACGAGATATAGACTGTCTCAAAATGGGATTCAATGTCAATAAACACAAATCTCATAAAGAAAGATTCGGTCACCGAGGTGGTCGAACTCGTCACTTCCTTTTGGATCCCTCCCCAAGATCAGCGAGACATCCCAGCTCACCCCAGGTTTCCGTGGTACCCTGGGTCCAATCCGTCCGTGCCGGGCTCCGCTGTGAACTCCCTTCACCGATGATGCCTTCTCCTCACGATACGCTCATGATTGCAGGAATGTTGGAAGAACGACACAGATTCTCATGATGTCGATGATTATTATGGAAATGATGAGCCATGGTATCCATGGATGAAGAAGCCTGAGGGGCTGGCTCCTGTCGAGTGAAACAGCTACGGAGGAAGGTCTCAACCTGACACTTTTCCTTCTGCAGTTTCTCGATCTGCTCAAGCAGTTCCTTCTTGTGGTCCTCCAACTGAGTCAGGATCTGCAAGGGGAGATAACCGGATTAGCCATTGTTCAAGTGGTGGAGTCATTGTAATGAGGAATTACTAGCAAACACGGGATCGAATCCGCACCTTCGGAAAGAAAAGAGGTGACATTTTGTACGAAAGGATAACCTTATTACTTTACGCAGAAGTTTGAAACATGCAAATGACAACAATATAATTCAAGTCCACAATGTAATAAAGCATGCCATTAACAATCCACCTGATGCATACTCAGCTGTCACGTGACCACGAGAATGCGGAAGTAGCATTTAGTTTCGTTATCGTTTCTATTTTCACATCAATGTCCTGCTCGAGAATCACATGACTGATACAACGGCATTTGTTAAAAGCTATATCACCACTGTGATGACTACATAATTAATCAAGCTGTACTTTGCCCTACAGGTGCTACGGAAAATGTAACAAAATAGATTTTCGTTTCATACGAGACTCTAAAAGTGTATTCCGGTTCGCAGAATGTAACAGATGTTACAATATATGATTAGAAGAGGGAAGTTCTTCTGTATAAAATCTCAACTGATCTGTGACAGGAGTTTTCAGTTTACATTCCATCACTAAATAAGCCTAGCAACTATTCGGAGTAACAATAGACACAGCGATGGTATAAAGCTCTTCAGAAGTGTTCACAAAGTAATTTTGATTACGATCGCGGCTTAATGTAAAAACAATAAAATATAGATGTGATACATTTAGCCATCGGAAACATCATTTACCGCTTACAACATTGTATTAGAGCTATGACTAGACTCTACGTGAGCAGTAAATTAAAATAGTTACAACATAACGGACAAAATTTGTGACGCAAGCCTCTGGGTTATTTTAATGAAGGTTACAATAAGCAACCATTTTTCTCGACCAAAATGTTCAAGGGATTTCGCTTTATTTATCCTACAAAAACATCTGAATCTGCAGTACTGCATTACTGACAACCCTGACATTCACTAAAAAACAAACCAAAAAACAAACAAACACAAAACATGCCTACACTCACTAACCCAGATATTGCATATGAATATGAATCATAATTTATCACCGATGCAATTACGCAGGGAATTTACCATGCGGGGTGGGAATTGTCGTGTTTTGGGTGCTTCGAAAACTGAAATCTGAAAACTGACTTTCAAAATAATTTATCACTGATGACAATGACCTCGATCACTATTCCGAGCCACCCACACGTAATGATGGAAACGTGACATCTTTCAGGTCATACAGTTATGACAAATGACATGATGACTGGATCACGCATTCCATTCCATGGTAACGATACATCACTGAGGTGAATCTAGGATTTTGAAAAAAGGGGTTGCACATAATACCCCAAACGACGTGAATAGGCTGACATCTAAGCACACACCACCACCCCCCAACACCATCCCACCCCCACCCATCGTGATCCGCTCCATCATATTATGAGAGAAACAAATAAACGAAGCGAAAATCATGTTTTAATATTAATGTCGACGGTAACGAATGAATAACGAAGTATAATCAAATCGAATTTGTTAAAACCATTACACCAGGGACAACAATTTGTTCGAATTTAAGATTTTAAAACTTTTTATCAGAATGCCTTTTTTTAAACACCCAATGTAAAAATGGAGACATTATCTTCCCGCTTCATATATCTTACCTTCTGCTGAGAGAGTGTCTGTTCTTTCCTCCGCTGGCGGTAAGCTTGTGCTGAAACCTTATTTCGCTCCCTCCGTCTTGCTTTGCGTTTCTTCAACAGCGCGTCCTACAATACAACCAAATCCATCAATACTTCGTGTGCCGATATCGCGCTAATATTGATCAGCGAGTTACCTCCCTTTTCAATGCAACCTGCGCAGTAGGTGAATAGGGTCGGCAACGGATCAGCTGAGCGTAACTGCTGACGGAAGACTTTTTGCGCAATTTCATTTAGCATGACTTGGATCTATTATTGCACAATCGCATAGTCCCGTGACGGTGATATATGAATAGGCAACTCCACTAACAATTAATGAATGTCGTCAACACTTGTTATCATGTAAACAGCTTTATCTATACGGGAGTGCAGTTTCTACGTGCGGCCCCTCACAGCTGATCGTCAGCTGAAACTCGGTGAATTAGGTCAAGCTAACCTACCTTGTCTTTGGGTGGCTCTGCTCCGCTGTCGCTAGTTCCAGCATCCCAACATGTACCTCCATCCGATTCCCAACAGGCATCGCTAGATGTTTCTGTATCTGAATCAAACTTGCGTCCCTCCGCGGCGGTCATCGTGGTCAAGGCCTCTGCGGCTCTCCGTGCCAAGTCCGAATCAACGGAATAAGGCGACTCGCCCGAGGTATGCCGGCTTCTCGGCCGCTGGAAATTCTGACACACGACGCGAACCATCTTGAAATGAAGCTTTTAGATACTGAGATCAAGCAGAATAAAATCCAGTGTTGTTTAAAGTGAACTGTCAGGGTAAATATCCGTCCGTTCAACGAGGAAACTTAAACTGACAATGAAATCAGCTGGTCTACTTGCCGGTATATATATTCAGTGGGCTTGCGTCACTGTAACCTCTTCAACTCTGACCCTACTTGCATATTTATTAACCAGTCAACAACCAATAGCTTTTCTGCATCACGTTTTAAGCCCGTTTGATCATGAATATTCATGAGGTAAACGACCTTGCCCTTCGTGAAATGAATTCTAGATGTCTCTTTGTGATGAAATCCCAGCTGTACCAGTCGGACGGGCAGCGAAGTTAGAAATGACGTGTATGAGAGGAAGGAAACGTGGGGAAGACCGTTACTATATTCGGAACAACACGTCAGTAATCGATGAATCAATTCACAGAGCACGATTGTTTTGTTGTGTTGAAACAGATCGCTGTCAACAAATATTCGTTGTTGCGTTTCGTAATATTCCCATCGATTTCATTTGTTAGTGAAATAATACGTTATATGGAGTCGTGATTATTGTGTTGAGGCTGAGTGGCTTGACGGGCAGGACAGTTTATAACACTCGCTATTGAATAACTGAATGTCGCCGTGTACATGGGCTATAAGTGGGTCCCGACAAACGGTGCAATAATGCTTGACTGTTGCGTGTGATAGCTCTATAAACGATAATGTTCATTCGTTTGTACAATTCTTTAATTTTGAAGTTCATTGGAGATAGGTACATTGATTACAATGCACTCAGTGGCTCTTGTGTTGGTTGATATTGTTATCAGCTATGAAGTATGATTTTTTTAAAGAACCAAGGCACTTGACTGAGGCCTGGGACATAAACGCAGACGGTTACAGTCCAAACGATTTCTGATGCAAGCTTTGATGTGAAACATATGCGCAGATGAAGTAAGGTAGCTGAAATAGTAACACAAACAAACACACACAGACACTTACAACACGCACGTACGTACGCACGCACGCACATACGCAGATACTCGCACGCACACACTGAGAAAGATGGATCAGGGTGAATTTGTACATGAACATATTTCCAACGGGTTTGAAAATTTTGACTTCAATGCCATAAAAACGTAAAAGCATTGTATTGGTGTATATTCGAGCACTGCATGTTCACAAATCAAATCAAATTGTTCGTGTTGACAGGTATTCCTAAAGAGTTGTAATCTGCAGGAATTATGATTAGTATCTTGATTTATATCCTTGTATACACCGACTACTCCCACCCGCGCAGCACGAATCATATCTAAATTTAAACAAGAAGTGATATATGTTCAAGAAACAACTCACCCACATGTTGGTGATAGAGGTGACTTTAGTGCAGTGCATATATATATCCCTTATCCAAGTCCTCAACCTAACACTATATATATACACCAACCCAGCCCTCAACGCTAAACCTCAACCCAGGACTCAAGGCTCACCCTCAAAACAGCCCTCAACGCTCACTCTTAAAACAGCCCCCAACCCTCAGCCCCAATCCAGCCCTCAACGCTCACCCCCAACCCAGGACTCAAAACTCACCCTCAAAACAGCCCTCAACGCTCACTCTCAAAACAGCCCCCAACCCTCAGCCCCAATCCAGCCCTCAACGCTCGCCCTCAATCCAGGACTCAAAATTCACCCTCAAAACAAGGTTCACCCTCACCTTCAAACTAGGACTCTACGGTCACCCTCAACCCAGCCCTGAACGCTCACCCTCAAAACAGCCCTCAACGCCCACCTTCAGCCCAGCCCTCAACGCATACCTTCAACCCAGCTCTCAACGCTCATCCTCAACTCAGCCCTTAACGCTCACACACAACCCAGGACTCAACGCGCACCCTCAAACAGCCCTCAACGCTCACCTTCAACCTAGCAGTCAACGCATACCTTCAACCCAACTCTCACCGCTCACCCTCAAAACAGCCCTCAACGCTCAGCCCAACATAGCCCTCAACGCTCATCCTCAACTCAGCCCTCAACGCGGAAACTTAAGCTAGACCTCAACGCTCACCCTCAACACAGCCATCAACGCTCACCTTCAACCTAGCAGTCAACGCATACCTTCAACCCAACTCTCAACGCTCATCCTCAAAACAGCCCTCAACGCTCATCCTCAACTCAGCCCTCAACGCTAACCCTCAACCCAGGACACAAAGCTCACCCTCAAAACAGCCCTCAACGCTCACCCTCAAAACAGCCCTCAACGCTCATCCTCAACTCAGCCCTCAACGCTCACACTCAACCCAGACCTCAACGCTCACCTTCAACCCAGCTCTTAACGCTCACCCGCAATTCAGCCCTCATAGCTCACCTTCAATCCAGCCCTCAACGCTTACACCCTCAACCTAGCCCTCAACGCTCACCCTCAACCCAGCCCTCAACGCAAACCTCAACCCAGGACTATAGCTCACCCTCAAAACAGCACTCAACGCTCAGCCTCAACCTAGCCCTCAATAGCTAACCCTCAAAACAACGTTCACCCTCAACGCTAAACCCTCAAAGCAGTCTTCAACGCTCACCCTGAAACCTGGACTCAACGCTCACCCTCAAAACAGCCATCAACGCTCACCATGAACCCTGGACTCAACGCTCACCCTGAACCCTGCCCTCAACGCTCACCCTCAAAACGGCCCTTGAGCGACGCTCACCCTGAACCCTGGGTTCAACGCTCACCCTCAAAGCAGGCTTCAACGCTCACCCTGAAACCTGGACTCAATGCTCACCCTCAAAACAGCCATCAACGCTCACCATGAACCCTGGACTCAACGCTCACCCTGAACCCTACCCTCAACGCTCACCCTCAAAACGGCCCTTGAGCGACGCTCACCCTGAACCCTGGGTTCAACGCTCACCCTCAAAGCAGGCTTCAACGCTCACCCTGAAACCTGGACTCAATGCTCACCCTCAAAACAGCCATCAACGCTCACCATGAACCCTGGACTCAACGCTGACCCTCAAAACAGCCCTCAACGCTTAGCCTCAATCCAGCCCTCAACGCTAACCCTGAACAGTCACCCTCACTCTCCAACACCCCGTTCCGCCTCCACACAACACATATTCTCAGTCCAAACACCAATATTTAGTCTTAATCATCTCTAATTCCCTGATGCAACACTAAAATTGACCCTAGCTCCCTCGTCCGTGTAAAGATATACTGTATAACTATCAAGTTTGAATAAAAGTATTTAATCTATTTATTTTATTTATTTATTTATTTATTTATTTATCAATTTTGTATTTATTTATTTATTTATATATTTTATCTATTTCATTTTATTTTATTATTATTATTATTTATTTATTTATTTTTTTTTTGGGGGGGAGGGCGTTCGGGAGGGAGATAGCAAAACATATTATTCATATACAAACCTCACTAAGTCTATGTTTTGTGAGTACCAAAACGGCAAAACCAATCGTTAACCGAGCGATATCTCAGTTCTCCTGTTAATTCACAACTCTTCAATATCATAAATCGGACATGACTTTGTTAAACAATCCACGAGTAGGTAAAGGCAGAGATTGTAAACCTGACCCTCGTCGTGTTCTCTCTAACCTGTCCGTGGTAACGGAGTGTGTTAGCTGCGTCCCGTCACATACACACATTGTCTCCGGTCAGATAACGCCTCTCAAGGTCCTTGCTATCTGCCCCCAGTGTTCGGCATACCTTCAGTACACCCCCGCACTCACATTGCTTATCTGATAACAGCTCTTTGTTTGGGTGACGAATCGAAATGTTTGTTCATAATCTACATTAACTGTACAACTGACTGACTGACTGAGTTTGGTTTTACGCCGCTTTTAGCAATATTCCAGCAATATCACGGCGGGGGACACCAGAAATGGGCTTCACACATTGTACCCATGTGGGGATTCGAACCCGGGTCTTCGGCGTGACGAGCCAACGCTTTAACCATTAGGCTACCCCACCGCCCCTTAACTGTACAAACTATACAAGGCTGAATAATTTTTAGTGCTAAATACCGTAAGAGTTTTTCCCTGATCTAGTTTGCTGGGCATATTATTCCTGTTTATGAATCATATATCCGCATTGTCTGTTCTGCACTATCCGGGTTTATTTATATTTAAACTTTCACCACGCTTCAGGTAATGCGGTTATGATAACAACATAATGTCATGGTGACAATGAAAACAACCTGTGGTTGTAAACGGGGACAGAAAGCGAATAGTGTATTTTTTATGCATGCGATTATTAATCTTAAGTCGTTATGTATTTAGCTCGCTGAGAATAGCTGCAAGATTGCTGACGCTAAGGTAAACAATGCCCCGTCACTCACTCATGCAGGATAGCACGCAAGCAAGAATGAAACAATAAGATACTGCTTGTTGTATTCGACTTTAATAAATAATCTGTCTGTCTGTATTTCATGAGGGTATCACCGTTTCAACATTAAGTTTGCAGTGTTTTGGCGGTTGTTGTTGGCACATTTAAGCTTTGATAACGTTTTATTCGTGTTGTTGCTCAAAACCAATTGATTTGCATGCTACCATTTGTCCGTCGGTGTATTTGTGAGTTGGCTTTTACGCCGCTTTTAGAAATATCACAGCGATATCACGAACGGGGAACACCAGAAATGGGCTTCACACATTGTACCCATGTGGGAAATCGAACCCGGGTCTTCGGCGTGACGAGCGAACGCTTTAACCACTACGCTACCCTGCGATTTGTGTAAAATCCGCGGAAAGGCGTGAATGTATTATTGACAACAGAAAGGTCTGGACTGGTTCCCTATATCAGAGTGGGGGTGTACGTATTTCATTCTCTAGTATAGGAGCCTTGTCAGGAGAGTCACTTGTGAATCATCGTTGGAGTTGAGTTTCATGATGTGATGAAATATCCGCGACCATTGAAGCTCGATATCAGTGACCTACCCACTCTCTGAACCCACTGCGATAATGACTCGATTACAAGATACGATTTAGGTCAGAGTTGCCTTCACTGTGCTGAAGGGCTATATACCTGTGTCCTCGGGATGTTACTGACTGAACGTACCAACACTAGGTATGGTATCCTGTTGTAGGGTGAGTGAGTGTATTTTTACGCAGCACTCAGCAATATTCCAGCTATATGGCGGCAGTCTGTAAATAATCGAGTCTAGACCAGACAATCCAGTGATCAACATCATGAGCATCGATCTGCGCAATTGGGAACAGATGACATGTGTCAACCAAGCCAGCGAGCCTGACCACCCGATCCCGTTGGTCGCCTCTTGCGACAAGCATGGGTTACTGAAGGTTCATTCTAACCCGGACCTTCACGGGTACCTACTGTAGGCCCGGTGGGACAATTAAACTGTGGGGGGATGTGTAGTACATACTTAAAGGTTTGCATATATCCAGTACAATCATTTTCATACAGGCACTAGGTATGGTATCCAATTGTACGACCGGTGGGGCAATTAAGGCGCTGAACTGCGAGGGTTGTTTAAGGACATCCTTAACCGTTTGCATATGTTCAGTGCAATAATTTCCAAACAGGCTGGGTTTCAACAAAGACACAACCTGGCAGCATATTTCAGCGGGTATCAAAATGAAGTATAAGTGGATGCACAACATTGTTAACAGAAGACTCATCAAGCATCTGACAGGCCCGAACCTAACAACCCACGTGGTCTTTGTGTGAACTTAAGGGGATTGTGCTCCTTCTCTTTCCCCAAGGTAGGAGATGCGGCACCAGAGTTCGAAGGGGAGACCCAAGATGGTCCGAGATCAGGAACGCCTTCATCCGCCACCACTAAGGAAAATGTTAGAAGAAATATTCTGACTGATGATCGACGATGAGCCGAGCATGACCAATGGTTCCAAGGCTTATGACTCCTGGTCAGAAACGTTCCGACTTCATCATTTGTTGAGCGATTTGTAATCATAAATGTCTGTGGTTCACTACTGTCAACCAACCATCAGTCAGTGAATGGACACATCGAACGTGTTCTCCGAAGGTTAAGACAAACTGTGTTCCATCCCCTGTCGAAAAGATGGCGTTGTCTTTGGCATCGTACACGTGGACAACATCAACATGGTCCTTACTATATTGTACAAAAATAAAAGTAAATATATTTCTTTTTAAATACATTTGTCTGTGAAACAGACAATCCTAGTGTATTTTCTTAAGAAAAAAGTATTAGTTTTAAATGAAATTGTGTGTTAAAGAATATAATCACGTTGAAGTATTCGTTGAGCCATTACAGGGGGCCTCTCCAGACTAGTGAGACCTAAGTTTAATCCCTACCGTGCGACTTTGTATGCCTGACACTATTATGCTGCGTATTTGTCTACCCTCAGGTTTAGGCACCAAGTCTAAATTGCTACTCGAGAAGTTTAAACATCACTAGCTATATATTATTATTCAATGTGTATATTCATTCCTCCACATGTATTTATATACTTATGAATCTTTGCAAATGATTACATGAAATGTATGACCACGCGCTCACGCTACTAAACAGTCTGTATTGCCATGTCTTCTCGGCCTCGTGGCTTCATATACGAATAAAGTCTGTCTATATTATTGGTCTGGATCTAAACTACATCGAACATATTTCATTTGAATAACCTTTATGGATGACTTAAAAAAATATTCGTTGAGCGGTGGCTAACGGTACAGTTCCTTTCAACAGACTATCACTAACTCAGAATTATTTCAAAGTAAAATTAAACATGAAAAAATAAGTTAAAGGGCATAGTTTCTCATGCTTCTCCGTTTACAAACAGGAAACAATGCTGCAATACAATAATCTCCATTTCAATGAAACCAAGGGCTAACCTCAGTCTTCTGTTTGAGTACAGTAAACAACGGATATAACGAACTCAATGGGACCACTCATTTTAGTTCGTTATAACAGTAGTTCGTTATAACAGTAGTTCGTTATAAGCGTGTTCGTTATAGCAGTAGTTCGTCATAAGCGTGTTCGTTGTAACAGTAGTTCGTTATAACAGTAGTTCGTTATAAGCGTGTTCGTTATAACAGTAGTTCGTTATAAACGGACGGGGTTGCGTGATCAGGCTCGCTGACTTGGTTGACACGTGTCATCGGTTCCCAATTGCGTAGATCGATGCTCATGCTGTTGATCACAGATTTGTCTGGTCCAGACTCGATTATTTACAGACTGCCGCCATATAGCTGGAATATTGCCGAGTGCGTCGTAAAACTAAACTCAGTCAGTCAGTCAGTATAAACGGAGTTTCACAAAGATGATGCACGAATGCGAAGTGAATTATTCGACCGTCTAATCGTCCGTTTTATCACAGGATATGCACTGGAGGAGCAGTCATTGAAGTCCGTGACAAGGCGAGAGAGCATTGCGGGAGGAGGGGTGTTTGGGGTGCGTGCATCAAAGAATGCATTGACAGATCAGCTAGTCCAGGATTGCGCATGCATTGTGAGGGGAGCAGTCCTCTTATCCTTTTCTGCAAAGTCAATACATGGAAAGTCAACGCTATCGTCTCGGTTATCTGCCGGAACAAATTCTTTAGATTAAAAGACATAATAGTGGGGAAATTATATCAATGAATCACCGAATATCAGTCCTGATACCTTGTGTGGTGAAAAGGGTATCCATTGCCTTTCCTAAATGTTTAGTGTTTGTCAAGCCTTACGCCACACTACCTCTGTGGCCTGTACACAAACTAGTCTTGGCCAGATAATCCACTGATTATAAACCAGACAGCCCAGTGGTACATGACAGCGGATTTGCTGATTAGTTGAAACTTAAAACAATGTCTTACTTCTGTAACACGTCATTTCGTACAAGTGCAGCGATTCTACTGCTTATAGGTAAATGAGAAACACTTCAGAAATATGTTCGGTTAACAACGCAATAAGAAGGTGGGGCAGTTAAAATACCTCAACCGTAGACTGCAATGGTATGGGAGTCACAGAATGCATTGGGAGGTATGTGGTGTGGTTGGGTTTAGTCACAGAATGCATTGGGAGGTATGTGGTGTGGTGGCGTTTAGTCACAGAATACATTGGGAGGTATGGTGGTGTGGTGGCGTTTAGTCACAGAATGCATTGGGAGGTATGGGTGGCGTTTAGTCACAGAATACATTGGGAGGTATGGTGGTGTGGTGGCGTTTAGTCACAGAATGCATTGGGAGGTATGGTGGTGTGGTGGCGTTTAGTCACAGAATGCATTGGGAGGTATGGTGGTGTGGTGGCGTTTAGTCACAGAATGCATTGGGAGGTATGTGGTGTGGTTGGGTTTAGTCACAGAATACATTGGGAGGTATGGTGGCGTTTAGTCACAGAATACATTGGGAGGTATGTGGTGTGGCTGGGTTTAGTCACAGAACACATTGGGAGGTATGTGGTGTGGCTGGGTTTAGTCACAGAATACATTGGGAGGTATGGTAGTGTGGTTGGGTTTAGTCACAGAATACATTGGGAGGTATGGTGGTGTGGTGGTGATGGTGTTTGGGTTTTGTCACAGAATGCATTGGGAGGTATGTGGTGTGGTGGTGATGGTGTTTGGGTTTTGTCACAGAATGCATTGGGAGGTATGCCGTGGTGGTGTGTTTGGGTTTTGTCACAGAATGCATCAGGAGAATATTCTATGAAATCAAAGAATGTATTGGGAGGGCGGTCATAGAATTATTTGTTGGGCGGCAATCAAAGAATGGCCTCGCACACTGGAAAGCAAACAGCGTACCTATCCTGTGGTTGACTTTGTATTGATCCAGGCGACAGTAACTGTAAATAAACCCAACGATCCATTTCCCTGGTCACGTGACCTGCATATGATATCCTATCGCCAGCTTGTGTTAGCTTCACACGTTTTAACACTGTCAGATAGGGCTGATAATGAATACAACGTTTATGTGATTTTATCCCTTAGTCGACAAGAATAGATACATGTACGGTAAACAATATATGTAATATCTACCTTTGCACTAACTCTCTGTAGAATAGGGCCCAGTTCCCCGTGTTTGGGAAGGGACGATTAGTGGATTGAATGGTTATAGAGAGAGAATTGGGTGGCCAAACGTGCGACAAGACAACTCTGTGGATTCGTCTCATGTTATCAACCACAATATATGTGATATCTACCTTTGCACAAACTCTATGTAGGGTAGGGCCCAGTTCCCCATGTTTGAGAAGGGACGATTAGTGGATTGGATGGTCATAAAGAGAGAACTGAGTGGCAAAACTCTGTGAATTCGTCTCATGTTATCAACCACAATATATATAATATCTACCTTTGTACCAACTCTCTGTAGGGTAGGGCCCAGTTCCCCATGTTTGAGAAGGGACGATTAGTGGATTGGATGGTCATAAAGAGAGAACTGAGTGGCAAAACTCTGTGAATTCGTCTCATGTTATCAACCACAATATATGTGATATCTACCTTTGCACAAACTCTCTGTAGGGTAGGGCACAGTTCCCCACGTTTGGGAAGGGACGATTAGTGAATTGGGTGGTCATAAAGAGAGAATTGGGTGGCAAAATGCGTCTCATGTTATCAACCACCTTTATGTCTGGACTTGATTATATATTGGGATTTACGACATTCATCCACTTTTTGACAATGTAATATAGCGAGAACATGATATACAGAGTATGCGTTGCCATCGACAAAAACATGATATACAGAGAATATCGCGGGTGTTATGTCACAATGTCTAAGAGTTTCCGACGCAGTTTGTAATCGATAACAGGCTGTAAAAGTGTATTGCTAACCAGACAGAAGTGGCAGAAATATTATTGAAGTCATTACATCGTGACGTCATAGTAACTGGTGACATCACAGTGGTCTG
Source organism: Haliotis rubra (assembly GCF_003918875.1). Lineage (NCBI taxonomy): Eukaryota > Metazoa > Mollusca > Gastropoda > Lepetellida > Haliotidae > Haliotis > Haliotis rubra. The sequence continues at coordinate 1,527,621 of NW_025765514.1, read as the reverse complement.
TAAAACATCGTGATGCAATGTCATTGCAACGATATCTCCTACGAAGGCCAGTTTATGATGACAAATCTGTTCCAGGCAATGTATATACTGTTTGTTTGTTTGTTGTTTAATGCCGCACTCAGCAACATTCCAGCTGTATGGCGGCAGTCAGTAGATAGTCGAGTCTGGACCAGACATTCCAGTGATCAACAGCATGAGCATCGATCTACGCAGTTTGGATACGATGACATGTGTCAACCACATTAATTAGTGAGCCTGGCCACCGATCCCGTTAGTCGCCTCTGATGGCAAGCAGGGGTTGCTGAAGAACAATTCTAATAAGAGGCCCTCGTGTCTTTGCGAGGATTAATGATTTAAAAACTATTGTTCTTGAGATGACCCCCGACTCGAAATTCTTCACAGTACAATACATCATGATGCATTTCGAGTCGGGGGTCATCTCAAATTTTATATTTTTAGTCAAATCTTTAATCTTCGCAAAGACACGAGGGCCTGTGATTCTAACCCGTATCTTCACGGGTCCTCTATATATGTTACGGTCTGAAGTCTCGGGCCACAACCAACACGGGTTAGTTCAGATTGGCCAGAGATGACAGAGGTTTAAATATAAACATGATAGATGTAAACATTGTTACATGAACATTATCAGTCATCGTGCTCTTGAACAAAAATACACATTGCAACACCCGATTGCAAGAAGAGGTCACCCGACTTGCTCCAAACCTATACATGTATACCGCTTACACAGATTTAGTTGCGCATCTGGCTTGTGTCCAAGCCTCTCATGTTATTCGGAGTCTTAAATAGTTTATCTACGTAGTACATACCCTTACTTACAACATTGTTTGTTCACACTCGCTGACCTGAGGACTGTCGGCGAAAAGGCACCTGTCATGCAAGGAAAAAATACAATGTGAATCGTAAAGTATGTAAGAAGCTATTGCTTAAAGCGCTTTCACCTTTCGCTGACACAGCAGTTCTTACGTGGCCTTGCGCATTACACAAGTACTCGAGGCTGTGACAAACATGTAACGGCTGTGATGTTCCCATTTCGCCTACATCCCATTTCGCCTACAGTCTTAAAACAACAATTCATGGTCTGGTGACTGTTATTTCATGCATGAGTAATAAGTTTACCCCCTTCAGATATAAATGGAATCCCCCTTAGTTTTCCTTTAATTTGATTAGTAGCACATGTAGACAACATGGCTTTTTGCATTAAAATAAAAAATTGTTCTTCTTTCATATTTTTTATTCACAGCAAATCATAGTACAATATAATACAATAATCAAAATAACACTGGCTGTTAACTAGTACACTGTACTTGAGTTCATGGATGTCTGAGTTTATTGAAGCTTCAATAAGTGATCTGCTGCGTCCTGGAGCTGAATAGGTGATCTTCTTCCACTTTCAAGTTGTTGTCTCAGTCGGTTGAGACGCTGGTCAAGATCTCTGTAAGCTCGTGAGCATGGCCGAGTTGTTGCACCATGGTCAATCTGAAGGCGAGTGATCTTGTTGGTGGATTCAATGTTCTTGATAGCTGTTATGAATTCATAAATGTTCGGATGGTGCTTTCCCACATGTTTTTTTCAGACCATTATGGTGCTGCATCTTCCTTTACATCCCTGGATCACACACTTCCAGTGTGTAGCTAGCTGACGCTCCACATCCAGGCGGTATATGTGACCTGCTAGTCTGTCGTACAGACCCTGAAGTAAATATATCCAAGAAAGCCCACGCAAGTCTAGAAAATGTGGCAAGTCTAGATTTCCACAGCTTCTGAAAATGAAGAAAGTCTCAGGGCTCCGTTTCATTATATATTTTTTTTTTACTATGAACTATTTTTTCAGTAAAATATGTTCATTTCAGAGACTCGTTGTTAGTCAAGTGACCTGCTTGTAACACTTGTCTTGCTCCCCTCGGTGACCTGACAAACTCTGCTTGCTGAAGATTAGCCATTTTCGATGACTTTCTGGCCTTTTGACTTTCCCATTTTATACATCAGTATGAGATCACCCTATCTCAATTTTAAACAAAGTAATTAGTTTTAACTTTGATCTTTTAATTTTATATTGAATAGCTAATTAAAACTATGTACACAATCCCTTTTACTCATGTGCAACAAAAGGATTAATATTTGTTTATAATCACAAACTGGTGTAAGTATGTCACTGCTACTTTTGATCTTCATAGCCGTAATCCTTAAGCCAATTGCTTATATAAACACTGGTTATAAGTTGACTCCATTTAAAGACAACATGGTATACTTCTCTTTTTACTCATACATTGTGAACTGACATTCCTTAATTCCACTAAGTCAAGTCCATTCTCTCAATAGGGGTGCATATTGTATTCCCTATTCGCCTACATCTTTACTGTAGGCGAAATGGGATGTAGGCGAAATGGGACTCAACCGACGGCAAGTGTGGTCTGCAGAACTGTGTTAAGGACAGATCTTCACTAGTGGGTGTTATTTAGACAATACTTTATTACCTTAAAAGGAATTCGTTTTGGATCACAGAGCTTGAGAATAACAACATAAAATATGAAATTACTAAAAACATAAAAAGAGATAAATATGTGCTTAAAAATATTTAAATGAATAAGATGATAACTGGACAATCAACATTTGTTTAAAACTGCAATACTTTTAGGTACAAAAGACGTTCGAGCTCTTTTAGTCTCGGTGATTGGTACTGTGTAGCGGCGACCAGATGGTGAAAGCTTATACTCTTGATTTAAAAAATGTGTTGGGTCATTAATGATTTCTTCAGACGTTGAGAGTACTTGCCGCTCATAGAGAAGTGAAAGATTATCGAAAGTGACCCCGGCTATTTTACTAGCTGTATTTACAATTTTGTTAAGTTTTTATTTGTTTTTGACTGAAAGAGATTCGAACCAGCACTGAGAAGAAAAAGTGAGTATTCTGTGCATAAAAGTTGTATAAAACAACATCATAACAGATTGGGAAACATTAAAACATCGCAGTTTGCGCATTAGATGGAGGCGTTGTTGGCATTTACTATACAGGGCATCTGTGTTGGTATTCCACGTTAACCTGCTATCAATAAAGGTTCCAAGGTACTTGTATCCAGTGACTGTCTCAATTGGTTCATCATTAATGAACAAAGGTGGTACTGTTGAGGAGTTCGTTCTGAAATCAATACACAGTTCTTTTGTCTTTTTCACATTTAAAATCAAATGATTCTCTGTACACCATGATGTGAAATTATGTACATTATCTATGTATCGTCGCTCTGATTCGTAATCATACATCGGACCAACAATGGCTGCATCATCAGCAAACTTCACATTTATACAGTTATTTTCTACGCTAGTGCAGTCATTGGTGTATAGAGTGAACAGTACTGGTGACATAACACAACCCTGCGGCACTCCTGTATTGGTAACCTTCATGGCCGATACACTGTCGTTAACTTCACACACTGAAATCTTGCATGGAGGAAATCTCAGATCCATCTAATCAGTTGTGAATTCACTCCTATAGTTTGCAGCTTTCTTACCATGATGTGCGGTTGGATCGTGTTGAAGGCAGAAGAGAAATCAACGAATAGTAATCTAACGTAGGATTTGGGGGTCTCGAGATAATTGTATACGTTGTTGACAAAGAGACAGTGTGGCGTCAACAACTCCGCGCTTGGATCTGTATGCAAACTGTAGAGGGTCTAGTAGATGGTTTACTTCTGTCTTCAGAAACTACAAAACGATGCGCTCGAGACACTTCTTAGCAATGGAGGTTAATGCGACTGGCCGATAATCATTTAGTTCTTGTGGCTTGCACTTCTTTGGAATGGGTATGATCTCTGACGTTTTCCAAACATTTGGAATGGAGTGATTGTCCAATGAATGTTGGTATAGGCGTGTGAATGCTGAAGCCAGATGTAGTCTACACTCCTTGAGTACCATACCATCCGGTTTGTCTGGTCCCGAAGCCTTTCTGATGTTGATACGTGCGAAGCTCTGTAGGACGTCATGGTGATGGTTACGGAAGTGTCCGAATGTTCGATGTTATCGTATATGTCCTCTCTCTCTTGACTGAAATCATGACAGTCAAAACGACAATAAAATGAATTCAATTCTTCTGCAAAGACTTCGTTGTCTGTTGTATGAATGTCCTCACGTTGCTTTGTATCGCCAATCATTGTCTTGATCCCCTGCCACGCTTGTTTCAGATTGCACTGCTGGAACTGGCGTTCCACCTGTCCTTTGTACTCGGCTTTACATTGGCGTGTCTTCAAATTGATTTCTTTCTGTGTTAGCCTAAGTTGAATAATATCATTTTTCATGAAGGCTCGCTTTTTGTCATTAAGCAAGGATTTGAAGTCTTTAGTGACCCAGGGTTTATTGTTTGGGAATATTTTGATATTTTTTGTAGGTACCACATTGTCTTCACACAAGTTGATATAACTTGTGATGACATCATTTAGATTATCAGGGTTGTTATTGTCAACGTAAAATACAGTCCAGTCGGTGCAATCAAAACAGCCTTTAAGATTTTCTATAGAGTCACTAGTCCATGATTTCACTGTTTTAACTTCAGTCTCTTCTGTCTATACGTTGGTAGGAGAAATACACTATTGTGATCTGATAGTCCAATAGGAGGCTTCTTGTATGATTTGTAGGCTTTCCGTATATTTCCATAGCACAAATCAATTGTTCTTTCTTTCCTTGTTTCACATTTGACATATTGTTCGTAATTGGGTAGAACTGATTTCAAAGTACATCCATTGAAATCGCCGAGCACAAATTTCGGCGCATCTGGGGAAATTGAGTCAAGATTTTGGACATGCTCGTGGATAACATCCGCAGCTTTCTTATTGTCCGCACTTGGGGGATATAAACAAGCACAACAAATACTTGACCAAATTCACGTGGCTAATATATTGGTCGCATTGACACAGATGACAGTTCGATGTTAACTGAACACAGTTTGTCTCTAACAACAACGTTCTTACACCACTTCTCGTTAATGTACATGCATACTCTCCATCCAATTGTCTTCCCTGTATCCTGCACACTTTTATCCAAACGGATGGGGGAATCGAATCCTTCAAGACGAAGAGATTCACTGCTGACTGTCAAGTTTCCGTGAGACACAACACACAACTGTTTCTATATTCAAACAGATATCTCGTGCTGGGGTAAAGTTCATCAAATTTGTTCCTCAGTGATCGAACGTTAGAGAGGAGTAAGGTCGGTGGAGGATGTCTTGATTTCCGCGCCCGGACCCGCCGGCGGACTCCTCCTCGCTTACCTCTTTTCCTGGAGCGTTTCTTTTCAGATTTGAAACTAGAATTACATTCAGGGGGTAAGACTATAGCAGATGTCCTTGCAGTGCCAGCAGCTCATCACGCCCATACTGGAGCCGATGACGTCCATCTTGGTTCGCCGTTATTGAGTTCAATAACGGCCTCCAATTCGACGACTCGTAACGGATTAACATATTCAACGTCATGGCCAAGATGACACACCGGTGGAATCCGTCCATATTTGCTGGGTTGCCAAACACAAAAATAATGGCCTTCAGCACTGATTCACATGTGTAAATACAAAAAACAATAGGAGCTCTGTTGACACCTGTTGCCAGCAGAGCAGCGCCACCTATTTATATTACGTGAAACAAATTAAAGAACATCTGATTGATAAGAAATCTAGATCATGACATGGGCATTCTTAAAGTAAGTGCATTTAAAGTATAAGAATGCTAGTGCTTAATTGTTATAATTTACAATTTGTCATTATAAGCACAAAAGTGGTTAATTTATGTTGTTTAGTGTACAAAAACAAAAAGTTAAAAAGTATATAACATCTTCCCATATGATTGTTTGGTGATTTTTCATGTCAGTTTCATTTTGTATGCCTGAAGATGCGGTGGGGCTTGGGGTTGGAGGATGGGCGCATTCACCACCTAAATCTGCATCTCCAGCGCCCTGGTATTTGCAAATCAGTGGGTGTGACTGACTTTAGTTTTACGCCGCACTCAGCAATATTCCAGCTAGATGGCAGCGGTCTGTAAATAATCGAGTCTGGACCAGACAATCAAGTGATCAACAGTATGAGCATCGATCAACGCAATTGGGATACGATGACATTTGTCAACCAAGTCAGCGAGCCTGACCACCCGATCCCATTAGTCGCCTCTCACGACAAGCATGGGTTACTCATGATCAACCCGGTTGTGTTTGCATATCAAGCGCACTCACTGCCCATTTCAGGTGTACCCCGCCGTCACGTTGCTGGAATATTGCTAAAAGCGGCGTAAAACTGAACTGACTAACTCACTCACTCACTAAATGTTCCCCACATGGGTACAATGTGTGAAGCCCATTTCTGGTGTCCCCTGCCGTGATATTGCTGGAATTTTGCTAAAGGCGACGTAAAACCTCACTCACTCACTCACTGAATGTTCCCCACATGGCTACAATGTGTGAAGCCCAATTGTGGTGTCCCCTTCCGTGATCTTGCTGGAATATTGCAAAAACAGCATAAAACCATACTCACTCACTCATTATATGGGTGAGTGATTCCACTTCTTTGAGTCCATTTGTCTTCGGTCTGGAATACTACATTTTGTTTGGCCAGTACTTCTAATCTTGGAGTCACTTATAATTCAGCATTGGCTATTGATACTCGTATCTCCATCATAAGTAACAGCATGTTTTCATCTACTGGATACTCCAACAGCTACATTGTTGATGCAGCGCCTTGTGTCTTCCAGGCTTCATTATTGTAAATCTTAAATATGTAAATCTGACAAATATGTAAATCTTAAATATGTAAATCTGACAAATATGTAAATCTGACAATATGTAAATCTTGAATATGTAAATCTGACTAATATGTAAATCTGACAAATATGTAAATCTCAAATATCTAAATCATACATATCACTCTAGTCTGTCATACAGACCCCGAAGCAAACATATCCAAGAAAGCCCACGCAAGTCTAGAAATGTGGCATATATAGATTTCCACAGCTCTGAAAATGAAGAAAGTCTCAGGGCTCCTTTTCATTATATCTTAATATTTTTTTTACTATTTTACTATGAACTTTTTTCAGTAAAATATGTTCATTTCAGAGACTAGTTGTCAGTCTTATATCACTCCTGCTCTCAAAATCTTGCACAGACTTCCCGTCCCTTCTCGAATTATCTCCAAGATGTATACCATCACCCATGACTGCCTCCACAATGAGGACTGTCCTTCACCCTGTATTCTCCAGATCGTGCACTTCGATCCTACAGTGGAGCTCTACTCTACCAGCCTCTGTTTACTGCTGTCATGTCTGACCGAGCCTTCTCAGTTTGCAGTCTCCAGTAATGGGGACCTAGAAACACAAAATTTACACGTCTCTCTGCAAAGCTACCCTCTCTCGCTCAGCCTTTCACAAGACTTTCAGGATTGTATGTATACATGTGCATGGACTCAGTTTTAACTTACGCACTTAAGAAATGAGTTGTTGTTAATGTTGTCAATTATTATTATTATTATTATTGTTATTATAATTGCCTTAAAGCGTTCGTACGTCTCAGCGAAGACCCAGGTTCGATTCCTCATTTGAGTACACTGTATGAAGTCCACTGTTGATGTCCGCCGCCGTGATATTGCTAAAAGCGGAGTAAACCATTCTCACTCACTCACTCACTCACTCACTCACTCACTCTTATTATTGTCATTGTCAAAACCGACGGAAAGGTTGGCTTTCACACTGGCTTGTCTGGTCCAGTATTGACCACTCTTTGTAAACCGCCGTCATATTTTTTACATATATGGTGCTTCACAAACCCAAGTATACCTCACTCACTCCAGAATGTAAGAATTCTAACCCATACTTCACGCGTAAGGACATTGTGGTGTAAACTTTGAAAACGTTTTTCGATTGTAAATGATAATTTATCAAAATGTCCACCAAAAGCAGAAATATATAAAAGTTGTACTGAGTATTTTGACATGAGATTATCAAACATGACCTTGTCGCCATAAGGGTTAGAGTCTCACTTGAGAGTTTGTATTAAAACAGTATTTATATTTATATAGCTTTGTAATCTAACATTCACGCTTAGAACACACTACAAGGAATAACTGATCTATGTGAGCTTCAACTCCCGAGGGAGTATACTGTAAGCAATAGAGTGAGTGAGTTTGGTTTTACGCCTTTTTTAGCAATATTCCAACATTATCATAGCGGGGGACACCCGAAATGAGCTTCACACATTGTACCATGTAGGGAATCGAACCCGGGTCTTCGGCGTGACGAGTGAACGCTTTAACCGCTAGACTACCCCACCGCCCACGTAAACATCAAAGAATTCAATATCTTTATTTGAACATATATGTCATATATATGGTTTACTTACTACCTTTTACTTCATTAGAAAATATCAGACTGTTATTCCCATAAATGCTTTATTGGACATTACATCAATGTCAAACTGGAAACTAGTTTCCGACGAATGTCAACTGGATATGTACAATTAATTCACCTCTCGGCTGTCTAAGAGACATGTGCACTGCATTCACATGTTGAGTCTAAACACGCAATGCTCTATTCTGGGTTGTACAACAACCACATCGCTGTCAGTCCTATTTATAGTTGTACGTAAACGTAGATCTGGCACTCGGGCAAAACCGGTATCGGTGATCACGCGCGGAGACCGTGATACAAATACCCGGCGCGGAGCATGCCGGGAGCGTTCCAGCCAATGACAGCTGAGCGTTGCGCTGTGACCGCCGTGAGCAAGAATCAGCTGAGTGCTGGCGCGGTGATGTAATGTTAGCTGAGAGGGGCTGTAGTTTTAACTCATTCAGCATCACTACATACAAATGACTCTGACGGAAGTACGACTTTGTCACACAATGCTTTAGTAGGGATAGGCATTTTATTCATATCGCGCAAAAATGTCGTGTAATTAAATATGTCACAGGTCACCATGTAGTGAGCTTCGAGAAGAAATAATTCATGAATATGTAATATAAACATGATCCTTGACATAGCTTCTTGGGCATTGTAGCGGTCAGACATTTGATACCATTATCCTTAGCACGATTTACAAGTGGTAGCGTAGTCCTTGACGGTTCCGTTTCGGTGCATTCTCTGCAAACCCATCTCAACTCTCAGATCTCTTGTTGTACGTCTTAATCCAAATGTTTTTCAGCTATTTTAGAGTTATTGCAACTAGCCAACCTAATATCTCTTACAATTTAACTGCCTTTTCTGTCATTAAAAAACTTCTACTATGCGTGTAATTTTGACACTTAACAAGAGGTTCAAAAGTCGAGAAGTCTAGACCCTAACCTTCACCGCATTTTCACAATAAGTGAAAAAGTAGCTTTCAAGAAAACGGTAACCGATCGATGTTATTATCGAACAGTAGATGTCGAAACTGGAACACTCTTATATATATAGGCACACATGAACATCTGAACGGTTAATTTGTTCACCGGAGTATAATTACTGCACGTGATCAGCTGATATATTATGTTGACCGAGAAACGCTGAAGAGCTGGAACGCAGCCAAGGTTCGCTCACTGTGAAAGGCCGAGAACGAAGGCCAAGCATAAAGGCGGATATCTAACGCATTCGATCAGGGCTGCTGCTCTGTTCAACCCGTGCCCCGATCGAGCTCTATGCATTGTTAGCGAGATGTACTGTCGACTAGTAATCAGACTGTGACAGCCTGGTTGCCGCTGTCATCGACGACTTTAGCCGTGTCAATATTGACAATACACCATACATAGTTGGAATTCCGCACGAACGCAATCGATCTGCCAAGCAGAGGGATTTTATTGACGCTTCAAATAGGCTTATTGAAAAATTATTGTGAACAATTAAAGAATATGTCAGATTTCCATATTATGGGTGGGCGTGTCTCAACACATTTCTTTAAGAGTGTGTAATATAAGCAGGGACTTCATGCAACGTTTCAACCAAGTTCACCTCATGCCGCACACTGCTCTACAAATTAGGTTAATCCATCCCCCTCACCTCCGGCAATCGTTCAAGGCTATATCCACTGGCTTGCTTCAATGATTTACCTAACACAGTACCCTCTCGAGATCTACCCTGACCTATCAATACGTATTCTTTGGGGATATTTCACTGATCTACCCAAAATGGTACCCTGATCTACCACAAGGGTACGATTTCGATACTTCACATATCTACTTACTATGGCATCTATCATTATGGTACCCTTGGTCGGTCATACAGACCCTGAAACAAAACTATACCCAATACAGCCCATGCATGTCGAAAATATGAGGACAGTCTAGATTACCAGCTTCAGAAAAGGGAGCGTCGCCACTGTCCTTTTTGTTATACGCTATACTCATGGAGTTGTCAACCCCCACACACACACCCACCCCCTCCAATTAAAAAGATTTACCATTATTTTATGAATATTTTATGAATATGTTATGAATGTAATTTATGTTCATTTCAGAGACTAGATGTTAGAGTACCGTCAGAGACTAGATGTTAGAGTACCGTTTTTGGATAGTTCATACAGACACTAAAACAAACATATCCAAGAAAGCCAATGCAAGTCTAGATTATGTGGCAAGTCTAGATTTCCACAGTTTCTGAAAACGAAGAAAGTCTCATGGCTCTTGAACATCATATTTTATTTTATTGTATTATGAACTTTTTTTTCTGTAAAATATGTTCATTTCAGAGACTAATGTTAGTCTAGATAGTTCACTGACCAACCGGTACCCTCTGGGTTTATTCCCTGCTCTACAACTTGTGGATACCTCCCTCATCCACCCGCTTGGGTACCCGTATCTACAACAAGCATACCCTTACGGATCTATACTGATCTATCACTACTGTATCTTTGGAGGTACGTCACTAGTCTACCCAACCCTATACCGTTTGGCAATACCTCCCCGATCTACCGACTGTGGTATTGGAATACATAGACTTGCTCCAAGGCTGGAGTGAAAGCTAAGTCCGCTAATGTATAGTAATTCTATCCTTTAAAGACCCGTGAAGATCCGTGTTAGAATTGATCTTCAGTAACCCATGCTTGTCGAAAGAGGCGACTAACGGGAACGGGTGGTTGACACATCGTATCCCAAATGCGTAGATCGATGCTCATAATGTTGATCACTGGATTGTCTGGTCAAGACTCAATTATTTACAGACCGCTGCTTATAGCTGGAAAAATGCTGAGTGCGGCGTAAAACTCACTCACTGTCCTTTGGAGGGACCAGTCTGGATAATCGGACAGTGATATTTATATTTCTTAGAAATTATCATTTAAACTATTAATTATTACCTTAGAGACTTGTGCAAGTCTGTGTAATACCCAACAAGTCGGGTTACAGACGAATGTCAAATAGATTACATCAATTTTGCTGACCCACTTTAGACTTCACACGTCATCTTTGTCTCTGCAAGTCTAAACACTGTCTCATTACGTAATTAAAGCTTATACGGTTGGTCATAATGACTTGTCCTTTCAGATTAGTCACAAACAAAATACATCTTCGCCAATTTATTTGTTTTAAATTGATACTCTTCACGACCCCCTTACCTGGGATCAATGAAATAAAAAACTACTTGATGCCGGCATAAATAGTCTTTTCAAAGTAAAAAAACCCACATACCCAGCATACGTGACAGCAACTATGGAAATTGAAACCCAATACGCCATTACTCAGTGAACTGGCGGTGGGGTAGTCTAGTGGTTAAAGCGTTGGCTCGTCGCGCCGAAGACCCGGGTTCGAATCCCCACATGGGTACAATGAGTGAAGCCCATTTCTGGTGTCCCCCGCCGTGATATTGCTGGAATATTGCTAAAAGCGGCGTAAAACCAAACTCAGTCAAATGACTGTTAAAGACAGGTAAAGAACATATGAAGGTGTAAAATCCAGCCCACTGTCTGAATCAAACCGTCTGAAGCGCCCATACAATCCTTGTACATGACGTAATACACACACTCGAAACAAACAAAGAAGAGATCTTGCCATATAGATCGACTAAGACAATGACAAACTGATTTTCATCTTGTGTGGATTCATTGGAGTAAGTTGTTATAGAATAGGATTCAACTAATTAGCTACGGGGTGTGCGGCGACGTCTGTACCATGTTGCCCCTCGTTAATGTTTTTACTCCATGTTTTATCCCTGTTCTACTATGTCAGGGTGGATGTCATTACGTACGCCTCACACAACAACCGGCTATATGGGAGATATGCAGAGTTCCCGAAAACGAGACTTGACATAGGCGTATGCATGCTGTACATGGTCTAAACAAACATCTGATTGTACAGAACCAGCATTCCATCTGAAAGGTCTGTTAAGAACTTGTCAGTCAGTCACATTCATTATAATTATGGCCAAGAGCTAAATGCAACGTGAAAGAGTGTGTGAGTGAGTGATAATGGTTTGACACCGACTTCACACATTCTGACCATGCTGGGGATCGAACCCGGGTCTTCAGCGTGACGAAGAGAGAGAGAGAGAGAGAGAGAGAGAGAGAGAGAGAGAGAGAGAGAGAGAGAGAGAAGAGAGAGAGAGAGAGAGAGAGAGAGAGAGAGAGAGAGAGAGAGAGAGAGAGAGAGAGAGAGAGAGAGAGAGAGAGAGAGAGAGAGAGAGAGAGAGAGAGAGAGAGAGAGAGAGAGAGAGAGAGAGAGAGAGAGAGAAAGAGAGAGGAGGGAGAGAGAGAGAGAGAGAGAGAGAGAGAGAGAGGAGAGAGAGAGAGAGAGAGAGAGAGAGAGAGAGAGAGAGAGAGAGAGAGGGAGAAGAGAGAGAGAGAGAGAGAGAGAGAGAGAGAGAGAGAGAGAGAGAGAGAGAGAGAGAGAGAGAGAGAGAGAGACACACAGAGAGAGAGAGAGAGAGAGAGTCAAGGCTATATGACAGAGACACATGATATATCCAGAAAAAACCCTTCAATAACAAACGTACTGAATGTCCACTGTCACGTGGGATTTACAAGTGCTTCAGCTTATCTCCCCGAGCCTGCCATTGACCTACTTAGTAAACTCGTGACTTAAGTAAACAAACGATAGCTAATACTTCCACAAACATAGGATAGTGGCGGCTAACTGCACATCGACATTCCTGACACGGCTTGGAGAACTAATACACCATTAGACTGGCGTTAATTGATGCAAGGGCTCGTGTCAATAGAGATTTCGGCCCCGCAAAGGTCCCGTTTACCAAATCAGACACAGCTCAATGGGACAGGTGGTTCCAGCACTTGGATTGGTGATCACATTAGGTGTAAATCTTACCTGCAACTTGGCAGGTAGACTAACGCTTAGTCTCTGAACATATAAAAATTATGGTAACAAATAACCCAATTTAAATTGAAAAGGAGCCCCGGTGAGATATGAAATTCACCTGAGGAAATCTAGACTTGCTTCATTCAGGGCTGTAGTATTGCAGGGAGGGCTTGACAGTAGGGTAAATAATGTGGTTCAGGGACTGTGAGCCAAACAACTTGGTTGGTTGTGTTTCCCCAATGCTCAGACCGACAACCACTGGTTTGTGACGCATTGGATGCAGAGTTTATTTCCTCCTATTTAAAAATCCAAATATATTTATTCTGCCGGTGATAAACATTAAAACTTTGAAGGCAACATAGTTTAACACTAACCTCGCTATACTATCTTTCACTAGAGACACTCTTCATTATCAGAAGTGCAGAAATATATACTTGCATAAAGTTGTGGTTTCGTATTTTGGGATACCTTTGTGTGTGCATATATATCTATGTATTATACTTACCTTCAAAATATAATTCGTAAAAATGTAATTAGCTTTGTAAAAAGATATGCGTTATATCATAAATGTGAATTATATATCACAAAAGTATCGCAGAAATACGAAACCAGTTCCCATAACTTTATGTATGATCAAGCATGTAGCACCGATGGAACTTTTTTCATAAACCGTATCCGTTTCCGCACCATGTTGATGTATGTCCATTGACTGTTAGATATTCACCGCACGTACTTGTGTTTGAAACAGACACGCCCCGTCAGCTGATAACTCTTATATAGCAGGTTTAGGAGCGTCGTGTTGTGACATAACATGACAATCCCCTAAAACCATATTACATATTCGATTCCCACAAGGAAAACTCATCCATAAATAAACATATTTTATCAGCCTCTCAACTAAATTAATTGGTAGCTCAGCCGCATCCACATCTCACCTGAATATAATTTTTAAAGGATTTAGTCTGTTCACTGGAAGCGCAGTAGGAAGCTGTCTCAGTACGGTATTATATCGGGCCTAACACGTACTTTAGCCCTCTATTTTGTTATCAAAGACGCCCAAATTGGAGTACGGCAGTACCACGGATTCTGTGGTCGTGGGTTCGAATCTCAGATTTGGCTTCACCATGTTCCCTGGTTTGTCTGTACCACGCCAGTGACCGATGTTTCACTAAGTTTGTAAATGTCCACAACCTGTACAATTTCTGACTTACGTCCGACATAAAGCTGTCAATTTACCTTATTTACTCTGATTTACTGTCAAACTTTACAAAGCGAGAGGAAACATGACTCACTAACTTTAAAACATCGTGTTAAACTTTAAAACAACTTTTCTCATTCGCGAATTTACAATGACTGTGCCTATTAAGCGAATACACGTTGCCGTCCGAAAGTGTACGTCAGTCAGATAATGTATCAGTTGAAATATAGCTCCAAAATTTTACAATGTCTTTCACGTGATAGTTTTAAAGGTATGTCATTTTGATTTGAAACCGCTGATTGTATACTAAACAAAACAAATCAATGAACGCCCATAACAGAAACACCGTTTGTTGGAATACTCACAATGCATTACAGTGAGTGAGTTTAGTTTTACGCCGCTTTTAGCAATATTCAAGAGATATCACTGCGGGGGACACCAGAAATAGGCTTCACACATTGTACCCATGTGGGGAATTGAACCCCGGTTTTTGGCGTGACGAGCGAACACTACCACTAGGTTACCCCACCACCCCTACAATCCATTACTAACTAACTGTAGTACTTTTTTAAATATCAGATCTTCTTTAACCTCTTTTGAGAAGCAAAACAGCAATTTTTATTTGTATTATTTGTCACTTCACATGAGACAGATATTCAAAAAACATAAACCCACAGGTAAAGTAATGTTTAAATCAGAAACAATGAACCTGTATTAACTCTGACACATACAAATTCAGAAAAAGAATGTTTCGAATCGGGTGTGAAGACGTCCCCTATCTCTCTGTCATGAGTCAGTTATGAATCAAAGGCGATGTGTAATGAGACAAACGCTTGAGGTTTGACCTCCCTACGTGTACGAGACGGGTACTGATAGCGGGCCAGTCACCAGCGTGTTACTTCTGTCCTGGTCAATATTGAGGTCACTATGATCACAGGTGACGATTACACCAGATACTTAGCTGGGGAATCGTGTCTGATAGCTCATGTTATCTAAGTAATAAAACTATGATGATAATATCAGACTGTTTGTTTGTATATGATAAAAAAAGTCATATACTACTTTAAAAAGTTAAGAACACCAATTATTTCATTTCTCTACAGTTGGCCTCTTATGACATTAAAACTCACAGTTACAGTCTGGGTACAGGTTAACTGTAATAATATGACATAATCTGTCTTCTTTAAGTGTTTTCTCTAACATTTAAGAATAAGAAGGCAGGAAAAATACGTCTTGAACTGCTTTTTAGAATTGCCGTAAAATAAACGTGATCAGCTCCCAGTCAGCCCAATGTCCATGGTCAATTGACCAGCATGTTTCTCTGTACCAATCCCCTGACCGAACCAAGGGACCAGCCGTATCCCCTAGCTTACAGTCTATAGTAAGCAGCCAACAGGCCTGTTGACATGATCACTCGGAGCACAGTAACATGTGGGATGACCTAGATGTGCAATATGTAACACAGACTCAGTAAGACTTGAAATGACCTCGCTCATGGTAAAATAACACGTTAGGCGACTTGGCCTTGCAACTTGAAGCACCACATACAGCGCAGTTACATAAAGGATGACCTATCACGGTATCATATAAGTATACCTGGAGCAGTAACATGTAACATGAAGTAGCTCAGTAGCATGTAACATGGCGTAGCTCAGTAACCTGTAACACCAATCCTCACAGAGAATACCCAATTGGAAACACGCAAACTGTAAAAAAATGTCGACACTATTTCTGTCACTTGTTGTTGCTGTTTTATTGAAGAAAGTGTCCAGAACGAAAATCAGAAATTGTAAGACTCAAGGGGAGCTTGTAAAAATTCCATCATATCTCATACAACACCACCCTACACGATCGTTGTAATCTACGTGACTTTTCTTCTTGATGACTGTATAACATGTTGAAAGGAGATATTATTCACACAGTTCAGTCGTTAATTCCAAAGTTGTGTTTCTTTAAGAAAACAACATTACATTGTGTACATGTAACGTACTCTCCAATCAGTTGAGTTTGTTAACACTATAACTATTACCTTGATCAAGTCAAAGCTCTTGAAAATATTACCTTATAAACTTGATGATTCTTGCCCATTCTGAATTCATAAATGATATTGTGTAATCTACGTTACTTTACAAGCTAATTCATTGTACGTAAAATCGTCCTCCAATAGATGAAGGTATACCATATATGAAAGTCATTATTGCTACTAGATTAGCAGTAAATACAATGTTTATAACAGTTACCGAAACATGTTTTGTAGTTGTGAGGGTGTTACTTGATTCATTGCAATCTACGTTACCATGCTTTGAGGAGCGAGTACAAAATTGAGGTGAAAGATATGTTGAAGTATTCTTAAGAGATCGAAATATCATACATTTACTGTTAATGTCACTATTTCTTTAAAAATATTATGTTGTGTTAGCAGACTTCATACAAGCTTCATGAAATACAACTTCTATCAACTGAAATGATGGCCAACGACACCGAAATATATTCATTCATCATTTCCAAATGCTTCTACCAAAGAAATTCTCTACAGCAGAAAAATAGTTTTGAAATATTGTGAAACTACATCACTATAATGAAGTAAATAAACAAACATTCTTACCTGTTGTTTCATTGGGAATTACCCGAATTAAGATGAAGTTTCCCTTCCAAATTTGAATTTTGTCAAATGTTACTGAAGTGTTGCGACCACGTGACAGCAAAGGGTGGTAACTGTTGATGGTCATTAAATTAATTGCATGAGTTCTATGACTATGTTACGAAGCGGAATGTTCTATTTCTAGTCATTGTTTGTAGAATTCCATATCAGGTGGTAACGTAGATTTCATAACGTAGATTACTTTCACCGTGTGCAAACTACCATATGGAAGCATATTACTCCCTTTTCGGTTTTATTACACTATAAAAACACAAAGCATTCATTCTAATAACTTTTATTGGTAGCTGTTATTCATGTTTCTGTACAGTAATGGTAACGTAGCTTTCATGCTTAACGCAACTCTCTTTATAGACCGGGTTCGTGTTTGTGTACAGTTATAAATGGTATGATGTATTCCAAGATGACACTTTTAGTACATATAATATATATAGTAAAATGTTTGCGAGCATTCAAAACAAATGTTTGTCAATATACATGCATTGTACGCTGCATTTTACGTTCTGTAACGTAGATTAACGCTACTAATTTTACCATGTTTACTTGGTAGTACTGGAGGCGTATTTGACTTTTATTCGTGTTTATTCGTCTGCTAAAAAATACAAATCAAAACGACATCAGCAATAGATGATTGAGCATTTTCTCTCAGAATTGGTGGTAAGATGACGTAGCTCAGTAATATGTAAGATCACGTTGCTCAGTAACATGTAAGATCACGTGGCTCAGTAATATGTAAGATCACGTGGCTCACTAACATGTAAGATGATGTAGCTCAGTAACGTGTAACATGACGTAGTTCAGTAACATGTAACATGAGGTAGCTTAGTAACATGTAAAATGGCGTTGCTCAGTAACATGTAAGATGATGTAGCTCAGTAACGTAAAAAATGACGTAGTTCAGTAACATGTAAAATGACGTAGCCCAGTAACATGTAAAATGACGTAACCCAGTAACGTGTAAAATGACGTAGTTCAGTAACATGTAAGATGATGTAGCTCAGTAACATGTAAAATGACGTAAGCTCAGTAAGTAACGTAGCTCAGTAACATGATGACGTAACTCAGTAACATGTAAAATGACGTAGCTCAGTAACATGTAAAATGACGTAACTCAGTAACATGTAAAATGACGTAACCAGTAATGTATAATAAAATGACGTAAAGCTCAGTAACATGTAAAATGACGTAAGCTCAGTAACATGTAAAATGACGTAGCTCAGTAACATGTAAAATGACGTAACTCAGTAACATGTAAAATGACGTAGCTCAGTAACATGTAAAATGACGTAGCTCAGTAACATGTAACATGACGTAACTCAGTAACATGTAAAATGACGTAGCTCAGTAACGTGTAAAATGACGTAGCTCATGTAAAATGATGTAGCTCAGTAACATGTAAAATGAGTAGCCCAGTAACATGTAACATGACGTAGCTCAGTAACATGTAAATGATGACGTAACTCAGTAACATGTAAAATGACGTAGCTCAGTAACAGTAACATGTAAAATGACGTAACTCAGTAACAGTAACGTAGCTCAGTGTAAAATGACGTAGCTCAGTAACATGTAAAATGACGTAACTCAGTAACATGTAAAATGACGTAGCTCAGTAACATGTAAAATGACGTAACTCAGTAACATGTAAAATGACGTAACGTAGCTCAGTAACCAGTAACTCAGTAACATGTAAAATGACGTAGTCCCAGTGTAACGTAACTCAGTAACATGTAAAATGACGTCAGTAACATGTAAAATGACGTAACTCAGTAACATGTAAAATGACGTAGCTCAGTAACATGTAAAATGACGTAGCTCAGTAACATGTAACGTAATGACGTAACTCAGTAACATGTAAAATGACGTAACTCAGTAACGTGTAAAATCGCGTACTCATGACGTAGCTCAGTAACATGTAAAATGACGTAGCTCAGTAACATGTAAAATGACGTAACTCAGTAACATGTAAAATGACGTAGCTCAGTAACATGTAACATGACGTAACTCAGTAACGATGTAAAATGACGTAGCCCAGTAACATGTAACATGACGTAACTCAGTAACATGTAAAATGACGTAACTCAGTAACGTGTAAAATGACGTAGCCCAGTAACATGTAAAATGATGTAACTCAGTAACATGTAAAATGACGTAGCCCAGTAACATGAACATGACGTAGCTCAGTAACGTGTAAAATGACGTAGCCCAGTAACGTGTAAAATGACGTAACTCAGTAACGTGTAAAATGACGTAGCTCAGTAACATGTAAAATGACGTTGCTCAGTAACATGTAAGATCACGTGGCTCACGTGGCTCAGTAACATGTAAGATCACGTGGCTCAGTAACATGTAAGATGACGTAGCTCAGTAACATGTAAGATGATGTAGCTCAGTAACGTGTAACATGACGTAGTTCAGTAACATGTAACATGAGGTAGCTTAGTAACATGTAAAATGGCGTTGCTCAGTAACATGTAAGATGATGTAGCTCAGTAACGTGTAAAATGACGTAGTTCAGTAACGTGTAACATGACGTAGCTTTGTAACATGTAAAATGACGTAGCCCAGTAACACGTAACATGACGTAACTCAGTAACGTGTAAAATGACGTAGCTCAGTAACATGTAAAATGACGTAACTCAGTAACATGTAAAATGACGTAGCTCAGTAACATGTAAAATGACGTAACTCAGTAACATGTAAAATGACGTAGCTCAGTAACATGTAACATGACGTAACTCAGTAACATGTAAAATGACGTAGCTCAGTAACATGTAACATGACGTAACTCAGTAACGTGTAAAATGACGTAGCCCAGTAACATGTAACATGAGGTAACTCAGTAACATGTAAAATGACGTAGTTCAGTAACATGAAACATGACGTAACTCAGTAATGTGTAAAATGACGTAGTTCAGTAGCATGTATCATGACGTAACTCAGTAACTTGTAAAATGGCGTAGCCCAGTAACATGTAACATGACGAAACGTGCAAAATGACGTAGCCCAATAACATGTAACAAGACGTAGCTCAGTTACATGTAAAATGACGTAGCCCAGTAACATGTAACATGACGTAACTTAGTAACATGTAATATGGCGTAGTTCAGTAACGTGTAAAATGACGTAGTTCAGTAACATGTAACATGACGTACCTCAGTAAGGTGTAACTTGACGTAGCTCAGTAACATGTAACATGACGTAACTTAGTAACGTGTAAAATGACGTAGCTCAGTAACGAGTAAAACGACGTAGCTCAGTAGCATGTAAAATGACGTAGCTCAGTAGCATGTAACATGACGTAACTTAGTAACATGTAATATGGCGTAGTTCAGTAACGTGTAAAATGACGTAGTTCAGTAACATGTAAAATGATGTAACTTAGTAACGTGTAAAATGACGTAGCGTAGTAACATGTAAAATGACGTAACTTAGTAACGTGTAAAATGACGTAGCGTAGTAACATGTTAAATAACGTAACTTAGTAACGTGTAAAATGACGTAGCGTAGTAATATGTAAAATGACGTAGCTCAGTAACGTGTAAAATGACGTAGCTCAGTAATATGTAAAATGACGTAGCTTAGTAACATGTAAAATGACGTAGCTCACAAAAGTGTAGAATGACGTAGCTCAGTAACTTTTTTGTGGCACCGAGCAATAGTATAGTAAAGGCCATGAGTACGTTATGGGGAACTGATGACTCGTTTTGTCGACAATCACTCGTGACTGATGGCGTGGGTTCGAATCCCTGATGGGACTCAAGTACTGGAATCTGTTCTTTAATGAGAAAGTGTAAACCCAAATATACCACAGGTTACATATGACTACTTTCTAAATGTCATCATAACCACGCGCATCTTGTGGAGTGTGACATGCTGATACAGATCTTCCATATGAATAAATGCAGACAATAGTCGGCACGACCGAATTGCTGCAAAATATTTATTTATAATTTCTGATGACTACATTCTATTATATTCGCTAATTGGGGAAACAGCTGGTGAAACAGCTGTCGTATTCTAGCACACACGATTACCAAATCAACAATCAATTTGCTTCAGCTATTATGATGGTCCCCTGAGCATGTGCGATTAAAATATTTACATTGAAATGTCTCCAGCACAGGCATGTTGTATTATTTATTTGCTTTGTGTTAAAACATGCGGTTTATTTAAAGTGTTTTAGGTTTGATCTGCAAGCTTTTGTAGGTGTCGGTACCAGCTGTTCATTAACGGTATTCTGCCATTAGGCTATGCGGTAGTGAGGTGAGGTGAAATTGGGTTTTACGTCGTGCTTGAGTATATTTCGCTCATATGATGACGTGCGTGCGTGTGTATGTGTATGTGCGGTTACTTGTACTAGCCCAGACTTAAGCTGGTTTTATAGTGCTAGCCCACTGAGATACCGTGCCGCAGTGAAGCATGAATACCCCACTCAGACACATTATACTGACTCCGAGCCGACCAGTCCTTGTTGTACCCATTAATGCCGAGCACCAGGCAGGGACCAACAAGTACCATATTTTAACGTCTTTTTGGTATGACGCGGTCGGGGATCGAACCCGCGACCTTCCGCTCTCCGGGCGGACGCTCTAACCACTACACCACGGAGGCGGTCCTATGCGGTAGCCGTTTGTCATGACTCAGGATCAGGAGTACTGCATTGTACTTTCCAGGAGTATTGTATTTATTCGATGGCGTTGAAACATATCTAAATCATGTATTACAGAAAAACAAGAGAGAGGAACACCTCTGACAGCTTCCTGCGACATCTCCCAACTTCTGTTTTCACGAATCTCCCAACTTCGGTTGTCCCGAATGTCACGGTGCGTGTGACAGTTAAGGGCGCAGTTGCAATCACCTTGAAAATAACAGCTACAATCTGTGAACTCATTCTTGCCAGGTACCGCTGGTTTGAATCCCATAATTGTTTTTGATGATGATTAAAACTAACTGCTTTGTCTGCTGCATCTGACCAACCTGCTTATCTCATTAATCAGACATTTCATAAATTCAGACATATGATAACTTTGCGTGAAGATCTGATGGCTGTTCATGGACAGATCGCACCATGTGGATGAGGCCTCGTGTTCGGTATGAGTGAGTAAAGCATTGAGACCGGCATATCGGACTTCTGTATCTCGAAACCGAACTTAAACGACCAGTCCCGAATGTGAAATGAAATGTTGCAAACGTGCCATTTCTGAACTTGATAGTACCTACACCAAAAACCATCTCAACATATGTTTGGTTTGTGATTTTCTCTTTTGTTAAAATCGACATTTCCGAATCGGATTGGCACTGAAATGAAGCTGAATCGTTTTTAGAATACAGAATGCTGTCTGTGTTCTCCTGACACCGAAGTGGTGGCGGGGTAGCATAGTGGTTAAAACGTTCGCTTCCCCACATGACCCGGGTTCGATTCCCACATGGGTACCATATGTGAAGCCCTTGTCTAGTGTCCCCCGCCATGATATTGCTGGAATATTGCTATAGGCGGCGTAAAACGAAAGTCACTCTATGGAGAAGCTGTCACGTGCTCACGCACATGAAGACAAATGAAGTGGTTGATAAGGGTGAAACTTTTAGGGTTTTCTTTTCACATATACAGATACTTGAAAGACTACCGAGCTGTTCAAACCTCACTGAATTCCAGCAGTACAGTGCATCTATACACGCAATATCGGCGTATAGATGTAAACAAGTCACAACGAAAATCAAGTTTACTGTCACTGTGATCGTTCTGTCTGAAATGAATGCAAAGCCTTAGAGAGGAGCGCATCCCACGTCGGGTGGGCTTGAAGCAGAAATGCTCGAATCGGTCAAATATGGAATTCATGGCGAATATGGAATTCGACTCACAGTCATATGGATCATAGGATCATAGAACATTTGCTTTTACAATTCTTAGAATTTGTGTACGTTCTTCAATTCTGCAATGCAAAAGCGTCTCATATTTGTCGAGCTATTAGGAATGCCTCGTGTCCGATGACTCATGACCAGACACACAGACAACAGATGAGCATCCCGTGTGCGCATCCTGTCACAAGTATATCTGAAACACGTGCTTAACGTTGCTAAAGGTATTTTTAGAGGTAGTATAATTTTAGTTATTTGTTCCAATGGCCAATATCCACTTTAGAATAATCTCACTGATGGTTACTGGAACGTTCCACACAATACACAGGCTTCAATGCCCGGTCGTGTCTGAGCGCAATGGCCTCTATGCTCCAAAAGGGATTGTTATGAGGTTGTTTCGCAATATTGAATGCTTAACCGTTCTTACAGTAGGGCACGGACACAACCATTATTGGCATGCGTATATGTCCATTTCATGACTAGATGTTAGTCTAGTGGAGGTGTTGTCAAAAGAATACTATCAAATTAGATAAACTGAACCTATTATGATGTAAGACTTTGTGAAACCGGCTTTAAAGCCTTTACGTGATGTATAGCCTTAATCAATGCCTTAACAAAATGAGACTCAAAGAAGTTACAGTCTTAACCAATTTGTGTTCAGATTCACTCATATATTCAAAACAGTTATGTACAACAAGTTCGTTAATTTCAAGAGCCTCTGCCGTTAATTAACTAAAAAAATAATTTGTGAGGCTTTTGTTTAGGTGAGTTTAAAGAATGTGGTAACTATGGTAACAACTCAATAGTGCTATTAAAGACATCAATTTTGTTTAGTTATTTAAAAAAAAGTTAATTCATGTTCCCTATCATCAGTTAATTTCAAGACACATAGGTGTCCAGATCTTATTGTTTAAAAGGTGTAATTAATTTATAGATTAAAATCTTAGAGTGTAAACGTATGTAGTAAAGTTTCATGCGTTGGGTACACGCATATATAGGTTATAGTATACGAGTTACAATCTCAGTGGTGGTAAACATGTGTGCAGTATTATTGACAGTCATGTTTACCTTTGGTCATGATCTCACCAGTTACTCACAAACCTACACCCGAGTGTGAGTCAGTGATAAATTGGTGGGTATTAATCACCAAAGTCCTACCCTTAAACGACCTCGACTTATACAAAGTGTCAAACGTATCCGTGTGTGCGGTGGAGGCCGCCTGGTCGGGAGACAGCCATGGCTGATATCTCTATCTGCCTCACGCCGTGATTCAAGCTCACGTCTCAGTATATATTATTGTACACTATTGTGGGTATCAGTTTCAATTCATATGAATACCAGAAACGGGTCGAATTCTTTCTCTAAAGTGTTTATTTACTAGTCCACATAATCTGGCTGTTTTCAGATTGGGTAAACCGTGAACAGTCGGTATCTCTACTTTCTCGAACTGAGACCCCACCGCCGTTTCCCCCACATCGGATTAGACACTATATCGAGTATGTCGACTTCGAGTTTTAACTAATCGGATTAGACACTATATCGAGTATGTCGACTTCGAGTTTTAACTAATCGGATTAGACACTATATCGAGTATGTCGACTTCGAGTTTTAACTAATCGATGCTCTAACCACAAACTTGTTACATCGTTATGTAGGTCGAGGATTCTTGGCCGCGGCTTACTGCAACGTTCACTCACTCACCCACTTTGTTGTCAAGTCGAGTTGAATACAAACACATTGATAAATTGCAATGAGTGTTACGTAAGAGAACACTGTGAGAGATGATTTGGCCACATCGATTTGTAGGTCGCCGATGTATAAAAAGGTTGATCTTGAATATCCGTAGATATCGACACAGACCCGAATGTGTCGATGTGGAGTGACCTTCGTAAATTTATCCGCAGTATTCAATGTAGAAAAGGAATACACAGTAATGAATACAGAAAAGGAATGCACAGTAATGAATATAGACTGACTGACTGACTGAGTTTGGTTTTACGCCGCTTTTAGCAATATTCCAGCAACATCACGGCGGGGCACACCAGAAATGGGCCTCACACATTGTACCCATGTGGGGATTCGAACCCGGGTCTTCGGCGTGACGAGCCAACGCTTTAACGATTAGGCTACCCCACCGCCCCAATGAATATAGAAAAGGAATGCACAGTAATGAACATAGAAAAGGAATGCACAATAATGAATATAGAAAAGGAATGCACAGTAATGAATATAGAAAAGGAATGCACAGTAATGAATATAGAAAAGGAATACACAGTAATGAATATAGAAAAGGAATGTACAGTAATGAATATGGAAAAGGAATACACAGTAATGAACATAGAAAAGGAATACACAGTAATGAATATGGAAAAGGAATACACAGTAATGAATATGGAAAAGGAATACACAGTAATGAATAAAGAAAAGGAATGTACAGTAATGAATATGGAAAAGGAATGCACAGTAATGAATATAGAAAAGGAATGTACAGTAATGAATATAGAAAAGGAATACACAGTAATGAATATAGAAAAGGAATGCACAGTAATGAATATAGAAAAGGAATGCACAGTAATGAATATAGAAAAGGAATACACAGTAATGAATATAGAAAAGGAATGCACAGTAATGAATATAGAAAAGGAATACACAGTAATGAATATAGAAAAGGAATGTACAGTAATGAATATGGAAAAGGAATACACAGTAATGAACATAGAAAAGAAATGTACAGTAATGAATATGGAAAAGGAATACACAGTAATGAATATAGAAAAGGAATACACAGTAATGAATATAGAAAAGGAATGTACAGTAATGAATATAGAAAAGGAATACACAGTAATGAATATAGAAAAGGAATGTACAGTAATGAATATGGAAAAGGAATACACAGTAATGAATATAGAAACGGAATGTACAGTAATGAATATGGAAAAGGAATACACAGTAATGAATATAGAAAAGGAATGTACAGTAATGAATATTGAAAAGGAATACACAGTAATGAACATAGAAAAGGAATGCACAATAATGAATATAGAAAAGGAATGCACAGTAATGAATATAGAAAAGGAATGCACAGTAATGAATATAGAAAAGGAATACACAGTAATGAATATAGAAAAGGAATGTACAGTAATGAATATGGAAAAGGAATACACAGTAATGAATATAGAAAAGGAATGTACAGTAATGAATATGGAAAAGGAATACACAGTAATGAATATAGAAAAGGAATGTACAGTAATGAATATGGAAAAGGAATACACAGTAATGAATATAGAAAAGGAATGTACAGTAATGAATATGGAAAAGGAATGTACAGTAATGAATATAGAAAAGGAATGTACAGTAATGAATATAGAAAAGGAATACACAATAATGAATATAGAAAAGGAATGTACAGTAATGAATATGGAAAAAGAATACACAGAAATGAATATAGAAAAGGAAAACACAGTAATGAATATGGAAAAGGAATACACAGTAATGAATATGGAAAAGGAATACACAGAAATGAAAAAAGAAAGAACCGAGCTTTTACTTCGAAATAAGAGTAGTGAGTGAGTGGGTATGGTTTTACGCCGCTTTTAGGCAATGCTTTTACGTTACTTGTGTCCTGGTCAATATGGAGGTCACTATGATCACAGGTGACGATTACAGCAAGTACTCAGCTGGGGAATAGTGTCTGATAGGTCATGTTATCTAAGTAATATAACTATGATGATAATATCAGACTGTTTGTTTGTACATATATCACATATAACAGCATATATTACTTAAAAGAAGCTAAAGAGTGAGTGAGTTGTGTTTTACGCCGCTTTTAGCAATATTCCAGCAATATCACGGCGTGGGACACCAGACTGACTGACTTACTGAGTTTGGGTTTACGCCGCTTTTAGCAATATTCCAGCAATATCACGGCGGGGGACACCAGACTGACTGATTTACTGAGTTTGGGTTTACGCCGCTTTTAGCAATATTCCAGCAATATCACGGCGGGGGACACCAGACTGACTGACTTACTGAGTTTGGGTTTACGCCGCTTTTAGCAATATTCCAGCAATATCACGGCGGGGACACCAGACTGACTGACTTACTGAGTTTGGGTTTACGCCGCTTTTAGCAATATTCCAGCAATATCACGGCGGGGACACCAGACTGACTGACTTACTGAGTTTGGGTTTACGCCGCTTTTAGCAATATTCCAGCAATATCACGGCGGGGGACACCAGACTGACTGACTTACTGAGTTTGGGTTTACGCCGCTTTTAGCAATATTCCAGCAATATCACGGCGTGGGACACCAGACTGACTGACTTACTGAGTTTGGGTTTACGCCGCTTTTAGCAATATTCCAGCAATATCACGGCGGGGGACACCAGACTGACTGACTTACTGAGTTTGGGTTTACGCCGCTTTTAGCAATATTCCAGCAATATCACGGCATTGTACACATGTGGGGAATCGAACCTGGGTCTTCGGCGTAACGAGCAAACGCTTTAACCACCAGGCTACCCAACCGCCCCTCGAAATAAGAGTAATTTTTGTCACATAAAATTTCGACGCAACGGCATGTCTACGAAATGAATTACTACGTTTACAGTTCCAGGATTAATTACTGATCATGACATTAACGTTTTCCTCATCAGGAAAATGACATTAATAAATCAGTCAACAAAATATGACACATAATTATTTCTTCTAGTACCAAGAATACCACATACGTGTAGCTGATGACGTCACGAGAGATGTCCGCGGGGTACAACCAGTTGACGGATTATCATCCTCAAATACCACGACTCATGACTTATGTTATTTCAGCTTGGTTATAGGCTGATACCTTACAGCACGTCGTAATAACTCTGTTAAATCTTGATAGTTGGGACAGTATCGGGATCCCTTTCAGTAGAATGGTAAACTTACTGGATTATTGGATTATTCTGTATATAGATGGTCGTAATCCACAATGACCGCGAATCTGTCCATTACGGATGTAAATCCTACTTACACCATGTGATGATTTATATTTCCTTATGATTTGTCACTTTTACACCCACACAATGGCAACTGAATTTTTTAGCTCCGTATAAACCGCGAAACTAGTAGCGTAACGTCATCAGAATGCGTTAAAACAAGGAATCACATGAATGGTATAGTGGACATGGTCTCTTTATTAGCAAGTGTGTCTGGGCGCGAGTGTGTGTACTTTATTGGTATCTGTGTGTAAGTGGTGTTTGTGTAAGAATATGTGTGTACATGTGTGTGTTGTGTGTACGTGATGTGTGTGTCTGCCTGCGTGTCTGTGTGTGTTGTGTTTGTATGTGTGTATCTGTGTCTGTGTGTGTTGTCTCTGTATGTGTGTATCTGTGTCTGTGTGTGTTGTCTCTGTCTGTGTGTATCTGTGTCTGTGTGTGTTGTGTCTGTATGTGTGTATCTGTGTCTGTGTGTGTATCTGTGTCTGTGTGTGTTGTCTCTGTATGTGTGTATCTGTGTCTGTATGTGTGTATCTGTGTCTGTATGTGTGTATCTGTGTCTGTCTGTGTGTATCTGTGTCTGTGTGTGTTGTCTCTGTATGTGTGTATCTGTGTCTGTGTATGTTGTCTCTGTCTGTATCTGTGTGTGTATGTGTGTATCTGTGTTTGTATGTGTGTATCTGTGTGTGTGTGTTGTCTCTGTGCTGTGTCTGTGTGTGTGTATGTTGTCTGTGTGTGTATCTGTGTCTGTGTGTGCTGTGTTTGTATGTGTGTATCTGTGTCTGTGTGTGTTGTCTCTGTATGTGTGTATCTGTGTCTGTATGTGTGTATCTGTGTCTGTATGTGTGTATCTGTGTCTGTGTGTGTTGTCTCTGTATGTGTGTATCTGTGTCTGTGTATGTTGTCTCTGTCTGTGTGTATCTGTGTCTGTGTGTGTTGTGTCTGTATGTGTGTATCTGTGTTTGTATGTGTGTAGCTGTGTCTGTGTGTGTTGTCTCTGTCTGTGTGTGTTGTGTCTGTATGTGTGTGTGTTTTGTGTGTGTCTTAGTGTGTACGTGGTCTGTTTATGTGTGTAAATGTGTGTGAGTGTGTGTAAATGTGTGTATTTGAGTGAGTGTGTGTGTGTGTGTGTGTGTAAATGTGTGTACGTTTTTTGTGTACGCGTCTGTGTCTTTTCGTGTATGTGTCTGTTAGTATGTTGGTATTTCACCATAACCATCGGGAAAACATGGTCTCACTGCAGTAGACTCTACCGATATTGTTTGAATATCGGGCTGAATATAAAGAAAGCTATTTACTTCATGAATCATTACCAGCTGCTGATGTAAAACGTGTTTATATATACCTTTGTCGAAATGTAGGAGGAAAATACTACAGTTTCTGTACACCTGTGTGATATGTATTACCCGCCTGGTTGCATGTACACAGATCCGTCACGTGGTACCTTGTACTTCACCGCCATGTTCAGTCACCGATAGTCTGGAATATATGCTGAGTTAGTGCCCCTATTATGTATAACAAAACAGCTGTTGATCAATAACAGTCACGAGATCCCGTGACGTCACGAATAAGAAGGATCTTCTGTGACCAGGCAGCGGAGCGTTGAGTTTACACAATGAGGAAGGTGGCAGAGGGAAGGAGAGGGCGGGCACGTGTCGTCCTGCTGAATGTGTCGACACCGGCCCAGTATGTTGCCTTGTCAAGGGTACATACTTGTGTTGAACGAAAGACCTGTACCAGTATGAATGTAGTATTTGTATCAGATCTCTGACAGCGTGGTGTGAGTGTACAGAATAATTTGCCTCCAGCATTTTGAATCAATTGTCGTTAATGTGATCAACAAACAGGTACAAATCTTGAACTCATATAACGTTGAAACTGAAGTAATAACTCACTGGCCTGTCAGTTACTGAAATGAATGTGTGTAATGGAGATGTGTGTGTGTGTGTGTGTGTGTGTGTGTGTGTGTGTGTGTGTGTGTGTGTGTGTGTGTGTGTGTGTGTGAGAGAGAGACAGAGAATGTTGAGAGAATGATGTTAACGTGTGTATACCCATGTGTGTGTGTGTGTGTGTTAGACTAAGGCTTAGTCTCTGAATATATATAATTTTGATAGTAACAAACAAGCCCATTTATATTGAAAAGGAGCCCTAGGAAGACCAGAGATTCAGAACCTGAGGAAATCAAGACTTGCCTTAATTAGGGCTTTAGCACTGCAAAGGGGGCTTGGCAGTAAGGAAATTAATGTGGTTCAGGGACTGTGAGACAGACTATGTGTGTGTGTGTGTCTGTGTATGTGTGACTGTCGTCCGTGTTTTTATGTATATGCTTGTATGGTGTGTGTGTGTGTGTGTGTATCTATATATATCTATATCTATATCTGTATCTTAGTACCTGTACCACTCTGAGTGAGGTTGAAAGTATATCAATCTTAGTACCTGTACCACTCTGAGTGAGGTTGAAAGTATATCAATCTTAGTACCTGTACCACTCTGAGTGAGGTTGAAAGTATATGTATCTTAGTATGTGTACCACTCTGAGTGAAGTTGAAAGTATATGTATCTTAGGACCTGCACCACTCTGAGTGAGGTTGAAAGTATATGTATCTTAGTATATGTACCACTCTGAGTGAGGTTGAAAGTATATGTGTCTTAGTATGTGTACCACTCTGAGTGAGGTTGAAAGTATATGTATCTTAGTATATGTACCACTCTGAGTGAGGTTGAAAGTATATGTATCTTAGTATGTGTACCACTCTGAGTGAGGTTGAAAGTATATGTATCTTAGTATATGTACCACTCTGAGTGAGGATGAAAGTATATGTATCTTAGTATGTGTACCACTCTGAGTGAGGTTGAAAGTATATGTATCTTAGGACCTGTACCACTCTCAGTGAGGTTGAAAGTATATGTATCTGAGTATCTGTACCACTCTGAGTGAGGTTGAAAGTATATGTATCTCAGTATGTGTACCACTCTGAATGAGGTTTAAAGTACATGTATCTTAGTACCTGTACCATTCTCAGTGAGGTTGAAAGTATATGTATCTGAGGACCTGTACCACTCTCAGTGAGGTTGAAAGTATATGTATCTGAGCATCTGTACCACTCTGAGTGAGGTTGAAAGTATATGTGTCTTAGCATATATGTACCATTCTCAGTGAGGTTGAAAGTATATGTATCTGAGGACCTGTACCATTCTCAGTGAGGTTGAAAGTATATGTATCTTAGTATATGTACCACTCTGAGTGAGGTTGAAAGTATATGTATCTTAGTATGTGTACCACTCTGAGTGAGGTTGAAAGTATATGTGTCTTAGGACCTGTACCACTCTGAGTGAGGTTGAAAGTATATGTATCTGAGCATCTGTACCACTCTGAGTGAGGTTGAAAGTATATGTGTCTTAGGACCTGTACCACTCTGAGTGAGGTTGAAAGTATATGTATCTGAGCATCTGTACCACTCTGAGTGAGGTTGAAAGTATATGTGTCTTAGGACCTGTACCACTCTGAGTGAGGTTGAAAGTATATGTATCTGAGCATCTGTACCACTCTGAGTGAGGTTGAAAGTATATGTGTCTTAGGACCTGTACCACTCTGAGTGAGGTTGAAAGTATATGTATCTGAGCATCTGTACCACTCTGAGTGAGGTTGAAAGTATATGTATCTCAGTATCTGTACCATTCTGAGTGAGGTTGAAAGTATATGTATCTCAGTATGTGTACCACTCTGAATGAGGTTGAAAGTATATGTATCTTAGTACCTGTACCATTCTCAGTGAGGTTGAAAGTATATTATCTTAGTATCTGTACCCCTCTGAGTGAGGTTGAAAGTATATGTATCTTAGTACCTGTACCACTCTGAGTGAGGATGAAAGTATATGTATCTTAGTATGTGTACCACTCTGAGTGAGGTTGAAAGTATATGTATCTTAGGACCTGTACCACTCTGAGTGAGGTTGAAAGTATATGTATCTTAGTACCTGTACCACTCTGAGTGAGGTTGAAAGTATATGTATCTTAGGACCTGTACCACTCTGAGTGAGGTTGAAAGTATATGTATCTGAGCATCTGTACCACTCTGACTGAGGTTGAAAGTATATGTGTCTTAGGACCTGTACCACTCTGAGTGAGGTTGAAAGTATATGTATCTGAGCATCTGTACCACTCTGAGTGAGGTTGAAAGTATATGTATCTCAGTATCTGTACCATTCTGAGTGAGGTTGAAAGTATATGTATCTTAGTATCTGTACCACTCTGAGTGAGGTTGAAAGTATATGTATCTTAGTACCTGTACCATTCTCAGTGAGGTTGAAAGTATATGTATCTTAGTATCTGTACCACTCTGAGTGAGGTTGAAAGTATATGTATCTTAGTACCTGTACCACTCTGAGTGAGGTTGAAAGTATATGTATCTTAGTACCTGTGTACCACTCTGAGTGAGGTTGAAAGTATATGAATCTTAGTATGTGTACCACTCTGAGTGAGGTTGAAAGTATATGTATCTTAGTACCTGTACCACTCTGAGTGAGGTTGAAAGTATATGTATCTTAGTATGTGTACCACTCTCAGTGTACCACTCTCAGTGAGGTTGAAAGTATATGTATCTTAGTATGTGTACCACCCTGAGTGAGGTTGAAAGTAAGTATGAATCTTAGAAAAGTATATGTGTACCACTCTCAGTGAGGTTGAAAGTATATGTATCTTAGTATGGGTACCACCCTGAGTGAGGTTGAAAGTAAATGAATCTTAGTATGTGTACCACTCTGACTGAGGATGAAAGTATATGTATCTTAGTACCTGTACCACTCTGAGTGAGGTTGGAAGTATAAGAATCTTAGTATGTGTACCACTCTGACTGAGGTTGAAAGTAAATTAATCTTAGTATGTGTACCACTCTGCGTGAGGTTGAAAGTATATGTATCTTAGTACCTGTACCACTCTCAGTGAGTTTGAAAGTATATGTATCTTCGTATATGTACCACTCTGACTGAGTTTGAAAGTATATGAATCTTAGTATGTGTACCACTCTGACTGAGGTTGAACGCATATGTATCTTAGGACCTGTACCACTCTGAGTGAGGTTGAAAGTATATGTATCTTAGTACCTGTACCACTCTCAGTGAGGGTGAAAGTACATGTATCTTAGTACCTGTACCACTCTCAGTGAGGTTGGAAGTATATTATCTTAGTACCTGTACCACTCTCAGTGAGGTTGAAAGTATATGTATCTTAGTATGTGTACTCTCAGTGAGGTTGAAAGTATATTATCTTAGTATGTGTACCACTCTCTATGAGATTGAAAGTATATGTATCTTAGTACCTGTACCACTCTGAGTGAGGTTGAAAGCATATTATCTTAGTATGTGTGAGGTGAGATGGAATTGGGTTTAACGTCGTACTTGAGAATATATCGCTAATATGACGACTCGCATGCGTGTGTATGTCTATGTGCGGGTACTTGTACTAGCCCAGACTGAAGCTGGTTTTATAGTGCTAGCCCATTGAGATACCATGCCGCAGTGAAGCATGAATACCCCACTCAGACACATTATACTGACTCCGAGCCGACCAGTCCTTGTTGTACCCATTAATGCCAAGCGCCAGGCAGGGACCAACAGTACCATATTTTAACGTCTTTTGGTATGACGCGGTCGGGGATCGAACCCGCGACCTTCCGCTCTCCGGGCGGACGCTCTAACCAGTACATAGTATATATATACGTGCATATAATATGTGCAACATTGACAGTGGGTCTGTATGACATCATTCTTTAGTATCTGCACCAAATGAGGGTTGAAGGCATTCGTGCCTGCGGTCGGACTTTTCCGCATAGATCATGGACAAATCTGTACCGTCGTCCGTATCAGCCAACACACAAAATTGTTGAATGACATGTAGATACAGAATAGATAAACACAAGAAAACAAACATAATAGAAACAATTTTATATTTTTAAAACAAACATATAACAACATCAACACAATGATAACACCGTTCATATTCAACCTACGTGACACCACGCTCAGACAGAGAAGCCATCTTAACATACATTCATAAATAGAAAAAATACAACCGTCGATCTCACATCTTTCATAGTCTATTTGAGCCTACTCTTCTTCGTTCTTAAATCTTTCAAGTTCTGACACCGTCGTAACAGCCATGGAGTCATTCTTGTCACGTACCACGCGATTCTTCAAACACACTGATTCGCTCAATCTCGTTCACGTTCTCAACCTGTCGGGTGGTTCGAGGGTCGGGGGTCGGGTAATGACGACATACCACCCTCGTCCCCATCTCCGGACAGCAGGGCCGGCACTTGTAGGGAGTATTACCCAGAGATTCCGACGAATGTTTCAAAGGGTAAAAAAACTACGATTTCTTTCTCAAATGGAAATAAGATGAATGATGATGATAAAACAGTTGGCAAGTCTTACACAGATCGAGTACGGGTATATGCTATTAAATTCTTGGTTACAGCTGACACTAGTTTCACAAAATACAAAAACAAATACCAAAAACATGGCACCACAATCTTGCATAGGTCAACTGTCGGTCTGCCTCTTCCAGAGTAAGGCACTACTTCGTTCATGAAGACCTTCACTGAAGTAATAGTTGAGCGCTCAATCAACAAAGATATAAAATATTAATAACTCCTAATTAAGACATGGGCTACACAAGGCTTGAAGGTCTTAAATGGCTTCCTTCATATTTCTTTTTGAACCTGTTTCTCAGACTATTGCAACTGGCGCAACACAACTGAATGACTTTTGTCTTTTGCATCTTGTGAAGTAATTCTACCTGATGACTCTCATCCAGAACTCCTAAACCTTTAACGAATATAAAACCACTTCTATATTCCTCTACACTTTAACTTTAATTATATCTTGTCTGTAATCCAGTATTCCTATGAACTGTCTTTTATCCAGAATTGACTATGCCATTAATCCAGAATCCATATCTTCAATCCAATATGTCCCCATGCATTTAACCCTAAAACTAGACACATAGATTACATAAACGCATGCCTCAGTCTATAATGCCCCTCAGAGTACTGGGTACTTGGCGTATCGTCTAAACCCTGTTAAGTACTGTTTACTGGCTTGTCAAATACACAGGGGTGTATATATAACCATCAATACAAGGCGAGTACCCGTCTATTGTACTAAACACCATGTTAGTTCTGTTAGTGTCTCCAGTGACAACCATTACAAGGCAGACTATGCCCCTGTAGCCACAGAAGAGACACCTCGCCACCAAATGTTCCTTCTATGGAATACGCAATCTTCTGTCTTCCTTGTTACCTGGTAACTACAAACTATCATAGATACGAGTCGTCATATAGTTTCTAGCGTCACAGATGTGCTGCCAGTTGAGCTATAGTTCATGTCGCCTTGTTGGGGACAAGGTTAGATCAGACACTGCCTGAAAATGTTCATGACCTTGACCTTCAGAGTCTTAGGAGTCGGAGATCTTCCTGATCTTTGGGCAGACGACACTGTGGATGTTGATGACTTCTTCCAAATGTTCTCTCTCGTCCTGCAGACGCTGAATCTCTTCCTTCAGGTGGTCCTGTTTGTTCTCCAGGCGGTTAATGTCCTGTTGACAAATACACCAAACCATAAAGTCACGTTTGACAAAAAAATGGGATGTTCCCTATCCACAAAGCTTCTAATACCTACTTCCAATGATCCATTATACGGTGGTTGAGGTCCCTACTCTACACTATGCTCTTCCAAACAAATATAATGTTGACAGGGCGTAACATCTCCTGGATGACTTTATGACAATGCACCCTTTCCTGTCATGCTTTCAAAAAAAAGTTGTCAGATCCAGACTCGACTATTCATAGATAGTCGTAATACAGCTATTAATCATAATACAGAATTAAAACGCATTCACTTTCCACAAACAAATTATGATTCCACCTCCTTGAAATAGCGAGAAATGTTTGTCACATGGCATCAACAAAGGATCTACATTTACTTACATTTTCCAGATGATCTGCGCGCTCCCGTTTCTTGTTCCGACACTTCTGCGCAGCCACCCTATTTTTCTCCTTCCGCTCCAGGTGCAGCTGTAGTGCCTCTTCTGTCAGCTGAAACAAACATGGCTGCATTGTGGAAACAGCTTACTCGGTAGAAACATCTAAGGACGTTGATAGAAGCAGTAAGTGATAATATGAGTTGCAAATTAGATGAGTTGGACAGAACACGCGTGGAAGGCTATCATCTTCCTCGCAGACAAAAACAAAAGATCAAAACGTGAGGAATAATATGGACAGTTTGCAATACTACTTTCAGGCCGGGGCTTCTTTGTCGTAATTATATATTTGCTTTTGAAATATTCTCTACTATTGTTGATTTACTGACCCCTCAACTCAGAAAAGCACCACTCTACTGAAATTCTATAGTACATCGACATCGAATGTCAGGGTGGTAGTTTCATACATTCAAAGAACATAAAGGAACTTGTCGGGACATATCTTATTTTCAGGATATGTATATTTAAACGTACCGGTTCTTTTGGAGAGGTTGGTCTTTCCAAGTCTACAATGATCTCCTCTTGACCTGATGCAAGTCGTTTGGCATGAATACGAGACTTCAACGACCCCTTGACAACATCAGTAACAGACGCATCCAGGAAACTGTCCTGTGACAGGAAGTCCAGAGAGTTATCTCCCCCAAATGTTGAGCTGGCGTCGGATGTTGAGTTCGGGTTCCACAAAGGGTCAGACTGGGAGTCGTCTTCACTGTATAAGCTCTGTAACGTCTCTTCATAGCTGGGGTCGATGGTCACTTCGCTGGTGTCAAGTCTCAGCTCCTCATGGCCGAAGCTGACGATGGATTCAACGGTGTCGTTGGAGGTGGAGGGAATGGGAGAATCAGCTCGCCAGTCGTCGTTCATGATGGATGTCAGCAGCTCAAACGCCAATGTTTCCCTCATAACTGTTGACAACAGAAACAGATATGTATAATGCCCCAAATCTGCATAGGATAAGTTGGTAGCCTAAGTGAGTGAGTATAGTTTTACGCCGCTTTTAGCAATATTCCAGCAATATCACGGCGAGGGACACCAGAAAATGGGCTTCACATATTGTACCCATGTGGGGAATCGAACCCGGGTCTTCAGCGTGACGAGCCAAAGCTTTAACCACTAGGCTACCCCACTGCCTAACACCCTGGTTCGAATCACAACTTGGATAACACGTGTGAAGGCCTCTATAGCTACTTGTTATCTTCGAAGTGAAACCACAGCAAAATCCCGAAAACGACATAAAAAAACCACTCACGTATTTGTTAAACCGTCTCTAAAAGAAATATATCATTGAAATTTGGTAAGGTAAGGGTGTACGGGGTAAGAGGACCCTGGGGAGGGGTTCCCAACCCCTCCCAGGTTGTGTTCTGAATGAACTGTAATATTAAAGACATAAAAAAACAAAACAACCCCAAACACATCTCAGTTGTAAATAAACTAAATAAGCAGCCCGCGTTTACAACGTACAGTTGTGAAAAATGAATAAACCCTTTGAGCTCAGCCGATAAGGACCCAGTGTTAACCTACAAGCAACGCAAGTACCGGGGTTCGGGGATTCATTCCTTCTGACCCCGGGGCTCTAGCACGTGACGGTGGTCTGACAGGTGCCCCATCCTAAGCACACACGGTCCAGTGACTGGAATTGGGTGGGTGAAAGGGTTTCCTGGCCGAGTTGCGCAATCAGACATGCTGACGTCGACACAACTCGACTTATGAATGAGCCGGTTCAGCCAGAGCGTAATTTGAGACTATGATGTGAACTCAAAATTGTATTTTGCAACACCAGTATTCGACTTACACGGTACAGAAGCACTCCACAGCTGGGCTATCTATACGTTTATGATATCAGATAACAATTTCACACACTAAACAATGGTAGTCAACACAACAGCGGGATAATGTTCAGTAGTATTTCGCAATCCAATTTTACTCGCTTCGTTTGCGTTCAATGGAAACGGCTTATCGCTGTAGCAAAATACACTATACGAACTGTATTCACAATACCATGTCAACCAAATATGAAGTATATTCAGTTATAAGTAAAAGTCATGTTGTTGACAATTTCATCACTGACATTCCTGCTGTAGCTATGTCCAACCGCCTACGCTAAATCACGTGGCATGTATAAACAAAACTCACCTGTTATTTTCTAGAACATTCGCTGGTGTTAAACGTGTACAGAAAGCACAGTAAATTCAGTCCAGTTGTTAAGGAAAGAACAACGATGGAGGAAATTGAATAAAATACAGCTGACATGCGCTACAGGACGAGGATAAGAGTATAATCTAGACACCAGCCG
Organism: Haliotis rubra; assembly: GCF_003918875.1. NCBI lineage: Eukaryota > Metazoa > Mollusca > Gastropoda > Lepetellida > Haliotidae > Haliotis > Haliotis rubra. The sequence goes on along the minus strand of NW_025765514.1, from coordinate 1,489,347 downwards.
ACGCGGCCTGCGGTTTTATACTCGGGGAACACGCTGCTATTTACAGCACTAGAGCCATACCCCACGTGACCAAACTGGTGATATGACGTCACAAACTAGGTCATGGATTCGCACTTGAATAAACGACAAATACACCCATAATATTTTAAAAAGACTTGCAATTAACATCTTATCGTCTTCCCCCCGTTCTCCTTTCTCAAATCACACCAACACATGATGCTGATTTATTTAGGGAAATTGAAACTAATTTTTCCGCGTTCTAGCGGGCATGTTTGTATTTAGCGGCCGGCTCGTCAGTGTCATGTTGGCCGAAGTGACTCACTATCATGAATGACTTAGTCATACAGGTAAAAGAAGGTCATACACTACACTCAAGCAGAACCAATAATTATATTTACTCCTGCATCTTCGTTCCCTACTCCTGAATCAAAGTGGTGAGTAATTTTCAAACCAAGACATTCTCAATTCCATGGGTCATTCCATGCCACGTGCATTGCGAGCCATTGTTGACATCCTGTTTATGGGCAATGTTTAGGGAAATTTGGGCATGACACACCGAGACTGGGTGACTAATGCTTGTATGGACGCCCATATCGTCCCTAACTCTATATGTCCCACAGCATTAGATGGATACCATAGCTAGGATGGCAGAGGTAATATTTTTTACTTATCACCTGCTTTAATAATTGCTTATGTATTTATTTCATGCCGTTCAATGTTTAATATGAATAGTCGAATACCCTCATACCAAAAATGTGATATATATCTATATACTTGACGAGACTTGCATGCATGGCTGTATGTTTTGGTTGTTCAAGATTTGTTGTTCATTATTAATCAGATAAACTGTGTCATGATTTAATCGTTATTTTATTATTTCAGGGTAGTTTAAACATTATGCTTACTTCTCATCTAATTGTACTGTATGTGATGTTTTTTTTTACGTGCTAGCAAATGGTTTCTTCAAGCTGCTTGTTTGATTATTTGTGATAGTTTTTACAAATACTGTGCTTATACCGGTATGTAATGTATATCTTGTTTATTCTATAGTTATGATGATGTATACATTGTGACCAGTTGTTTATGTTATTGTTTTGGCGATCATGCAAAGCAAACCTGATATTCTGTTTGTCGCCATGGTTATTTGTGGTAAATACAGACAATGTAATAGGCACGTGAAGATTATTCTGTAATCAATGTTACCATGGTACTAAGGTCATGGAATCAGATCTGAATGACAGCCAATGTTGAGACAATTCACACACAGCGTGGAGGATGACGGCATTCCACGTGGAATTTGTAATACCTTATAAATAGCTATGAACATTATCTGACTCACGGCTTATCTTCGCGCATGCTCAGTGTCCGGTGTCTATTGACAGGGGATTCCCCTTGTTCTAGTTACCTGATCACGTGATCACTCAGCGCGAACAGGCTTTTGTTGGGAACAGCTTGTAAAACAGGCAAATTGTTGTTTAATGCGTGTGGTATTATCGGATATGGGCGATATGTTCAGAGATGTATAACGTATGACCTGGTACACAATTTCGTCATATATTCTGTACATTCAATGAAAGCTGAGAACAAATGATTATGATGAAACGGGTCTTTCATTTTGCGTGTACAGTACAGTATATTTCGTCAGGTTTGATGAAGGAGAAAGAATATACGTGTACTCCGAAATGTCGTGTCTCTCATATTACAGAAATTGACATTCATAAATGTTCACCCTTGTATAGTTCGTCATTTTGAGCAGAGGACATGTTACTGTGAGAAAATGCTGGTAAATATTCATCAACTGATGTAAAACACGAAAGTATCAGTTTGATAGAATTTAATGGATTAAAGCAGAGGAAATATGAAAAAAATGATATGTTAGTTTTTAAGTCGTACCTTTAGGTATATACGAGGGTCCTGTTGGACCGTATTTCCTGAAGACAGAGAAGGTAATATTTTGCATTTTGATTATCGAACTGAAAAAAGGTTAATCACATTGCTCTGTTGGGAAGCGTGGCAGCTTATTTTATCTAAGAAATATAAAAAATGAGAACAGCAGCGGAGCGAAAAATATTAAACAATATATAGTACTGTTCAACTTCGGTGGGCGAATGAAAGGCCCTCGAAAAGATAGGGAATGTCTGTTTCGGATTGAACTAGGCAACTGTGTACAAACTTCTGTAAGGGAATGCCTGTTTCGGATTGAACGAGGCAACTCTGTACAAACTTCTGTAAGGGAATGCCTGTTTCGGATTGAACGAGGCAACTGTGTACAAACTTCTGTAAGGGAATGCATGTTTCGGATTGAACGAGGCAACTGTGTACAAACTTCTGTAAGGGAATGCCTGTTTCGTATTGAACGAGGCAACTGTGTACAAACTTCTGTAAGGGAATGCCTGTTTCGGATTGAACGAGGCAACTGTGTACAAACTTCTGTAAGGGAATGCCTGTTTCGGATTGAACGAGGCAACTGTGTACAAACTTCTGTCTGTTTAAGTCACAGAATAACCAGATTTCACAGCGGTATTTCGGACCAATGTTGCATTGAGCATCATCATTTTGAGGGTATTTGTCTTTACGCAACATTCAAAATGTCTTCTTTTTTGTTTGAGCTGCGGATGGCCATACAGGTTTGTTGTCTGGATTTTTGTGGGCTTTTGTGTTTCCCCATTTAGCATGTTTGTAGGTGGTCATGTGATCCTATGATCATTACAATGTATTTCGTTCTTTCACGTGGTGCGGCCGTGCTGTAACTGTCGTAGACGTTTGGGTTTTTTAGATGCATTCTGTAAAATGTTTATATAGCATATTGATATATGTGCTTGTGGTTACATTAGAGGTGGTTGTTCAATATAATCGTCAGTGTTTGTGTTGTGATTATCAATGTACCGTGCAGTCTTTGGGGTTAAGGCGTTTATACATAGATTGTACGTACGCTTCTCATAGGTGGTGCATCAGTCCTAACAAGATCTCATGAGTTATCTCCCTTATATCCCTGCCTCGACGTATCTCAATAGTTAGTGCATCGATAGGTTGCCTTGGAAACATAAACGTAACACATTTTCCTTAAAGCAATGTTTGCAATATGATCATAATTTTAACGTTATGTGACATTAATTCATAATGGTGAATTTGAGCTTTTAAACACTTTTTTTAGTATGGAAGTTTGACTGACTTGACATTTTAACGTTATTCAGTACATTTGCAGTTTTAACTTGTCCTTTCTGAAATATTAGAAGTCAGATAATGTCCCAGATGTTTCTAATTACGACTACACGTGACATTAAATTAAGAAAATGTTAACTTGTTAATTAACTTTTTCATTTTAACAAACTCTTTCATTTCAATGCATTCTGTATTGCGTTTATTTACATGTTTACCAAATCTTTCTCAGTAGAGTAGATGGTGTACTTCAGTGTACATACTGTGTACGTTTTCAAGAAGCAGAATATATTGTGGTGTTACGTATACCACCCAAGCCTGACCCAATCCCTACTAGTCTAATCTGGACATACTGTTCTGTTAACATGAAGATGCGAAAGTGCAAAAGGACATACCTTGATGTACGCGAGTAGCCATATGTGTTGTCTGTGAGAAAGTTCTGTTTTACAGAGCTGGCGTTCATGTTCATGAAATTATAAGTCGATGTGCATGAATACTTTCTGGCGGTGTCTAGCCATATATGGTTGGGGCATTTAAACTGGGTCACAATCAGGACTCGTATAATACCATAGTACGCTGTCTATCCGGCTGATATTTCCATAAATGGGTAGTAATCATAACATAGACCTGTTAGTACACCTGAACCCTGCGGCGTTATCCGGTGTGGACTTCTCCATGGATGCCCTTGTAAGGCAACCTGGATATTCCTTATTTGGCAGTGTCCCTCCAAGTGATATTGATTATTGCTGGCGGTGGCCGATGTCACGTGATACACTATAGTATACGACTGACATCTATACTCGCGTTGTCTATGGTTGTGTGGAGATGTGGAAACTACAGTTGTAAGTAGGTCTGTTAATAACTTTCATATATTTTCATGTAATATTAATATTCAATATGTTCTATATTATTTTACATTAATATATTTTAATTACAATCTCCTCTTTCTCACTCTGTATCTAGCATGCAAATACGGTGCACAATTAAATGTATGTCTTTTTGGTTCGCAAAATACTCTGTTTAATGACGATAATTCCAAATATTATCGATCTACACTATTTTTCGCCCCTCTCCCTCTCTCCTCTCTCTCTCTCTCTCTCTCTCTCTCTCTCTCTCTCTCTCTCAGTATGCAAATAGGTGGCACAATTAATGTGGGTACTTTTTTTATTAACAGTGTTTATTATTACTTACGTAACACTCACTGCAATGTTTTACAGAACTTCGTCGAAAATATGTTTACATTTTGAAATGTACACACCGTGATAAACCGAAATAATAATTCCACTTTGTATTCCCGTTGATCGAGTGTAAACACTTGCCGATATTTGCACATCAGCATTTCGGCTAATCTCCGTGCTGATTGGTCAGTTGAAGTGTCATGACGTCGCAATGCTTTAATGATAACTGCAATACGATATGGCGTTACAAAGGTATCTGTGAAGTCGCAGATTTATAACACAGCGTTATCTGAACATTAGAGAGAAGGGTACAGTTTCTCAAAACGGACGACATTTTGTGCGGTCTACTCAAAGTGGTATTAAGAAATATGTCGAACAATGATCTGGAACCTCGGAACCACGGAGTGACAAATGGTTTGTTTATCGTGCATTTTATAGTGATCTTCGCGCTCTTAATGTGAAAACCATCTTGTAATTCATGCAGACTGACGTTCTGATATAGCTGGCTGTATTTCCCTTGTATTTTGGATCTGACGATAAATACAGCGTCGCCAGTGTGCGAAATTTACGCTGGTCCTGTGGTCCGTGACTAGTAAAAATTCATCAGGACTACTAAATGATAAGTTTGCAGTGGTCCTGGTGGCCAGTGATTTTTTTCAAACTTTAAAAGATGTTAAATGAATATAATAGTATTGATCTACGAATGTTATTTTGGACCAGTGAAGTACAGGACCACTAATTATTGTCCACTCACTGGTCCTGAGGGAAATTTTGAAAGGTTTTAACACTGCCGCCGTCGCTGGTTGATCCCAGGATTAACATCAGCTGTTAGTCGGAGGTTTTTATTATGATCAGTGTTTCATTGAGTATGTTATGTTTATTAGTTTTCGAGTAAGATTGCAATTCATCGGTCCGCTTTTGAGCTAAACGGACTATAGTGTGAACCATATGACCAGTTGACTTTACAACCATCTAAATAATCGACGTGACCCCAAACACGTTCTTTGTCACAATGTTATTGATAGAGAATTATGCTATGGCTACACGTTGGACCCCTTCAGTTATCAGGTACGGATACAGCTTTTTGAGAAAGGGGGTTGGGGGTGGGTGCACACTTCATTTTCACCCGAGTTTCAATGGTCATTCAAACTTTCAGGGGTGGTGGTGCGCGCGCACCCTGCAACCCCCCCCGGATCCGCCTATGGTTATGCCTTGTGTTTTAGCAAACAGCTTTTTGAAACATTGTTTGTCTAATTTACTCGTGTATCTTTCCTCAGTAATGTATCCGTTTCATCCAACCGACATCAATTATGATTATTTAATCACACACTACAGTTTGGCCTTGAAATACAGTACCGGGTCTATGTAACATTGTTTATATACACGGCATGTGTGTCTATATAGTGTACTGGCAACAGGTGAACTGACGATACGTGTTACTCGCTGTACTATACAACACGGGAACAATAGTGAAATACACGTTACCTTGTACATATCCTGCCGTCTATGCCGCTTACCGCCAAGTGGGAAACTAGGTTGTTTAGGGCGCTCCGGCTCCTTTTGTGATCACGTGACTTGACAAGGTACCACGGCAAGGGTGATACTAACTTGCGGAAATAATTTGGGTTTGAAAATGATTAAGCTATTACTGGTTTGAATATTCCGGTTTCGAAGGAAATACTATTGTACCAGGTATCGCATATATAAATATATGTTGACCCGTGAAGATCTGGGGTAGAATAGGTCTTCAGCAACCCATGCTTGCCACAACAGGCGACTATGCTTGTCGTAAGAGGCGACTAACGGGATCGGGTGGTCAGGCTCGCTGACTTGGTTGACACATGTCAGCGGTTCCCAATTGCACAGATCGATGCTTATGTTGTTGATCCTGGATTGTCTGGTCCAAACTCGATTATTTACAGACAGCCGCCATATAGCCGGACTATTGCTGAGTACGGCGTAAAACTAAACTCACTCACTCACTATAAATATATGTTGTATGTGATTGTCAATGCAATTTTGTCATAACCTATATTTGCATGCGAAATTCGTTTCGAGTTGCACTTTTTTACTGAAGTTGCACTTTATATGGCACTGGTTGTGACACTTTATATATATTAGATTATAAGTCTAATAAATATTTCTCTTCTTCTTTTTATCCATATACTCATTAGAATATAATCATGTGAATTTGGATTAGAATGGTGGTGGGGAATAGAACTTACGTCACATACGTCAAATCATGGAGCGCAATAGTGCAGTGGTAAGACGTCTGCCTATCACGCTGAAGGTCCGGGTTCGATCCCCGTTGGAGGCACCTAAGTTCGAGTCCCGAGGTGGGCACATTTGCGTAGTATCCTTGGACAAGATACTTAGATCCACATTGTCTCAGTTCACCAAGCTGTAAAATGGGTGCCCGTGAGGATGTGCTGGTAATGTGAGTGATTAGTTCCTAACAGGCAGCATGGCTGTATGATCCCCAGGGAGTTGAAAAAGTGCGATAGTGTCCTATGACCGGGGATAGTAATGTACGTAGCACCGTGAGCTGGCAATGGGCCTGGATATGAACGCCATATAATATAACTGTTACTTTTTTTTAACTTACAATCATTTTTAAGACAAAAATTGTGTTTTACAGTTTTACAACTCGTGTTGCGAAGTTTGTCACCCATATGTTTCCCCGGGAGATACCACCCATCATCAATACTATCGAATGGTCATCAGTGGTCATAGTGATCATATTATCGGTGTTATAGTGAGTTTTAGGGCCGAACGATTCACCCACACCTCGATTCGATTCCATTTTTGATATTGGACCTTCGATTCGATCATTTTCGATTCGATTCTTCATACAAGTAAAAACATCAGATTTCATTTAACTCTCAGAGTCGGCTCTTTTAGCGTGAAATCCATCGTCAACTTGGCCATGTCTACTAACAACAATTCTCCGAGGATAATCAACTAATCACGTTTCGCCTTATTTCAGTGTTTGTTCTGTTTGTGTGGAAATAATTTATATAGGTATTCAACTATCGATTCGAAATAGTGATAATGGTTATCGAAAATCGAAACTAAGGTGTCAGATTCGATTTTCGGAACCGAATCGTTGCAGCCCTAGTGAGTTTCAGAACAGCCTTTGAATCGGCAGTATACTGGACAGGTGTCTATTACAGGAAGATTCTTCAACTAGATGTGTGTTGCCATGCTTAATATATACAGAATACATACACCGTTTCTGTGAGTGGTGACGAGACGCAAAAGACTGTGAATACATAATCATACATTCTATGACAATCGCTATACACTTACGGTGAACACATATGGTAATTAACTGTTTTTATAAACTGACTATAGTCCGTTTGGCTCAAAAGCGGACCGATGAATTGCAATCTAACTCGAAAACTAATAAACATAACAAACTCAATGAAACGCTGATCATAATCAAAACATCATACCCACTCTGTGAGGTTTTTTGCAGAATTTTTGTCCTAAAAATAATAAAGTTGTTTAACAAACTATCATTAAAATATTGACACAGTTCACTGTTTGTTACGAGGGAGGAGTGCACAGAAAGGGACAGCCAGGTGTGCGAGAACGGATGGAGACGGCACAGCACAGGTTAATTAATCTGTGAACGTGCTTCTCGAACACCTGGCTGTCCCTTTCTCTGCACTCCTCCCCTCGTAACAAACAGTGAACTGTGTCAATATTTTAATGATAGTTTGTTAAACAACTATTTTATTTTTAGGACATAAATTCTGCAAAAACCTCACAGAGTTTGTCTGATGTTTTGATTATGATCAGTGTTTCATTGAGTATTTTATGTTTATTAGTTTTCGAGTGAGATTGCATTTCATCGGTCCGCTTTTGAGCCAAACGGACTATAATATGAATACACTCATAGATGAGCTACCATATCTACAAGTGTACACGTGTACAAATTGTTTTGTTGTATACATGTATCTATATTAATTGATAGATCAGTACCTTTTGATCACAGCACCGGCATATTGTTGGAAAATTGCTAAAACCGGCGTAAAACTAAACTCACTCCTTCACTCACTATGGTCACAAATCCTCATAACGATCACTTAACACTGACGGGTTCTATTGAAACTCACTTTGAAATTGTACTGTTCTGCTACGACAAATTTCCCTTTAATTATCATCATTGTTTGATTTAAATATATTTCATTCACAAAAGTGAAAGGGATTGGGGACAAGTTATCCAACTTAAAATACCCGCTCCCTAATATTCACATACATACAATTTCAATTATATACATCTTAGGAAAGCATACAGAGAAGAGATAGGAAAGTAAAAGAGAGAAGAGAGGAAGGGACACGACTTATGTGATCACTCAAAAGGTTTTGATTGATGAATAAAAGTTTGCACACATTTGAAAATGCATTCATTCTGTTGAATAGTCAGGTCAGGACTTCCAAGTAACGTCAGTGACAATGTGATTGGAGAATCACGTTTTACAATATTTTTAATATTTAACATTAATATCTCTTTTTGAATGCTGTACAGTCTACATTCTAATAGGAAGTGATGTACATTTTCACAAGTATTGCCACAGTAACAAGAAGCTGAATCTTTTATGTTGAAACGATACAGATCATAATTTAACTGACTAGTCATATTTCTCAACTTTGTGTGAATAATATTAAATTTTCTAATACCAAACGAGTAATATGATGAGCTACAGGTTGCTCACCCTTTAAATATGACTTGAAACTTTGTAATGAAGGTCGATTTCTTTCGGTTTCAGAAATATTATTCCATATTCTTACAGTTGATGGAAAAAAGGAATCATACGAAAGTCTTAACCATGCAGAAGGAAGGATAATATTGTTAGCATTCCTAAGGTTATAGTTAGATCTGGATCCCACACTATCTGGAGTAATATCTTTTAAGTATACAGGAGCTAAATTATTTTGAATTTTATAAAATAGACAAAGTTTTCTTCTTTTCCTTCGTTCATCCAGTCTTTCCCACCCTGTCTCATAACATAGGATTTCCCGTGAGGTATATCTAGGAAGACCCGTAACTATTCTGGCAGCTTTTAACTGAAGTTTCTCTAAGTTTTCCTTCTGTTGTACGGTACAACCATCCCATAATTCACAAGCATATTCAAAGTGTGGTCTGATACATATCTGATAAATATTGTTGTATTTCTGTTTATTATTCCCAGATGTTTATGATTGTATTAATTTGCTTTCCGCCAAAAAATAATTTCAATTCTTCAGTTTCATCAATTATGGAAAACAGCACTGCTTCTGTTTTTGCAGGATTATATGAGACCAACCAGTTTTTGCTCCAGCTATGTAATATGACTAAATTGGCATTAAGAGAAGTTTCGATTTCTTTAGTAATTTTCGATGATTTTCCAAGCGAAGTGTCATCAGCAAAAAGTCTTGTGACACAATCTAATTATATCGTTAACATAGACCACGAATAAAAAGGGTCCCAATACTGATCCCTGGGGGACGCCAGCTGTTAAATACCTGGGCTTGGATATAGCTCCATTTACAAAGACGTGTTGACTGCGATCACTTATATAACTCGAAATCCATTGTAAAAGCTGGCCTCTAATACCGTACTTCTCTAAGTACATGCCCTTTGTGCCATACACGATCAAAAGCTTTGGATACATCCCAAAATATCATACAATATTTTTTCTTTGCTATCTAGAGATGTACAAATATGATGGTAAAGTTCAAGTAATTGATGGACAGTTGAATGACCTGCTTTAAACCCCGATTGGTACTTATATAAAAGTTTGTTAACATGGAAATAGTTATACAAGTGTTTATATACAACTCTTTCAAATAGTTTTCCTATGCAACTTATAAGAGAAATAGGTCTTTAATTGGAAACAATAGAGTGATCACCTTTCTTATACAGTGGCATGACGTGCACTTTTTCCACATATTTTGATACACACTATGCTTTAATGATAAATTGAACAGTAAACACAGGGGCTCAGATATAGAATCAACGGTGTTCTTTAATAATTTATTACTTATTCTATCCGGCCCTGAAGCTTTGTTTACCTGCAAACATTTTATAACATCAGATATTTCATCATTGTTTAACTCCTGATCCGTCGAATCACGTGTCGAAAGTTGGTTGTCTCGAACTGAGTTTGCGTTCGACAATGGCAATTGAAAGTTGTGTTTAATGCCTCTCCACCTTGAGAAAATGAAATGTCAGAAATCGCCCGAAACCAAGCAGGAATTAACCAGCCGAAACTAAGCAGGACTTTACCTGAAAGCTTTTGCTGACAATGACGTTTGGAATCTGTTTTCGAGTGTGTCGAGGGGCGGTGGGGTAGCCTAGTGGTTATAGCGTTGGCTCGTCTCGCCGAAGACCCGGGTTCGAATCCCCACATGGGTACAATGTGTGAAGCCCATTTCTGGTGTCCCCCGCCGTGATGTTGCTGGAATATTGCTAAAAGCGGCGTAAAACCAAACTCAGTCAGTCAGTCAGTCGAGTGTGTCGAACCCGCTTATGCGTGTTATACTAGCTATAAGTAACAAGTCCAAGCATTACTTCGAATTCTCTTTCGTTGAAATCCGTTTTTGTGTGTTTGAAATAAGCAAACGTACTCGACGGTAGAGAAACCCTAAAACAAAGTGGGGCAGTAGGGTAGCCTAGTGGTTACGGCGTTCGCTCGTCAGGCCGAAGACCCGGGTTCGATTCCCCACATGGGTACAATGTGTGATGTCTGGTGTCCCCCGCCGTGATATTGCTGGAATATTGCTAAAGGCGGCGTCAAACTAAAAACTCACTCACTCACTCACTCAAACAAAGTAAAATTATTAATGACACGTTGTTCAACAACTATGTACTACAAACAAAAGTCTAGAGCGTCCTCCCGGAGAGCGGAAGGTCGCGGGTTCGATCCCCGACCGCGTCAAACCAAAAGACGTTAAAATATGGTACTTGTTGGTCCCTACCTGGCGCTGGCATTAATGGGTACAACAAGGACTGGTCGGCTCGGAGTCAGTATAATGTGTCTGAGTGGGGTATTCATGCTTCACTGCGGCATGGTATCTCAGTGGGCTAGCACTATAAAACCAGCTTAAGTCTGGGCTAGTACAAGCAGCCGCACATACACATACACACGCATGCACGTCGTCATATGAGCGAAATATTCTCAAGCACGACGTTAAACCCAATTTCACCTCACCTCACCTCACAAACAAAAGTCAATATCAGTATTTTATCCCCAAACAACTGACATTGTCATCTTAAACTGTCAGGAAATATCTGTCAGATATATTTCTTTCAGTCTAAAACATTAACATTAACACTTAAAACATCCGTACTAATAATACAAACCTTTATCTGGGACACGAGTCGCCTTTATGTAATTTTACTGACAATAATATAAGCGAATTTTCCAGCAGATATTTTTGGTTCTTTACAGTATGATCTCAACAAAAATTGGTGATACAAAAACTGTTATTATTTTTATTGATAAATGTAATAATTATAAAACACAATAACTGTCAGAACTTACGTAAACTATATATCGTGGTTGTTGGTATGAGAGAATGCTGGACACATGTTAATAACGTTATTTGGAACACCAAGCAAGGGCATCTCTTAAGTGTGAAATCGAACCCGAACATTATACGTGACGAGCCAACACATTAGCCACTGAGCTATCCCAAATCCGAAGTGCCAGTTTTGACAAATATGATTATAATTAATAACCGTAACACCAGTTTGATCATCGTGTTCAGAGAACAACGATCTCCGATTTGTTTTGAATAGTGATGAGACACAAATAATTATAAATTGTAGTACTTGTACTTTCGATGAATGTTAGGAGAGTTTGCGGTTTTTGTACACAATATCTTTGTTTAATCGGTAAACAATACACTGGCACCTACCTTTACACTTTTTAAAAACCTATATTATGACCTTATTTTGCATAATTTCTACTATTATCTTGTAAATTCGAAATTACAAATATTCATATCGAAATTAAACGCATTGTTTCATAATTGTAATGTGGGGTTTTTTTTCAATTAAATTTTTTTCAATTTTCTTTTAAAATTTAGTGTTTTTTTTTCGTTAATTCGAATAATTAGATAAAATCAAATTTTAGAGTTTTCCCGAAATTTCACTAATGTATACTCATGCCAATAATGGTTGTCACCCCCATTGTTTATTGGAGAGGGTTGTGGGGTTGGGGTGGGGAGCGGGATGACAACCATTATTGGCATGAGTATATTATTATTTACCTTTTTCGAAATTTCGGGTTTTTTTTATCTTATTATTTGATGTTAAAATATATCGTATTTGGTTTGTTTTGTTTATTCTTTATATGCACTGTCATGTTTATAGAGTATTTTTCATAATGTATTTTCATGTGTTTGGCAATGAACCACGAACATGTCAGTGTAAGTCCATAACGGTATTTTGGTGTAACTTAACCATGTGAACACAGATTTTCACACTGATACTTCACAATGACTAGATTTTCAGTTAATTCTGCCAATGCAAAGTAAATTAGATACGAGAAATACACGTATGATTTGCACATATTTCCTGCTGGTAACGCCGGTGTACTGTAATAGATACACGTGATTCCCTGTGCGCATGGTCTAAATGACGCAGGAGTAAAAATAAATATTGAGACAAAAACACGTAATAAGCGTGCCACGTGCGATACGAGCCGTAGCAGATGACTCATTAAGATTATAGTCGGTATTTCAAAATGCAATAATTATTAGTCAAAGTATGCACATTTATTTCATATGTAATCTAAACGGAGAAGTTTAGTTTTATAACTAGCGATTCCTTGGATCTGTAAACAAATAGGAACACCTACAACACCTCTTTGATGTGATAAAAAACAAAACAATAGATCACTATGTCCAGTAAATCACTGAGTTGTATTTTGGAACCGTGGCCCTAATGCATGCATCTAGGTACCTATTGAGGCGCAATTGCCATGATTTTTCTACCAGGATTTCAAATAGTTGAGACGACTCTTGCTCAAAAGTGAGTGAGTATGATTTTACGCCGCTTTTAGCAATATTCCAGCAATATCACGGCGGGGGATACCTGACATGGGCTTCACGCATTGTACCCATGTGGTGAATCGAACCCAGGTCTTCGGCGTGACGAGCGGACGCTTTAACCTTTTGACTACCGTACCGCACCTCTTGATCAAAATGTGTTTGAGTAGCACTATGGCCTCAGCAACAATTTCAAAAGGTTTATGGTAGAGACGTAGGCATTTCCAAATTTGTTATATCAGTGACACAAATGACATCTTGTTCACTTCCTGTTTCCCTGTGAGATATTCCCGTAGTTTCCTTTTGAAGATGGAAACTTGACCCGCCTTTGAGTGTATTTGTGACTGATGCTACCAGTGGGGCTGGATGTGCTCGCCTCAAGCAACACTCGCTGTTGATAGTGGCACATAAACACATACTCGTGATATTGTCGGAATTGAATAATCGATTTCTGGGTGAGAGATTTGTTATGATTATGGAAATGTTTGGTCTATTTATCTTAACTGTTTGTTTCATTTACGCCCAGACATAGTGATTCGCTCTACCATCTGGCCAACTGTACACTCAATATTATAAGAATATCGATTAATCCAGAGTCACGTAAACGTAGACTGGCTTCCTGACATACTCTGCTGCTGGACTTGTCACTATCAAGCCTACAGACCCGTGAAGATCTGGGGTAGACTAGGTCTTCAGCAACCCATGCTTGCTACAAAAGGCGACTATGCTTGTCGTAAGAGGCGACTAACGGGATCGGGTGGTCAGGCTCGCTGACTTGGTTGACACATATCATCGGTTCCCAATTGCGCAGATCGATGCTCATGCTGTTTATCACTGGATTGTCTGGTCCAGACTCGATTATTTACAGACCGCCGCCATGTAGCTGGAATATTGCTGAGTGCGGCGTAAAACTAAACTCACTCACTCACTCACTCACTCAAGCTTACAACAAGTGTAACTCCATTGCAAGAAAAGGATGAAGCCGTTGTATAGATGCGTCACACTCCACCCTCTCTATATTTTGTATACCCGTGAAGATCCGGGTTAGAATTGTCCTTCAGCAGCCCACCCTTGTTGTAAGAGGTGACTAACGGGATCGGGTGGTCAGGCTCGCTGATTTAGTTGACACATGTCATCGTATCCCAACTGCGTACTGGCAAACAAGGATAAGTTGAGCGCCGACCTGACAATTGACCCGTATTAGCATGCGCTTGCCATTGTTAGGGAAGGGGCCACAGGTTGTCCACGATCAAGTGTAGTGCGACTTGCTACACCGACCTGAGCGTCTTATGAGCAAGGCGTGTGCAGATACGCGAGGAATCAATTTCATGGTCATGTAATGCAAGTGCACTAAAATACTTTTGCCTACATATGCTCTACCTTTCACAAACGTTTCACATTGCCGTGCACCGCCTACTTCTCGTAAACACGGTTCCCGGCGCCGGTCCAACTTATCCTTGTTTGCCAGTAGATCGTTGCTCATCACTGGATTGTCTGGCCCAGACTCGAGTATTTAGAGACTGCCGTTTAGAGACTGCCAGCGCACTGAGCATGCACTAGTTGCGTGGATATGTGCGCTATACAAATATCCTATAATAATAATATAGCTGGAGTATTGTTGAGTGCG
This sequence comes from Haliotis rubra, assembly GCF_003918875.1. Taxonomy (NCBI): domain Eukaryota; kingdom Metazoa; phylum Mollusca; class Gastropoda; order Lepetellida; family Haliotidae; genus Haliotis; species Haliotis rubra. The sequence goes on along the minus strand of NW_025765514.1, from coordinate 1,474,341 downwards.
GCGTAAAACAACAAACCAACAAACTATTCTATAAAGTGACTGATGACATGAAGCCCGCTCTTACTCATCTCACATCAGTGACTACTCACATCGTCAAGTGGTTGATCAGAAACATTGAGTTACTGAATAGGTTCTGATTTAAGGCTATATATCAAGGATAATTTGGGATGAAATAGCGTATAATGCATATATCATAACGCCGAAACCGTTGCCAATGGCCATGATGTTCACGTGCACAACTTGCTACAATGTTGAGTGAGTGAGTTTAGTTTACGCCGTACTCTGCTACAATGTTGAGTTTGTTTGTATAGCTCTAACTACAATGGTTCCACTGCACCCAATATAATAGTTGTGCGTGTATACATGCATCCACTAAGATGTGCACGTATTTATCCAGGGAAATGTGCGGTGTATGCATTCTGTGTATGCATTCAGTGTATGCATTGTAGTAAAACCGTTCACGCGTGGATCCAGTCACATGTGCGTATTGGCATTTTGTAACACGTGCGTTTTCGAAGTGTATGAATGCATTATAAAAGACGTGCATGTATGCATCCAGTACGAAGTGCATGTAAGCGTACATATCGCATTATGACCATCGTTTTTACACGGCTTGGATTTATAATCATATGTCCCGATAAAAGTATATGTATTAAAATTATGAAAACCGACTTTGTCACTGTTGAACCCTTCTCAAACTTGCAGAATGTCTATGATATTCGAAAGGCGTGCACCTGTCTCTCCTTGCTGTGACACAACAGAGGAGTATTAAGACATGAATATATGACCCTGGGTGAACAGCACAATATGTCCTTGGGTATGTTAATTCATAGGGGATCCCCAAGGTCGACTCACCCCCGCACAACCTAGATGTCAAGGTCACACACCACGTGGTAACTATCGGAATGGCGGAACTGCTAGCTGCAGAGTCTGCGGGGTTTTGTGAACGAGCGAATTTCAAGTTGGTAACAAACCACATGTATCTGTTACAGAAACCCAGTTTGTTCGCTTCTTCAGTGTTTACTATGATAAAATCACAAACATTAATTTCAAAGATAAAAGGAGCTAAGATGAATAGGTTTGGGTTTTTCACTACCCTCGCATGTTTCACGTAAGTCTTTCAAATACAGAAACTGAGATTGTAATCCAAATAAGGCATTTGTCATCATAGTCTTTTTGTCAAATGGCAAGGAAATGTGTTGGAAATTCCCATATACTTGATCTGACATTCGCATGGCGGAAGGAAACTGCTGTTGTGTAATCGATCAAAGTATTCTGCTGTTACATTGTCTGATTGGTCAATATGTTTTAAAGGCAGAACGGTGATTGGTTATTATCGGCGTGTTGTTGTGTCCATTTAAAATCTTGGGCGACGTTTCACAGAATACTAAGCGTCTAGTGCAGGAACGGCGTCCTGTGGTAGCGCCGTCATTACTGAATACCTGTGTATCCTGCAGGTGTGCGGGTAAGTGCAATTAAGGGGGGTCTTCCATCCATAAACATCAATACTGCTTATTATAATTCGCGTTTATGTTCGGTGATCTTCTTGCACGTGGAGAAAGGACTATATTTTACCGACGCTTCATTTAGTTTGTGCAACGTATTCTACTGGGTAATAGATCTCATAAAGGCATCTACACCGGGGCCATGTTAGTTCGAGTCCTACACTTCTACTGCGCATATTAGTTGAGATTATCTACACTTCTGTCAATATTCACTTGTATATACGCGGAGTAGTTGAGATTACCTACACTTTTGTCAGTATTCACTTGGATATGCGCATATTAGTTGAGATTATCTACACTTCTGTCAATATTCACTTGTATATACGCGGAGTAGTTGAGATTACCTACACTTGTGTCAGTATTCACTTGTATATAAGCAGAATAGTTGAGATTACCCACACTTCTGTCAATATTCACTTGCATATGCGCATATTAGTTGAGATTATCTACCCTTCTGTCAGTATTCACGTGTAGTGTATATAAGCAGAGTAGTTGAGATTACCTACACTTCTGTCAATATTCACTTGTATATAAGCAGAGTAGTTGAGATTACCTACACTTCTGTCAATATTCACTTGTATATAGAGGAGTAGTTGAGATTACCTACACTTCTGTCAGTATTCACTTGTATATAAGCAGAGTAGTTGAGATTACCTACACTTCTGTCAATATTCACTTGTATATAGAGGAGTAGTTGAGATTACCTACACTTCTGTCAATATTCACTTGGATATAAGCAGAGTAGTTGAGATTACCTACACTTCTGTCAATATTCACTTGGATATAAGCAGAGTAGTTGAGATTACCTACACTTCTGTCAATATTCACTTGTATATAAGCAGAGTAGTTGAGATTGCCTACACTTCTGTCAATATTCACTTGTATATAAGCAGAGTAGTTGAGATTACCTACACTTCTGTCAATATTCACTTGTATATAGAGGAGTAGTTGAGATTACCTACACTTCTGTCAATATTCACTTGTATATAAGCAGAGTAGTTGAGATTACCTACACTTCTGTCAATATTCACTTGTATATAAGCAGAATAGTTGAGATTACCCACACTTCTGTCAATATTCACTTGCATATGCGCATATTAGTTGAGATTATCTACCCTTCTGTCAGTATTCACGTGTAGTGTGTATATAAGCAGAGTAGTTGAGATTACCTACACTTCTGTCAATATTCACTTGTATATAAGCAGAGTAGTTGAGATTACCTACACTTCTGTCAATATTCACTTGTATATAGAGGAGTAGTTGAGATTACCTACACTTCTGTCAGTATTCACTTGTATATAAGCAGAGTAGTTGAGATTACCTACACTTCTGTCAATATTCACTTGGATATAGAGGAGTAGTTGAGATTACCTACACTTCTGTCAATATTCACTTGGATATAAGCAGAGTAGTTGAGATTACCTACACTTCTGTCAATATTCACTTGGATATAAGCAGAGTAGTTGAGATTACCTACACTTCTGTCAATATTCACTTGTATATAAGCAGAGTAGTTGAGATTGCCTACACTTCTGTCAATATTCACTTGTATATAAGCAGAGTAGTTGAGATTACCTACACTTCTGTCAATATTCACTTGTATATAGAGGAGTAGTTGAGATTACCTACACTTCTGTCAATATTCACTTGTATATAAGCAGAGTAGTTGAGATTACCTACACTTCTGTCAATATTCACTTGTATATAAGCAGAATAGTTGAGATTACCCACACTTCTGTCAATATTCACTTGCATATGCGCATATTAGTTGAGATTATCTACCCTTCTGTCAGTATTCACGTGTAGTGTATATAAGCAGAGTAGTTGAGATTACCTACACTTCTGTCAATATTCACTTGTATATAAGCAGAGTAGTTGAGATTACCTACACTTCTGTCAATATTCACTTGTATATAGAGGAGTAGTTGAGATTACCTACACTTCTGTCAGTATTCACTTGTATATAAGCAGAGTAGTTGAGATTACCTACACTTCTGTCAATATTCACTCGTATATAAGCAGAGTAGTTGAGATTACCTACACTTCTGTCAGTATTCACTTGCATATGCGCATATTAGTTGAGATTATCTACCCTTCTGTCAGTATTCACGTGTAGTGTATATAAGCAGAGTAGTTGAGATTACCTACACTTCTTTCAATATTCACTTGTATATAAGCAGAGTAGTTGAGATTACCTACACTTCTGTCAATATTCACTTGTATATAGAGGAGTAGTTGAGATTACCTACACTTCTGTCAATATTCACTTGTATATAGAGGAGTAGGTGAGATTACCTACACTTCTGTCAATATTCACTTGTATATAGAGGAGTAGTTGAGATTACCTACACTTCTGTCAATATTCACTTGTATATAGAGGAGTAGTTGAGATTACCTACACTTCTGTCAATATTCACTTGGATATAGAGGAGTAGTTGAGATTACCTACACTTCTGTCAATATTCACTTGTATATAAGCAGAGTAGTTGAGATTACCTACACTTCTGTCAATATTCACTTGTATATAGAGGAGTAGTTGAGATTACCTACACTTCTGTCAGTATTCACGTGTAGTGTATATAAGCAGAGTAGTTGAGATTACCTACACTTCTGTCAATATTCACTTGGATATAGAGGAGTAGTTGAGATTACCTACACTTCTGTCAATATTCACGTGTAGTGTATATAAGCAGAGTAGTTGAGATTACCTACACTTCTGTCAATATTCACTTGTATATAAGCAGAGTAGTTGAGATTACCTACACTTCTGTCAATATTCACTTGTATATAAGCAGAGTAGTTGAGATTACCTACACTTCTGTCAATATTCACTTGTATATAAGAGGAGTAGTTGAGATTACCTACACTTCTGTCAATATTCACTTGTGTATAGAGGAGTAGTTGAGATTACCTACACTTCTGTCAATATTCACTTGTATATAGAGGAGTAGTTGAGATTACCTACACTTCTGTCAGTATTCAACTGAGAAGTAACATTTAGAAACGATCATATGGTATGAACAAGCTACACTTTACAGAACATTGTAACAGGATAACTTTTATGTTCCAACGAACGATAAAACTTTAGAGGAGACACCAGTCACTCAGTGTTCAAAATGACAGAAGCGTATGTAAAATCAACTTACATGACTGCTTGCGAGACAAATACAGTCGATGCTTATTAAGATATATTTCAGGACACGATGAATAATAGAACAATGCTCGATTCAGGATGGCAGAAAATCAAGGTCCATACATTCCGAAAAGTTGACTGGACCTCAAAGTCTGACAACTACTACCACGAGCAGTACACACACGTCACGAAACTAAACCGAAATACAACGTATAAGATTATTACGTCATCTGAAGCGCAAGAATTGCTTTATGTATGAATTACCGCACTAAATTTGCTAAATACCCTAAGTCTCATCTAGTGCACTACCGTAATGTACGGCCTTCTTACATTGCCATGAGATCGTCAAATATATGTCTTAATGTCCTTTGTTTTGTACTCCTCCGTTAAGCTCCTCAGTGTGATACCCGTGAAGATCCGGGTTAGAATATTGGTCTTCAGTAACCCATGCTTGTCGTAAGAGACGAGTAAATGGGATCGGGTGGTTAGGCTCGCTGACTTGGTTGAAATATGTCATCGGTTCCCATTTACGCAGATCGATATTCATGTTGTTGATCACTGGATTGTCTGGTCCAGACTCGATTATTTACAGACCGCCGCCATATAGCTGGAGTATTGCCGAGTGCGGCGTAAAACTAAACTCACTCACTCCTTAGTGTGATTCGAGGTACGAATAGAACTCCCCAGTAACCTGGGGTGGTCGTAAGAGGGGACTAAAACGATCGGGTGGTCAAGCTTGATGAATCGATTGCACGTCGTTGTATTTACAGTGTGTCTGGTCCAGGCTCGATTGTTTACATTCTGTCGTCGATTATTTCGCTGGATTAGTGCTGCGTGCGGCGTTTATTAACAAACAAACAAATCCTTCAGGAGACTGGATGCTAGGGTAGTTTAGAGGACAAAGCAATCGTTTGTCACACCGTCAACCGAGGTTCAGTTCACCACGTAGGAGCTCTTTGCAAAAACATTTTTCGTTTGTTTACAATACAAATCCACCGTGTCGTATCTCCACGTGTTACACATGCTGCACGTGCAAGGAGTGTCCGTATTGTTGTTCTAACGGCAGTACCTGACAAGTTGAACATCTCACATTTTGTTTGCATCTCAACTTCTGGCTGCACCGTCTGCTGCGACGTATACTCTGTCTGCAACCACTCCTACATCCGCCATCGCACTGCGTAACCAGATAACATCTAGCTCGCTTCTAACCTTAAAAACTACGGTGAAGGAGTGCAGCAAGCCCCGATACATATATGCGTATACGAATCGACTCTAGCCCTACAAAACAAGGGGAAAGAAACTCAGAACTTGCAAGTTTTAATTACACAAGCACAGTTATCAACTCTATGAAGAACATGAAAGGGAGATAACTCTATTAAGCTTATTCCTCCCGAGCATTGCGAAACAAATTAACCCGCTGTCAATTGGCAATCATTTCTGTCTCTGAGTCAGTTATCGATATGTATTGATCAAATTTGCTATTCTCATCATCATTAACCTATTTTGCGCGGAGGTTCTGAAAAACTGAATTAGTCAAAGTTTTAGTCATGAATATGAATCAGCCTTGGCACAGAACCGGTTCCAGCCTGGCACGCTTACAGCCATCTGGAGGACGAGTTACCCTTATCGTGATCATCAGTGCTAACACTGAACCCATGATGTGATATCTGCATGAGGTATTCCAGAATATAGATTTGATAAAACCTTGATACTATTGATTTTATATGTGTATAATCTAACAACATTGTCATGCTTCTGGATACAATTATGTTAGTTGATAGAATACAGCGATACGCATTTCTCTGTCTTTACTGGTATAAGTACATTAGCTGTGATAAACTTCTGTTGCTGCCATTATGCGCATATACTTGTTGTGATGATATCTAGTGCCATCGTACAGATATGGCAACGTATGTTCGTATAGATATAGCTAAACTTCTTTGCGTGCACCAATGCTTATTGAGACGGCAAATACTCTTTTCTCGTCATACGAGATTTTACACAAAATTTCTTGGTAGAGACTATGTTTCATTTCTATGGATGAATTCAAGAAAACATATACTTAGTACACTATCATTGACCACATGAGAAGTGTTGCCTTTCTCAACACACCAGCTATGTAATGCTGTGTAACATGTGAATGCGTTAGGTCAGGTATTTATGTTTTAAGTATATAGACTATATACGTTTAGTGTGCCGACTCTGTGTCTGAGGTTTATGGTGTGTCTGGCAGTTGTGTCATCCACCGACAGGTACGGTATGTGACGGTAGGAATTCCGACACTGTCATCCACGCAACAGCTTTCAGCGCCATTTTATATGAATTGTAGTGTATTACCAAGTGACGTTAATAATGGCTGCCTTGATGGACTGAACTTACAGATACCATGAAGCTGGTTGTGTATTACCAAGTGACGTTAATAATGGCTGCCTTGATGCACTGAACTTACAGATACCATGAAGCTGGTGTAACGAATACTGGTTACCGTTACTTAGTAACTGTTGTGACGTTTCGAAGATGCAGTTACTTATTAGCTGTTGTGGCGTATTGAATCTGCAATTAGTTAGTAGTTTTTGTGACGTATTGAAGCTTCAGTTACTTAGAAGCTGTTGTGAGGTATTGAAGCTTCAGTTACTTAGTAGCTGTTGTGAGGTATTGAAGCTTCAGTTACTTAGTAGCTGTTGTGAGGTATTGAAGCTTCAGTTACTTAGAAGCTGTTGTGACGTATTGAAGCTTCAGTTACTTAGAAGCTGTTGTGAGGTATTGAAGCTTCAGTTACTTAGTAGCTGTTGTGAGGTATTGAAGCTTCAGTTACTTAGTAGCTGTTGTGAGGTATTGAAGCTTCAGTTACTTAGAAGCTGTTGTGAGCTGGTGATTGAAGCTTCAGTTACTTAGAAGCTGTTGTGAGGTATTGAAGCTTCAGTTACTTAGAAGCTGTTGTGACGTATTGAAGCTTCAGTTACTTAGAAGCTGTTGTGAGGTATTGAAGCTTCAGTTACTTAGAAGCTGTTGTGAGGTATTGAAGCTTCAGTTACTTAGAAGCTGTTGTGACGTATTGAAGCTTCAGTTACTTAGAAGCTGTTGTGAGGTATTGAAGCTTCAGTTACTTAGAAGCTGTTGTGAGGTATTGAAGCTTCAGTTACTTAGAAGCTGTTGTGCCACTACTTCAGAAGCTGTTGTGAGGTATTGAAGCTTCAGTTACTTAGAAGCTGTTTGAGGTATTGAAGCTTCAGTTACTTAGAAGCTGTTGTGAGGTATTGAAGTTGCTGTTGTGTAGGTATTGAAGCTTCAGTTACTTAGAAGCTGTTGTGACGTATTGAAGCTTCAGTTACTTAGAAGCTGTTGTGAGGTATTGAAGCTTCAGTTACTTAGAAGCTGTTGTGACGTATTGAAGCTTCAGTTACTTAGAAGCTGTTGTGACGTATTGAAGCTTCAGTTACTTAGTAACTGTGTTTGACGTTTGTAAGTTTACGTTATTTAGTAGCTTATGTGGCGTATGGAAGTTACAGGTGCTTAGTAGCTGATATATGCTGAAGTTACATTAACTGTGATGTATTAAGTTACCGAAGTTTCAGCTATGTAGTTGATGACGTATCGAAGAAGTAGAAACTTGTCAAATAGATCCGCATTCAAAGTGAACGTTTAGGACAAAAACATGAATATATGTTACTGAGTTAACGAGAGTACCGAAATAGAAGCCGGACAGTTCCCCCTCCCCCTATCCTACCCCATGACGTTATCCTGATGCCTTCGACCCCCTCCCCATAATCGACCCCCTCCCCATAATCGACCCACGCAGTATCGTGGCTTCCTTCCCGCCAACGACATGTACGACAGCTGACTTCCCGTCCTCGACATCAAACGACTCGGGGAGACTATATTGCCGGTTTATTGCTGTCCTGGGACGTGGGGTGGCCTTGTGGTTAAAGTGTTCGCTCTTCACGCCAAGGTCCGGGTTCGATTTCCCACACATGTATAATGTTTAAGCCGATTCCAGTTGTCTCCACCGTGACGTCCTGGAATACTGCTAAAAGCGGCGTACAACAATATTCACTCATTCATTGATATCCCAAACATAATATTACTTATATGAATTTATAAAAATGTGTCAGCAATTGAATTTTACATCAGTACCTCTTAATTATTATATCTAGTTCTTTAATGTTATGAAGCCCATTTCTGGTGCCCCCCGCCGTGATATTGCTGGAATATTGCTAAAATGCGGCGTAAAACCATACTCACTCACTCATATAATGTTATCCAGTCTAATACCGAACATCGCCCATTGTTTTGTTGTTGTGCAATAGGTACATTATAACATTCATACTATCACGGATGTTCCAGTATTGTCAAGCATGTCAAACTGTGCTATATAAATAAATATATATATGTTTATACTTCCTTATTTAGATTGAGTCAGTGGGTGTATTTTGTTTACCGCCGTGCTCAGCAATATTCCATCTATATGATGGCCACCAGAACTGAGTCTGGACTAGACAACCCAGTGATTGACTGTGGGCAAAGGTCCACGTTATCTGGCCTCGACGGCATACCGTCAATCACGTCAGCCTTACCACCCTATCCAATACGTCACCTCTTACGACCAGCACAGGTGATTGGAACCGCCATCAGTAGATCCCAAAACGGCCAAGGGCCGCAACTCCACATCATGTGACCAAGTTTGCGTTTGAAATAGAATATTCTGCATGTAATCGTTTGTATTGTAGCTGAAACAAACATCAGTTCTGTTTGTTTGAATATATAATAAATTCCGAGCGAATATTTCATGTAATTTCAATGAGAGGATAGTTTATGAAGTCCTTACTGCACGGGAAAGGTAAAGTGTCGTAAAAAGTTCGATGTTAACTTGTTATGATATCCTACATAGCGAGAGTTGAAACTTTGATGTACACGTGTGATTCATTTGTGTGTTGATGTATTCGGTTCAGCCATTTCAGAAATGAATAACAAAGTAATTCTTTTTTAAACAACTTGAACATTAATCTTGAAATGAGATAATATTCATCATTTTTGTTTTCTAAACTATTTCATACTTAGACAGTCTATATCTTCTGTAAAGTAATCTTGAAATGAGATAATATTCATCATTTTTGTTTTCTAAACTATTTCATACTTAGACAATCTATATCTTCTGTAAAGTAATCTTGAAATGAGATAATATTCATCATTTTTGTTTTCTAAACTATTTCATACTTAGACAATCTATATCTTCTGTAAAGTAATCTTGAAATGAGATAATATTCATCATTTTTGTTTTCTAAACTATTTCATACTTAGACAATCTATATCTTCTGTAAAGTAATCTTGAAATGAGATAATATTCATCATTTTTGTTTTCTAAACTATTTCATACTTAGACAATCTATATTTTGTGTAAAGCCACCCAGTATACATGAAAAGCCACCTCAAAATCTCCATGACAACCGTCCTCTGTTTATCACGGACTTAAATGACACTGTTACATTTCTACATAACGTGATACCATCGAACTTACTTACCATCCCCATGACCCGCTGCCATGGCAACGTATATAACTCTGTGGAAAACAATAGGAAGTGAATGTGGCCGACCTATGACTAACCCATCTGAGTAATCACATCCCGAACAGGTTTCCATACATTTCCTGACCTACATGAGAAGGGGGGCGACGAAGTCCGAATGTCAACCCATGCACATTCTGTATTCAACAACTTTTAACTAATATATTTCAAATTGAAGATCTCAGACTGTTTCAAATCAGTCGCATGTTTTTTAATTATTCTACAGCTTTGCCTTATTAGCAGACTCGGTCACTGTATTTGACGTACTCGTTTGAATTTCGGTTAAAATACATATAAACAATTGTTTATAAGCATAATACATATTTTGGTAATATATACCGGGTTGTAAATGCACTAGTTTTGTTTGTTTCTCTGGGCGTTTCCTAGCTCAGTCTTACCCTTAACAATATTTATACATGTCAGTTACGATGGACGAGGATGGGACATTATTTAGGTGTAATCTGTTATAAAATATTGATATTTACGGATATATATGTGTTCTTGTTTCTGTATATTGAGTAACTATTTATTTGAGCATGTTATATCCATATTGGATAAGTTTTCAATATGATGGCAATTTCGACATTCATTTCATATTTGCTTTGCGTTAACTCAATTCTTTGTGACATTTTTTTTATAATTACCATGGTTTTACCATACTTACACGCAGGTATGTTTGCATGACAATAATCAAACGATATGCGTCCTTTCTGAGATTTTAATTCATGGTTCCAAAACGTTTTTCACATAGAATATTAGTGTTTCAGGATATTCATTCTGAGTATATGTCTCTGTCTGTACAGACACCCATATATCTGTCAGGTGATCATCCTGAGTATATATACCTGTTGATGTTATTAAATAAGCTAGGGGCGGTGGGGTAGCCTAATGGTTAAAGCGTTGGCTCGTCACGCCGAAGACCCGGGTTCGAATCCCCACATGGGCACAATGTGTGAAGCCCATTTCTGGTGTCCCCGCCGTGATGTTGCTGGAATATTGCTACAAGCGGCTTAAAACCGAAACTGAGTCAGTCAGTCAGTTAAATAAGCTAACATATATAACACCCCGAGTATATAAAACATCAGTGTATTCTGTATATATTGCTTCTAATGTTGAGAAGTCGGCCTATATAGTACCTAAGATCTTACTGATCCTGCGAGATAGGCTTATAGTTTGTACCGTGAATATATGTACTGGCTCAACCTGCAGTTACTTGGATGCTGTCCAAGACTTGTATATATGTATACAACATATTTTCTGCTTGGTGAATCTGGTGTGGACCGTGTTTTTTCATGGACAGCTGTTCCCACCTGTTCTGCGGTGTTAGTATCGACAGCAAATTCAGCTGTATATGTATTTATGACGGTCATCATGATGTATCTTATTGCAACTAAAAAAATATAGTCATTTAATGTTACAGTCATTACACATATTGCAACCGTAAAAAATGTTTAGAGGAGAGAAATATATTGTGACATATAATACCTTATTGACTTATATTAGTCTACTGTCTCAGGGGCGTCACACACATTCCCAGGGTCATTTTACACTGGACCTCCCTCCTTCCCCACGTGCACGCCCCCGTGGGGTAGAGAGTGCGCAAGAGGCACTTATTCGCCACCAGGTGTCGGAAATCAAGACGAGTCACATGACTTCGTGTAATTGACCCAGTATCCTGACCCAAGACCTCATATTTGCGACTTCATCATAACGTAGACTGCAGCTGTGCTGTCACAGTCACGTGCGTACACAGCATGTGACAAGGGATATTTGTTTCATACTATAGAGTGACGTTATTTTAGTGATAACAATCCAGGGCTAACATGTGACAGGTCACATTTACTCCGATTCTCGATTTATTTTACTTTGCAGCGTATTTGACAGCCAATTTTAAACATGTGCCCGTCATGTGGCTCCAGGGTTGTTTTTGTGATGGTTTAATAATTTTTTTAATTTTCGTCGCAACTGAGCTGCTGAGCGTGTCGGGAGTGTATGTTAATGGGGAGAGTGGATGTGTGTATTGGTGGGGAGGGCAGCTATAACGGGTATGAGCTGTGGTGGGTGGGTGTGATGAGTGTGTATATTGGTGCCATGGACGGCTGTCACGAGTATGTATTGGTGTTGAGGGTGGTGAGACGGGTGAGTATATTAGTGAGGCGGATGGGTGTTTGTGCTGGTGGGGAGGGTGAGTGTAACGGGTGTGTATATTGCCGGGGAGGGTGGTGTGCACATCGCTGGGTGTAACGGGTAGGTATTTGTGTTGAGGGTGGTGTAACAGGTGCGTATACTACTTGCGAGAGTTGGGTGTGAATACTGGAGGGGAGGGTGGGTGTTATGGAGGTGGGGAGGGTGGGTGTATGTGACTATGTAGGATGGTACTCCACAATCCACCATAGGAAGAAATCAAACATATTTTCAGCATATGACAATAATTTAATTGTCTCATTTTTTCTATAAACAAAGATGAAAAGAACATAATAAAAGCCCTAGACGTGATACTTCATATTCATGATATAAAAACATGCGCAGCACCAAATTGTCACGTGACCAGCACGAATCTGTTCCCATGTTCACAGAAATATATAATTGAGTCCCTCTTTCTCAGTCTTTGTATTACACTTGCACCCGATCTTCACAGAAACCGCGAGGTCAACGTGGAAAATAAATATCTGTCCATGACATACATATAAAGTCCATTGAGGCTACCATAAAAGGCCAGCCAGGAACCATGAAGCATTGTCCACATGTAAGAGTCGTACAAAATGTATTAGAAATCCGTACAAAAGCGTATGAATACGGCAAGGCTGGGTGTGGAGAGGCTGTCGCGGAGGCACTTCCGCGCGTCCGTCTCTCTCCGTGCATACGTCCGCCACACCGACACGAGGACACAGAACCCAGTCAGCTGACCCCCTCCGGGAAAACCTCGGATGGGGTAAAGGCAAAGTCATACTGGCTCAATGATGAGGTAAAATAAAGATGAGGGAAGTCCTTACAATGAAATGAGTGTAGGTGAACCAACAGCTTCGGAGCCGCTCTCGCTGGAGCTGCGATGAGCCTGGCTTGCACACGATGTCGAGACTGGCGTCAAACCCGTGCCTCCATCCACTAAACTATCTAATCCGTTGAAGGAGAACAGGCCATTGGAAGGCGTGCTGATTGGAACTCCGGCCACAGACTTCTTCTCCTGTTTGACGAGGGACAGAGAGTTGGGTCTGTGGGTGTTGGGGGTTGAGAACTTCGAGTCTGAACTTCTAGCTGCACAGTTAACATGGCTGTGGGGCTCAGTCTTCACCTTAACTGTGTCCACTTTCATGTTGATGGCGGACTCGACCTTGCAGAGAGGCTGGTGAGCCTGTAGGATGAACTCAAGCTGGTCCTTCTGCTGCTGCAAGCTCTGGATCTCACTCTCCAGGACACTCCTCTCACTCTCCAGCTTGTCAGTCTCCTGCAATACAACATACAGCACATGAGTACAAGCATTGCAAGGGTGCAATATCGGTGTTTAAAAACCCCTAAACATTCAGGATACAGATGAACTGGAATTGTATTCATTGACTTTGTGTTAACCCTATTAAATGACATTTTTGATAATATTCATTTATAAGTCGTTATTGGCAAAAGTACTGTCCATAATATATTGTAACCATTTTACACTTGATAACTCCCCTGTATGTAGAGATATATTCCATAGGTTAGACAGAACAGTACTTACATCGACAAGTTGGTTTGTATGGTCAACACGTCGTTGTCTACATTTAGCAGCGGCAACCTTATTTCTCTCTCGGCGGACTCGGCGGCGCTCGCTCTCTTCCGGAGTTAAATCCTGAAAATAAATTTAAGCATTATTAGTCTATGACCTTAATACCTCCTATAGTCAAACAAATAAATTATTTTCTGTGGAACTAAACATGAACCGTTAATCTCTGATCGGTCATTAGTGTCAGAACAAAGACACGTTGATGATATCCTTTTTTAACAATGGTTTTACCCTAGGGTATTAGCCTTAACACAGATGGCATCCCTCAGGCCATAGAGACCATATATCTCAATGGGTTCTCTGGGAAGGAGATACCCTTAGGCTGTAGCAGTAGGAAGTGTCTGTTATAGTCAATGTTTTAAAGAAATATGCCGGAGGGATATTTTCAGTCGCGACTGAATACCTTTTCTAATCAGCCATGACAAGACAGTGATCATTAAAATACCTTGACAGGTCACTTAGTGAATGTTTTTATTCTAAGTGCCAGCGGCTGCGCTCTTATGCGATAACTGGCAAATGTTTGATTTTGAAACAACAAAATAATATTATATTTAATGGATAATATTATTTACCTTATCGTCAAAACGTCTTCTTTTGCGTCCGGATCCACCTTGGTACGATGGTGTATTTCCATCGACGTCGGAGTATGGCCGTTTGGCTGAGGTGAGCCATTCTTGGTCGGAGTTGGAATCGCTGTAGTCGTAACCGTCGTGAGAGTGTTCCTGCGACACGGGGTCGACGATAGGGGGGACGAAGCCACTTTGGGTGAGAGGGTCCTGGCTTGCCGAGCTGACCGGCACCGATTGGAGCTCGATGAATGTGCGCTCAATACTGGCAAGGGTTGTCGGGGTCAGGGTGGGCGTGGTGGCCGTTGTCACCCCGCTCAGATACCCTGGCAACGAGTACTGCAATCCAAAATACATAAATACAATAATTTTGTTTAAAGCAAACATATTTTCATACTTTTTCAATTCTAAGCGCGCTTCATTTTTCAAATCAATTTAACCACACACAAAATCGATACGAGTTTTAAATGACAAGAATTAATTTTTAAAACAAATCGCATTGGAAACATTTTCAGAAAGTTTGAAAGTTTGACACGTTGCCGTCTACCTACCCATGGGTACGGATTAGGGTTACAGTTATAGTCCATTCGATAGTAATCCGACATTGTTGGTAGGGTACAGAATCTCGCGAGTGTACAGAACTGACAAGCGCTCTCCCTTCGCGTGAGAATGCAAGTGCAACAACTCGCGGCCTCGCGAGCCTCCTATCTTTTATATCTGTCAAATGTCATCGTTACGGATCTAACCAAGCGTTCAGAACGGAACCTAAAGTATTAGAAGCCTGTATAGCCCGGGTCAGGTCATGACCCCGCTCCGCCAGCCAATCAACGCGGACCCCACGCGCTGTAGCTGCAGGCGAGACTGCTGTCATTAGTATCAAAACTAAAGCATGCTCGCTTTGTTCGCTGAACTAACCGCTGCTGATAGCCACATACTATCGCGGTATGGATTTGAAATTTGAAACTGAAATCGTTGATTCTCAAAGTTTTATGCCACTTTTGAACAATTTTTGCAACATTTAAACAGTTAACGGTACATGTTATGTAAGAATTCTTTTGTCCACTTACCCTGGCCATTTTGGCACACGAAGATGCCATATAGCATGGCGGGAGGTGAGGTGGACAAGGCGGTGTATCTACGTACAACATTGTAACTGCTTCTCTCTCAACTCCCAATACAACACAACCTCCTGGTGCGGGACAGAACTACACACTGTCAAGTTCAAGACCGACCGCCAGTTTTATCCACGACAAAAATTTACTCTGTCAATACAGTGAGGTTAGCGAGTTCGGCCACGCGGTGCACAACCTAAGCCCTAGCCAGTGCTTGCGCCAAAACTAACAAGAAATGTGTTCTTAGAACAAATATGATAGAAGACAATACGTACATTAGGGGTGACGGGCTCGCCATTTGCCATGGACGACAGAATGTCGGCCACGTATTTGGACTCGGTCGTGTAGCTTGAGTCCTCCTCTCGAGATGTAAACATTTTGGAAGCCAGTTTGACGGTTTTGTGGGATACACAGTAGTTCCAGTGAAGTTGTGACTTATATTTCGTCGTTACCCGGCTAGACTGTTACTTCCGTGGTTTTACTGGAGATTCTCGCTATGAGTCAGGTTATATTCTGTGGAGGGAATACCTCTACCGTGCTTTATACTGGCGTGACTCACTGTTAGTCATTCGCTAAAAATAGCACAATGATCTCACCCCGTCACGTGACGCGTGGTCTACTCTGCCTTATTTGGGTGTTGATTGTGACGTCACAGGTGTTTACGATAAGGTGTGACGTGATGTTTGGCCGTTCTCCAAGCATGAGAGGGCAACACGGGGATTCCACTGCTCTGAAGGCTGAATATATTAGTATATTTCCTAATTATGTTGATTCGTGAACTAGTTCTACGGACCACGAGTATCGGCGAGGCTCAGGGAAAATGGCTATATCGTGTGATATGTACTTCGCTGATGGCACATTCGCTTCAGATATAGGTCAAAGAAATCATACGTCATATATCGCAAGATTAAATTGCTTAAAACGTTCTAGATTGGCAAATACCGCATCATTCTAGAGCACATGTGCTTGTATATTATTAGCCGTTTGTGGACTATAAATAGCTAATGAGCTAATATTGTTATATCGATCTGTTGTCCTGGATGTCTCGCCAATATTCTCCGCACTCGCTCAACTCTGTCTACACCGGCTAGTTCAATAATTAAACGTTGTTTATGTTTACAAGATCAACAACAACAAAAATACGGCACCCATGACTATATTTGTCAAAATACGAGAGAGAGAAAAGGTATTGATCTGAAAGAAGTTCTACTATATATTAACCCAAAGGTGACGAATAATATATTTTTTAAATGCTGGGTCATAGGTAATACTGTTAAACTTGAAATCATACTCAAACTCAATGGGAAAAAAGGATGATATCTCATGAATTAGTTAGAAAGTGTATTGAAGATATTTTGTATGCTGGGCAATAATTTTCGTTTCAATCTAGGTAAACAATTTCAGATTATGTGGAATGACGCCATTTTTTTGTACCATGAATCCCGAAACAATTTTACGACGTAAAATGCACCAGGCAAACGTAAACCAAATTACCGCTTTGTAACTTGTTTGTGTATCATTTCATATTCACAGTCGTGTATATTCGAATAAATTATATATAATGTACTTCTAAGGGATCGATGATATCATTGTATAAATATATCGATCGTTATTAAAAACAACAGTCTGACTAATTTGTGAGACATTCATCGTATTCTTCACTGGCACCAGTCTCACCATTCTACGCAGCGTATATCTATTTTTGGCTGTGACGTAGCGGTGACTGTCTTTGACTGGTAGCGGCGGTGCCAGTCGTTGAGGTAGAGATGGTGAATCTGAAGAACACAGTAGGCTAATGTACCAAATCGAACACTTATGGCTAGGGTTCTTCACTCGTGTATACTACGTACTTTGTACTTACGAATCTCATACCGGATGGACGTGCGGAATCCAACAACTGGTCACTCACGAGTCCATAGGGCTGTCCAGACAGGCTGGACCCTTCCGAGGTGAAGGCCAGCTGACCAGTAGCAAACACATACCACTTATCAAAAGGAAAGGCCTCTCTTATACTGTTATAATGTGTAACAATTGTTCCAGGAATGAAATGAAAATCGTATGTGACAATATATTGTGTGTGCGTGTGCGTGTGCGTGTGCGTGTGTGCAGTCGGAATTAATACAAAAGGCATCATTATTATTAACATACAATATATTCCGATTCCTGGAGACCCCAGCTAGGTAACTATGGTATCCATACTGTCGATACAGTAATTTACAGGTGTCCCGTCAGTTGAACACATCTAACATATGGTCTGAAGTCGAGATTATAGATGACTTCTATAGTACAACAGACCAACCACAACTAATTAATGCGCATTTAGATCTCAACAGTTTCCGTGTCACTATTACAAGGTAAATATCTCGGACAATGCTGAATGGGAAAATCAACTATAAGGGGTCATTTCTTCATCCTTTATAACGACACATGCACACATCACATTTAAATCATTTTCGAGGGGAATATTGGGAGGGAAAATTAAGAATTAACACCCCTCCTTTCCTCACCACATATGTATCAGTTATATGTTTACTTGGGAGAATATTTGAGAGAAGAATAACAATTTGGGGTAGTTTCTCTTTGGGAGAATATATATGTTTACTTGGGAGAATATTTGAGAGAAGAATAACAATTTGGGGTAGTTTCTCAATCATCTTGTCACCACATATGTATCAGTTATATGTTTACTTGGGAGAATATTTGAGAGAAGAATAACAATTTGGGGTAGTTTCTCCATCATCTTGTCACCACATATGTATCAGTTATATGTTTACTTGGGAGAATATTTGAGAGAAGAATAACAATTTGGGGTAGTTTCTCCATCATCTTGTCACCACATATGTATCAGTTATATGTTTACTTGGGAGAATATTTGAGAGAAGAATAACAATTTGGGGTAGTTTCTCCATCATCTTGTCACCACATATGTATCAGTTATATGTTTACTTGGGAGAATATTTGAGAGAAGAATAACAATTTGGGGTAGTTTCTCCATCATCTTGTCACCACATATGTATCAGTTATATGTTTACTTGGGAGAATATTTGGGAGAATATTTGAGAATATTTGAGAGAAGAATAACAATTTGGGGTAGTTTCTCCATCATCTTGTCACCACATATGTCTCAATTGTCTATTTCCCTGGGAATATTTGAGGGACGAATAACATCGTCATCTTCAACAACACCACATATCTCTCAGTTATATACTGTTATTTTAGTGTTAGTGTTCTCGTGAAATATTATATCAGCGGTTATATAAGGGCTATCAATCATTCCTCTATATTATAAAGACAACCCACGTGATAATGAAACTGCCACATGACTTTATGTGGAATATATATGGGGAACATATTAAATTTAATATCGCAACGGTTGTCATTGGCACACGCTTGTACATACTGAATTGTGAGTACAGTTTTTAAATAAACACTTTCATGTTATATTATGAATACGTGAGGTCAGTATGACCTTGGCATACGATGTCGTGGCCGAAATTTTTCATCACCGAAATCGCTGCTGCTGCAGATAGCCAAGATTGACGCTGTGCATATAGCGCCATCTAGTGACACATTCTCAAAGTTACAAGTTCACAACGCCTTTCCGCCAGATTTGCTAACTTGTATTAGGCCGCGTTCCGCCAACGCACGAAGTCTCGGAATGCGACCGCCGCCTTCGTGCTGTTGCTGATGCAAGGGATGCAGAAAGTGCTGTCACAGACGAAAAATGCAAATGCACACAGCCTAATGTTAAGTTGTGTTGTAAAAAGCTTATCGCTTTTACACACGCACTTGCATTATGAAATATAACTCAAATGTTACGGTCACATGTTTATTCTAATGATCTGAAAAACCCCAGAAACCTACTCAATTACCGTAAATATGTACATTAGTGCCACCTTAAGCTATTTATTCCTATTTGTGGGAGTAACGTTATTCAGCGTGACACAGTGTGACAGAGTGTCACGACATACGAGGCTCCGTACCGATGATAATTATTTTCCAACAAAATAGAACAAGTATTTGTAGATCGATTTTCCCAAACCACCTGGTATCAGACTCCCGGTGCTGGAGGATTATTATAATCTCCGTTTCACATCTCTCGGCTGTTTGGGGTCGAATGTTGCATCTTACACATTCTTGATTGCACATGCATCTTTCCCTTCCTGCAAATAGCGATATGAGAAAAGGTTACTTTCGAAGTACTGCTATGCGACACCCACCATAGTGTGTTGGCTGAGAATAGCTTCTCGACCTTGACAAGACCATATATCACGCTATCAATGTTGTTTTGTCTTTTGATGCAGTTAGGTAATGTTCTGAAAACGTGATTACAAGTGAAAACATATTTGTGGGGGTATCTACATGTGTAACTATTTTGAAAATAGTTCGTTGTTTAAAATGACCAATGTTCACATTGGTCATTTTAAACAATAGCTGACAAGAATCGACTGCCATGGATCTGACAAATAGCAAGGATTATTTACATGTATATATATTATATAACCCTCATTAAAAACAACGAAGGTCCCTTAGCCTTGATCTTATGCATTTGTTAACACTCTTGTTTGGGGAAAATATGTTTGTCGTTATATAATTCTTATATAATGTAAAAGAAACTATTTCTTCAAGTGATTAAGTCAAATGCTTCGACATGTTAAAAGTGGGCGGTGGGGTAGCCCAGTGGTTAAAGCATTCGCTCGTCACGCCAAAGACCCGGGTTCGATTCCCAACATGGGTACAATTTGTGAAGCCCATTGCTGGTGTCCCCGCCATGATATTGCTGGAATAGCGACGAAAAGCCATACTCACCCACTCGAAATGTTAATTTTAGAGACCGTGGTTCAAATGACGCAAGTCAAAACTAGACGATTAAGAAACAAGTCAAACTGTTAACAAAGGTGAAAGAAATATATGTACATGCCAATGTCTTTGATGAAGGTGCATGTTCTGAAAACCTCATTTTCTTATGTTCAGCTGTTGAATATTTATGAGCTGTGACAAACACACTACCCGTGAAGAACCGCGATCTTAGCAACCTATACTTGTCGTAAGAGACGACTAACGGGATCGGGTTGTCTCGCTCGCTCACGTGGTTGACACATGTCACCGTAGATCGATGCACATGGTGTCAATCACTGACTTGTTTGGTCCAGTATCAACTATTTACAAACCACCGTCGTATGGATAGAATATTTCTGAGTGTGACTTTAAAAAACAATCAAACAAAAACAAACGAGCATTTTCATACCAAATAGGATCAGTAAGCTAGTATCCGTGTTTATGAATACGATAGGTAAATACCGAAGAGATAGCATAAGATATAAAACTGAAACATCGTTGGACTTAAGAAATGTCAAACAGTTAAAAGCGCAAGTCATGCTGAATGAAGTTCATGAATTATAAATAACCACGACCTTGTATATTTTTAGAAATATTCATCATGGATGAACTGTGTATACTATAGTTTATTAAGTTCCCTTTGACAATCATTCTGTCAATGGAATATATCGTTCATATTTCCAACATTCCTTTTCCAAATATAGCGTTACTGTTGTTATCGCTGTGATAATAATAAAATATAGTCTTGTCCTCGGACGAGTTACAGCGCCCGCGTCATGAATGAACGGGTGGCCACACACCCATTCAGCTGAGACTCTTATCACGTGACACAGGGTTGCGATTGACGTCAGTGGAACGGATGTTGTGACGTAAATACAAGATTTCATTCAATTTGTATGCATGGCAGAGTGTAAGGCTTATTTTTGTCGGTTGAGACGCCTATGGACTTTGTGCTATCGCTACCATAGTAGTGTTTAGCTCTTGAGGACGTTCGGCTCTGTTTAGTGGGACAGTTGTTGAATTACAACCCACAAACACGTCATAAACTAGCTTATTTGTGGACACCTTTACCGTGTATATACAGCCTGTTTGAAACTTGCATGATCTAATTATTAACAGGCAGTGAAGTACTGACAAGGGCATATCCCTGATGATTCTGTTTGTGTTTATTTAGCGTTGGTATTAAGAATAACCGAGCTGTTTTGGTTACAGGTGGTGGACCTTCCCCTGAGTGTTGTACATTACGGGAGTTAAATAATGGCAACTATTCAAACCACTAGGGGTGCGTGAATATGTATATTCGAAAGAACAAAATTGACACCTAAAACTAGATTATTTCGATAACCATTGTGTGACTATAAACTTACTGTTAAACCATTATAGCATGCGTCGAAAACAGAGCTGGAGGTCAACAAATGACGTCTGCGCTTAAAACACAGACACACACACACACACACACACACACACACACACACACAAAGTACTCTCAAAAGTATATATATATATCCTCCTCCACCCACCAAGACTAACAACTAGTCTCTGAAATGGACATAGTTTACTGAAAAAGTTCAAAGTAAAAAAAATATATAATATAATGAAAAGGAGCCCTGAGACTTTCTTCATTATCAGGGCCTGTACGGCAGACTACCACCCACCCACCTCTCTCTCTCACTGTAATATGGTGACTTAACCTGGTACATTGCCCTTCACCTACTGACCTATATTTTTTATACAACAATAGTAATAAGGAGACATAATAGGATGTTGCCTGAGACAGGAATTGTAAAACAAACGCACGTCTAGTGTTGATGATATAATGTACATCCGGGTTACTGTCTGTCCAGCCAGGACGGGAGATGATCACATGGTCTATCTATATATATACCTGATGGCGACAACCATGTTGAAGGCACGACCTATGCAGGATACGAAATGCCTTATAAGGATAAAATATTTTTATGTGGTACACATTGTTAAAATGAACTCACACAACGATAATATATACTAATGTACATATATACTGCACTTATTCCAGACAAACATGGCTACTCAAGCTCTACAAAGAATAATGAAAAAAATACATGCCTTCATGTGTAGCACTTCTGGGGCGGTGGGGTAGCCTAATGGTTAAAGCGTTGGCTCGTCACGCCGAAGACCCGGGTTCGAATCCCCACATGGGCACAATGTGTGAAGCCCATTTCTGGTGTCCTCCGCCGTGATGTTGCTGGAATATTGCTAAAAGCGGCGTAAAACCAAACTCAGTCAGTCAGTGTATCACTTCTAAATGCCTTTCAAATACTGTGTAAAGTTTTGTTTGCCATGACGTAATTCAAATTGAGGATAGAAATGAGGTGTCAAACAATGCTGTAGAAGCTTGCAAATGGGCGAGGGTTAGGCTTATGTTGACTTCAAGAACGCAGGTTGTATTGTGCAGATATGCTTTGAATGCCGATTGCGTGTAACTCTAAACAGCCCAAGTCACAACTTTTGAAGTACAGTCGAGCATGCTCCTTTTACCAAGATTTCAAAGAGCGTCATGCCACTCTTGCACAGAAGTTGTTCGATAAAGGTTGCTGCAGAAAGTTTTATCGTAGACACGCGGAGAACATTAAAAAAATTGATGCATCAGTGGCAAACGCGTGTCCGATGCAATTCCCTATTTTGATGTGTACCATACATTCCCGAAATATTTCAGGTGAACAATTGACTAGACTTTGCATGTGTTTTTGACAGGTGCCACTGGTGGTCCAGGATACGCTCACCTTTTTGCGAACACCTGATAGCAGCACTATTTGATTGTGATTCAGACACACATGCTCCGTCATCGTATCTATCATTGGAATGTCTGGTCCAGACTCGATTGCTAATACTGTTGCAATGAATACATACCCTTGATGTAGTCAGAATTCTACAATCGGCTCGTGTGGATGTGGAAAGGGTTTTGTCCCATCTAGTTTAGTAAGTTATTACCCATGCTGCACAAAAATAACCATTTGTTATTTTGCTCATCTCTTAGTAATCGATGCCCTGAACCACATTATTTACCCCACTGACTATTCCTCCCTACAATGCTAAAGCCATAAATGAATCAAGTCTCTCTGGTCTCCCTGGGGCTCCTTTTCAATTTAATTGTTTTTTTTGTTGTTACTATCAAAATTATATATATTCAGAGGCTAAGTGTTAGTCTATTCCATCATTGACAACACAGACAGAGAAACGCACACACGCAGACACAGACGCACACACGCAGACACACACAGGCACGCAGACACATATTCAGTGTATAACTTTGAGCGGTATGGACGTTTAAAATGGAGTCATATTGAATGTATCTTACAAACAGGAAAATCCGTTTTATGTAATTGTCAGTCACATTTCTCGTGTTTCAAGTGTTGAGATGGTTTTCATTATGAGTCACAAGTTGTGATTGTATGTTGTGTATTTTTTGTGATTATGTAAAAACACGGGTTTCTTATAACTCTCTATGGAGTATGTTCCTGTGTTATGTTTGTTCATAATTTTGTTTCGTTTTGAGACGAAACAGATATACTGTCTGTCTGACTGTCTGACTGTCTGAATGTACAGGCATGGAGCCACACGAGCAGACACGTACATAGATAAATTATTCAAGAGTATGTGTCTGTGTTGTTTGGACATGTTTAGCACAACACTTTAAATCTACGTTTGTTCATTATTACGTTCTCAAGTCGAAATGTATACCCGGCACCATAGAAAGATACATTTGTCCACCACCCCAACAAATCACGCCTA
This sequence comes from Haliotis rubra, assembly GCF_003918875.1. NCBI lineage: Eukaryota > Metazoa > Mollusca > Gastropoda > Lepetellida > Haliotidae > Haliotis > Haliotis rubra. Next base: position 1,450,097 of record NW_025765514.1, on the reverse strand, counting down.
CGCTCATGCCCTCACGAAATATTGGGCACAGACATGTGCACAGGCAGAAATACTCTCCTACAGCATTCTCTGGGTTTCTATGTCATGTCTATTTATAGAGCACAATAGCAAGTTATATCCTTCCGAGCGTTATACATCCGCAATAGGCTTAAAGTTGACCTTCTTTACTATTCCTTACTTTTCAATATGACGCCATACTTTTCCTATCACTGCTGACTAAAAGACACTAAAAGGAAATGTTTCCTTGGACCAGGACGTTAGGTGACAATAGCTCAAAGACGAAACTTCGTGTAGGCGGTGTTTTTACACCCACTGGTTGAGGGTAGCGTGTATTTACGCACATTGAACATGTTTTGAAGAGAATGTCTCTTTAGTGGATAAATACCAGATGGAATAGTGTCAGCTCAAAATGCAACCCATGAAGATCCGGGTTAGAACTGGTCTTCACCAACCCATGCTTGTCGTGAGAGGCGACTAACGGGATCGGATGGTCAGGCTCGCTGACTTGGTTGACATATATCATATCCCAATTCCTGCTCTTGATCACTGGATTATCTGGTCCAGACTTGATTATGTACATATCGACGCCGAATAGCTGGAATATTGCTGAGTGCGGCGTTAAACAATAGCTTAAACACCACTGTGTAGCTATAAAGACAATCTGTGTTCTGCATGTAACGGTCGATGTAACAGTAATGGTGGCAGATACAATAAGTAAGGCATTGCCTAAACTCATCACACCCAATACCTCCTTCAATACCTTCCATAGTCTTTTCCAGTCGGAGGTAGGGTTGTATTCACCAACATAGTGCAGGTCTGTTCAGTGTATATGCAATATAGATGATACAAACATTGTTGAATGTGGTACGAATCATCGGCTTATAAACATTTCGCTAAAAGCATGACCTTAAAATGTGTCACCCAAAGCATTGCGTCAAACACATAATATAGTCGGAATCCTACAACGGAGCCTGCATTCAGCGATTATAGAAATGGGTTCACCACTTTTTATTATTAAGCCAAACATGTCACGTTCAGCATTCTCCAGCAAACGTGACACCAAACTTGTATTGAATACTCATGTGGCCAAAAGCATCTTATAAAAAGCATTGTCTTTCAAACATCCTACCAATTATTAAAGCATTGTCTTATATATGTCACCAAATGTAACATCATAGTCTTACATATGTCTCCAAATGTAACAACATTGTGTTACAAATATGTCACCAAATGTATCAACATTGTCTTACAAACATGTCACCAAATGTAACAACATTGTGTTACAAGTATGTCACCAAATGTAACAACATTGTCTTACATATATGTCACCAAATGTAACAACATTGTCTTACAAATATGTCACCAAATGTAACATTGTCTTTCAAACATCCTACCAATTATTAAAGCATTGTCTTACATATATGTCACCAAATGTAACAACATTGTCTTACAAATATGTCACCAAATGTAACAACATTGTCTCACAAGTATGTCACCAAATGTAACAACATTGTCTTCCAAATATGTCACCAAATGTAACTACATTGTCTTACATATATGTCACCAAATGTAACAACATTGTCTTACAAGTATATCACCAAATGTAACAACATTGTCTTACAGATATGTCACCAAATGTAACAACATTGTCTTACATATATGTCACCAAATGTAACAACATTGTCTTCCAAATATGTCACCAAATGTAACAACATTGTCTTACATATATGTCACCAAATGTAACAACATTGTCTTACATATATGTCACCAAATGTAACAACATTGTCTTACAAATATGTCACCAAATGTAACGACATTGTCTTTCAAACATCCTACCAATTATTAAAGCATTGACTTACAAATATGTCACCAAATGTAACAACATTATCTTACAAATATGTCACCAAATGTAACAACATTGTCTTACAAATATGTCACCAAATGTCGTAACATTGTCTTACATATATGTCACCAAATGTAACATTGTCTTACAAATATGTCACCAAATGTAACAACATTGTCTTACAAATATGTCACTAAATGTAACAACATTGTCTTACAAATATGTCACCAAATGTAACAACATTGTCTTACAAATATGTCACCAAATGTAACAACATTGTCTTACACATATGTGACCAAATGTAACAACATTGTCTTACATATATGTCACCAAATGTAACAACATTGTCTTACATATATGCCACCAAATGTAACAACATTGTCTTACCAATATGTCACCAAATGTAACAACATTGTCTTAAAAATATGTCACCAAATGTAACAACATTGTCTTAAATATATGTCACCAAATGTAACAACATCGTCTTACATATATGCCACCAAATGTAACAACATTGTCTTACCTATATGTCACCAAATGTAACAACATTGTCTTAAAAATATGTCATCAAATGTAACAACATTGTCTTACATATATGCCACCAAATGTAACAACATTGTCTTACAAATATATCACCAAATGTAACAACATAGTCTTACAAACATGTCACCAAGTGTAACAACATTGTCTTACAAATATGTCACCAAATGTAACAACATTGTCTTACAAATATGTCAACAAATGTAACAACATTGTCTTACATATATGTCACCAAATGTAACAACATTGTCTTACAAATATGTCATCAAATGTATCAAATTGTCTTACATATATCACCAAATGTAACAACATTGTCTTACATATATGCCACCAAATGTAACAACATTGTCTTACAAATATGTCACCAAATGTAACAACATTGTCTTACAAATATGTCACCAAATGTAACAACATTGTCTTACAAATATGTCACCAAATGTAACAACATTGTCTTCCAAATATGTCACCAAATGTAACAACATTGTCTTACATATATGTCACCAAATGTAACAACATTGTCTTACATATATGTCACCAAATGTAACAACATTGTCTTACAAATATGTCACCAAATGTAACGACATTGTCTTTCAAACATCCTACCAATTATTAAAGCATTGTCTTACATATATGTCACCAAATGTAACAACATTATCTTACAAATATGTCACCAAATGTAACAACACTGTCTTACATATATGCCACCAAATGTAACAACATTGTCTTACCAATATGTCACCAAATGTAACAACATTGTCTTAAAAATATGTCACCAAATGTAACAACATCGTCTTACATATATGCCACCAAATGTAACAACATTGTCTTACCTATATGTCACCAAATGTAACAGCATTGTCTTAAAAATATGTCACCAAATGTAACAACATTGTCTTACATATATGCCACCAAATGTAACAACATTGTCTTACAAATATATCACCAAATGTAACAACATAGTCTTACAAACATGTCACCAAGTGTAACAACATTGTCTTACAAATATGTCACCAAATGTAACAACATTGTCTTACAAATATGTCAACAAATGTAACAACATAGTCTTACATATATGTCACCAAATGTAACAACATTGTCTCACAAATATGTCATCAAATGTATCAATATTGTCTTACATATATGCCACCAAATGTAACAACATTGTCTTACAAATATGTCACCAAATGTAACAACATTGTCTTACAAATATGTCACCAAATGTAACAACATTGCCTTACAAATATGTCACTAAATGTAACAACATTGTCTCACAAATATGTCACCGAATGTATCAACATTGTCTCACAAATATGTCACCAAATGTAACAACATTGTCTTACATATATGCCACCAAATGTAACAACATTGTCTCACAAATATGTCACCAAATGTAACAACATTGTCTTACAAATATGTCAACAAATGTAACAACATAGTCTTACATATATGTCACCAAATGTAACAACATTATCTCACAAATATGTCATCAAATGTATCAATATTGTCTTACATATATGCCACCAAATGTAACAACATTGTCTTACAAATATGTCACCAAATGTAACAACATTGTCTTACAAATATGTCACCAAATGTAACAACATTGTCTTACAAATATGTCACTAAATGTAACAACATGGTCTCACAAATATGTCACCGAATGTATCAACATTGTCTCACAAATATGTCACCAAATGTAACAACATTGTCTTACATATATGCCACCAAATGTAACAACATTGTCTCACAAATATGTCACCAAATGTAACAACATTGTCTTACAAATATGTCACCAAAGGTAACAACATTGTCTCACAAATATGTCACCGAATGTATCAACATTGTCTCACAAATATGTCACCAAATGTAACAACATTGTCTTACAAATATGCCACCAAATGTAACAACATTGTCTCACAAATATGTCACCAAATGTAACAACATTGTCTTTCATATATGTCACCAAATGTATCAACATTGTCTTACAAGGATGTCACCAAATGTAACAACATTGTCTCACAAATATGTCACCAAATGTAGCAACATTGTCTTACAAACATGTCACCAAATGTAACAACATTGTCTTACAAACATGTCACCAAATGTATCAACATTGTCTTACCAATATGTCACCAAATGTAACAACATAGTCTTACAAACATGTCACCAAATGAAACAACATTGTCTTACAAATATGCCACCAAATGTAACAACATTGTCTTACACATATGTCACCAAATGTAACAACATTGTCTTACATATGTCACCAAATGTAACCACAATGTCTTACAAAACATGTCACAACGTTTGGGTAACAACATATATTCTCTCAAAGATGTCACCAAATGTAACTCATTGTCTCTACAAATATGTCCAACATTGTCTTACAAACATGTCTCTCTCTCAAATGTAACAACATTGTCACAAATATGTCACCAAATGTAACACATAGTCTTACAAACACACACACACACACACACACTGTGATGTTCTCTTACAAACATGTCACATTCTCGATGTGCACTAGGGTTAGTTTGGATCACAAAACAACTGTTGACATGTACGTATAATTTACGGTAGATTAACCACTTGGTCCTCACCGTCATGCACAAACATAACTAACAAAATGCTACATCAGCGTATTTCTTGTAAACAGAACAGCTGTGTTACCTTGGCAATCGATATCTATCTCATCCAATCACCTGATTGGCTGACGGAGTCAGGAGATTTCAGAACAGCTGATGCTAGAAATATATATTACATATGCAACGACATACATGCACATACGATATATGTCGTAAAATTTATTTAAGGCATTAAAAATGTGAATGTTATGAAAGTAAAATTTGGTATCGACTATTAGCATATCTATACTATTCGACGACTCTGATCAGCAGAGATGTCTTTTGAAAATTGAAAACTGTTTTTTAGTAGTGTTTATCCGATACTATTGTTAGTATAATACATTCTTGTCAGTGATTATTTTTTACTAAGAAATACTCATACCAACAGTACTCACTTCATGGAAGTCAATGTGTGAGTGAGTGACTTTAGTTTTACGCCGCTTTTAGCAATATTCTAGCAACATCACGGCGGGGGACACCAGAAATTGGCTTCACACATTGTACCCATGTGGCGAATCGAACCCGGGTCTTCGACGTGACGAGCGAACGCTTTAACCACTAGGCTACCCTACCCAATGTAAATTATATAATTTAACACAGAGATAAGAAACACGTGAAACTAGGTGTATATCGGGGAAGTACATATTCTTCAGCTGACAAGATGCAAACCAATGATCTATAATGCATGTGAAAAAAATCAAATACTTGTTATAATAAATTTATGGGTTTCGGATCTGTAAGATGCTAAATTACTTTCGTGAGAAATGACTGCTGTCTGACAAGACATTTTTACAAGTTCAACACGCAGTTTATCGGGTAGTCCGAGGCATGGTCGTGACCAGTTTTGATATATATCACGGAACACTGAAACCATTATTGTTGTAATGTATAGCAGACATGTGATGGTGAGCCAACTCACGATTCTTGGTATAATTAGAACCTGACCTGTGGGATATTGAAATAAACGTCAGTCGCGTGCTCTGTTGCAACAGCTGGCGACGGGTCAGGGCAACACACAATGTAGACAAACTATGTCGCTATTCGGAATATATGGCTGAGATATAGCAGAGAAGGATATTTGCAGTATATTGGACCTTTCTTACTTAAACAATAGCTAAAAAATATTGATTTATAAATGATATGAATGCTGTACCTAACCCTCACTATTGTGTTCGAAGAAGTGCATGTTAGTAGCGGAAGAGTACGACAAAACTAACGCCTCCAAAAAATATCTTGTAATATACTTAGGTGTACGTGAATCATATATAACATCGACTGTACGTCGTATAAAAGCTGTAGTTGTTAAATGTATGAAGACTGTATTTGTACTGTATGAAGGTCAGGCGTTTCACGGAGCAAAGAGGCTCCGAGCCGGGTATTGTGGTTGTTAATGAAGGATTGCGATGGCAGCCGTATTTTTGGGGTAGTTTGTGGGCGTGACAAACAGTATCGACATAGATGGACTGTATTTTGTATTAGAAGAAAGGATTTCAGAAATGTAGATGAAATAATTCCTGCATGAATCATTACATCGGACTGTACTCCACCGTAGCTCAACTTTAGTTGTGGTTCAAACGTTGCTGAAACGTGGCTCAACTGTTATCTCAACTGTGGTTCAACTATTATCTCAACCGTGGCTCAACCATTGCTGAAACGTGGTTCAACTGTTATCTCAACTGTGGTTCAACTGTTATCTCAACCGTGGCTCAAGCGTTGTCTCAACCGTGTCTCAACTGTTATCTCAACTGTGGTTCAACTGTTATCTCAACTGTGGTTCAACTGTTATCTCAACCGTGTCTCAACTGTTATCTCAACCATTGCTGAAACGTGGCTTAACTATGGCTTAACAGCATCACGTGTCTGTGCACGTGTCCACTAACATGGACATAAGTAATTGTCCTGGTGCTCTGTTCATCCGAGCAAGTGACTTCATCGACTTGATTTTGGTATAACAACTGTCACATGTATACAAGATGATTATTCAGCAATATTGCACTTACTGTTACCATTTGCCATCCCTCGGGGCGTTGTGGTAGCCTAGACGTTAAAGCGGCACTCGTCACGCCGCAGGCATGGGTTCGATTCCCCACGTGGGTACAATGTGTGAACCCCATTTCTGGTGCCTCACGCCGAGATGTTGCTGGAATATTGCTAAAACCGGCCTTATATCTCATTATAATATTCAAGCAAGCAACATGTACTGACTGCAAAAGTACATAAGAATCGATTTCAATAATGTTTATTTTAATAACGGGTTAAACGTGAAAACTTATGCGTACTGTGTAAGTACGCGTAGACTGTTACTTTTTCGGTTCATTAAAAGATAAACGCTAAAAATTGCTTGGCCAGTCCAATGTCGAAGGAATCATTTGAACCGATATTTTATCCACAGTTAATCACGTTTGTTACGAACTGACGGTTAAGATGAACTGTTTGGGATCCCTGGCTCGAAATTGGTATAACGAACTACGGATATGACGAGTTCGTTTTAATTGTAGTTTACTGTATCTGTGTATGGCTGTCAACCATCAGTCATCTGTCAACCATCTGTCATCTGTCAACCATCTATCATGTTATCAACCACTGATGTGTCCGACGAAGGCTCGTGTGCATGATACAATTCTGAATATTGCTGAATACATCACTCTCTCACTCGTAACATAGGGACGGACACGTGGGTACAATGTGTGAACCCCATTTCTGGTGCCTCACGCCGAGATGTTGCTGGAATATTGCTAAAACCGGCCTTATATCTCATTATAATATTCAAGCAAGCAACATGTACTGACTGCAAAAGTACATAAGAATCGATTTCAATAATGTTTATTTTAATAACGGGTTAAACGTGAAAACTTATGCGTACTGTGTAAGTACGCGTAGACTGTTACTTTTTCGGTTCATTAAAAGATAAACGCTAAAAATTGCTTGGCCAGTCCAATGTCGAAGGAATCATTTGAACCGATATTTTATCCACAGTTAATCACGTTTGTTACGAACTGACGGTTAAGATGAACTGTTTGGGGATCCCTGGCTCGAAATTGGTATAACGAACTACGGATATGACGAGTTCGTTTTAATTGTAGTTTACTGTATCTGTGTATGGCTGTCAACCATCAGTCATCTGTCAACCATCTGTCATCTGTCAACCATCTATCATGTTATCAACCACTGATGTGTCTGACGAAGGCTCGTGTACATGATACAATTTGAATATTGCTGAATACATCACTCTCTCACTCGTAACATAGGGACGGATGGGTAGCCCAGTGGTTCAAGCGTTCAACAGAGTCACGTCTCATCTCATCGTCCTCTCGTACATTGATCTCATTTGGGTGATCTGTCGTCATATAAGTTGTTAAATATACCGGTGTTGTACTCAATTGTACTCTTGGTCATGTGGCCATAATACTGAATAAAGCTCTTCTTCTTCTTCAAATATGTCCGGTGTCTAGATCCGAACCCTCGTACACCTGTATGAACCAGTCTGACGAGTGCCATGATCTCACTCACCCCCCAAACCCGTTCTTAAAACACGCATGCACGTCTTCACATAGCCCACAGTTGTCGCGAGACCTTCTGACGTCATCGGTCAACAGCCTTCCCATTTTCTCTGATGAAATATTTTATTTAAATCTGCGCATGTAAACTTGAATTCCGAGTGTGAAGTCAAACAGGAATGTACATGTATCTACCATTCACCATGAAATAAGTCTTCAACGTCCAGCAAGGGTGGGTGGGTGAATCGGGATTAACGATAATAACTCCCAAGCCCGCAGGATGTCGACATTTACCATTCTGGTGAAACCCATGAACACCGGTATAGTGAATGCCAAGGATCATAAACAGTTCGAATCCAACATTCCAACCACAATCCCTCACATGGGTACAATGTGTGAAGCCCATTCCTGGTGTCCCCCTGCCGTGATGTTGCTGGAATATTGCTAAAAGCGGCGTAAAACCAAACTCAGTCAGTCAGTCAGTCCAACCACAATCATCCGATAATGACACAATTAGGGGCTGAAACTCAATACAACGAATAGCGGAGATTCTATACGACTGGGCCCATATTGCCCACTCCCATCCTCACCCACTCATCCACCCATCCATCCATCGAACCATCCATCCATCCACCATTCACCATCCGCAAGTTAATGCCGTATTACGATATGATCACAGCAAATGGAAACTATTCTACTATAGGTCATAGCAGTGATTTATTTTCTTAGCTGTAAATTATTTAGATAAAAAGCTTTACAACTGGTAACGGAAAGTGACCATGAATAATGCGATAAAAATACTCCATTCGTGATCCAGTTACAATCATGAGTAATTTATACACATATAAGGAGTGAGTGGTTTGTCCTCTCTACACATATAGAACATGAATATAATTGGAAAGTACCCTAATACTTAGTCTGAGATTAAATATATGAAGTCTAATTAATTAGCTAATTATGATTATTAAATTTCAGTCCACCTATCTAGACCTGTCTAGTTTAATTATCTACTTAGAATTACGACCACCATAAATTAACGCCACTATTCAACAGTTATGGTGCAGGATTTTAATCACTGTGAACATCAAATTTTATCAAGTGTATTTTCTTAAAAATATTAAATATTTACCAGCTGAAGTAATCATTTGATTTTTAAAGTAAAAAGTGTTTAATCGCAAAGTAGTGCGTTTAAATTCGAAGTACAATGTATCTAATAAACTTATAATGTTTGTTGGGTGCAATCGACAAATGGTACGCAATTACACGTGTACTGTACACTTCAAAATTAGGAATTTGAATCAACGACTTTTAACAGATATATTAACAAAATATTGGTACAAAAGGTAATAGCTTTTTGAATGATATCAATTTTGGAAATAATCACATTTGCCGTGTCTAGCAACGGATTTTAGAAATTCAGTGACTATGATGAATTGAGTTATCAAATATTCCCTGTGGACTGACACAAGAATATTTTTTACTAGCATTGAGGTCATATTTGAGCTCAGTAAGACAAAACTGATGTGACATTTCTGTGACCTTATTTAAAAAAAGATTAATTTTCAAAGCTGATTGCAAAATGTTTTGCAGATAGTGTTGCACGTGTTTGTAGGGTACACTATGATATAACAATTTAATATTCAATTTCTTACAAAAGGTAAACAGAATTCGTATGATATTCAGTGCTATAGCGCACCAACACGCCTTGTTGTGTGCGCCGTGTTGATCAGGGCAGAGGTCGCCGGCATTCTGATCGATACAGCAGGATTTAGACTATTTCCAGCTGAATGTTTGTTATTGTGTTGTCTGAATGTGAACTTGACCTGCTTTAGGTCAAGTAAACAATACAACAACAACAGTGGAGTGATGCTGACCCCTAGGGCTGCTTCTAGAGTGCAGTGACCGACTCTGTAGGTGCACTCCCGCACCGGCTGCCAGGAGGAGGGAGGAATGCACGATTTCTCATGCTCCCTGGAATTTGTAGAAGTACATTTGAAAAAGTTAGTAGCTGTCAATGTTAACTAGACAAATACCAGTAACGCCGATTATCAGATGTTTTTGGTTTCATTGTTCGTGTTGTGATCAAACTGAACTTAAGGAACAGGTGAATGATAGGGACTCAGTAGATTCTTGGCATTAACAGAATAGGCTTCGTGGGAGAGTGGACTATTAGGTTGTGTGGGTGTAATATTAGGCTCTGTGAAAGCGTGTAATATTAAATTGTCTGGAAGAGTGTAATATTACTGTGTGGAAGTAGATACAATAGAAAAAAGGCTGCCCGTAAGAATATGATATTAAGGTGTCATCAAGAATGTGATATTAGGATGTGTGGAACAGTGTAATTTTGGGCTGTTTGGAGGAGTGTAGTATTCCACTCTGTGGAACAGTGTAATATTTGGCTGTGTGAAAGTGTTTATTAGGCCGTGTGGAAGAATTTTTCTGCTGCGAATGAATTCAACTTTCTTTTAATCTGTAAATATCAGCGACAAAGACCATTTTCATGATCATAAGAAATCTTTACTGAAAGCTGAGATGATTGTACGATACAGAATATATCCTGAGCATGTGTTTATGAGTCACTATGAAATAGCATGATGACATTGAAAAGGGAACCGTATCCTGCCCCACCGGTGACCCGGTCCCAAACACACGCAAAGCCAAGTAAGACGTTTCCCCTAAAAAAACACAGGACCATGTGGTACAAGTCAAAATAGTGAATAGAGTCGCGTCGTCTCTGATGACTCGAATTTGATTTACCATTCTACATATCGCCAAAGTATCTACTGGTATACTCTGGTATTTCTGCATTGCATTCGACGTTTTGTCGTTTGTGGTTGAAATATTTTACTGTTGTACTTGTATAATGCACAATGTGCCAACATACTCGTCTTCTTAAAAGAACTGAATCTGGCCATCTTAATGTTTTCTTTATGTTACATGTGCTGTACGCTCAGTGACATCTGACATTTCGTCCGATAATCGAGACTGGGTAGTCTCTGGCCTTGGCATTTATGCCACGAAGTTGTGTGAAGTTGCAATCCAATGTGTTAATCACAGCTACAGCGAAAACGAATAATCAGTAAAGTGGACCACAAGACGTTCTACGTTGGTGTTCTAATGACTGGAGTCATGGGGTCTGGGAATGTCTCAAACCATTCCCTCAGGCACCTTAATCGGGCGTTAGGGTAGCCTAGTGGTTTAAGTATTCGCCCTTCACGCCGAAGGTCTGGGTTCGATTCCCCACGTGGGTACAATGTTTCAAGCCCATTTCTGTGTCCTCCGCTGTGATATTGCTGGAATATTGCTAAAAGCGGCACATAACCCAACTCACTCACTCTTGCACCTTAATAAGACATTTCTAATGAATACGGAATTTGTTTGTTGATATTTTCTAAATTAGTTCTGCAATAATAGAAATTCACATTGCATTTCCGTATTGTTTACACAATACAATAGGTTATTTGACGTAATCTCTTCCCAGTCTCTTAATGATCAAGGAACATTTTATGATGAAATATGTAAATAATATGATAGCTAAATATGGTCAAACATACTACGTATGTATGTGTCATTGTGCATCAGTGTCATTCTGATGATGGTGTTCCTGTCGTAGGAAATGACACACTCTCACCACATCAGTGTGTAGTATACCACTACAGACCACCACTACAGGCCCACACAGCAGCAGTAGGTGAACAGTGGGAGTTAAGAGGAATGATGGGGATGGGGGTGGTGATGAAGCCCTCGGATCATATTTTTTCATAATTATCTTTTTTGTGTTTTGTTAATCAAACATGAACTGCGTGGAAGGTAATGCAAATACCCTCGCGCCTGTCCTGCCCCTGCCAACCCTCTCGCCTCCTCTCTAACTTATGTAATTTATTTATTATATATTTCAATAAATGGAAACTCTGTTCTCATTTCTTTGCCCATACCAATTCAAGTACAAGGGTACAGTATAGGCAAACCACAGTAAGTGCAACCAACCATAAATTGTGTTGTTTTAAAGCTTCTGCGTTTTGGGAGGACAACCTCTGTCTCTGTCTCTCCCTCTCTCTCTCTCTCTCACCGAATTTTCTGGTCCACATCTTGATTTTCTTGTTTGTCAACATGTCTCCGTCACATGGCAGTATTGCGTCAGACAACAAACAAACACTTTTTAATTCAAATTGCTTGAGCGCCAGGTGTTACCGGTAGACCAGGATACACTTATCCTTTTCCAGAAAAACTGGTGTCGTGTGATTTTTCAGGAATCCATTAATAACATTTTCACCGCTACCATGCCCAGTAGAGTCTGTTCCGGGGGTTAATCAAGATTAGTTATTCTCTGGTATTGATGCTAATAGCAACTACAAACATGTAACTCGCATCCACGCATATATCGTCCCAACTGAATTCATTTGCATACTTACACTTTCAAAATATATTAATGTTGTGAACTCAAATCAATTTTCACTCATGGTTGCCATGTTACAGTTTGGGAATGAGAGGTTTTCGTGTGCAAACATTATATAATTTTAATTCATTCGAAAAGCTTAAACCGTAAAACACTGCCGGAAATATGTTCTCTTTCTGATAAAAGAATAGTATGCACAAAGTACTATAGGCACTGCATATCTCGTCTAGTTGTGGGGCGGTGGGGTAGCCTAGTGGTTAAAGCGTTGGATCGTCACGCCGAAGACCCGGGTTCGAATCTCCACATGGGTACAATGAGTGAAGCCCATTTCTGGTGTCCCCCGGCGTGATATTGCTGGAGTATTGCTAAAAGCGGCGTAAAGCCAAACTCAGTCAGTCAGTCGTCTAGTTGTGTTTCGTTACGATCCGAAGCATTCGCTGGGACGCTCAGTGCTCTGTATTCAAGGTTTATCGTTCAAGTGGCTGTACGCTATCCCTCCTATCTATATACCACGGCCATCCATGTATACAATGGTTAAAACAGGTCACGTGACGTATGTGACACATTTTTAATAGCTCAACATTGGCTTGCGGTATCGCGTACCACGTTGTTTCCTATGTGCGATGCATTGGACACATATCAAATAATATGTAATTTATTTCCATATCTCATCCTTGCTATCGAAAATGCACACTTAGTAAAACATGTATATGAGTAATCTCGTCTTACATCATCGCTCCTGATATTACCATCCCATAATCACAGTCTGCAGTGTATATAGTGCGACAAAACCCTTCTCATAATTAAATCCAAGTACCTTCACAAACACGTGCAAAGGCATGTCAAGTATTCAAGTCAGTAAATGAGTCGAGTTACAATTAGTCTTACTGAACATGTATATGTGCACATTGTAACGATTGTGTAAGATGCATTTAATGCATTAACTTTAAAATGCAACATACATGATGAATAAATGCATTCTCCCACATGCATACTGTATTTACCACTTGCATAATTAGTAAGAATCAGATACGTTGTTGCTATGCATACAACCCGTATGGCATGATACTATATAAATTCTACGGACATAAGTCCATTAAAATGAAATATGTGTAATGTATGCATATTTTTCATATGCACGATATCCAAATATCCGTTCGTTTTATAATGATTCCAATATTTCACCTTAGAGTCGATAGGTCATGTCCTCAACTGCCTTAACGCTCAGGTGAATGATAATCAGTGCGCGCCAGGTGAGAGGACGCCGCAGGTAGATAGGCTGAGGTAACCCTGTACTATGAGTCATCGCTAAAGCATCTACAGGTGACCTGATATACCGCTTATGTTATACAAAATGTAGGCTTTAGTTGGTGTTTATACGACGGTCGCAGGTGACCTGGTGATGATACGGGTCAGGGGTTGCAGATGTAAACCCGAAGTGTGGGAACCAGGTCTCCTCGGGTGGGGTATTCGGGTACAAGAATACCTATACACGGTATATGAATACCCAGATTAAATATCATACCCTACAGGCTGTTTTGAGTTTGAGGCTGTTTTTTGACACAATTGCGCTCATGCATATATAAGAAAACGAGATTATCATGAAGCATGAATATATATCCTATATTATCATGAAGCATGTATATATATCCTATATTATCATGTAGCAGGTAATGTACTCTGCAGCTGCTCGCTGATGGTGTACATGTGTATCATGCATGCAAAAGAAAATTAAGAATAATGAGCAGTTCAATTTTCTATGGCTTGTATTATGTTGCATGCAATTAGTTTTTGAAAAGTGAGAAAGTGACGCTCATATTGAAAGTGAAATCATGGGTAGCAGGTGCTTTTTTAAGAATGTTTCCCACCAAGCCGTCTGTATTTTTGTGGTGTAGCATGTTTATGTTTACGAGTAAAACAGCCTCTCTTACATCTCTCTAATTTTGTTTGGTTCTAAAGATGGCTCTCCATTTTTGGTGAATTTGTCTGATACATAGAAAAGGCCTTGTGTTCGTAGTTTCTTGTTACTAGTATGTTGCAGCATGATTTACACACGGTCTACCTGTGGTAGCTATATATTTGCATGAATTACAAACGGTTTAACTGTGCCAGTCATATTTGCATCGTTCACACACAAAGCATTTTGTATTTATGTGGTGTAGCATGTTTATGTTTGCGAGTAAAACAGTCTCTCCTTCATAATTTTTGTTTGGTTTTAAAGATGGCTCTCCGTTTTGGTGACTTTGCCTGATCCATAGAAAATGTCTAGTTTTTGCTTGATTTTACCGTGGTACTTAATTTTACATTTGCATGATTAACACGTGGTCTAACTTTTGTGGTTATATTTGCTTGATTTAACTCAACTGTAGTAGTTCCTAGTATATTGTATGATTTACGCTCGGTCTAACTGTGCTAGTTATATTTGCAATATTCACACACGGTCCTTCTGTGGCAGTTATTTTTTGCAGTATTCGCGCACGGTCATTCAGTGGCAGTTATATTTGCAATATTCACACAGGTCCTATCGTGGCAGTTGCAATATTCACACAGGTCCTTCTGCGGCAGTTATATTTGCAATATTCTCACAGGTCCTTCTGCGGCAGTTATATTTGCAATATTCACACAGGCCCTTCTGCGGCAGTTCTATTTGCAGTATTAACACAGGTCCATCTGTGGCAGTTATATTTGCAGTATTCACACAGGTCATTCTGTGGTAGTTTATTTGCAATATTCACACAGGTCCTGCGGCAATTATGTTTGCAATATTCACACAGGTCCTTCTGTGGCAGATATATTTGCAATATTCACACAGGTCCTTCTGTGGCAGTTATATTTGCAATATTCACACAGGTCCTTCTGTGGCAGATATATTTGCAATATTCACGCAGGTCCTTCTGTGACAGTTATATTTGCAATATTCACACAGGTCCTTCTGTGGCAGTTATATCTGCAATATTCACGCAGGTCCTTCTGTGGCAGATATATTTGCAATATTCACACAAGTCCTTCTGTGGCAGTTATATTTGCAATATTCACACAGGTCCTTCTGTGGCAGATATATTTGCAATATTCACACACGGCTATTCCGTGGCAGTTATATTTGCAGTATTCACGCATGGTCCTTCCATGGCAATGATATTTGCAATATTCGCACAGGTCCTTCTGCGGCTGTTGTATTTGCAATATTCACACAGGTCCTTCTGTGGCAGATATATTTGCAATATTCACGCAGGTCCTTCTGTGGCAGTTATATTTGCAATATTCACGCAGGTCCTTCTGTGGCAGATATATTTGCAATATTCACACAGATCCTTCTGTGGCAGTTATATTTGCAATATTCACACAGGTCCTTCTGTGGCAGATATATTTGCAATATTCACACACGGCTATTCCGTGGCAGTTATATTTGCAGTATTCACGCACGGTCCTTCCATGGCAGTTATATTTGCAATATTCGCACGGTCCTTCTGCGGCTGTTGTATTTGCAATATTCACACAGGTCCTTCTGTGGCAGTTATATTTGCAATATTCACACAGGTCATTCTGTGGCAGATATATTTGCAATATTCACACACGGCTATTCCGTGGCAGTTATATTTGCAGTATTCACGCATGGTCCTTCCATGGCAATGATATTTGCAATATTCGCACAGGTCCTTCTGTGGCAGATATATTTGCAATATTCACGCAGGTCCTTCTGTGGCAGTTATATTTGCAATATTCACGCAGGTCCTTCTGTGGCAGATATATTTGCAATATTCACACAGATCCTTCTGTGGCAGTTATATTTGCAATATTCACACAGGTCCTTCTGTGGCAGATATATTTGCAATATTCACACACGGCTATTCCGTGGCAGTTATATTTGCAGTATTCACGCACGGTCCTTCCATGGCAGTTATATTTGCAATATTCGCACGGTCCTTCTGCGGCTGTTGTATTTGCAATATTCACACAGGTCCTTCTGTGGCAGTTATATTTGCAATATTCACACAGGTCATTCTGTGGCAGATATATTTGCAATATTCACACACGGCTATTCCGTGGCAGTTATATTTGCAGTATTCACGCATGGTCCTTCCATGGCAATGATATTTGCAATATTCGCACAGGTCCTTCTGCGGCTGTTGTATTTGCAATATTCACACAGGTCCTTCTGTGGCAGATATATTTGCAATATTCACGCAGGTCCTTCTGTGGCAGTTATATTTGCAATATTCACGCAGGTCCTTCTGTGGCAGATATATTTGCAATATTCACACAGATCCTTCTGTGGCAGTTATATTTGCAATATTCACACAGGTCCTTCTGTGGCAGATATATTTGCAATATTCACACACGGCTATTCCGTGGCAGTTATATTTGCAGTATTCACGCACGGTCCTTCCATGGCAGTTATATTTGCAATATTCGCACGGTCCTTCTGCGGCTGTTGTATTTGCAATATTCACACAGGTCCTTCTGTGGCAGTTATATTTGCAATATTCACACAGGTCCTTCTGTGGCAGTTATATTTGCAATATTCACACACGGCTATTCCGTGGCAGTTATATTTGCAGTATTCACGCATGGTCCTTCCATGGCAGTGATATTTGCAATATTCGCACAGGTCCTTCTGCGGCTGTTGTATTTGCAATATTCACACAGGTCCTTCTGTGGCAGATATATTTGCAATATTCACGCAGGTCCTTCTGTGGCAGTTATATTTGCAATATTCACGCAGGTCCTTCTGTGGCAGATATATTTGCAATATTCACACAGATCCTTCTGTGGCAGTTATATTTGCAATATTCACACAGGTCCTTCTGTGGCAGATATATTTGCAATATTCACACACGGCTATTCCGTGGCAGTTATATTTGCAGTATTCACGCACGGTCCTTCCATGGCAGTTATATTTGCAATATTCGCACGGTCCTTCTGCGGCTGTTGTATTTGCAATATTCACACAGGTCCTTCTGTGGCAGTTATATTTGCAATATTCACACAGGTCCTTCTGTGGCAGTTATATTTGCAATATTCACACACGGCTATTCCGTGGCAGTTATATTTGCAGTATTCACGCATGGTCCTTCCATGGCAGATATATTTGCAATATTCGCACGGTCCTTCTGCGGCTGTTGTATTTGCAATATTCACACAGGTCCTTCTGTGGCAGATATATTTACAATATTCACACAGGTCCTTCTGTGGCAGTTATATTTGTAATATTCACACAGGTCCTTCTGTGGCAGATATATTTGCAATATTCACACACGGCTATTCCGTGGCAGTTATATTTGCAGTATTCACGCATGGTCCTTCCATGGCAGTGATATTTGCAATATTCGCACGGTCCTTCTGCGGCTGTTGTATTTGCAATATTCACACAGGTCCTTCTGTGGCAGATATATTTGCAATATTCTCACAGGTCCTTCTGTGGCAGTTATATTTGCAATATTCACACACGGCTATTCCGTGGCAGTTATATTTGCAGTATTCACGCATGGTCCTTCCATGGCAGTGATATTTGCAATATTCGCACAGGTCCTTCTGTGGCAGTTATATTTGCAATATTCACACAGGTCCTTCTGTGGCAGATATATTTGCAATATTCACACAGGTCCTTCTGTGGCAGTTATATTTACAATATTCACACAGGTCCTTCTGTGGCAGTTATATTTGCAATATTCACACGGTCCTTCTGCGGCTGTTGTATTTGCAATATTCCCACATATTTTTCTGTGGCAGTTATATTTGCAATATTCACACAGGTCCTTCTGTGGCAGTTATATATGCAATATTCACACAGGTCCTTCTGTGGCAGTTATATTTGCAATAATCACATTGATCTTTCTGTGGCAGTTATATTTGCAATATTCACACAGGTCCTTCTGTGGCAGTTATATATGCAATATTCACACAGGTCCTGCGGCAATTATGTTTGCAATATTCACACAGGTCCTTCTGCGGCTGTTTTATTTGCAATATTCACACAGGTCCTTCTGCGGCAGTTATATTTGCAATATTCACACAGATCTTTCTGTGACAGTTATAATTGCATAGTTTACACCAATGTATACCGTGAATGTTGTGAATGTACCTTCGTTTGCCAAGTCAAGCTGCGTAGTACACCATACAAAAAACTAGTTGAGTTATTTCAGTTTATTCAGGCTCTAACCTTGGTGACAATAGCAATGAAATGACATTCTACTGTAGCTTAAACTGCAACAAAAGACCGATCCTGTTAGAGACCTGTCAAAATTCAAAGAAAGATAATACATATTGGCTGTTATAACCTATCTTTTTATTCTCACCTGATGTTTAAGCCGATTCAGAATGAATTACCAATACGATAACCATCGACCCATATCGAGACAGCCATAATGAAAGTCGTGGATGAAATATTGCTGTGGCCCGATCATAAAGGATTTATAGGTTTTATCCAGATACATGAAACACTTGACAAATGTTTCATGATACTGTGTTGTGGCAAAACTGATGACTCAAAGGATAATTGTAATTATTTATCATGTGTTGTACAATATGCTGGGGCATCAAAGTGTCGCAGTGTTGTAGCAATGTGTACAACAGAACCTCATAAATCAGGACGACATCGCTGTCGGCGAAGACGTCATTACGATCTGTGTACTTTACGGAGTATACTTCATTTCCGATATATGGGGCGTTCTCTACAGTAAAATTTCGAAAATGGGGGTTTCCCCACTGGTTATAACGCTTGTTAAATCATTCCCTTTTCACATCAGGGGGTTGATATATTCACAGGAAAACCCTACAGACTCAAACTGATTTTTGAAAAATATATGCATGTAAACATGATTATAATTTAATCGGGCAATATCCAGTTTCGCTATTAAAGCAGCGCTATTGCAAGAACCAACCTGTTATTAAAGTATCGGATATTCAGTATCGGATCTTGGCCTCCCAAGCCTTCAAACGTCCTCACTCACAAAAAAGCGATATTTGATCTTCTTGCCCGATTCCTGTCTGAAAATGGATCGTGTCGTTCTGATTTCAAAATTATGACATATGAAACATAAAGATGAAGGGCGGTTCGGTGTGTACTGTAACCGAAAAATCTACACAGTGCATTGGCAAATTAAAAAGAGAACATTGTTCTTATTCCCAATATGATGTGGCGCTGAATGTGTAGAGATCTACCTTCAATTGTAAATGTATAAAACTATTTCTCTAGCGGATCAGCAAAATGTTTAACGTTCTTATTAAAGATGCAGCTAACCCACACTCTACGAACTTTCTCGTTGGGTAGTCCGGGCTCCAGTCATTTACCCACCAAGTCAATTCCCCACCTGCCATTTCCCCAACCGGACAATACCCCACCCAAATATATACCTGGTCGGTCATTTCCCCACCTTCCTGATTTTTGGTTGTTATTTCACTCAAATATATGAATGAATGAACAAGAAATAGTGTTAATTACATGGACAGACTTCTACCCGTATCCCCCCTTAAAGTTCATTTTGCAAGCCCCTAACCTAAACTAACCTAACCCTAAGCCTTATTTTATTGCTTCTAGTCAAATCATATTACCTAGATATATATTTTTTCCCCATGGTTAACATTTAGCGGGGATAGGGGTGGAAATCTTACCAAATATATTACATTCTTTAATACTCAGGCGGATTTTCTTCGCAACTGAGTTAATAAATTATCCGATACATTTTTCACCGTCCGCATATGAAACACAGTTTTATTTTCTTTCAATATTGTTTACAGTGAGATGTTAACTGCGTGTTCCATTCAGATGCACTTATTAACTCATCAATTTTGGGAGGTGTTTTCAAAGAGGTGGGGAAATGGCCAGGCAATAATATTCTTGGGTGGGGAAATGTTCAGGTGGGGAAATGGCAGATGGGGTAATGACTTGGTGGGGAAATGGCAGATGGGGTAATGACTTTGTGGGGAAAAGACCTGGTGGGATTTGCCCTACACCTGGATAGTCCAGTGGAAACATATAGAACATTATTAAACATCCCCCCAGACCTCCATCAGTGTTACGTTTAAGTTGAACCAGAATCGGTATTTACACTCTTCTTATATCCAGCTTCACAAAAGTCTGAAGGAATTCGAGTTAAAGATGTAATGACTACTGGTAAATGTGCATCAATTCATCCACGAAATGAATACAGTAAACTACCGTTTTAACGAACTCAATGTACAACCAGTTTTGTTCATTATAACCGTAGTTCGTTATAAGCATAGAATAGAATATTCAGCAAGTGTTCGGGACAAAAAATATACCGTTCGTCACAACCATGTTCGTTATAAACGTAGTTAATGTGCATCAATAATATTGCTTTCCATGTTATCAGAGAAATGGTGGCCTCTCCGTTATTCTGATGCAAGAGGTTTCTTGTATGGTGAAACTGTCATTGCATGAGAACGTACGGAATTACCTTACGGTTCTTTGCGAAAGAATCCGTTAGAAACAAATTGAGAAAATTCTGGATGAAAATTAGCGTGGTTACTGAAGAACTGAAGTTATCTATCACTGAAATTGTTATTACACATAATGGTAATCACATGTAAATGTATCCTGTGCTAATCTACACTTTCTGACTTACGTAATGTTCTTTTTATATTCAGATATAAATATTGAGTCAGCTCTTCCTTTGAAATGAGATGTGGCTCGGTGGAGATGAAAGCGCTTGTCTATGAAAGGATCAGTTTACTTCAAGCCCTAATTCTATCTGGTCTAAACTTTAATATATATATTGCTAACATTTGCAAATGCTATCAGCTTTAAATCGATGTTCATGTATGTTGAAATTTACAGCATGGTTTAAATGTATCGCAGAGATCTTTGCTAGAAGCGGATTGAGAAATCCTTCAAATATCAGTTTCGTTTTTCAAAAATGATCGTTCGACCACCTTACATGTTATTCCATAAATGCAATGCCAACTTTAAAAATGGTAAACATGTATTCGCTATGTATGCAAATGATATCGTTCCACCCCAAGATTATAAATTGTTTCAATAACAAAATTTAGAATTTAAAATGAATTGATCATGACTGAATGGTCATATATGGAATTAATATCTTTGATGATTTTAGCACAATCACGAATTACGTTCATCGTGACCAAGGCCAATTATTAGTTGTCATTGTTCAGAGTGTAATCTCATTTCGGAGCTGACCTTTCAAAGGATCTCTCTTGAGCTTTATCACAGCCGACTTCAATTGCGTGGGAAGTAAATCTGAATAATGCGCATATGGCTGTCTGCACTTTGATATTTCAAAATGCATTAACTCTACATATGAAAAGTGCAGACGGGGTGGGTGTATTCATTAACGTCAACGGCGGTAGGAAACGTCACCCTTCAACAAAGAGCTCGGCCTGAATTGCTGCTTGTTGTATATTTGTAGTAATTAAATAATTGCGGCTATTATACAAAGCCCTGCCTTGAATGCATTGTCGCTGGGCGGGCTACATAAGCATCCAGACACTATTAACGAAACCTTTTGTACTGAATATTCAGCTTAGCATTCTCAGTTCTTTCAAGTCGAAACAACAACAGATTTTTTTAATCATGGACATCAGATTGTAAGCTTAACGGCAAATTAAAATAGTTCTTAAACTTCTCAAAGGATTTTTTAGAATGTAGTCATTTCAAAATATCTGCACACCGAGTTCGGTATCATGAGTATATCATTATAAGAAGGGGCGGTGGGGTAGCCTAGTGGTTAAAGCGTTGGCTCGTCACGCCGCAGACCCGGGTTCGAATCCCCACATGGGTACAATGAGTGAAGCCCATTTCTGGTGTCCCCCGCCCTGATGTTGCTGGAATATTGCTAAAAGCGGCGTAAAGCCAAACTCAGTCAGTCAATATAAGAAGCTAACCGGTCTTTTGCAAATACTTGACCCACTGTGCTACCAATCTATCTAAACAGATACAGCCTGCAGTGCAAATAATGTTATTGATAATTTTGATGGTGTTCTATTTTCGGTGTAATAATATGTTCTGTGTACGTGTACAAGCTCATGACTGCAGTGAAGTGGATTACACTGCATATAGACATGTTGCCTGTCAGGTTTAACTACACACACAGTGGCGATCTCTGTAGGGCACCCGGCCACACTGTGAAGTTTCTGTGTACAATGTATGAAATATTCCTAGTGTAAAGTCCATTCTCATCGTGTGCAGTAAAAGGGTTACACATGCCTGCTGGGTGAGTCACTAGGGTCAGACTTGGACCCCGGGGGGTCGGACCAGCGTACAGCTACTGTGATTGTAGGGTAGAGTTAGCCGATACTATACGACTTCCAACATGCAACCTACACACCGCTGTATTCATCTGTCAACATTGTCAACATTGTCAACACACACACAGGCATGTGACCTGTGCCATTTACTGGAACTGATGGCGACGTTTATGTTTAAATGGGTCCCTGCAATTTTCACCAGTGACAGATTGTTTATTGTGATTGTCTCTGTTGTATATGTAGTATATTAGAGTACCTAAACACAGAAGGCTGCAATGACACGTTTGTTTAAACACATTAAATATTTTAAAACGTAAAACATGAATAATATGACTATGGATTAAACATATTTTATTCACAAAGTGAAACGCATCGGTGACAAGTTCTTACAACTTATTAAAACCCTCTCCAAGAATATTTACAGCAACAAATGACAGCACAGGCAATCATTAGAAACAAACACAGAGGGAGATTGGGAGCTAAGATGAAATATTATAAAACATAAGGTACGAAGAAAGAAACTACTGGAATTTTAGTTAAACATGATACACGAACCACTCCATCATAGTTCGATGGTTGGGCATGAACTTTTTATGTAAGTTGTGGAACGTTGTTTCAAACCGGTTTGCTGATCAGTGAAGGCAATGTTGAAAATCTACAAACTTAATACTTAGTCGGATGGCAGTGCTTGCATTAATTGCACCAAGGCGTATGCTGGATTATCGGTAGAAACAAAGGCAGTATAAAACACCGTAGTCTGTCTCAAAGTCCCTGAACCACATTATTTTCCCTACTGCCAAGCCCTCTCTGCAGTGCTAAAGCCCTAAACGAAGCAAGTCTAGATTTCCTCAGGTTCAGGTTCTGAATCTCTGGTCTCCCTGGGGCTCCTTCTCAATTTAAATGGGCTTGTTTGTTACTATCAAAATTATATATATTCAGAGACTAAGCATTAGTCTAAAAACACCGCTTCATTGACGGATGCATAAATCGTAGATATATAAGACTATCATGAAGCATGTTTTTTACAAAACGTGTCGTATTCAGCAACTCTACGAACACAAAATATCAGAAGAGAAAGGCAGTAAATAAATAATGTTTTTTCATTTTACTATTATTTATGATGACAGTATGTTCTTTCCCGAACACCTGGTGTCATCTTTGATCTTAAGTGATCTATTTATATGTTTTTATCGCTATCTTGCAGTTTATATCCAATTTAATCGGTTTCTGCGAATAACAATATCATCTGGGCTTGCCGATATGTTATATAAACGTTATTTGTCTTAACTAAAAGTACATATGAAATTATACCAGATACATGATATATGAAAGCTTGGGAGCCGGACATATGTCGCCACTGATATAGAACTATTGTATGAATATATGTCTGGCTAGAAATATGTTGTCTAGGTTTTCCCGAGAATGTATTCAAAATGAATGCCCGTAGTGAGATGAATGTCAACTGTACAGTGCACGCACGAGATCTGTCATCGTGTTGGGAAGCTAGTTCATTAAATCAATTTACGTGATAGTTATTTCATATATTTCCAGTTTGGCATGTATAATATTGAATATTAAATGCCATCAATGCATCCATAGAAGATTGTAATTCTTTACTTAATGTTGAACACTACTTGTCCTGTGACCTCCTTCCATATCAAAGGAAAGTTATGGCTATGTTCCGCTGTAACAACTTTAGATTAGCAGTGGAAACTTGTCGCCACACAAATAGACCCTATGATCAACGTCTCTGTCTTTACTGCCACTCTGTTGGCCTAAACTATGTTGAAGACGAGCTCCATGTCCTACTTATCTGTGACAAATATTCTGAAATAAGAAATAATTGTTTCACAACCCACCAGACCCACCCTCCAACAATTGAAACTTTTGTGCGTTTAATTACTTGCAACAACATACATTATCTAAAACCATTAACTACATTCCTCTCCACTGTATTAAAACTAAGAAGTAAACCCACTACTACAACTAATTGACCCTGTATTCCAATCGTTATCCTACATCCAGCATGTATGTATTCTTTATATTTGCTCTATGTTGTATTATTGGTCAATGGCCTACATTACTGAAATAAAATGTCTGTCTGTCTGGCTGGCTGGCTGGCTGGATGTAATGCGTTACAGTTAGTGACAGAAACGCGACCACTGCAGGCCATGTACACTGATGGTAGAGGCACATCAAAGAGAAACATTCGACACCCAAAACGACGATCTGTGAATGTTCCGGGTGACCCTCCTATGTGATAATATTTAGTTTTTGGCACTGTATATGTTTGTGAAGCAACAAATTTCAGGTGTCATTTAACATGTATAAGAGCGCAAATTTGCGTTTTACTATCTAAAGATGTTGTTTTTTCTTTCAGAGGTATAATCCTGCACGAAGAACCTGGACCAATGCCAAACTCCAAGAACTCCTAAAGACGTCCGTATTCTGGACTAACGTGATGAAAAGGTTCTCCAGAGTTGCAGTTGGTTGCTTTGGTTAAACACTTCATTTAACGAATATTTTAGAGAAAATATATATTGCCTTTCCCTTTTTATACAACTGACTTCGTAAGATTCATATGTTCTCTTTAAATTGTATGTTTTCGTACAACATGTTATGTTATTTGGCAAACAGACAGTTGCAAACTTCCCTTCTGAATTTATGGCTGTGGTTTAACGAACCATTAACGAATATCTTTGAGAAAATATATATTGCATTTTCCCTTTTTATACAACTGACTTCGTAAGATTCATATGTTCTGTTTAAACTGTATGTTTTCGTACAACATGTTATGTTATTTGGCAAACAGACAGTTGCAAACTTCCCTTCTGAATTTATGGCTGTGGTTTAACGAACCATTAACGAATATCTTTGAGAAAATATATATTGCATTTTCCCTTTTTATACAACTGACTTCGTAAGATTCATATGTTCTGTTTAAACTGTATGTTTTCGTATGTACAATATGTTATGTTAATGGGCAAAAAGACAAACTTTCACCCGATCATTTAAATTATCTGTTATCAATTATTTTTCTGAAAAAAGTTTCTACAGCGTGTCGCCTAAAAATGTAATAGAAAAACCTGTGAGGTGCCGAGGGCAGCAGTACCATGGCACTAGTAAATATTAATGATATACTTATCTAGTATATACATACATATTCATATCCTGCATCATGTCTTACACATGAAGCATCACGGGTGTCAATGCATTCACTTGGGGCAGAAATATGGTTATCATTAATATGCATAGATCAGTTGCAAGTACGCCCTGTGACATTTTTATAGTGTATGCTTCCATTATGTCACAGTGACCAGCCTATTCAATAAAAAAAATATTTCCTCGATCGATTTCCGGCGTTTCGTCTCTGAATATTTAGTTTGGGGTACTTTTTTTTATAGAATTATGTTTTACTTAACGAGGTATCCTTTTGATTTTAAAATATTAAGAGCATCTGCAAAACCAGCAATGGCAGATTAACTGTGGTATGTTGAAAAAGTCGAAACCAAAATCAGGCGTGATAAATTAAACAGATTCAGAGATACATGTAACTTATACGATTAAACTAGTTTCGTCATATGCCAGGCTGCCCGGTCGAAAATGTTCAGGGAACTATATTCATTACTCATTGAAAATATTGCATTTTTCGTAAATCTAAAAGATTTCACTGGCGGGATCGCGTGCTCGATGACAAGGTTGATCCATGACGTATTTTTATTTGCGTACATCGATGCTCATTATGTCAATCACTGCATTGCCTTGTCCAGATTCGATTATTTACAGCCCACTCTCATAGAGCTGGAATATTTTTCAATGTTAACAAAACTCACAGACATACATTGGGAACATACCATACGGATTAAAACAGTTTATCTGCACATCATCACTCACTCACTCACTCACGCACGCACGACCTACATACCACTGGCGTTGGATTACCTCAGTGGCCAAGGCGCTGGCCTCTTATCCCGAACAGAGCCGTGAAGGTCCGGGTTAGAATGAACCTTCAGTAACCCATGCTTGTCGTAAGAGGCGACTAACGGGTGGTCGGGTGGTCAGGCTCGCTGGCTTGGTTGCCACATGTCATCGCTTCCCAATTGCGCAGATCGATGCTCATGCTGTTGATCACTGGTTTGTCTGGTCCAGACTCGATTATTTACAGACTGCCGCCATATAGCTGGAATATTGCTGAGTGCGGCGTAAAACTAAACTCACTCACTCACTTAAACTGAACACAAGGGTCCTCTGGAGGTTCCTCCAAAGCATGATGCTATCTTCTTGTTTCAGCACCCGATGAAATGGGCTGGCTGTTGCTTAACAGATTACTCAATCACTAATAAAAAAATTTCATTTCACGTTTCACTGAAACCTTCCAAAACCATGCTTTCATATAAAGTTTGATAGAATTTAACAAAGCTACTGAATGATGAAGTACTCCAACTCGGAAAAATATTTCGAAGAAGAAACACTATCATCTATTGTATCCTTATATAAACGACGTGTATTCAGTGGAAGTGGTTAATGCCTCGACAGACTGCAATGAATGCAGGTGTTAGGTTAGTTAGCTCACAGTGTTGTCACATTTACCAGCACGACACCTACTTATTGACACAACCAACAACAGATGCCGATAGCTACTTGCCACAAGAGAGCATTAGTCCGCTGTTTATGGAGTCAGCATTATCGCTAAATCTCCGAGGTTGTCTCGGTCACATGATAAACTCAGCAACTGTTGCTAAATGTCAGCTTACACCAGAGTGAGGGAGTGAGTGAGGTGGTGTTACCAATTCTAACTGTATTTAATATATAACCCTCGGAATACCCTGGGTACACAGGTCGAAGACAATTACTACTTTAGGCTTGTCAGCTTGTTTTACGCCGCACTCAACAATTGCGCAGTTATATGACGGCTGTCCGTTAACAATCATGTGATTGACATCATGAGCACGTATGCATTTGGGGTACGTTGGCATGCATCAGCCACTTAAGCTAGCTTGACACCCGGTTTCGTTACCCTCGAGCTTTGTTGGGCGGGAGGATAGCCTAGTGGTTTCATAGTTCGCTCGTCATGCCGAATACCCGGGTTCGATTCCCAATATGGGTACAATGTTTGAGAATGCTGGTGTTCCTCATCGTGATATTGCTGGAATATTGCTAAAAGGGGCATAAAACCATACTCACTCACTCCTCCGAGCATTGTCCTGACAAACACAGAAACGTAACCGGAAGTAATCTAAATTTATGATCAGCGGATCCGGGCTGCTCATAAGGCCACTTACTACAAAAGCAGAAAGAGCACCACATTTATATTGTGTGTATGTGCGACAACATCCCGATCAAGCTCTTGACGTCCTTACTCGAGGTCACCTGAATCTGCCTCGTTTGCGAGTCACTTAAGAGATTGTCATTTACCTACTCAAACCACCCAAAGGATTTTAACTTTTGTCTTTTAGTTGTAGCCAAAGACTTCAGCTCATGAAACCAGCGGTCAAATTACACACCGGCGTCTAATCGGTCTAATGCAGAGAGGGCGTAATCGTTTTTTAAGACTTAAAAGATTAGCCTCCGTGCTTATTATACTGCTAACGTCATAGTCTGGGTCGTTCTAGTCTACAGCCAGATTTACATCCTTCTTCAATTTAAGCCAAATTACAAATTGTTCAAATTTGCAAATATAATGTATACAGCTGAATTGCCACAAGCAACACAGAGGTTTTTTGTGAGCATATATGTATGTATATGTGTGTGGGTGAGAGAGAGAGAGAGAGAGATGTGTGAGAGAGAGAGAGAGAGAGAGAGAGAGAGAGAGAGAGAGAGGCGTGTGTGACAACAAATACCTCTACTTGTTCCACGTTACGGTCAATTTAACCGTTGTACGAGACAATGTTTTTACACGTTGTTTATCCGGCTGTTGGTCGTGTATGCATGTTATAAATGTCGTGGGCCATATAATCTTAGCAACCGTTGCCTACTGCTCATCAAATAGAGGTCAAATATTTAATAAAAACAGCTCATTTTTTTAATTGCATATTTTTCCTTCTGTACCCCCTGTGCAGAGTTGGGGCGATTTCATATCTCGGTCAACCTCGTACACATTTCTACCAGTGTTGCTCCCTTGACTGCAAACAGAACCAAGACGTCTACTGATTCCACAAAAGACAATCTACACCATCAGGCGCATCACAAATATAAAAGCTGAATTCAAAATATGCATTGTATGTGATGAATATATTTCATCAACTGACATAGTTGTATAACAGTTATAAAACCCTGATTCATCATTCAAAATACAGCAACGTCTAATCCGGACTTCACCTTGAACCACACACAATATCAACAGCACTAGGGTGTTTCTTAGTCTGTTTTTGTGTCAGAATTTTATCATACTAAATTCAGATATTGAATTGAGTTAATCTAAACCAGTAATATGTACATTTGTCATAAGAATTTGAAGTGCATGCATGAATGCATGTGGAACCTGGTGTTTGTTTTTATGCATGGACATATTTACTTACATCCCGGTTGTGTCTCGACGAGCCAGCAGGCCCCTAGATGTCCTGTGACCCACATGTTGTATGACTCACCCACCAGGAACGAACAATTATCAATGTGTACAAAGATAAAGTTTGAATGGATCTGCAGTATTAGGCCTACGTGTGTTCATGGTCGGTGTGAAAGGTGTACGGGGACCTGTATACGGTGCAGGCCGTACCAGAGGACATTGAGTATCATTACACTGACTTATATACCTCCCAGACATGTCCAATCAGGTACTGAAGGTATACAGTGAATAAAATATGTCGGACTTATCGTGGAGAGGGTTACCACAAGGCACAGCTTAAACTTTACATCCATTTTTTGTGCATGTACGTAAGACATAAAAATACATTGCTTCGTAGATGATACTGCAGGTGTTCTAGAAGGTAAAGCACAGAACATGTTTCAATATCAACCAATAACAGCATCATTTGTTCATGTTCACATCTCTGGTGTTATTTTATTGTCCATTTCTCTTTTATGTTCACAGAAACATTGCTGGAAAGTAAATACATGTGTTTATCAATAATCAGATTTTTTCTCTGATAATATTTTCGCTACGAATAGGTATGCATCACGTATAACTATTGTTGCGGCAATATGCAATGCCCGTTCACTCCGATTACCAACTGCAGGTTGTAGAAGAGCATATGCACGAAGTTACATGCCTGCACGCATGCATATGGTGTGTGAACGGAGTGGTAGGTTATATATGTAGTAAAATACAATAAAATGTCTACATATTGTGTATAATATAGCAGATAACATTGCATATAAATGTCGTGGATATCCAGCAATGCACAACGCACCATGCATCATGCATAACCATTGCATTTGTGTATGCATCTGAACAGACAACGAAATTAAACCCATGACACAGTTGTCTGTGCAGAATGTTGACATGTTTACTTAAAATTCATATGTGCACAATTAAAATCAACGTATTCTTTGTCGTAATAACAAAGTATATAAGAAAGCTTGATTTAATTTTTCAATCCATTTTATTTCTTCCCATCATGCCAAGCTGCCAAGCACACACATATACACAACTTGCTTCTATCTCACCATGAAGGTCAACGAGTTAACTTCCTTTACGTACAGCACAACCTATCTGTACGATGGAGGTTGTGAAGGGTTGGACACCGGACATCTTGTCAGTACTGATAACGGATAACAAGAGCTCTACCAGCAAGTGCAAAGTGCCCTATACATTGTCTGTCCCAAATTGCTGTATACTTGTATACGTGCATCCCATAACAGTTGATATTTTCTCGGGGCGGTGGGGTAGCCTAGTGGTTAAAGCGTTGGCTCGTCACGTCGAAGACCCGGGTTCGAATCCCCACATGGGTACAATGTGTGAAGCCCATTTCTGGTGTCACCCGCCGTGTTGTTTCTGGAATATTGCTAAAAGCGGCGTAAAACCAAACTCACTCAGTCAGTGATATTTTCTCGTTATTT
The DNA here is from genome assembly GCF_003918875.1 of Haliotis rubra. Taxonomy (NCBI): domain Eukaryota; kingdom Metazoa; phylum Mollusca; class Gastropoda; order Lepetellida; family Haliotidae; genus Haliotis; species Haliotis rubra. The sequence continues at coordinate 1,418,972 of NW_025765514.1, read as the reverse complement.
CTCATAGTTCTTTGATGCGATTTGTACTGAAGACGTGTGGCGAGCACTGACAACGGTCAATACTATAGGGATTAGGGGAGGTTTCACCGACGTGTTCAAGTGATCACTAATACTTTAAGCATGTACATTGACACTTGCCTGTGGGCTTTGAAGCAGATAACGCTGGTATTAACCAATACGGATATCACAGTCTCTCAGTATGGGAGTCAGTACACACTGGCACGGGATTCATCAGGTGCATGTTATGTTGAGGACAGCTGAATGGAAGACCGTGGGTTTAAAGCATCAGAACATAATGACATGTACAAACCCATCGCTACAGCCTGTATGCATTACGTGATGTGTATATATACCTGTTTTATATTGACTGCGTACATATTCACTAGGGAATACGTGATGCATACAAAAAAATTCACCCGAATGTCTTCCGATGTCAGGTGGCGGTGGGGTAGTCTAGTTGTTAAAGCGTTGGCCCGTCACGCCGAAGACCCGGGTTCAAACCCCACATAGGTACAATGAGTGAAGCCCGTTTCTGGTGTCCCCCGTGATATTGCTGGAATATTGCTAAAAGCGGCGTAAAACCGAACTCAGTCAGTCAGTCTTCCTATGTCAAATATACTAGGCACATAAAGAAACTGTGCATACAAAAAATTAAAATAGAAATTTATCAAACCTGTGTAGACATATAAGGATTTAAACTTAGAGATTAGTGACATGTATCCAACATGCATGCACGTACCACGTTCCGTGACGTCAGTGGGTTCGTCCTTGAGACGTGCAATACGTTGTTGTACGTGCATTCCGGGAAAGAGAAACAGAGCAAATGAATGCCACACAATACTGTCACTTTGGAAAGCTCAACCCCTGCCCTTGCGATCGTTAAAAAAATTTAACGGCTATTGAAACGCATAGCATGCCAAGGCTCACGTCTGCACAACGTCATGAGGCCATTGGGATGGTCCGTGGGGAATGTCTCAACAACAAGTGGCTGCACATTTCCACTGCCACCGAAACACCATTTCTGCACTGGTGAGACGCTACCAGAACACAAATGACGTCATCGATCGGCCACGTTCTGGACGTCCACGTGTAACAACGCCAAGACAGGACATATGGATAAGGGTGACCCATCTTCGCCACAGGTTGCAGACTGCAGTGATGACTGCCCGAAGCATCCCAGGACTTGGCCGTATCCACCCCAACACAGTTCGACAACGTTTACGTCATCACGGGATCAGACCACGACGTCCCGCCATACGGCCTATCCTGACACAACGTCATCGACAAGTTTAAGCTCGTCGAATGTGGTGCCGAAATCATGTCCGCAGACCCTTGTTTGGTGGAGAAATGTTGTTTTTACAGATGAGTCGAGGTTTAACATTTCCCATAGTGATGGACGTCAACGTGCCTATAGACGCGTGGGAGAACGTTATGCACAGGCCTGTGTCTTGGAGAGGAATCGCTTTGGTGGTGGTTCCGTGATGATTTGGGGTGGAATAACAGCACGCCAAAGAACTCCTTTGGTGATTGTTCAGGGCAACTTAACTGGTGTGGGCTACAGGCATCAGATTCTTCGACCTGTGGCAATTCCTTTTCTGCAACGTCATGGCCCTGGGTTAACATTCCAACAGGACAATGCCCGCCCTCATACGGCAAGGGTTGCTATGGACTTCTTGCAACACCGCAACGTTGACTTACTGCCTTGGCCTGCAAATTCACCGGATCTCTCCCCGATAGAGCATGTTTGGGACGAGATGGATCGACGTCTACGCCGTCTTCCTCATCCGCCAGATAACGTCCTTGACCTTGCAACAGAACTTGAGAGAATCTGGCGTGACATCCCACAAGCCTTCCTTGCACGTTTGATAGGCTCTATGCGTCGTCGATGCACTGCTGTTCTCAATGCCGATGGTGGACGTACCCGTTATTGAGCTTGTGACATGGTCGTTTGACCCCTGTCCCGCTTGTGGACTCGTGACGTCATTGTGATTGACTTTTCAATTGAAATTCTCCCGACTTGTTATGGTCTCATGATCCCTCCATTAAAGTTTATATGTACCTTTGACATTGTTATCGTACTTATCAACTGGGATAATATTTTGACAATGCACAGTTTCTTTATGTGGCTAGTATATATCAACCCACGTTGATAAAAGTTCAAATGATAAACTCCGAGATTTTTATCAACGCTTGACTTTGATATATTTGATACTGAAATACACTCAGGCGAGTTTCAATTTATCCTCAAAATGATTCATCAGGCTCTTTCAGTTTGTAAACAGCGATAAAAAGTGTACTGAGTGTAAAAAAGTAGAGCTAACCAGACTCAGTAGCAGAGAGATCCATGACGCCATCTGACGTCAACGGTGACATCTGCAACGTAATGTGGTGCAACGAAAGGTCACTTGATATCACACAAGCGATATCTTCTATGAACCCAATTTGGGAACATAAAGCACTTTAATTTTCTTATTGATGAACTTAATCATTCGATGCTGCGATTTCGATTCGAGATAATGTTTAGGGCATTTAAATCTGAAGTTAACATTTAAACGCACATGATGAGTCTGAGAGGGTGCAGAGTCAAGCAACGTTGGTAAATTTTATGTTTAAATTTATATTGTTAAAAATACGAATTTCGTTATGGCGCAATATATACTCACAACCTAAATTCACATCAGTATGCTTTACAAGCATGCACTACAGGCACTGAAGAAACACTTCTAAAGAAACGCAGGCTATCTTGTTGAACTTGAAATACACTCCTTCAAGTTTCTCCCGTGTTTTTCCTAACATCTGATGCTACACATGATTTGAATATTCTTTTAACCGGAATTGCACTTAGTAACCTTCAAGGTGCATATCGTTATTTCAAAACGCCTACGGACAGCGGTTGAGGGAGCTACTTATTCAGGAATGTGGCCGTCAATCAGCGGTTTTCAATTCGAGGTGGTTGGCATAATTTGAAACCTGTTTGACCGATCGGTATCGAATATTGTCCTAATTTAATTAAGAATTGTTCATAATCATACTGTGATATGGGCTAATATGTTGTGCAGCATGTAACATCACATAATGCATGGTAGGCGACCACGACATGAACAGCTAAATCGTATTCTCAGCTCCCCGAGGAACATACATCGATGACGCAAATGTAAGTTCGACTCCTTGCTTGGGCTCATTCCGCATTGTTCAATTCATATGTAGATGAGGAGAAAAAAAACCTGGAAGATAGTAGAGGGTAGTGCATGACGTGTAAATATGTACTTACCCCGTGCCTGCATATAATCCGAACCTCAAACCAAGACAAATAGAACATGTGTTTAAGACCTACTCAACAGGGACATGTGTACAAAGGCCTTGGAATATCTCAACACCTGCATGAACGTCAGTAAGCTTCTCAACAGTGAACCTGCATGAACGTCAGTAAATATCGCAACAGTGAACCTGCATGAACGTCAGTAAATATCTCAACAGTGAACCTGCATGAACGTCAGCAAATATCTCAACAGTGATCCTGCATGAACGTCAGCAAATATCTCAACAGTGAACCTGCATGAACATCAGCAAATATCTCAACAGTGAACCTGCATGAACGTCAGTAAATATCTCAACAGTGAACCTGCATGAACGTCAGTAAATATCTCAACAGTGAACCTGCATGAACGTCAGCAAATATCTCAACAGTGAACCTGCATGAACATCAGCAAATATCTCAACAGTGATCCTGCATGAACGTCAGTAAATATCTCAACAGTGAACCTGCATGAACGTCAGTAAATATCTCAACAGTGAACCTGCATGAATATCAGTAAATATTTCAACAGTGAACCTGCATGAACATCAGTAAATATTTCAACAGTGATCCTGCATGAACGTCAATAAATATCTCAACGGTGATCCTGCATGAACGTCAATAAATATCTCAACAGTGAACCTGCATGAACGTCAGTAAATATCTCAACAGTGACCCTGCATGAACACCAATAAATATCTCAACAGTTCACCTGCATGAACACCAATAAATATCTCAACAGTTCACCTGCATGAACGTCAGTAAATATCTCAACAGTGATCCTGCATGGACGTCAGTAAATATCTCAACAGTGAACCTGCATGAACATCAGCAAATATCTCAACAGTGATCCTGCTTGAACATCAGCAAATATCTCAACAGTGAACCTGCATGAACATCAGCAAATATTTCAACAGTGAACCTGCATGAACATCAGTAAAAATTTCAACAGTGATCCTGCATGAACGTCAATAAATATCTCAACAGTGAACCTGCATGAACGTCAATAAATATCTCAACAGTGAACCTGCATGAACGTCAGTAAATATCTCAACAGTGAACCTGCATGAACGTCAGTAAATATCTCAACAGTGACCCTGCATGAACACCAATAAATATCTCAACAGTTCACCTGCATGAACGTCAGTAAATATCTCAACAGTGATCCTGCATGGACGTCAGTAAATATCTCAACAGTGATTCTGCATGAACATCAGCAAATATCTCAACAGTGATCCTGCTTGAACATCAGCAAATATCTCAACAGTGAACCTGCATGAACATCAGCAAATATTTCAACAGTGATCCTGCATGAACATCAGTAAATATTTCAACAGTGATCCTGCATGAACGTCAATAAATATCTCAACAGTGAACCTGCATGAACGTCAATAAATATCTCAACAGTGAACCTGCATGAACGTCAGTAAATATCTCAACAGTGAACCTGCATGAACGTCAGTAAATATCTCAACAGTGAACCTGCATGAACACCAATAAATATCTCAACAGTGAACCTGCATGAACGTCAGTAAATATCTCAACAGTGATCCTGCATGGACGTCAGTAAATATCTTAACAGTTCACCTGCATGAACGCCAGTAAATATCTCAACAGTGACCCTGCATGAACGTCAGTAAATATCTCAACGGTGATCCTACATGGACGTCTGTTAAGGTCTCTACAATATTCATGTGTTTGCACATTTCAACAGTGCAGTACAAACGGCATGTTAAATATACATCTCAATAGCGCTAAATCTAAAGTACAGTTAAACAGTATACAGTCCTTTTATTCATGTATAAATTATCAAGCAAACTATTGTCTACAAAAAGTAGGATTGGGTCTTCGACACTTTATGCAAGACTCAAGTGCACAAAGTCACACACTGACAGGTGTGTCATCAGACTCCAGCGACCCGTGAAGGTCCTGGCTGGAATGAACCTTCAGTAACCCATGCTTTTCGTAAGAGGCGACTAACGGGATCGGGTGGTCAGACTCGCTGGTTCGGTTGACACATGTCAACGGTTCCCAATTGCGCAGATCGATGCTCATGCTGCTGATCACTGGATTGTCTGGTCCAGACTCGATTATTTACAGACCGCTGCCATATAGCTGGAATATTGCTGAGTGCGGCGTAAAACTAAACTCACTCACTCACTCAGATTCGAGCAGTTACTGATGATGATAATGTTACAGATATCGGGGATATAACATGCATTAAACTCCTATAAGTCCCGTGACAACCACAGGCCACCGTGCTCAGTGTTTAAGTCTCCTTATCATTAAAAGGTTCATACAGTCTAGATATTATACACCCAGCACAGCTGAACCCAGACTACAGACTATTGTGATCCGAGTTATCTACAGTCTTTGTAAACTACCGAACAGACTTATACGTATCATTAATTGTTTTCAAATCAAACCATGCATGAAACTGTGTTAAATCCACCCGAGGTGACGCGGGTGCAGCTCAACGGAGTTGTTTCCAACACAAACAGCGGGGACGACGCAGTTTGGCTGAGATGGTAGAGAAAGACAATGAGCCTTGATATAACCCACTTGATATGTAAACATCGCGTCTTAACTCCTTGACAACGCTTACTTTACTACCAAACTACTTCAATATACTTAATGTGAACAGATAGACGGTGTCATTACAAAGTAAGTCAGACTCTGATGTTGAAGGTTATTTATGGGAAATATGTTGTCAGCAGCTGAACAGATCTAGTAGCTCAAATTCTAACCAGTTTTAAAGTAAAAGCAATGAATTATGTTTTCAGTTTTCGTAAATTTTAGTGAGATGATCACAGTTAATGTATTAATGAATTTTTCACGTATAACTATACATCGTCTTCTGATGTTCGTAAAGACACTCATTTCTAATTGTTTTAATGCAACGTGGAAAGATGGAATTTTTTATGATAGGTGAAGCAATATGTTACAGAAGTGAGTGAGTTTAGTTTTACGCCGCTTTAAGCAATATTCCAGCAATATCACGGCGGAGGACCCCAGAAATGGGCTTCACACATTGTACCCATGTGGGGAATCGAACCCGGGTTATTCAGCGTGACGAGTGAACGCTTTAACCACTAGGCTGCCTCACCGCCCCTACCTTACCCCGGACAGTTTTGTTCTTTAATTGTTAGTTTGGAACAGCAATGGGAAACCTGTTTGAAGTGGCAATACGTATTAGTTTTGTAGAGTGGTAGAAAACATATTTTATGAAAAGGATACCATTGTTTGGTACGTTTTCGCTCAGTTATATTTGAAGAAGTGTGACTCGGGCTTGTCTGCTTGTTGACATCAGGAAAGAAAAAAACTATACATGAATATTGGATGGGATCTAACCTGTCGAATAACCCAGGCCCTGTTCATACTGTATGAAGTATTAAGTGTTTACAAATGCAACTGCATCCATGGGTAACGTTGGTTGGTGTGTAACATTGCCCAAGCAGTGTATATTTGTGTAACCGTACTTGCTCGCTTCTTGATTTTGGGGCACATGAATTAACAAGAAGATTATGTATATGAGCAGCTTTTCTAAGTTGCTTTATGAAAAATGTTCTTATTGGCATAAAGGGGTGGTGGATATTTTCTTACGTATCTTTGAAATTGGAGTTAACTTGTATTTGTAATTAAATTTATCAATTCTAAGTGTTTGCATGAATAACTGTCTTATGGCATTTCTTGACACGTGAACACCTTGTTTTGTGTTTTGTATTTATGTATTTAACGTCAAAGTCAGCCATTTTCAGTTTTAAGATATCGTCATGTGCCCGACGGAACCAGAACCAAACAGACGGTGTCCGATACTACCAGCAACGTCCTACGACGTCGCTTCACGACGACACACATTCAAACATGTCATAGTCTCGACAGTCGATCCAGGTCAGTTACCTGTACGACCAGAAGTTAAGGTTTGAGGACTCGTTCTACTACTGATGCTTTCCCATATCACAAGCTACGCATGTCACATGACGCAGCTACAAATCTACGCAAAGGATTTGTTCGTACAAAGTACATAGCACGTTAATTTATTTTTGAGCAGATATCGTTTTACATGACTTCTTCTGCTAGTGTAAATACACTCTAGACGTAATGATGCTTTCACACGAACCGTTTGCGCTCTACAAGTAAATATACTTATCTGTGCACATATACTTACATAAGAATAGGCAGGCATGTGAACATGGTAATAGACACTTTCTGACCTCTCTACAACTGAAAAGAACGCTTCCCTATTCATTTTGAAATTTTGATCCAACTCTGCCTAGTACAAAGATCAATCACAAGAATTTACCTCTAGAACATTCTTCCCTATGACAAACAGCTTCTGTTAAATATACTGATGTATATCTGTAAGTACATGTGTACTCATAAGCATACCTGTTCAGTGGATGTTAGTACACGTGTACCTGTTGAAATAATACTGTTTACGTACATGATGACTGCTTTCGTATGTGGGCGTTGTTGTGAGCATAGTGAATAGGAGCGATGTAATAGAAAACTTTTTACCCCATAAGCAAAATGTATTTTCCTAGTTGATATGCTAGTGTAGGTTTGCACACATGTATGAACTGATGATTGTGAATCGAATATAAGACTATTCAGAAACCAAATATACTCATTGTAGAGATGGCATTTTATGTATACATAATCACTTCAAATGTCATTACACAATTACATTAGTCTCTAAAGTTTGTAATCGTATAAAAAGGAATATGCTATTATGATTTAATCAGTTTAAATCACGGTCATTTCAGCTCTTCTTTTTAAATCAGTACACCTTTAAGGTTCGTCGTTGTTTTGCTGAGGACAGTGACAAACAGAAAGCCATAGGAACTATGAGTCATCTGGCGGTAGTGTTACCAACCCCGGTCATGTACCAGCCATATGAACATATACTTCTTATTTATCATTGTCGTCGTTGAGTCGTTGCTGTTGACGAGCGCTGACTTAGGAAAACATAAAAGCATGGAAGAATGCGTTAAATTCATTTTTTAAATCAAATGTCTTAAAAATAAACTACGAATAGGCGATTTTAAACTCGTACAATGGTTTCAGATGAAATATTGCATTTCTAAACGATATACAATCCTGATCTAAAATAAAATCCTGATTTTCCTTTTCAGGTGGTAAGACAACCGAACGTTGTTGCTATTGGCAACACTAGTATTACGGCACTAAGTCGGCTCACAAACAACATGCACATTAATTTGTGGATGTCTATTTACAGGTGTAGTTTAAATATCTGTAAGTTATGGCCTTGGTATTTATTTAGTCCACATGAAAAATCGTTGATCCATTTGCAGTATATGTTGTAAATACTTACACATGATCAAACTTACACACATATCAACACAAGCAGGGTTCCTCAGCAGAATGGTATCTGATGAATCTGGTTCATGATTACACGTCGCCATGGTAGTCTACGGGTGTGACTATTGACATTATTTGTGTGTAAGTATCATCACTGTAATGTAGAGGAAAATATGAAGGTTTTCATCAAATAAAACGTAGCTTATATGTCTACAATCTATTCTGACATGTTCTTCCTAACGTTTGATGTACCTCTTACCCCTACATCCCCAACCACCCCCACATCCCTCCCCACACATATTTACTCACACAATGCGACACACAGAGTGAGTGAGTTTAGATTTAGCCACTTTTAGCAATATTCCAGCAACATCACGGCGGGGGACACCATGCATGAGCTTCACACGAGACACGCAGAGACGCACGCTATGATTAATACACACAGACACATTCCCACGACATATTTCTTTTGACTGGTGTTTGGTTGATTCTTTTGGACAGGTGTTTTGTAGCCTTTATATAAATTTGCAGTTTGACAAACATTATCTTACTTCTGACGCCATAATAGAAGTAGATGTTACGGCGATCAAATCAGTACAGTCTACAGCTGCAATTCTAAAAGTCTGGGGTTATTCCCACATTTAAATTAACAGCATTAATTTTGAGAAATTTAATTTAATCAGTTTCTTCAAACAGCCAACAACACATACATGTGAGTTATATGGTTGCGTTCTGTATGCATTGTTGTTAACTCACATCCTATAGTGAAGCTTCTGTGGATGTCGCCATAACAGTAAATAGTAGTGATAGAGATCATTTGTAAAATCAGAGTCGACTGTACGCTTACGAGTGAGTGAGTGAGTGACTTTAGTTTTACGCCGCTTTTAGCAATATTCCAGCAATATCACGGCGGGGGACACCAGAAATGGGCTTAACACATTGTACCCATGTGGGGAATCGAACCCGGGTCTTTGGCGTGACGAGCGAACGCCTTAACCACTAGGCTACCTCACCGCCCCTTGTACGCTTACGACTACACTCAGGTATGTGTTTATATATGTAATGAAATACTGGGAATTGTTCGGGAAATGGTAAGAGCATTTAGTCACACCGGTGAAACTAATCATAAACACACGCAAAGGCGAGCCCCAGGGTATACAGCACATCAACCAATACTCCAAACAAACTTCCTCATTTATTTTAAACATACAAATATAGGCTGCTCCGGGTTAAAACTTGCGTTGGAATCTGTGTGATTTCAGATATAAACAACGTCTTGAGTTAGCAACATCAAGCATAGTCATCTGTGGGTAATGTTGGGCTTGTATGTTTAGGTTTGGTTTTGGAAGTCGGTCTTCCAACTCTCTTGAACCTAACTTCTTTGAGAGACATTTAGAAACTGCTTGCGTGTGTGTGAGGGTATGAGTCACGATGTCAAGGGGAACATACCAAGGCCTATCAAGCCATCATGGCAGTGACTGTAGACACTGGTCGCCAACAGGTAAAGGTCTGCTGGACACCGACACCTCCACACGCAATCTGGCCGTAACTGACACGCGCGTGCATTGACCTGTGTCCACTCTGTGGCTATTCTAAAGCACGCTCTTTGTCTGTATGCTTTGTTGGACAATACAAATATTTGCACAGTATCATATCCGTCACTTTACACGGGAAGCTGGGCGAGATTTAATGATATCACCGAAGTGCAAATGTCCTCACTGTTGTAACATATGATGCTCAGTGTTACAGAGGTATGTGGTCCTGTGTATTGAGCTCAGGCCACAAATCAGTTGGAGTTAAGCAGCGGTGGGCGCGGAGAGTCATTGGACGGGTGGCCGTGTGTTAATTATTACAGTTCTTCGTTACTACTGTACTGCATATATAATATTACAGAAGCAAAACACGTATTATCAAATAAAGATTATCTGATATGTGGAACACAGATGGTACCATAGAGAGTCCTTGGATGGGTGATCGTGTTTAGCAGCTCGACTCCTGAGAGTTTCTAGAACTTCAGTCCTGCCCCACAACGAAGCACATGTGATACATGTGGTCTCACTTTAGGTAAGTGAGTTTCTTCAAAATTGCCTCTGTTGACCCAGCAGAAAATGGGTACCCGGTGAAACAACTCGTGAGACTGTTAACCTTGTAGCGCCAAACAGGCAGCTTGGGTTATCCGGGTAATAATGATCAGATTGTGCGCTTATCTAGCAGGATATCTAGCCTGGATAAGGCGCGTTATAAATATTCTCATTATTATTACACAGAGGACCCAAGGCAGAGGACCCAACGCATAGAATCTGACACAGACAACCTCACACAGAGGACCCAACGCATAGAATCTGACACAGACAACCTCACACAGAGGACCCAACACATAGAATCTGACACAGACAACCTCACACAGAGGACCCAACGCATAGAGTCTGACACAGACAACCTCACACAGAGGACCCAACGCATAGAATCTGACACAGACAACCTCACACAGAGGACCCAACGCATAGAATCTGACACAGACAACCTCACACAGAGGACCCAACGCATAGAATCTGACACAGACAACCTCACACAGAGGACCCAACGCATAGAATATGATGCAGAGGACCCAGCACATAGAGTCTCACACAGAGGACCACACGCAGAGGACCCAGCACATAGAGTCTCACACAGAGGACCACACGCAGAGGGCCCAACACATAGGGTCTCTCACAGAGGACCACACGCAGAGGGCCCAACACATAGAGTCTCACACAGAGGACCACACGCAGAGGACCCAGCACATAGAGTCTCAGACAGAGGACCACACGCAGAGAACCCAGCACATAGAGTCTCACACAGAGGACCACACGCAGAGGACCCAACACATAGAGTCTCACACAGAGGACCACACGCAGAGGGCCCAACACACATAATCTGACACAAATGTCCTCACATAGAGGGCTTGAATTTGCACAAGTATTTAAGGTTAAAATTAATAGTTTAAATGATAATTTCTATAAAATGATAATAACAGACTGAGGTGTACTGTCCGCTTACCTAAACTTGCGACACGGAGGATAGAATTACTATACATCCATGGACTCAGCATTCAATACAGCCTCGGAGCAAGGCTAATGGAGGGCCTAACACAGACGTTCTGAGGATGAAGACATTTGAGAGGTTTTGACACATACAGAGGACCTCACAAAGAGGATCTAATGAAAATGACTCTCACAGAAGACCTAATGTAAGGACCTGACACAGAAGACCTTATGACGATGACCTGATACAGATACCCTGATGCCGAGAACACGACATAGGGAACCAAAGGTTGAAGTCTTAATATAGGTGATCCATAATACAACGTGTTCCATAAGCGGTGTGAACTCGACACTAAGGAGTGAGTGAGTATGGTTTTATGCCGCTTTTAGCAATATTCCAGCAATATCACGGCGGGGGACACCAGAAATGGACTTCACACATTGTGCCCATGTGGGGAATCGAACCCGGGTCTTCGGCGTGACGAGCGAACGCTTTATCCACTAGGCTACCTCAACGCCCCGTGATACTAAGGAACCCGTTAATACAGAAACAGCTCCATCTAAAATTAAATAAACTGCACAGATATATTATATAAACTTCGTTTCTAACGAACAATGCTTGTAACGAACTGGTGGATATAACGTCAAAGTTCGATACAACCGTCAATGCGACGCCTCAAAGTTCGATACAACCGCCAATGGGACGCGTCAAAGTTCGATACAACCGTCAGTGGGACGCGTCAAAGTTCGATACAACCGTCAATGCGACGCCTCAAAGTTCGATACAACCGTCAATGGGACGCGTCAAAGTTCGATACAACCGTCAGTGGGACGCGTCAAAGTTCGATACAACCGTCAGTGGGACGCGTCAAAGTTCGATACAACCGTCAGTGGGACGCGCCAAACTTCGATACAACCGTCAGTGGGACGCGCCAAAGTTCGATACAACCGTCAGTGCGACGCGTCAAAGTTCGATACAACCGCCAATGGGACGCGTCAAAGTTCGATACAACCGTCAGTGGGACGCGTCAAAGTTCGATACAACCGTCAATGCGACGCGTCAAAGTTCGATACAACCGTCAGTGGGACGCGTCAAAGTTCGATACAACCGTCATTGCGACACGCCTAAGTTACATACAACGGTGTTTCATTGTATACTAGGCACATAAAGAAACTGTGCATACAAAAATTTAAAATAGAAATTTATCAAACCTGTGTAGACACATAAGGATTTAAAGTCAGAGATGAGTGACATGTATCCAACATGCATGCACGTGCCACGTTCCGCGACGTCAGTGGGTTCGTCCTTGAGACGTGAAATACGTTGTTGTACGTGCATTCCGGGAAAGAGAAACAGAGCAAATGAATGCCACACAATACTGTCACTTTGGAAAGCTCAACCCCTGCCCTTGCGATCGTTCAAAAACTTAAACGGCTATTGAAACGCATAGCATGCCAAGGCTCACGTCTGCACAACGTCATGAGGCCATTGGGATGGTCCGTGGCGAATGTCTCAACAACAAGTGGCTGCACATTTCCACTGCACTGGAACACCATTTCTGCACTGGTGAGACGCTACCTGAACACAAATTCTGGACGTCCACGTTCTGGACGTCCACGTGTAACAACGCCAAGACAGGACAGATGGATAAGGGTGACCCATCTTCGCCACAGGTTTCAGACTGCAGTGATGACTGCCCAAACCATCCCAGGACTTGGCCGTATCCACCCCAACACAGTTCGACAACGTTTACGTCATCACGGGATCAGACCACGACGTCCCGCCATACGGCCTATCCTGACACAACGTCATCGACAAGCTCGTCGAATGTGGTGCCGAAATCATGTCCGCAGACCCTTGTTTTGGTGGAGAAATGTTGTTTTTACAGATGAGTCCAGGTTTAACATTTCCCATAGTGATGGACGTCAACGTGCCTATAGACGCGTGGGAGAACGTTATGCACAGGCCTGTGTCTTGGAGAGGAATCGCTTTGGTGGTGGTTCCGTGATGATTTGGGGTGGAATAACAGCACGCCAAAGAACTCCTTTGGTGATTGTTCAGGGCAACTTAACTGGTGTGGGCTACAGGGATCAGATTCTTCGACCTGTGGCAATTCCTTTTCTGCAACGTCATGGCCCTGGGTTAACATTCCAACAGGACAATGCCCGCCCAGATGCGGCAAGGGTTGCTATGGATTTCTTGCAACACCACAACGTTGACTTACTGCCTTGGCCTGCAAATTCACCAGATCTCTCCCCGATAGAGCATGTTTGGGACCAGATAGATCGACGTCTACGCCGTCTTCCTCATCCGCTTGATAACGTCCTTGACCTTGCAACAGAACTTGAGAGAATCTGGCGTGACATCCCACAAGCCTTCCTTGCACGTTTGATAGGCTCTATGCGTCGTCGATGCACTGCTGTTCTCAATGCCGATGGTGGACATACCCGTTATTGAGCTTGTGACATGGTCGTTTGACCCCTGTCCCGCTTGTGGACTCGTGACGTCATTGTGATTGACTTTTCAATTGAAATTCTCCCGACTTGTTATGGTCTCATGATCCTTCCATTAAAGTTAATATGTCCCTTTGACATTGTTATCGTACTTATCAACTGGGATAATATTTTGACAATGCACAGTTTCTTTATGTGGCTAGTATATATTAAAGAATAGAGGATATTATTGTGCACTTAATCCGTATCTGAGTTATTCACCACAGGCCCTCGTGTCTTTGCGACAAGATTTTATAAAATATATACTAAAATTTGAGATGACCCCCGACTCGAAATGCTTCACAGTATAATACATTATGATGTATTGTAATGTGAAGCATTTCGAGTCGGGGGTCATCTCAAAAACAATATTTGTTTAATCATTAATCCTCGCAAAGACACGAGGGCCTGTGTTAGTCACCCCTTCCGAAATAAATGGCCAGACCAAGCTTACAAAGAAGGATTTGTATAAAAAGCAACCGTCATTAAAATGTCAAGACGAATTCCTTTATGATGAAATGTGAAGCCCTCAGTACAAAGTTCACATTGGCAGTGTCGTATTTCTTTATAACAGCGGCGTAATTATATACGGAGATGTTTGAAACTAGTATTGTTTGTAGACAAGACCCCTGGAAGACATGGTATATTTTGTCTGAGTTCGTTTCATAGATCTCAAATAAACATGAACGAGATACATTTGTATATGCTTTAAGCCGGCTTACAAAGTCCAGTAGCCATCATCTGCTGGAACAGGATTCATTCGGTGTAAACAGCAAAATGACACCCGGTGTTCGTGAAGAGGGTAAACATCACCTAAAGTCTCTACTGACAACAGGGTTCCTTGTATGATCTCAGCCATATCACAAGCAACGGTTTATGAATCTCTCTGAGGTCGTCTTGGTAGCAGGTGTTCGCGATAATGTGCGAATCATGCCCCCAGGGTGGTACCAGTCACAAACACATGCAAAGCTATCGGAATTATTTCTGTTCCTGATGTTCACACAGTTTGGAAATTTCCTCCAAATGTCTACCATAAACAATTTTGATAGCTTTCATTTCAACCCTGTTGAAATTTTTTAAGCAAGACGTGTATGGCGCTCTTTTGAATCTTCGTAAAAGGGCATGCTCGACTATATGAAAGTTGTAAAATGTAGGCACCAAAGACGGGAGCAGCAAGAATATTGCTCTTCATAGAGTGACAGCTGACTGTCAGAGAGTGTCTATCTTCCATCTTGTCACAGAATCGTGGATAGGATCTCGCCACTCTTTACACATATGGGGCGGTGGGGTAGCCTAGTGGTTAAAGTGTTTGCTCGTGACGCCGAACACCCAGGTTCGATTCCCCACATAGGTACAATGTATAAAGCCCATTTCTGGTGTCCCGCTCTGTGATAGTGCTGGAATATTGCTAAAAAGCAGCGTAAAACTAAACTCACTCACTCATCTTACGCATAGATCCAAGTATGACACAGACAAGGCGATTCAATTGGTCTTCTTAATTTCTAAATCAGGCATGAAACCAGTAGAAGGATTTACATCTTGGAAAAAAATTCGGATTAGCAAAATCTCAGTGCCATGTTGCATGCCTAATAACCTTAAACATATTACAGTATATAATATCATGGAATTAACACACAGTCGAGTCTTACAGTGAACATACAGTTATACTATTGCTGAGCGCGGCGTTAAACAAACACATGCTTATAACATAGTCAGAATTGTACCTCGACTTTTAGCTTAAATTTCATATGGATGTAGAAAGGGTTTTGATGCGTTTACTAAAATCATTCATTACAAACATATATAAAGAGCCAATGCCACTAATCACGAAATACTTATGGTGTCAATATGTTATGACAAAATGAGGCCACTTTGTCGCAAAGCAGGTCACTTTACAAAAAAAGTCACAAAACAGGCAAAAATTGAACTCAATATAAAATGTTGCAGCACTGCTTCGAATAAAGATATTATGTTTGTGATAAGTAAAATTTCCAAAACAAAATAACACTTGTTTTGTAATTATTTATTAATGGATTTCTGTCGCAGTCATAGAGAATAGCTGTTTTGCATTCCTGCACCTTAAACAAATATGCAGAATGTTGTATGTACTTTTCCAATGTTGTGTCGGTAGTTCCCCATCTGTCTCCGTCATGAAGTAAAATTGGTTGTATTTTACAATCCAATATCTCGTAGAGCGTATCAGGAGGTAGCGTTGTAAATCGGCCACCTCTTGATAGGGTATCTGCAAAGTACATCGTATACTCTCTGGAAATATATTTCTGCATAAAAACCATATTTCTAGGTATTTGAATTTTTTAGATCTAACAACACATTATTTACAATCGCATCTCGGCCACCTTTCTTGAGCTGTTGGAAATAGATAGAAAAATATGGCCACATCATCATGAAATAAAGACGCACTCACGCACACAGACACATACATATACATATATATTGGACGCAGAAAGATCTCCTTTTCAGTCTGCCACGACAAACTGTAAAAAGCGACCTGTTGCCATGGTGATGTTCTGATCAGTGTCACTGCCAACGGCATTAATGCAATAAGAAATGTCGTGTCCAATTTGTGTAGCTCATGACGGTGGCTCATTAATTCCTCTCTAAATAAAAACCAGCATTGCGCACCTCCACAGCGTTAAGGGGAGCCGGGCGTGAATATGCAGGTACAATTACATCGGATTTCACCCGGGCATCAAAAGTCACTTACACTAGTAAACACTCAGACGTTCGAGTTCACAACAAACTCCGATTTTACTTGCAAATGGATTCTGATAACAGGTATTTTCACCTGTCACTTCCCCACCAGTGAAGCAAGACAAATGATTTGTTCTATCAGGCGAGATTCGCATACCTGGGCGATGAGTCTCACCTGTGCTTCTAGAGTGGCTGCCGTGGGAATATATACACACATACATATACCACAGCGATCACCTGTAGCAAACAATAGACAAAGGATAATGGCATGTTGTGCTTTATGTACCTGCCAATCGATGTTGATCTTAAAAGTACAGAAGGAAGCTATCGTCTTGTGAGATAGGACATACCTATTGTGTAGTGATAGGAACAGGAGTTTTATTTACTTCTAAAAGCGTTCATTCTATCACGTTGAAGTAATTGGCCTACCTCCGTGGACTCCACAAGTTGAATGTATGTGGCATGTCTTAAAGAACGCTGTGTTGGCCTACCTCCGTGGACTCCACTAGTTGAATGTATGTGGTATGTCTTAAAGAACGCTGTGTTGGCCTACCTCCGTGGACTCCACAAGTTGAATGTATGTGGTATGTCTTAAAGAACGCTGTGTTGGCCTACCTCCGTGGACTCCACTAGTTGAATGTATGTGGTATGTCTTAAAGGACGCTGTGTTGGCCTACCTCAATGGACTCCACTAGTTGAATGTATGTGGTATGTCTTAAATGACGCTGTGTTGGCCTACCTCTGTGGACTCCACTAGTTGAATGTATGTGGTATGTCTTAAAGGACGCTGTGTTGTTTATATAGTATCAGGAATTCTGAAAATAAACTTATTGGATAAAAGTCCAGCGCAGGTTAAAAACAAGTTGATCTTTCCTGGATAACAACGCGCACGTAAATCAAATACTTTATTGAGGCGAAAGATACACATGTCTGTCTTAACAACTAACATCATAAAGAACAATACCATCATCATCATCATCATCATCATCATCATCATCATCATCATCATCATCATAGATATTAGGTTTGATTGAATGCAGGCTTCTCCTCTATGCATGCACTGTAATCATATTACATTTTGAGAGAGCAATGTCTATGAGATTCTTGCTGAACTAACCATGTCATCGAAACAACTAGTAAAGCAACGTGTTTACTACACGACTCAAACTATCGTGTATCGCCGCATCCACAGAACTATCTGCAGTATATACTGATGTAAAGTGGAGAGGAGGATGGTCGACAGTGTATTAGTGAATGTATGCGGCTATTTGCATTATTATAAACAGGAAGGGACAACTGAATTCCAACTATTTGCGACATTTCGTTTGTTGCCTACGGCCAAACTGAAACTCTTGCGTCATAATCATGTTTTCTTATTGATCATGATATGATTGGAGGAATGAGCCTTGACTTTGTCGGTCAGCAAAAACAGTAAACACAAATTTAGATGTTTTAGCGCGTGAATCATAAATATGTTAAGCAAATGAATAATATATATATTGACAAATGCACGTGTTGCCTAGTCGCATAATGCGCGCAGCTCGCTAGGAAAATGGTGTCTTTTGAACTTGCCAGAGATCTTTAATGAGGGGTTTGAATCCCTGATAATATTATTAAGGGGAATTTGTCTCCATCAAAGTGGCAAATGCCCACCATGGTTTCCCATCATCACCACCACCACCAGCTGATACCCACGACATCACCGAAACACGTACACCATAGTCACTCACTCACTCATCTACAATGACGACATCAAACAGAGGTTCCCATCTATAATATATCTCCCTTTTCAAAAACCATCACAAATGACCACCACCTATAGGATTCCATTCCTATGTTGTCTCTCGTTATACAAACATAATATCTTCTTTGAGTGGCATTTTAGAACCTGGAAAGTACAATATAGACAGACTTTATGGATAACAACTCACGAAATATAGAAGTTGTTATCCATAAAGTTTGTCTTTATTGTACAAACAGAATAACCATATTATATGAAGTTGTAATTATGCATGTGTTCTTAAAAATGTTAAATATTGAAATAATAATTGAATATTAAAGTAGCTTTTACATCATGAGCTATTTAAGTGACAAGATAGAAGACGTAAAGGAATGCTCGAAAATGAAAAATACGAGATGAGGGAAACAAAGAAGATGTTCAAGCACTATAAACATATTTCACAAACAGTTTATTTTGAATGCGAATATTATCAATAACGTAACCATACGTTTATCGTTGCTTAAACATTATGGAACTACATGTATCGAAGTATCAATTCGTATACATAATTCACATAAAATATCTACACGTCCTAATAAACATCCCCGTCGTCTAAAACATGCCTCATTCACTCCTTAAACAACGTTCATCACCCGGACATATCCCGCTCGAATAAAACAATATACATTACTTTTGACCATATATAGTTACGGATGCCACCTCCTAACGAAATGCTTCCTTGAACCAGTCGTACATGTCATTCATATTTTTGACGTTGGCACGTTTCCGCTGATGTCATTTTCATAAAGTGCATATGTGTCTTAGAGGCATTTTCCTTCTGTGACGGAGGCCATGCTACTCCACAAGTGACGTCATTGGTCAAGTACGTGAGTGGCAGCCACATTTGGCCAAGGCCGTCAGTGACACGAGGACGTTCGTCTGCAAAAATCGACATGGCTACAGGTGCATATACTGTCACCTAATGCTCTTCTATGGCGTCACGAATAACAAGGGAACGTTTTACATTTTATCATCAGTCACAAGATCAGATACATTGCTTTTAGCAATGGAATATAATATATATTGTTGGTTATCATCAGTCACAAGATCAGATACATTGCTTTTAGCAATGGAATATAATATATATTGTTGGTTACGTTTAATTTTTTTACTAGGTGCCGTTAACTTTAAATTGCTGATGCCGTTCTATGTGCGGTCTTAGTTTGTTAACATTGCTGGGTTGTTTTAATAAACTATCTTTTGTTGGTATAGATACGTGCGTCGTAAATTTGATATAAACTTCGCTGATTCATGTTATTATTTTGTATATTTGTAATCGACAGAATGAAACAAAGCAAAACCTTCAAAGTCATATTGAATTCACACTTGCTAGGTAGTTATATTTCAACGGTTCCTATGGATTTCCATAGCAACGTTGACAGGAAACCTGTCAGATGTTTTGTTTGACAGTTTGTTAAAAACCTTTTATGGAACAGAAGTGATGCAGGACAGAAGAGGTCCCAGCAATCCCATGCTGGCCAAGGGAACTGTCTAAAACAGAGTCGTGTATTTACAATGGTTTTTTAACCCTGGTTTGTCGTGGCTCACGTACAGAGTCCAGTAAAGTTCCATTCTGTTCCGTTCCGTTCCGTTACCCTTCCTCTATGTTCTGTTCGGTTCCTGTCCGTTCTGTTCGGTTCCTCTCCGTTCCGTTCCGCTGTCATTGGGCTGATTAAAGACGGTGCTGATCGTCGCCTATGTGTTCTCAGCTACTGTATACTCCAATTTCATTATTTAAAATCTATCGTGTTATTGCCAATATTTAGCTAACTGTAACCTAAAACAACATTACCACTGTCAAATTATCTATTATCGCATCTCCATGACGATAAACATGTGTGTGAAATTAGCAGAATAACATGGAGATATGTTATGTACACCCAAGTCATTCACTCACCTACAATGACGACATGTAACAGAGGCTCCGATCTATGATATGTAAATGACCAAATGAAAAGGTTTCTCTTCAAAAACCATCAGAAATAAACACTACCGATTTGGATTATTTCCCTATGTTGTCTCTCGTTACACAAACAGAACAACCCTATGGTATGAAGTTGTAATTATGCATATGTTCTTAAAATTGTGAAATATTGAAGAAATAATTGAGTATTAGAGCAGTTTCTACACCTGGAGCTATTTAACTAGTGACAAGATAGAAGATGTCAAAGAATGTTCGTCAATGGAAAATACGAGATGAGGGATACGAGAAAGATGTTTTGGTTCGACCAGACAATCCAGTGATCAACAGCATGGGCATCGATCTATGCAATTGGGATATGAACGAAGAAGATGTGCATACACGGAACTGCGCAAACATGTTTCTCAAACAGTTTATTTGAACGCGAATAGTACCCATAACTTAACCAAACGTTTACTGTTGTTTAAACATTTATATAAATACATATTCATCTTGGTATCAGTTCGTATACATTATTCACATAATTGACATTTCCTCATATAAATCCCCCTCGTCTAAATAGAAGCGACAAGACCCTTTCCATATCCATAAGAGATATCTGCTAAACCAGAGTCGATTGTACAATTGTGACTTTGTCATGAGTATATATTTGTTT
Source organism: Haliotis rubra (assembly GCF_003918875.1). Taxonomy (NCBI): domain Eukaryota; kingdom Metazoa; phylum Mollusca; class Gastropoda; order Lepetellida; family Haliotidae; genus Haliotis; species Haliotis rubra. Next base: position 1,397,771 of record NW_025765514.1, on the reverse strand, counting down.
CAACAACATTACAGCTGTACGATGTTGTTTGTACACGAATCGAGTCTGGACCAGACAAAAGACTCCTTAAACAACGTTCATCACCCTGACATATCCCGCCTCGATAAAAACAGTACACTACTTTTGACCATATATAGTTACGGATGCCACCTCCTAACGAAATGCTTCCTTGAACCAGTCGTGCTTGTCATTCATGTTTTTGACGTTGGCACGTTTCCGGTGACGTAATTTTCATGAAGTGCATATGTGTCTTAGAGGCATGTTCCTTCTGTGACGGAGGCCATGCTACTTCACAAGTGACGATATTGGTCAAGTACGTGAGTGGCAGCCACATTTGGTCAAGGCCGTCAGTGACACGAGGACGTTCATCTGCAAAAACCGACAGCCCTAATTATACCTATACTGTCCCATAATGCACTTCCATGACGTCACGAATAACAAGGGAACGTTATATCATGTAAAATGATATACTTTGTATTCAAACAATGTATAGATTCTAAAAAATACATAAATAGAGGATATTAGACATTCTATACACAAAGAACTTAGTTAAGCACCCCCTGACATATCTCACGATTGAATGAGCCCCGGTCTTAACCCTTTGAAACATATCTAGGACATGATTGGTCGTCGTGTGCAACAAAGGGATCCTCCTGTACGGAACCTGGCCCAATTGGAAGCCGCTTTACACGAGGAATGGCATAGACTGCCCCCCTTCAGAGGATCAGGAGGCTGACAGGGGGTATGAGGAGGAGTGTGCTGGCTGTCATACAGTCACACGGAGGTTACACTCGGTATTGACCTTGAATCGTGTAAGACACGCAAACTGACATTTTGAATGTTCACATTCACCAATAAATTCAACATTAAACATTTCAGCCATACTTGTATAGATATGGTTTTGCATGAAAATCAGTGAGTTCTTTTTAAAGGAGCAATTATCATCATGAAATCAACATGGATTCCAATTATTTTGTCGTTTTATATGACTCAAAGGATCATACGGGTCAGAAAAACTATGTTTTTCCATCGTGGTCACCACGAGAAGTATTATGTACGTGTTGAAAACCTATCATTGTTGTAAAAATACAGGGGTAGCTTAATTACGCTCTTTGTGTATATATGAAACAGGATGTTTATTTCATGGATTGATCCGATAAAATCCATATCTTCATCAGCTGTGCATCCTCCGGTCATTTAATCAGTCAGATCAGATACATTGTTTTTAGCAATGGAACATATACGTTGTTGTTTTTGTTTACGTTTGTACTTTTTAGATGAGATACCGTTAACTTTAAATAGTATACACGGCTAATGCCGTTATATGAGGGGTCCTATTTTATTAATATTGCTGATCATGAGTCGCTTTAAAAAATACTATCTTTTGTTGCTATAGATACAAGGTCGTTAATTTGATATAAGCTTCGTTGGATCATGTTATTATGTTCTATATTTTTAATCTATAGCATGAAACAAAACAAAAAACAACCTTCAAAGCCATATTGAATTCCGATTGCTAGGTCTGTATATTTCAACGGTTACTATGGATTTCCATAGCAACGTTGACAGGAAACCTGTCAGATGTTTTGCTTGACAGTTTGATAATCCTTTTTTGGAACAGTGATGCAGGACAGAAGAGGTAATTACAAGACCATGCTGGCCAAGGGAACAATGGGTGTTTAACCCTGGTATGTCGTGGCTCACGTACAGAGGCCAATAATTTTCCATTCTGTTCAATTCCGTTCCGTTCCCTTCCTTTCCTCTAGTTTCTGTTCGGTTCCTCTCCGTTCCTCTCCGTTCTGTATGGTTCCGTTCCGTTCCGTTCCGCTGTCACTTGGCTGATTAAGGACGGTGTTGATCGTCGCATATGCGTTCACAACTACTTTGTACTCCAATTTCATTACTTATAATCTATCGTGTTATTGCGAATATTTAGCTAACTGTGACGTAAAACAACATTAATTTGTCAATTATCTGTCAATGCATCTCCATGACGATAAACAGAGTATGTGAAATTATCAGAATAGCATGGAGATGTAATATGTTGGGTAATGGAGGGTGGGTGCATCCAGTTCGTGTTAAATACGGCTCCGAGGCTTGAAAAGCAGTCATGACCTTTATACAATTTATCCTTGAGTTGGTATCATACCACTGACATGTTACAGGATAACAGAAAATGTGTGGGAACATTTCCAGAGGTATTAAGAAACTTGCAGTAAAAGGAGCGTCCACTGCACGATTTCATATCGTATTCAACCTGTGAAAATCCGGGTAAGAATTGATCTTCAGTAACCCATGCTTGTCGAAAGAGGCGACTAACGGGATCGGGTGGTCAGGCTCGCTGACTTGGTTAACATAATGTCATCATATCCCAATTGCACAGAGCGATGTTCATGTTGTTGATCACTGGATTGCCTGGTCCAGACTCGATTATTTACAGATCGCCGCCATATAGCTTGAATACTGCTGAGTGTGGCGTTAAACAACTAACCAAATCATATCATATTCATGTGTCTATTGATCACTGTCAAATAATGATGACACCAGGTGTTCATGCAAGAATGGTCAGCGTGTCCGCCACCGGCTATCTCATCCGTCACAGATAAAACAAGACCTCTCTTGACAAAACGCAATGTTTATTGTTGCATCGTTTGTCGTTATATTGTTTGATGCGCATAAGCACTCGTAAATCGGTGGTCTCCAGAACCAGGCAACATCACGGATCCTTCCACTGACCTCATTGATATCAGCTGGACATCTGTTGACGGTTTCATAGCAAACACATCCCATCCATTAATACTGACCTCATTTCAAACTATTCCTGTCGAGCCTAATAATCAAGCTTACAGTCTATAAAAATAAATATATACAAAAGCCCAACTAAACGTTAATGCACCACTGTGGGCTACGGGGACTGCTTTTTGTATGTTTTGGTATTTTTAGAGGGTACTATACTTTGCGACACCCGATATCACGTCTACGGTATTTATGTGATTAACAACATAAAGTGTTTCAATCAGGAATGTCACAACCATTTCTTATGTCTGTTTACAGGTATCATTTTCCTCAGGCAATATGGCCGACATTCACACACTGACCCTCAACAATCGGTCTCACACTAATTTGGGTAATAATCTGACAAGCAAAATTCGGTTGGTATGTCCATTCTGAAGTTCTGATGTAACCCGTACTGACAACCAGCAATGCCGTTCGTGATCCTACAAATTCAAAATTGCCAGTATCATTGTACTCAGTTGTACAAATGTACAATTATTCCATATTTGTGTACTTTGGAATCAGAATTTGAACGAAGATAAATTTCACCCTACCGACCTAGGTTGAAAAAGCCCATAGGTGATTAGAAACAAGGGTTATTTTAGGTGGGCTCTTTATAAACAACATTTAACTGTAGATTCCAAAGACGTGTGAAATAAACTGTTTTTGAAACATCTACAAAGGCCGATGTTGAGTGACCAGTGGAACAAAGGTGATGGGAATGTAATGATTGTGATTGACACATTACAATATTAAGTTAAAATGGCCGTCCTGTCTGACGTATTCATTCTAAAAATCAGTTTTTCGTGAACAGCTAAATGCTGGCCATGACGCCTGAAGTAGCAAATTAAGCAGAAAGTATTAGACTTTGAAAAGAGGGTAGACATAAAAGTATTGTATAATTGACGAACAAGCCGAGGCCATCAGGATGACACTGGCATCTAATCCAGGTGGTGAAAAAACAAATGTACTTTGACTTTAATAATCAGCTTCACTCTTTCGCATTATGGCATGATACACAAACAGTCTTAAATCGTAATTGTATTATGTAAAACCTGTCATTCTCTCTTAAGTTAGGTACCAACGATGCACTGCACAAAATGAGAATTTTACTCCCGCTTCTCTGTGCGAGACGTTTCGCAAAGCTTCAGTTCCGTGTAACGGTATCTCAGTCTAAAATTATTACGCTTTTCTATTTCCTCAGTTCGACTTTTATTGTTAACAATATAGCGGGTCAAAATCATTACAGCTTTGCAAAACACCCTTTCAACATTTCCTCTCAGCATTTCTTCAGTTCAACGTAACATTTTCATGTTACGACACAACGGGCCCACATCAATAGCTTGGCAGTACTCGGAGGGTCGCATGCCTAAATTATTACAGTTCTTCGTTACTACTGTACTGCATATATAATATTACAGAAGCAAAACACGTATTATCTAATAAAGATTATCTGATATTTGGAACACAGATGGTTCCACAGAAAGTCCTTGGATGAGTGATCGTGTTTGGCAGCTCGACTCCTGAGAGTTTCTAGGACTTCAGTCCTGCCCAACAACGAAGCACATGTGATACATATGTTCTCACCCTAGGCAAGTGAGTTTGTTCAAAATTGCCTCTATTCACCCAGCAGAAAATAGGTATCTGATGAAATAAGTCACTATTAACCTTCTAGCGCCTCAAAAGGCAGCTTGGGTTATACGGGGTAATACTAGAAGAGCTTTGAGCATATCCCTTTGATGTTGAAAGGCGCCAAAGAAATGGCCTATTATTATTATTATTATAGCTATTATTATAACCTTCCAGGGTATGGGATTAAAGCAGTTACTGATGGTTATCCTCATTTGCATATGCATCTGGTGGGCGTGTCGCATCGATAACACTATTATCTTCACGAGGTACACAATATAACAGTACAGAAGCACTACTTGACACAAACACTATTATTACCTGATTACATTACAGTATTTGTAAACTGCAGGACAAAAGAAAGTATTCACCTGAAAATAGTGTACAATAGTGCACTGTGACATTCCGACCCCTGTGAGACGCCAAACTTGTCTCTAGGGTAATAGTTAATAGTTTAAATGATAATTTCTTAAAAATATAAATATCCCTCTAATAGACTGGCGTCCTTAGACCACAGGCAAACTGTAGCGCAAATAGGGTTGCGCAACAAAGAGAAATTGACCAGTCTTCGTATATGCGAGCAATGCTCGCTTCGCTCGCATATAGAAAGACTGGTAATTTTTCTCTCTGTTGCGCAGCCCTATTTGCGCTACAGTTTGCCTGTGCTTAGACATATCTAGACTTGCCTCTTTAAAAGCTAGAGTTACTATACATCCATTTGCTTAGCTTTCACTGCAGCCTCGAAGCAAGGCTAACGTCATGCATACATCACCTGCTTTGAGATACTCACTGAGATTTTGTTTGACATCATACAGATGTAATATCCATATCATATGCCCACCATCTGAAAAACATTCTGTTTTGTGTCATGATAGTGACCATCAAACACGGGGGGTATACTTTCTTCTGCCCCGTAGTTGAGATGCATCAAAGTACTAATTAATATTCAACAACATAAGGGCAAAGTTCAATCCTGAGTAGAGACCGTCAAACCACAAGAAAGTCCAATTTGGAAATTGAAACAATATCGTGAGTGTAGTTTTACGCCGCTTTTAACAATATTCCAGCAATATCACGGCGGGGGACACCAGAAATGGGCTTCACACATTGCACCCATGTGGGGAATCGAACCCGGTCTTCGGCGTGACGAGCCAACGCTTTAACCACCAGGCTACCCCACCGCCCCTAAAGCAGTACGATCACGAACGAACAAATATAATGAAATGATAATAACAGTAGTTATGGCAACAGTGATCATTACATTAATCTAACGGCAATTCTGGTCACGCTTCAAAAACATACCTTGGATGTATCTCCAGACTAAGGTATTGATATATGAGATCCTTTAACACAGCACAACCCCCCTAATATCCACGAAATCAAACATAAATGGGTATGTCTTTAAAAGCGGACGGTTTTCCACTACTGTAACAATTGTTTGTCATTGCTGAAAATATTATTCCTTCTGGCGGGAGTGGCTTTTTTTTTTTTGTAATAAATATTACCATTACACTACTCCTATACTGTACACTCTCCACTGGCTTCCAGTCGAGTTCCGGATCAAGTTTAAACTCTTATGCCTTGTTTTCTGCTGTCTCACTGGAACTGCGCCTTCCTATCTATCCACCCTTCTAACCGTGTACACGCCTTCCCGATCTCTTCGCTCACAGGATAAGAACTTGCTTGTTGTACCCAAAGTAAAGACAGTGCAGTATGGAAACAGGTCCTTTGTCCACGCAGGATCAATGGCCTGGAACAGTCTCCCACAGAGTCTCAGAGACTGTTGTGACTTTCATACCTTTAAATCCAATCTAAAAACACACATGTTCAAGATAGCCTTGAACTGTAGCTCTTTGCCTTACTTGCATTTTTATTTGTGCGCTTTGAGCATGCATAAGCATGGATATATGCGCGTTACAAATATGCTATTGTTATTATTATTATATACTATATTTCGTGATTCTAATTTTAGCGGTGAGAACTTTAAAGTCACTTAAATCTAAGACACAAAACGCACACCACTTAAGAATGGCACAATCTTGACAGGGCACAAATCGAAGATCCATATTTTCACATCCCCCGGCTGGCGTTGCTTCCCTCTCGTCCCAGTCAGCGCATGAATGTACGGGAACCAGTCTGTCTTCGGACTCGTACCGACAGTCACAAACTTGCTATTATTGTACGTGCGCTTCAGCCAACTATTATCTCGGCTTCACCTCCGATCTCTCGCTGTCCGATTTCCAAACCCTGGGACATTAAGTGAGTGAGTGAGTTTGGTTTAACGCCGCTTTTAGCAATATTCCAGCAATATCACCGCGTGGGACACCAGAAATGGGCTTCACACATTGTACCCATGTGGGGAATCGAACCCGGGACTCGGCGTGACGAGCGAACGCTTTAACCTCTATTCTACCCCACCACCCTCGTCGTTAAAGACAGTTACTGCTTAAGTTCGATTTGAAAACCCACATAACCCGTGTTGACCAAGGTATAACCAAAGTTAAAATTAGTTGACATAATTGAAATGATTTACGCCAAAGATGACCTAAGTTGACCTACTGCCTGAACCCCTGGGTGCGGCACTCTGGTTGAAAGCCTTCAGTTGATTTCGACGTTGTGAGGTGAGGTGAGGTGAAATTGGGTTTAACGTCGTGCTTGAGAATATTTCGCTCATATGACGACGTGCATGCGTGTGTATGTGTATGTGCGGCTGCTTGTACTAGCCCAGACTGAAGCTGGTTTTATAGTGCTAGCTCACTGAGATACCACGCCGCAGTGAAGCATGAATACCCCACTCAGACACATTATACTGACTCCGAGCCGATCAGTCTTTGTTGTATCCATTAATGCCGAGCGCCAGGCAGGGACCAACAAGTACCATATTTTAACGTCTTTTGGTATGACGCGGTCGGGGATCGAACCCGCGACCTTCCGCTCTCCGGGCGGACGCTCTAACCACTACACCACAGAGGCGGTGATTTCGACGTTGTAGCTTATTAGGTTGATATATTGATTCAGTCATGAATCAAGCATTTTAATGAATAATTAAATACATGTAGGTATTGACAGTGTGCATGTATTCTGATCTGCGTCAGCGAAATGTGACTCTCGATTAATGATATAAATACTTTAAAATCAATAATGTTGGTGTTGATTTTACATCCCTGTTCGATGTTCCACGCCTAGTTATAAACATTCGTACATGCTGTATCAATGCACATGGCTGTTATATTTCCCCATTTCCTGGCAGCCGTTTTAGATTGTATCTAAGACTGCATTTTATGTACATGTCCATAGTTATACTTGCTTTACACTTCGTAACTCATTTCTTTTAGATTTTCAATACATAATTATGCACAAAACTATTTTAATAACAGTTTACCTGAAATCAAGTTCAACGAAAGTAGAATGTCTTAGGCCATCGATTACCAAAACTCGAAATTAATTAACCATATAATTATCTCCGGAAAAATATATATCTAAATTTCTAACATTAAAAAGGTAAAACACTAATCTTTTTTTTAAAAATTGAAAACACATGTATCTGGTTGAAACATTCTTGGCAAGTAAAATAACCCAATAAAGTCTTTACTTTAAAATGGCTTGATCTATGTGACCGATTCAGCTGAAATGTAATAGGTTTGAATTAAGCATCCTAAACACACGATCATTAAGACTTATAAAGACTGCCTTTGCCCACACTGCATATCCTATGTTTTCTGTAGAGTGATAATATCTAATTTTACATACATTTTGTATGCAATTGGCCCTGTATCGATTGACACAAAGAAATTAAGAAATACAACTCCAGATGAACCTTGTTAAACCTGGCTGCCTGAATGGTGTCTGTCTTTCGGTTACTGGGATCACTCCAATAATAACCGAACTGTGGAACTGTGTATATATCGTACTGCGCAGATGACACACGAATCAAGTCTTACTTCTCATGATAACAAGAGCAGTTCATTCCAGTCAGAAGCCAAAGATGTCGATACGATAAGCGTTTCATTTTGCAGATATGTTTATAAACTACAGGTGAGGAAGGCTGTCCAGAGCATTCAGTGTTGTTTAGAGCATGCCTTTCTCCCTGAACACATACGCATTAATTTCGTGACGCATTTCAGGCCAGACCCTCGCATTAAATTCGTGACGCATTAATTTCATGATTTCAGTACGCAGACACGCACGCACGCACGTGCAGGCATCTTTCATTCATTCCAGATCTAATCTGTTACGCAGCCTGATATGCAACCAATATGCAAGATTATATTAACATGATATAATACGGTATATATTTGTGTCTGATAGCCCAATGTTCTGTCATCACTAATCGTTTTGTAGATCATGTTTTCCTTTCAACACTATCTCTCAGTTCACAATAGTCATTACATGATAATGTATACCATATTTTGTAATCGTAACAGTACATTCCTAACTCTTTTGAACCGCCTCCGTGGTGTAGTGGTTAGAGCGTCCGCCCGGAGAGCGGAAGGTCGCGGGTTCGATCCCTGACCGCGTCATACCAAAAGACGTTAAAATATGGTACTTGTTGGTCCCTGCCTGGCGCTCGGCATTAATGGGTACATCAAGGACTGGTTTGCTCGGAGTCAGTATAATGGTTCTGAGTGGGGTATTCATGCTTCACTGCGGCATGGTATCTCAGTGGGCTAGCACTATAAAACAAGCTTAAGTCTGGGCTAGTACAAGCAGCCGCACATACACATACACACGCATGCATGTCGTCATATGAGCACAATATTCTTAACCACGACGTTAAACCAAATTTCACCTCACCTAACTCTTATGATGTAGGAAATCTTACGAAATACTTTAATTTGAGCACTGTTACGAGGATGCATTATGATGTATTTCGCACCTGATATATTAATTTTGTAGTTATTGATTAATATCATAAGTTCAAAACGTGATGTAGCGCTACGACTGTCGTAAGTCTGTGTTACAGTATAGGAGGCACGACAGCTGTAACGCTATGACAACTTTGTGAAACGAGACCCAGGTACTGACTTCCACATTTAAGCAGCAATAATATCATTCCTCAATTAACAGGAATCTCTATTGTTGTTCCGGTGACGTGCGAAATGTGGTATGACGTGGGGTCTGATAGCTTGGTCGATGTAGCGCACCGCTGTGATGCCACCTCCTCTCCCTGGACCAAGGTTCTGGAACACCACAGGACCCACTCTCTGGTTCAGGCCTATTCCACCCCATACCATGATGCTTGCACCTCCCCACGAGTCTCTTTCCATAACACATCGAGTAACGCTGACCACGTCGTCGCCATATTTTTGTTCCGCCATCTGCAGTTGATACGCAGTACCGACCCTCATCTGTGAAGAGAACAGTTCTCCATTGCCTGTATCGACAGTTTTGGTGTAGGGCAAACTGTAGACGCCGATGATGAGGGGTGAGGATAGGTCCACGGTAAGGTCGACGGCAATGGAGGTTCCCGCTGTTAAGACGTCGGCGTACTGTATCAGTACTGATTGGTCTTCCGTGTGTTCCCGAGCGAGCTGTTTCGGATACCTGCATGAAGGGATTCTGTACATGCTGTCGCACATCATGGCGGTCTTGTCGTCTTGAGGTCACCCTTGGTCTGCCAGTACGGGGGCGATCATTTGTGGTGTTGGTGGCCCGGAAACGTTGCTGCAGCCTGTAGATGGTCCGAACGTTGACCTGGAAGTGATTGGCAACGGCTTGTGCAATGTTGCCAGCTTCAAGTCTTCCTAGCGCCTGGTTCCTCTGGGCTGTCGTGAGTCGCGGCATCCTGCTGACGTTGTAATGTGAATGTTTCAACCAGGTTTGGGGGTGCATTTTATAGGGCTGGTCCTTGTGAACAGCACGTGCAGCATAAGTTGCATGAAAAACATGGAGAATGCCGTACCATCTCCGAGATCAGGTTGCGTTTTTGAGACCATTTCCTGGGTTCTATTCCGAGTTTGAGAAGGAATGTCTTTGTTCAGGTAAAATTGGAAATGTTGTTAAAATTATACAATCAAAACATTAAATGAGTTTACAGTTATCCGTGTTTCTGCGTAGGAAAATTCCAAACTGACGTTTCTTTTGCTGTTTAGTATATATTATTATTTACTGTCAACATCAACAATGAATTCTGTCATAAGAGCAGCAGCTTGCCATGATTGCCACGAATATTCATTTTGTTTTGTTTTTCTCCTATTGTAGTCACAGAATTAACAATACACATTTGCTGGCTAAGTACATACATAATTGAGTCAAGAACATCAATAACTAATGGATCTGACATGAGTTGTAAGCCACACGTTTCATTGCATGATCGTAACGTGATGGAAACAGCCGAAACTTCAAACATAGCATGACAGTTAAGCTTTATTCTTCAAGATTAAAATATTTTGATTATAATCTCTCGTTATTGAACTTAAAACTTTTCATGTGTTTAGCATTCTTCATCATCCTTTATCAACACTGGGTTTATCCCAAATGAAACTCGTTGTCACTTTCAAAGATACGTGTTTCATTGACAAGGTATCGCAAGAATATGAGAACCAAATGGCTTTATGTTGAACAATCTTATGTCAACTGAAGTAACACTACCTATCTGGGATCCGTGTATGTATGCGTGTGTGTGTGTGTGTATGTATGCGTGTGTATGTACGCGTGTGTGTCTCCGTGTGAGTGTCTGTGTTTGCTTGTGTATGGTCATTCGAAATTGAACATGGGGATATTTCGTTAGTAAATGAAGATGTTCCTACAAAACCTTTTGATAAACCTTGCGATGAATATTTACAATGCATGTCCACACTGTTGAATAGATTTTAAATTAGTAAATATTTGTTATCTGCAATCTACATGGTAACACTGCATTCTTTATAACATTATGATTGAAACAATGTTTAGTTTAGTTTCTTCAAATCTGGAAGGGACAAATCTTGAAGATGTTTTGAGATTTAGATTTGTTTGACCAGGACTGCAACTGACCCCTCAAACTGGACCTTGTCGCGACTCAACACAGTCTACTCTCTTCCAAATCAACAACAATATTTATGGTTGTAATACTACCAGTATATTCATCAGCATTAGCGGGAATGTAATATTATGACAGGAAACGAGGAGAGGTATTTCCGACCACGTGACGGGCTGGTCCGAGTCTCACAGTTCCTGAATCATATTGGTCGCCAAGCCCTTCTGTAATGCCAAAACATTTATTTGAGGCAAGTCTAGATTTTCCTCATGTTCTGAAACTTCCATCTCACTGGGGCTCCTTTTCAATTTAAGTGGAATTATTTGTTGCATTAAAATCATATAATTAAAGAGACTGATCGTAAGTCTATACTGTTCTGTGCAGCCAATTTACACTCACCGTTTTATGGACCAGCCAGCAACCCTATCACAGTGTTTTCCTGTCAGGCACTTTGTGGAAAACAATACCAAGCAACACCGGATGTCCGTCTCGTGGCTCATGTCGTGGATTGCTGCTGATGTAGTTGTCAGGGAATTGTCACTGTCGATGCCCAATATGTGTCATTAGTCGTGGCCACAACAAAACTGCTGTTAGCATCATGTTAATAATGGTAATTTTGCTATACTGATTATCAAATTATACAAATTTAAAAACCTATACGTTTCATCAAATGAAAGGTTGTTTTCATTTTCATATTTTCTGAAATTCGCACAAGCATCGAGAATCACGCCAAAATATCTATTGAATCGTGATTTTTTTCTGTTATTCTTCTGGGCCAGAAGCACTCTGATAGAATCCCTTCCCAGATAGATACACTATACTGACTGACTGACTGACTGAGTTTGGTTTTACGCCGCTTTTAGCAATATTCCAGCAACATCACGGCGGGGGACACCAGAAATGGGCTTCACACATTGTTCCCATGTAGGGATTCGAACCCGGGTCTTCGGCGTGACGAGCCAACGCTTTAACCATTAGGCTACCCCACCGCCCCAGATACACTATACACCGTCAGTGCTTTTCAATTCCTGCTTCCATTCTTTGACATAAGTTGGGGCTTAAACCTAAACATCCAATAACCCGTTAATCGTCAGATGATCACCCATTCAGTCTCATGAGGATGCGACTATCCACTGGCCCAAAATCCATACTCTTCTGGCATTATATTGAAATTGAGGAGGACATCCATCAAGATCAGTTGTTGGACGTGAGAATGAAAAGATCGCTTAAGACACAACAGTGTACCAGTAACTAGGACACTCTCATCCTCTTACATCTAATACGACAGTCAAGACGACGGGCAATCCGATGGGTGATGAACAATGCCGACCATTGTATATTCTGGGAGAAGTGCTTGAGAGAAAGCTGAGGAGTCAAAGCAATGGCACCCAAAAGCACCAATACCACGCGCTTCACTATCTAGATTTAGGAAGTCACTCTCTATATACTGTTATGACTTAATGCATTAAGTAAATTACATGGGGAGAAAGGCTATATTTAACGTTAATCCAATATTCGCGATCATGTAAAATTTGGTTAACACTGGGATTTTTGCCAAACTACATTTTTGACAATGTGATGATTTTAATGCCGTTGGAATGATATATAGTACATCTTTAGTTTTCCTGGCCACTTATTTGAAGCCCTGACATTTGGTTAATACGTTCTCTGTCGCACCATGTTCGAAGTCGTATATCGTGGTGGTATCACAACATCCGATTGAAGAAGATGAACGACCCAACTGGTGATGTCCTGTTTGTGATTATGACGACCGAGCATGTTTATCAAGGATCGATTAGCGGACGGTTACTACCGTTTGCATCAATACTGGTACTATTGAGACAAGCTACATCAGCACTCGTGTAAGATACTGTTGCTAGATGCTGTAAACAAATGTCCCCAAGTGTTGCACACAAGTGTCCTTACGCATCTGTTGTAGACAAGTGTCCTTCCTCAAGTGTTGCACACAAGTGTCCTTCCTCAAGTGTTGCACACAAGTGTCCTTACGCATCTGTTGTAGACAATTGTCCTTCCTCAAGTGTTGCACACAAGTGTCCTTACGCATCTGTTGTAGACAATTGTCCTTCCTCAAGTGTTGCACACAAGTGTCCTTACGCATCTTTTGTAGACAAGTGTCCTTCCTCAAGTGTCGCACACAAGTGTTCTTCCTCAAGTTTTGCACGTAAGTGTCCTTACGCATCTGTTGTAGACAGGTGTCTCTACTCATGTACTAGTATTGAAGTATTTCACATTGATCTCAGTTAAAGGTTCTGCTGTCACGGACATTAGTAAGTAACATACCGGAACACTCAAATAATGTCCAAATGTCTTCATCCTGGAGTTATCAATGAAATAAGATATTACCTGTATTGTAAAACAACGTCGGAAACTCCCTAACGACATCGGATGTGACAGAAGTCCCCGTCGCTCGCAACCTTGGTGGACATGAAGGTGGTCACTGTTCCTCCCAGTGTGGCAATGTTCTTGTCCATGCATACATCAATTACAATGAACACATGTCAAAACATAGTCATACATTAGAGCGGAATATATAATAGTATACATAATTCGATTTATAATGTTTCTATTCATGAAGTATGTTTTTGTTGGAACGTTTTGGCAATTCAGAATTAGTAGATAAACGTATTTTAAAACTAGCTGCGTGGCCCGTAAACTGTTTCGATAATAACAGCTGGCACACGACAGACTAATGGACCAAAACCATATTCCGCTGCTGATTAATATTTCATGCCATTAGACATATTTCCTCTGATGCTAGCTTCCGATGGAACAGCCGCGGGTGGACTCAGAACATCAACGTTGGAATCAATACGTGTTGGGATACTTCATAACACTGCGCTGTCTTCAGCAAACAGGGGTCAATTTCATCGTTTGTGATTTACCTTCACACACTTTCAACACAGGGACGGTTGCAGCATGGAAGAAGGAACCTATTGTGTTTTCGGTTTACACACAATCTTCTTTGACGCAAAAGTCTATGATGTTGTACGCTAATTTTTGAGGCGATATAAGTTTTATTCTCCATCGGCATGGTTCCGTATATTTCAAGTTGAGATTCCAGGTATGTCAACCAACAGTGGTTCCAGTTGGATCTTATTCCTGCAGTGCTTTCAACTGGTTGTTTTGAACAAGTAGGATGGCAGTTTTGTGAAATGTTTCCAGGCTGTTAAACTGTGAGGACGTCATTAATGTGGAATACTTACATTCATTAATGTGGAATACTTACATTCATTTATGTGGAATATTAACAAAAGAATGTTAAACGTAACAAAGATATGCAATGCAGTATCAACAGGATCTCATCTGTGTGGAACATAAAAGACGCTCACATGAGAGAACTTCGTTCACATAAGATGCTTTCATGAAGGAACTTTGGTGAATCATTCGCCAAACATGGACTTGGTCCTGGTATAAAATCCTTCTTAACTGGAAAATTATTGAAAACATTGAAATGAAACTAAAACCTTTACATGATAGACGTTTGAGAAATGTATAAAACTGTTCCATCAAGAAGATCGATGATTTCTTAAAGTAACATTCAAGAAAAAGGCTCTTAAGAGGAACATGATATTGAATGGTGTGACCCTTCCGGAACTATCCCTGTGAGTCTGGTGTTATGAGAAAAGTCTGGAATACCATGACGTGTTTGTGTCCTCGTGTGTGACCATTCCGTTCAGGATGTCTGAGCGTGGATACCTGTGGCTTGTGTTTGGCTGCCTGGAGCTCATGACGCTGGCAACTACCTGCAGGCTAACCTCTTTCAACATAACCATAGGTATGTACAGCACAGGGGATAAGTTTTGACAACCTATGCCCATATTCGTAATGTAAGACATTCTTATACAGGGGAGGAAATACAGTGTGGCATGATCTTACCAAAACTTATATCATTGCACTTATACAATAACATGCGTGTAATGTATAATTTGTGTGTGTTTCTGTGTGTGTGTGTCTCTCTCTCTCTCTCTCTCTCTCTCTCTCTCTCTCTCTCTCTCTCTCTCTCTCTCTCTCTCTCTCTCTCTCTCTCTCTCTCTCTCTCTCTCTCTCTCTCTCTCTCTCTCTCTCTCTCTCTCTCTCTCTCTCTCTCTCTCTCTGTGTGTGTGTGCACTAAGCTGGGGTAATGCAAGTATTATACTGCTAGCCCACTCAGATATCATGTCTCAGTTTAACATGGATACTCCTCTCAGACAGAGGGTACTGATCATGACTCCAAACTGACCACTTCTTGTATTGGCCTCTTAATGCCAGTCGGATGCCAGTCAGACGATCTATATACAACCATGTATCACGTCTCTTGGTATGACCAGGTAGGGGATCGAACCAAAGACCTTTCGCCTTCCGGGCAGATACTATATCTACTTGGCCACGCTTTATCACGCTTTGTGAAGAAACTGTTGTTTTACTGTATTAGTTACATCAACCTTTCGGTTGGGGAATTGTGAGCATCCTTTCATAGAAGGCAGAAAGTCTTATCTTGTGATAAAAGTCGGCTGTCATTGAAGTCAGTCAGTGAGTGGATGTCCTTTCGCTGAAAACAACAGCCATTGGGTTTGCGTCTTGCCACAGGGGATAGCAGTCGCAGAGGACCTATCCCAGAACACAACACTTCTTGGGTTGAAGCCTTGTGACAGAATACCACTTTCAGTCGCTTTGATTTCACTGAAAAGGGAAAACACGTAAAGGCCTAACTTTTTATGTGGCTTCTCATCAGAGACTTTGGCGTTTGTTTCTTGTGTTCGAAACCATAGGAAGGCGTTTTTAAGAAGTGCTTGACTTAAGCATGTGACAGTCAGTGTGTGGATGACACTGTATAGAAGACAACAGACAGGGGACTTGGGGAATATTGTCACTGAAAACAACAGTCAGTGTGTAGATGACATTGTATAGAGGACAACAGTCAGGGGACTTTGGGAATATTGTCACTGAAAACAGCAGTCAGTGTGTGGATGTCATTTTATAGAAGACAACAGACAGTGGACTGGAGAATATTGTCACTGAAAACAACAGTCAGTGTGTGGATGTCATTTTATAGAAGACAACAGACAGTGGACTGGAGAATATTGTCACTGAAAACAGCAGTCAGTGTGTGTTATGTTATAGAAGACTATAGACAGTGGATCGGGGAATATTGTTTTCACTTAAGAAGAAAAAGCACGCAAAGGCATACTTTTAACGAGCTTCCCATCATGGCCTTTTGGCATGATCGCTAGATGTTTTAAGACCCTTGAACTCAAATTACTGTCTGCTGCTGACACAATACTGACAATGTCAATATATTAGGCGCTCTTATCCAACACAGACAATGCATAAAACATCAGTTCTCTGGCCTACTTTCCCGAAGGGTAATCCGATCCTCAAGATCCCAGGGACAAACCGTTGAAATTTATATCTTGAGGAGACAGTATCATAGATAAAGGTATCAGTTCATGCAAATGTTATGCGTTGAAAAATGCGATTTCCTTGCTTTAGAAAGCCTTTGGGAAGTGAATGTGAGGAATTTGTTTGTTCAGATTTCTAATGTGAAGAACTCTCATGATCGATCTTAAGTACGCCTATTGAGACAACATGTAAACACTATAAACGGTAATATATATGCATATATACAGCTGTTTACGACCACTTTACTTGACACTGTCTACTCAGATCAGGTACTTTAGACATATACACATGGCGTGACAGTCATTTAATTATAATGGCACAATTATTTGTGTTATTTCTTTGGATGATTTGAAACTGGAAATATCAAAAGTTCTGTTCATTTCTGCAGCCCCATAAACATATCATGTGTACATTATAAAAGTCAGTTATACTTATACTGGTGTCAGTGACGAATACTCTTGCAGATGTTTTCCTAACTTCAGGGCATCTCCATTAGTTATATTTATATATATAATGAGCCAACTTAAAGTTTAGGCCCATATCAAATATTTCAGATACATGTCCGTTGGTTCTTAAAAAAAAAAGAAGTAAGATATTCTGTGGTACCAACAATACAATACGTTTAGGGATTGCAATATTCTTAATAAGTGTTTTAGTACTTTGATTTCCCATCCTGCTTATTCAAAATTTCATTACTGTTTGCATTAAATATGTTGATTTACACAACTATATTGTCGAGGCCGAAGACGAACTATCAATGAATATATAACAGGCGTTGACGCCCATCTCCTGGGTTTAAATCATTAACACGAACTCCTAATTAGAAGGCCACCCGTCTATGAAGCGAGAACACATTGAAAAATAGGATGACTACCTGTCAAATCTGGTCATTAGATCATCTTAATGTCAAAAGCTATTTCCATTCAGTTAATTATGCAAAGAACTATATAAAGAGTATTGTGTCAGTACTGTTTACCAAGAAACTAGTCTCGTTTATGCTGTAATATTCATCTTTTGTCCCAACCCATCCCATCCTGGTCAAACCCCATTGTGTATCGCCCTTAGTAGCTGGGAAGATTAATGATGTGTTGCGGGAAACTGAGCGAGCTATTTGTCATCAAGGAAGGCTGTTTTTATCATCTGCATTTATCTCTGTATCAGTTTAATGAGCTACGATATTGACTACAACTAGTTTCGTTTAAAATAATTGCCTCAGGTTGCGCGAGCTTTGAATGTCTATTAGTTTACTCTAACACACATCGATATAGGATTTGGGGTTTGAGAGGAAACGTAATTTATAATGCACTAATTATTTTTGCAGACGTACATCATAACAGACTAACACCCTACTAGTCTGTTATACAGACCCTGAAACAAATATAGCCAATCCTGCTCACGCAAGTCTAGAATTTGTGGCAAGTCTAGATCACCACAGTTTCTGGGCTCCTTTTTATTTTATTTTATTTTATTTTACTTTAAAAAAAAATATTTTCTGTAAAATATGTTCATTTCAGAGACTAGCTGTTAATCTAACACTCAACGTGAACTATGAGGACATTTGTTTTAACCATCAGGAGGGACTGTCCGTACCGCGGAAATGGATGCCTATTGGTTTAAGACGGGACATTTCGCTGTGTAGAGTAATGTCCCTTGGCAGCCATACATGATGTTTCACTTTCTATTCTTAATGGTCTGATTAACCGTAGTCTGGTTTACCTGTGTAATATGACACCGTGTACAGCTGTCGGGGACACACGTGTTACTGACGTCGATCATCATTGTTAATATAATCAGCACACGTCGTCAAAGTAGGAACGCTATGCTTATATGTTTATATGTTTGAAGTTCTAAGTTTGTATGCCAGCATGATCCGTCTGTTTGATGCGCAGAATTATACTGCGCAGAGTCGCTTTTGCACATCTCACCATTGACACACCATGATATAACTGGAATACGAATCACTCACTCACTCATAATATCATATAAATCAATCATGTATCATTGCGAAAGGCAATGGGGCACTAAATTAATGTCTTATCTCCAAATATCATTGAAATAGTTTTGTAGATCTTACTGATCCGTGTTATCGAACACGGGTAAAACACCTTATTTCTGCCGGCTGTTAATAAACCGAGATATGATCCACACATTTGCATCTTTCAATTTCATTATTTGTGTTAATACAGTGTACAACAAAGCTGAAGCAACGTTGGAGAGACGTTTCTAGAACTTTGGTCCTGCCCACAACTGAATACTTGTAACACATGTTATGTCAACTTAGGCACATACCTCTGTCCAGCCAGCTGTAAATGGGTACCAGGTGGGATGCAACTGAAATCTAACTGTTAACCTACTTGCGACGCATAGGAAAGTTTTGGTTATATACTTCCCAGGGAGATGAGAATGAATATTGTGTGCACATGTATCCTTTGACCATCACTGAATAATAGAGTTACATGCGTGCGTGTGTCTACATTTCAATTCATCTTCCAGGCACCATTTTACACCCGTCATGGACGAGAGACGTCACACAGCCCGAGATGACGTCACATGGTACCAACTGTCATGCAAATGTCACAATACTCTCAACAGTCCTCGACACAGACAACGAATTTCTACTAAAACAAAAAGGTAACACTATGAGAATTGGTATCCTTTTATTCAGGCAAACTAGCTGAACATAATATACTAAGCAGCAAAAGAAACGTCAGTTGGGAATTTTCCTTCGCAGAAACGGATAACTGTAAACTCATTTAAGGTTTTGATTGTATATTTCTGACAACATTCCCAACTTTACCTGAGCAAAGACATTCCTTCCCAAACTCAGAATGGAACCCAGGAAATGGTCTCAAAAACGCAACCTGATCTCAGAGATGGTACGGCGTTCTCCATGTTTTTCATGCAACTCATGCTGCACGTGCTGTTCACAAGGACCAGCCATATAAAACACACCCCCAAACCTGGTTGAAACATTTACATTACAACGTCAGCAGGATGCCGCGACTCTCGACAGCTCAGAGGAACCAGGCGCTAGGAAGACTTGAAGCTGTCCACACTGCACAAGCCGTTGCCAATCACTTCCAGGTCAACGTTCGGACCATCTACAGGCTGCAGCAACGTTTCCAGGCCACCAACACGACAAATGATCGCCCCCGTACTGACAGACCAAGGGTGACCACAAGACGACAAGACCGCCATGTTGTGCGACAGCGTGTACAGAATCCCTTCATGCAGGCATCCGAAACAGCAAGCCAGACAGTGGGAACACACGGAAGACCAATCAGTACTGATACAGTACGCCGACGTCTTAACAGCGGGAACCTCCATTGCCGTAGACCTTACCGTGGACTTATCCTCACTCCTCGTCATCGGCGTGAACGTCTACAGTTTGCCCTACAGCACCAAAACTGGCGATACAGGCAATGGAGAACTGTTCTGTTCACAGATAAGAGTCGATACTGCGTATCAACTGGAGATGGCAGAACAAGAATATGTCGATGACGACGTGGTCAGCGTTACTCAATGTGTTATGGAAAGAGACTCGTGGGGAGGTGGAAGCATCATGGTATGGGGTGGAATAGGCCTGAACCAGAGAGTGGATCCTGTGGTGTTCCAGAACCTTGGTCCAGGGAGAGGAGGTGGCATCACAGCGGTGCGCTACATCGACCAAGCTGAGAGCCCACGTCATACCACATTTCGCACGTAACCGGAACAACATTTTCCAGCATAATAACGCCCGGGCCCATACTGCCAGAGCTACACGGGACTTCCTACAGCAGAACGGTGTCAACATTATGCAGTGGCCAGCCCTTAGTCCTGATGTAAACCCAATTGAACATCTTTGGTATGAAATTCAGAGGAGACTGAAAAAGGTCATAGCAAGGCCGAACACAGCCGATTTATTGCGTCAGGCCTTTCTCAGAGTGAGGTTCCAGGTGCCAATGGCCTTCATCAATCAATTGGTGCACCCCATGCATAGACGCTGTGCTGTACTTATTGCCGCTCGTGGTGGTCACACTAGAGTCTGAATGGACTACAAACGTTCACGTAATGTCTTGAAATTGTGCTGAGGTATTCATTGATGTGTCAAGATGTTGTACACAAAAGATGTTTTTGATCCGCTTATTATGTCAATTTCTGTAATGATTTGATTACAGTGCCTATCTCATCTCTTTTGTTGATGAGTATATTAACGTGACATTATGAGGTTAATCGTACAATCATACATTACAGACCCATTACCATCATTACTATCATCATCATCATCATCACCACCATCACCACCATCATCACCATCCCATAATGCCAACCTTACACAACTGTCGATCATAATACTTGAATCTCTTCCAAACGAAACGCTATCTGTCCTTATCAGTCGGAGGAACAGGCAGATTATCCAATAAGGTCATGTGTACAACAGCACAGTTCAGTTTTAACATGTACATGATCTCCTTAAACAAACTACTAGAATGCCAATTAAAGAAGTCATAGCAAAATATATGTTCATTTTTGTGTAAATACATGTTATTGTGCATTGCTAATAATAGCATCTTCATTGTTGGAATTCAACAAACCTATCATTAATTCATTGTCTATGTGTGACATATTTTCATTACGTAGAAACTTTGATTATAATTAGTTCATATTGAACATTTAAATATATTTAGTACATGTAGCATCTATATGGTTCTACTACATTTTACATGAATTAAATTTACATATTACTGTATGTGGAGATTTATCTTGTAATCTAGACATTATGCATGCCCTTACTACCATTAACGTATGGATATAGTTTCTCCAATATATTTGTACCTCTGTTATAACCACAGTAAACGCCCTCCGGAATAACGACCCACCAGCTGATCTCATCCTCATAGGGCCGTCATCGACAACGTGCTCACCTCCACGCTTTTGGGAGACACTTGGCGTCATGGACAACATCATGACGCTTCCCTGTCCTAGTCAGCACCGTCATGACTCAACAACCTCATCCACGTGGTTGCCGCAGTCGACGTTTCAAGACGCATGGGATTTCATGGCGTCGTACACAAGCAACGTACCACAGAACACCCTGCTGATTCTTTACGAGGAGAATACGGGTAGGTATTCTTGCAAGTGACTTGATCTGTATGAGGAATATAGGGGGAGGCATGTTTGCACATGAACTATTCTCTTGGAGGAAATTACGGGTAGGTATTTTGCAAGTGAAGTGGTCTGTACGAGGAAAATAGTAGTAGTCTTTTTTGCAAGTGAATGGTTCTGTGTGAGAAAAATACCAGTAGCTATTTTTGCAAGTGAATTGGTCTGTACGAGGAAAATAGTAGTAGCCTTTTTTGCAAGTGAATGGTTCTGTGTGAGAAAAATACCAGTAGCTATTTTTGCAAGTGAATGGGTCTGTATGAGGAAAATACCAGTAGCCATTTTGCAAGTAAATGGGTCTGTACGAGGAATATACCAGTAGCCATTTTGCAAGTATATGGGTCTGTATGAGGAAAATACCAGTAGCCATTTTTGCAAATGAATGGGTCTATACGAGGAATATACTAATATGTATTTTCGCAAGTGAATGGGTCTGTATGAGGAAAATACTGATATGTATTTTTGCATGTGAATTGGCCTCTATACGGAAAATACGGGTAGCCTATAAAGAATGGGTATGTCTTCAGCAAGTTAACTGGTCATATAAGGAAAATACGGATTGGTATTTCTGCAAGCGACAAGATAACACTGTCCTTCAGGTGTATTAGAATTCTTGATAAAGAGCATAAATGTTAGCATTGATGAGTATTTACATTCGCCAAATTATCATTTAAAATACTTATTGATACGTATTAGGATTATTGTATGTGCATGATAAGGTTCGCACAAACGGACCTGTGAAGGTACGGGTTAGAATATTGGCCTTCAGTAACCAATGCTTGTCGTAAGAGGTGACTAACAGGATCGGGTGGTCAGGCTCGCTGACTTGGTTGACACATGTCATCGGTACCCAATTGATTCGATTATGTACAGACCCCCGTCATATAGCTGGAATATTAACTCACTCACTCACTCGCACAAACGGTTACAACATTCTCACATGTACAAAGAATTGTAGGAGAACGCACCAAACCATGAGGCTCCTAATCTGAGATCTCATTTTTTGTGATGACAGGGACAATTGCAGCTATTGATCCCGTCCGCCAGTTTCAATACGTTTCTATGTACAAGATGTCCAATTAATTTCGATGTCCAATGACTTTTCGTATGTTATGCAACGCAAAAATGATGTATTCAGTGCACATGGAAAAAAGTCCTAATTATTACATCGCCAAATCAACAATACTGGAAAGTTCAAGTATTGATACAATATTCAAGTATTGATGCAAATTACTTTAAATGTTACCTAACAACTTCTTGGCTCATCTGTGCTTATTAATCAATAGTGAAATAGTCTTCAATAGTGGTTTTCTTAATTATTCGCACAGCAGGAAGATTTCTTGGCCAATTCCTGGAGAAGCATATGCCTTATAGAAAGGATCTGAAGCTGATGATGTACAGCACT
Source organism: Haliotis rubra (assembly GCF_003918875.1). Lineage (NCBI taxonomy): Eukaryota > Metazoa > Mollusca > Gastropoda > Lepetellida > Haliotidae > Haliotis > Haliotis rubra. The sequence goes on along the minus strand of NW_025765514.1, from coordinate 1,374,462 downwards.
GAAGCCCTGCCACCTCCCACTAGATGGCGCTCGGAGCTTGCGCGCATACACAACATGACCTATGTTAAGGGAATATATGGAATACTGTTGGGGTCAGAATCTACACTTCGAGAATATATGGAAGAGGTAGGAGATGTCACATTGTGACAGCGTGACATTGTGAGTTATGACATTGTGTTTCATACGTGACTGCCTCGCATGGCAAAATATTTGATCAGTACACTCAAAGAATACATGGCGAAATTATTGGATAACACTCTAAATATCCTTATCGCACACAAATTGCCGATATAATCCAGTACTTTGTCTTCCCACTGTGAAAAAGTCAACTTTCGCAACGAACAACAGTGAACCATTGAACACATAAACAGATAAAGATGAAATATACTCATGCCAATAATGGTTGTCACCCCCTTCATTTTTTTGTAATTGGAGATGGGGTGGGTGTGGGGGTTGGGGTGGGAGGGGTAACAACCATTATTGGCATGAGTATACATGTATATGGTTTCTACTTTATTGAGATGACAATTGTGCATATTCATTACTTTCGGGTGAATCTGTACATCTCATCACATCTTTTAATGAGAACCCTCACTCTCAAACTTCTGAATTAGATTACCGTAATTCCTCTACTGACGATGCTAGTTTCGCACAAGCCTTTGACCGGGCGTCTGTTCTGTATACTCCTGGTCTAAGAGGTTGCGCACTTTGTTTTACAGACCCAATTTTTTACGCCCTATAAATGTTACATTGAGAAAACGGTCATGTTAAATGATCTAGGAGACAAATACCAGATCGTCTGGTCCAGACTCGACTATATGCAGACCGCCATCAGGTGGCTGGTAAACGGCAGAGTACGGCGTTAAACAATGAACACGTACAAACAGGCCGTAAGGTAATGTTATAGGAATAATAAAGATCATCAAAAATGGACGTGGCCTATTAGAGATTCCACGTGTGACAGACGTATGACCCCTATAGGAATAATGATGTGACAGACGTATGACCCAGAAGCTGGGATTGTATGGGAGGACCGGCGTCTTATAAAAGAAATACGCTTAGTGTTGTATCTACCACAACGAACACAATTGTTCACACTATTTCAGATAAACGGTTACGACGCTATGTTCCCAAGAACCACGGACTTCCGCCACCGGTCGTTCTGGTTGGTCATCACACAAACAGTGGAGATCCACGGGCTGGAGAAAGTGTCTCGTGATCTGGAAAATATGGCCATCATATCCCCGGGATTCTCCACATACGACCATGACGTCAATACGACAGTTGAGGTATACGCCTATAATCATCTTTAATATACTTGTATATGCCAATTAGGGGTGGGTATTGCACAGAATTTTCATATTGCAATATATTGCGATGCGAAAGCATGTATTGCGATATGTATTGCAATATATTGCCTGACGTATTTTTAAACAAAATACTACTTATAAGCGAGTTAATGCTTGATTTATAGAGCAAAAACACAACAAAATCACTATGCTTGATTAAGCTTTAATAACAACTTTTAATCATGATAAAATAAAAATGTGAAGAATATTTGGCACACATGAAACAAGGAAATATCCGAAGATATCCGAGTGTTACGAAGTTTTCCGAATGCAAGTCAAAATACCGGTTTTCAACCAGCGTATCGCAATACGTATCGTTTTCATGTCTGAACCGGCAAATACCGGTAAACCGGTTATATTGCGCAGCCCTAATACCAATCTCATCAGGACACACCATTAAAGGCCAGAACGACCTCTCGTCTACCATTGGATCTATCGGATCGGGAAAGTGGCAATCGAATTGTGTTTTCTAGTCTTGTAACCTCGAAAAGGTTAACACAAGGTGTCCTGATCGACAAAATCTGTCAAAATCCTCTTCTGTCCTTCACTTCAGCTGAACATTTGAAAGAAGCTGACCTGGCGTGTCCTTGGAAGTACTGCCATTCAATCATGGCTATCATTTAAACATTCAATTGTTTTCTTTTGAAACCTTGAAACCTTCATTTAAACATTCAATTGTTTTCTTTTGAAACCTTGACTATTTTCAAACCTTACCCTGGAATGGAATTCCCCAGTTTAAACCTAATGCTGTATACCTCTTTCTGACTGGCTAATGACTTCTTGTAGTCATGTCATGGGTTGGTCAAAGTTCGCGAAATGTCGTGACCCGTAATGGGATGTCCCCAGGTCTTTGTTTTGAGGGGAAAAAATCGAAACGTTTTATTGATGGACTGTACAAATTCACACTTTAAGCGTCTGTTGCAGTCACTTGTCATGGAAAAGACGTTCTCGGCTCTTGGTTCGAACGCCAACGTGTGCGGCAACACGACGTCGGCAACTGTAGTGTGTGTCATCGCTCAACACTTGGCATCGGTAGGTCCGTATTGTGTTGAACATTAAGAGGAAACTAACACTAATTAAAACAGGTTTTTGCATATTACATGATCCCGTTAATGCTGTGTAGGTACTGTTATGCCAACCTGATTTCTTAATAAGGGGCGGTGTGGTAGAATAGTCGTTCAACCGTAAGCCCGTGACGTCAACTAAGGACAGAGCCCGTTCTACGAAGCGATCTTACTCTCAGGTGATCGTAATTCCAATACTTTGACATATGCTTGCGATCATCGTAAATCCAGACAGCCTTGGGTTCGAACCACTACATGATTACAGTCTCTGAATGTCGGTATCGCTAGACATGGTACTGACGGGTTAATGTAATATGATAAGAAACAATCACACACTTGATGTACAACCGAACAATAACAGATCCCTACTGAAACATGAAACACTATTTTTAAAGATATATAAGCTTAAAGTAATCACTGTAAGTAGGCAATCAATACAACGGTTCAATAATACAATACTGACAAATTTATGGATGACAACTTCATTTATTTTTGTTGTGCGACGTTGCTGTAGAGATTCTTGTACCGTTGTCCAGCTGGAATCTCTACCGAAACTCACAAAAATAATAGAACTAACTGACTGAGTTTGGTTTTACGTCGCTTTTAGCAATATTCCAGCAATATCACGGCGGGGAACACCAGAAATGGGCATCACTCATTGTACCCATGTGGGGATTCGAACCCGGGTCTTCGGCGTGACGAGCCAACGCTTTAACCACTGGACTACCCCACCGCCCCTAAATTAATAGAAGTTGATAGCCATAAATGTGTAATTATTGTACTCCCCAACTTCTAAAATGCCACTCAACGAAGGTTAAATAATTATGTTGTTAAAAACATATATTATTTTTCTGATTGGGCCATTTGCTGAAAAAGGGGGTACACTAACTGATTATTCTTATTTCCAGGCTTTCCAGACGGATGAGTCTCAACGACTATACATATACGTCGCCGAGGGGGGTGGGCGACTACCACCACTACGTCAAACACCCGCTGTCCACGAAACAAGCAGATTTGAACGCCTTTCTCTTCCCGAATGTCAAATATGGCTACAACCTACGTCATATTGACATAACGATTCAGCCGGTGCGTGATGAGTATTGAAGATAAGAGCTTAGACATTATTACGACGCAGGCTGTCCTTCACAGAGAAAAATACATTTATTTATATTGACACAAGTGTTTACTCTCGGTAAATAGTTCAATTACTCTCTGTAATGAGTTCTAAAATGGCGAAATGTTATTTTTCACTTGTCTTATTTGCTGACTTCAATCGTCCTTTCAAAATATATATTTTTGGATTATTTTCATAAAAAGACAAATGATAGTTTGATGGACTCATTAAAACGACATGTTTGTATACTAGCATGTCTGCGGTTTGTCAATACATTGATTACATGTTGTGACTTTCATGTTGTTGAAGGCACATACGGCAGATGCACAACTCACATCTGTCTTTCTGTGAAATTAAAAAATGTAATCATCTTATTTTTTCCAGATTCATAAATCTCTTTTTAAACATTCCTATCAAACTTTTAACATTACTGGACTAATGGAAAGTTTCAAAGTGATTTATAAGAAATCGCGGTTGATTTTCTCTGGTGCTGACGTTAATATATTCGTGGTAAATTTCCTCTAAAGAAATACGCCAAGCTGTGATTCTTCTTTGACCTCTGTTGGTGCTTTTCTGTTGTGACTTTCCAGACAGTTCACCTCACTCACTCACTCAATATATCCTGCTGTTGTTCTGCATGAACTGGACACGTGAAGCGCTCGGTTGTTCTGCATGTGACCATCAACTGTTAACACGGCTTAAATGCTATCCCAAACAACTTGTTAATGTAAAGCAAAACATGTTTACCCGTTTCACAAACACCTGGTGTCATATATAGAGAATACTACACGAGGTCTCATTACATACGAATTATATGAAACGAGTGTCCTTCCTATGGTATCTGACCGAGCGAAAGCGAGGTCGATGGCTATAGGAATCAAGTTTCGTATAATTCGTATGTAATGAGACCGAGTGTGGTATTTTATTTATTACCCACGTCTTACATGCATTTAAATTGACAAAATAGCGTATTTTTGTTATGTTTTTGGTTTCAAACCGAAACCGGTTTCATAAAGAGGTTGCGGAAGAGTTTTGTACTGTAGTACAATATTTGCATGACGTCACACTAATGACGTCACTGCCATGGTAACCGACGTCACGATGCATGTCAGTTGTCATCGCCTCGTACAGCCTCCTACAGTAAACTACTCCGTTGCACCTCGTTTCTTGGTTTCCAGTTGCTTCATTCGGCTAACATCACTGGTGGAAACATTGCGTTTATGTTTTTCGACAGATATAATGTATTATTATTATTATGTTTTACAGATTAAAGATTGTATGCAGCAGAGAGGGTTCGGGTGATCCTGGCACAGTCAGGCTGGTAAGGCTCATCATCAGCTCAGGGCCCTTGCCCCCTCTACACGCAGCCCAGACAGCGAATGGGACTTCTCCCAGGAAACGCTGCCTAGTCGAACCCACCAAGAACTTTCCGGAGAATATGAAGGCTCCCCAACACTGCAGCCTTCTGCATTACCCAGAGTGTCAGAAGGGCTGTACTCCCGGTGGAGAACCCGGGCACTCTCCTGATCTGCGCCAAGAGATCAGGAGGTACCAAACCAAGGGCACCGAGAACAATGGGGAGCCTGACGACAGTGTACTTAGGATGCAAGCGAGACATTTCAAAGGCGAGGTCCGCATATTTATCATGCTTTTCCTTAATCTTGTCAATCACATTCCTGTCAAAAGGGACAGAAAATTCAATGACATAAATAAATTCATTGGCTTTATCAAAAAAGGACAAGATCAGGTTTGTTGGCAGGAATTCTTCTGAGGCTGTATATGGGCCTATTCCACAGAAGTTTGAAAGCATCATTTTCCATGACGCCCTGGACATGTTCAGGGTCGTACCATGGATGGACCTCGGGAGTCAAAGCCACAGGCATGGCGGAGACGGTAGTAAAAGCAACGAGCCATGCCATCATGTCGTTTAAGATATGCTGTTTGTGCCAAGGAAGGGCATCCACTGACAAGGTGTTGGACAGTCTCTGTGAATTCATTGCAAAGTCGACATTTCATATTGATGTTTTCTTTAAGAATCACATTTAGGCGATTGCGAGTGGGAAGTGACTGGTCCTGAGCAGCAAAAGGAAGCCCTCAGTTTCACATTTAAGACCAGCCGACTTCATCCAGGCGAAGGAGTCGGTGGGATTGCTATTCTGTTCAACACACTGCATGTACACACGATGCAATGGCTTCTCAGAAAGCTTCTCCACAAAAGACCGACTCTGGGCAGACTTGGTAAAGAACTTCACCTGGTTTACTCCCATCGCTGTACCGTCCAGCAGTACATCGCCATCAACAAAATCTACCTCAAATTTCAGATTCTGTCCAACAACCTTGGCACGCTTAAAATAGCTGTGGAATTCCTTGCTTTCATCATGAGTCTTCACATGCATCACCAGAGGATCATCTGATAAATAAATATGTGCAAAAGTACACAATAAAATTCTATCATGAAGAGCCTCCACATTAATCAAACCCCGACCTCCAGAATTGATTGGCATGTATAAACGGTTAAGAGAGGAACGAGGGTGGTGGGCTCTGTTATCAGACATGATCCTTCTGGTCAGACGGTCAAGACTCTGGATGTTTTGTTTTGTCCAATCAACTACTCCAAAGGAATAGGAAAGGACTGGCACAGCAAATGTATTGGTAGCTTTGACCTTGTTTCGAGCATTTAGCTCTGAGCTCCAGATTTTCTTTAAGCGAGATTTGTACTCAGCCCGAAGTTTGTCTTGAATCTGGGCATTCTGGAGCTTGTCTCGAACTTGCATTCCAAGATAGGTGTAGGCCTGATCTTCCACAAGATGCTCAATAACTCCTCCCCCCTTGTAACTTGACCGATCCATCATTAGTTACCTTGCCACGTTTCAAATGAAGAGTATTACATTTGTCGAGTCCAAATGTCATGCCAATATCATTCGAAAAGGACTCGACAAGGAGAACCTGTTCTTTCAAATTGGAATCTCCTTTGGCAAGGAGCTCGATGTCATCCATGTAAAGGAGATGAGTAAGAGGTGTTGGGGATCTGTGCTGAGGAGGTCCGGGATGGTAACCCTCCTCTTTATTGAGCAGAAAGCTCAAAGGATTTAGAGACAAACAAAAAAGCAAAGGACTAAAGGAGTCCCCCTGGAAAATCCCCCTTCTGATTGGAATAGATTCCGAAGTCTGCACCTGCCCTTGCGAGTACATCTCAAGTTGAGTCGACCAGCAACTCATTAAAGACTTGAGTAAATCAAGTAGTCGCTCAGGGAGGTCAATACAATGAAGAGACTTCAGAATCCATTCGTGAGGAACAGAGTCGTATGCTTTCTTGTAGTCAATCCAGCACATGGAGAGGTTGCGGTGATATGCTTTAGCCTCTTCCAAAATCATTTTTTGTACAAGAAGTTGATCCTTGCACCCCCAACATCCCTTTCTCGCCCCCCTTCTGCTCTCTGTAAATTATATCATTGGAAGAGCAGTAAGATGACACGAGCTTTGTCAAACACCCTGTGAATATTTTGTATTGTGTATTCAAACATGTGATAGGGCGGAAGTTTTTGGGATCAGTCAAGTCTCCTTTCTTGGGAAGGAGTATTGTGCGACCTTTGCAGAACCATGGAGGAACATCACCTGTGTCCACAAGAGAATTGAAACAGTGAAGTAATGGTGTTTGGACACAGGGGAACAGTTTCCAATACCGGTTTCGAATGCCATCAGGCCCTGGAGCTGTATTAGATTTGGACTTTTTGATGACACTTTTCAGGCAATCTGGTGAGATGTAACAGACAAACGACCTAGTTACTTTCTCATGCATTGCATGGTCATAATCACGGACCCATGGTGCCTCCAGGTTACAGTCGCCGGGTATAGACCACAACTGTTTCCAGAACCTTTCATTGGCATTCATAGAAGGCCGTTTATCATGTTCACCATCACCGTTTGTTTTAAGTTGCCTGTAGAAGTGTTTTTCATTATTTCTAAAAAGTTTATTTTGTTTGATGAATTTATTTTTCTTTTCCCATTTTTTCTTTCTTTCAGTCCAAACTTTTATTTTTGCCTTAAGGGAATCGACAATTTGGAGAAGTACCTTTTCTTTTGTTGTCTTGTACTGCAATTTTAATTTTCTCCAAATTGTCTTTTGCCGTTTTGACATTGGACTCCCTGATGATCTTAGTTTCAGGCACAGCTCTATCCAGGAAATGTATTTTCTCGTTTCCGTTAGTTTTACTTGAAACCGGTTTTTCTTTGGTGTATTGTTTTTAGTATTAGATGTTTTTTCTTTGGAAACTGTGTGAATTTCCTCCAAGGTTCGAGCGGCAGCGTAGACACAACAATTAACTTCATGTAATGAACAGTCCGATGAAAGTTTCATAGAAATAATATCATTTAATAAATTGATTTCAGTTTTGGGAAAAGATTCATTTGTTTGTTTAATTGGCCTCCGTTTTTCTAAAGGTATGCCAGATATTTCATCATAAATAGAATGAAACAAAATATAGACAGGATTTTCGGAAAGATCTGCAACTGAAGAAGAGGAAGAGTGAGGGTCTGAAATTTCGGGGCCAATTGGCTCTACTCGGAAGAGTTGCCATCAGCAAGAGGAAAGAGGTTGACACGGACGTCCATTATAAGTTTTGGGTCTGCTGCCACTTGAGCATTCTGCTCATGCAAAGGTTCCTGACGGGCATCAGTTGTGGGTTGAACTGGCTCACGGGGCATGAGATTTTTAAGCCGCCGGAATTGATCTCGAAGATTTTGCTCCGTCAGGTAAGCATACATGGGCATGGCATTGTCCCAATGCAGCTTCAGCGACTTGCCATTGATACGTGGATTTTCAGGCCATCCTGTCGCTCTCGCACACTCAAGTCGTGTGGTTTTAAGGTGGTTTGACCAAGATATTCTTGGCCGGGTTCTGTGCCTTCCCCTGGGGCAAGTCCCATCTCCAGTGTGGTTGGTTTCACTACCGGAGGAAGGCTGACTGGGCTGCGGAGTTAAAAGATGGTTTGCTCCTTGTTTTTCGGTAACCCAGTGAAAAACCAGCTTCGGGGGGTCAGCCCTAACTGGGTGATGTACGTTTAGTTCAGGGAATATAATTCCCTTATCTAGGCCCACCACGGAGAGGCGTACATCATCAGGCCCTGGTTATTATTATTATTATTATTATTATTATTATTATTATTATTACAGAGGGTAACCGGGCCTGGTTATTCTCAGGCATTGACGTCTTATGTCAATCACTGGATTGTCTGGTCCAAACTCGATTGTTTACAATCCGCCGTCATACAGCTGTAACATTTCTGAATGCGAGTTCTTACAAGCAAACACTTACTCATGATACAGTTAGAATGGTACAATGGGCTCTGCTTTTGAGCAGTGATTTCTTACGTATGTGGAAAGGATTTTGAAGCTTCTGTTGTATATGGTATCATCAAAGGACCCTTGCATCACTTACCGCCAACCACAAACTACTGAACTCTTCGCTATTTTATCTTGTCCTTGACCGCCTTAGGTATTGTCTGTTGTCAACTGTAACATCAATCTCCTTTCATAGAGGCCCGCCGATAAAGTCGAGTAACGATACCATCACGCATTGTCATCTAAGTAAATATGTGTTTGGTGCAGTTATTAACACCGAAATAGTACAAACCAAACGCTGTAAATGCCACACCTGGAAGAATCAATATTTTTTCACACAGTTTTGTACACGCTACCCACTCAAAGGCAATGTCCATAAAGTATGCTAACACAGATCGGGGTCTCAACCATCACACCGTTCCCGGCCCAGTAAGTGTTACCTGTGACCTTCCCTAGCCAAGTAATGTCAACAGACACATCCTTGGACGTATTTACACGATCGTTCCGGTTGTCGAGATCTCTAGCTTCCAGGTTTACATATCTCTTGCAAGACTCCACTTTCCAGTTATTTGTAGCCATTACTGACGAGTAGTATGGATTATCCTTGAATGAGCATTGATTCGAGTTCTGTTCTGTTGACAATTACCACATCGATTTTCATATGTTTTCGGAAATGTTTACTCACGAAGTAAATCACTTACCATTTATGCATAAGAATTTGTATATCAATATGCCGAGTGATTTACCTCCCGAGTATACACTTTTGATCAAAATTGAAAATCGACCCAGCCATTGTCAACCAAACGGAACTACTTTTGTGAACCCTGATACAATTAATTGTGAATGAAGTCAAACGGGATATACTTACATTCCATTTATTTTGACATTTAATAAAGGCATTTAATCAGAAAAACGGCATCCAATTTGTAATACATATTCTACACCTGTACATTAGACGAGATTCAAATATCATGCCTATCACGAAGCATAGGTTTGAATGGCGATGTGGTCGTGTGTGTGTTTGGAGGAGTTGTTCAGCTGAATTCTAAGCTGGACACCTGAAGTCGAACAGATATATAACGCTATTTAAGCAATGTCAAACTCTGTTCGAACACCAACTTGCATGCAGTGTTGGAGCGTTGGTATTCATATACTGCATAAGGGTTACTGTAAATAACACTTTTCCATAGGCACCATAACATTTTTCACAAACAATGTTTCACTGGTTAAACAATAAAGACAGCCCTTAACAAAATATCGTATAGTATACTATAGTATACTAGTAGAGTAAACAGCAACCCAGAACAAACTATATACTATTCACACTTTGCTAAGGATCAAATCATGGATTCAAGAGAAAACTATGATGTGGGGTCAAATTTGTGGATCCCATACCTGCTACTGACAGGTGTTGTGTACTTGTCAGTCACTCGTTTCATGATTTTGAAAATGGTTGATTGATGCCATGAAAACCATTTTTATGGTTACTCATGTATCAAGTGCACAATGTTAGATTAAAGTGACTGTTTGCCTAAAGATGGGTTACCATATTATTATTTATCCAATTTTAAATGGATACAATTTCAAATTATTAATCTACGTTTAAGTAAAGTTGCGATTTTTTGTGATACTTAGCGAAGTGTGAGTAGTATATTAGGAAATACAAATGTCAGTATGGATGTCCACATCACCTCAGAAACCGTTATAAGAAAATGTGAGGCTGGGTTCGACAATCCGACACTGCAAATAAAAGTGATGTTTAAAGTTTAACCCAAAAGAACTTGTGTTGTCCGATATCGGCCCATGGCCACTCATGACACTCTTGTTTATTCTGTCTGGACAGTGGCCGGGCTTCATGGAACGTGTTGACGATGGGAACGTGACCAGGTACCAGGGTATGTGTATTGAAATGCTCAAGGTGCTACAAGAGGCCCTCAACTTCACGTGAGTGTTTTTACTTGCCCACAAACATTGATTCACACTGCAAACATGACTCTCGAACTGCAACCTGTAACAGTCTTGCTTGGGACTTCTTGCTGAAGCGTTGGTGGAAAGCTCAAGAACCACTGTATGTCAGTTAAAGTCATTAATATCTGGGTGCCTAACATTTACCATTGTTATTATCGAAAGTTAATACCACATGTTCGTCGAAATTAGTACCTCGTTGTTCTGTTGAATGATGTTGTTTTTGGGTAGGGGTGGGTATTGCAGAGAATAGTCATATTGCGATATATTGCGATGCGAAAGCATGTATTGCGATATGCATTGCAATATATTGCATGAAGTATTTTAAAACAAAAAACTACTTATAATCGAGTTACTGCTTGATTTATAGAGCTTTAATAACAAATTTTAATCATGATAAAATAAAAATGTGAAGAATATTTGGCACAAATGAAACAAGGAAATATCAGAAGATTTCCGAGGGTTACGACGTTTTCCGAACGCATGTCAAAATACCGGTTTTCGATCAGCATATCGCAATACGTATCGTTTTCATATCTGAACCGCTAAATACCGGTAAACCGGTTATATTGCGTATCCTATTTTTTTTTTTTTTTTTATAGAAAATTGTATAGAATACATCCCATCACGAAAGAAACCGTTAAGAAATAGTGTTTTCTCTATGCCTGAATACGACAGATCTCTTAATGGAAGGCTATGGTACACTTGCACTTTCAACGTATATCTAGGTTTCCTTGGTAAATCAACTGCGCACATCCTGATCAATATGTGACCATAATTGTATTTGGTTTCCATACAAATAGATATTCAGTATGTCTCAATCCATTATGCCAATCAATAAACCACCTGTGTGTACAGTGTTATGTCTCACCTGAGAAATTATGGTGACCAAATACCTGAGGTTTTCCCCTGCTTCCTGTTATCTGTGTTGATTATCACCCACTACAGGTGTTTGTACTTGTTACCTTTATGTGTGTCATTCACGTTTGTGTGTACAATGTTTCCTACCGCTAGTATGAGTTCGATGTTACACGTAACATCCATGAATATGCTTTGTTACAGTTGAGTGTGTACAGGTACAACATTTGGGGGCCGTGGGGAAACCTAGTGGTTAAAGTGTCCGCTCGTCCGGCCGAAGACCCGGGTTCGATTCCCCACATGGGTACAATATGTGAAGCCAATTTCTGGTGTCACCCGCCGTGATTGCTAGAATATTGTTATAAGCGGCGTAAAACCATATTCACTCGCTACAGCCTTTGGTACATACTTATGTCACTTGGGCATGACAAACATAGTATGTCATAAGGTCAGGTCATAAGTAAACACTTTGTTTAATGATGAGTGTTATTATCTACCACCTGAATGTGGATATTGTTTCTTACCGCCTCCGTGTCTTTGTTGTTAACTGGTAATATTGTACGCACACACACACACACACACACACACACACACACACACACACACACACACACACACACACACACACACACACACACACACACACACACACACACACACACACACACACACACACACACACACACACACACACACACACACACACACACACACACACACAGAGATAAATGTGTGTCAGTTTTTACCTACCACCTGTACAAGTTCATGGTATGTGTACTGTATGTGTACGACTTGACCCACCACCAAGTGGAACCATGTATTGTCTGTACAGGTACACGCTGTTTGAGAATAAAGACAAGACTTGGGGCACTGTAGAAAATGGCTCGTGGATTGGAATGGTCGGGGAACTGCAACGACGGGTGAATATTGTTTATGTGTATTCTCTCCTGCTATCAACATCATTGCAGATATGAGACTAGTTCTATCTAAGAGTTAAACCAGACAGTTCAAACTTCTTTAACACAACCACTGAAACAAAATACGCTCCATTCTTGTGTTTTCCCATCTCTCAGGAAGCTGACTTGGCGCTAGCTGACGTCACGATCCACTATCAGAGGGACCAGGTCGTCGATTTCGTACTTCCGGCCTTTGGAACGGAAGTGACTGACATCGTGTACCGGAAGTGGAAGACGGAAGACTTCAGCTGGAAGAACCTAGCTCGTCCATTCAGCCCTCTCGTAGTGTTGTGTATTGCAGCAGCTCTAATCTTTGTCATGTTGATGGTTGCTGTCACAGAGAGACTCAACCCTTATTACAGTGGGACAACGGAGAGACAGAGTCCTCTAGATTTATCGTGGAAGACCATCTGGTACCTTCTTGGATCTGTGCTTATGCAAGGTCATTCCTCATCAGAATTGTCTACAACTGTTATTAGTACCTTAACATATATTTACCGTAAAACTACATAAACTGTACTCCCGATTCCATATCCCATAAAATATGAAATAATCAAAACGTTGATACATAAAAGTATATATAAATATAATGATGGAAAGAAAACAAACAACTACATTGGTGTGATCAAAAAGAATTCGAATTCGACTGCAATAAATACTTCAATATCCTATAGAGTATTCCTTTTAGGGAGGTAGAGGTTGGTGTGATGGGGGGCGGTGGGGTAGCCTAATGGTTAAAGCGTTGGCTTGTCACGCCGAAGACCCGGGTTCGAATCCCCACATGGGTACAATGTGTGAAGCCCATTTCTGGTGTCCCCCGCCGTGATATGGAATATTGCTAAAAGCGGCGTAAAACCAAAACCCAGTCAGTGGTGTGATGGGACAGTTATCAGTTATGGTTATTGCTTGTGATAATAAGCAAAGAAAATATAGGTACACATGTACATGTTTTGACCTCCGTTATTCTTACAATATGAAAAAAATAAGTACATTTCTCAAAAATCGAACCCGGCAATATTCAAACCAGGTTATATTTTTAAGTTCCTGGTTTATCCTGCTAGGTGGAACCCAGGAACCTGGGTCTTGTACTGGCCGGGTCCTCCTGTCGACGTGGTGGCTCTTCTGTATCGTGATCGCCGCCACCTATAGCGCCACTCTCATCGTATCCTTCGCCGTGAAGGAGGAAACAGTCCCGTTCAAGTCGTTGGCCGAACTCGTTGAAAATGAGGAATATCGCTGGGGAATGTTTGACGGGTCTATTGCTATGCTTATATTAACCGTAAGTGAAGGAGTTCTTGTAAGTTGGATGAACATGAATACATGACACGTTTTTATTGACAACAACTTTGTATTCTTTATACGACGTTTCAGAGCTAATTCTTGCTCCTTCATCAGGTGAAGCTCTGACATGTCGTATAAAGAATAAAAAGAAGTTGTTATCCATATAAACGTGTCATGCATTCACCTAAGTGCAGAAGGAGTTTAAACCCATATTTTCACAAAATATTTGAGAATCCTCTGTTGTCTGGTAGATACTATGTCTACCTGGAGGGCGAAGGTAGTTCGATTCCCGATTCAGAACAGAACTTTTATTACGCTCAGGTCGGCATACTCGGTATAAGAGGTACAAATATACAATTAAGAGGACATAGGATGGTTGGATGGTTTACATAGAAGATTGTACAGCTTTCATGATGGTATTACAAAATATGCATAGTTTTTGAAAACACTAATTAAAAAAAGACGTTGAAAGATGTTACTTGTTGTTACTCTGCCTGGGGTTGGGTATACAGAGGAAAAAACAAGGACCTGGTGTGTCCCTATCCCTGTTCGTTTGACCCCCTCATAGCTGAGACTGGTATCTAAAGCGGGACAATTACACCATTTTCGACTGGACATTTACACCAGTTAATGGAGGAAAGGGACCAATGACATAGGTAACTCGTAGTCATGCATTTGGTTTCCGGAAATACATCGGATTGATTTATTATGCATTTGAAGGTTATGTGCATATTTTGTTTCCATCCATTTACATGACATCAGTTCACGTTTCTACCATACATGTGTCTTGTTTCCTACCAGAACTCGACTCGCCCAGAGTTCCAGAAGGCCATTAACGGTGTCCGGAAGTTCGCGCAGTCAGACCCGAGCGTCTTCAGCCGAGATATCAATGTACAGCTCCGCAAGGTCCAGACGGAGAAGTATGCCCTCATCTCCAGCCGGGCCACGCTGGAGTACATGCAGTCTGTGTCCAAGCCGCTAGATCTCCGTATAGTCGGGGAGAAGCTGTACTCCACCCACGTGGCTCTGGCCGTCCCCCCGCGCTCCCCCTTCCTGCCAGACTTCCAGAGAGTGTGAGTACCCCGCTGTAGTCTGTCTCAGAGTCCCTGAACCATATTTTTTTCCAGCCAGGCCCTCCCCGCACTGCTAAAGTCCTAATTGAAGCAAATCGAGAATTCCCCAGGTTCAGATCTGCCTGGGGCTCCTTTTCAATGTAGATGGGTTTAATTGTCACAATCAAAATTATATACATGTATATTCAGACTAAGTGAGTGAGTGAGTATGGTTTTACGCCGCTTTTAGCAATATTCCAGCAATATCACGGCGGGGACACCAGAAATGGGCTTCACACATTGTATCCGGGTCTTCGACGTGACGAGCGAACGCTTTAACCACTAGGCTACCCCACCGCCCCTCAGAGACTAAGCGTTAGTCTACCCACTGAAGAACACCGTTAACACAACATGTGTCCCCTACCGGAATGGGTGCGGAATATCAACTGAGGATAATCCTTTAAGGAAGCTTATATTCCACGATCCTTTGTCATTACATGGATACATAACTACTGGAATTAGTGATAAAGGATTATCATTAAGCTTTGATACACATAAGAAAACACTCTTTTTCATTTTCTAAACATATATGTTAAGTCACCTGGCAGTGTATCAGTGTAAATTTATTTATTCAAAGTTTGTTGAAGTAATCTGATCTTTCTCGTTCCCAGTTAGAGATTAATGCCAGTTTTCATTTTTACACCCCGGGAGCTGACTGACTGTAACAAAACACTGATTCATATTATCACCCTATATTATTTTCTCGCAGATATTAAATTTCATAAATACTGTTACTTTCGTATTAATTCTTTTTCTGTGCATCACAAGCGTCTGGTTTCATCACTCTTGTCCCTGAATCGATGTACAGAATACCCCCAAGACCAAAGATGTGAAGAACATGGTGTTTGTAGATATCGAATAGCCAGACTTTAGAGTCGTGATTCTGGAGGCTCTACATTCAGATACAATGAAACATGACAACGTAGCAAAGTATCAGGTTATATGGGCTTCTGTGTTTGATAATGTCACAACAAATTAAAACACAGCTTACATTTCAGAGCCAAACAACACCTGCTTATCCAATTATGATTTTTTTTTCAGATTACTTTTGAAAGTAACCAGACTTTGATATTAAAGCATATATGTCCACGAGGTCAAGGACTTTATGTGTCTTTAATGTGATATCAGTTATAGTATTTCAGCACCAAAATTCTCAATCGGTATTTCCAGATTTGAAGAGAGTGATTGACTTGTTCTCGAGTTGATTGTCCTTTCCAGTGAAATGTACTTTTAACGTGAGCAGACAGGTGGCAGTTAGTGTCAATGACGACATTTACTTAGCAATGTACATAATAAACATTCCTGTTATGAAGCATTCGCATGCTATAAAATTATTTGTAATGAATGTATTTTTGGCCTTTTACCTTTACACTAAAATAAACTCAGACAGTTTAAGAAAAGTTATTATCCATAATCTTTCGTTTACATTATTCTCAGGTAACTTCTAAGAATTGCTTGTCGAACGAAACCTGTTATGTTCGGGCTGCATAAACCGTTTTTCTTAAATGGTGCGTTATATGTTCATGAGGACATCCTCGGTGTTTCAGGATGGCGACCATGAGTGAGATTGGATTGCTGGAGACATGGGAAGAACAGTGGGGGAACGAGAGCTATCTGAAGAACCCCTCACTCACTCTTGGAGGAAAACCTATCACTATCGGCAACTTCCTTAACGCGTTGTGCCTCGTTGCTATCGGTGTGGCTTGTGGTGTTACGGCCCTCCTTCTTGAATACGTCGTCACAAAACTCCTACAGTGCTACCAGACATCGTTAGAAAAGAAACCGGAAACAGTGACGACGTGTGTGGAGAGCCACGTGGTGGATATGACGTAACTACGGCAATGGTGTATTCAGGAACGGTGTACTTCACTTCCTAGATCAGTAATTAACCATCAGAGCAGTGCCTTCCGAAATGAGCAGAGGAACTTACCATCTGTTTTGAGGCAATCGCGAAGGTGCTCGCATTCCCATTGAACGTGGTGGGGAACTAAGATTCAGAATGTTCCCCAAGCGCTGATGCTCATAAAAATACAGAAATATCTAAAATTATAAAGCAAATACTGCGATTGACTCATTACTCCTTATTAAGTAAGGAATAGTGACAAATAGTTGCTCACTGCAAAATAGAAGCACTTTAGATTGGTATATGAACGATCTTCAATCCAAAGTACGAATTACATTAGGACATAACCCAGCAAGAATATGGGGATTATTTGAAGATTATCCGAAACTGAGTCCAAAAGGATTATCATAAGGGTGGTCTATGTGTCACAGACCCCTGAGGGCTATATTCGAAATAAACACTTCTCTAAAGAGGAAGGAATACAGGATAGAACTGTCTTTGGAAACAGAATAACTCATCGTGAGTAACCTGGCACCAAATGTTTTGGGACAACCTGCCTAGTAACTTAAAGACTAAGTATACAGGTAACCTGGATGCTCTGCCATTAAAGTCTTACAATGGCACTACCCATACCCTGTCATTGAATCTTTGGACATTATATGAAACCTTCAGCCTTCCGATGCCATGCCTTTGTATAGAACCATTTTACCATTTAGATTACACTTGTTTGGGAGTAGCTGATCAAAGACCTAATTGCTCCTTGATCAAAAGCTTGTACTATCTGTAATGTCGCATGTGTTTACTTACCCTCTGTGGCCTTCGGGTGTACAACTTCTTTTATGAGAATCAATAATGAGAAATCGATCAATATTAGTGAAGGTCATTGTTACTGCCTCTCTTCTCACGATTAACGGCTGTTGTATAGTAGTGCGCTCAAATTGGCCCGCATTGTACAAGAAGCACGGTATACCGGAGTGCCAATCCGGGTTAAAGAGCCAATATGGGATTGAGAGGGTCTGATTGCATTACTGACATTGTTATCACAAGAAGACCTGCGGACATGTCACTTTGTTAGAGTGTAGATCCTGTTTTCTTGGAAACATATTATAATAAGTATGACTCTGACTGGATTCATATTGACCTATATCGGCCCAAACCGATCATTATGTCGTATCATTAATCTGTCATAGAGTTTCTGTTTTAGTCGCTTCTGGTACAGACATAACCATTACACAGATGTTCATGATGATATATCCATGATTATCATATTTGTATATTAAGTAAATGTATGCGTTACAAACGTGTCAATTTGTAACATAGTTTTTGTTTATGCTTTTAATTATATATTAAAATATTTAAATACTCAATACTTGATGCTCATAAACTTTGTATCTTGACAAGCTACGTAACTTCAGCAAAACGGGAACAAAAACTAGAGAGGCGTACACATTTATTTAAAGTGCATGGACACATGTCAACTTCCCATCGGTGAAAATGGTCTGGGTATGCGCAAAATGTCGGAGGCTGATATAACATTGGGAATAAACCTGAAAATGATGGGCACCAGTTTGAACTTCTTAAAACCCGTGAAGATTCGGGTTAGAATTGGTCTTCAGTACCCCATACTTGTCGTAAGAGGCGACTAAAGGGATTGGGTGGTCAGGATCCCAGACTTAATTCACACATGTCATGGTATCTCAACTGCGTAGATCGATGCTCACTCTAATAATCACTGGATACTGTGGTTCTGACTAGATGATTTACAGACCACCGCTAGTTATAAATAGCTGGAATATTGCTGAGTGCGGCGTTAAACCACAACCAACAAATTTCTTAAGCACGGATCTTGAAGCAATGAAGTTAACAAGTTGGATCATCTTTGGGAACGTGGTTGTGGGTGTTTTTGTAGCTGTGGATGTTGCAGGAGTCGTCCCCATACGTCTCCAGCTGAATCTATAACCACTACAGATCTGGACAATAATTTACGACTGATATGGAATGACCAATTGTCGGTCCGAGTGAATTCAATTTTGCATGTCACGAGCATTGGAGAGCTCACGGCGGATAACTCAGGTTTGTAACACCTACGTTAATAAGCACAGACAGTGGTTCTTAGGTTGAAAACTTCTAATAAAATTTGAACAAAAATATACATGCAATACACCCAGCCATAATCAACAGGTCAACACAAAGTATCGTTATATGAACCTGTATAGCGATAAACGTTATAATGACATGTATGAATCTTAAGTAACAGAAGTAACAGGCAAAGCAGGAGTGATTATTTTTAGTTTCGTATTTTTAGTTTCGTATCACTGGACTGTGCTTATAACTACTGATCCTCGTCATGAGAAGTTTATTGTTTTATTGCCCATAGTCATATTTAATCATAACAATGATTTCTACATTTACCATCCATGGAAGAGCCGAGGTCAAATATTGTCGCTTCCTACGCGTGTGAAACGGCACCAAGTTCCGTGAATTTCGCAGAAGTACAACAACACAATTATTCCACGATAGTCAAAAAGTTCAGTTGAACCGCATCTTTTTCTGGGAATATCAAACAAAATATTACGAAATGAAGTAATGGCCAATGACCAATACCAAACACCCAACAATCAACATCCTCCAAACACTCAACATCAACAACACACTCAACGTCCGCCCACCAAACACCAAAACACAACTCATCCCTGATCATTCAACATCCAATACCAAACACCCAACAATCAACATCCTCCAAACACTCAACATCAACAACACACTCAACGCCCGCCCACCAAACACCAAAACACAACTCATCCCTGATCATTCAACACCCAATACCAAACACCCAACAATCAACATCCTCCAAACACTCAACATCAACAACACACTCAACGCCCGCCCACCAAACACAACTCATCCCTGATCATTCAACACCCAATACCAAACACCCAACAATCAACATCCTCCAAACACTCAACATCAACAACACACTCAACGTCCGCCCACCAAACACCAAAACACAACTCATCCCTGATCATTCAACACCCAATACCAAACACCCAACAATCAACATCCTCCAAACACTCAACATCAACAACACACTCAACGCCCGCCCACCAAACACAACTCATCCCTGATCATTCAACACCCAATACCAAACACCCAACAATCAACATCCTCCAAACACTCAACATCAACAACACACTCAACGCCCGCCCACCAAACACCAAAACACAACTCATCCCTGATCATTCAACACCCAATATCAAACACCCAACAATCAACATCCTCCAAACACTCAACATCAACAACACACTCAACGCCCGCCCACCAAACACCAAAACACAACTCATCCCTGATCATTCAACACCCAATACCAAACACCCAACAATCAACATCCTCCAAACACTCAACATCAACAACACACTCAACGCCCGCCTACCAAACAACAACTCATCCCTGATCATTCAACACTCAATACCAAACACCCAACAATCAACATCCTCCAAACACCCAACATCAACAAACAAGCCACCACAATCAACACAACTCATCCCTGATCATTCAACACCCAATATCAAACACCCAACAATCAACATCCTCCAAACACTCAACATCCAATAAACACTCAACACCCTGCCAACAAACAACTAAACACAATTCATCTGTATACCCATCCCTGGTCCCTCAACACCAAACATCCAACAATCACAAATCCCAAGACCAAAACCTCCAACACCCACACACGTCCAGACACATACATGCAGACCTGAAGTGAGGAGTTGTTACAACCAGATATCACATGGAATAGTCAGTCTCTACAAGAGCCACACACACCTTCTGTTTACATACCCCGTCTTTACATGATTTCTCTGCTGTCTTGAAATGCATGACGGCAAGTAATAAAAACTTCACTGTGATGAGTATTTACATTGACACAAAACAAACATTTACATCAGAGTTTACTGTAAGTAGCGATAAAAGGGAAGTCCCGTTTCGAATATTGATATTCGTGAAAAAACATTTGAAAAAGAATTGATTTCAGTTCAAAAGAATTCTTAAACATTTCAAACAAACATTAAGACACTTACAGACAAGAGCAAATCCCACATCCCCATTTAGAATTCACAGCTTCGTTTGGTCTTTCTTTTAAACCATAGAGAATAAATTGAATCCGTCTGAGGTTTTGAATGATCAGGCAGGTCTGGATTTCCTCAACTGGAAAGTAAACATTGCTGCGGGCTCTATATGCTAGATATATAATTTTATATGATATTTCTGTGAGTAAACGTTATTTTAAGGTTTGTTCAATCTAATTAATTATATGTAATTATATGCATTCATTGATTATAATGGACTGACAGTTACAGATACCTTCGTCATTACTTCTCAATATTTAGATGTTGTTGTTTTGTCATGTGTTTGATAACACGAGCGATTGACTATGATTTTTTGACTGATTGAATATTACGTCGCTCCGTCGGCCGGTAATGAAGTTATATCGAGTTCACTCTCTGTGTAGAAGGCCCAAATGGACAGGTTTAGGGTTTCCATAATGGAGTTTGGACAAATTCGAATCGAATGAAAGGATTTGCTTTTAGTGCATATGTTCTATTCGGTTGGGAGACTTGAACGTGGTATGTCTGTGGATAATGCTGTTCTGGAGGTAGTGGGACCGTCTGAAGGAATCCACGGCAGGCTGTTCGGCCTCCTTATCTCTTATGTTGACAGGTCTCAACACTTTTCTTAGGTCCGGACTACATCCAAGACACTGTTCCCTTCCACAGTTCGTTCTAATGTTTTTTCCCTTGTCGATCCGTTGGTTAGTTGTACTAGCTTCCATACCTTGGTTTTCCATCTAGCGATATTGATACCAAACCTCAACCCCTATGACGTGGTGCCGATGACGTCATGGTCGCGCGTGAGATGGTGACGTCGTGACATCGATGGCATGTGATTGGCCCAACCCTACAATTAAATGAGGGAGAAGTGAGGAAGGTGTAACTCTGTTTAGCGACAATATGACACATGGGAAAAACTGGACGATGGAACTGATCTCTTGTGTCCTGCATGGCAATGCCACCACTGCAAAGGATGACTCCCCTGTCTATGCCAATAGCATTGTAACGTCTAACCCCACATTTAAGTGTATGTATTGAATCTACTGACGTCTAGGGTATCCATAATGGTGGTATCCCCATATATAACTGGTTATGTTTTTCACTTGGTAATGTAAAGGGCGGTAGGATTGTCGTCGTCCGTACACGGTGCTCTTTGGACTTGGTAGATCTCAAGACCAGAAACAGGTATACATATGGAGTCGAGATGCTTTACCCGACCCAATAGGTGCTGAATATATAACACCAAACAAAGTATACAACCGAAACCATTTCCTTCTATAAAACAACACTATCATCCTCATACGTACATATATCTCACCAACAGCTTAGGTGATAATTGGGATTGCAAGTGGAAAGTATATCCTGGATGGAAATGATATAACGCTGGAAGGTGGACGTCTGGGAGATCCGAACAGATCTCCCAGACGTCCAGGTCAGTAAATGGTGGACGCAGAGGACATAGTCCATGTCAACATACAGGGACGTGGTATTAGGTATGCGCTAACTACACCTGCTACTGTTGGGGGAATGCAGGTCATCACAATTGCAACTGTCCACATCCATGCCCTTACTGTCACAAAGAAGATCTTCGCAGCATGAACCGTCCTTAAAGGACCCTGAAAAGCACACCCCTATCAACTTGCCAGGTGAACCTCGCATGAAAGTATTTGCAAGCGAACCCCTACTCACACTGTTGAGAGGCAAGGTAAACATCGTCCCAGAACGTTTACAGACCGTTCAAAATAAACATCTGTATGTCCTGGTAAGTTTGTAGACGACACGTCCGGTTCAATCACCATTCCAAAGCTTCCATTGATCAACTTAAGAGAAAACTTGAAAAACCCATGCTTGATAACACACTCTTTCCCTCCTGACCCCCCCTGTCCCGCGATCTCCATCAGCCATCTCTCGGGTGATCGGGTGGTCAGGCTCGCTATGAGGCGGTGGGATAGCCTAGTGGTTAAAACGTCCGCTCGTTACGCTGAAGACCCGAGTTCGATTCCCCATATGGGCATAATGTGTGAAACCCATTTCTTGTGTCCCCCGCTGTGATATTGCCGGAATATTTGGTAAAAGCGGAGTAAAATCATACTCCCCCCTCACTCACTAACTCACCGCCGTCATATAGCTGGCAAATTGCTGAATAAAGCGTATGGGATCTACAAGTCCCGGTAAAACCGAATTGAAGAAATGGATCAATACATATGTCGCCACACGCTACAGTTAATGGAAGCGTTTGTAAAATCACTTCAGCAAGGCACGCGTTCCGGTGGTAGAGGGCGGATTTATTATGGGAGTATGGGAATACCTTTCAAACATATTTAAACACTGATTTGTGTACCTTTGAATAAAATAAAGGCAAGATATATCTATATTCTATAATGATGTGAAGTTTTGATATCAATCCTTATACCGTTGTCATGAAAGAGATCTGGATCTGTACCGAAATATACCGTTGACAGTCGTGAGTGAGTGAGTGAGTGAGTTTGGTTTTACCCCGCCCCGCTTTTAGCAATATTCCAGCAATATCATGGCGGGGGACACCAGAGATGCGCTTCACACGTTTTACCCATGTGGGGAATCGAACCCTGGTCTTCTGTGTCACGAGCGAACGCTTTAACCACTAGGCTATCCCACCACCCCGACAGTCGTGAACTACCGTGCTCCCTCCGTGTACTCACCCGTGAAGATCCGGGTTAAAATTGGTCTTCAGCAACCCATGCTTGTCGTAAGAGGCGAGTAACGGGATCGGGTGGTCAGGCTCTCTGACTTGGTTGACACATGTCATCGTATCCCAATTGTGTAGATCGATGCTCATCATGTTGATCACTGGATTGTCTGGTCCAGACTCGATTATTTACAGTCCGCCGCCATATAGCTGGAATATTGTGCGGCGTAAAACTAAACTCACTCACTCACTCTCTCTGTGTACTGGAAGCACTCATCTAATCTAATCTAATTTGTTTTAAAACGTTCTTATCTCTGTTAAAAACAGAACAGTCATCTTATTGCGAAGGAAAAATACCAATGTCTAGTGTATCTAATTACACAGAAAATGCATGGACGTATAAAAAATATTCATCATTAAAGATCAGACGACATAAAAGGTAACATTTACAAAAATTATCCTTTAATTCTGTCTAACTGCCGTTTATTATGCGCTTTACAGGTGACTATATTGGGGTCTCAAAAGAAATTGTGACAAACTCCTAAAATATATTTCTTTATTCTTGATTTAGCCTCTTGACTACTCATTATATTTTCAATTTGCTGTTTATTACCCTGAAGATTACCGAACTGCCTATATTGAAGATGATTAACACATACTCAGGGGAAAATCAAAGGGTCGTAAACTCAGTAGTAGTAGGTCGAATCGTTGTCAATGAAGGAGTTTACTGTTTTAATCATGCCGGTGAATGTCTGTCATTTGGCGTAGTTTCCGCGTCCTACAGAGAGTCGTCAGCATCCAGATCATTTTCGTATTTTATTAAGCTAATGAAACAACACTGTGGGCTGTTTGATGTCCTCCTTCTTCTCTGCTGTGCTGGAAAATGAATTACAGACAGATGGATTCATGCAAAGTCAAATGGTGTGCTCTGGGCCTACACAGAGCGTAGATGTACTGCGTTCAAGTCAGGGTTTAAGAGAGTCGGCACAACTATGGTGCTATTATTTGTTATATAAAGTGAGGTCGTATCAAGTTGCTTGACGTAAGAGAAATGGGTGGCAACTACATAAAATCGGCGCAGACCCGTTTTTTTAATGTAGATTCCATCGTGTTAGATAAGCTGTGGCTCGAACATAGAACTATTGACACTGTTGACAGGGTTTCAAGAAGGAACAATAGGCATAGAACTATTGTCACTGTGGACAGGGTTTCATGAAGGCTATAGAACTATTGTCACGGTGGACATGGTTTCATGAAGGAACATGGCTATAGAACTATTGTCACTGTGGACAGGGTTTCATGAAGGAACAGTAGGTAGAGAACTATTGACACTGTGGACAGGGTTTCATGAAGGAACAATGGCTATAGAACTATTGACACTGTGGACAGGGTTTCGTGAAGGAACAGTAGGTAGAGAACTATTGACACTGTGGACAGGGTTTCATGAAGGAACAGTGGCTATAGAACTATTGACACTGTGGACAGGGTTTCGTGAAGGAAGGAACAATGGGCATAGAACTATTGACACTGTGGACAGGGTTTCGTGAAGGAACAATGGCTATAGAACTATTGACACTGTGGACAGGGTTTCATGAAGGAACAATGGCTATAGAACTATTGACACTGTGGACAGGGTTTCATGAAGGAACAGTGGCTATAGAACTATTGACACTGTGGACAGGGTTTCATGAAGGAACAGTAGGTAGAGAACTATTGACACTGTGGACATGGTTTCATGAAGGAACAGTGGCTATAGAACTATTGACACTGTGGACAGGGTTTCAAGAAGGAACAGTAGGTAGAGAACTATTGACACTGTGGACAGGGTTTCGACATGGTTTCCTGAAGGAACAGTGGCTATAGAACTATTGACACTGTGGACAGGGTTTCGTGAAGGAACAGTGGCTATAGAACTATTGACACTGTGGACAGGGTTTCATGAAGGAACAGTGGGTATAGAACTATTGACACTGTGGACAGGGTTTCATGAAGGAACAGTGGCTATAGAACTATTGACACTGTGGACAGGGTTTCGTGAAGGAACAGTGGCTATAGAACTATTGACACTGTGGACAGGGTTTCATGAAGGAACAGTAGGTAGAGAACTATTGACACTGTGGACATGGTTTCATGAAGGAACAGTGGCTATAGAACTATTGACACTGTGGACAGGGTTTCATGAAGGAACAGTGGCTATAGAACTATTGACACTGTGGACAGGGTTTTCACCTGGAAGTAACAGTAGTGGACATGGTTTTCATGAAGGAACAGTAGGCATAGAACTATTGACACTGTGGACAGGGTTTCATGAAGGAACAGTAGGTATAGAACTATTGACACTGTGGACAGGGTTTCATGAAGGAACAGTAGGCATAGAACTATTGACACTGTGGACATGGTTTCGGTGGACATGGTTTCATAAAGGAACAGGTGGCCATAGAACTATTGACACTGTGGATAGGAGTTCATGAAGAAACTAGAGAACTATTGACACGTTGTCGACACGCCGAAGAAGGAAGATTCCCCACATGGGCACACTATTTAAACTGTGGACATGGTTTCATGCTGGAACAGTTGCTAAAGAACTATTGACACTGTGGGCAGGGTTTCATGAAGGAACAGTGGGTAGAGAACTATTGACACTGTGGACAGGGTTTCATGAAGGAACAGTGGCCATAGAACTATTGTCACTGTGGACATGGTTTCATGAAGGAACAGTGGCTATAGAACTATTGACACTGTGGACAGGGTTTCATGAAGGAACAGTGGCCATAGAACTATTGACACTGTGGACATGGTTTCATAAAGGAACACCTGGTATAGAACTATTGACACTGTAGGCAGGGTTTCATAAAAGAACAGTAGGCATAGAACTATTGTCATTGTGGACATGGTTTCATGAAGGAACAGTGGGCATAGAACTATTGACACTGTGAACATGGTTTCATGAAGGAACAGTAGGCATAGAACTATTGACACTGTGGACAGGGTTTCATAAAGGAACAGTGGCCATAGAACTATTGACACTGTGGATAGGGTTTCATGAAGGAACAGTGGGTAGAGAACTATTGACACTGTGGACAGGGTTTCATGAAGGAACACTGTGGCTATAGAACTATTGTCACTGTGGACAGGGTTTCATGAAGGAACAGTGGGCATAGAACTATTGACACTGTGGACAGATGTGAAGGAACAATGGCTATAGAACTATTGACACTGTGGACAGGGTTTCATGAAGGAACAGTAGGCATAGAACTATTGACACTGTGGACAGGGTTTCATGAAGGAACAGTGGGTAGAGAACTATTGACACTGTGGACAGGGTTTCATGAAGGAAGAGTGGCTATAGAACTATTGACACTGTGGACAGGGTTTCATGAAGGAACAGTGGCTATAGAACTATTGACACTGTGGACAGGGTTTCATGAAGGAACAGTAGGCATAGAACTATTGACACTGTGGACATGGTTTCATAAAGGAACAGTGGCCATAGAACTATTGACACTGTAGGCAGGGTTTCATAAAGGAACAGTAGGCATAGAACTATTGTCACTGTGGACATGGTTTCATGAAGGAACAGTGGGCATAGAACTATTGACACTGTGAACATGGTTTCATGAAGGAACAGTAGGCATAGAACTATTGACACTGTGGACAGGGTTTCATGAAGGAAAGGAACAGTGGCATAGAATAGAACTATTGAGGAACTGTTGACAACTGTGGACAGGGTTTCATGAAGGAACAGTGGGTAGAGAACTATTGACACTGTGGACAGGGTTTCATGAAGGAACAGTGGGCATAGAACTATTGACACTGTGGACAGGGTTTCATGAATGAACAGTAAGGCATAGAACTATTGACACTGTGGACAGGGTTTCATGAAGGAACAGTGGGCATAGAACTATTGACACTGTGGACAGGGTTTCATGAATGAACAGTAGCATAGAACTATTGACACTGTGGACAGGGTTTCATGAAGGAACAGTGGGTAGAGAACTATTGACACTGTGGACATGGTTTCATGAAGGAACAGTGGCCATAGAACTATTGACACTGTGGACAGGGTTTCATGAAGGAACAGTAGGCATAGAACTATTGACACTGTAGACAGGGTTTCATAAGGAAGGAACAGTGGCTATAGAACTATTGACACTGTGAACATGGTTTCATGAAGGAACAGTAGGCATAGAACTATTGACACTGTAGGCAGGGTTTCATAAAGGAACAGTAGGCATAGAACTATTGTCACTGTGGACATGGTTTCATGAAGGAACAGTAGGCATAGAACTATTGACACTGTGAACATGGTTTCATGAAGGAACAGTAGGCATAGAACTATTGACACTGTGGACAGGGTTTCATGAAGGAACAGTAGGCATAGAACTATTGACACTGTGGACATGGTTTCATGAAGGAACAGTGGCTATAAAACTATTGACACTGTGGACAGAACAGTAGGCACGGGTTTCATGAAGGAACAGTAGGCATAGAACTATTGACACTGTGGATAGGGTTTCATGAAGGAACATTGGGTAGAGAACTATTGGCACTGTGGACATATTGGTGTCTTCTAACCTGCAGCAGAGACGGGTAGCCTGCAAGTGTGTTAAGCATTCACTCGTCATTCCCAAATCCACGTTTGATTATGTGTTTCAAG
The DNA here is from genome assembly GCF_003918875.1 of Haliotis rubra. NCBI lineage: Eukaryota > Metazoa > Mollusca > Gastropoda > Lepetellida > Haliotidae > Haliotis > Haliotis rubra. The sequence continues at coordinate 1,346,146 of NW_025765514.1, read as the reverse complement.
TCCATTCCCGGTGTTCCTGGTAGTGCTCAACCAAGGTTAACATTTCACTAACAATATATATCCAATCATACAATTACAATATAGCACTTCTATGTGTTCACAAAATGCCCAGCATGTCTATGTGTTCACAAAATGCCCAGCACGTCCATGTGTTCACAAAATGCCCAGAACGTCTATGTGTTCACAAAATGCGTAGCATGTCAGTGTATTCACATAATATTTGAGACCTCAGTGCTGTTGGTTTGCGTAGGTCCGTTTTTAACGCCACACCTCAGTGCTGTTGGTTGGTTGTTTTTTTAACGCCACGCTCAGCAACATTCCAACTATATAGTAGCGGTCTGTAAATAATACAGTCTGGACCAGACAATCCAGTGATCAACACCATGAGCATCCATTTACGAAGTTGGGATACGATGACATGTGTCAACCAAGTTAGCGAGCATGGCCACCCTATCCCGTTAGTCGCCTCCTACGACAAACATGGATTACTGAAGATCAATTCCAGCCCGGATCTTCACTGGTCAGAACTCAATGTAAAGCAGCAATCTTTCATACCGCTCCTTTCTAATTCTTTAAGTGAGTGGGTGAGTAAGATTTTACGCCGCTTGAGCAATGTCCCAAAACGCACACGGTAATGTGAGAAAGAGTCCAGACACATTGGTTTTGTCGCATTTAGTAATCCATGTCGGCTGTCGTACCCGATCCTTTAACATGGGAGAGCAAACACTTTAATACGATTCGTGGGTTTTCATAAGCCGTACAAAATTATGCATTTTCAAGTGATATGTGGTCATTTGTCACACCCAATACTAAGAAACTCAAGGCTGTGTATTTGTCATACAGTGTTTTATTGTTAGCTTTTTAATTAGAAGTTCAAAACGTTTTTATAAGGATGGGTCTATGATGCGCATTATTGTTTCAAATTTCAATAGATCACGTATAAGACTCTTGCTCTGTGCGACACCAAAGTTACCAGAGTTAATATATGCAACATTTAACATTCCTGAAAGTTGGGATGCATTACATACACAGGTATCAATCGGTGTAAGGTTCTCCCTGGAACTAATTGTAGCGTTGCATGAGAGATTTGTTTTTAATTGATTTGTGTAATGAAATTGCTTGGAAAGTGGATCTTAAAGTTTTAATTAGGTCAGTGCATATGTCTGGTTGTGAGAAAAAATGTACGTGCGCGCTGGAATGGGCATAGATGTAAAAAACAACATTATTTTAGATGATAAAAATCATAAAAAAAGGTACGATACTTTGTGGATAACAACTTCTTTATTATATTATCATGCCACGTTTCGGTATAGATTCTTTTACTGTTGTCAAGCAAGAGTGACTCTTGCTTGAGACTCTATACCAAGAGTAACTCTTGTTTGACAACGGTATAAGATTCTATACCAAAAGTGACTCTTGTTTGACAACGGTATAATAATCTCTACCAATTGTGACTCTTGTTTGACAACGGTATAATAATCTCTACCAATTGTGGCTAAAGTTTGACAACGGTATAATAATCTTTACCAAAAGTGACTCTTGTTTGACAACGGTATAATAATCTCTACCAATTGTGACTCTTGTTTGACAACGGTATAATAATCTTTACCAAAAGTGACTCTTGTTTGACAACGGTATAATAATCTATACCAAGAGTAACTGTTGCTTGACAACGGTATAAGAGTGAGTGAGTGAGTTTAGTTTTACGCCGCACTCAGCAATATTCCAGCTATATGACGGTATAGAACGGTATAAGAATCTATACCGAAACATCGCATCATAATAGAATAAAGTTGTTATCCATGAAGTATCGTACCTTTTCTTATTATTCATGAACTTCTAAAATGCTAATACTGAAATATCTACTGGACCCAATCCTAGATGTCACTTGTGTTAATTAAGCAACAAAACTCCTCAGAACTATCTTTTAAAAGCAGACAAAGTTGTGAGCATGCATATGCTTTTACAGACAACTGTCAAACAGTGATGATTCAGTGTGTTCGCGAAATAGACAAGTCAGTTGTTCACCTTACACGAAATGGTTCAAGGGGGGTGGTGGGGTAGCCTAGTGGTTAAAGCGTTCGCTCGTTACGCCGAAGACCCGGTTTGATTCCCCACATGGGTACAATGTGGGGAAGCCCATTTCTGGTGTTCTCCGCCATGATAACGCTGGAATATTGCTAAAACGGTGTGAAACCACACTCACCCACTAAACTCAAAATACGGAATCGCTTTAAACATCACGTTCTGTTACTGACGCGTCTAATTTGCCTGAAATGGAAAGCTTTACTGCAGCCTCCACTATGGTAACCTTGATCAAACTACTGTTGAGCAAGAGTCTTGTAGAGAGGATGTTAGAATGAATATCATAACTTGTGAAACGTAGACATCGATGGATGGATATGCTGTAATATTGCTTTAAACGAAGGGCAAGTTGACTGACTGAAAGTTGAAGTCATACAGTGGATATTTTACCACTCGGTGTTACTGTTCTATCGCCTTTCCAGCTCAGGTTGGGACATAAGTGGAAGGGAATTGGCTATATGACCATTATTACACGATGTCGAATCATGGATGTGTCTGAAGCTTCACTTCCAAATGTCCTCATTTTGATTTTGCGAGAAATCAAAGTCTTGTGCATAAAGAAATAAATTAGCAAGAAAGGAAGCCCACTTGGTGCTCAAGGTGATGCCTGCCTCCTACTAAATATTTCACACATCAGTGAGAAAGTCTAGCATTTCACAAACTGATTGACTGACATCCTGCGTTTGAAGGCCATTATTTCAGCATTCAGCGTTTCTTTTATCCAGATCGACAAGCCACTCAGGACATTAGACTCAACCTTTGCCGACCCACTCATACTTGTTTTCTCATTTAGTGGTCATTCAATTAACCACAAACACACACAAGTAGATAACGTGCAATACATTTACGTTGATTTCGTTGTTGATAAGGACACATGGGCCTCCTCAACTGACAACTGTTCAGATTGTTGGTATGTGGTACGTCAGTGAGGGCAGATGCAAGAGATGTTGGTTGTCATCTGTCAGCCGATTGGCAAGAAAATGTCAGCCATCTAATGACTTTGAGGACCATCAGTTGACCACAATTGAGAACTCAGAGCACGTGTTTGGCACATCAGAAACAGTGCATATGGACAACAGTATATCTTGTCGCAAGTACCGTTTGACACGGTTTCATTGAAGGTGTGGCGTTGCCTCTCACATGACCGTAACTTTGACCTTGTGACGATGAAACAAAATCTGAATGGACAATGGGACATCACTGACATTCTGAACAGGGTTGTTGTACCACAATTTTGATTACCATCCTCTGAACACAAGGCTAGGGGTCAGATTTCAATTTCATAGAATATGTTGGGGACATTATTGGTCGCCAGAGATATCATCCAGTACAAAATCTTGATGTACTGGAACAAACCGTTCATCAAGGGTGGAACGCAATACCTCAACATCAAGTTCAACATGTCAATGAGGAGGAGGGTCAGGGATGTTAATTTACTTGGCGGAGGTTACTCCAGATATTGACATTGTGCTCGGTTATTGAGACCTATGTGATTCCTTGAGGATTGTATGAGAGAATCCTTAAATGACGGCACTTATTAGAGTCACACCGCTATAGTTATCGGCACTACAAAATGAGTCAATTTCTTGCCATATTTTTTTTTCTTCCACCGTTTAGATTGGCCATTTAATTATTCCTTTGTCCAGGTAATACGTTAAATGAAGATTAAATAAGGTTTTTGAAAGGCATTTAGAAGTTGGACGAACATGAATACATGACACTTTCATGGATAACAACTTCTTTTTATTCTTTACACGACGTTTCAGAGCTAATTCTTGCTCCTTCATCAGATGTCAAGTTGTTATCCATAAAAGTGTCATGAATTCAAGATTAAATAAGTTCCTTTGCTACGATTAACATGTTGTTACTATGAACATATGGGGTGTTGCGTTACATATTTCGATGTATATGATTGGAAGCGTACTATCGACTCGGCTTTTAAGACGTAGTTTAGCATATGCTTACCCTCTTCTTGTGATTGTGGAAAGGTTTTAGGTAGCTTGAATTGAACGCATATCTCATTAAGATGCAATTACATCTATGTATACATTTTGGTTTTATAGAACATTAAGTCGACAGTAAATACGATTTGTTTCGGAGTGTAAATTTACCAAACAAGACTCTTTGAAATATAAATATTCATTTTAGTGACGTTTTAATAGTAATGCTTTTAGTAGAGATTTTTGATTATGGAAAGGGTTTCCGAGATTTTATTTACAACCAATTTCTAATTTAAACAAAACGTCTCCCTGCATCACCAAACCCCTGAAATACATTTTAAAATGGATTTATACTCCAAATCAGTCTTTTTTTACTTTTATCCACGGAGATCTCTCATAGATACAGTAAATAAAACCTACTTTAGAATACAATTATCAAATTGGGAAATATTTTAATCAATGAAAAACATCTAGGGATGTGTCTGTTTCAAGCGTCACTCATGTGTCCATGTTGATTACGTATTACTTCGTTATATAAAACAAAAACAAAACATAAACAATGTTTGTTGCCGAATGCCCTACTGAAATACAGAATGTCAGATAACGATAGCCAGTACTCGATTACAATAGGTGAAAGAAAAAAAGGTGGTGAGAACGATGTGACCAATAAGTTGTGTTATCAGGTGTTCCTATATGGACGATTATGTCTTGCCATATCGTATTTGGCATAAACAGTTTGCTTGTTCGTAACTTTACGCTAAAGTACAGACATACTTAAGTTTAAGGCACATACCTTACAATAGTGTAAGTTACAAATTATATACAAATAATATGGATTCTTATATTGAGCTAAACTCCACCCCAAAGTGTGCTCAAAGCGCTAACAGAGTTCATATATTATCTTCCCGGATAACCCAAGTGGCCTATGAGACGCTAGAAGGTTAATAGCCACATGACTTATCCCACCGGGTACCCATATTCTGTTGGGTGAACAGAAGCAATTTTGAAAAATTCACTTGCCTAAGGTGAGACCACATGTATCACATGTGGTTCGTTGTGGTGCAGGACTGAAGTCCTAGAAACTCACGGGAGTCAAGCTACCAAACACGGTCACCCATATGATTATTTTTAAAATTCTTTGAAACAATGCAAATGTCTTGCATGTCCATTATGGGCTAAATAATTAATGAAACGTATTTCCTGTCCTTATATGTATGTGTATGTGTGTGTGCGTGTGCGTGCGCGAGCGTATGCGTTTTGTATCATGTTTTAGTGATGAAGTGCTGTCATGTTCTGTTTGATTGGCATTTTAGACATTAATGGATAATAGAAAAGTATAATACTTTATGGATAACAACTTCTTTGTTTACTTTTCTAAGTGCTGTTATTTATCTCAGAAAATACAGTCAGTACATCACCCAGATTTACAACAATAATAAAAGAGCTTTCTGATTAGGTTCCTGAAAAGCATACAGAAAATATAATGCATAGAACAATGTTTTCTCATATGTGTATCTCGCCGAGTTAAAGGACAGAGTTGAGATAAATATTTGTATTTCATCACTCAGTATATATTCAAAAAAGATAAACAATAAATGTCTACTATGTATTGTTGTCAAATGTGCTTCATTTCATACAAATATGTCATGACATTTATTACGGAAATTCGATTTCAGCCTTGCAGTCAATCTGTATTTCAATCTTTATTTCAATACTTAATAAGGCGACAGGCCTATAGTGCATTACAATACAAAACATACAATCAGATATAATATAAAAATATAAATACAATTGTAAAAAGTCACACAGCGGAATTGCACACTCTCATTTTGTGTTTATGTTAAATCTGTACATGGAGGCATGACGAATGAACATAGCTAAATCTTGCAGAACTTTACGATTTGTGTCTGATAACAGTAAATGTAATGTAGTTCCATTTGGGTATGTAAAGTAATTGGATTGCAGATATATGTCTGTGAGTAAACAGGGCATACAAGTAGAAAATGATACTCATATTCAATTAAATTTAATGTGCATTCACATGTGTTTCGCCGTTATTTTGTCATATTGACTCTATGAATTGGTGTCTGGCGTTATGATTTGTATCTTTAACTCCGTGATGTGGCGTTATCAGCGCCACACTGTGGTCTTGCAATTGTGCTTTTCTTTTTCTTCTTTGTCTTCGGTACATATCTGCATATATACTGACGTTATGTAAACGCGCTTGTCAAAGAATTAATTACATGAGCATCGTGATTGAGTTAGTGAGTTAGGAATACAAAATGCTATATAATCCCATATATGACATATGTTAGGTGAGTGATCATGAGTGAGTGAGTTTAACGAAGCAGTATTCCAGTTATATCACAGCGTAACGTAACGATGTGGGAGGAATGACCGGAGTAATACAGCTTTTAGACGTTTAACACGGGAACCCACAAGCACGGATACAGTGATGACTACCCTAACAGATTATCGGGGAGAACCGGGATTGGAACCCATGATCGCAGGTTTCTGGCACGTCCAAGGGCCACAAACTCCTCCGCTTTGCGAGCCAAGACTCCAGTGAATCATCTACGATGCTCAGCCCGAGATGATCACATCGAAAATACCTAAACCACAATCACGTAATTAACGGAAGCGTGGAAGGGACATCGTTGCTTTGTCGTCATTACGAAAACGAAGAAAAAAGTGACAAATTTAATCAAGGGGCGATAATGCAACAACGCGTTTTCGCGCTTTGAATAGTATTTCTATTTATTCCTCCCGAATTCATGAATTAACAACACTATATTAAAGTGAACACTTCTTTGACAGGCATTTAGTCTTCAAAGCAGTAAGGAAGGGTAACAATATAGGCACCAACAACATGGAGAATCCAGTTAATAACACATTGCTTAAGGTAGATAGAAGCGTTCACACGTGAAGCCTGCAGTATAAACAAAGCGATATTCAAGCCTGTAGTGTTAAAAAAGGGATTATCACTGATGAGAACCCTGTTTATTGATGATATGCAGGAGGTATGTAACAGCCTTGGTGACGGCTGATTGATGCTATTGCACTCCTAATTCCCATTGTACTGTACAAACACTTCCTCACACTTGTGTATATGCCTCTCTTATTCTGTTCATCACTTGCTTGATAACAATGTTATCCTCGTTCTTACTGATATAAAGAAGTTGTTCATCCATATATTGTTATCCTTCCCTATATCCTCATATTAATGTGAAGAGTATACTGTCTTAAACGTTCCATATAAAATGTGTGTGTGCGTGCGAGCGTTTGTGCGTTCGTGCGTGAGTGGGTGCGTTTGTAATCTTGGGCCTGAGGTTTTACGTTAAGTAAACTGATCAGTTTTGCCCTCAACTATTATCGACTATAAAGAATATAATCCTCAATGAAATATGGTATGACCCTTTGTAATTTTATTATCTTCTATTGTTCGGCTCATTTTTCTATAAAGATAATAATTAATCAAATTCCTAGGGGTATTCCAACATCAGAGAAACAACAAAATTGAAGCGAAAATATGTCAGAATTTACTACGTGTACTTACGAAGCTGATATTTATTTAAACAATCTAATAACGAAAACGACATTTTTTCATCCGCTTACGTTACTTCAGGGCGGAGAAAATTAATACTAAATGTTTTATACGATATTCTGAAACGTTTATGCCGTGCAAAGGTCCGGTTGTCATGATTAGCTAGGTCTCATCAATATTATACGCCATAAAATGAATATCACCCAGGCTATATTGTTGGAAGGGCAAATTGTTGTCCATCATTAAACAGCGCCAAAGGTCCATGGTATAAAATATGCATTCATATAAAAGGTACATTTCACTGATATTTCTCTTATCTTAATAACAGCAATCATTATTATCATGCCGTTATTTGAAAATAAACATTGTAATTCAAGATTTTGATTTACAGTGTATCATATGGCGTGTGTTGAACATATAGCGCCATTGTTAGTCAAACATTGGAAGAAATTATTTCCGCGATACAATACATCGATGCACTAGCTCCTTATTGAACGTCCCCATATTGCTGGTCGGACGCAGCAACGACTTGTGAAACATTGCAATACCCAGTGACATTCGTTCTGTATGAGTTATTAAATTCGTAGCGCTCCATATTAAAGCTTTTAAAGGTGAGGTTTGCCAAATAATAAATTAATCAATCGCCACAAAATATTTATTTCAGAAATTTATGAGGGAATGGGGATATTGTATCCCGAAGTAAGAGACGGACAATGGTTACATGCTCGTCATTGTTTGAAACGCCACTAAAATATCCAGAATTACAGTATATCTTGGGACGAATGATTGAAATCACGTTACTCCGTTGTGGTCACCAATTAAGATATATGTCACACCCAGGAGCCACCGTACCCACTCAGTCATGATCTTAGATAGATACTCCTTCTCATTTTGAGACAACCTTATATGCAAAAGAAGATTTCTGAGAATAGCGAGTCCGTGCCAAGGCCGTACCCTGGCACTACAATGTCTTTTTCTGTACAGACTTTGTGTTACAATATTGTTTGTTAAAGATGGTCGTACAGGTATATTTTCGGTGTGACCTCATCTATGGCCACATCTTCGTCTGCGTCAACATCCTTCTCACCCACGTTCATGTCAACGTTAACGTCAGAGTCCTTGTCTACGTCAACTTCCTTGCCTTCTTCCCCAGTATCGTACATTTTCTCGCCCTCGTCCATGTTTACGTCGTCCGCGTGCACGTCTACTTATTCGTACTCGTCTTCGTACACGTACAATTCCGTGTTTTTTATCCACGTCTTCCTGTCTGAAGTCCTCGTCCACGTTCACGTAGTCTTCTTCTTTAACTTCACTTCATTCACTTAAACGTTCATGTTCACGTCGTCGTCCACGTGCACCTCCACTTATTCGTACTCGCCTTCGTACATCCGTTTTTCTCATCCACGTCTTCCTCTATCAAGTACTCGTCCACGTACTCGTCACCGTACACGTTCACGTAGTCTTCTTTTTTAACTTCACCTCGTTTACTTTAACGTCCATGTATTCGTCATTTCCACGTTGTTGTCCTCGTCCACGATCACGTACAAGTTTACGTATTCTTCCACTTTCACTTCACTTCGTTCACTGTAACGTCCAAGTCATCGCCATCGTACACGTTCTTGCATACGTCCATGCCCATGTACTTGTCGACGTCCACGTCCATGTCGTCATTGTTGCAACGATACAAATTGAAATGAACGAGACAACGTGAAAACAACAACCTGTATCAATTATCTTAAAAAACATCGACAATACGTTATAAAATTAGTCCGGCCAACTACCGTAACCGAACGTACGTGCGAGGTCCTGGTATCCAGTTCCACGCTAATCTCATAATAACAGAGTTCACGTGAAAGTTTACTGGCATTTATTCCGTCAAGGATAACCTATCCCGAACTGCCTATGATCTCGTGTTACAAAGAGCACACACAGCCGGGTGTAATCAGGTGTGCTCATTTCCTTAAGGACCCGGGTTTCGTGTTTGCAGCAGGGTTAAGACGAGACAAGCGTAATACAGCGTACATTCAGGCAATACCAGTACCACTGTTCCTGCAACTCGCTGACAGTTAATTGCTGAAAAAAATGGGTAATTAAAGCTGGACTCTCTGGCTGTTAAATATTATTGTGGACAGTTGTTAATGTTTGGTAACATTTTGAAGAGGTGGGGGAGCTAAAGTATTTTATAAACAGGTTTTGTATAACGCTCCAGTGCCACAATAAAGCTCAATAGAGGCCACGATGGGTTCGAATCCAGGTTCGCCGATTGTCAGCGCCAAAGTGGTAAATGTTTGAGACATGCTCTGTAACAAACTGAAACACTCACTCACTCACTCACTCACTCGCGCTAACGTTGTTTTGTCCAATGGGTCCCTGGAGTTAATAATGCCTCCACAGGCGTTAGTAAACAAGGCACTATAATGGAATTGGTCATTATTAATAGTTACACATTAAAATATATGAATGCAGAAAATAAGGTTCGGATGATCATGGTACGTTCATAAGCTCACCATCAGCTCAGGGCCCTCTGCCTCTTTACGCGCAATCCAGACAGCGACTGGGACTTCTCCCAGGAAGAGTTGCATAGTCAAACCCACAAAACCGTTTCGGAGAATGTGTAGACTCTTCAACACTGCCTTCTGCTTTAGCCAGAGAGTCGGGAGGTCGGTGTTCCTTGCTGCAAACTACTCTCCCGATTTCAGCCGTGAGGATCAGAACCATAAGCTCTTATGAACCTTTTCTGTCGCCATGTGAAGGATTCAGTTGTGAAGCCAACAATTGATCCTAGCATCCCTTTCTGCTCCATGTAAATACTGTTACTGGAGGTGCAGTGTGATGACACAAGACAAGATATTTTGTACTGTTTGTTCAGACATGTGACAAGTCAGAACTTTTCGGATCAGTCAAGTCATCTTTCTTTGGGAGTAAGTATTGTTCAATATTTGCACAACCAAGGCGGAATATACCATGTATCCACGAGCGAACTGAAACATTGAAGTAATGGTGTCTGGGTACAAGAGAACAGTTTCTAATACCAGTTTCGAATACCATCAGACCCTGGTGCAGTATTGAATCTGGACTTTTCGTTTACTTTATTAGGCACTCTGATGAAACACACCCTTAGCGACCTTAATTGTTCATGTACGTTATCAGTGTAATCCTGTACCCATGGTGTCCTTAAGTTTGCGGTTGCCAAGAATAGACCACAACAGTTTCCAAAACCTTTCACTGGAATCTATACTGTTTGTTCTCATCAGTGGTATTAGTTGCATTCAAATTGCATAAAATTGTTTTGTCGCTGTCTATTTAGCTTGACGAAATCCGTTTTCTTGTCCTACTAATTTTTTTCTTTCTGTCCACATCTATAACTTTGCATTCAAGTCTTTGTGTTGGTTGGAATGTTTTTCCAAACTGATTAATGACGTTTTGTCATTCATTGCCCCGAGGTAAGTAATTCCAATCAATTTCAGTGACATGTCTGTTTTTGTTCAGTTCAGTGACATATCTGTTCTTGTTTCTTTTAGCTTTGCCTCGAATCTCTTTCTCTTTTGATGATTTTGTTTCTTACAATTTTGTGATTCTTTGTTAGTGGAAATTGTTCCAATGGAGTTCTCCCAGTGTTCGTGAAGCAGCATACAGGCAACAGTAAATGTCATGCAAAGGAGAGTCAGCATTGAGAGTGACACATATAATTTGTATGAAGTCAATTCTGTTTATCAATCGATGCATCACATATTTGATAAAATGACATGAACAAAATACCAGAAAGATCATTGTCAAAAGAGGCGTAGGGATCGGAAGAAAGCGCTATATCTTGGTCGCCAACATCAGGGATTTCATTTTGTGGAACCATGGGTGTGCCTTCTGTGGCAAGTGCTTCAGGAACCTCCATTTGCAGCTTAATGTCTGCAGTTGGTGCATTGCTGGTTCGTGCAAAGGTGCTTGACATTTGTTTGCAGTTAGCTCACCTAGTTCAGGGCGCATATACGGTATAAGTCGCGGTAGCTCATCACGAATATTCTGTTCTTCTAGCTATGCATATATGGGCATGACTAAGTCCCGCGCCTGCTTAAATAAATCTGTAATTAATTCGTGGAATTTCTGGTCAGGTTGTTCTGAGTTGGTGCGTCCAAGATATTCTTGTGTAGGATCTGTTTGTGGGGCAAGTCCCATATCCAGGTTCGTTGGTTTGTACACCGGTTGACTGGGCTGCGGAGTGACACCAGGTCAAAATATCACTCGGTCTAGTGACCGAAACGTTTCAGTCTCCCCAAATTTTGCTTTTTCTGTCACTCTTCTTCAGTGTCTGGCGGTCCTCATTCTTCAGTGTCTTTACAATTATAGTTTCAGAACTGGTGATCCGTAATTGTTATTCTCTACCCATATAATCGCATACTTTAGTCCTACATGCATCGGATTCATCATGTATAATGTATGTATTCATGTATTGAAAATGTCTTTGAAACTTTGATTTCCACGCATTAGTAGGATTATATAGAACTTGTAGCTATTTCTTGTGTATCTAGTAGTCATGTTGGTTTAGTAGTTATTTTGATTTTCGTGTTTCCCTAGGCTGACAGAAAGACAGGTTTCCAGGTCATGGCATGTCCCGGTTGTCCAGGGCAGGGTTTCCTCAACGAAGTCCGCCAACACGGGTTAAAAACCTTGTCAAAATCATGTGTTTTACCTTCAGGCTTCGCTAGGTCGCTACGTGCCGTCACGCTACTGGGTGGCCAGTCGAAAGTTATGGGGAAATGTTTTGTGGAGTACTGACATACTCTGGTGGTATTAAGCTAAACGTTTTAGTGTTGTTCTTGTAATCCTTAGATTACTTACCTGTGATTGTCTAGTTTACGTCAAATACCTTTACACCACTGGGAGTCAAGTTACTCTTTTGGTCAAGTGCCTTTCTTAATGATGGTGGGTATATCTACTCCCAAAGCCAAGGATTGATAACCTAATGGTTAAAGCGTTCGCTCGTCACGCTGAAGACCCGGGTTCGATTCCCCACATGGGCACAATGTGTGAAGCCCATTTGTGGTGTCCCCCGCAGTGATATTGCTAGAATATTGCTAAAAGCGGCGTGAATCCATACACACTCACTATCAAAGTGGGTATTCCCCTCAGTCAAAAATTAGGTGGCAGGACTAAGGCACGAGGAACAGTGTGGAGTCAGGCAACTTGGTACATAGATGCAAGCATGGAGTGAAGACGGTAATGAAATGATCGCACCACGTTATCATGTCAACCAACTGAGCTCGCACCCACCACTAACGAGGTGCTGGACAGTCTCATTAGTCTAGCATAACGCATAATCTAAATATCAGATTGACATTCTGATGCCCAATCACACACTGAGGGTTTCGAGTGGGCAGAGACAGTTGCCCAGCAGCAAACAGATGGACTTCTGTTTCATTTTTCAGGCCAGCCCACTTCATCCGAGTGAAGATTCGCCAGGGTTGTGTTTCTCTTCAGCACATTGCCCATAAACTCGTCACAGTGGTCGTTCAGAGACATTGAGATTATGTTGTACACAATCCTTCGATTGTTGTTGTTTTTGTTGTTGTTGTTGTTGTTGTTGTTATACTTACATGTAACCCATCCTTTCAGTTTATTATTGTAGCGGTGTGGTAGCCTCGGCCTAGATTTTCGAAGCTCTCTTAGCGCAAAGATAGTCGTAAGTAAATGTTAAGGTATGGCACTTACGACTATCTAAGCGCTAACAGAGCTTCGAAAATCTAGGCCCCGGTGGTTAAAGCGTTCGCTCGCCACGCCGATGACCAAAATTCGATTTCCCACATGGGAACAATATGTGAAGCCCATGTCTTGTGTCCCCCGCCGGGATATTGCTGGAATATTGCTAAAAACGGCTTAAAACCATATTCATTCATTCACTTTGTTTAATACCATACCTTAACACATTCATTTTTTATTACACCTATACCTTCCTTCATGGTCACAAAACGGTCAATTAGTCTACGGTACTTAAGATAGAAATACAATCAGTTTCCATGACACTTACGGTTTCTGGCATCCTTAAACTACCTGTATGATGCTCAAATAGTGATAAATGTTGCTTCATGGTTGTACTTCACACGTAGCCTTTGTTTTATGTGTGTGGAAGCTTCAGTGTCTTTAGGTATCAACACACACATATACTTTCTTCATCTTGACAGCAGTACCTACGCTATTGTCTGTGGATCATCCACAGACTGGAATCACAGTTACTATTTTGTTTAAAATCCCTTTCAGTGCTACGACCGAGTTTGTGCCATATTAAGCCAAGACTATTTACAATGATAAGAAATGATGGAAGGATATTGATCCAGAGTATTTTATCTACGCGGGTGAACTTTAAACTTTGAAAAGGCGACGCGAATCATTCGTGTCTTTACATCAAACACGGAACATTTTAAACGTTCGTCATTAATAGCCATTTTCTCTCTTTAGAGTAGTCTAATCTCATTGAGAATCAAATTTCAAAGTTCATTTTTGTCTGTTTCAGGAATTGACGAATAGATGCTGTGTTTAATTAACGATCAATGCGTCGTGATTCCTGTGTGTCCTTGATGTTTTAGATGCTCATGGTAAGGTGAAGCATCAATGATATGGCGACATTCGCGTTTATATCCAACACAATTTAGTAGCTTGTACACTCATGCCTTTTTAACAGTGAGCTGTGCCCGCAGGATATAATGGGAATGGGATTTGAAATAACTGATTCCGATTTTTCAGATATTATTACTTTTTCAATGTAAATCATTATGCAATCCTGGCATACGTGTAGATGATTGAGTGAGTGAGTTTAGTTTTACGCCGCACTCAGAAATATTCCAGCTATATGGCGGCGGTCTGTAAATAATCGAGTCTGGACCAGACAATCCAGTGATCAACAGCATGAGCATCGATCTGCACAATTGGGAACCGATGACATGTGTCAACCAAGTCAGCGAGCCTGACCACCAGATCCCGTTAGTCGCCTTTTACGACAAGCACAGTCGCCTTTTGTGGCAAGCATGGGTTGCTGAAGACCTATTCTACACGGGATATTCACGGGTCGTATACGTGTAGATACCGATTGAAACGTACATGACATATACAATGTAACATTATGCTTTTTTCTGTTGAAAACATTCGAAAGTTCCAAAGCATACTGGTTCTTCAGGAACCAGGTTATATAGAGTCGTGTGATTCCATATATGCACGTGCAATTTCAGGGATCGAACCTGGATCAAATGTTCGTAGTGAATGTAATGTGGTGATGATGCATAAATAACATTTGATGCACAAACATTGCGTTTGGTGTGTTGTGCACAAGTTACGTTTGTTGTGTTGTATACAAATAATATTTGGTATGTTGTACAAAAGTAATGTTGTGTGTGTTGTATAAATATAGTGTGCAGCGTAATGTACCCTTGTAACGTCAGGGTGATATACACGTTATATACAGCGTAATGCACCCATGTAACGTCAGGGTAATATACACGTTATGTACAGCGTAATGTACCTATGTAACGTCAGGGTGATATACACGTTATGTAAAGCGTAATGTACCTATGTAAAGTCAGGGTGATATACACGTTATATACAGCGTGATGTACCTATGTAACGTCAGGGTGATATACATGTTATGTACAGCGTGATGTACCTATGTAACGTCAGGGTGATATACATGTTATGTAAAGCGTGATGTATCTATGTAACGTCAGGGTGATATACACGTTATGTACCACGTAATGTACCTTTGTAACGTCAGGGTGATATACACGTTATGTACCACGTGATGTACCTATGTAACGTCAGGGTGATGTACACGTTATATACAGCGTGATGTACCTATGTAACGAAATACACGTTATATACAGCGTGGTGTATCTATGTAACGTCAGGGTGATATGCACGTTATATACAGCGTGATGTACCTATGTAACGATATACACATTATATACAGCGTGGTGTATCTATGTAACGTCAGGGTGATATACACGTTATATACAGCGTGATGTACCTATGTAACGTCAGGGTGATATACACGTTATGTAAAGCGTGATGTACCTATGTAACGTCAGGGTGATATACACGTTATGTACAGCGTAATGTACCTTTGTAACGTCAGGGTGATATACACGTTATGTACCATGTGATGTACCTATGTAACGTCAGGGTGATGTACACGTTATATACAGCGTGATGTACCTATGTAACGAAATACACGTTATGTACAGCGTGGTGTATCTATGTAACGTCAGGGTGATATGCACGTTATATACAGCCTGATGTACCTATGTAACGATATACACATTATATACAGCGTGGTGTATCTATGTAACGTCAGGGTGATATACACGTTATATACAGCGTGATGTACCTATGTAACGTCAGGGTGATATACACGTTATGTACAGCGTGATGTACCTATGTAACGTCAGGGTGATATACACGTTATGTACAGCGTGATGTATCTATGTAACGTCAGGGTGATATACACGTTATGTACAGCGTAATGTACCTTTGTAACGTCAGGGTGATATACACGTTATGTACCACGTGATGTACCTTTGTAACGTCAGGGTGATGTACACGTTATATACAGCGTGATGTACCTATGTAACGAAATACACGTTATATACAGCGTGGTGTTTCTATGTAACGTCAGGGTGATATACACGTTATGTACAGCGTGTTGTATCTATGTAACGATATACACGTTATATACAGCGTAATGTATCTATGTAACGTCAGGATGATATACACGTTATGTACAGCGTGTTTCATCGATGTAACGTCAGGTTGATATACACATTATGTACAGCGTTTCATCTATGTAACGATATACACGTTGTATACAGCGTGATATGTCTATGTAACGTCAATGTGTTGTATACATGTAACGTACCTATGTAACGCAAAGGTGTTGTATACATGTAACATACAGCGTGATGTGCCTGTGTAATGTTACGGTGATATACACATGTTATGTACAGTGTGATGTACCTGATATAACGTTCATTGTTAATGTACACATGTACCATCAGCGTGATGTAAAACTCAGGGTGCTGTACACATGTAATCTGTCGTGTTGTGTGTAGATGTAAGTATGTGATGCCATATACAGATATAATGTGTGATGATATTGTATATACATAGAACATGATTTAACGCACACACAAATGAGCTCATTTTGTAATGTTATTTTCCTTTTCAAGAGGCCAATGAAATCAGACATATCATGCATGTTCCCTTCTATTCGTTGTTTATGTACAATATAACGACATGGTAAATCAATGGAAATATCTGTCGTGGACATCCGAACTGTATCTGTGATTCATGACAACAAACAGTCCAGACATCACGACAAAACCTCTTCAACAATATTCAGCTTTATGACACTCATTTTTTGGGGCCAGTGAGAAAAAGCAATACTTGGGAAATACGAGACCCATTTTCAAGTTGATTAGTTCTGAAGCCATTACTAGATTTTTATTTGCTTCTACACTGTTAATCTGTAGTGTATTGCTCCCATAGCACAGCTTGGTCTAGGCTAGCCTGGACTCATATGCACAAGAACCAAAGAGGGAAGCTGGGTGGCTCAAATTACCAATCGCTACCTGAGCCTACAGGCTGTAATAACAGATATTCTCTCTCCGGCCGGCGGACCAAACACGAGCGAGACTAAATACTGCCGGCAACCATTATTGGAAATGTCTCACTTTACACTCTTATAGTTTCTTCTTTCTGTTTAAACGCTAGGCTCTCGACATCGTAAATAGCTCCTTAAATTGTGATTTTGCATAATCCCGAGTATCAAATGAGAGCAAATTACGGTAAATTACGAACACCAGCGCCCAACGGGCTGCTGCCAAAATACACATGGGTCGGCCATGAAAACATAGAGCTGTTGTCACCGTTCTAGCAAAACAGTACAAACGGGATTTCACAAATCTCCTTAATTGTATTGCTTGCACAATACACAATAGGATTTGACCCTTTAGTGCTTTTGTGTATAGCGCTTGCTGCCGTGTGGTTTGGTCACTTGAACCATGGTGATGAAGCTCGTTTACGAGCGGTAATGCAGCCCTGTAACAGCAGTGAAATTGTAACTGAGTTTTAGCAAAGGAATAAACATCTGATTAAACGAGGTCGTGAGAGAGATAATACTGACATAAGGTTGGGAAACTGATGCTGAAAGTCACGTGTAACTTGAAGTGATAAGTATTGACGTTATGTGTAAGAAGTGAATACTGAAACAATATTGTAGAAGTTCATACTGACGTTATGTAGGAAGTAAATACTGAAACAATATTGTAGAAGTTCATACTGACGTTATGTAGGAAGTAAATACTGAAACAATATTGTAGAAGTTCATACTGACGTTATGTAGGAAGTAAATACTGAAACAATATTGTAGAAGTTCATACTGACGTTATGTAGGAAGTAAATACTGAAACAATATTGTAGAAGTTCATACTGACGTTATGTAGGAAGTAAATACTGAAACAATATTGTAGAAGTTCATACTGACGTTATGTAGGAAGTAAATACTGAAACTACATTGTAGAAGTTCATACTGACGTTATGTAGGAAGTAAATACTGAAACAATATTGTAGAAGTTCATACAATATTGTAGAAGTTCATACTGACGTTATGTAGGAAGTAAATACTGAAACAATATTGTAGAAGTTCATACTGACGTTATGTAGGAAGTAAATACTGAAACAATATTGTAG
The DNA here is from genome assembly GCF_003918875.1 of Haliotis rubra. Lineage (NCBI taxonomy): Eukaryota > Metazoa > Mollusca > Gastropoda > Lepetellida > Haliotidae > Haliotis > Haliotis rubra. The sequence goes on along the minus strand of NW_025765514.1, from coordinate 1,327,852 downwards.
AAGTTCATACTGACGTTATGTAGGAAGTAAATACTGAAACAATATTGTAGAAGTTCATACTGACGTTATGTAGGAAGTCGACGTTATGTAAGGAAGTAATAATACTGAAACAATATTGTAGAAGTTCATACTGACGTTATGTAGGAAGTAAATACTGAAACAATATTGTAGAAGTTCATACTGACGTTATGTAGGAAGTAAATACTGAAACAATATTGTAGAAGTTCATACTGCCGTTATGTAGGAAGTAAATACTGAAACAATATTGTAGAAGTTCATACTGACGTTATGTAGGAAGTAAATACTGAAACAATATTGTAGAAGTTCAGACTGACGTTATGTAGGAAGTAAATACTGAAACAACATTGTAGAAGTTCATACTGACGTTATGTAGGAAGTATATACTGAAACAATATTGTAGAAGTTCATACTGACGTTATGTAGGAAGTAAATACTGAAACAACATTGTAGAAGTTCATACATAGGTTAATTTATAGTACCCGTGAATACTTGTATTTAGTGTTGCAAGTTAAAAGTGGTAGACTTGTACTGAATTATGTATTCTACTTTAGTGGTGAATGATCTCATTGTATTGTTATAATGGTGAATACTGATATTCCATGTATTTTGTAGGAAATGCTCCCACATAAAGTTAGGAGTAAATGTTCCCATTAGATATTAGAAGTAAATGACATTAAACACGGGTTATAAATCAAAACAGTGGCAGGTTCCAGTATCCACATGAACGTTCAACAGGAAAATACAAGCCAAACGAATTACAAAATATGACGTTTTTATATAACATAAACGTCATGATATGAGGATGAATAAAAATTTATGTTACGTTAGTAATGTTGAACAACATAATTTCCTTTAATTTCGAATAAATGGATATGTTATACATCCGCGGGATAAATGTTTGTTTTAGGGCTTTGTGATACAATCAATGTAATAACTTTATGAACGTTTTCCTCCATGTCCCCTCCCAGGTAGTTCTAGACTTGCACAAGTCTCTAAGGTAATAATTCATAGTTTAAATGATAATTTCTAAAAAGAATATAAATAATAGACTTTGGTCTATAGATGTACAGTCCGCTTATCTGGACTTGCCCCTTTAAAGGATAGAATTACTATACATGCATGGGCTTAGCACTTAGTACAGCCTTGGAGCAAGGCTAAGGTAGTATATAATTACTCAGGTGTGATAGTCTCTTGATGGTTATGGTGTTGGTTATTATTCTGAAGAACAAATAATCCATTTGTTAGATCTAAGTCAGCCTAGGGGTAGAAGAGCTCTCTTTCCACTATTGAAACCTCACCCTTAACGTAAGAAAAGCAACGAGTTTAATGTCAACACGGACCTTCGTGTACAGCGATAGCTATTGATAGATGAGAAATGCTCGTGAAAGCCAATCACATCTAATCTGCAAAAGGTCGCTAATTCATTCTACTGATGTTCACCATTTAACATAGTCTCATGATCTCAAGTCAGCAAGTACATGATAAAATTATGATTAACTTTGTTAATACTCATTAAATGAAGACAGGTTATGTCCCGTTCTTGCAAACGTCTAGACGGTAGACTATACACCAAATATTTTCAAAGTTTAATTCACCCGAAAGACTGAGATTAGAGGGAACTTAACGAATGAAATAATTAGTAGCTCGCCCTCTGAAGCGAGGGACAAGATGGACGTCCTGCTTTATTAGTGTCGCGATGGAAACCCGGGCATAGTAGGACATTAATCAAACGCATTGACTATTGTGAGGAACTTGAAGAGAGCGTTAATCTATACATAGTTTTGATGAATGATGTATCCCCTTTCGGTTTGTTTATGATTTAGATAGAAATTGCTTTTTTATTTCATATTACTCCCAGTTTTAGAATTTAATGAACTGATTTATTTCCTTCTCCAATAAATTGCATCATTTCTGATGATTAGTTTCGAAGAGTTGAAGTACGGTAGTGAATGGTTAACATATGGGAACGTGTCAGCAATGATCTTCTTCCAAAGGTCAAAGAAACTCTCTGGAATTAAAGAATGATAAATGTACACATACAAATACAGTTTGTGGAACATATAAATCCTTCCCCCTGACAAGACCTCGTATAACATAACTATTACATGTAGAAAATCTATATCCTGTGTTAACGAACTTGGGTAGCGACGTGCAAAATAATGCAATATATAATTAAAACGATAAAACCCTTTCTATATTAATAAGAAAGCTCGATAAAAATCTGCACAAAGAGAGATACACTGCTGGATCCAGCAAATAAACTATGTACCTGTGTTAAAACCGAAAACCTTAAAACAATCAATAAAACATTATGATCTTATTCGCAGTTTTTGACACAAGTGGAATTACTACCATATGCATTGTGAAAACTGAAAGGATATGCTGAATTTTAAGAAACTTTAAGAAGAGAAAATGAATTAGTTCTGTCAATATATTTCATATTTCCGTTTTATACATTGTTTTTCCCACCGGTAGCAACGCAACAAATCTATGCACTGACAATTCAGTTGTTGGGAACGGCATTGGACAGATTTGTCATTGATGCGTCAATAATACCGAAAACATATTTTGAAAGATTTTCTGGAACTTTTTATCTTATTTTATAACTCTGATCGGACAGCTCTTCAGCAAGAGTCGTATGGCGCTCTTTGTAATACACCTTGGTCAGGATGCATAACAATTGGAATGTGAGAACGTCTTTCTTTCCTCAATGAAACGTTGCTAGGATGTAGATGCTAAGCATCCCCAGGCTACAATGTAATTGTATGTATAAGTGAGAATTGCAAGAACTGCTTAATACCTTACCTGTGGCACTGGAATGGCATCGGATGCATTTCCAATGGCAGTACAATCACACGATCATTTATTTATATAACACTATTAAGTATGAAGTATATTTACCTCGTGAACCTAATTGTTGTTTGTACGAGAGTATGTGGAGCTATAAATGTTCTTAAAACTATTTTTTCGCTATGAGCGATCATACACATTTTTTTAACGAATATATTCATGTAACAACGATAAAATCAATATTAGTAAGTAAAATCTGCCGGAAACCAGAAGAGTAACACAAACTCTCAATAAAAGACAACTATTGATTTCACCAAACAACATTAGATTCTCCATCACAAACCACCAACAACGTCTCAGCTTAACATTCCATGAATGTCGCGAGAAACCTCATTGTAATTTAAGAGGAGAGCTTCAAATTCTCTGATGTTTAAAGAAAACGACATGTCATTTCAATTGATATATTATTCAACCTAACTATGTGAATCTGACCCAACAAAAATAATGGCATGTAAAAACAACAGTACCTGAAACGCCGACATCGTTAGGCAAGAATTACAGATCAAACGGCACTTTTTCTGCAGTGGCAGGCTCATGTTATTATGTGTGTTTTGGTTCTAAGTGTACTGTATGACATGATAGGAATGGTTTAACGTAATCCCACTATAAAACATACCTACTTAACAATTATAGGCAAACGGGAGAAACTCTAGCTGCTGCAGCGCTAATGATCACAGTGAAGCTAGAAAGGTATCGCATGTGTACTGTTAAAACTGTCAATAGGTCAAGCATCGAGTGTCACTGTTGGCAATTCAAAGCCAGAGTCGTTGCTTGAGCCAAAGTTTCACGTTGTAATGCATCGAGCAAGGGAATCAGACAATAAAGAAAAGACTCCCCCATAGACCCAGGCTATATGGCATTAGATGTATTAATGACAAGAGTGTAACCTATCCCCTTGTTGTACTTAGAGGCCATGTAATTTTACTACCGGTAATTATTCACTTAATCCATGATAGGTTAAATCTAGACTCTCAGTTTCTGAATATGAAGTAATCACATTGCAACATGCAACATGCAACATACTTCCTGTAGGCGTCGACACAGGCAGGGTTAGTTTGTCTCACAGTGCCTGAACCACATTAATTTCCCTACTGCCAAGCCCTCTCTGCAGTGCTAAAGCCCTAAATAAAGCAAGTCTAGATTTCCTCAGGTTGCTGAATCTCTGGTCTCCCTAGGGCTCCTTTTCAATATAAATGGGCTTGTTTGTTACTATCAAAATTATATATATTCAGAGACTAAGCCTTAGTCTAAGGCAGGGTCACAAGAAGGGACGAAGGCCAAATGATACCATTCACTTGGAAGGGTTGTTGCCTCTCCTGCAGGAACCATTGGGACTGCACATAGTGAGAACAAGACCATACTCTCAGTCATTGAAAGAAATTAAACGCCTCCAGCTGATGGATGGGTCTACGGACAGCAACAGCTCACAATATCGACTAGAGAGTACAATTCTTGATATTGCTTCGAAACGTTTGGCGAAGCCAGAAACAGACTCACCTGAGTCAGTCAAAGACCGCATGTTCCTGAATCTGAAATTTGCAAACAAGGGACTTGATGCTTTAACTATAAGCAACAATCTGGGGTAAAAATCAGTTTCCTAAAATGTGCCAAAATATTTCAGAAATACCAACAATATCGTTTTCCTTTAGGAACACAGTTTCATCCAGGTTGTTCAATTATAGGAACGTGTTGTAGAACGTGGACTTGGCAGATCACGATGTAAATTCCACCTCATGTGGCTGCCAAGACTCAAAGTTTTGCTACCAACCTGCAAGACATATAATCACATGTGACTTCTCCATGGTTGACAATAACAACCTTCGCGAACTATTTAAATATAGACCTAAATATCGTGAACAGCCTTATACCAATTGGGATTATAACTTTAAAAACACTATGGAGGCTGTATCATATGTTATGCTGTCGAAACATATCCCAAAAATGGGCCAAAAAAAGAGGAGAAGAACCTGTGGAATGTATTGATGTTGGTGAGAGAAATTAATGCCATGTGCATTCTCAAAAGTTGAAAGGGTTTGCTTACATTTTAACAATCTCAGAAACTTCTTTGAGAGGCATTTTAGAAGTTGTGAAGATTGATAACATCTTTGTGAAATTTGAGGGTAAACATTTCGCCAAGAAGTAGGCACCCCCAATTGTGCTCCCCTCCTTGCGGATCTGTTTCTCCATGTATATGAATCACAATTTCTGTTTGGGTTGGCAATATCAAAACAAGCTTAATTTGGCCAAGAGGTTTAACTTAAGCTTCCGTTACATCGATGATCAAATATTGTTCAATAACCATCGAATAGCCAATTGCCTTCCTCTGATTTACCCACCTGAACTTGAAATTAAGGAGACAAGTGAAACCGCCTGAACTGTTTCATATTTAGATCTATGCATAAAGATATCATTATTCCATAGTGATCCATAAACTTATGCTCTGTCATCGTATCGCATGATGACAATCACTGGATTGTCTGGTCTAGACTCGATTTGTTTACAAACAACATCGTCCATCTGCAATACTGCTGAAACAAATATTTAATAATGATATAGTCACAGTTCTACAATCGACTCTGCTTTTAGTTGAGATTTCTTGTAGATGTGGAAAAGTTTTTGTCGCTTCTATTCCACTGAAAGCGTACCAGAAAAGTAGTAAGGTATTCTCAGGAAGGTTGCCATCGACCAAGCTGGAAGGTTTGGCCGTGAAATCAGGGGATACGAAGAAGCATCATCTTCTTGATCTGTGTGTGCGTAAAGTGGCAGATAGGAGGATTTTTGTGCATTATTGAGTTCTATATTCATAGCAGTGAAAGACGATATGTCATTGGTCATGAGTACATACATTCATGCCATTGAGATTTTCAAATCTCTCGAATGTGTTCATTAATACCGGAAGCAGAAGCAACGGGCTCTGAAGAATATAGTACCGGAATAAACAGTTTGGAGTGGTGGTGGTGGTGAAATTGGGTTTAACGTCGTGCTTGATAATAATTCGTTTATATGACGACGTGCATGCGTGTGTATGTGTATGTGCGGCTGCTTGTACTAGCCTAGACTGAAGCTGGTTTTATAGTGCTAGCCCACTGTGATACCATGCCGCAGTGAAGCATGAATACCCCACTCAGACACATTATACTGACTCCGAGCCGACCAGTCCTTGTTGTACCCATTAATGCCGAGCGCCAGGCAGGGACCAACAAGTACCATATTTTAACGTCTTATGGTATGACGCCGTCGGGGATCGAACCCGCGACCTTCCGCACTCCGGGCGGACGCTCTAACCACTACACTACGGAGGCGGTCAGTTTGGAGTCATTTCTCCGACGTAATATATTATGTTCTGACTATTATTGTTGCGTAATAAGACGCAAAGTACCTACATGCGAAAGAAACTACATTGGATGGAAGGATGGATAAATTGATGGATGGCAGATGGAAACGTAGTTCGTGTCGATTTGCTTGATATTGTCTCGTCATATATACTAGTAATGCTTATCTATCGTTCTGGGGCTCCTTTCACTAAGCAACCTTTACTAAGGTTAACCTTATCTCCCATTCTTTAACATTGTACTAAGGTTACCTTAGTGACTTACGATCATCTTAGTGCTTTGTGAAAGGAGGCCCTGGTTCACTGCACCGTCTATTTCTAGAATAATTTTTTTTCGGATGAAACCAAGTATGGCGATACTTGAAACAAAGTAAGATATTCCGAACAATAGGTGCTAATGAACTTACATCTTGCGGAAAAAAACAAGTTTAGACATTGCGATTGATGTTTTGTAGGGCAAGATAATATGGAGAACAATGGGCCATGACAAAGTTTTAGATGGCGAATAATTGGTTGTAACTAACTTAGATATGGTGGAAAATACTTTTTAACGTAGAGATCTGTAAGCTGTAACTTAATTTAGTATGGCAAACAATCTATTGTCAATTTGATATCTCCATGCTCGCCCAATTCTCTGAAATTATAACCCGTGAAGGTCCTGGTTAGAATATTGGCCTTCAGTAACCCATGCTTGTCGTAAGAGGCGACTAACGGGATCGGGTGGTCAGGCTCGCTGACTTGGTTGACACATGTCATCGGTTCCCAATTGCGCAGATCGATGCTCATGCTGTTGATCACTGGATTGTCTGGTTCAGACTCGATTATTTACAGAGAGCAGCCATATAGCTGGAATATTGCTGAGTGCGGCGTAAAACTAAACTCACTCACTCACTCTAAAATTAGAGGACTTAACGATTCATTGATACGCGAGAGTTCCGTTACAGAATTATTTCATTACACCTAAAAAAATTGTGGAGCTCTATGATGGTGTTTGAAGCTGTTATGTCGACAAAAGAATAGAGTGTACTACTCTACCTATACTCACCTATCCAGCTGCCTATGCTCTATTGTTTTACACAAGCCGACTCTAGCTCTTGCAGTCTATATTCATCTTTTGACCTCTAGCCGTCTCTAATCATCTGTTCAGCTCTAGTAGCCTAAACTCATCTCTTGACCTCCATCCGACTCTGCTGATCTGTTGAGCCCTAGCAGTTTATACTCATCTTTTGATCTCTAGCCATCTCTGATCATCTGTTCAGCTCTAGCAGTTTATACTCATCTTTTGATCTCTAGCCATCTCTGATCATCTGGTTAGCTCTAGCAGTTTATACTCATCTCTTTGACCTCTAGCCATCTCTGATCATCTGGTTAGCTCTAGCAGTTTATACTCATCTTTTGATCTCTAGCCATCTCTGATAATCTGGTTAGCTCTAGCAGTTTATACTCATCTTTTGATCTCTAGCCATCTCTGATTATCTGGTTAGCTCTAGCAGTTTATACTCATCTTTTGATCTCTAGCCATCTCTCATCATCTGGTTAGCTCTAGCAGTTTATACTCATCTCTTTGACCTCTAGCCATCTCTGATCATCTGGTTAGCTCTAGCAGTTTATACTCATCTTTTCATCTCTAGCCATCTCTGATCATCTGGTTAGCTCTAGCAGTTTATACTCATCTCTTTGACCTCTAGCCATCTCTGATCATCTGGTTAGCTCTAGCAGTTTATACTCATCTTTTGACCTCTAGCCATCTCTCATATTCAGGTTAGCTCTAGCAGTTTATACTCATCTTTTGATATCTAGCCATCTCTGATCATCTGGTTAGCTCTAGCAGTTTATACTCATCTTTTGATCTCTAGCCATCTCTGATCATCTGGTTAGCTCTAGCAGTTTATACTCATCTTTTGATCTCTAGCCATCTCTCATCATCTGGTTAGCTCTAGCAGTTTATACTCATCTTTTCATCTCTAGCCATCTCTGCTGATCTGTTCAGTTCTAGCAGTTTATACTCATCTTTTCATCTCTAGCCATCTCTGATCATCTGGTTAGCTCTAGCAGTTTATACTCATCTTTTGATCTATAGCCATCTCTGATTATCTGGTTAGCTCTAGCAGTTTATACTCATCTTTTGATCTCTAGCCATCTCTGATCATCTGGTTAGCTCTAGCAGTTTATACTCATCTTTTGATTTCTAGCCATCTCTGATCATCTGGTTAGCTCTAGCAGTTTATACTCATCTTTTGATCTCTAGCCATCTCTGCTGATCTGTTCAGTTCTAGCAGTTTATACTCATCTTTTGATATCTAGCCATCTCTGATCATCTGGTTAGCTCTAGCAGTTTATACTCATCTTTTGATCTCTAGCCATCTCTGATCATCTGGTTAGCTCTAGCAGTTTATACTTATCTCTTTGACCTCTAGCCATCTCTGATCATCTGGTTAGCTCTAGCAGTTTATACTCATCTTTTGACCTCTAGCCATCTCTCATATTCAGGTTAGCTCTAGCAGTTTATACTCATCTTTTGATATCTAGCCATCTCTGATCATCTGGTTAGCTCTAGCAGTTTATACTCATCTTTTGACCTCTAGCCATCTCTCATATTCAGGTTAGCTCTAGCAGTTTATACTTATCTCTTTGACCTCTAGCCATCTCTGATCATCTGGTTAGCTCTAGCAGTTTATACTCATCTTTTGACCTCTAGCCATCTCTCATATTCAGGTTAGCTCTAGCAGTTTATACTCATCTTTTGATCTCTAGCCATCTCTGATCATCTGGTTAGCTCTAGCAGTTTATACTCATCTTTTGATCTCTAGCCATCTCTGATCATCTGGTTAGCTCTAGCAGTTTATACTCATCTTTTGATCTCTAGCCATCTCTGATCATCTGGTTAGCTCTAGCAGTTTATACTCATCTTTTGATCTCTAGCCATCTCTGATCATCTGGTTAGCTCTAGCAGTTTATACTTATCTCTTTGACCTCTAGCCAACTCTGATCATCTGGTTAGCTCTAGCAGTTTATACTCATCTTTTGACCTCTAGCCATCTCTCATATTCAGGTTAGCTCTAGCAGTTTATACTCATCTTTTGATATCTAGTCATCTCTGATCATCTGGTTAGCTCTAGCAGTTTATACTCATCTTTTGACCTCTAGCCATCTCTCATATTCAGGTTAGCTCTAGTAGTTTATACTTATCTCTTTGACCTCTAGCCATCTCTGATCATCTGGTTAGCTCTAGCAGTTTATACTCATCTTTTGACCTCTAGCCATCTCTCATATTCAGGTTAGCTCTACCAGTTTATACTCATCTTTTGATCTCTAGCCATCTCTGATCATCTGGTTAGCTCTAGCAGTTTATACTCATCTTTTGATCTCTGGCCATCTCTGATCATCTGGTTAGCTCTAGCAGTTTATACTCATCTTTTGATCTCTAGCCATCTCTGATCATCTGGTTAGCTCTAGCAGTTTATACTCATCTTTTGATCTCTAGCCATCTCTGATCATCTGGTTAGCTCTAGCAGTTTATACTTATCTCTTTGACCTCTAGCCATCTCTGATCATCTGGTTAGCTCTAGCAGTTTATACTCATCTTTTGACCTCTAGCCATCTCTCATATTCAGGTTAGCTCTAGCAGTTTATACTCATCTTTTGATCTCTAGCCATCTCTGATCATCTGGTTAGCTCTAGCAGTTTATACTCATCTTTTCACTTCTAGCCATCTCTGATCATCTGATCAGCTATAGCAGTTTATACTCATCTTTTGATCTCTAGCCATCTCTGATAATCTGGTTAGCTTTAGCAGTTTATACTCATCTTTTGATCTCTAGCCATCTCTCATATTCAGGTTAGCTCTAGCAGTTTATACTCATCTTTTGACCTCTAGCCATCTCTCATATTCAGGTTAGCTCTAGCAGTTTATACTCATCTTTTGATATCTAGCCATGTCTGATCATCTGGTTAGCTCTAGCAGTTTATACTCATCTTTTCACCTCTAGCCATCTCTGATCATCTGGTTAGCTCTAGCAGTTTATACTCATCTTTTGACCTCTAGCCATCTCTCATATTCAGGTTAGCTCTAGCTGTTTATACTCATCTTTTGATCTCTAGCCATCTCTGATCATCTGGTTAGTTCTAGCAGTTTATACTCATCTTTTGACCTCTAGCCATCTCTGATCATCTGGTTAGCTCTAGCAGTTTATACTCATCTTTTCATCTCTAGCCATCTCTGATCATCTGGTTAGCTCTACTAGTTTATACTCATCTTTTGATCTCTAGCCATCTCTGATCATCTGGTTAGCTCTAGCAGTTTATACTCATCTTTTGACCTCTAGCCATCTCTCATATTCAGGTTAGCTCTAGCAGTTTATACTCATCTTTTGATCTCTAGCCATCTCTGATCATCTGGTTAGCTCTAGCAGTTTATACTCATCTTTTCACCTCTAGCCATCTCTGATCATCTGGTTAGCTCTAGCAGTTTATACTCATCTTTTGACCTCTAGCCATCTCTCATATTCAGGTTAGCTCTAGCAGTTTATACTCATCTTTTGATCTCTAGCCATCTCTGATCATCTGGTTAGTTCTAGCAGTTTATACTCATCTTTTGACCTCTAGCCATCTCTGATCCTCTTGCTAGCTCTACCAGTTTATACTCATCTTTTCATCTCTAGCCATCTCTGATCATCTGGTTAGCTCTACCAGTTTATACTCATCTTTTGATCTCTAGCCATCTCTGATCATCTGTTCTGCTCTAGCAGTTTATACTCATCTTTTGACCTCTAGCCATCTCTGATCATCTGGTTAGCTCTAGCAGTTTATACTCATCTTTTGATCTCTAGCCATCTCTGATCATCTGGTTAGCTCTAGCAGTTTATACTTATCTCTTTGACCTCTAGCCATCTCTGATCATCTGGTTAGCTCTAGCAGTTTATACTCATCTTTTGACCTCTAGCCATCTCTCATATTCAGGTTAGCTCTAGCAGTTTATACTCATCTTTTGATCTCTAGCCATCTCTGATCATCTGGTTAGCTCTAGCAGTTTATACTCATCTTTTCACTTCTAGCCATCTCTGATCATCTGATCAGCTCTAGCAGTTTATACTCATCTTTTGATCTCTAGCCATCTCTGATAATCTGGTTAGCTTTAGCAGTTTATACTCATCTTTTGATCTCTAGCCATCTCTCATATTCAGGTTAGCTCTAGCAGTTTATACTCATCTTTTGACCTCTAGCCATCTCTCATATTCAGGTTAGCTCTAGCAGTTTATACTCATCTTTTGATATCTAGCCATCTCTGATCATCTGGTTAGCTCTAGCAGTTTATACTCATCTTTTCACCTCTAGCCATCTCTGATCATCTGGCTAGCTCTAGCAGTTTATACTCATCTTTTGACCTCTAGCCATCTCTCATATTCAGGTTAGCTCTAGCTGTTTATACTCATCTTTTGATCTCTAGCCATCTCTGATCATCTGGTTAGTTCTAGCAGTTTATACTCATCTTTTGACCTCTAGCCATCTCTGATCATCTGGTTAGCTCTACCAGTTTATACTCATCTTTTCATCTCTAGCCATCTCTGATCATCTGGTTAGCTCTACTAGTTTATACTCATCTTTTGATCTCTAGCCATCTCTGATCATCTGGTTAGCTCTAGCAGTTTATACTCATCTTTTGACCTCTAGCCATCTCTCATATTCAGGTTAGCTCTAGCAGTTTATACTCATCTTTTGATCTCTAGCCATCTCTGATCATCTGGTTAGCTCTAGCAGTTTATACTCATCTTTTGACCTCTAGCCATCTCTGATCATCTGGTTAGCTCTAGCAGTTTATACTCATCTTTTGACCTCTAGCCATCTCTCATATTCAGGTTAGCTCTAGCAGTTTATACTCATCTTTTGATCTCTAGCCATCTCTGATCATCTGGTTAGTTCTAGCAGTTTATACTCATCTTTTGACCTCTAGCCATCTTTGATCATCTGGCTAGCTCTACCAGTTTATACTCATCTTTTCATCTCTAGCCATCTCTGATCATCTGGTTAGCTCTACCAGTTTATACTCATCTTTTCACCTCTAGCCATCTCTGATCATCTGGTTAGCTCTAGCAGTTTATACTCATCTTTTGATCTCTAGCCATCTCTGATAATCTGGTTAGCTTTAGCAGTTTATACTCATCTTTTGATCTCTAGCCATCTCTCATATTCAGGTTAGCTCTAGCAGTTTATACTCATCTTTTGATCTCTAGCCATCTCTGATCATCTGGTTAGCTCTAGCAGTTTATACTCATCTTTTCACCTCTAACCATCTCTGATCATCTGGTTAGCTCTACCAGTTTATACTCATCTTTTGACCTCTAGCCATCTCTCATATTCAGGTTAGCTCTAGCAGTTTATACTCATCTTTTGATATCTAGCCATCTCTGATCATCTGGTTAGCTCTAGCAGTTTATACTCATCTTTTGATCTCTAGCCATCTCTGATCATCTGGTTAGCTCTAGCAGTTCATACTCATCTTTTGATCTCTAGCCATCTCTGATCATCTGGTTAGCTCTAGCAGTTTATACTCATCTTTTGATCTCTAGCCATCTCTGATCATCTGGTTAGCTCTAGCAGTTTATACTTATCTCTTTGACCTCTAGCCATCTCTGATCATCTGGTTAGCTCTAGCAGTTTATACTCATCTTTTGACCTCTAGCCATCTCTCATATTCAGGTTAGCTCTAGCAGTTTATACTCATCTTTTGATCTCTAGCCAACTCTGATCATCTGGTTAGCTCTAGCAGTTTATACTCATCTTTTCACCTCTAGCCATCTCTGATCATCTGGTTAGCTCTAGCAGTTTATACTCATCTTTTCATCTCTAGCCATCTCTGATCATCTGGTTAGCTCTACCAGTTTATACTCATCTTTTCACCTCTAGCCATCTCTGATCATCTGGTTAGCTCTAGCAGTTTATACTCATCTTTTGATCTCTAGCCATCTCTGATAATCTGGTTAGCTTTAGCAGTTTATACTCATCTTTTGATCTCTAGCCATCTCTCATATTCAGGTTAGCTCTAGCAGTTTATACTCATCTTTTGATCTCTAGCCATCTCTGATCATCTGGTTAGCTCTAGCAGTTTATACTCATCTTTTCACCTCTAACCATCTCTGATCATCTGGTTAGCTCTACCAGTTTATACTCATCTTTTGACCTCTAGCCATCTCTCATATTCAGGTTAGCTCTAGCAGTTTATACTCATCTTTTGATATCTAGCCATCTCTGATCATCTGGTTAGCTCTAGCAGTTTATACTCATCTTTTGATCTCTAGCCATCTCTGATCATCTGGTTAGCTCTAGCAGTTTATACTCATCTTTTGATCTCTAGCCATCTCTGATCATCTGGTTAGCTCTAGCAGTTTATACTCATCTTTTGATCTCTAGCCATCTCTGATCATCTGGTTAGCTCTAGCAGTTTATACTTATCTCTTTGACCTCTAGCCATCTCTGATCATCTGGTTAGCTCTAGGAGTTTATACTCATCTTTTGACCTCTAGCCATCTCTCATATTCAGGTTAGCTCTAGCAGTTTATACTCATCTTTTGATCTCTAGCCAACTCTGATCATCTGGTTAGCTCTAGCAGTTTATACTCATCTTTTCACCTCTAGCCATCTCTGATCATCTGGTTAGCTCTAGCAGTTTATACTCATCTTTTGATCTCTAGCCATCTCTGATAATCTGGTTAGCTTTAGCAGTTTATACTCATCTTTTGATCTCTAGCCATCTCTCATATTCAGGTTAGCTCTAGCAGTTTATACTCATCTTTTGATCTCTAGCCATCTCTGATCATCTGGTTAGCTCTAGCAGTTTATACTCATCTTTTCACCTCTAACCATCTCTGATCATCTGGTTAGCTCTACCAGTTTATACTCATCTTTTGACCTCTAGCCATCTCTCATATTCAGGTTAGCTCTAGCAGTTTATACTCATCTTTTGATCTCTAGCCATCTCTGATCATCTGGTTAGTTCTAGCAGTTTATACTCATCTTTTGACCTCTAGCCATCTCTGATCATCTGGTTAGCTCTACCAGTTTATACTCATCTTTTGATCTCTAGCCATCTCTGATCATCTGGTTAGCTCTAGCAGTTTATACTCATCTTTTGATCTCTAGCCATCTCTGATCATCTGGTTAGCTCTAGCAGTTTATACTCGTCTCTTTGACCTCTAGCCATCTCTGATCATCTGGTTAGCTCTAGCAGTTTATACTCATCTTTTGATCTCTAGCCATCTCTGCTGATCTGTTCAGCTCTAGCAGTTTATACTCATCTTTTGATCTCTAGAAGTCTCTAATCTTTAATCCCTAACCGTGTATACCCATGTGTTAAACAATAGCCGTCTCTAATCATCTGTTCAGCTCTAGTAGCCTAAACTCATCTCTTGACCTCCATCCGATTCTGCTGATCTGTTCAGTTCTAGCAGTTTATACTCATCTTTTGATCTTTAGCCATCTCTGATCATCTATTCAGCTTTAGCTGTCTATGCTCAGTTGTTTAACACTGGCCGCCTCGACTGATCTGTTCAACTCTAGCGGTCTGTACTCATCTAGGCGGTTGGGTAGCATCGTGGTTAAAGTGTTCGATCATCACGCTCAGCTCTAGTAGTCTGTACTTATCTCTTGACCTCTCGTCTCTAATCATCTGTTCAGCTCTAGCGGTCTATTCTCTTTTGTTGATAAGTCGTCTACACTCGCCTGTGGATTCGTCGTCTATACTCATCTGTTTATTAACCGTCTATACTCACATGTTGATTAACCGTCTATTCTTACCTGTTGATTAGCCGTCTATTCTCACCTGTTGATAAGCTGCCTATACTCACCTCCTAACCTCTACCCGTCAATACTCATATGTTGAGAAGCCGTCTACACCTATCTGTAGATTACCAGGAAACTAAATGAAGACACCTGGGAACCCCTTAACAGGAGCCACAGGTGGGGCAGGATACACTCACCTTTTCGCGAACACCTGGTGTCATCACTAATTGACAGTAAAACACCTGCTCATGACATAGTCGGAATCGTTATGTCCACCAAGCTTTTAGCAGAGATTATGGAAAGGGTTTTGAGGACTCTAGGAATGGGTTTAAGATATCTTAATTTGAAAACGGACTAACGTGACATGCGAAGGCTCTAAACAGAACTCTTGGGCGTCTTTGGTCCACTGGCCACCCGAAAAACATAATGAAAGTTATGTTCTCCTAGACTAGAATGCCTTCATAATTTAGAATACATTTAGTTTAATCTGTTCAATATGGAATACTGTAAGGGACATTCAAGCGATCTCAACCTTTGGAAACAAGCTAAAAATGCCCAAAGTGCGAAATGCGAGAACGCGAGATTTTTGCCAAATCTCGCGTTCTTGCGATCTCGCATCTTCGCACTTTGGGCATTTTTAGTTTGTTTCCAAAGGTCGAGATCGCGAAAAATGCGAGATCGCGAGAATGTCTCTTACAGTATTCCATAGTTTGCTCATCTTTGCTCTTGTGATATTGCCTAACGCATTGGACACCATGCGACGCAGTGCTCCATTCTAATGCTGTTGGTATACATGTAAAACTGTAATGTTAGTTCACATATATGATGTCACATGGGAAACAAATATCTGCCTTGGCTATTTCAAACCGTTCCCATTAAATCCTTGAAACTGCCTCATTCGTATTAGATGTCGAAAACAAAATGCCATCAATGGTAGATAACAGCAACAGATAGTGTAGATCTATTCGTAGGGAACATTACGAGGCACGCAGTCGGGGGGAGATATTTCTTTACTTTAGTTGAATTTATACAGCTGATCAAATCTGTCTTGTAGGGTCCTGATGTGTGTTAGATTTCCGTTTTCTCGGATTTCTCGTGACAGATTGTTTCAAAGCAGTGGGTCTTCATACTGAAACGATCGGTCGCCATATGTTTTGGTACATGACTTTGGTACCACAAGCAGATGTTGATCATTCAACCGGATAGAACGTGCTAGTTTGTATGGTACAGTTCCTGTAAGTATGGAGCCAAGTGATTAGGTGTTATTGTCAGATTTCTTGTATCTGTATTTCGAACACGTCATAGTTTTTCGGCAACCGCCCCGGCAGAGAGACTCATAAAACTTGTCCACTGTCTGTGAAGACATACATTATGTCCAGTCTATGTGAAGACATACATTATGTCCAGTGTATGTGAAGATATACATTATGTCCAGTGTATGTGAAGACATACATTATGTCCACTGTCTGTGAAGACATACATTATGTCCACTGTCTGTGAAGACATACATTATGTCCACTGTCTGTGAAGATATACATTATGTTTAGTGTATGTGAAGACATATAGTGGACATAATGTATGTCTTCACATACACTGGACATAATGTGTGTCTTCAGAGACAGTGGACATAATGTATATCTTCACATACACTGGACATAATGTATATCTTCACAGACACTGGACATAATGTATATCTTCACATACACTGGACATATTGTATATCTTCACAGACATTTGACATAATGTATGTCTTCACAGACAGTGGACATAATGTATATCTTCACAGACAGTGGACATAATCTATATATCTTCACAGACAGTGGACATAATGTATATCTTCACAGACACTGGACATAATGTATGTCTTCACAGATAGTGGACATAATGTATGTCTTCACATACACTGGACATAATGTGTGTCTTCAGAGACAGTGGACATAATGTATGTCTTCACATACACTGGACATAATGTATATCTTCACAGACAGTGGACACAATGTATATCTTCACAGACATTTGACATAATGTATGTCTTCACAGACAGTGGACATAATGCATGTCTTCACAGACACTGGACATAATGTATATCTTCACATACACTGGACATATTGTATATCTTCACAGACATTTGACATAATGTATGTCTTCACAGACAGTGGACATAATGTATATCTTCACAGACATTTGACATAATGTATATCTTCACAGACAGTGGACATAATGTATATCTTCACAGACAGTGGACATAATGTATATCTTCACAGACAGTGGACATAATGTATATCTTCACAGACAGTGGACATAATGTATGTCTTCACAGATAGTGGACATAATGTATGTCTTCACATACACTGGACATAATGTGTGTCTTCAGAGACAGTGGACATAATGTATATCTTCACATACACTGGACATAATGTGTGTCTTCAGAGACAATGGACATAATGTATATCTTCACATACACTGGACATAATGTATATCTTCACAGACAGTGGACATAATGTATATCTTCACAGACATTTGACATAATGTATGTCTTCACAGACAGTGGACATAATGTATATCTTCACATACACTGGACATAATGTATGTCTTCACAGACATTTGACATAATGCAAGTCTTCACATACACTGGACATAATGTGTGTCTTCAGAGACAGTGGACATAATGTATATCTTCACATACACTGGACATAATGTATATCTTCACAGACAGTGGACATAATGTATATCTTCACAGACATTTGACATAATGTATGTCTTCACAGACAGTGGACATAATGTATATCTTCACATACACTGGACATAATGTATATCTTCACAGATAGTGGACATAATGTATGTCTTCACAGACAGTGGACATAATGTGTGTCTTCAGAGACAGTGGACATAATGTATATCTTCACATACACTGGACATAATGTATATCTTCACAGACAGTGGACATAATGTATATCTTCACAGACATTTGACATAATGTATGTCTTCACAGACAGTGGACATAATGTATATCTTCACATACACTGGACATAATGTATATCTTCACAGATAGTGGACATAATGTATGTCTTCACATACACTGAACATAATGTATATCTTCACAGACAGTGGACATAATGTATATCTTCACAGACAGTGGACATAATGTATATCTTCACATACACTGGACATAATGTATATCTTCACAGACAGTGGACAAGTTTTATGAGTCTCTCTGCCGGGGCGGTTGCCGAAAAACTATGACGTGTTCGAAATACAGATACAAGAAATCTGACAATAACACCTAATCACTTGGCTCCATACTTACAGGAACTGTACCATACATACATTATGTCAAATGTCTGTGAAGATATACAATATGTCCAGTGTATGTGAAGATATACATTATGTCCAGTGTATGTGAAGATATACATTATGTCCACTGTCTCTGAAGACACACATTATGTCAAATGTCTGTGAAGACATACATTATGTCCACTGTCTGTGAAGACATACATTATGTCAAATGTCTGTGAAGATATACATTATGTCCAGTGTATGTGAAGATATACATTATGTCCAGTGTATGTGAAGACATGCATTATGTCAAATGTCTGTGAAGATATACATTATGTCCACTGTCTGTGAAGACATACATTATGTCAAATGTCTGTGAAGATATACATTATGTCCAGTGTATGTGAAGATATACATTATGTCCAGTGTATGTGAAGATATACATTATGTCCACTGTCTGTGAAGACATACATTATGTCCAGTGTCTGTGAAGACATACATTATGTCCACTGTCTGTGAAGATATACATTATGTCCACTGTCTGTGAAGATATACATTATGTCCACTGTCTGTGAAGATATACATTATGTCCAGTGTATGTGAAGACATACATTATGTCCACTGTCTCTGAAGACATACATTATGTCCACTGTCTGTGAGGACATACATTATGTCCAGGTATGTGAAGACATACATTATGTCCAGTGTATGTGAAGACATACATTATGTCCAGTGTATCTGAAGACATGCATTATGTCCAGTGTATCTGAAGACATGCATTATGTCCAGTGTATGTGAAGACATGCATTATGTCCAGTGTATGTGAAGACATACATTATGTCCAGTGTATGTGAAGACATACATTATGTCCAGTGTATGTGAAGATATACACCATGCCCACTGTCTCTGACGATATACACCGTGTCTGCTGTCTCTGAAAACATACATCCTGACCAATTTCTGTGAAGAGAGACACCATGACGATTTGGTTCAATAGCATATAGAGATGGTAGGTACTGTTTACAGGTACTATTCATACACATCCTAAATTTGCACTTTTATAGCATCGGAAAGATGCATATTTACTTATATATTTATATCATACTCGCAGTGGCGCATTAATACATAACACAGAGCTCATTGGTGACGTCATCCAGGTTACTGCTTACTACTAAGTAAGCAGTAAGCCGGATGTGAACCTCTACAAAAAGGTTTTGGGATTATTTTCTCTGAAACAACGTAAATATTTGTTGTTTTGGCAAAACATATACAATGTTTCTGTCTTGTACGTCACAATCATACCGCTTATCAAAATATTTAGATTGAATATGTTTCTTTCAAAATGTTCCCAAAGCAATAGATGTATACTTTCTTTTGTACGTCAGTGTATATCAAACATCCTGAAACAATAATGTATTGATATACATGGTTCTCGTTTCTGAAACACATTTAACACCAGGAAGACAGTCAGTTATAGCTTTACCTTTGGTCATCGCCATGAAGTAGCCACTCACGAACACAGCAAGTGATTGACCTGGTTGTTACCAGTTATCTGAAATCGAGTTTCGATCCACATACGTGTAAGAAACACAGCCCTGGAATTACATCAGTGCATGAAATTTCATATTAGTTCCCCCTCAATTATTTTATCATTTTAATCCTTTTCTTTGAGCCATTACGTGATCCACTGGTCACCGTAATCACCTTTCAGTTGTAAAAAACAGTAGGGGTGGGTACTGCAGAGAATTTTGCGATATGTATTGCAATATATTGCAAGGATTATTTTTTTAAACAAAAACTACTTATAATCGAGTTAATGCTTGATTATAAAGCAAAAACACAACAAAATCACTATGATTGATTAACCTTTTATAAAAACTTTTAATCATGACAAAATAAAAATGTAAGTAACATTTGGCACTAACGAAACAGGGAAAAGAACAATTAAAAAACCGGAAATATCCGAAGATTTCCGAGTGTTACGAAGTTTTCCGAATGCATGTCAAAATACCGGTTTTCGATCAGCGTATCGCAATACGTATCGTTTTCATGTCTGAACCGGTAAATACCGGTAAACCGGTTATATTGCGCAGCCCTAAAAAACAGTAACACGGATATGTTGTTGAGAGAACTCCCGACAAACTATCATCACACTTAATGAAATGAGA
Source organism: Haliotis rubra (assembly GCF_003918875.1). Classification (NCBI taxonomy): domain Eukaryota; kingdom Metazoa; phylum Mollusca; class Gastropoda; order Lepetellida; family Haliotidae; genus Haliotis; species Haliotis rubra. The sequence goes on along the minus strand of NW_025765514.1, from coordinate 1,307,431 downwards.
TTAGAAATAGCAAATAAAATGTAATCGTTTGTACCAAATGTTTTCCTCGATGAATAACGCTGAACTTATCTCCAGATCTACATTGAGTAGTGTAACGTTACAAGCAATTACAGCAGTAACTGCACGGCGAGGACACGGCTTAACAGTCTGGACAAGTGAAGAAGCATCATCGTTACGATGGTCTAGAAAAAGACAATAATTAAATCATCTTCCTCATTTTCAGACGTGGTATTTTTTCATTTCAGTTTTACAAAACGTTGATATTAATTCCACAATGTAAATGTCATTTCTATACAAATTAATTGAATCATACCTCCGTAAAGATCAATCGACATACTGACCAGGAAACTTGTACATAAATAAATACGTCTAATATCTGATCATAATTGAAAGGTTAATCTTCGTGTTTTTTTATTGAAATACGTGTTTTTTCAGCGGTTTCTAATTCACCTTAAGATCTTAGAATGTGTTTTTTGTGACTTTAATTCCAATGACTTTAGCAAGAATGAAGGCGAGATCACAAAGCTGATACCGGAAATAGATGTAGCATAATGTGACAATGGCTCTTACTTGTGTTAAGCTTCAAGACACAGAGTCATGAAGAATCATTGAAGAGAACAATTCCTATTTATTTACCGGACTGACATAATGAGCTATACTCATGGGAAAAAAATTGATACAAATGGTTCGTTACACTTGAGCGTAGTATTGGATGTTACCAAGTTGTGTTAAGGGCTTTACTGCCAGTCCATCTGTGCTATTTGATTCTCGTAGTTGCGTGTTACTTTACGTAATGTGTGTGTTTGTATGCTGGGTGCTTCTTGACGATGCTATGGTACATAATTCGTCAAATGCTCCTTTATGTCAACACAAAATTTGAAACCGACGTTTCGTCTGAAAGGCAGGGACTTAACGGATCATATTTCACAGACAGAAATAAATACCTTGACTCGAATCTCATGTGGCAGGACAAACCACAAATACAATTACATCTCTAGTTAAAACAGAATTGTTATAATGAAATATCAGAATCACTTTTATCATTGTTACGTCATTTCGCACTGTGAGATGCTATAGCCACACTAATGGTATTACATTATCATAATAAAAACTTTATTGACAGTTTACGGACTAAATGTGGTTTATCAAATTTGCCATCTGTTTCCCAGCTGTTAAGCGGTTAGTTTTACTCACTTTTTGTCATACGAGAAGTGACCGTGTCTACGGAAAAGGCGAAAACTGCAAGAGTCCGTTTACTGCCGCTTCAGACACTTTCAGGGCTCTTCGTCGTCTCAAGTGATGTCCGTATAGACATTAAATACTCTCGCATCTCTAATATTAATATTTCACATTTTCTTATAAAAATTATAAAATGAAAAATTATTATCAATGATAAGATTAAGGAAGATACACATAGTGTTCTTCACAGTTTCTTGATATCACAATGTCAGCAATGTCAACTGAAAGGTTAAAGAATTCCACTGAAACTTCATATATATGTCGTCAATGTATATTTGCTCTATAGCTTCTACAAGGCATCCCTGCATGTAAATAATATCGTATCCCAAATCTGAAATCTGGTGGAAACTTTATGTTATCACCATTTGAGGATATACTGAGGTGCATAAAAGACTTATCACTATTAAAAATAATTGGTTTGAAACCTGATAAGTTTTTGTGTGTTTTTTTTACATTTTCCAGTACAAAAATATTCGCCCAAACAATCCAACGCTGTTTAGGGCTAACATTACAGCGTAAGCTCGCGAACTCCGTAGAAATCTACAAAATAGTAAAACATGCTACTGTGTCCAACCACATAATGCAAAGGGTAAATATTGTTAAATCAGTAGGGCTAGACAGTTTTTTGATATGCCAAACAGAAATAGCATACAAACGAAATGCCACGTTTAACTTTGGAAGAGCGTGAGAGAGCCATTGGTGTGGCCAAGAAGGAAACATCACAGGCCCATATTGCAAGAACAGAAATCGTGACAGGCCTAGAAAGGAAGATCGCGGGTTACAAGCAGTCAGAGCACCACATACATGCCATAGACCTCCGCAATATTATAATGACGGCGACGGCAACAGCAGCATCGGCACTATGACACCGGATCAGTCAATCCAGTCATACGACATCTACGTGCCATGTGTACCAGGGCCTATAGACCACTGCATGGAATTCCTTTGACTCTCCGACATCGACAAGCCTGGTTGCGAAGGAAAAGAACTGTTCGACGTTGGCAGCAACGTCAATTGGACCGTGATGATGGAAGAATCCATGTTTACAGAAGAAGGAGGAGAATGACTGCGCCAAAGAGTACTACCAGCATGGACGAGGTGCTGTTCTGCTCTGGGGAGGAACTGACTGTGATCAGAAAATAAATGGTAACCTAAATGTGCAAAGGTATCAAAAGAGGTTGTGCAGGGAACAATTCCACTGCAAGACATTGCCAGGCAACATTCTAGTCCAACTGTTCAGTATCACCTTGACAACCCTGTTCATTTACTGCCATGGCCGGTCTAATCTCCGAATATGAACCCTATTGACCTCTTATGAGACCACTTGGACAGACAGAAACCCTAAACACAGCCAGCAAAACTCAGCTGGGACAAAGTATTTAAGACGAGTGGCATAGAATCCCCATGACGTCATCAGCAGACTGACGACATCAGTTCATCGACATGTATTAGCAGGACGCACTAGGAGGACACGGACGTATCAGGCACAAGAAAATAAAAAATTGGAACGCATTTGGAGCCCTACAATAAACCTGTACCATAATTTGTATATCGTTTTGGGCCCCTCGTGTTAAAACCACATTTTATAGAGGGTTATTATATGGTTGGTTTATTGTTTATATAATGTGATATTATGAAATATATATTCTATGTATAGTTTTGTTGACGGTTTATTGTTTATATAATGTGATATTATGGAACATATATCTTCTATGTATAGTTTTGATAACGGTTTATTGTTTATATAATGTGATATTATGAAACATATATATTCTATGTATAGTTTTGATAACGGTTTATTGTTTATATAATGTGATATTATGAAAATATATATTCTATGTATAGTTTTGATAACGGTTTATTGTTTACATAATGTGATATTATGAAATATATATTCTATGTATAGTTTTGATAACTATATATTTGATTTTCTTTTATTGAAATTCAAAACCAATGTGAAGTTTCTTTGCTGGTCGGTGTAGTTCAGAATCGGAAACAGAATGATCTTCTGGACGTGCGTTACTGAGTAACAGTAATACTTTCTGTGATTAAAACATATGGACAAACACAGCGGGGAGCGCAGGCCCTGTCGTACCCCTGGCTGGAGCCGTACCGTCCATGCCATGCCCCGACAACGCTGGTGCTATTTGATTGATGGAATACTTCAACAATTCACATGTTGCTGGAGGAAATAAATGCAGCCGAGGAACAGACTGTCGACCAGATACACTCTGTCATCCTTTCCAGGAACTATGGCGCGTGTGCTATTTTGTGACAATCTTTCTGCACGTGCTCGCCACGCGCGCCTGGCGGAGTAATACCCTACTTAGCGACGAAGTGATAAGGTTTTGTAGCAGGTACTAGTATCGGGTGACAGATCCCAGGGCAATTTTCTTCATTACAGTCAGTGAGCGTGCGCAGCCACGCCCGTCACGTGACCTAGTGTCATATTGCCACAACATTGGCAACTGATCCAGTCCTTATGTCACGTGACTGTTTGCAAACATTTGTTTGACCTGCTATTCAAATTCTGATTATTTCGAGTTATCACTGTATAGCTGCGCAATTTCCTCTTGGAAAACATGGCAGAAACCAATGTGAATTAACAGTCGTAAATCCAGATTGTTGTGTTTCTCGAATTAATTAGCAAACACTAACCTATGTGCCATTAATCTTCTCTGTGAAGGCACAGAGAGGAATTGGTATTTCATTTCAAAGCCTTGGTCCTCGACATCATCCGTGATGAAGCGGTTTCAGTTCCAAATCAGTTAAAATTAATTAATTTCAAAAACGTGTCCTTAAACATTCTTTCGGCAAAGACAGTTAAATTAATTGAACTTCGAGTAATTTTAGAATTATTGTGATGGATTCACAGAAACATTCTGAAGTTTAAGAAATATCAGATAAATATACTCAAATATACAACTAGAAAATATCTGTACTAAAACGGTCCTGTCTGAACATGCCCCAAATATACAAATGATTGGTGCTTGTTGTTTTTCTGTACATGTCTGGAGATTACGAATATACAAATATGAGTGTATTTAAGCGGGTCTCTCTATCAGTGTATATTGTTGAAGAATTTGAACTATTCAGCCGTTAAAATTAAACTCCAGCGTTATGAAACGGTGTAATTCGATATTTGGTTAAAATATTATTTTCAAAGAAGCCTACTAATCCCCGATAGAGCGATGAATAGCTTTCATTCTAAATCTAAATTTCCGATCCCTTGAAGTGATTAGGTTTCTTCATGATCCGTATAATTACGAATGACAATATAGTTGAAATAGAGATGTCCGCATTTGGAAGCGCCAAAATTAACCAGAAAGAGTATTAGCATTGCCATTTATTCAAGAATTGTTTTATGCTCTGCTATGAAACACAGCATATACTTTTGCTGTATTTATGGACGTCCGTTTTGTCATATTTTTATATCTGTATATATGTGAGGTGAGGTGAGGTGAAATTGGGTTTAACGTCGTGTTAGAGAATATTTCGCTCATATGACGACGTGCATGCGTGTGTATGTGTATGTGTGGCTGCTTGTACTAGCCCAGGCTTAAGCTGGTTTTATAGTGCTAGCCCACTGAGATACCATGCCGCAGTGAAGCATGAATACCCCACTCAGACACATTATACTGACTCCGAGCCGACCAGTCCTTGTTGTACCCATTAATGCCGAGCGTCAGACAGGGACCAACAAGTACCATATTTTAACGTCTTTTGGTATGACGCGGTCGGGTCTGTATATATGCCTCATCTATCAGTATATATGTTTATCATGTCCTGTTAGTATGTCTGGAACTATATTCTATCGGTATATCCGTTGGTGCTATTTATCCAGTCCGTATACCTGGAAGTTATACTTACCCTATATTATTATATGAATACCAGAACTTCCTATTTATTTTTTCAGTGTATCAAAGAGACTTACATCTTAAGCTCACACAATATGGAAGGAACGCCAGTTTCGATTCGCGCTGTGAGTATGGGACGAGCATTATCCCAGATCACACTGAGGACAGGCAAGCCATTTCTATCTCACACAGAGAGGAGGGGAACGCCACGTATATCACACACGGGAGGGGGGCGGCGTGTATATCTCACACAGAGAACAAGGGTACAGCGTTTATATCTCACACGGGGAACAAGGGAACGGCGTGTATACCTCACACAGAGAACAGGGGTACAGCGTGTATATCTCTCACGGGGAACAAGGGAACGGCGTGTATACTTCACACAGAGAGGAGGGGAAAGGCGTTTATACCTCACACAGAGAGGAGGGGAACGGTGTTTATATCTCACACAGAGAGGAAGGGAACGGCGTTTATATCTCACAGAGAGGAGCGGAACGGCGTTTATATCTCTCACACACAGAGGAAGGGGACACAGCGTTTATACCTCACACAGAGAGGAAGGACACAGAGTTTATACTCTTATATCTCACACAGAGAGGAAGGAACGGCGTTTATACCTCACACAGAGAGGAGGGGAACGGCGTTTATATCTCACACAGAGAGGAGGGAACGGCGTTTATATCTCACACAGAGAGGAGGGAACGGCGTTTATATCTCACACAGAGAGGAGGGAACGGCGTTTATATCTCTCACACAGAGAGGAGGGAACACAGAGAGAGGAGGGAACGGCGTTTATACCTCACACAGAGGAGGGAACGGCGTTTATATCTCACACAGAGAGGAGGGAACGGCGTTTATATCTCACACAGAGAGGAGAGGGGAACGGCGTTTATACTCACACACAGAGGAGGGAACGGCGTTTATATCTCACACAGAGAGGAGGGGGAACGGCGTTTATATCTCACACAGGAGGGAACGGCGTTTATATCTCACACACAGAGGAGGGAACGGCGTTTATATCTCACACAGAGAGGAGAGGGAACGGCGTTTATACCTCACACAGAGAGGAGGGGAACGGCGAGAGGGGGAACGGCGTTTATACCTCACACAGAGAGGAGGGAACGGCGTTTATACCTCACACAGAGAGAGGAAGGAACGGCGTTTATATCTCACACAGAGAGGAGGGAACGGCGTTTATATCTCACACAGAGAGGAGGGGAACGGCGTTTATACCTCACACAGAGAGGAGGACGGCGTTTATACCTCACACAGAGAGGAGGGAACGGCGTTTATACCTCACACAGAGAGGAGGGAACGGCGTTTATACCTCACACAGAGAGGAGGGGAACGGCGTTTATATCTCACACAGAGAGGAGGGAACGGCGTTTATATCTCACACAGAGAGGAGAGGAGAGGAACGGCGTTTATATCTCACACAGAGAGGAAGGGAACGGCGTTTATACCTCACACAGAGAGGAGGAACAGCGTTTATACCTCACACAGAGAGGAGGGAACGGCGTTTATACCTCACACAGAGAGGAGGGGAACGGCGTTTATACCTCACACAGAGAGGAGGGAACGGCGTTTATATCTCACACAGAGAGGAGGGAACGGCGTTTATATCTCACACAGAGAGAGGGAAGGGAAGGAACGGCGTTTATACCTCACACAGAGAGGAGGAACGGCGTTTATACCTCACACAGACAGAGGGAGGAAGGGAACGGCGTTTATACCTCACACAGAGAGGAGGAACGGCGTTTATACCTCACACAGAGAGGGAGGGAACGGCGTTTATATCTCACACACAGCGAGAGGAGGGAACGGCGTTTATATCTCACACAGAGAGGAAGCGGAACGGCGTTTATAACTCACAGAGAGGAGGAACGGCGTTTATACCTCACACAGAGAGGAGGAAGGCGTTTATACCTCACACAGAGAGGGAGGAACGGCGTTTATATCTCACACAGAGAGGGGGGGAACGGCGTTTATACCTCACACAGAGAGGAGGAACGGCGTTTATACCTCACACAGAGAGGAAGGGAACGGCGTTTATACCTCACACAGAGAGGAGGAATAGCGTTTATATCTCACACAGAGAGGAAGGTAACGGCGTTTATACCTCACACAGAGAGGAGGAACGGCGTTTATACCTCACACAGAGAGGAAGGTAACGGCGTTTATACCTCACACAGAAGGAGGAGGAACGGCGTTTATACCTCACACAGAGAGGAAGGTAACGGCGTTTATACCTCAAACAGAAAGGAGGGAACGGTGTGTATACCTCACATAGAGAGGAGGGAACGTGATAAGTGAATAGAACCCCCTATCATAGAAATGAGAGAACAAAACCACTGATCATTCTGAGAGAACTGCGCCACCTGTTTTTATTTTGAGAGAATTATACTGTCTAACGAGAGAATAACGCCTCTATAGTGGTGAGCGAATAGCACCACTTTTTAAGTTTAGAGAGAAAACAACCACCTTCCTGATAGGGAGGGAATAGTGCCATCTGTCAAAGTTATGAGAGAATAGAACCACTTTTCTTTCTGAGAGAATAGCACCGCCTGTCGTGGTGCTGAGTGAATAGCACCACCTTTCTTAGTGATGAGCGAATAGCACCACCTTTCTTAGTGGAGAGCGAATAGCACCGCCTTTCTTAGTGGTGAGCGAATAGCACCACCTTTCTTAGTGGTGAGCGAATAGCACCGCCTTTCTTAGTGGTGAGCGAATAGCACCGCCTTTCTTGGTGCTGAGCGAATAGCACCGCCTTTCTTAGTGATGAGCGAATAGCACCACCTTTCTTCTTGGTGAGCGAATAGCACCGCCTTTCTTAGTGGTGAGCGAATAGAACCGCCTTTCTTAGTGAGAGAATAGCACACCGCCTTTGACGTAGGATGAGAGAATAGAACCACCTTTCTTTCTGAGAGAATAGCACCGCTTGAGGTAGTGATGAGAGAATAGAACCACCTTTCTTTCTGAGAGAATAGCACCGCTTCATAGTGATGAGAGAATAGAACCACCTTTCTTTCTGAGAGAATAGCACCGCTTGACGTAGTGATGAGAGAAAAGAACCACCTTTCTTATGACCAGAAAATAGTGCCACCCGCCATTGTGATGAGTGAATAGCATCATCGTCCATGTTGAATACCGGCAGACACCGCTGCGAGGCAACCTATAAATATTATCCACTCTGTAGTCTCTTCAGTTGTTTGTTTTCGGGAAAAGAAAAAAATATGTAAAAATTTCAGTTCCACTGATGTATTATTGGTAGCTAATTAGTCTAGACTGGAAAAGTCGCCTTAGCGGCGTAGTAGTCACTGAGATCAGATATCATACACAGTGGTGAAAACCAAGACTTGTTTCTCTCCTTTCACGAAGGAAGGTATCGAATTAGTGACATTTTAATATCACTGACAATACAAACGTCACTATCACATTATATATGGTGGAACTTAACCAGTGTACCCTTGGGTTCTGCTTTCAGTCTTAAAGTACTTCAAGGAAATATGATTCGCACAGCAAATGTCAAAGTTATTTGCGAAGTTTTGCTCGCTGGACTGACGCCCTTTGACATAGTGGGATGTTGACGGACATTACAGGAGTGTAGGTTGACTGACTGACTGAGTGAGTTTAGTTTTACGCCGCTTTTAGCAATATTCCAGCAACATCACGGCGGGGGACACCAGAAATGGGCTTCACACAATGTACCCATGTGGGGTTCGAACCCAGGTCTTCGGCGTGACAAGCCAACGCTTTAACCACTAGGCTACCCCACCGCCCCGGAGTGTAGGTTGAACATTTACACACTGATTAACATCAAAATGCGTCACATTACCATTATACGATAACAGATGCAAACTGATGTTTTGACACCACAATAGCATCAACAACCGTCACATATGTTTAGTGTTGGTGTTTAACGAGTGGATTTAACAATGATTATGTCTTCCTGTTTATGTTGGCTCGCTCGTACGTTTATGCGTGTCCCTACGTGCCTCCGTGAATTCGTGCCTACGTAACTACGTACCTACATGCCTTGTGCCTACGTACGTCACCGTATGTCAGTAATAACTAGAGCTATTTGGGGGTGGGGGACTTCATAACCAGCACATGTATATCATGAGTGTGTTTTTCTCCGTTTCACACATTCACCCAGGAAATATTAGTTAAATGCAATACAAAAAATGGGTGTTCGTGAATTCAGTTTTCAGTTGCCATGATGTTCAGATACAGTTCCTCTTATCCGGATATTTTCGTTATGAATGGAGTTCCCATAGACCTCCAATGAAGCTAGGTCTGACCTCCAATTAAACCGCATTCAAGACTGCTACGACTCCATCATGTAGTCATGGAAACTTCAAATGCAGAACCCTTTTTAATGTGGAAAGCTCTTAATGTATGAAAATCTTAAAGATCTCGATAAGGAACAAAGACGAAATAGTCTTTACAAAACGTGTGATTCCTGAATGCCATTGCCTCAAGGCAATCATAACGTTTTTATTATTAAAAAATTGAATTCAGCACCCCGCTCGCCCAAGCTTGTCAAGCGGTCCCCAGTTTTCTATGAGTTCCCATTCAACGCGTCCTTCTCGTCCCTCTCCTTGCCCCGGTCCGGCGAGCACCACACACTGTCAGACAAGTCCGGGGCTTGAGAACTGCCTTGAGGACCTTCTCAGCCCTATATGACGCTCCTGGGTTTCCGCACATATAATAGCAAATTATAGGCTTTGTATCTTTCTTCTGCTCGTCAAATCTATACATAAACAGTGTGCTGATTTGTTCATTGGCCACGGGTGTGTTGGGATTAGATGGTCCCGGTCTTGACTTCAAGATGATTCGGCATCAGAGGATGGGATAATACTGAATGTGTGTCCTCCAAGCCACAATCGCTACTCACAGTCGCTTATTATTAACAAGTGTTTGCATTGGTAAAAAGAAGTTTAACCAGTGTTGGTGTTAAATGTATATATATTGAGCGGAGTCGTTGGATCATTGCCCTGTCAATATTTAGCTAGTGGGTAACGATGCGTTAACAGGTTGTACATACAATGAACACCGCGTAGCTTCATTGTATCGCTTCCCCCAAAGCTAAAGCGGCCTGGAAATATACGCCAGTCACATCATCTCGGGCTGTAATCCCTAGCATGACACCAATGTAATATTCAGAGGAGAAGTATACTCCAATAACAGCCTACTGTCTGTATGACCTTCAAAGGTCAACCCCGACGTCTACGTACAGTCCATACATATACCACCCCTACCTATAGCGTTAACAGTATACGTGAATGGTATGACAGCGATAGACAATACATCTAACCTTTGATTGATGTGTCTAACATTTCGATTACACGGATTCAATCAGAATACCGAGGCGTTGATATGGCGTTCGTTACAAATTGTAATTTTCTAAGTAATTGTTTTAAAGGATGGGAAAGATAATGACATATCATTTTCTGATGATAATATCTGGAAAACTCGAACTACAGAATGTTAAAGTTTAACCAGATCACGAGCTAACATTAAATACAATCTAATGCAATAAAACACTGTTCTTTCGACCTTTGATATCTCGAACTAATGACTGTCTCGAAACAAACACTTTGTCTATGTGTATATCCTTTCTATTCATCATTAATTAACCTCTCATGTTCCCAATCGGATGTGTCGAAGCCAGGTTCCACTCCCAAGCTGTACTTCCAATACGAAATGTACTCAGATATGTCGATCTAGCCTCGACTCGTCGGTCATCATAGTACAGTTAACATGCCCTAACAAGCTGAAAAGTGTGCATTATCTAAATTACTCGAGCATTTTTAAAAACTGAAAATGATTTTCCTATGTTATTTTACCAAAAGCTTGAAGAATAGAAAGAGTCAAATAAACTACCAGAATATTGCTATAATTTACCATAAGAATAAACCAATACCCCTCAATGACCAGAAAGTCAACAAAGCGGAAATTATGAGAAACATTCAACGTATCTTATATCAATGAGGCAAAATTCGACAAAAAATGACAAAGACAAAACTAAATCCGTAACAGATGAGAAACTGTAAACAATTACGTGTCCTACATTCTCGACGAGATATGTTCCAGCATGTTACCAAGGTTTGTGCTGTCTGTGGTGGGTTCCATGAAAATCTACTATTGATTATAAAGTACAGTATGACCCGCAGAAGAAGAGCGAGTGTATTGATGAGACAGAACTTCGATACGTACGTAGTATTCCGGTCCCTGTTTATGAATTATAAAAGAACGCATGCTGGACACATACACGGATATGTACATTCGCTGTCGCAAATAAGCTTCAGCCTCAAAATAAAAATACTATCATAAAAAAGGGACATGAATGATCCAGTTGTGTTCCTTACTCGTGTCAGGATCCGCATCTTCACTATGACACTTTGCGTTACATTATCCTCTCTCAATGACGCAGGGGCGGTGGGGTAGTCTGGTGGTTAAAGCGTTCGCTCGTCACGCCGTAAACCCGGGTTCGAATCCCCACATGGGCACAATGTGCCCATTTCTGGTGTTCCCCGCCATGATATTGCTGGAATATTGCTAAAAGCGCCGTAAAACCATACTCACTCACTCACTCACTCTCAATGACGCCAGGATCCGCCTATCACGGGTTCGAATCTGAGAGCAGATTGTCTCATGGTATGTCAGTACTACAACCGTGGCGGTTGTACACGTTTACAATCTACATCATTCATGTCTTAATTCCACAGTAATACCTGGTTTAAGTGAAGTATTATTCAAAGCGATGTTAAACAAACTCACGCATCAAGGTATATTCAGCAATATTAGAATGACATAATCTCCAATCTCCAAAACGTGCATTAATAAACACAAGTAAACAGTATATGCGTCAAGACCCCTTAAGTTGCACAATCAATCAGGATATGATATGAAACAATGTTTTACAAAAGTAAATTTTGTACGTTCCGTAGTTTACGCTATATTCTACCATATAATAATCAACACAAGGTGAAAATCACAAACCTATTAGGTAACACATGTACAGTTTATGTGTACAGTAGACCCGTGAAGATCCGGGTTAGAATTGGTCTTCAGTGACCCATTGCTTGACATAAGAGACCACTAACGGGATCGGGTGGTCAGTTGACTTAGTTGAGACATTGTCATCGTATCCCAATTGCGCAGATCGGTGCTCAAGATGTTGGTCACTGGATTGTCTGGTCCAGACTAGACTATTTTCAGACTGCCGCCATACAGCTGGAATATTGCTGAGTGCGGCGTAAAACAACAAACAATACGTATGCTGTATATACAAATCGGTGTTGACGATATGTAAGTAACTAGAAGAATTGATATACCATAATAAAATGGATGCAGAGATAATCTCGTCTTTTGGCGAGATCAATTCCCAAATGACGTTATTCAGAAAGAGTTTGTCACATTCTTGTAGAAATTCTATTACATATATGCTTGCCGAATCGTGCGGAAACCCATCAGAATACCACGTTCTCGGAATAATTTGCCTGTCTTTGTGGTGACGTTATTCCTTATTTATGACACTCGAAGATCAAACCTAATGTTACACTGTTATAGCAGCTGTTGACGGGCTCATTATCATCTTAACATTTCCTGGTGTAAAGTTGGATAGTGTACTCGCAATTATTAAAATGATTTTTAAAGCATTTTCACTGAAATTACAACACAATGCACAATGTATTTGTAGTGATGTAGCATTTTGTGTCATATAAAGTCACGACTGAAATAAGTCTGAAGGAGTTTGCCATATTCTTGTAGAAATCTTAACATACGTTTGTCGCATCGTGCAGAAACCCATCAGAATGCCACGTTCTCTATATAATATGCAGGTCTTTGTCGTGCTGACACTATTCCATATTAGGAACATTGATCATTAAGATGGAAAAGAGACTGCGTTTTTTCCTTGTTCGTAAATAACATAATTCTGTTTCTAATTCTATTTCATTTCTATTTCTTTGCATGCTATTACATATCAGAGGCAGTCTTCACTACTGTTATAAAGAACATTGGAAGCAGGTGGTCAGTATCTGGACAGTAGATATTCTGTCCATAATAAGACGAGAAGGTACAATAATACCTGTAAAAAGATATTCTCTGAATGTGCATGCTTATTAGATATCATATTTTAAATTGGAGGCAGTTTCAATTTAATGATACCTGCATGACAGTCACAATGTGCTTGGCGCGCCGGATTATCATCTGATACAAAATGATGAAACAGAGCATAAACGTTGTGGATCCAATTTATCTCGTCCCTCCATAGTATGGTTTTTTATGAACAATCGTATGTGAAGGCAGCACGGAGTGATACCATGGCTTAAAAGACATCCCTCTCAGAACCATTATTGACTTTTAGGGTTTTCGTCTTTCTGTTTACAAATGCATTTAATATCCAACGGAGTTATCGATATTGAAGTGATATGATTGTTATCTTTGTCAAATGAGGTGGGTTATCAAGAGCATTCGGGATAAATTCATGTTCGCGTCGAGGGGATTTCCAAGGTCTGGAATTTAATATTTTAAAATAATTAAAAATTATAGCGAATTCAATCTTCTTTGGAACTGGTCCGGACCCAAATGCAAATTATCTAAGTGAACATGATACCTGATCTCCCCTGTTGACCTCCCCGTGATCTCGCTTCTGTATAAAGTATTTTTACGGTTTAAAATTTGTCATGTATTTTTATCAATTCAATTGTATAATTTGTTTTCTTCGCTTTCTGTTAATCTACATGTCGGGATAATGATATTTGCAAGTATAATTATACATAATACATATGTACATCAATTGCCTGTCGTCGAAGTAATCATTGCAATGGTACATTACCAGAGATTTGAACACCTGGTGTCACCACTAGCTAAACGGTGGTGTTATTGCATTGAATGGGATGTGGGTTACCTGCTTGTAACACCTGATGTTTTCAAGGATATTGAAGTCTCATGAATATAATGAATGAGTTATGATACCCAAAGGTCAAACACTAGTGTTACACTGTTATTACAGCTGTAGACTGTTGGTGGTTCATTATCATCTTAAGTTGGATAGTGTACTCACTTTTATAAAAGTGATTTTAAAGCCCTTTTACTCAAATTACAATACAATGGACAATGTATTGTAGTGTTGTAGCATTGTGTGTCACATAATGTCGGTTTGTAACATATTTTACTTAGACTCACAATGTTAACAAAGTCAGTTGTGAAGCGGCAAGTGATATTGACCTTTAACTTTTCAAGTACACCGCGTCTGCCTTGTCGGAAGTCAAGTCTACACGCCGCCAATCATCACTAGGCAACCGCCTATATTATCTCCTTGGTTGCTATATATAACAATCGGATATATTTCGGATAATTATCCTGCCCATGAGTATTTCATAATAGGTCAAGTGTTTAGAGGCAAGGATATATATCCGAGGGTCGCACTTTCAGATTATGTCAAATATATTCACAATGAATGAAACTCGTAGCTGACATTTTATTTACTCTGCAGATATGTAATCCCCGAATAATACCACAATTTACAAAATCCGATATCTTATGCATGCTCTATCAATAGTACATTCACATTGCAGATGAACAATGTACACAATACACTCTTATTACTCAAATTAGGGTGTTGTATCAAAGTGAAGTTTGACGTAAAAGTATTACCATTTAATTTGATTTGAAAACGGATACTACCTCAGTTTCAAAGTGTTCAGCTTAAAGGTGTAATTATCGTTATAACCATGATGCTAAAATGTCCTTGTTTCACGACCAGTTCTGTGATACTGGCATGTTTCTGGAACTGAAGAACTGGGTTAATAAGATACTTTAATAGCTAGTACTTCAGAGCTCGTTTGTATTAAAGAGGGAGGAATTAAAGACGTTTATTGAAAGTCACTGTTGAAGTAATTCTTAAAGTTCAGCCCAATAAATTCAGCGATCCCTCAGGCAAGGACAACAAAGTTAAACAAGAAGTGGGCTTCATGAGATATACAGATAATAGGACTGACTGACTGACTTTGGTTTAACGCCGCTTTCAGCAATATTCCAGCAACATCACGGCGGGGGACACCAGAAATGGGCTTCACACATTGTGCCCATGTGGGGATTCGAACCCGGGTCTTCGGCGTGACGAGTCAACGCTTTAACCATTAGGCTACCCCACCGCCCCCAGATGATAGGAAGTTGAAGAACACTCAATTTCATATTATCATAGTTAATATGTCATGCTAAATCAACCATGGTTATATTAAATAATCGGTATTCTATGTGAAAGACTGGATGTAGTAATATGATAGAACATGTTGTCTAAGCTCTTTTGGGTAGTATACATGACTAGAGTGAGTGAGTTTAGTTTTACGCCACATTCATCAATATTCCAGCTATATGGCGGCAATCTGTAAAAAATCGAGTCTCGGCCAGACAATCCAGTGATTAACATCGAGCATCAATCTATTGGGATAAGATTGCTTTGATGAGTATTATTTTTCACATGTTGTATTTTTGTCATTCCGGTTCTTACTTTTGAATATATTTTGTCAACAGTTATCTAGTGTAGTTATTGATCTATATCATAGAAAGTCAATCAGCTTGTCTTAAATTAATTGTTATTAGTTAGTTACTGTGTGTTTCGGTTACCAAGGCAAATAGTAAGTATATCAGGTAGATCGTCAAGTGAGTGAGTGAGTGAGTGAGTGCTTAAGTGAGTAAGACCGTGTTTGCAACATTCAAGCAATATCACGCCCATGAACAACAGAAATGGACTTCACTCAATGTACGTATACCCAAGAGGGAATCGAACCCAGGTCTCCGGCTTGACGCTCTCAAGCTTTAACCACTGGACTACCCCACCACCACTTAGCATTACTGCATAATACGATGACCGGATACGGAAGTGTTACATAGTCTCGTTATTAATCAGGAACTTCATCATTTGGACGTCCACCATGTTCGAAAACGTCGTCCAAAGTGATAGTTTATGTGACACACGTGAGGTCACGTGTCACGTGTGAGATTGATATAATAGCCGGCGCGTGTCACGTACATTAGAGCTACAAAAATGCGACGACAACACGAATCAAATCGCCAACTTTTCTTAATCACGTCAATTTTGCAACGTTGATATTGTGCAACAGCATCTGTCAACACTGTCGGAACAGAGGTTTCAGAATAATCCACACACCGACCTGGTGATTTACAGGTATAATCATGGGTAAAGAAGATAAAATCAAATTTTAATCAATTATTTCAAAGACTTCCTTTGCTATTTTCCAGCTCATTTCACGTAGTGTCCGAGTGTGATGGAGAACTATATATTTCCTACCGGGACCGTCCCCCTTCAATTAAATATCTTCCTGAATCACTGTGTTGGTCGTTCAAAGGCGTGATAGGCTGTGGTGCTGAGAGGCCCCCGCCCATCGCTTTCACAGATGTGTCGAGTGAACGCCCCGTCGGCCAATGAGAATTGTTCGTTCCAGTTAGTTGGTAATTATAAAAGTGTTCGGCATGAGCTCTCCTGCACTGCAGTCACGCGGGTAAACATTGTGTCTGCTGCACGAGGCTAGCTGTCACAGAGAGTATGGATCCAAGTCCATCGCACATGGAACCAAGTCTCAGCCCAGACGTAACGGCACCCACCTGTCTGAATGGGGACTCCGAGGATTCTATCCTCACCCCCGGGGACCCGACAGTAGGGGGTGGGGACGTCCACAACACAGTGACGGCAA
Source organism: Haliotis rubra (assembly GCF_003918875.1). NCBI lineage: Eukaryota > Metazoa > Mollusca > Gastropoda > Lepetellida > Haliotidae > Haliotis > Haliotis rubra. The sequence continues at coordinate 1,290,609 of NW_025765514.1, read as the reverse complement.
CTGACAACACCACCACCAACAACAGATCCACAGATGTAAAATCGCCATCTTCAACATCTAACTCGGAATTACTAGCCGGCAAAAATTTGACTTTTTCTCCTGAACAGGTTGCGTGTGTTTGTGAGGCATTACAGCAGAAAGGAGACATAGAAAGACTAGCTCGATTCCTCTGGTCTCTTCCTCCGAGTGAATTATTACGAGGGAGTGAAGCCGTGCTTAAGGCAAGAGCAACGGTCGCCTTTCATAGGGGTAGTTACAGGGAACTCTATGCTATCTTAGAGAGTCACAGTTTTGAAAGCTCTAATCATGCGTTTTTGCAGCAGTTGTGGTATAAAGCGCATTACATGGAGGCTCAGAAGATACGCGGAAGACCTCTCGGGGCTGTCGATAAGTATAGGCTAAGGAGGAAGTTCCCTCTTCCTAAAACAATCTGGGATGGCGAAGAGACAGTATATTGCTTCAAGGAGAAATCTCGACAAGCTCTGAAAGAGTGTTACAAACAGAACAGATACCCAACCCCAGACGAGAAGCGGAATCTGGCCAAAAAAACAGGACTGACTTTGACGCAAGTCAGCAACTGGTTCAAGAATCGCCGGCAGCGTGACCGGACCCCTCACAGTCAGGGACACAGCGGACAGTGAGTAGCGAATACCTACACCTACCTTTTCATTTGCATTTTACTGAAACTGAAAGATTGTTTGTTTTCCAGCCCCCATGTCGCAATAGAAATGTAACAGCACGTACGGCCAGGTATCGTCGGGACCGAGATTCCAATCTGTAACATATGCTGTCGGGTCCGATACGGGGGTCGGCACCGGTGTTTGTACAGTGTCACCGATATATTTACCAACGATGAGCATGGGGACATGAGCAGAACATTGTGAGGCTGTTGATTTTGCCCTTTCATATCCGAGGACAATGAGAAGGAGACACTCTGTATTCAGAATCACGTTAACGGGCGATCGCGTAGATGGCCACAGCGCATAGGCACGTTTTCGCTATGACATCAATTATATTGAATTTTTACAATTCAAACAATCCTTAAGCTTTCCAAAATGTCGTTCATTTGATACAATCACGTAGCACTGGTTAGCAAAAAGAAATTCGTACCCCGTCTGAAATCCGGTAGGTTGTTTTCAAGTGCGAGGTTTATTTTAGAGATTACTAGCTTCACAATAGCAAGCCGCCCAAGACGAGATTGAGAGAGCGATAACGCGAGATGTCGGAAAGGGGCCCTCCTCCTCCCCCTCCCTCCTCCCCGCATCGTCAGACACCTCATCTTAGAGAGGGAGGTACACCTCCCCCCAGACCCCTGATTGACACAAAAAACTTCTTTATAAATCACACGTTTTACCGACACAATTTTACTCTTGTTCAGCGATAGAGGGATCTATCATAAATGTTTCTTGACACGATGTTGATTAAATTACTAAAATATGTGTTTTTGAAGTTTAATGTTTCATGATAAATTGTTTTCGCAGCTAATACATGAAGTTACACGCCCAAAGATGGACTGTTAAAATTTCTTTGAAATAATATTTTCCATTAGAGATATACACTCTTCTGAATAGAACAAGATAAGAATTATCTGGCAGAACTTCAACTTGAGGCAAATAATTTATATCTTCAAATTCAAAGCCTTGAGTTTCATTATAATAGCACAAAAGACAATCACCGTTCTGTTTTTATGAAATGTGTCGACTACAGACATAATCATTATCTTTATATCTGTACTGATATTTGAAATATCATTTTCGTAAATGTTAAGGTTATGTTAGAGATGACAAATGTAATCAATTTTAAAATATACAGGAGTAAAGACGAAGGAATGAAATAACAATAAAAAATATATAAAATCATAATTGAATATAGTTTCTTACTTATTGAAATGTACAGTATGGCATTTAGGCTGTGTGTAATATTAATTTTAGTTAATACAATACTCAAACATATATAATCCTTACTTTAATATATATGACATACCATAGAATGAAATAATGTTTATCTTCAAATCCAAGTTAAACATAATGTTATTTAAAAACTTTAAACGAATTCTAATTGAAGAAATGAATATAAAACATTCATTGAAGGTCTGAATATTGCTTCCGATGCCATGGTTCTACAATGGTAACTATTCAGGATGCATGAAGGCCACAGATTTGCCCTATCTGATGTGAGAGGATTATTGAGAGTCGATTCTTCTCATTTCAGTTGATCAAGACAAGCCAACTTGTCAGCAACAATCTCTGCCTAGAGTATTAAATATTAACAAGACGTTCAACAGGCACATTGAAACACGGGCTTGCTTCACATCCCTACTCACAAAAATCTTTCTTGACCCAAATACGACTTAAAAATCAATCAAAACCCTTGCCAGTGTCGCTCCAGCAAATAAGCAAATGGCGCGTCATATAAGGTTGTTGATGAAGACCATCTTAAATCCGCCTCATTAATAAACAACCTATAAATAAGTTGTGAAAATAGATCCGTTCGAAGATACACTAGCATTTGTTAGAATTAAGTTGCATTACATTTTAACATATTGGTGGTATGTCCTTTTCCTAAAAGACGTCTACTTATTTTGAGGATGGGCATACATTTTGTCTACTGTTTCTATTGACTTTGAACATACAGCCGAAAATATAATCTCGCTTTTTGGATTCCTTGTCATGGCGGTTTTGATTTTCGCATGCGGATCTCATTAACTTCTTTCCGGAATAAACTGACACCTTATATCAGTTTATCAATATCTTCAGACGTCATATTGTATATTTGGCATTCTTAATGTTCTTTATTTGAATAGTAAAAAGAATAACTGGAATATTAATATATCGTTAACCCCGCTATATGAAGAAAGAATATGCTTAATGTGTAGTAATAACACTCTGAATTAGACTCGATAATTACATGGCATAAATGTTATTAAGAAATATGCAAGCGTGACGTAGGGCGATTGCTACTCCATAACACGTATGGTGATGTTTATGGGAAAATGTTTCTTTGATACAACGGTTTATCAGTACCATGAATTCTCAACTCCTATCAGACATCTTTTTTTAAACTACATTGTACTTCCATAACCACAGAGGTAGCGCTTTGCTACAAGGGACATTATTTAACATGTTAGACAAAATGTTAGTAAACATTAGTTACCCATGAATGTCTCAGTGTCTTCGCATTCGTTGTGCTCTAATGATCATACAATCACATGAAGTCATCTTCCCATCTTTGTGAGAGACTACAATAGAATATCTTCAAAGATCAGTGTGCAAGTGTGGATGAAAATGTTTCCTTTAAATGTTGACATTATGTGAAAATGACGAGTTAAAGTGTTACAATGAAGGAAAATAGGTCGGGCATTGTGACACTCGAGTCAGTTACTTGAATTCCCCTGTATGAATATATAACATAGTCAATGACTTCATTTCCCCTTTCAAACATTGAACATACCTCCCTGCCTGTGACACATAGACTATACCCGGGGTAGGTTTATGGTTACCTTGAATGCAGCGCTAAACTCAATGGTGGCGAATGGTTTCCATGACAAAGCTACGACGATGCGGGCAGGGAAATGGTACAATGAAGTCTTGAAGAAAACACATATATCATAAAAACATGAGCTATATCTGATTCGGCTCATTACCCTCTGCTTCACCGCAGTGTTCAGTACTGTTCGGTTGTGTTCAGCTGATTGTGTGCTGGACTGGAGGTGGGAGCAGAACAGTCGGGAGACTTGTCGGGTTGAGTGATTGATGTACAACCTGTAGCGTTGATGGCCAAGTCGCTCAACCATGGCAGGATCAACCATCCAGTGCCACAGCCGAGTCAGAATAATGTGCCCAGTGCTGGAGAAAATACCCCTTAATCCCAGGGCCAGGACTTCATCATCGCTTAGTCTCTATTCATAGTGTTCACAGACCTTAACTATCGGTATAACAGTCTCTGCAAGCAATTTCCTCGCCTGTCCGGATCGTCACTGAGGAAAACTGGTGGCTAGCCCATCCTCATTATCACCCAGCTTTGTACAGACAAGCTCCACCCGACTGGAAGTGTAGGCATGGCGTTCAATTAGGATCTCGCTATAAACAATATATACACATTATTTTAAACCAGCATTTATGTTTAACCGGCTTTTATGGAGAGGATTTATGTTTACGCTTAGTGGCTCAGAAAAATGGATTTATAATCAAAGAGCATATGCTAGTTTTATTGCTGCACGTCGATAATCTATAAGGAGGTTGCTCTTGCAGTCATCACACGATATGTTTTAAGTTCATGATAAGGTCATGTTCGAAAACGTGGGGAGATGTTGTCAATTGTGTTGAAAATGATAAACTTGAAAAAAGTCGACTTATTTATATAACATGCAGAATAAAAATTCATTTTCTCTGTCTTCATAAATGCAGTATCCTGTAAAGGTCAAATTTCTTTCAATGCTTATGTTAGTGTAAGTTCCTATTGTAACCAAGACATACACAGAGACCAGCTTGATGAATGTTTCCTTAAATGGTGTACATCACTAGCTAAGAAATGAATATTGTGTAAAAACAACTTAAAGTCTTGCAGAAGCTGAATTAATATACGTAATTTCATTAACGCCGAAAGGCAATACTCCAAACACAACCAAAATACTGTAACAGACAAAGCAAATGTCTGAGATGAAAAGGGCATTTTATCTTCTTATGCAGAATCCTGATGTAAGCTATTCAGCAGTTAGCAAAAGAAACAAAATTGTGTCTCTGAAAGAGCATTGCTGCAATACAAAAAAGCAAACAATATTTTCGTGTTACAGGAATGATATATATGGGGAATTTAATTAAAGTATGGCTGGCGAGAGTATCACCATAGCAACTATCACAACAGTGCGTGTGGATGCGGAGAGACGATGTACAATGAAATGAGGACAATATGAGGGACAATGCGAGAAAATATATAGGTTTACGATAAATAACATGCACGTGACTTCACTGCCCAAGCGACCTCATCCGTTCAGCGTTGTATTGGTTTGGTAGCGGTCAGTTCCGCTAATCCAAAGTCTGCTGGACTCACAGGAAGTCTAATTAAACGATCGACTCGCATTTTGCGGCGGGATCATTGAGAATGTTCTATTTCTTCCAAGTAGAGTACTTGTACGACGTCACGCCTGGCGCCAAGGGAGTCCCTGGTGATAACTTTTTGACATGCGCCATTTGAAGGTGTTGTCTAGCTATTGTTCTCCGCCAAAACAGGCTGGGGTTTGTCAATTTACGTCACACTAACACAAACAGATACTCGTTAATACGTTACTCGCAATCCCGATGGAGAAATGGCAAACAGATCATTCCCGTGCATCTGATTCTGGTTCTTGTCAAGCAGGCAGTGGACAATGTTTGGGTAAGGGGTGGATCAGGCCGATAAACTGACTGATAACAATGCCTTGAGCCAGATATATCTTATAATTATCGGAAGGATTTTGTTGCATTTTAAAATTATTAAATTATAACATTATGGATCTAATTATGTTTAGAATGAAATACATGGTTAATATATTGTGGTTTTATCTATCACAACTTTCTAAATACTAAAGTGTATATGTATATATATTTATATATTATATTTATATATATATTTGAGAAGATCCGTGTTGTGTAATTATTTCAGAAACTTCTTCTTATATATTTATATATATATATATATATATATATGTATAGATATGTGTCGTGTGATTATTTCAGAAACTTCTTATATATATATATACCTTTTTACTTACATATATGTATGCGTGTGTGTGTGCGTGCGTGCGTGCGTGCGCGTGTGTGTGTGTGTGATAACCAAACACCATTGTTAGCCGGACTAGTACACAATATATGAATCACATCTCAGCTCGCTACATTTGAACCACTTTCAGGAAGTGGTGTACTCATAATTGCGCGAGACCCAGCCCTGGGAGGGTCCGTTTGGACGTGACGCAATGTCTCCTCGCCTAGGAGAACCCTCGTCACTGCCTGACAATGACCCCAGAGTTGACAGATAATAGCTACTATAGGAAATATACTCACGCTCGCCGAAACAGTGACGTGGCATTTTAACTCCAACTAGTTATCGTCTTTTTGACAAATGTTACAAGGTTAGAATCTGGCGAATCGTTTCTTTATGCACTTCTACTCCATTAAATCCGAGCGTTATGAAATGATTCTTTGCAAAATTGTTTACATAAACGTCAGGACTTTACTCGCCAGACAATTAGACGATGTAAAGAGGATATGTGTTATTCAATTCGACCATTATGGGAACTTAACTTGATTTATGGAAGACATTATGGTACGGTAGCTAACACAAAAAGCAAAAGATGCCAGTTCAAAATGAATGAATACAGAGGATTGCTGATATTAGATCGTGAATGGCCTTATACTTTACGCTAAATCATACAGATAGGTTTTCAACAACTCATATTTCTGTGACGTTTGTATACATACGGGCGAAATCGTCATTAAATGATAATCTGTCACACACGTCTACCTGAACAGGTGTCAAAGGACCTTTTTGTAAAGTCAGAATTACTGTCACGTGCTTCACGTGCGTTTTATGGAAATCTGTGTATAGAGTTACTACATTATACACCATAATTTATGCAGGGAAAACATCGTCTTTCTGTCAAGGTAACAACAGCCCTCCCGGATCTCAAGTGAAATGCTCGGTAGCTTACGAAAAACTCTAATCCAACAATTAGGGCGTTATTTTATGATGTATTATGATATATGGACAAATTAAAACCTTATTTCCGTTCCTACACCATCTCGATGGTGATAGACGACTACCCTGAGCTTGGCCGCCACGCGCCAATAGTATTCATATCTGTTTTCAACACGTTGTTTGTGCTGTTACAATACTGCTCTCAGCATAACAACAGTCCTTGCACCAGTGTTTCCTTTCTAACTCTTCATATTTCACTGTAATCCATTCACGATCGTAAATCACCAACTCCAGTGACTGTACCGCCGCTCGGAGGGGCACCTTGGTCCCCCGGTCCGGCCATTGTGCGTTAGGACCCAGCTACAGTGGTTTAATCATTACAAAGTAGACATCGAGGGTGGGAGAAACGACAAGCCGATCCCCAGCAGGGACGGTGGGTAGAGACGTCATCCCTCCTATCACTCTACTTGCCGTGCCTCAATGGCCCGAGCTTATGACAATATCTTGTGTTTGAAGGCCGTGGACATGTTATTAACTAGCTAGAACGATCGGGGGGCTGAAGGCTCGCCCCCTACTGCTCTCCGCTAAAGATGGATTCTCCCAGAATAATAAATCCCACAAAGAACAGTCATGCGAAAAAGCACGAGTTATTAATTATATTCAGGGAGATGTGAAGTTGTCCGCGTTCCGTCAGCGAGGAGTAAGCGGGACGAGAAGCTGAATGCGACGTTACTGAAGACCCCGCTGGGGCCATGGCGTGCCATTAACCGCGGACAGAACGAACCTCTGAAATTATACAAAATTTTCCACTCTAGCGCCTGTGTTGAAAATGGAGGCCACCTACCGGAATATATGGAATTTCGCCAAACAATAGACACTACTTCAGCCCTCGGCTAATACACACATATAATTTCCTTCGACAAAAAATTTTAATGGTAAGAATCAGTTTAGGGGTAGGACAATGAATCGTTTATATAGTGATAGAGGTAGAGACTATTTAGCACTCTGCCCTGAGAAGGGAAATTCTTCATACCTTGACAATCTGTCCAAATTTCAAAATAATTCCAGTCCATTACACCTGTCAGGTAAAGCACGCATATATCTGGATGATTAACTTGATAATAATCTCGACAGTCAAACATTAGGCACGGTTCCGATGGTGTCCGAAGTGTCACAGTCGCCGTCTATAGACACTGAACAATAGATCATGACACTTGATAATATCTTTATGATATTTTTGTTGTTGACATCTTCATAATCAGCATCGTCGTCGTCATCATCATCATCATCATCATCATCATTTACGCATAAATAATCTTAATGCCATTTGATCCGTATAAAGAGAAAATTAAATTACTAAATATAGGTAAGCTTCATTTGATGATGTCTGTCTCCCCTATCGATATTTCAGTATTTCTTAATAACCTGGGTTATATTCTGAAGATCAGATACAGCATCAACAACTGACAGAGAGATACTCTTCTCACCTTGTATCCAACCCCCCACAACGCTACACAGGAACAGGTGACGCCTACATGGAAACAGTAAAATCAAAAACTCCAGTCAAGTTTTGTTTGAACGTCAGATAATTTATGTCTGCCTAGAAGACCATGTCCAAATAACGGCGTTAGGGGTCATTAGCGCACTAAGCATGCTAACACAATCTTCACAACTGATTTATCAGTGTGCCGTGTATTCAACTGAACTTCCTCCCAAAATTCATAATTTACCCCACTGGCGTCCTAAAATTAATGTCGCATTAAAATATTTAACAAAAGTGCCTTCGGCGTTCCTATCTTTCAATCTTAACTTGGTCTTCGTTTTGTTTGAATTTCCCCAATGAGGTATTTTGTCACAAATTGATTTTATTAGAAATTTATAAATATGAAATGTTGTTCTACACTTTATCTACAAGGGTAATTAATTTTAAAATTAAAAAAAAAGAGTTTTTCAAGTATGTTCCCTAGTTCATTTAAACCACATTAAAAGAATGTACATTCGGTTTGATATCTCTGTGAGACGGTGTTTTCTATTTGTGTCCAATGGACGGCAGATTTTAACATACTATCACAGGAACGAAACTTTAGTTTTGTTGTAAATCCTCATTTTAAAATAGGATTTATTCAAACAGAACTTATTTTCTTGAACAAAATAAGTATTGAAATAACAGAAGTTGTTTTAGGGTTGCTTGAGATCACAGATTAATTTATTTCTTTTTGGTAAATTTGGCCTAATATGCCAACCTACAGTATAACTATATAAAAAAATCATCGCATTTGCCCTATATACATTCTCGTGGGAAGGAGTAAATATATGAATTATTTTGTAATAAACGGAGTTTAATGTTCTTTCATTTTCATTTCTTTAAATTACCCCCTTCTTCTAAAACGCCACCAGGCAAAGTCAGAAGTTTTGAATAAAAAGATCTAGGGGTTTACAACAGATAACTCTGTGATCGATTATACATTTCAGTATTTCGTGTATTTCATAATACGTTTGTGAACGTTTCCATAGCAACATTTATTCGATAGACATAATGATATATGTTTTTTGTTTTATCCTTCTGGCGGCCAACTGTAGCTTGTTGGGTGTTATGTGTGCGACGATGTTATTGTCTGAATGGTGTTGTTGTCGTCCATGTTTCTTACTGTGCATTGTAGGAAAACCAACATGTAGTTTGTATGCAAATTGTATGAGTGGGAAATATAGTAGCGTCAAACATGTTTACCCTATTCGTGAACACCCGGTGTCATGGTTCATTTCTGTGACATGTTCTGATGTTTTTTCGCTGCTAATTTGTCTTTTTCTTCAACTTTCGTAGTATAATCTTGACTGGTGATGGCTGGTCAGCTCTGGCGTCGTCTGATATTAACAACCTGTTTGGCGTTTGGTGTTTGATGGAAGTGTGTGTTTGACGCAGTTGGGATTTGTAGCTGATGACATTAACATCAATGTTATTGTTTGACATTGTTAATGTCATTTCAGAGTTTGTTAGACGCTGTCGGTGTTAATTGTGTTTGCTGACGCTTTTGACTTCTGTTTCACACTGTCTCTGTTACGCTGCTTGAAAAGGAAAAATACGAAATTTATTAACTGGTGATGTATTAAACTATAAAGGACGAGATGGATAAGGGGGCGTTTGGCGCCACAGATCTGTATAATATGAGAATACAGCAAAACTTTCAAAAACTGTTAAGGAATTTGACATATTTATCCATATTGTCAAGCAGACTGAATGTGCATGAAGAATTTTTAAATATTTTTACACCAGGAAATCTTGTCTATTCAAAGATTTTATTTGGAGTTCTATGACCTATCTTTTTTGTCTGAGCATATGTGTGCATTTTACAACGCCAGTAGGCCTAAATGCACATGTAGATAAGAAACAAAGCTGTTAGCCATTTGAACATGTCTGATATCAACATTTCAAAGGTTTCCCCAACGTCGCAAAAATGAAGTTTCCAATGTGCCTAAAAGGGTCCTTATCTTACATACTGCTAATTTGGATTAAACTTGATACAAGTAAAGAATCAAATACATGAAATTTATAACGAACTGTATTTCCCTGTTACCCCGTTATGCATTTCGATGTCCAAATCGTATTCTTTTGTACCAATACATTTACAAAAAGAGTGATATATATTCAGAAAAAAAAAAAAATAACCATTTATTGCACTGAAGATAGCACTATATTCTCGAGGTATTGTATTATAGAAATTCTTGTAGGCGCTCTTGTTAACATATCCTTCAATTCTAGTCATGCACTATCAAAACGGGCACATTCAAACATATAAATTGTACAAAAAGGACAAGGCACGTGTCATCTATGTTTATACGAACTCTAAAGCGACAGTCCAATGATGACGTCACATGGAAGAAAAATGTTGGAGTAAAATTTGATATGTCCCATATCAAACAGAGAGAAAAGATGTCATTTTCAAAAAATTACACCACCGAAAAAAAGTACTCTTTGCTTTTCAAGAGCTGATACTTTATCAATTTAAAAAAATATATTTTCGAGAGCTGTAGCTATTTGCTAATCAGAGAAAGCTTATTATTTAACTAATTCAATCGCCTTATGAAAAAACTCTTCAAGTCAGTATGTGATATGTGTTAAAAGTAAAGTGAAGTAAAAGACTTATAAAACCTTATTATTTAATATTTAGTATAAATATTTAGTATTAATAATTAGTGGGTTGACGTCGCATATATTTCTTATTTTTTCGGACAATTCGTATTTTTTCGTCTTAAATTATTATCGCAAAATCAATTAGGGGGCAGAGTTGTGTTTTGTACAGGTACATACAGTATTAACAACATACATACAGTATTAACAACATGCATACAGTTGTATACATAAATGTCTTGCAGATGAGATCGCGATGAGGGTTCTATATGAGATCAAGACGTCATCATTCAATGAACGCCACAAACACATTGCCTGGCGAAAACTGTTAAGTAGTTGTTAGGTGTCTAGTGCAAGCATTTGAAATCGGAATCCTGGGCTTGAATGACGTTTAAGGCTGCCTGGTAGTTAATTATCCTACTTATATTCAGCAATCAGGGTTACCCATTTTTCTAATCTATACGAATCTAGAGGTGTGATTTTACATCAATTTCATTTCTGTACTGAATTCTTTTAACGTTCAAACGAATCATTTGTACCCTCATTCCCATCTTTCACATATATCTTACCATTACCTAAACGACTGTGGTTCTTAAATTATATACTTTTCAAAATAATCTCGTATCAGTGTTCTAACTATACACCTGATAATCAACCAGGAAGGGGGTATCTGACCCCCAAATATCTTTCCTCTCTGTTACAGGAGAGTCAATTGTTATCCATCCATTCAAAAAACCTCATTGGGATTTTGATCACACAAATCTTGACTGCCCCGTGACTCGCTATTTGTATGATAATGTGTCTCGAGTCCTGTTCAATATTATTACCAAATATGCTAGCAATGGTGTAATAGTTTTCAAGAGCTAATACAAATTTAATGTTGAGCCCCAACGTGCTTAAAGCACGGCCAAGCAAGCTAAGTTGTTTGGTTGTGCGTCGTTTCGCCATCCGAAGACAATCCCAAGGGTTAGAGCAGAGCCCTAAGCTTTTTAGCCCTATTCGTCAGTGGAAGGCAAAGCTTGAGTGTAACAGTTTATGAGTCCTGGGAGATTTTGAATATGAATAATTTAGAAAAGCAAAGAGCAGTACACAGAGAGCACGTGCTTCTTTAATCCCCCTTGGTGGTTAGAACGCTGTGTTGAGGATGTCTTTAAGAGGATTATCAAGGTTTCCTGATCATTCCGGTCCTAATCCTGTAAAAGTAGGGTTGCGATAAAACTGTTTGTGTTCAGGCTGGCTTCGATAGCGCGATCAGATTAATTCAGGTTTGTCTATGGCAACATTTGATGAATGGCTTTTCCTTTTTATCAAAATGAACTGGAAATTCGCAGATGATTGACAGAAGTAATCGCGAAGAGCCTTCCATTTCATCATCATGAAAATTTAATTAAGCATCCCAATGATGTTGAGAAGGACGATAATGACAATAATCCAAACATGTTCTTTTAATATACTTTGCCTTAAGGTGAATTATGACTATTAATGGCTGCCTTAATAATGTCACATATATTTCCGAAATACCATTAATAACATCTGGGTGTGTTTTCCGCTCGGTAAAGGATTGAATTGATATAACTGGGCAATAAAACGGCTTCGTTAATGTGAAAATATTAGTTAACTCACAGGATGACAATAATTCTAGTAAGGTTAATATGATACCAGGTTACCAATGATATTTAAATGTTACTTTCATACAGTGGTGATAACGGCATTGTCTACGTGGATTTTTAAACAATCGATGTTGCGAAGTCATCGGAAAACATAACTGGTCATTGAAAACCATTCGTTCAGGCAAACGGTGATCTACTTGGCGGTCTGAATGTCGCCAATTGTTTTAGAGCGTCTGTGCATATATTACCTGGACAATGCAATTGTACCTGTATTGCCGTGTGCAGTGAAGTAAGCCTAATGTTGATCACACATTGGTATTTAGAACCGTTCAGTCAATGCATTGTCATCTCCGCTAACCATCTCTCTGACTGAAATCGCAGCGACGTTTTCATGCTTGCTATTTAACGCTTGTTAACGCCGACTATAAACTACTGTTTATTTTCTGTCTAGTTGGCGTTCATATTGAATTTCACACTTTCTATCAAGTTTATCGCCTAAAGCTTTTACATTGTGAGTATGACGTTTAAATGCATTAGTCACACTTGGACTCTGGAATCTCAATCCGAGAATTGACGCTCACGTCGTGCTGGAGCGTCCGGCGTACAACACACCACGAAAAATCAGGAACCACGAGTTTTCAGACAATCTGTAGCAACGATATTCACCTTCTACCTATATTGTTTAACATTTGTCGCTGTAAACATACACAATTTGTAGTTTTCTACAAGACATTTAAACCAGGAAACTTACATTGAATTAATTACGTTAGAACGATTTTAATTTGTGAGTTGAAAAACCTAGTTTTGGCAACTTCATAAAGACCAGGACCACTTGTTCTTGGACATTTCGTATGAATCTCTTAAAACAATAAATAAGTCAACACATATGACGACTTTGTTAATCTTCATTAAAATTGACGAGATGAATTCGGGACATTACTTGAATGAACCAAAGTTAAAATGAGAAACGGTGTCAGAATACACTGGTTCCTTTTGCATTTCGTTATTAGTTAACTCATGTTGTTTTACAATGTACAAATCAAGGACCTTATTAAACACGTAAATTGCTCTGAGGCTAAAGGCCGTTGCTATTTGTACACTATCTCGCGGAAGTCAAACTGGAAGCAATAACTTTGATTTAAATGTTTGATTAAAGAATTGGAAAGAAAACAAAAGTAATATAATTCGCTGTTATTGCTTAAAACAGATTAGATTAAAAAGGAGATTTGAAAGCTATCATACGTATTTATGCTATGACACCACACCACACTACACTACAAAAGCTAATCAACTTCTTCTACGGGAGTTAATTAGTTCTAGTTCTAATAATAAACAGTATAGCTGCAAATTGAGGATATTTGTTAATAGATATACAACTTCTTTATTCTGTATAGGCGACGTTTCGACATAGAGTCTAATGTCGTTGTCAAGTAAGTGGTACATGAGAAAAAAATTCCTCATTCTTCATCTCCTCAACTTCTAGAATACCAATCAAAGAAGTATAGCTGCAGCACCAGCGTAACCCTGAATAAGTACCGCTAAAAATACAAATAACATAACCCATAACTATATTAACAAGCGTCTTCACAGACAATGGATTTGTGGAGTAAGTACTGATGTCAAATATTTGCATATACAATTTTATGGAATTCGTTTGTTCAATACGATAAAACGAAATATGCTTTTTAGATGAAGTATATCTGTTTAAGTCCAATCAACGAGACGTTTTTTAATTTAGTAATATAATTTCCCGTTTAACATATCGGTTAAAAAAGGAAGAATGGGTAATAACATTAATGATTTTACTGTATTGCATGATGTTCAGTTTTCTTTTGGTTATGGCTTTGCACTAACGGTTGTTAGATGAAAGTGTACCATGGTGATATTCTATGGCTCAGGAATAATTCATACTTTATCATATTGTACGAATCTCTTGAGGATTGAGTTGCCATTTGTACTTCTTTGAAAAAAATGTAATTTGAATAAATACGAGTAATATTAAATAATATAAAGCTTTCATTCTTTTGGTGGTGATAATCTGATGCCTGTGTTTTCAAGTGGAAACTTTGCCGTAGCGTTCCGAGCCTCTGCCTTCAGTCTGTATCAACTTCTTAGCTAAACCTATAGGAGTAATGTTGCAGTGTATAAAACGCGGTAGTCACTTAATATTTCAGCCTGTTCTCATATGACATCAGTGTCATATGCTACAAATTGAGCTTGTACTAACTGGACCAATGTTAATAGATGTGGAGATTTGTCCGTATCATCTGTCTGCCAATTGTCTGATGAATATTACAACACATCGCAGTTTCTGTGCGTCTGCGCTTCATTAACTGCTGCTCGCCCCCATCGTAGGACAATACCGACCCAGGTCGTGTCCCACTTTAGTTATTCAACCGTGTACAAGTTAGGAACTCGCGCCGGATTAAACATTCATGATATCTTAAATTACTATGTGAAGTCTGATCCTTAAAGTTTGACACTGTCTTGTTTTGTGAGCATTTGTTTCGCGCCAGATGTTGTGCGATCTTCGTATGCAGATATACCCTCATCAAGGAGAATTCCCAAGTAGTTGCGTCTGTAGTTATAACTATAGTTATGTACCACACTGTTTGTCAGCGATGTAAATGAGGCCGTAAAATTGCTTTGAAAAGTCAGCATCAGACAATGTATTTCTTTTCGCCAACACGTCAATGATAGAGAGGGAAAGATGAGTGCAGTGCATGCGGAGTTCATATAACTTTACAAACTATATTCCCTTGCATGCATTGGCTTCAGTTTCTGTAGCGCTCGATATGAACCAGTGACATCTGTTTGCTTTCTGACAAGTGTGTGTGGTTCGTTACCATTGTTCGTGATACAGCATCAGATCAGATCGGGTGCATGTGTTTCAATATCGGCATATTCGTGCGTGCGTGTGTGTCTGTGTGATTCAGTGTATGTAGTGAGTGCTCGCACGCGTGTGTGTGTGTGTGTGTGTGTGTTTCCAATATCCTCATAGGTGCGTGCGTGCGTGTGTGTGTGTCTGTGTTTGCAATATCGGCATATGTGTGTGTCCGTGCGTGCGTGTCTGTGTGTGTGTGTGTGTGTGTGATTCAGTACCAGTATGTAGTGAGAGAGTATGTGAGAGAAAAAGAGATAGCGTTCTCGCGCGCGTGTGTGATCCCGTGCCAGTATGTGTGTGTGTGATTCTGTACCACTATGTGTGTGAGTGTGGGGGTGTGATCAGGTGCCAGAATGAGTGTGTGGCTCAGTACCAATGAGTTTTTTTATTCAGTACATGTGTGTAATTCTGTATAATGTGTGTGATTCAGTGTCAGTATATGTGATTCAGTATCAGTGTGTATCATCCAGTACCAGTGTGTGGAACTCAATATCAGTATGTTTGATTTAGTACCAGTGTGTGATTCAGTATCAATCTATATCATTCAGTACTAGTATTCAGTAATATTTCATTAGTGATTCGTCTCATATCTGATTCGGTACCAATATGTTTGATTCAGTCAGTAAGTTTCTTTTGTTCAATACAAGAGCGTGTCATAAAACTCCAGTGTGTTTCATTGAGAACCAGAGTGAACCATTCAGTACATATGTGATTTGTCATGTTTAGGAAATAATTATATATGCAAAGTATGGGCTTACGTGAATCACATTTGATCATGTTTCCAATTTCTCGTTCATTGAAAGCAAATAAACACTTGTGTAAGATAAGGTATTTAAAAACAATCATAACAATCACATATGACTGACAAGAATATCGATATTACGCAATATGTCCAAGTTATGAGAAACAATTGCTTGACGTCGGGTAGGCGTCCAGCAGGTGTGTGGCACCAGTGGTCAGAGGTCCAATTACCTGCTCACCCTCAGGTAACCTCATTACCTGGCCATACAGGTAGATAATCATCTCTGATGATGTATCTCGTAAGATTTAATGGAACAGCGCGTCAGTACGGGATGGCGTCTTTCAAGAGAAAGGGGAACAGTTGAGACTGTTAATAGACCCGCGTTAGCAACCGCCCATCCCCGCCCCTTCCTGTGTTGTTTGAACATAGAGATTTAACAAGCTTATTGATTTTCTGACCGGCATTGATAAGGGGTTGCATAGAAGAGACGCCGTCATTGTTACGTTGAAAATGATAATCCTGTATCTTATTAATCAAAATTGAACTTCCAAATATAACTGTGGAGTGTATAACGATGATGTTATTTAGGTATATTTAATATATATTTTCACATTTAGTTTAAACTTCAGACTTAACTTCTGGATGGTTTTCTGTCTTGTGACATTCCAGTTACATTTCTTCATAGCACTGAAACAGTGGAATGTCATTTGCCCCAAACTCCAAAACTGCATTTGGTCTAAGGTTCTTGGGTTTGTGATCGGATATGTTTGTGAATGCCCCTCTCTATAAGGTTGGCGTTATGCCGCTTTAGGAATATTCCAGCAGTATAAAGATATGGTACTTGTTGGTCCCTGCCTGGCGCTCGGCATTAATGGGTACAACAAGAACTGGTCGGCTCGGAGTCAGTATAATGTGTCTGAGTGGGGTATTCATGCTTCACTGCGGCATGGTATCTCAGTGGGCTAGCGCTATAAAACCAGCTTAAGTCTGGGCTAGTACAAGCAGCCGCACATACACATACACACGCATGCACGTCGTCATATGAGCGAAATATTCTCAAGCACGACGTTAAACCCAATTTCACCTCACCTCACCTCACCTCACCTCACCTCCAGCAGTATAGCGGCGGGGTCCACCAGAAATGGTCTTCACAATTCATTTTCCTCCTGAATCGACCCCCGGCTGACAGAGGCCTTGGTAACAAAGACTTACATACAAAATGTACCACAGTATCTTATGTTGGAGCTGATGGTGTAGAAAATGATCAGCCAACCACGTCACCCATACGCATATACCCGCACGACGATACATGACTATGCATATACATGGATCCGTATACATGTACTTACACACATTTATGTGACGTCGTTCGAGTACATGAACAGGCGTATACCCTAATGCATATACCTATATGGCTATACTTGTGGTTTGAGGTTCTGACAGAGCCATCAAGGAAAGTGTTCCATTCGATCTCCAGACATTCCCCAGAGGCGTCACGTGTCATTGAACACTGTATGGGCAGTGTCGGCCTTCAAGTGTTTCCTATTGTCAGCTTGAAGCGTCTCGCATACACCGGTCGGAAACCATAGCAGTTAAACTGTATAATCTCAAGTGGCTCAATGTACAACCAGGATGATGGCGGGCAGAGAGGAACCACGAGAAGGAAGTCAGGGTACTCGCGTTGCATGCCGGTCGTCCGCGTTGAATGAACAAATTTTCCAAACATTAAAGAATTTGTTCCAAGAATATTACCCCGTAGCATCCTTACACCCTCTGTTATTCCTTCCTCTTCCTCCTCCTTCATCAGGCAACCCATAGCTTAGACTCCATGTCTGTGAGTTGGCGACTGAGGACAGAGAAAGTACGTCATCTGCGCTTCATTTTCATGTTTCCTTCATCCACCTGAAGGGTCTTGTATCGCACTTTTAAATTTTTCAAAAAGCTAGGTACTACTGCATGACGGGAGAACACCGGATCCTGGCAACGTCGACCGGCGTTGACGGGAGGGTTTGAGAGAACCATAACATGGAGACACAACCGATATATACCTGGCATCTACACAAGACAAACTAAATTCTAAAGAATACTTCGGGAATTCGTCTAGCATTTTACCTTTCACACCAAATGGAATCTGTTTGATCAGATACTTGTGATTGGATATACTCTGGCTTTGGCGTTTTAGATTTACCATAATGGACTATCTATAAACTTTAACATATGAATCCGCAGACCCTCTAACCTACAATGATAATGCTCCACTTACAGTGCGCTCTGTTTCCTCTGAACATCCGGGCGAGAACATGCCCTTGCACACAGGAAACCTTGCTCTTACACGAGGCTTGATGTCTATTATGTCATGTTTGAAAGATGACCCTCGTGCAACAATGTACCGCATATCAATAGCTAAAACATAAACTTTTATCTCGTCTTTCACGTGCATTTACACCACACAAAGGGTTTCAATCAGCCCCTATATCGTGTTGCTGTTAGAGCATCTGGTAACACGTTTCTATGCGCATTAACCTTTTTAACATGTTACTACAATGTTATTTCTGAAATAAATCGTTAAAGGTGTTTGCATACATTAATTGCCTCAAAATCAGTTTTTTCTCAGTTTAATTTTGTGTCCAAATATTTAATAGGGGACGATTTACACGTTTCAAACTGAAAACAATCAATACATCTCAAACAACGTGAATAAATGCGGTCAACATTTTGTACCATGTACGGAGGAGTCATCTTTGAATATTTGAGGTAGCTCCCACTAATATCCAACAGTTAACTGAAGAACTGATAGAGTTTCTATAGTTTCTATAATTCCAATGTTTTCTGGAACACGCGAAAATACTTCAATATTCACTGTACTGCATGAGCCAGTGGCCAGGACGTTTCGAAACAGTCATGGCATATCGAGGGGGCGGCCCTTGTCAATATACACAGATCTTAAAAATAATTGTTCATAATTAAATTTTATTTTCAAGGGGGTTGAGTCAAAACCCTAAACAAACACCACCACTACACATACACCCCTTGATCCACCACTGCGACTGTTTACACACACACAGATTTCAAGTTACATAATTTTGCTTTCAATTTCAGTTAGAAATGTTGAATGGGTGAATTTAACCATAAGTCGATTAGATACACATTTGTTGAAAAAACAAACATTGTACAATGTGATATTCTAATAGGTTGAATGAAAAGATATTATATGACACATTTTTATAGTTTTCGATTAGTTATGGCTGAAAGAACATTGAGCCGCGACTGACGGGACAGATCACTTATGGAGAATAACTGTAACCAGATGTTGGATGTACAATATTCTTCCTTCAAAACCTTGATAAAGACACAATCTTACGTTTGTTGATAACCAATGTTCAAGGTGCACATCGTGTTGAACGTTCAGTGTTTTGTTATGATGATGTAGAGTTGCCACTGAACTTGTTTGGGAAAATTTTGTTGATAATCAATGTTCAAGGTGCACATCGTGTTGAACGTTCAGTGTTTTGTTATGATGATGTAGAGTTGCCACTGAACCTGTTTGGGAAAATTTTGTTGATAACCAATGTTCAAGGTGCACATCATGTTGAACGTTCAGTGTTTTGTTAACATGATGCAGAATTACAATGCATTCATCTGCTATCCTTCTATTTCTGTGAACTGGCTGAATGCCAGTGCACGCGTGACTCCACGGTTTTTTTTGTGATTTCTCTTGAAATGTTGCTGTTGATTTTTATGGTTTAGCAACGTAACTTGCTTGGTGATTAATGTGCTTTAAAAAATAGCGCTGATAAAAAATCTAATTCCTGTTTCTTCATTTAAATATTGCCCGATAAAGTAACCCGTTTAAGTGTCATATCCGCGTTTATTAAATTATAAATATTCACATCCAAACACCACGAGAAGTTCTAACTGCTTGGTCCCTCGAACTACGTTCTGACGTCAACACTCATGTCTAGTGTGAGAAAGAAATCCTTTGTATTTTAATTACCTAAGTGTCCCAGAGATGCCTAACTGACGCCCACGTTCGTGAAGACATTCTCAACCGGCGACCACAACACTTGTTCGATATCAAGGCGTTTGTATGAATGAGGGCTGTGCTATATTAAGTTCAGGATATCAAACATACGGAAGTCGGATATAGTTCTAGAAGTGTCGCGCGTCTCGGTGACGACCGTACAATTGTCTTTTCCTCAACCCTCAAGACCACGGCCTGGCCACTACATCATTGACGTCCACGGCTTAAAGGGGCAACTTCTGCATTATGTCTTCTTTCAGTGGCATTTAGAGCTGGTCTGATGAAGAGGAACCATTTTTATGGATAGACAACGTCTTTATGCAATAGATGTATATTTTGGTAAGCATAAAGAACTTGTGTGTCCATAAGAATTGTTCCTCTTCAGCATCGTTTACCGTTTTAACCTTGATACCAATAGGTAACAACGCCCATTGTCCACAAGTTCGATTAAAGTGTTCAATTGGAAAATGTCAGTGTAGGTGAAAATTGGTTTCATTCCGGATTGTCTGAATTTATTTTACTCCAGCCATCGAGCAGATTACTTTCAGGATTTGTCTGTAAATTAACTTCAGCAAATAAAGATTATATTTTTATTGTTTCTGCTTCGGAGTCGAAATAGGATTCATTGTTCATTACCATCAGGTGATATCCGTTTATTTAATGACACACCTTACACCCAAGTAGTTGGAGGTATATTATTTATCACATACTAACAAAGATATTAGGCACTAGAACGTGACACCTAAGTCAAGCTAGCAACGCTGTTCCCATGAATATTGTACAAACAATCAATACCCACTATTAAATAGCGTGCGACCGACAGGTACAACGAGGGGCCAACAGCACTGCCCCTCTGTATAGTTAATGGTGCATTGTGTTTGGTCAAGATGCAGATAAGAGACTGGACATTCATTGACACCTGTAACAAAGAAGCTGTCATTTTGGCTTTGTTATTATAAATATTAATGAAAAAACTCTGAGAACATTGTTTCCATTAATGGCTTTGCACTACCAAGATACTCGACTTAGTCACAAAAATGTGTTTCTTCGAAGAAGTGGTTGAGTTAAAATTACATTTTTAAAAATTGGGTTTTTTGTTGTTGTTTTTTTAGGGATATGAATCATTATTTTCAAAACGATCTACATTGTTATAGTTACTTCGGTTGAATGGTGTTCGATTGATCTATTTTACATGAAGATATAGCTAGGGTTTTCGTTATGTCTCATAAACAGGCTTGTCACAATCAGTAGTCATTTAAAGCCAAACAGCCCCCTGGATCCTTTTGCTCATCAAATATTCACGATGGAGTTCTCTATCCCAATAGCAATCTGTCCAATTAGTCGTGATTAGGGGCGGCTTCGCATCAGACATATGCTAATGCCAGGTGCAATCTTAGAGCACTGTACGCGTGCCACGTCACCCGTGACGTCACTCGGTCATGGAAGATAACAACAATTTGCCTTCTTATGGCAATGGGACATTTCGCAAACACATCTCTGAAAAGTTTAAATTTGAAATTTGAGTTGTTATCAATTATTTAGGAGAGTTGATGAAGTAAGGTAAACAGTAATTAATATTTGATTTCCTGAAATGGAATGGAATAATTTAATTGAATAAACATATGTAGAATATAACAAATAATAATTGTTGTAGTTGGTATTAGTGGCGATGTTGACGATGTCGTGCAGGCAACAGATGGCAGTCGTAGATGATGATGTCATGATGAACATCCTCATCTAATGTCTAATTTAAATGTCTATTTAGTTTTATGTCTTTAATATAAAGTTCTGTATTTTTGTCAAATCCACGATCATATTCGGCTAATGTTAATATTATTTAAGTATGAAACCATTTTATGTTCCTAATATGATAATAACCCTCAGGTAGCGATGATACAGGAAATATTTTATACAGTTAATTATTTCTAATGTCAATAAAAACTAAACTGTATTTTGTGTCCTAGAATGAAGATATTGATACTTAAAACTGCTTAATGACATGTTGAGCGTGAAAAGCAATTTCAGCAGGAATCGGGTGAATTCTTACATTGTGTTTCAAGTCATCGCTTCGTTGCATTCGAAAAAAGGGGACTATATTTCTACGACCTACCCTAATCTCTCAAGTGACAAATTTTAAGTGTTAAATCTTGGAACTATCTGGCAAGCTTTATGATGGTGTAAGTGGAAGTCGACAGCCTCTTTGTACAATGTCGCGACCACAGCCGGGATCATAAGCTAACTTGGCACCATTTCTTTCAAACTATATCCGATTCCAAATACATGGAATTATGATTGATTACATTTCGGCTCCCAAGGGATGTTTTGTTCGGGTTTTAAAGAAAGGTGGATTTGTATGGACAAAGATGTATAGTTTTCGAACAAAAGTTTGTTTAAAAGTTATCGCCAAAGAAGACTGGTAAAGTTCCTGTGGTGAACTGGAATCTGATGTTCTAGTCAAAATTGGAAGTTAATTACCCAATAAAAGAACTTCTTCCAAGCTTATTTAATTTCAATCTCACGACTTACAAAACCCATGTTGATTGATAACATTATGGTTCTCTGGAAAGGGCAGAAAGTACTGACAATGTTTCGTATACAAACATTGTGCATTATAACTGGTTACCTGAGAACTCAGACAGTACACAAAAACATATCATACGCCCACATATAAGAGCAGTTACAGAGCAAATAAAACCACGTTATAGTATTCTTTATATATTTACTGATAATTCAAAAAGTAAAATATGTTTGAAATCAAGTAAGTACTTTGCAACATGAACTGACGAGATGTTATATAAGTCTTCTTTGAAACTACAGAATCTCGTCTACAAAATACAACATAGACTAAGTCGTTTATACCAACTTAAAACATGTTCAGTCGAAAAGTAAGAACGTATATCAGTACAGCTTTGGGTTACAGACAGGAGCATAGCATACACCGCACATCTCACCAGAACAGTCGCGATTGGGGAAAACGCTTCTTCTAGGTCAGTTTGTTTTGCTTGTAACGAAAAACAGAAAAGGCGATTGTAGATAAGTGGGTAAAGGCACCGAGATTTATTGTATGGGTCAGGAGTTGGATTCCGGGAATGGGTGGGGCGGACACTTGTAGGAAATCGGGCTAGGCTACTGTACTCTGTGCATGATAACACCGGGTCTGGCTACAGCTCCGCCGCTAAACCAGTGTCAAATGTTGTATTTATGTGTCCGGCAAGTATATATCATATTAGTTGCATACCAATCGGAAATAAGAAGATTGTTAATATGTTTTCTCACCGTATTTGATTTTAAAACACAAATATTTCCTTCTTTGCGAACGCGGGAATTTGTTGTGATATGAATGTTCATTTCGTCAAGCATGGTTATATGTGCGCGTGGTCGAATTATTATGTACGAGTGAGACGTTAAGCAGCCAGAAACTATAATGTATACCATTGTATCCTTATTCTTACCATCAACATCATAGCATGGACGAATACAGCTCAAAACCTCATCAAAATATTTGAAATTATTCTTCAAATGCGTAATATGTAATCCTTTTTGTGATTTACCCTTATGACATTGTTAAACATATTATATGCAACA
Source organism: Haliotis rubra (assembly GCF_003918875.1). Classification (NCBI taxonomy): domain Eukaryota; kingdom Metazoa; phylum Mollusca; class Gastropoda; order Lepetellida; family Haliotidae; genus Haliotis; species Haliotis rubra. Next base: position 1,266,969 of record NW_025765514.1, on the reverse strand, counting down.
CGAACTTTCATTCCGGGTGTGAGGTTATATTCAACTGAATAGTTTTAGAAGCTCATATTTAATATCCAAATGTCATCTCCCCGACATGAACTGTAAGATCACAGCCGCAATCTACCCTCTTCACAAGTTTATGAATAGCAAGTATATAAATACCCGCCTATCATAGCAAATGTGTCTATAATAGCCTGTGTCCCCATTTGTAGTACAACAAGGCTGAATTCCCTACCTCAGCACTGATATTGATGGGGATCCGAGCTTTGTATTGCCATGCCGGATCTGTTACTGTCCCATTGTCCCGTCCATTGAAGCTTATTTGCCAACTTCATAATGGCTGCGCTGTAACAGGTTAAGTCATGAATGGAGTATTGTAATGGACGCCAACACTACGAACGCCACACACGCTGGAAATCTGAACTCATTTTAATAATTCCCCTGAATAAATCAAACTCGACAAAATATTAGGCATGCATATTGATGAAGCGTTCAAAATTTAAAGGATGTGATTCTCCTACAAGGAAGGACATGGTTATGTTGCGTCGTACTCACGTAATAATATATCATATTAAGTACATGCATTTTTGCATTTGGCTTTAAACGTTTGTTTTTATTTGACATTTTAAATGTTTATTGTACGCGTCACATGTCGTTTGAGACGAGTAATGCAGAATAAAAGCGTCAAATGTTGCTGTTGAATGCAAAAATGATTTATATTAGTAAAACGGTCATGTCACAATGGGTATTGTTCTAGACCTTCACGTATGGGCCCTAACAAATAACTTTGATCTTTATCATTGAATTCCCGTGTGTGTTATATCGTACAGTCGGCGGTTAATGATGAAAGCGAGGAAACCCAAAAAGGATGAAAATATCAGTACTTCCGTGCGATTTTATTGCCTGTTGATTGGAAATGTTTCAGTCGCTGACAATGCCAATAACCAAATCTAGATGTCCACTTTAGATGAACCCTGCAAAAGCCAGCAAACCATGTCTGTTTAACACATGAAATCCCTTCTTTGAAAGCTTGGCGTTCGCACTAGGGCGAGGAGAGATATGATCTACAGTGATTAGTGCACAGGGAGGAACCGTGCTTATAATGGATATTACTCACACATGCCTCATCGACCTATTGTTCTGTCACGTTGACAAACGCAGTGAGATAATAAGCTTCATACACGCCCTAATCTGTCAGCCGTACTATAAATACCCACGCCTGTAAACCACGACACGCTTATCTTCCGGTAACAATTTGTATTTCCTACATGCAATAGTTATCAAAGCTTAAAGGGTATTTATCCACACGTAAAACAAAACGTGCTGCTCCTGTTAAAACGTTTGTTTGCATCGTTGACCCTAGTCTGCCAAGTCTGTCACTGTCGTATTGCCTTCTGTTGTCATTAATTTATGTTTCGAATATCATTAATGGTTCCAGTTTGGTACAAATGCTAATCCTAGGTCGGCTTTGCGTTCAGTGAGTCTCAATGGCAACTCCTTCGAAAAGGTTAAGTTGTGGAATTAGTAAGGGTTTGAGGTCACCCGAAAATGAGATTCAACAACATCACTGGTTGGAGAATGGGGTGCTTGCAGCTATATAGAAGCGGGGGGTATGTTGTCAGATTTAAACCCAGCAAGTGGGACTATCGATCAAGCAGCCCTGACAAGCAAAGATTAATGTCCACATGGGACAGAAACAAAAACGCAATGCAATTGTCTCCGACCATCCAGTACCATATTTCAGAAAACCATTCCCCGTTCCATCTGAAACAGTCCGTGATCCACGGTGTAGAAAAGATTGATCATAACGGGGACGGTACGAGGGTTTGTACTGCGGTCTGCGGGGGACCCGTGATTGATGTATCGTGTCACGACCAGCCAGCCGAGACGCGGACCTGTTTGTCCAGGAATCAGAGCCACTGATTTGTGATGCTGTGATAGCCAGTTGTCTCATGGACGATGTCGTTCGCGACGGCCATACACTCACGTCAGGTGCTCGTCGCTGGTCTCGCGAGAGTTGTGTGTCAGACTTAGTTAAACCGCCACTCACGGCGTGGCTGGGATTAGTCTCGAAGCAGATTGTGGAGTGATTAATGGCATGTCTCTTTAGTGCCAACGCGACATATTATTTTGATCGACTTTCCTCAGTTCGAGACCTTCTTTCAATTTGGTGCTGTCTGTGTTTGGAGTTATGAATTATTAAGTACTTCACTACCATGAACTGTGATTAGAATTGAAATTTACACAATGTCAACGTGGATAAACATCGACTTCAGATTAAAGTAATTATGACAGCACATACTCAATGTAATCTCCTCGAAATAACAAGAGGATTCACGCATTGTAAGTTTCGCGGGATTGTATTTGTTTTCAGAAACGCAACATTGTTTCGTCTAGGTTACCATGAACTCCTTGCATTCTAGTCGGGATCTCTCTCTCTCTCTCTCTCTCTCTCTCTCTCTCTCTCTCTCTCTCTCTCTCTCTCTCTCTCTCTCCTCTCTCCCCCTCTCTCTCTCTCTCTCTCTCTCTCTCTCTCTCTCTCTCTCTCTCTCTCTCTCTCTCTCTCTCTCTCTCTCTCTCTCTCTCTCTCTCTCTCTCTCTCCCCTCTCTCCTCCCTCTCTCTCTCATATTAACAGGCACGGTGCTGGCTGCTTTCATCAAAATGGTTATATCCAAAGACCAACGTTAGAGTGTTCCTTCTAAAATCTAACTGAAACTATCTATTTCTTAATAACAGGGGCACACAAAATTCGACTTCCATAAATATGTCTGCTAAAAGCAGGGTGAATGTGTGTATGTATTACTGGCAAATAGTGATGATACCGGCTGTTCGTGAATTAGGTGAGCGTATCCTGCCCCATCAGTGAGACAAACCAGGCTAACCACCTGTTCCCCTAAAGTGATACGAGGAAATAGGGAACAAGCTTAAGTTAAAATAGGGAACTGCAACGGATATCATTTTTGTCAGTGATATGTCAAATTGGGAAATGTCACCCACGGCTGCCATTAAAATCTTTGTGAAAGCTTAACTGAAACATTGAATATCATATTCTGGATCTAACAACCTCTTAGCAAGAGTGACATGACATCTTTGTGAAAAGAAGATGTTCAGTTATGATTGAAAGTTTACCTGTAAGGTTTACTTCATGCAAATGATTTTCTTTGTTCTGTTTGTCATGGTTATGCTTGATCTGTTGCAGCAGGGACCTAGTTGAGGAAAACATGAAGCAGGCGATGCATCAGATGTGCAACATGAACCAGCCCATGATGCCTCACGACTACGGCCACCGAGACTTCAATCTGTCCATGCCCTTGGTCAAGTCAGAGCCCATCCCACCCCACTACCTGTGTTCACCACCCATGGACCACCACCATCACCACCTGCACCACTCCGTGCCCCCCGTTTGACAGTGGGCCAATCCAGGAATGGACTCGACCTGTTGGTAGCAGACGACATGCTGACGAGATGTGGTATAACGACAATGTTACCTGTGCTTGAGTCCAGTCCTGGAGAGGGTGTTCTTCATCCGTTTCGGGAAAGGATGTGCTTCGGACCAGTCCTTGAAAGGATGTGAGCCCCATCCTGGTGAAAGGGTACTTTGCGCCATAATGAGCTCGGTCTCCAGTATTTAATTACGTTGGTTCATCAGCTTCAACTTTCTGACCTCTAGTTTGCTCTAGACAAATACTGCCATGTAGGACTGTCCATTGCAAACAGAGGACATCAGATGTACGCCGTTGGTTAAAACTAAGAACTTACCAGCATGGAGTGCGTGAAGTCTCCAAGATGTATCAACGAACATTCCTGTCTTCCTCCAGTGTTGGGGGAGACGTTTGATGGCTTTAAGGACTCATTTCCTAACTTTTGTCCAAGTCACTAATGTTGCTTGGAAGAAAGACGTTGACAATGACACATTCTGCAAGGTGAATCTTCTGTACCGTGCTTTGTTATCTCGTGCTATGTTTTCTCTGAACATTTGTTTATTGTGTATGTTCCCAGTATGCTGTGATGAAGATGATGATGATGATGACGATGGGAGAGTCTTAAAGAACGTGAATGGGAGAGTGAGTGATTTCGACACCTAAAGCCCACTGTTTCTGGTACAGTCATATCAGAAGTTACGATGAGGTTATACTGTAGGTACCAGAATGTAAAGGAGGAATATTAATTTTGAACGAACGCAGTGCCATCAGTAGATTGTTAGCCGTGGACGCTATCACCACTATCGTCCTCACGGGGTATCACATTGTTTATCTGGCTACACATGCCTAGTGCCAGTATTAACCTTTCAAATATTAAAAAACACATTTATTAGACACTAGGTTTCATAATTGGTCTAGGTTTTAGCCTAAAGAAACAAAATAAGTACAAATTGCGACGTTGTGTTCTTTAAAAAGTCTGGAATTAATATAGGTAACGGTGCTACATCAAAGCAGTTGTTCATTAGAACCAAGCCTAAGGCCTTCTGTGAACCTATATATGAATAATAAACTGAAATACAGAACAGTTTTCACTCGAAAGTAGTAACTGGAATTCGGGTAAACATTTCCACTGAATGACAAAAACACTGAGGTAGTTCCTCCTCATCACACTCTTCTTTGGGGTTATTATCAATTTAATTTGCTGATACATTTCAAGACAACTTTATAAGGTTTTAAATTTATTTCGTACTAAGTTTTGTCTGGGATGATCAGTAACCTAAATAATAAGGAAATATTTCCAAATTTTACAATACTATGATATTGTATGACAGTATAATACCAACTTCCAGAGGGTGTGTGTGCATTCTTCTGGACAGAACTAAATGTAGTGCTAGCGTACATTGTACTGTATATAATGTAAGACAATATAAAGAGTTTTCGCTTTGTCATGATGTATACAGTGTGTCAACAATTGTTCAAAGATTATTCGAGTTAATGTTATGGATTTCCCATAACAGAGTAATTTATATTTTACAGCATGCTTTAACTTATGTCACCCTTTTTTCTATGTCAGATGGATAATTTCATATAAACCTTTTTGCATTATGTGTTTTCTTGAATCAGAATAAAAAGTGTTATGTTTACTATAGTTGATAAGTCTCAATTTGTATTTTAAGTTTTGCAAAATTGCTGTTACAACGCTTTTCAATAGTAAATACCACCCGCGGGTACCATTGGTTATTTAAAGAGTCAACATTGATAGGAAGCAGCTGAAACATCGGATCTGGAACTGTCCCACTAAGCAGCGACAGCTCTACGAGTAATACTGTATCTTAAGTCTGGAAGTCAATCCTGGAAGTGGCGCTGAGAATGTTCTGCGGAATGGCCCTGAACACAAACCTTTACAGCCCAACCTGAAATGAAGTGTGAAGTGCTGATAGGACCACCGAGGTGGACACATTCTGTGTGTCCCTGTTATTCTCAACATGTATGATTATTTTCACTTTGTGTTAATCCTCATGGTATTTTTGATACTCCGATGACGTCATTGCCTATTGCTATTAAGTGCACATCTCCAGGATTAAGTCTCTGATAATTATCCTCATGCATTTATTTAAATGGACTAAGTTTATTCATCACGCTATGTAATGTCCTTTGGGGCTTTTGATCTCGGCTGCTGAAGACTCCGTCGAAATTCAAATATATCACTTAGTGCTTAGCCATAGTGCTCTTGTCGCTTTGGTGGAACGGACCCAGATGATAGCGACATGGATACAAAGTTAACATATTTGCATCAATGCAGCAGTAGACATGGTTGCCGTGACCTCCTTTCAAAAAGGATTCGGAGATATCACCGTCGATCTCAAAATGTGCATCTGAAGGCGTTTATATAATGTAAACTAGGTGTCACGTTCAGATAATGGATGTATATCTGACAGAGTTAAGTGCCCTTACCTCCGAGTGTTCAGTTGAAGGGCGCTAACAAAGTTTCATCTATTTTTCAATTTTTTTAATGTTTGTTACATTCTTTATTTTTCGTCTAACATGACTATCGATTCTGTGTGAGTGAGCAAGACGTTCGTGGTCTTCACACGTTACCGTATACTCGTGTTCATTTTATATGTGCAATCATGTCCGAAAATAAACAAATGATAAAACAATACTACTATTTTCTTATTTTGTTATATTTTTTATTTGTACTATATCGTTACACAGTCGTAGTACAAGGCATCACATATTGTCCATACAATACTTATTTGTGTAATCGAACCTGTTTACCCGACAAGCAAGAAAAAACTTGAACCACTGAACTACCCCACCGACATAGGTTTAGCCATGTTTTCAACAGTATATTTATCTAACATCATCAGTATGTATGGTTCACATGGAAACAAGTTCGACATTGACTATGAATTATCGAAAAGGTATCCAGCATGTTTTGTGTGTAGAATACATGTTGCATGGAAACCTGAAAGGGTAAGCAGTGCTGTGACCATGTGTACAGTGTGTTGTTAAAACTAGCCACTTTCCAAACCCGTCAGCGACACATCTACAGCGTGTCGACAAAAACGATATATTTCAGTCTAGACCAATTCCCACGCAAATACGAAGAAGAACCTCCACAGAAGAAATAATGTCGCAGAATTCCTGCTTGTTCATGAAATGGCTGGATGATATGGTTTCGCCATATTATGCTCGAGGGGTCTGTATTTTGCATTTATCCTGGGACAGTGCCATCAGTACATTTCTTCGAAAATGAAGGTGTGGTTAACATATGTCCTCTTGTATTTCTATGTACAATGGGTTTTTTCATGTGCTCTGAATTTCATGTTGCACTTTCTTGTATCATGTATTCTACCGTACCATCTTGTACTCTCATGTACCATGCTGTATTCAGTGGTTCGATATTGTACCCTATAGTATCATCTTTTACTTGTTGTATCATGTTGTGCTCTGATGTATTCTCTATTTTCTTGTACGGTGACGTATTCTGATCTTAGATACCGCATTCTAATGTAACCAACACTGTATCAAAGTACACACACACACACACACACACACTCACTCACACTCACACACAAGGTATACTCTCACTGTCAAATCTTCATACACTCGTATGCTCACTCAAACACACATATATATATATATATATATATATATATATAGAGAGAGAGAGAGAGAGAGAGAGAGAGAGAGAGAGAGAGAGGTCACACACAAAGTATACTCACATTAACTAACTTACAGCCACACACATATACGCCGGCGGCATCATCAATATATTATACCCATCAAAGAGCAATCCAACCGCTAGCAACATCATTGATATATTATACTAGCAACATCATCAATATATTATACTAGCAACATCATCAATATATTATACTAGCAACATCATCAATATATTATACTAGCAACACCATCAATATATTATACTAGCAACATCATCAATATATTATACCCATCAAAGAGCAATCCAACCGCTAGCAACATCATCGATATATTATACTAGCAACATCATCAATATATTATACTAGCAACACCATCAATATATTATACTAGCAACATCATCAATATATTATACTAGCAACATCATCAATATATTATACTAGCAACACCATCAATATATTATACTAGCAACATCATCGATATATTATACTAGCAACATCATTGATATATTATACTAGCAACATCATCAATATATTATACTAGCAACATCATCAATATATTATACTAGCAACATCATCAATATATTATACTAGCAACATCATTGATATATTATACTAGCAACATCATCACTATATTATACTAGCAACATCATCGATATATTATAAACCTCAAGGAACAATCCAACCACTAGCAACATCATCGATATATTATACTAGCAACATCATCGACATATTATAATTACAACATCATCAATATAGCAATAGCAATCGATATATATTACAGCTAGCAACATCATTGATATATTATACTAGCAACATCATCAATATATTATACTAGCAACATCATCAATATATTATACTAGCAACATCATTGATATATTATACTAGCAACATCATTCATATATTATATCATCAGCAACTTCATCAATATATTATACTAGCAACATCATCAATATATTATACTAGCAACATCATCGATATATTATACTAGCAACATCATCGATATATTATACTAGCAACATCAGGACATATTATAAACCTCAAGGAACAATCCAACCACTAGCAACATCATCGATATATTATACTAGCAACATCAACGACATATTATAAACCTCAAGGAACAATCCAACCACTAGCAACATCATTGATATATTATACTAGCAACATCATCGATATATTATACTAGCAACATCATCGATATATTATACTAGCAACATCATCGACATATTATAAACCTCAAGGAACAATCCAACCACTAGCAACATCATCGATATATTATACTAGCAACATCAACGACATATTATAAACCTCAAGGAACAATCCAACCACTAGCAACATCATTGATATATTATACTAGCAACATCATCGATATATTATACTAGCAACATCATCGATATATTATACTAGCAACATCATCGATATATTATACTAGCAACATCATATATTATACTAGCAATTAACTAGCAACATCATCAATATATTATACTAGCAACATCATCAATATATTATACTAGCAACATCATCGATATATATTACCTAAACTAGCAACATCATCAATATATTATACTAGCAACATCAACGACATATTATAAACCTCAAGGAACAATCCAACCACTAGCAACATCATGGATATATTATACTAGCAACATCATCAATATATTAAACTAGCAACATCATCGATATATTATACCCTTCAATAGAACAAAGCCAATCCAACCACTAGCTAGCATCATCGATATATATCGATATATTATACATCAAAGAGGAACAATCCAACCACTAGCATCGATATATTATACTAGCAACATCAACGTCATATTATAAACCTCAAGGAACAATCCAACCACTAGCAACATCATGGATATATTATACTAGCAACATCATGGATATATTAAACTAGCAACATCATCGATATATTATACCCCTCAAGGAACAATCCAACCACTAGCAACATCATCGATATATTATAGCCCCTCAAGGAACAATCCAACCACTAGCAACATCATGGATATATTATACTAGCAACATCATCAATATATTATACCCCTCAAAGAACAATCCAATCACTAGCAACATCATCGATATATTATACCCCTCAAGGAACAATCCAACCACTAGCAACATCATCGACATTTTATGGGAAGAGTGGGTTCCGAAGATAAGGGATAGGGATAATATCGTGGGAATATCAATGTTAAACGTTCTGGAAAATGTACTGAAGGCATGATGTTTCACCAGGACACTGTTGACCTCTATTGTCGTCATTGCTACGACATATAACTCTGAACTCATCAACGTACGCATTGACCAAGATCTCCATCTCTTCCAAACCTTGAAGCAAGAACAATCTGGCAATATGACGTCATTTCTGCTGTGGATGACTTTTGACAGCACCGGAATCCAGGTACTCGTTGGTAAAGTGGCTGGAAGGAAGGCTTCTACATCAGTGGAATACAGCTACTCGTTGGTAAAGTGGGTGGAAGGAAGGCTTCTACGTCAGCGGGATGGAGGTACTCGTTTGTAAAGTGGGTGGAAGGAAACCTTATACATCAATGGGATTTAGGTAACTCGTTTGTAAAGTGGGTGGAAGGAAGCCTTCTACATCAGTGGCATCCAGGAACTCGTTCGTATAATGGGTGGAAGGAACCTCCTACATCAGTACGATCCAGGAACTCGTTGGTAAAGTGGGTGGAAGGAAGCCTTCTACATCAGTGGCATCCAGGAACTCGTTCGTATAATGGGTGGAAGGAAGCCTCCTACATCAGTACGATCCAGGTACTCGTTGGTAAAGTGGGTGGAAGGAAGGCTTCTACATCAAGGGGATCCAGGTACTCGTTGGTAAAGTGGCATCCAGGTACTCGTTGGAAGGAAGGCTTCTACATCAAGGTACTCGGGATCCAGGTACTCGTTGGTAAAGTGGGTGGGGGAAGGCTTCTACATGAAGGGTATCCAGGTACTCGTCGGTATAGTGGGTGGAAGGAAGGCTCCAGGAACTCGTTGGTATAATGGGTGGAAGGAGCTTCTACATCAAGGTGATCCAGGTACTCGTTGGTAAAGTGGGTGGAAGGAAGGCTTCTACATCAGTGGCATCCAGGTATCCAGGTACTCGCATGGTAAATGGGTGGACGGAAGGGATCCAGGGATCCAGGTACTCGTGGTGGTGGAAGGAAGGCTTCTACATCAGTGGCATCCAGGTACTCGTTGGTAAAGTGGGTGGACGGAAGGCTTCTACATGAAGGGATCCAGGTACTCGTGGTAAAGTGGGTCGTTGGTAAGTGGGTGGAAGTGGGTGGACGGAAGGCTTCTACATCAAGTGGGATCCAGGTACTCGTTGGTAAATTGGGTAGAAGGAAGACTTCTACATAAGTGGGATCCAGGTAGTCGTTGGTAAAGTGGGTGGACCTCGGACGGGATGTTACAAGCTATTTAACACGCAAACAACAGAATCAAAGCAGTCCATTCCAGTTAGGTCCATACCCTTTCAGCTTCCCCTCGTATTTTATGTTCCACCAGGAAACTGTTGTACCCGACTGCAGAGTTTCAAGTGCCGGTTGTTTCCATAGAAGATTGTAGCCATATTGCTTATAGCAGCATACAGCAGAAATCAACAACAAATCTCTCAGTGACAGTGCAAACAAACTGCAGATTAAATTGATCTGAAACTGACATAACTCAAATGACTTGCAAACTTGAAAGGAATAAACGGTGTATTATTTGTCATTTATTCATTGTTGCGTTACTGTGGTGTGGTTTAATACCGAGTGTAACACTGTTCAGAGTGGGAGGAAGTCCCACAGCCGGGCAGATCATGGTGTCCTCCTGCTGTGTCAATCCAGAAGCACGGACGTAGTGCACACTGCATCAAAGTAGTTGACACCGGATGTGCACCAACAACCTGAGCTCCAACAAAACAGGCAGTAAACTCACACCACAGGACCATTCGGGCCCCTACGGACACTTACCAAATTGGCTGCTGCTCAGCTTGGACCCACGTGTATGTCTGTGTGTATAAGTATGGGTGTGGGTGTATGTATGTTGGCGCTGGTAAGGTATAGGAGGTATATGTCGCGTGATTTTGAAGGAAAATGTGTTTTCTGTAAAACTGTCATCTTGTCAATTCATAAAAGCATATTGAAACAATTCATTTTTGATTCATATGGCACAATTTCATTTTATCGCAAAATCTCAGCTCGTCATGTAACGCTCGGGATGGTGATGGTATTTCGCTGTATACGCTCTGTGTGTGTGAGGATGTGTGTTGGTGTGCGTGTGTGGGGGTGTCTGTCTGTCTGTCTGTGTCTGTGTCTGTGGGAGTTGTTGAAGAGGGAATTTAAAGGGAAAAGATGTTATCGCAGTTGACTGTTCATCCTAGACTAGGCTGTATATTCTCGAGTGCATTTACTTGTTAGGTGTATTAAAGCGGAAAATGTCATTTAATTGTTTCTTTTTTCTGTCGAGACGATGAAACAATTGGTAACTCTGCGTGATGTTGGCATTGTGGATGTTTGAGGTATGCCTGAATTGCCTGGGCAGGGGTGAGGTGGGGTGGGGGGTCACTAGAGGTCTGCTGTATCAGGTTACAATCGCAGTTGAGGTGGATGAGAAGGTTCCATAACTCCCAACGGAATCTGCTACAATGGGTCGTTTGAAATTGGCCGCGTTTTCTTTGAATCGACGTTTTCTTTGAAAGCATCTATGAGTATTCCACACAACCATATTATCACTGTCAGTCGACGAATACTCCCCAGGGAGAAGAAAATCCGATTTGAAAATACACTGGCAGTTAACCTGGGTAATAACGTCATGCGTTTGGAACACGACCTTCTGTCAGGAATGTTGACCCTGCAGAACAGGACTGGCGATTTTGCAGTGCATTGAGCAATTTTACTGTAACCAGCATAGACAAGTGCCTGGATTCAATGTTTCATTGGCATACAAAAATATAACATCGTGGAAGGAAACACTTGTTGCCTATAGCAACTAAACTGACGTACATCATAAATTTGACACTTGGTGTTTGGGGATTTTGTCCACAAAGAAGTAAATATTCAGAAAAGTGTTTTGTTGAGTTGCATGTTATGTACCAACAGTATATAGCACAGTCGACTGAGATTGTTAGCGGTAAATCTGCTTTAAAGGCATACGTCAAATTGTTGCGATTATCAGCATCGGAGCGAGAACAAGTCACTGGAATATCGGAGATTGGGACTTCTAACAGTCATATTGCCAGAACGTTTAGCTGACAAATGGCTAGACACCTGACAGTCCTAGAACTGATATGACCATCACCTGAGCATTCTCCATCTGTACAACCGCATGCTCACAGTGACGTCATCAGTACCACTACTGTAGGATCACATCATCAGCAGGAACAGTGATGAGACGTTTGTGTGCTGGTGGCGTTAGGTCTTCTCGATCATGCCATTAACCCGTCAACATCGACATCGACATTTTAAAAAATGATCCCACAGCACAATTGAGTACTTACTTTCTGTACGTCATTTTAGTATTTGACGAAAGTGGTTTGTTTGAAAGTAGAGGTAAGTGCAGATATGATGTAAATAAACAAAAAACAAAACTAAACAAAACAAAACAAAACGGCCATCATGATTATCATCTTCTTCTTCACCAAAAAAATCACACTTAATCCGGGACATATCCACAGTTGATGACCACAGGGTGTCACCCAACCCCCGTCTTCCGGTCATTTGCCTTGACATACTTTCTGTTAAGTTCAGAACATGTTTCTCCTGTGTGGAGCGCTGGGATAGCCTAGTGTTTTAAAGCGTTTGCTCATCACGCAAAAGACCCGGTTCGATTCCCCACTTGGAAACAATGTGTGAAGCTCATTTCCGGTGTCCCCCGCCGTGATACTACTGGACTGTTGGTAAAAGCGGCGTAAAACCATACTCACTCACTCCTGAAGACGACATTTACTGCTTGCCTGTTCCATCATCTACTGCCCGACTACGGTCGCAGTTCTACCTCAGCTGAAACACAACGTTCCCCGAGAAGAATCATATCGATTTTTTAAATCTTCCAAATCTTAATTGTTAGAAGAGATCCGTCAGTATCTTCTTGGATTGCTCACCTCTTTGTACGGGCTGCGTCGTTCGGACCAGACTGATGGATAGCAGTCTATTTTAATGACAGTAAACGACAAAACGTGTCCAAGGAATAACATGACACTTCACTGGGGAGGAGAATTTCGTGTATAAATGTTTAAAGAGGAGAGAGAGACATGACCGAAAAAGTCTTACGGAGGTGGGTAGGGGCCGGGGTCAGTGATTGGTTGGGTGGAACCAGAACATTTTTCCGTACAGAATGAGTGAGTGGGTTTAGTTTTACGCCACTTTTAGCAATATTCCAGCAATGTCAGGTAACCATGTTAAGATTCCACAAACTTGTAAGAATCGGCAGAATCAAGGAGCTGTCTGATGAGAGTGGGAATGGTTTTGCGACACTTTTAGCAATATTCCAGCAATATCACGGCTGGGGACACCTGAAATGGGCTTCACACATTGTACCCATGTAGGGAATCGAACCCGGGTCTTCGGCGTGACAAGCGAACGCTTTAACCACTAGGCTACCCCACCGCCCCACTGCGTACAGAACTGTTAGGCAAAACCAAACTCGATATACTCACATGTTTTGTATTCGTAATATCCATAACATGCAATAGCTTTACTGTCGTTTACGACTTAATACTTTCGTAATCAACCCCGCTAACACAAACTGATTAATCCAACACGACCTCAAACTATGTATAGATAAGAAGGACAGAGTTCATATGATATATCTATGTTAGAATTTCAGATTTTGAATCCATAAAAGCAGAATACATTAATTTGTACACACGACGTAAGCATCAGATGTTTAATGTCAACAGCGAAATAATGATGAAAATTGGAAGCTACATGAATGGATCTCTGAAACTCCGTGGTGACACCAGGTGTGTATGTAATTCGAACAAAGAGATGGCCAGTGAATGAAACACGACCTGGTAGCGCTTTGATCCTGGGCCAGGTTGATTGATGCGATGATGTGTGCTGTGTTAATGTGTTCTTTATAATCTGTATTTTGTTCTTGGGCAGTTTTACAGACCTATTCAGATATTAACTGTCTTATACATGGAACTGGTATTTTTGTCTTTTTAAGATTACTATTATGATATCTATTTTCAAGTATTCTTTACGGGTACATAAAAAACAGATTGAAACAGTTAAAAATCTTGTGTAAAAAGGTTGAAAAGGATAAAATTAATATAACCAGTAATCTCTAATGAATATTCGATTTCTTCCTTACATCTTTTTAAACAGGTTACTAGTTTTCGGGATTTGTTACTGGAGATAAAATATCAAACAAAGATAAGCATGTCCTCAAATTGTAAAGCAATTCTTCAGGTTAGAAAATAACCCAGTCAGATTTACCTCATCCTTTTAGAGAAGATATGTGTGAGGGAGGGGGAGGGTGGAATGAAGGTACGGTGGGGTGGCGGTTGTGTGGTAGGATGGGGTACATTGGGGTGGCGGCTGTGTTGTAGGATGGGGTACATTCGGGTGGCGGCTGTGTGGTAGGATGGGGTACATCGGGGTGGCGGCTGTGTGGTAGGATGGGGTACATTGGGGTGGCGGCTGTGTGGTAGGATGGGGTACATTGGGGTGGCGGCTGTGTGGTAGGATGGGGTACATTGGGGTGGCGGCTGTGTGGTAGGATGGGGTACACTGGGGTGGCGGCTGTGTGGTAGGATGTGGTAGGATGGGTACACTGGGGGCGGCTGTGTGGTAGGATGGGGTACACTAGGGGTGGCGGCTGTGTGGTAGGATGGGGTACACTGGGGTGGCAGCTGTGTGAGTAGGATGGATGGGGTACATTGGGGTTGGCTGTGTGGTAGGATGGGGGTACATTAGGGGGTGGCATTGGCTGTGTGGTAGGATGGGGTACATTGGGGTGGCAGCTGTGTGGTAGGATGGGGTACACTGGGGTGACGACTGTGTGTGGTAGGATGGGGTGCACTGGGTGGGGGATGTGTGAGTAGGATGGGGTACATTGGGGTGGTGGCTGTTGGTAGGATGGGAGTAGTACATTAGGGTGGGGCTGTGTGGTAGGATGGGGTACATTAGGGTTGGCAGCTGTGTGGTAGGATGGGGTACATTAGGTGCTTGGCTGTGTGGTAGGATGGGGGTACATTAGGGTGGCTTGGCTGTGTGTGGTGGGATGGGGATACATTAGGGTGGCAGCTGTGTGGTAGGATGGGAATTACATAGGGTGGCAGCTGTGTGGTAGGATGGGAATTACATTAGGGTGGCAGCTTGGCTGTGAGTAGGATGGAATTACATTAGGGTGGCAGCTGTGTGGTAGGATGGGAATTACATTAGGGTGGCAGCTGTATGGTAGGATGGGAGTACATTAGGGTGGCAGCTGTGTGGTAGGATGGGAGTACATTAGGGTGCAGCTGTGTGTGAGTAGGATGGGAAGTACATTAGGGTGGCAGCTGTGTGAGTAGGATGGGAGTACATTAGAGGTGGTGGCAGCTGTGTGAGTAGGATGGGAATTACATTAGGGTGGCAGCTGTGTGGTAGGATGGGAGTACATTAGAAGTGGTGGCAGCTGTGTGTAGTAGGATGGGGGTACATTAGGATTGGCTGTGTGGTAGGATGGGGAACACATTAGGGGCTTGGAGCTGTGTGGTAGGATGGGGTACATTGGGGTGGCAGCTGTGTGAGTAGGACAAGGTACATTAGGATGTGGCTTGGCTGTGTGGTAGGATGGGAATTACATTAGGGTGGCAGCTGTGTGTAGTAGGATGGGGAGTACATTGGGGTGGCAGCTGTGTGGTAGGATGGGGTACATTGGGGTGCTTGGCTGTGTGGTAGGATGGGGATACAATGGAATGGTAGATAAATTACATTAGGGTAGGGTACATGACAACTGTGTGGTAGGATAGGGGGTACACTAGGGTGGCAGCTGTGTGTGGTAGGATGGGGTACATTAGGGTGGCAGCTGTGTGGTAGGATGGGGTACATTAGGAGTGGCTTGGCTGTGTGTGGTAGGATAAAATTACATTAGGGTGCTTGGCTGTGTGGTAGGATGGGAATTACATTAGGGTGGCAGCTGTGTGTGGTAGGATGGGGTACATTAGGGTGGCAGCTGTGTGGTAGGATGGGGAGGTACATTAGGGGTGGCAGCTGTGTGTGGTAGGATAGAATTACATTAGGGTGGAATGTGTGAGTAGGATGGGAATTACATTAGGGGTGCTTAGCTGTGTAGTAGGATGGGAATTACATTAAATTGCAGCTGTGTGGTAGGATGGGAATTACATTAGGGTGGTAGCTGTGTAGTAGGATGGGAATTACACTAGAAGGGTGGCAGCTGTGTGGTAGGATGGGAGTACATTAGGGTGTAGCTGTGTGGTAGGATAGCAAATTTACATTAGGGTGGCTTGGCTGTGTGGTAGGATGGGGGTACATTAGGGTGGCAGCTGTGTAGTAGGATGGGAGGTACATTGGGGTGTGCAGATGTGCTGTGTAAGTAGGATAGGAAAATTACATTAGGGTGGCAGCTGTGTGAGTAGGATAGAATTACATTAGGGTGTGGCTGTGTGGTAGGATGGGGGTACATTAGAATTGGCAGCTGTGTGAGTAGGATGGGAATTACACTAGGGTGGCAGCTGTGTGTGGTAGGATGGGATTACACTAGGGTGGCAGCTGTGTGGTAGGATGGGGTACACTAGGGTGGCAGCTGTGTGGTAGGATGGGGTACATTAGGGTGGCAGCTGTGTGGGGTGGCAGCTGTGATGGTAGGATAAGGTACATTAGGGTGGCAGCTGTGTGGTAGGATGGAATTACATTAGGGTGCTTGGCTGTGTGAGTAGGATAGGAATTACACTAGAATTAGGGGCAGCTGTGTAGTAGGATAGAATTACATTATGGTAGGTAGCTGAAACACAGTGTAGTAGGATAGAATTACATTAGGAGGTGGCAGCTGTGTGGTAGGATGGGAATTACATTAAGTGGCAGCTGTGGTAGTAGGATGAGCTGTGTTGTAGGATAGAGGTACATTAAATTGGCAGCTGTGTGTGGTAGGATGGGATTACATTAAAAGGGTGGCAGTATACTGTGTGGTAGGATGGGGTACATTAGGGTGGCAGCTGTGTTAGGATGGGACTACATTAGGATTGGGCAGCTGTGTGGTAGGATGGAAATTACATTAGGGTGGGAGAGTAGTGTATGCGTAGGATGGGATACATTAGAATTGGAAGAGTAGTGTATGTGGTAGGATGGGAATTACATTAGGAGGGTGGTGGCTGGTGGGATAGTATGCTGGAGGTAGTGTACATTGGATATAGAGGGGTTTAGTGGGATGTAGTGTATTAGGATAGAATTACATTGGAATGTTTGGTAGTGTATGGGTACATTGGGGGAGGTAACTGTGTGGTAGGATGGGAATTACATTAGGGTGGCTTGTAGATGTATGCGTAGGATGGGGTACATTAGGGGGTGGCAGCTGTATAGTAGGATGGGATACATTAGGGTGGCAGCTGTGTATGGTAGGATGGGGTACATTGGGGGTGGGGCAGCTGTATGAGTAGGATGGGGTACATTAGGGTGATTGGCTGTGTGGTGGGAGGATAGTACATTAGAGGTGGCAGCTGTGTGAGTAGGATGGGGTACATTAGGGTGCAACTGTGTGGTAGGATGGGGTACATTGGGGTGCTTGGCTGTGTGTTAGGATGGATGTAAATTACATTAGGGTGGCTGATGAGTAGGATGGGAATACATTAGGTGGCAGCTGTGTGGTAGGATGGGGTACATTAGGGTGGCAGCTGTGTAGTAGGATGGGGTAATTACATTAAGTGGCAGCTGTGTGGTAGGATGGGGTACATTATTACATTAGCTGTGTGGTTGGATAAATTTTATTAGGGTGGCAGTGACTGTGTGGTAGGATAGAATTACATTAAGAGGGTGGCAGCTGTGTGGTAGGATACAGGTACATTAGGGTGGCAGCTGTGTGTAGAGGATAGGGGTACATTAGAGGTGCTTGGCTGTGTGAGTAGGATGGGAATTACATTAGGGTGGCAGCTGTGTGGTAGGATAGAATTACACTAAGAATTGGCAGCTGTGTAGTAGGATAAAATTACATTAGAATTGGCAGCTGTGTGGTAGGATAAATTACACTAGGGTGGCAGCTGTGTGAGTAGGATAGGAGTACATTAGGGTGGCAGCTGTGTGTGTAGTAGGATGGGGTACATTAGGAGGTGTGGCAGCTGTGTGGTAGGATGGGAATTACATTAGAATTGGCAGCTGTGTGAGTAGGATAGAGGTACATTAGGGTGGCAGCTGTGTGTGGTAGGATGGGAATTACATTAGGGTGGCAGCTGTGTGAGTAGGATGGGAATTACACTAAATTGGTGGCTGTGTGGTAGGATGGAATTACATTAAGAGTGGCAGCTGTGTGTGGTAGGATGGGGTACATTGGTGCAGAGGCTGTGTGTGGTAGGATAGGGTACATTGCAGTGGCAGCTGTGTGTGGTAGGATGGGAATTTACATTGGGTGGGGGATGTGTGGTAGGATAAATTACATTAGGGGTGGCAACTTGTGTGTATGGGTGGGATGTGATACATTGGGGGTTTCAGCTGTGTGTGCGTAGGATGGGATGAATACATTAGAGTGGAGGGTTGTGTGTGGTAGGATGGGGAATTACATTAGGGTGTAGGGATGTGTGTAAGATAGGATTTACACTAGTGGTGCTTGTTGTGTGTTGGTAGGATTGGATACATTAGAGGTGGAAGTGGTGGATGCAGCGTAGGATGGAATTACATTAGGTACATTGGGGTGCTGTATGTGAGTAGGTTATAGGATAGGATTACATACATAGGGGTGGAAGTACAGTGTATACGTAGGATGGGGGTACATTAGGGCTGAGGTAGTGTATGCGTAGGATGGGGTACATTAGAGGTGGAGAGTAGTGTATACGTAGGATGGGGGTACATTAGGGGGTGGAGTAGGTGTGTATGCATGGGATGGGGTACATTAGGGGTGGAAGGTGGTGGATGCATGTAGGATGGGGTACATTAGGGTGGAGGTGAGTGTATGCGTAGGATGGGGTACATTAGGGTGGAGGTGGTGTATGCATGGTAGGATGGAATACATTAGGGTGGAGGTAGTGTATTGCGTAGGATGGGATACATGGGATACATTGGGGTGGAGGTAGTGGATGCGTAGGATGGGGTACATTAGG
The DNA here is from genome assembly GCF_003918875.1 of Haliotis rubra. Taxonomy (NCBI): domain Eukaryota; kingdom Metazoa; phylum Mollusca; class Gastropoda; order Lepetellida; family Haliotidae; genus Haliotis; species Haliotis rubra. The sequence goes on along the minus strand of NW_025765514.1, from coordinate 1,247,649 downwards.
GTGGAAGGTAGTGTATGCGTGGGATGGGGGTACATTAGGGTGAGAGGCTGTAGTGTATGCGTAGGATAGGGTGGGTACATTAGGGCAGGTAGTGTATACGATGGGATAGGGGTACATTAGAGGTGTAGTGTGTGTGGTAGGATGGGGGTACATTAGGGTGGAAGTAGTGTATGCGTGGGATAGGGGTACATTAGGGGTGGGAGGTAGTGTATGCATAGGATTGGGTACATTAGGATAGGAGGTAGTGTATGCGTAGGATGGGATACATTAGGAGTGGAAGTAGTGTATGCATAAGTAGTGGTGCTTGACTATGTAGTGGGATAGAAATTACATTAGGGTGGAGAGTAGTGTATGTGGTAGGATGGGAGTACATTAGGGTGGAAGGTAGTGTATGCATGGGATAGAATTACATTAAGGGTGGAAGGTAGTGTATGCGTAGGATGGGGATTACATTGGGGTGGAGGTGGTGTATGCGTAGGATGGGGTACATTGGGGTGGAGGTAGTGTATGCGTAGGATGGGATACATTGGGGCAGGAGGAGTAGTGTATGCAATAGGATGGGGTACATTGGGGTGGACAGTACGGTAGTGTATGCGTAGGATGATGGAGTATTACATTAGGGTGGAAGTAGTGTATGCATGGGATGGGGTACATTAGGGTGGAAGTGAGTGTATGCGTAGGATGGGATACATTAGGGTGGAAGTGGAGTGTATGGTAGGATGGGGTACATTGGGGTGGCAGCTGTATGGTAGGATGGGATACATTAAGGTGGAAGTAGTGTATGCATGGGATAGGGTACATTAGGGTGGAGAGTAGTGTATGCGTAGGACAGGGATACATTAGAGGTGGAAGTAGTGTATGCATGGGATGGGGTACATTAGGGGTGGAGGTAGTGTATGCATAGGATGGGTTACATTGGGGTGGAATGTGTAGTGTATGCATGGGATAGAATTACATTGGGGTGGAAATTAGTAGTGGTATGCATGTAGGATAGGAGTACATTGGGGATTGAAGAGTGGTGTATGCATAGGATAGAAATTACATTAGAATTGGAGAGTAGTAGTATTACGTAGGATAGGGGTACATTAGGGGTGGAGAGTAGTGTATGCATGGGATGGAAGTACATTAGGGTGGAAGGTGAGTGTATGCATGAGGTACATTAGGACGGAGCAGCTGTATGCATGGGATGGGATACATTAGGGCAGGAGAGTAGTGTATACGTAGGATAGGGGTACATAGGACGGAAGAGAGTAGTGTATGCATGGGATAGGATGGGATACATTAGAGGTGGCAGTGATGTATGCGTAGGATGGGGTACATTAGGGTGGAAGGTAGTGTATGAGTAGGATAGAGGATACATTAGGGGTGGAGGTGAGTGTATGCATGGGATAGAATTACATTAGGAGGTGGAAGTGTAGTGTATGCGTAGAGATAGGAGTACATTAGGGTGGAAGTAGTGTATGCGTAGGATGGGAGGTACATTAGGGGTGGAAGTAGTGTATGCGTAGGATGGGAGTACATTAGGGTGGAAATTAGTGGATGCGTAGGATGGGGTACATTGGAGGTGGAAGTAGGTGGATGCATGTAGGATGGGGTACATTGGGACAGAGAGTAGTGTATGCATAGGATGGGATACATTAGGTGGAAATTAGTGGAATGGGATAGGAGTACATTAGTGGTGGCGTAGGATGGGAGTACATTAGGTTGGCAGTAGTGTATGCATAGGATGGGAATTACATTAGGGTGGAAATTAGTGGGTATGCATACAGGATAGGAGTACATTAGAGTGGGATTGGTGCTATATGCGTAGGGATAGGATACATTAGAGGTGGAAAGTAGTGTATGCGTAGGATGGGAATTACATTAGGGTGGAAGTAGTGTGTATGCATGGGATGGGGTACATTAGGGGTGGAGGTAGTGTATGCGTAGGATGGGATACATTGGGGTGGAGGTAGTGTATGCGTAGGATGGGGTACATTGGGGTGGAGGTAGTGTATGCGTAGGATGGGGTACATTTGGATGGGGTTGTGTTGGGGGTAGGATAGAGTACATTAAGGGATGTTAGATAGCTGGTTTTACAGTGGGTTTGTTTAGGTAGGTTTAGGTACATTAGAAATTGGGGCTTTGTGTGTGTGGGTAGGTTTTGGGTACATTGCGGTGAGGAGTGTCTGTGGGTAGGTTGGGGTACATTTGGGTGGTGGTTGTGTGAAGGTAGGATGGGATACATTGAGGTGGTGGTTGTGTGGGTGGAGGACCCGAACCGGATCCGAACCGCGGCGTGACGAGCGAACGCTTAACCTCTAGTCCGTCGTGGTAATCACAGAATGCCATAATGTAGAAATGGAAAATGTGGACGTTGGAAAAGAATCAGCCTCCATTTTCCGTCGAAACAGGCTCCGCTTGGTCTATAAGTCAAACTAGAGACATTTAAAGAAATTATCAAAAAATCACCTTTAACACCGGGTGTTGGTGACCAAGTTTAACATGTCTGCCTGTAACACCCAACACAACAGAGCAGCCCCGTACCCAGCAATAATCTTGCTATACCACTTCAGCAACATCGCATAACATACATACAAGTCATACGATTTATTGACCTACATGACGGTGTTATGCCGAATATTATTTCACATTTTTCAAGACATGCACCCTTATCTATGAAACAAACATATTCAATGGCGTTAATGACAAAGGTTTAAAATAACGCCAGTTTTTCCAGAGTATTTTTTCACGCCCATTGTTACAAACTGTGTCTGAAACAGCATGTTTAATATGAAAGCGCATATTTACATAAAATATTATCACCTCTGCCTATAATAAGAATGCAATTCAGTTCGACATTGGCATTTTCTCCCTGAGAAGGGTTCCGTATGTTATGTTAATAATATTCCATAACGATCCGGGTCACCATTGGTAACGACAAATTTAGAGTCGTCAGGCTCGTTGACGCTTAATCCTAAATGGGTTGGTCTATGTTCTAGATGTCAATCACCGAATTATCTGGTCCACAGTCGACTGTTATCAGACCGCCGTCACAGTTGGAACATTACTGATTTCGGCTCAGCGCTAAACAACAAATAAAATGTTATAGTTATAGCGGAATATTGTGTCCTGTCCTAAATGTTCTGTACCCCTAGAGCGGTGGGTAGTCGAAAAAATGTCAATTAGGGTCGTATCGAAAATATTGGAATTCCTTAAAATATGTCAAAACACTATGGTTAACTAGACTAGTTAGACTAATAATATATATCATTATGATTGTAACAAATAAACCCATTTAAATTGTAAAGGAGACCCAGGGAGGCCAGAGATTCTGAACCTGGGAAAATCTAGACTTGCTTCATTTAGGGCTTTAGCATTGCAGGGTGGGCTAGGGTATACGGAAAATAATATGGTTCAGGGACTGTGGGACAGACTAGTAAACACGGTCCTGTATTGGAATTATGGAAATTTCTGAACTCGCTTTCTATTCCCTTGCCCATTACAACTCAAACTCCCTTACCCATCATCCCCTACCCCGAAACCGCAACCCCGTACCCCTACAGAGAGAGACATCTCTGGACAAGCCTCTTAAGCTTTATTGAAGTTAATTACGCCTCAGCGAGGGTTTGGCGCGCAGAGGTGAAACACCAGTTCTGTTCATTATGAGTATACAGTTATATATATATATTTAAAACATTGCAAGGATGTTATCAGTATCGTAAATTTATAATTTGATAAAAAGTTTAATAAACTCGGCAATATATTTTGGTGTTAATAACAGAATGAATATGACAGTTTTCTACATAGTTAAATTGCTTCTGTTAAGGTGGAACGACTGGGTTGGTGATTTAACAAACAGGACGTAGATTTCTACAGCGAATAATAACATCAGCATTATCACGACTTTATCGACGATATGTATATGATAACATATTGCATGAGAGAAGCTGGACAGTAGATTCGGCGGCATGTGATCTGTTGTTTAAATGAATATTTCATAATGATGTTATAGTTGATAGAAAATACGTACATTAAATAATAAAACATCAGTGAAGGAAATACAGCAGATTGAGTGTCATGACAGGGGGTTATTTATAGGATTTTAAAATAATATTTAAATTACTTGCTACTGCACAACTTTATTTCATATTACATGTTGCAAATGTAAACTTATTACGGACTCGCGGAATCGCTACACTATTTTAATATTTAATCTGTGACAATCCTGTGACTTATATTTATTTTACAGACACAATTTGTGTGGCAACAACTTATTCAAAATTCACCTCCACGCTCCTGCATATTTATACAAGCGACAAAATTCGTTGAATATTTGTACGTCTTTAAAACTAGCTTCTTTTTCATGTGCAATATTTAATATAAGCGACAAAACCCTTTCCTTGTTCCTAAAAACCTCTGCTTAAAGTAAAATCCGTTGAAGGATTCCGACTACTAGCGTTAGAATCACTTTTATACTGTGATACAATTTGTTCCTGGCAGCGTATCCTTCTCCACCAGTTTTACGTGTCACACATAAACTTAAAAGTCAAGTGTTCATCTGACAAACACGTGTTGGTAGTTTAAAACATATTTTTAAAAAGTGAAACACTATTATATTAAACAGAAGATATTGTTACAATTGTCCCAATAAGAAATAATTAAATTAACTTACATTCTATGACAAAAGTTAAAACCACTTTTCAACGCTGAAATAACACGATTCCCGTTGTTGAATCAAATTGTCAAACTTCCAGTGTCGCCTCTATACTTATTGAAAGTTTGTTTTAATACAAAATGTAAGCTTTTTACTCTGCTGGTATAGTTCAATACTACATGTATTAAATAAAAAATATGATAGCCCTATTTTTGCGTATATGTACACTATAGGCAATACTGAAGACAGTCGAGATGAATCTTTGTTGCATTGGGGAATATTGTCGTTAATTTAGAAAATTGCGTTTATCAAATTCACATAATATTGTCTTTAAACATGATATATTTGTGAATTAATCTCTGTGGATTTTAAGATCAAACATTGTCTGTTCAGTTAGTCGTTAAACAGTCTAGATATCATGAACGCAGTGAGGCGAAAATACAGTATCTGTTAAACCAATACGACAACAGTGTGCCTAATTATAAGACCTAGAATATACTCCTCGTTTCACGTTTTTCATTTGACGCTCATCAAGAAAACAGGACGATGAAATATGTTCCGATCGTGAAAGGCCAAAGGAGTATAATTTCTTGATGTTAGAAAGTTTTTTAAAATATTGTGACGGTGTTTTATTCTAACGTACCTGAAATAGTAAATAGGAGACGTCAATATCATATCATGCGACCATCAAAAACATCAAGTCTGCAATCAGACACAAAAACGATACTATGCTCAAATACATTACCTGTAAACTTAGGCCAGGAAATTAGTTTACAAAAACAACGATCAAAATGTTTTATAGCTTTCCAGTTTTATATATTTACTCAGAGGTAATTAGTAATCGTAGTCATATATGATTATTACAGAAATGAATTTGCATCATCGAGCTGTGCGCGCAATAATGACCATTGTTTGTTCTCTCCAACTCTCATAATGCACACTGAGTAATGAAATTACATATTTCCCTGTAACATTTATCAACATAATCCTGTTTTAATGGACTATAAATTATTCATTTTTCAAAATTAAATAAATAAAAGACATTTGTATTCAGCGAAAACATGAAAATGTACCAGAACCGTTTTTGTGCTTTTAGAAAATGTGAGTTGTCCATGATTTCATAGACAAAACACGCTATATATTGAAAGCGGCATATTTTAAGCCACGGATTTAAATGATTATAACGAATAACAGAATATCGCTGGTAAAATTTACGATGCTCGATTCACAATTTGAAGTCATTACTAACAAGAGCATTAACGTTGATGAACACCTTAGACGTCTCACCTGTTAAATCAGAGCCAAATTAGATTTCCATTAGATTTGTTCTGAGAGGAGGGTACAGATTGTGCTGCGATCTTGTGAAAGCAATTTTCATATTTTCTCGGCCCGTTCGTCTTCAGTTCATTAGCAATTGGAGAGGATATCCTACTCTCAGATCCCAGAGTGCCTCTCGAACAACTTTGGGGGCTTGCTGAAGTCCCAGCTCTCATTAAAACAATTAATTCTCCTAATATAATGTGTTTTCATTTGTGGTAGAGCTGAGACTTTAAGTATCGCGTTTAGTCATTCTCGAGTTAATCCACTTCAAAGGCGTAATAATAGACCTTAACACTGAGTAAAAACATAGTGTTCTAATATATCTCGTCTTATGATCAAACATCAAATATAATTTAATAAAACAAATATCATCAGTATTACCGAAATTGTTCAGTTTCATTTAGTAAATGCTTGTTGTTATTAAAATCAAACTTGTAATCATATAGAGCACGTGTAATGCTAACTGTGAGACCCGTTAGGGAGCACACTTCTCTTATTCGTAACTACTAAATTGATATTGGATATAGCGTCACCATACCCGTCTCGCCTATCACCTGAATATTGATATGTTTGGAAGAGGACCCGTTTTTTGCCAGGGCATTAATCGAACACAGTCTCATTACAGACATCGGACATTGATGAAGTGGGATACATCTTTTACAGACAAACAAATATATATACAAACAAATCATATTCATTTCATAGATTTTATAGTATAGGTTTCAACTAGGAAAAGTAGCAGTCCTTTGTGCAAAAATTAAGAACATTAATATATTTGTTCAATTCAATCACTGAATAGTGTGTATATTTTTTGATCACGTGTGTTCATCTTTTTCAGAATTATATTTCAATGTGTGAAGCCCATTTCTGGTGTCCCCGGCTGTGATATTGCTGGAATATTGCTAAAAGCGGCGTAAAACCATACTCACTGACTCACTCATAAGTATATACATATTACTAAGCCTTAATTTGTCTATTCCCCGTACTATAATCATACATATAAAATTACAACATTGAAAATATACCGTAGGTTGTTGAATGTATATGTGATATCGATGAAAAATCGTTTCTATTGATATGATGGAATGTATAAGCGCTTCAGTTTAACTTTTTAGAGTTGCTCTGCACCGCTCCCGACCCTGAGAGAGACCGTAGATCCTCAAGGGATGGCAAATTCTTCTTAACACGCCATTTCCTGACGATACAGAGAACAATATTGACGGAAATTGGGAATTGAATTTATATTATTCACCCAATAAAAACTGTTTCAAATTCTAACAGTGCAAAAACGTTTGGGTTAATTCGAAAGGGTTCTGGCTTAAAAAATACATATATTTGAAATTAGCAAGAGTATATTTAAAGATTAACTAAACCTAAATGATAAATCATTAATTGAATTAAACAACACTTAGTTGAGATTTCATTAGAAATATTAAAATAACTTCATGACTTAGTTCGGATCAGACTGATTATCTCACTGGGAAGTTTTCTGTCTTTAAATGACAATGGAATGAATATATGTTTTTGAAATAAAACTCATTTTGACTCTGTACTTACAATGTTTATTATTGCAGCCTTGTTCTCGTCACTATATGGCTGAAATAATGCCGATGTGACGTAAAGCTCAACTCAACTCAACTCTCACTGGGAAGACAACCCTAAAACAGAAAAATATAATTATCAATTATAAACAGATAAATGATGATAATCACACAAATTGATAATCACCGCATGGTTTCCGCTCGGAGAATCATCTTCTTCCTACCGGCTACCGACAACGATTGCCGAGGTTGTGTCCGGAATGCATTCATATCTGTTAATAACACGATTCATAATGAGTTTTGTAACAAATAATTATTGAACTTTTAATGATACTTTAGTTTATGATTTTCTTATTTGCATATGTGTTTCTCAATAAGCTGCGACCTTGTAATAATGTAAGAATTTGGATAATAAAGTAATCTAATCTTGAAACAATCCCGCACGTTTGAATTTACATCATGTTAAAAACACATAACAAAAAAGCACACTTTACATACATATAGACATAAATTATAAGAAAATACTTCCATTATTGCGTTTAGTTCAATATTCATGCAACTAGAAGAATTAGTTTATTTATTTGCAGACAAAATAATCAAATTTACTTAAATATATTCAAATCAATATTTGGTATTTATTTACATAGTTACAAAAATGTATCCAAAGATTTGGATTTTCAAAAAGTTTTTAAAATCTGACAGGTAAAACGTAGTAAGCAATATGATATAATCAGATGTATGTGATCAGTGGATGTTGTTTGAACTGGTGGTATTATATCAATATGTTTCATTACCTCGCCTCTTAAACTAAAAGTGCCTTTATATGCATTTAGAAGTTGTATGTAAATATGACAAGGAATGTTATGGAGAGGAACTTCTATGTCTCGCATACGTTATACAGATGGTAACAGAGGTGTCTGGTCAAGTGATAGAATTCGAGTCCACACACGGTCAAATATATAAAGCCTAGTATTGCTCACAGGTGGTGAAAGCTGGACCATTGCGGCGGAAAACAATACTCATCCACGGATAATTTCGTGTTATATCGTTGAATCCATCCAAATAAATCCATCAACTTGTCACGGGGATAGTTTGTTTTTCTGTCAACTGTCATCTTTTGGTAAAACATCAAAAATCGAAATATCATCAAATATACAATTTATATGAATATATTAAACGTAAATATGAATATGGCAAAGCGGTTTGTCCGAAATTGTTTCAAATATAGCAAGACCAGGTGTCTCGCGAACACAAGACGACTTACCTGTACGTAGATAGGCAATGGTAGTGTAGTATGGGAGAGGTGTCCTAGAGATTTTTATAGATATAAAACGTCATAGCCAGGGAATAACATGATCCAATAATCCGGTTCCATCTGATTCCTGTTAGGGTAAAAATCAAATTCGTGGAGAAAAGTCTAAGAATGGATGATAAGAAAGTTATAAATCAGTGCAGATTCACGCGTTCGCGAAAATTATAGAAACTAAACATTCCATACCTTAGAGAAACGCTTTAGAAATTTAGGGTTGAGACTGCGTCTGAAGCATGGCCGCGGGGTGGTGAATATGGGGCCTGGGCTGAGAGACACCCCACAGATCCCAAAGGACAACAATATCTTGAAAAAAACTAAACCCACTGACTGGTGATCGAACGGTTAACTAACGCTTAGTTTCTGAAAACATGAAATTCTCAAGTAAACCAATTACTCCATTTAAATTGAATAGGCGCCCCAGAGCCTGACGAAAATCGAGATTTTTTCGTTTAGGGTTTTTGCATCACAGAACGGGATTGGCGGAGAGGAAAATACTGTGGTTCAGGAACCGTGAGACGGACAAAAAGAACGGTCTCCTCGTCTCGCTTGTACTGAGTCTTACGACGCTGCAATGATATAACCACAACAACGACTCCTTTATTTAACATTAAGTCATTTAGCTAAACATTCTGATGTTTATTTCATCGGAATTCCATTAAACATTTAAAAGCACTCTACCAGCTGAAACATCTATTATTATATTTTTTACGAATAATTATTATGTGTCCATCTCTATGCTCCGGCTGTAATTCTATCATAATCGAAAAGAATTCGAAAATTACTTACCCAAAGAACATTTTGGTCATAGATTGGTGTTTGGGTCGTGACGTCTAACACTTTAGAATTCAGCTATATCAGTAATTTACAATTTGTTGTTTTAATTAGCATTGTTATCTTTTGCAAAAATATATTGGTGCTTTTGAATTAATAGAAACATAATTGTATTTATTTACAAATGCATATATCACTAAGTAAACAAACGTTTGAAATTGACAGCAAAGGTGTCACTTCTTTGACATGCATTGTTATTGTCCAGTCCGTGAAAACCTGCCTCGTTAAACTTCCACGTGGAAATCATGTTCCACGTGCGCGGATTGGTGTAAACGTTTAACGGGACTAAGAATAGACATAGTAGTAGATTTTAACTTAAACGTGCATTCTCATAAAAAGCTAACCCCCTAAACGCAGATATTTCTTTTAACAAAGTGGGATGAACTTAAAATTCCAAATTTCTAATACACTATTAAGAATATAATTTGCGTTTGTTAGTCAAAGCATTGTCAATTAGTATTTATTTATTGAATTAATCATTCAACGGTTGGTTTTGAATAACGTCTGACCAAATGATAAATTGTTTAGTTTTCATTATTATGTTTCGAAATAAAAGAGTCGGCGCACCCTATCACTTCACCACCTCCTTTGGATCAGCAGATGCATTTATATAGCTCAACAGCTAATCGCCAAAACGCTAACTTCGAATCGCCAAAACGCTAACTTCGAATCGCTAAAAATCTACACACGAGAGGATAAATAGCTATTCTCGAATCACAAAGGCTTGACATGTGTCGCTTTAAGACTAAACATGAATTGCTAAAAAGCTAAACAGGAGCTACTGAAAAGCTAAACACAAATAGCTAAAAGACAGCAGCAAAAATTCAGACGTCGTCCTACTCATGCAGAATTTTGTCACTATTTCAGTGATATGATGACCATTTTGTTGAATCCCGTGAGCTCGGGTTGGACGCGGACAAACTAGGGATCATAATAAGGGCGGACCTGGAACCTGTGACCAGCGTATCCTGACACAGGTGACGGAGACAACTCTGCAAACCGACCACAGGGCCACCCAATCCAACCCGAAATATAGTAATAACCTGACCATCGCACCTGCAAATTCCACACCATATCGGACAGGTTAAGTGGCAGTGTAATAGGGGTATATAATACTAAATAAACACCTTGCTGACAACGAAGAAAACGTTTTCAGAAAACAACTGGCGATATGTGAAATATATTCCAATAAAAATCTTGTCACTCATAGGCGGATCCAGAGGGGGGGTGCAGGGGTGCCCCCCCCCCCCTTTTGTGCTGAAAAGGGGTGAAAATGAAGTGTGCACCCCTCCTTTTCTCAATAGTGTGCACCCCCCCTTTCTGAAAAAGCTGTATCCGCCCCTGTCACTGTTATAACTTTTCACATTTTATCTTATAACCCCGGGTTCTTCATTAAGATAACATGCACTATTTTCGCTGTATATTCCAATATTCATAATGGATGTCACCAGTTTACTGTTAATGTATGTCTAGATCCGCCATAACGCTCATGCTTGTCCTTAGATTGATGCAGCCTGGTTCTGCATAGGGCTTGGCCCCAAAGGCGTCAGATCACCTTACTTCATGCTAATCGTCGTCGGCCAACTTCCATATCTCATGTGAATCGCTGACAGCCTCATCGCTACAAAGGCGTATCGATTTCCACTAGATTCCGTATGGAGATTTAAAGACCGAAATGAGATCGAGTAATCCAAGATTTGATCCTGTGAGAATGGCACGGGGCTCGCTGACTGGTGTGTCACTGGGGTTTAATGCGGTAACGGGAGTCGAGAGCCCGTGGGGACAGCGTAAGAGACGCGCCTCCCTAAGGAGTAGAACGCAGGCTCCCGCTACACACAGTGATTAGAGACGTACGTGACTCACAGCCAGAAGTCAAAGATATATGATATATATCGTTATCAAACACATTTGATACATTGTTGTCAAAGATATTTGATACACATTGATGCCAAACACGTTATTATTACATAGTAATGTCAAGTAAACACGACATAGATTGTTGTCAAATATATATGATATATATAGTTGTGTAACACTTTGGTACATCGTTGTCAAAGATATTGATACACGTGGTTGGCTAACAATATGTTTACGTACTGATTTAAAATATAAGATATATAGTCATGCCAGTAATGGTTGTCACCCCCTCCACCCCAACCCCACACCCCACACCCCTCTCCAATTAAAAAATTGAAGGGGTGACAACCATTATTTGCATGAGTATATATCGTTGTCAAACATATTTGATAAACATTGTTATCAAAGATATTTGATACAAATTAATGCCAAACACGTTATAATTACATAGTAATATTACTAATCTCAAACAAATCGGGGGGGGGGGGGGGTCGACAACCATTATTGGCATGAGTATATATACGTCATCGTTAAACAAATGATATACATTATGGTCAAAGATATAGAATGGAATTGCTGTCAAACACACATGATATACATAGTGTCAAAAATAGGTAATAGACTATATCAAAGATGTACGACAAATAGTGTTGTGACAGGACTTATTAGATACAGGTGTAAACATACATACATGTTCGACGTTGTTTTCAAGGCATACTTTTGAACAATATCTCCGTGACATCATTTTGGTCTTTCATCAGTCTAACCTAGACCAGGCAAAACAGTGAGTGAAATCATGAACACAATCTGCTTCATCGGGATACGATGGCACGCGACAGGGCGGCGGTAGACTAAGGCTTAGTCTCTGAATATATATAATTTTGATAGTAACAAACAAGCCCATTTATATTGAAAAGGAGCCCCAGGGAGACCAGAGAGTCAGATGCTGCAAACACCCCTGTATTGTATATAAAGAAATGTAACCAGCAAAGTCACATGTCGCAAATTAGGTAAATGATAGCAAAACGTTGTTCATGGCTTCAGCAGTTCTGTGTGACAGACTAGGGCGGCGGGTTAGTCTGTCTGAAAGTCCATGAACCGCATTATTTTCCCTACTGTCTAGCCGCTTCTGCAAGCTAAATCACTAGATAAAGTCTAGATTTCCTCAGGTTCAGGTTCTGAATCTCCCGTCTCACTCGGACTCCTTTTCAATTTAAAAAGCATTGTTTGTTTCTATCAAATTACATATATTCAGGGCTAAGTGTTAGTCTAGGCGGCGGGATAGTAGTAATTAAAGCGTTCGCTTTACACCGAGGATTCCACAACAGGGGATTCCATTCCCCAGCCAACAGGGGTACATACCCACTCACATGTGAACGCCCTTTTCAGGTGTCCCCGCGCGTGATATTGCAGGAATATTGTACTAAAAGTGGCATTAAACCATACCCACTCAGTACATCAGACAGGTCTTTGATTCTGCACGATTCTTACAAGCATTTGTGGAATCTCAAGCACGACGATAAAAATGGTTCTTACAAGTTTTGTCATGGTCACAGCAATCAAAGACAGAAAAGGCATAGTTCAAATTGTCAGAGATATGCGATATTTGTCAAAGACAAGTATTGCTGAAGACATGGTGTCAATGATTGATGATATTATTTGTATGTTGAAGACTGTCATGCGACACCAAACAGCTAAACAATGACAACTGAAATCCAAATATATTGATTCCTCATCAATTTTACATCTCTGTAGTTCTATATATTTGTCCAATTGTTATATATATGATTTATGGAAACATCTGTAAAGCTGCATGTTGTCCGTATCTTTCTTACAGTTGAACTCAACATGGGATAAAGTTTAACGTTTTTATCATCACGTGTAAAAATACGAAAAGCTAGAAACCGATTCAGTTCAGGATTGATTGGTTGGTTTGAAAGAATTATTGATTTTTAATTTAAGCTAATTCCTAACATTTTACCAGAGAGATTGATCATAATGACTGTTCAATTTGTATCACTGCCCACAATAAGAAATAATTCAATTGCTTAAAAAGTCAATAATCGATAAAGGTCTGTTTGCTTCACCCGTAAATGGACTTTGTGCATATGCATATCACACACGTGCGCGAAAAAAAAGAAACGAAAAACATCTTTAATACATTGCAGCCTGTCTCTAAATCAATTGCAGGTAATTTGCCTCCTGTCCGTGGTGCATTAGGGAAAGTTCTCTCTCTCTATCTCTCTTGTTATAGGTTTAACGTGATAATGATGAATCGCTTTGCAAAACCGGCTGTTAAATTAGATACCGTGGTAATCTCCTCACAGTATATAAAATTGTACACTTTTCAATACTAATGAAATATTATTATTCTGATATCAGATAGAATATATGTTACAGATATCCACGATAATCAACAGAATATATCTACGTAATACCATCGTAAAATGTAAAATTAAATAAAAAAATATTCCGTGCGACCCATTCAGAATTGATATATTTTTGATATTGCAGTATATCCTCGACAGAAGAATCTGTCCTGTCTCATTTCACTTCCCTCACGTGTCTTTGATATGATTAGCTACAAATCAAATGACATAGAATGACAGAGCGCTGCGGGGCTGGAGTTATTCCAGAAATGATATAAAATATTACTAGATATATATTTCACATGAAATATCATAACATCAGTTATCTCAAAGAAAATTATCATTCTCCTTTTCCTAATAAATGTTCACAATAATCCTTTCCCCAATTACGATGCTGCCATGATCCCTTAAGTAATGTATATACATACATACATATGTATATATGAAAGCATCGCATGTCAATGCCATGCTGAACCTCGACACCGTCAACGTCGAAAGACTGCTTACTAAAAGACCAAGAATTATTGCTACAATCAAAATTCGATTTTTTTCAGTCAACAGAAATACTATTTTGTTCTGCGCTTTGAAAATACGTAGGAGCTTGTCCCCCTTATCTAAAACCCTAACTGAGAGTAAACTTACATGTATATAAATTTGAACAAAACAGACCGAGGTGTTTATAAACAGGGTTATAAGTACCAACGAACAACACCTTCTAACAACACTTAACAACTGCTACTGAACGTCTATGTTGTTGTGAAAGTCTAAGATAACATCGACAGGTCGGCAGAGAGGGGAATGGTGTGGGGGAGACGGCCCACCCCGCTCCGGTCACGCCCTGTCTTGATCTGTACACCCACGGTCCCCCATCTCAATGCCTCACTCTCTCCCTCAATCAATGTCACCCCATATCTCGGTCTCCGCTCTATTTTTGTAAGGGGGAAATCCAAACACAATCACCTGTCTCGACAAGATTTCGGCACGTGCACTTGCTTACAGAAAAGCAAAAATTAATTTCAGATCACGTATTTTTACATAAAAATCAAATTGGAAAGCTGTTACATTCTTCACATCGTGGTAGCATCCCCCATGACGCGTTGTCTGGAATTAATGTGGGGAAGACAATCACTAGGTCGGAATTGTCACCTTGTTTTTGTTATTTGGGCGAATTACAAATCCCTTGTAAAAAAGCTACAGTGTGAAGATTAGAAACACTGAAGAGAATGGCGCGATGGCGTCTAACTAGTTTGCAAATGTGTTTATTTTGTCTCCTCAAACATTTGGCTCTGACGAAATATTATTCAGCGTCATTAGAGGAAGGGCTGAACGTAGATAGAGCTGTTCTTTATTGACAATTAGTCGAGAGTGCATTTTATTCACATTATCACCGGATCAGCGAGATGTCATCTCGGCGGCAGATGTCACGTGATGTGTCCAGCGTGGAGAACAGCGTGACAAGCGGCGACCGCAACAAGCTAATAGTAAGTATTGGTCAGCAGTAGCCAACAATAACCGGAAGTGACCAACAGAAGCTGTGTTCCATCAGTAAGAAGTGGCAAACATTGACAAGGAGTGACCACTGGTGGCCTGGTGGGCAGTGGTTACTGTTGCTGTGTATAGAATCAATAAGCAGTGACCAGCATCGTCCAGCAGAAGCCTGCAGTGACCAGCGCTGGTAAGCAATGATCAGCATTGGTAAGCAGTGACCGGATTTGGTAAGAAGTGACCAGCATCGTCCAGCAGAAGCCTGCAGTGACCAGTGCTGTTGGTAAGCAGTGACCAGAATTGGTAAGAAGTGACCAGCGACTTTAACCAGTGACCAATCATCATTTTGGCGAATAGCTGGTATTCTGCCCAAAGTGTCTGAGTGTTTTAATTAATTATAAAATACAAAATGACACAGATAAATAAACTATATAAATAAACTTCGCACAGGCAAAGAACCAGAGCATATGATGAACGGAAAATATTACATGTTCATGTTCGACCGAAAGTGCTTCATAAGAAGATATTGAGAGAATAGTT
Organism: Haliotis rubra; assembly: GCF_003918875.1. Taxonomy (NCBI): domain Eukaryota; kingdom Metazoa; phylum Mollusca; class Gastropoda; order Lepetellida; family Haliotidae; genus Haliotis; species Haliotis rubra. The sequence goes on along the minus strand of NW_025765514.1, from coordinate 1,231,758 downwards.
AGGTGAATAGGTTGGCTTCGGCCTTAGATCATACTGACACACATGAACCACATGCACTGTGTCCACCTTAGGAAGAAATATGCCCCCGTTCACCCATCAGTAAAACTGGACATCCGACAGGATGAGATGATATTGTAACTATTACCCTTCAGCGCCTGACACGGCTGTTTGGCTAGTACACTCATCGTGGAGCTGAGAATGAAATTCGAATGCACAGTGATCAATTAAAATGGGGTAAAATGTCCTGGTGTGTCGATTCTAGCACAATATTTGTACACATATCAGCCTTATTTTCACGTTTAAAGAATGTCACACCTTGAGAAATACCAATAATATTCTAATCTTTCTCGTTATGGAAAAAAACTGTTAGCTGCCAAAATACATCGTTGTAAGGTGGTGTTTTAGAAAAACATATTATGTCTAATATTTTTAATTTTATTTAAAATTTAATCTGATTTTGCAAACTCACTGAAACGTTCTCTAGCCTCCAATAAAGCATTTTATTGGTCATAAAAGCATGCTTTCATGCAAGCAAAGTATGTCTAAACGGATGAGCCAAAAAATAACAAATATATATTTTCCAAATTAAGTGTGACATTAAAGGACACTCTCCGTACAGGCTATAGTTATACTTGGTAATAAGTCGAGGAATGTCTTGAGTAAATAGGCATGTTTATATATTATTTCGAACTATAAACTTAAGGATCTAAGAAAACTAATGATGCATAAATACTTTTCTACTTCCACTGAAAATGAAAGTAGGTCTTGTAAAATGTGTTCAAGGATCTGATATTCAAATTTTTCTCAAGTTTCAGCATCTGCAACAATGATGTACATATCAAACGGACTCATATTGAGATAATGTTCAGTTAAGTAGTATTCTTAATGTCTCGTTTTAAACTATATTACACTTGAATTACAATTTTGTAAATTTTTAAAAAGAATATAAACGCATGTCTGACATTCTGAAACGTATGTCTGAATATATGCTATGTTTATAAACGATATTGCAAACTCTCCTTATGAAACTAATAGCTTGGCTATTATGGCGTCAGTAGTTAAAAAGCCCGAATGTTACCGAATTTTTTTAAACATGTATTTTTCCATGCCAAACGATTCATCATTTAAAATCGATTTCCGTCTTTTTTTAAGGAAATAGATTTTTCAAACAATTAAGCAGCGATAATGTATTTAAATGAATTAATTTAGATTTCAAATAGGATTAGTTTATGATAATGATTGCGGCAATATGCATGACTTTGTTATTCCATACTTTTCGGTTCTATTACGTTATCCTGTACACTGAGAACGACCTGACACATGCGGAGGTGCCATTAAGTATCCATGGGGTTTTGGCGTGTGTTGAGGAGGTGTCGGTCCCCAGTAGGGAGTGTGTATCTGCGTATGTTGTAGCCCCGTCCCCACTCAGTGGGAGGGCCGGATAGCGACGCTAGGGTCCCCCACTACTTTGTTAGGCTTAATGGCAGAACGCCATGTCGAGTGCCGGCACAACTATACTCCAATTACGTTATGAAAATGAGATGATCGATTCGTGGGACAGATCCGGTAGCAGTTATCTCCCGTGGTTCATACGGGTATGTAAACGTTTCACGTGAAGCTGTGCATTTAACAGCTGATAACTGTTGCGTTTAAATGAGGTACAAGATTGGTTTCGGTAGGTTTACTTTCCTCAAATTCTCATCTATGTTAGGTTATTCTTTTATATAAATTAATCCGCTTATGTGAAACCCTGGGGTCCGTAATTTTACTAAAAAGATAAATGCCCCAACACTCGCTTACTGTTTTAGAAAAAAATGGTACATGCTCAGTACTCCTACTTCACAAAAAGTGGTAAATGTCCAGTATCCCCACTCGTTAGTAACTATAACAAAATGGTAAATATCTCATACCCTCGCACTTCAGTCACTGCAACAAAGTGGTAATATTTTAAGCCCGCGCTCGTCAGTCACTGCAACAAAGTGGTAAATATTTTAAGCCCGCGCTCGTCAGTCACTGCAACAAAGTGGTAAATACCGCCTACCCGAGCTTGTCAGTCACTGCAACAAAGTGGTAAATATTTTAAGCCCGCGCTCGTCAGTCACTGCAACAAAGTGGTAAATACCTCCTACCCGCGCTCGTCAGTCACTGCAACAAAGTGGTAAATATTTTAAGCCCGCCAGTCACTGCAACAAAGTGGTAAATATATCATACCCGCACTCGTCAGTCACTGCAACAAAGTGGTAAATATCTCATACCCGCGCTCGTCAGTCACTGCAACAAAGTGGTAAATATCTCCTACCCGCGCTCGTCAGTCACTGCAACAAAGTGGTAAATATATCCTACCCGCACTCGTCAGTCACTGTAAAAAAGTGGTGAATATCTCATACCCGCACTCGTTAATTACTGTTCTAAAGTTGTAAATTTCTAAAGGTCGCGCTCTTCAGTCTCTGTAACAAAGTGGTAAATATCTCCTACCCGCACTCGTCAGTCACTGCAACAAAGTGGTAAATATTTTAAACCCGCTCTCGTCAGTCACTGCAACAAAGTGGTAAATATCTCCTACCCGCGCTCGTCAGTCACTGCAACAAAGTGGCAAATATACCCTACCCGCACTCGTCAGTCACTGTAAAAAAGTGGTGAATATCTCATACCCGCACTCGTTAATTACTGTTCTAAAGTTGTAAATTTCTAAAGGTCGCGCTCTTCAGTCTCTGTAACAAAGTGGTAAATATCTCCTACCCGCGCTCGTCAGTCACTGCAACAGAGTGGTAAATATCTCCTACCCGCGCTGGTTAATTACTGTTCAAAAGAAGTACATTTCTAAAGGTCGCGCTCTTCAGTCTCTGTAACAAAGTGGTAAATATCTCATACCCGTGCTCGTCAGTCACTGCAACAGAGTGGTAAATATCTCATACCCGCGCTTGTCAGTCACTGCAACAAAGTGGTAAATATCTCATACCCGCGCTCGTCAGTCACTGCAACAAAGTGGTAAATATCTCCTACCCGCGCTCGTCAGTCACTGCAACAAAGTGGTAAATATCTCCTACCCGCGCTTGTCAGTCACTGCAACAAAGTGGTAAATATCTCCTACCCGCGCTTGTCAGTCACTGCAACAAAGTGGTAAATATCTCATACCCGCGCTCGTCAGTCACTGCAACAAAGTAGTAAATATCTCCTACCCGCGCTCGTCAGTCACTGCAACAAAGTGGTAAATATCTCCTACCCGCGCTCGTCAGTCACTGTAACAAAGTGGGAAATATCTCCTACCCGCGCTTGTCAGTCACTGTAACAAAGTGGGAAATATCTCCTACCTGCGCTTGTCAGTCACTGTAACAAAGTGGGAAATATCTCCTACCCGCGCTTGTCAGTCACTGCAACAAAGTGGCAAATAGTCTAAGCCCAAGCTCGCGCTCGTCAGTCACTGCAACAAAGTGGTAAATATCTCCTACCCGCGCTCGTCAGTCACTGTAACAAAGTGGTAAATATCTCATACCCGCGCTCGTCAGTCACTGTAACAAAGTGGTAAATATCTCCTACCCGCGCTTGTCAGTCACTGTAACAAAGTGGGAAATATCTCCTACCCGCGCTCGTCAGTCACTGCAACAAAGTGGTAAATATCTCCTACCCGCGCTTGTCGTCAGTCACTGCAACAAAGTGGTAAATATCTCCTACCCGCGCTCGTCAGTCACTGTAACAAAGTGGTAAATATCTCCTACCCGCGCTCGTCAGTCACTGTAACAAAGTGGTAAATATAAGTGGTGTCACTGTAAATATCTCATACCCGCGCTTGTCAGTCACTGCAACAAAGTAGTAAATATCTCCTACCCGCGCTCGTCAGTCACTGTAACAAAGTGGTAAATATCTCCTACCCGCGCTTGTCAGTCACTGTAACAAAGTGGGAAATATCTCCTACCCGCGCTTGTCAGTCACTGTAACAAAGTGGGAAATATCTCCTACCCGCGCTTGTCAGTCACTGCAACAAAGTGGCAAATAGTCTAAGCCCAAGCTCGCGCTCGTCAGTCACTGCAACAAAGTGGTAAATATCTCATACCCGCGCTCGTCAGTCACTGTAACAAAGTGGGAAATATCTCATACCCGCGCTTGTCAGTCACTGCAACAAAGTTGCAAATAGTCTAAGCCCAAGCTCGCGCTCGTCAGTTACTGCAACAAAGTGGTAAATATCTCCTACCCGCGCTCGTCAGTCACTGCAACAAAGTTGTAAATATCTCCTACCCGCACTCGTCAGTCACTGCAACAAAGTAGTAAATATCTCATACCCGCGCTCGTCAGTCACTGCAACAAAGTGGTAACTATCTCATACCCGCGCTCGTCAGTTACTGCAACAAAGTTGCAAATAGTCTAAGCCCAAGCTCTTCAGTCACTGCAACAAAGTGGGAAATATCTCCTACCCGCGCTTGTCAGTCACTGCAACAAAGTAGTAAATATCTCATACCCGCGCTCGTCAGTCACTGCAACAAAGTAGTAAATATCTCATACCCGCGCTCGTCAGTCACTGCAACAAAGTGGTAAATATCTCCTACCCGCGCTCGTCAGTCACTGCAACAAAGTGGTAAATATCTCATACCCGCGCTCGTCAGTCACTGCAACAGAGTGGTAAATATCTCCTACCCGCGCTCGTCAGTCAATGCAACAGAGTCGTAAATATCTCCTACCCGTCGCTCGTCAGTCACTGCAACAGAGTGGTAAGTGGTAAGAAATAGATGTCAACGTTTTTAAATTGATGATATATTTCGGTTTTAATTTATAATGCTTTATTATAAAATACAATGTATATGCATTTAAAAAAGAGAATTACAAACTGGAAACCCGATAAGCTAAAAAATAATACACCATGGAAGTTGATATGCTTGAAGTTAAAGCGTGTATTTAAAATGTATAAATCCTTTACTCACTAAATAGACTGATGAAGCTGTTATGCTTGTTTTTTCATCTTCCAAGAATCTTAAGCGAACAGTATATATCTATATTACGTAATCTTCAAACTTTAATCTTGTGGGGAGACACTTGCGCACTTTCGCTGACAAACAATATTATATAAGTGAGTGAGTTTAGTTTTACGCCGCCTTTAGCAATATTCCAGCAATATCATGGCGGGGGACACCACAAATTGGCTTCATACATTGTTCCCATGTGGGGAATCGAACCCGGGGCTTCGGCTTGACGGGCGAACGCTTGACCCACTTGGCTACCCCACCGCCCCATTAATTCGCTAGAATATTAAGTGTGGTACACGATAAGTAGAATCACAAGCTTGTAGTGAGTTTGTCAATGTTTTTCACCGTCAGCTTTGTCCAGCCACAAAGAAAGATCTGTCCGGTGCCGTGAATATTTTACAGGTTTAAATGGATTAATAAGTGGATAAATGATGGCTGGAGGGGGAAGGAGGGAGGGGAAGATGAATGTTGGAGGGGTAGAGAGGAATGGAGGGAAGAAACCCGGAGTTCTCAATCTCATTATTCTTCTACTAAGGCCACCTCGCGCCTTCATCTGTGAGCTGAACCGACATGATACAACTGGAATGCCTCTCAAACGAGCGTAAAACCAAACTCCATGATCTGTGTCCGTTTATATACTCGCGACTTCACATCACGTGATGTCTCGCGAGAACAACACTGCGTGAAACAGAACCCCCTCAACATTACCCAGCAACTAACCCCGACTTTTACCGAACATAAACTTATTCAGGTTGAAAATGGGTAATTATTTGAACGTGTAGGAGTGAAGCTGACACTGAATCAGAGAGCGCTATCCGTCCGCGGTAAAACCTTTCAAAAGATTTGTATTAGATACGTGAAATCACCGCTCCATTTTATATATTCACGTTTTAATAAAACCCTGTCGATAAAACGTAATACGCAACTATTCGCATAGAAATTGACATAAAACCGGTTGTAAATAGCCACAATGGGGTATACTGAAAACACCATAACCCATCATGAATGGGGCATCCTCCTTCTCTCCGTACGGTTAGTCGAGCGGAAACAAACAACTTGGCTGACAATTTATCTCATTATGGTTTAACACGCCAGGAAACCTGGATGAAAGAGGTTTTTTTCCTTCCAACAAAGTATGTTTTAGGTGTTTGATGTTAGCCACCAAGCAGATCCAGACTCGCGTTTACTGATAATGGTAATCTCCCAAACTTGTCATTACAGCGAATCCTCCTCAATTACACGTCTCCGGCACACTCCGATTCGCTGGAGTTCGAGACAAGCGTAGCATCGACATAAGATCATAGTGTAGGTAAATATACTTCCAGTTGACAAAAACATACAGGACGCTTGTATGGACAGGATCTGCTTTGTCTGTAACGATTTTCATGGTCACTTCTTGCCAATAACCTGATAAAATGGAAGAATGAAGCCATGAAATGTCGTTACAAACTATGAAGAAGATCTTCTCCATACAGGTGCCACGGTCTTCTGTCTTTCTCCATACAGGTGCCACGGGTCTTCTGTCCTTCTAGTTACAGGTACCACGGCTTCCTGTTCTTCTCCATACAGGTGCCACGGCCTTCAACGTCCTTCTCCATACAGGTACCACGGCTTCCTGTTCTTCTCCATACAGGTGCCACGGGTCTTCTGTCCTTCTAGTTACAGGTACCACGGCTTCCTGTTCTTCTCCATACAGGTGCCTGGGCCTTCTGTCCTTCTCCATACAGGTGCCGCGGCCTTCTGTCCTTTTCCATACAGGTGCCACGGCCTTCTGTCCTTCTTCATACAGGTGCCACGGCCTCCTGTTCTTCTCCATACAGGTGCCGCGGCCTTCTGTCCTTTTCCATACAGGTGTCACGGCCTTCTGTCCTTCTCCATATAGGTGCCGCGGCCTTCTGTCCTTCTCCATACAGGTGCCAGGGCCTTCTATGTCCTTCTCCATACAGGTGTCACAGCCTTCTGTCCTTCTCCATACAGGTGCCACGGCCTTCTATCCCCTTCACCATACAGGTGCCGCGGCCTTCTATGTCCTTCTCCATACAGGTGTCACAACCTTCTGTCCTTCTCCATACAGGTGTCACGGCCTTTTGTCATTCTCCATACAGGTGTCACGGCCTTCAATGTCCTTCTCCATACAGGTGTCACGGCCTTCTATGTCCTTCTCCATACAGGTGTCACGGCCTTCTATGTCCTTCTCCATACAGGTGCCACGGCCTTCTGTCCTTCTCCATACAGGTGTCACGGCCTTCTATCTCCTTCTCCATACAGGTGTCACGGCCTTCTATGTCCTTCTCCATACAGGTGTCACGGCCTTCTTTGTCCTTCTCCATACAGGTGCCACGGCCTTCTATGTCCTTCTCCATACAGGTGCCAGGGCCTTCTATGTCCTTCTCCATACAGGTGCTACGGCCTTCTGTCCTTCTCCATACAGGTGTCACGGCCTTCTATGTCCTCCATACAGGTGCCACAGCCTTCTGTCCTTCTCCATACAGGTGTCACGGCCTTCTATGTCCTTCTCCATACAGGTGCCACGGCCTTGTGTCCTTCTCCATACAGGTGTCACGGCCTTCTATGTCCTTCTCCATACATGTGTCACAGCCTTCTGTCCTTCACCATACAGGTGTCACGGCCTTCTGTCCTTCTCCATACAGGTGTCACGGCCTTCTGTCCTTCACCATACAGGTGTCACGGCCTTCTATCCTTCACCATACATGTGTCACGGCCTTCTGTCCTTCACCATACAGGTGTCACGGCCTTCTGTCATTCTCCATACAGGTGTCACGGCCTTCTGTCCTTCTCCATACAGGTGTCACGGCCTTCTATCCTTCACCATACATGTGTCACGGCCTTCTGTCCTTCTCCATACAGGTGTCACGGCGTTCTATGTCCTTCTGCATACAGGTGTCACGGCCTTCCATGTCCTTCACCATACAGGTGTCACGGCCTTCTATCCTTCTCCATACATGTGTCACGGCCTTCTGTCCTTCTGCATACAGGTGTCACGGCGTTCTATGTCCGTCTGCATACAGGTGCCATGGCCTTCTATCCCCTTCACCATACAGGTGCCGCGGCCTTCTATGTCCTTCTCCATACAGGTGTCACAACCTTCTGTCCTTCTCTATACAGGTGCCATGGCCTTCTGTCCTTCTGCATACAGGTGTCACGGCGTTCTATGTCCTTCAGCATACATGTGTCACGGCCTTCTGTCCTTCACCATACAGGTGTCACAACCTTCTGTCCTTCTCCATACAGGTGTCACGGCCTTCTATCCTTCTCCATACATGTGCCATGGCCTTCTGTCCTTCTGCATACAGGTGTCACAGCCTTCTGTCCTTTTCCATACAGGTGTCACAGCCTTCTTGCCTTCTCCATACAGGTGTCACGGCCTTTTATGTCCTCCATACAGGTGTCACGGCCTTCTGTCCTTCTCCATACAGGTGCCACAGCCTTCTATGTCCTCCATACAGGTGTCACGGCCTTCTGTCCTTCTCCATACAGGTGTCACGGCCTTCTGTCCTTTTCCATACAGGTGTCACAGCCTTCTGTCCTTCTCCATACAGGTGTCACGGCCTTCTATGTCCTCCATACAGGTGTCACGGCCTTCTGTCCTTCACCATACAGGTGCCATGGCCTTCAATGTCCTTCTCCATACAGGTGTCACGGCCTTCTGTCCTTCTCCATACAGGTGTCACGGCCTTCTATCCTTCTCCATACAGGTGCCACGGCTTTCTATCCTTCTCCATACAGGTGCCACGTCTTTCTATCCTTCTCCATACAGGTGTCACGGCCTTCTGTCCTTCTCCATACAGGTGTCACGGCCTTCTGTCCTTCTATCCTCCCTCTCACATGTGTGTGTGTGTTAATTATGACGATAGCAAAGAAAACTATACTACCAAACACATGCACATTGCGACCACAGAAATCACCCTAGATCCCCACCCGACGGACTCCTGTGCCTCTTCCGCTACCTGACCCCCACCAGTCATCTGTTTTTGCCCGGTACCTGTGTACATCTGCCTTTATCAAACAAACTGAAAATTAATTAACTCTCATATTCCCTGAGACACTAACTTTGAAAAGAATTAAATCCATAAAGAATAAATTGTCATCAGAAAAAAATAATTAGGAGAAATAATTGCCCATGAAGATGTCGGCGAACTCCCTGAGATCACAAGAAAACTCCTTTGTGAAGGAGGAATATGTTTTCTGGCCTGAAGCTCGACAGCGCAAGTCAACCGTGTACATACCTGGTCTTTCTCACAGGTAGATAGAAATATTTTTTTCCATTAAAATGACTCAAAGACAGAAACTCAATACACAGCATTTCCCGGCTCGAGGCATCGATCGCTGTTAACTGATGATCGCGCGTATCATACAAGTCGGAGTTCAGGGCAAAAACACAAAATGAAAAGATTTTGATAATATAGAAAATTGTTGAAGCGCGTGGCTTTTATCTGGAGAGTAGAATACAAGATACGGTCGGTGCTTAAGATGAACTCAGCACTCTGTGGCCAAATCACTGGATCTCGTCCCAGTCGGGCGGTGCCCGTTGCTGGACAATGTCCATGGAATTAATACTGCATGCGAATTTTCTTACACTCTATATTTTCCCACTTGATGGACACGAGGAAATAGCCAGGTGTGAGACAAGCGGACGGGGAAGGTGGAGATGGGTGGCGTTGCCAAAGCCTCCTCGTTCAGCCTTACAAAACACAGCTCCAACTGAGATCATTCCCGATAGACAAGCGATAAACATACATGTGAGACTTTGATGTCAAAACATGTGTTTCAGTTTGTTCGCGAGACTGCATCATGGATGAACGAGTGTGAGGTATAACATACATATCTTATAGCTCCTCCATTCGTTTTGATGTCTAATTACTTCAATGATTCCAGTTGCATCATGGATGAACGAGTGTGAGGTATAACATACATATCTTATAGCTCCTCCATTCGTTTTGATGTCTAATTACTTCAATGGTTCCAGTTGCATCATGGATGAACGAGTGTGAGGTATAACATACATATCTTATAGCTCCCCCATTCGTTTTGATGTCTAATTACTTCAATGATTCCAGTTGCATCATGGATGAACGAGTGTGAGGTATAACATACATATCTTATAGCTCCTCCATTCGTTTTGATGTCTAATTACTTCAATGATTCCAGTTGTATCATGGATGAACGAGTGTGAGGTATAACATACATATCTTATAGCTCCCCCATTCGTTTTGACATCTAATTACTTCAATGATTCCAGTTGCATCATGGATGAACGAGTGTGAGGTATAACATACATATCTTATAGCTCCCCCATTCGTTTTGACATCTAATTACTTCAATGATTCCAGTTACTTCATGCTAATTACTTATAGGGGCTGCGGATGGGCAATTTGTCATGCCAGTAGCTTCGAATCCCAAATCTTTTCAATTATGACCCTTGGTGAGTCAAATAACATCCTTGATCATGGGGTGGTTTCAACAATGTTTTATCATCAAAAACAAAAACTGGCTTGTCAACAGGTAAACTGCCTATCTTAGATATATCCAATACAAAAAAAACTTCCTGGGAAATTAAAGTATTCAGCCGTGTCTAATAGTGTCTAAATGAAATATACATGAAATGGTTATTCCATGGGGATGTTTATACACGGGTATCAAAGTTTACCTTGTATCGTTTCAGCGACTGTAGATAATAACGTTTCGTGTATATTTTCGTTTGCCGGGCAGTTTATCTAACGGGTGAAGATACAACGCTCCACGGGTGTACGGCCAGATAGCATTTGTTTAATGGGCTTCTCTCTTAGCATAGGAATTATTCACATGAGAAAATTCGTCGTGAGGGACCTGAAATACTCGACGACTCCATGTTTAAGTCGAATAATATACCATGAATGGAAGTAAGATTAAATGCCATTCAGTGTCCGTTCGGATTCAGATTGCGATATGGAATTGTTAATGAAATGTTTCATTAAATTCTATCTGTCCTGCTGTTTTTATGCGTCATGTAAAATTACATATACCCTTATGAAATGTACACACACTCTTTATAATCATTAGGATGTGGAAATATCGCATAACAGAAATGTTACAGAGTCATAATTCCCAGATTAATCTAGTCGAGATATTTTTTGTTGCTGTACACCAGAATGCTGCTTAAAATGCGTTGGATGACAATGGCAATTTGTTTTAATTTACATCCCCCGTGTTTATTAATTTTACTAATGTCATTCAGATAGCCAGATGTGTCAATGTTCGGTATGTGAGCAGCAGAGGTTGCTGCGACTGCACAGACCGCATCTACTGCTGTTAATCACGGATGCGGAAGAGGATGTAAATCCAGACCTCGTTGCCCCGGTAACTTCACTTTCCGGTTGAGTATCGGCATCCAAAGAGATGTTCCTGAATATCTACTGCGCATCCATGATGATTCCTTAATAGACCTGAGACTCACAAGCCAGGGCAATCACTTACTTGTTAGAGATCACATATATCGACTGTTGTTTAACCTGTATGTGGCGCATAACGAGGCAATTCCGTCGATGTACTTGCAAGGATCAGTGTAAAATATCATCAATCAACGTAATTCTTTATTAACAAGCATGTCTAACATATTAATGTTTGTTCTGTGACCCTTCATGTATCATCATCATCATCATCATCATTTATTTCTCGAAACCACCCACGGCGGTACAAGAGACATTATGGCACATATATATACAGTAAACATCAAGATGACAGAACATACATGAATATAAATTATAAGTCATGTGTTATACCTCTGAGTCAGATCGAACATGAATACATCTGCATGGATAAGTCAAACATATCAGATATACACACAAATGTCATACGAATAAACCAGGCGTGGAAACAAGTAACGGGTGGAAGATTTTTACGGAATGTAGGGATTGTCTTCTAAGTTTTGATGATATTAATTTAAGGTATCTGGAAAGGCTACGTAGGATGCTTGTCTCTTTTGATTGAAGAAAGATTGCCATTTTAGATAAGTTTGGGAATTGGCAGAATCTTTTGGGAATATATATAGGTCTCTCTTGGGTGAAGGTTTCGCACTTGAAAAGGTAATGGAACTCATCTGCTATAGCAGGTGAGCTACAGAGAGGACAGAGTCTTCAGCTCTTGGTACTCCACTCCAACGGCCTGGTTCCACAGGGAAGTTATGGTTTGATGTTCGCAATTTCATCAGTTGTAATGATAACGTCTTAGGAAGAAGAAGGCATGGTTCAAATCCAAAAGTCTTTTTGTAATAACAATAATATAAACCTTTAGAGCTTGCAGAGATATCGCCTTTCCAATTTTGAAAGAACTGGTCTTTTAGAATTCTTTCAACGTTCGAACTAACCGTGGGGTGGAGTACCCACATGGATTATTCCAAATATGGTTTAAACCAATGTTGTAAAAGATATGCTGTATACACGCTAGCCATGGGTAGTCATTGTTATTAATTTCAAAATTTTACAGAACAAATCGAAGCATTATTTGAGAGAACTTAGTTACACCTATTTGGAAACGTAATTTATGCCAAAAATGTAACATACGCTTGTATATCTTGATATATAAAGGTTCTCTTCCTAGTTCCCCATATACCATAAAATTTGGTGTAGAGTTTCGTAGGCCGGCAGCGAGCTTAAGAAATTTTAGATGAACTTGTTCAATTAAGTGTAGGTTTCCAAACCCCAAACTTCTGAGCCATATGTTAAAATTGGAACAACCAAAGTGTCAAATGCTGATAATAAACAGTCCAGCGGTAAGTTGATATTTCGAGACTTCCTGAGTAGAACATACATTGCTTTTTGTGCGTTTTCGCATAGAGATTTTATTGCATATATAAATCGTCTATTCTATGCAAGTTAATTCCAAGATCAGTATAGGAATCAACTATCTCTAAACAATTTTTACCGTGAAAAAGGCAAGTTTTGATGATATAGCAGGACCGCTTCCAAATATAACAACTTTAGTTTTCGCAATATTAGCGTTTAACTTCATCATAATACAATACTCGTTAAAAGCATTTAAGGACTTCTGTAAGCCGTCAGGTGTAACAAGACGCACATGTTGACGCACACCTGTTTTCGTATGTATGAATGTGGGTTGTTGTTACATTTACACATATATAACTTAATTTATTTTATTAAATTCATTTTATTTTCAAGGACAATTTATTTTTGCGTCAGTGGGTGCATGGTTTTCTTTTTTTTTTAAATTGCTTTTAATGTAAGCTTTAATTTATCTGAGGTTTACTTTAGACAGCGAAAGCCTGGTAATCCGGACGGTACTCCACTGTAATAATATCGTCGGAATAACAGTATTCCAGATTATCAAACCATTTGTAAATAGTAATGTCTATCTAATATAGGATTATATTGCATATTCGGTGATCCTTATTTAAATAGTACAAAGTTATGTGCAATTCTAAAAATACTGGTTTGTCCTCATGCTTGCAGTAACAAAATGAAATTTAAAGTACGCTCCAGATTTATATTTCTTTTTTTTATGCTTTAACGGTCACTGAAAGAGTAGATGAAGGATACTGGTTGGGCGTAACCCTTCCCTCGTCAACTGACCTGTGCTCTACATAATCAACAGTTAATGGCTTTTGATGGTCAGGTACGTGGACAACAAGTGACCAACATCATATGTTGGCTTTGCTAGTTGTAGGATATAATATTGATAAACATACGAAACTTATTATTGAAATATGACCACTATCATTATGTATGAATTAATTTCATAATTTGTCAACTACATGAGAAATTATATTTCATTCATACTTAATCTTGATACGTAGTCTAACGTAACCGTAGTGTGCGTGAGTGCATGCGTTTGTGAGTGCGTGCGTGCATGTGTTTGTTTGTGTGTGTGTGCGCGCGCGTCCTCTCTATGTGCGTGTGTGTACATGTTTCGTCAAAACATGCATCACATTTCGTATCGTTCCCGTAATCTAGATCAGACACATGCGTAGAATAACTGTAATCACAACTACTTCCCTTGAAAGGTAGATATATAGTGATGACTGGCATGGAATGATGAATAACAGGAAAAATTCACAATTTTCACCTTTACAATCAATCTTTACATCTTACGCGAGATTTTTAACAGATACGTTTCACATTTCTCACAGTGTGCTTAATCGAGCGTGATTGGTGGATTAGGAAAGACAGAAACACATTGTGAAAGCAAAGTGAAAAAGGTGGCAGTTACGTCTAGCGCTTAAGGTTGTTTTGTTTTTCTTTTGTTGAAAAAGGGGAAGATAGAGCATTATTATATCTGTGAAATTGAACGTGTATTTAAGTATCGTTTCTTCAGAAAAAATATCTACAAGCGACATTCTTCTGCAAGGTACATTTCATTTTAGTTCTTAAGATGGTAATAATATTCTAAGTCAACCTTGAACATCTGTAATGGTGATATACCGGAATAATGTCTCCCCACGGATGCCTCACGTATCGCGGATTATCCTATAATACGAAAACCCGATCCAGCAACCCTTTTGTCTTAATAGCCGAACTAGCAGCAGTACAGTAGATGAAGCGCACGTCTTAGTCAACTGCCCTACGTATTTTAATCTACGTATGAATCTTGACCCTTTAGCTTTTTCAAATACTACGTCAGTCGTTCTAACTGATGTACAGACATTCGGCTTTCTAAAGTTAACGAATGTACATGTCTCGCCGGTGCCAAAATATCTATCGAATGATATCAAGGAACTGATCTATTACAGAAAGAAAAATACATCTAGCTAGTGTTTTGTATTTGGTGAATTTTGCGTGCATATTTCGAAACAGATAATTTAATGTGAAAACTGTGTAAACTATACTCTTGAATGGTTATGTAATACTGGCCCGGTACATGTGCATATGTTTTCATGTGTACAATATTGTTGGACATGGGTGGGACGTATATTCTCTGTCATCATCAATGAAATCGGCATAAAGAGTAAACCCACAGGTCAAGGTTACCCGAATCATCCATACATATGTTACGATTGTTACGTCTTTAAAATTAGACTTAAATCAAGTCTATACTGTTATTGTTGAATCTCAACTAAATTACACTAAATGTTTCATGCATTCGTCTGATGCTCTTTTCAGTTTACCTTCGTGAACCCAAAATATTATTGTGTCTACTCGGGGTTACTTTTCTGTGTGTCAAATAAATAAATTCTCTTAATATACTAGACTGCCTCCGTGGTGTAGTGGTTAGAGCGTCCGCCCGGAGAGCGGAAGGTCGCGGGTTCGATCCCCGACCGCGTCATACCAAAAGACGTTAAAAGATGGTACTTGTTGGTCCCTGCCTGGCGCTCGGCATTAATGGGTACAACAAAGACTGGTCGGCTCGGAGTTAGTATAATGTGTCTGAGTGGGGTATTCATGCTTCACTGCGGCATGGTATCTCAGTGGGCTTGCACTATAAAACCAGCTTCAGTGTGGGCTAGTTCAAGCAGCCGCACATACACACGCATGCACTTAGTCTTATGAGAGAAATATTCACAAGCACGACGTTTAACCCAATTTCACCTCACCTCACCTCACCTCACCTCACCTTAACATACTAGCCTATCGTTTGCACCACTTACCAAGAGATAGCATTTTTTCTGAAATCTTTTGCCATTTTGGTGAAAAATGGTAGCTGCAGAGATTAAGTTACTGTAATTATAAACAATAATATATAAAATTTAGCCATTACTGCCATAAACGTATATACGCAGGAGGCGCTGCTACGTAATATAGACTCGTTTATCCGGTCCAGATATGCTGACGTGTGGGTGTGTAAGAATGGGTGAGTGTGTATGCCTGAGTGTGTGCGTGTGTATGTATGTGCGTGAGTTTTTTCACACCTGATGTGACGCCTGTCAACATATCGGTTTACTATGTAATCTAAATCTTCAAAGTGTACAGCAGTATCACAACAATCTGAACGTAAAAGAAAACATATTTCCCTTACACCTTTCTCCATGCAACAGGTACGTTTAACTGTCATTGTCAACCTCTGAAGATTTGGTTTACTTAGTGACGTGACGGGTGATGTTGTTGGCAATGTAGGTCACGTGCAGTACCTCCACCGCTGTCGGCGTCACCGAGCATACAATGGAGATATAACACATGGACGCTTCTAGCTTTGAGTAGAAATCCACCCTGCATGAGCTGATATAGCGGTAAATAGGCCCTGTATAGAGTGTGTATTGCCGCCAAACTCAATCCCAGCCCCCCATTGCGGTAGCTAATTACCTCATTGTGCGTTTGCCGGAACGCCGGTCTAAATCACCACTTGTTTCTCATTCCGAATTTTCCTCGGGCTCGCTTTTAATAGAAGTCTTCTGTCGCTAGGTACCCGGATGAGGGTTGAAGTTTCTTAAGCATCCCTCATCGTAAGCCCCACCCATCTCAGCGGATCCGCTACGACCCTTGCCCTCATATGTCCCCCCCCTGCCTCCCTGTACCCTTCACCCAAAAGCAAGGGCACGGACCACACTATGACATTTCGGCAGGATCTAACTTTTTACCACTGTTTTACAAACGAAAATATTTTATATTTTGATTATAGGATTTTACAGGGCTCCAGATTACTTTTCAACATCAGGAGTACGTACTCCTTATCTTTTCAATACAGGAGTACTGAATGGAATTTAATGGAGTACATGTATAAGTAATATTGTGCTTCGTTTCATATATGCACCACAGCATTGCTACTCTTGTGTAAACAGGTCAATGAACAATAAAACAATATTTTTTCAGATAAATACGTCTGTAAATTTTAAGACTGTACACCATTGCTGTGGTGTGTATCCGCTACGTTTTCTAAATTATTTCCTACCGTATCGTGAATATTTTTTATCCGTACATACGCCGATACGGCCCTTATCTGGAGCCGAAACATGGATTAATGTAATATTAGCATAGTGGAAAGCATTCCACTGTTTCCTGTCCACACTTTGCCTGTCATTACAAGGAGGCCTTATGTACAATAAATTATCTTGATCTTGGTCTTGATCTCTGGAATTAAATATTGGTAAAATACATAATAACAAAGTGCTTAATATTTATCAAAATATCACATGTGTAATTCATCAAAGTACTCAGTATTTATTTTGTGCAATTTCATCTGACGGATCCCTTTTAATGTAATTTAATTTATAAATCCATGTACGGTAGGAAAAGTATCAAACAGTGGCTGGTGTACGGTAAGCCTTCCTTGCTGAATGAGAGCTGTCACACACGCACATATCGCATCCAACAACACAAGATATTTAACACAGCAATTCATAACAAAGGGCAACCCTATACCGCCAAATTTCCTCACCCCAACCCAAACAAGCTCTCATATTCCATAGTAAGCCGATATGTTGATAGGTGTCACGCAAGGTGTGGAAACACGTACACACGCGCGCCCAAACGCGCACGCACTCACACACACGCACGCTCTTGCGCGCTAAAGCCAGCAAAAACACACATACCCAAACACAGGTGTTTAAAGGGCCCTGAGGGGTCGGGGTTGAGGGTAGTGGCGGAATGAATGCGAGGGCGTGTATGCTAAGCGAGGGGGTGGGGGAGGGGTGGATAATTTTAGGAACCCTTAGGAAACTTGGCAAACCATTGTAAGGAGCCGGACGAAGGCATATCCACACCATAGCACAGACTCAAGGAATAAGTCGTGACAGAGGGCATGCATAATGACACAAGGCATACGTGCTGACACAAGGCATACATGTGACACAAGGCATACATGTGACACCAGGCATACACGATGACACAAGGCATACACGATGACACAAGGCATAGATTGTGACACAAGGCATAAACGCTGACACAAGGGATACAAGGTGACACAAGGCATAGATGGTGACACAAGGCATAAACGCTGACACAAGGGATACAAGGTGACACCAGGCATACATGATGACACAAGGCATAGATGGTGACACAAGCCATAGATGGTGACACAAAGCATACATGGACACAAGGCATAAAAGCTGACACAAGGGATAGATGGTGACACAAGGCATAAAAGCTAACACAAGGTATTTAATAACTGTGACGCAGAGGGTTACACATGGGAAATCCCAAACCCAATTTGATGGATACCTATATACATATCATTTAGATAAATCACTCGACAGGGGGGACATTAATAAAACACGATGTTTTAGTCATTAATTCAATTAAATTATCTACCGTTTACAAATATGTGACATGGCTTGTCAAACGTGTTTAGATGATACTATGGAAGCCACCAGAAGATGTGTCCTTCACAGCATGGACTGTGATGTCGATACCTCCATAACAACAAGTCATAGTATCCATTTAATTGACCCTTCAAATCTCCTCCCATACTTCTGTCGCTCTCTGGCCATTCCCTCCCCCTGTCCATAGAAGGGGGAAAGGCCAGACTGACCTCTCATATCTGACCTTAAATTACAGCTGAGCTTAGCGCTGGTGTGAGCAGGTGGGCGAGGTCAAAGGTTGGCTACTCCGGGCGACAGTAATTAACAGACTGGACTGTCCAAGAGGAGCACACACAGAAATCATACTGGGCTTAACCAAACGTGCTGGGATAATTGGAAAATTGGTTGGACGCTGTAGCGGAAATTTGCTCATTCTAATGCGATCATACTTGTATTTGTCGGAGGTGCAAGTCAGCTGTCATTCCACGGTGGGTTGTAGAACGTGGCCACACCCCTCTGATCACAGTCATTACGTTGACATGCCTTATGGCAAACGTCCACAGTTTTAACTCTTGGCACCGCGCTATTGAGCCCAAGAATTTTGTATCCAACTGGACATGATGGTTTTGGTCATACGATCAGCGTTTTGATAAGACCTCATCGGTAACAATTTATCTCTTCGTGAATATGCTTTCTTAATAATATTCTTAATAAATTTTAAAGCAGTTTGTACATGTCTGAGAATAAACAAATTTATCATTTCGCGAATACGTTGGTTTTTTTTCATAACATTAAAGTTAAAACCGTTTTGTCCCTATCTGAGGCTACCAATGACGTTCAATATAAAACTAAATATATCAAAAGCACTTTGCAAACCCAAATTGCAAAACATGCCCCGAAAAAAACCATATTGGATCGGGTTGAGAAAAAAATATTGAATGTTTTTCGTGAATCTTTGGGATGGAACTGTTTGTAAACGTGCCCAACAATCTGGCCGTTAAAACTGCGTCTTCTGTTTTCATATTACACAGCGATGAACAACACATGGAAATGAGGTTGTGTGTGGAAAAGAAATATAAATAAAAACACAAAAATATTAGGTCACATATGACTTTTTAATTTGCATATTTAATATTTGATATTAAAGTTCATATATACTTTGTAGGTTTAATCTTGCC
Organism: Haliotis rubra; assembly: GCF_003918875.1. Lineage (NCBI taxonomy): Eukaryota > Metazoa > Mollusca > Gastropoda > Lepetellida > Haliotidae > Haliotis > Haliotis rubra. The sequence goes on along the minus strand of NW_025765514.1, from coordinate 1,212,442 downwards.
ATTCTCCTTCCTTCCTCTCATTCTCTCTCTCTCTGTGCCTCGTCTCTCTCTCTCTCTCTCTCTCTCTCTCTCTCTCTCTCTCACTCTCTCTCTCTCTCTCTCTCTCTCTCTCTCTCTCTCTCTCTCTCTCTCTCTCTCTCTCCTCTCTCTCTCTCTCTCTCTCTCTCTCTCTCTCTCTCTCTCTCTCTCTCTCTCTCTCTCTCTCTCTCTCTCTCTCTCACTCTCATCTCTCTCTCTCTCTCTCTCTCTCTCTCTCTCTCTCTCTCTCTCTCTCTCTCTCTCTCTCTCTCTCTCTCTCTCTCTCTCTCATGTCTCTCACACACTCACTCATCCACTCTCTATCTAAGCCCGCCCACCTACCTACTGTACACTGTTGAAGTGGTTCTCTCTGTCCGTGGCGAGCCATGTTATATCGATCCAAGAGAACAATAAAGAATGCTCGATGGAAAAAGACGCGGGCGTTCACCAAGGGAAGAACATTATAAGACGCTTCCATCAGTATCGGAAACACACAGCAAACACATTGTCAATTCACCAGAATACATTTAATTGTGCCATTATGATTTTTCAAACCTGAGTTAATTGTTTACCGAGTTACATGACTTGATTTGAAACGCGACCCTAACAGCCTATTTTCGACAGCATGTATTTGCGTTATTTCGCTCAAGTTTCCCCGTAATTTCATTGTTAAAAACATATTCCCGTGAAACATGTACTTCCTGGTACTGAAGATTCCATTGTTTTGTATTAATGTGAACAGTGAGACACAAACCTAGAGTATGAAGACTGTGGCTACGTCCACGCATGGGCGACGACAGCTTGTATTTAGTAAAGGTTAAGTGTGGATACATATTTGTTTTGAAGCAGTAATTGTTTATACGAGTCATTCAACCTGAAATTCTTACTTCTTGTGTATATAAAAATGTAGACTTGACAAATTCCAAAGTTCAAATGTCAGCTACGGAGGGGCAGGAATGTGACCACTGGTCAGTGATCCACATATACTTCAGACGTAGATAATAGCATGGAAACACATTTTCATCATTTTCCGAGGAAACGCGATGTGTATGTAAACATCGTAAAGCATATTATATATATTAAGGTCCGAACGTCGAACAAACTACAATACCAAGCAATCACTTTAATGGAGTTTAGGGCCTCTGGTTACATGTTAAAACAAACATACCTTAACCAGTGATATATCCTACTTACAATACTATATAATGAACAGTCCTTAAAGAAAGGTGCCGTTCTCGGAACAATAAGTACATATCGGCCTATAACACACAAACCACTTCAATATTTCCCTAAAGACCTAACCCCAGTATTTCTCAGCCTTTAAACCACAACCACATTACATATAAGCCGGAAAGACGCAAACCTCTAAAATATCAGCCTAAAAGGCACAACCCCTTATATATCAGCCTAAAAAACTTCACACTTTATATATCTGCCTAAAAGACACAACCCCTTATATATCAGCCTCAAAGACACAACCCCTTATATATCAGCCTAAAAGACACAACCCCTTATATATCAGCCTAAAAATCTTTTCACCTTGTATATCAGCCTAAAAGACACAACCCCTTATATATCAGCCTAAAAGACACGACCGCGTTATATACGAGCCTTAAAGGCAATTGTATATCAATTTAAAAATAACAGATCTATCTTTACGACGCAAACAAATATTTTCAATATTAATGACGTGCATATGTTAAATATAAACCCCTTATATCACTTTTAAGGGCATAACCCTCTGAATATTATCATTTCGTATAAGAACCAAGAAATATCATTTTGTTTGCCGGTTAAAAAATCATACGGGACCTCGGGTCTTAAACGTATGATATTTAATCCACTAAATATTGTTCCTCTTTGCCGTCTTTGTAGGCGTTAGAGCAGCAGAAACTAAGGGCTACTTCACCGGTGGCAATTAACTTTATTTCATATCCCACCGGAACTGATAGCAACCCAATCTGGTCTCACTGACGCGAGATCCGCCATAAAAAGTGAGACAATGACAGACTAGTCCTGGAAATGTGCGCGAAACGAATACTGCCGAAATTCAACCAAACGAAAGGCTATTGTCTTTCGATGTCATATGAGTTTGCTGAGCATCAGCTATTTTAATAAATATTTCTTTCGAGTTTTAATATTCCGTAAAAGATCGTTAAAACGTGAGGAGATTTGGACACCTGGATTGTTTGACATTTTAAGATATTAAAAAAGCCTCCTGTCGGAAGGCTGGAAGCTAATTCAAAGCTAATGAGTTTTGTTTTAGTTCATCTTCCGCTGATACATCATCTATAACCGCCACCCTCCTTGAAGCCTGCACACATCACTATTGCCAATTACATCCATCAAACGTGATTTTGTCTGGAAATCGCCTCGTTGATGTAATGCCGAAATGAAACATTATCCACACCATTTGTGGTAGATTGCCCGTCTTAGAGTAATCACCACACAAATCAGTAGGCATGTTTTGCAAAACCTTAGGTCATGTAATAACATTGTATGTGTACGATGCAAATAAATGGTTGTCCTAATGTAATATGAAGGTTTAATAACTATTATTAAGTTTATACTTTTATGTTTCCACATTTAGCGTATTCTTTTAATCATAACACAAGAATCAAAGGCTTGTGAAAATAATGGAACATATGAATAATTAAAGAGAAAAGCGGTGCAATTAGACAGAAAGAAAAATTATAAACATTCACTTTGCCTCATGTTGTTACTTAGTCACAAGGTATATCACCAGGGAATGAAAGAATATTGACTATTTTGAATATTTTAGGATGGTGGGGAATTTCACAATTTTCACAATTTTAAACTAAACTGTCGCAGGTATTTCGCAGGTAAAATTCATGCTTCAGACTGTTGGAAAGACACCAAATTTAAAGAAATCTAGAATCATTGTTTAAATGTATATTTTATAGCTGTAGTTTTGGGGCTGCATTGGATCAAGTACTTAACCAGGCATCGAATTTTGGCAGGCATCACAGTAACAGCAATGTATTCTCTGTAAGTGATGTTTGGGAAAATGAATGGTCAGAGCTCTGTCGTCCTCTGTTGACAAAGACCGACAGACATCTATCGTGTCCATCCTTTGATCCCGTTCAGAGGAGCGCAGTGTATTTTGGGATTGGAAGACAGAGGCTCGAATGTTATCTTAAATCAGGAGGACCTACAACAGTCAGTAATATGTTAGTCAAATACATGATATGAATGGTTATGATGGACGCTTCATCACTTGTCACAATCCAGTAGTCATATCTCATGAGAGAGTTGAAATGAACTATAACCATCCGTCACCATTCGCAACTTTCCGGAACATTCGGCTTGTCACGGAATAACACGAGCTGGGGAAAAAAAGGCATAACAGATTAAGCACTCGTGCAAAGATAAAGGCTGAAGGCCATGAAAAACTCACTAAAGAAGAATATATAGAAGAATGTGACATTATCTGTTGTTGCCAAGGTTGCAATATATGGCTAGATTTGAACATCCTCCCAAAAATTGAAGAATAGTCTGGCAAGTGTAAACAAAGATGATGACGTCATTTCCGTTGTTGAGACGTTGTATACCACCAAAAGGAATCATTCTAGATCAGTGGAATCAGAGACCATATAATAGAGGGCTATTATATGGTCTCTGGTGGAATCTAGAAACACCATCGGTGGTGGAATTGTGTGGAGGACATGATAGCGCCGACAAATTATTCAGCAACCATGCACTCCGTCTGTCATAATTAGGGTTAGAACTGTACACTCACTTCTCGTATATATAACCACAACCACCCAAGATAAAGAATCAACTGACTGACTGACTGAGTTTGGTTTTACGCCGCTTTTAGCAATATTCCAGCAACATCACGGCGGGGGACACCAGAAATGGGCTTCACACATTGTACCCATATGGGGATTCGAACCCGGGTCTTCGGCGAGACGAGCGAACGCTTTAACCATTAGGCTACCCACCGCCCCAGATAAAGAATCAAACGCATTAATGTTTTCAAGAGATTTATTGTATGATATCTGCAAGGCTTTAACAGCTACCTGTGGCAAATGTATGTGTTTGGAAGATTACAAAGTTACACAGAGATCATCAAACGATAACGGAGACGTTTGGCATGTGCCAGTGACGTCACTTTGTACGCCGCCGTGAAGTATGGTGCCGCGTGTGCCCATGGTACTACCCATGGAACAAAAAAAAAACGAGGGTGGCATTCTCTGGAATGACAGCCCATGCTACGACGTACTGGTGGTAGATCCGGCTCAGCTGGGTTACGCTCTGGTGACTTTGACCTCATTACGATGAGTTGCCCTGATACGAACAGGATCCATTCTTCGCCAGTAAGAGATGTTTTCCTCTGAACCACTTCCTCCGCCGAATCTGTCTACTTCCTGTACTCAACATCCGGTTCATTCTGTCGCCCATACTCTCGAATCCGCCCATCAAGGAAACGAGATTTTCGTCACTGAACCAAACTCTACGTCAGCGTTGGGTACACTACTGCAGTGTATGGTGCAGTGACATGGTCAACCTACTCGGTAGTCTCATCTTGGAAAGTCCATTCAGGAAAATATGTTTGTTTGTAGTCAGTTTCACTTGCTATTGTTTACTTTCATTGAGAAAATATCATAAAACATAAAAGATGAATTTTGGTATTTATACTCTCTTTACAATGGTGGTACTGCTCCACAGACACAGAACACATCGGGGTTGATGTGTGCAGATAGTTTGTCATGGGCTTCTCTTTTGTAGAGGGATGCAATTTGTAAATAGCGCTGCCAGGCTTCCATTAACCCTGACAACTCAGCATTAACGCATTTGTTTACAAGAGAAAGATCCAGTCACATGACAATATGCCTGTGGCATTGGCGTAATGCAGCGACATTACTGCACCAGAGTGAGGCTGCAGAGTGTCCTGTATCGAAGGTGAATGTCCAGTGCTGCTATGGTGATGCGTGGTTGCTATGATCTATGACGACCTCCATAATGTTGAGATGGTGCCAAAAAGGCGGGAAATTATGCTTAGGGCAATGTAGAAATTGACATTGATGCTTGTGACTCGCCATTTTTGGGGTTCGCCTGCAGCAATCTGTCTCACGTTCAGTGCTTACATTAAGATTTCCAAAGTTTCGGAATGGTTCGTAAACAAGACAGGAAGCGTGGTAGTCACATTTCACAATGTGAGGTAAAATCAAGGTTTCGAAGAGCGCCATACATCTAAATATTTGATTGATCAGGGAATTGCAATAAACAAGACCAAGCTTTCGAATGGCAGACATGTAGAGGACATTTAAATTTGCCAAATATGAAGTCCGACACAATTCCGTGTTTCGTTCATACCATACTGACGTGACCTTAGCATAAGTTTCAGACGGGTGAAACCAGCGGAACAGGATACGCTCACCTTATCGCGAATACCTGGCACCGTTCCTATTTGAGAGTGACTTCTAAAAACATGTTTAGGATAAAGTCGCTGTATCATTGATTCTGTTTTTGACAGCTGTATGTTAGCCGCCGTGAAGTGTGGTACCGTGTGTGCCTACGGCAGGCCTGGGTGCCTACATGTACCTACTGTCCAAGGAACCAAGAAGCCCGTATTTTATGATTATGAAATCGTTTCTGTCGCCATTTCATTTCTACGACTTGCTCGTAACAAATGTTCGTCCCAGAAAAACGAATCGTGCAGATATCAAAGGTCATCGATATGAACTTAAAGACAACGTGTTTTCAAACGTCAAGACTCGATTATTTACAGACCGCCGTTATATCTTGGGAATTTTGCAGAGAATGGTGTTAAACAACAAACGATCAAAATCTAATAATTACGAGTAGAACAAAATATGATATTTTTAAAGGAAACGCAAAATATTTTAGTCGGTATATGGTAATGGTGTTCCGATTAATTTAAATAATCGAAGATTGGTCGCAGTGACCAAACGACCAAGCAATCCATCACATTTTCTCATAATCGAACATGAACGATTTTGGAACTACTGTTTGAGTCTTTGAAATACTTGACAGAGGAACATATCTTCGAAGTTGTCAGGGCCTGGAAACATGTTTATTTCTTAGAAAACTCACTTCACTAACTGAAAAGTCATGACTGAATATTTCTCTAAGACTCCAGGAAGTTTATGTTCATGATATATTAGTCATCACTTTAAAGTAGCAAGTTGCATCATGTTATACTTTTCTGCAATAACAACCTGGATAGGAAAATCTGAAAAATGACTCTAACCAATTTTTTTCGATGATTGTTCGTTGGTAATGAAGCAATCATCAATTGTGAGACTTCAACCGATTCCCAACACTAGTATATGGTCTATCATCGAATGTTTAGGACGAGAATCGTTAATAGCATATGTGATGGTTCTCTATAATATAAATGTCTATCAGTGCTTATCAATTGCGCTTCCCTTACCACTGATCTGTTTCTCTGTGTAGATGAATAGGAATTTCAGTTTGTACTGACAAAACAAAGCAAGAAGTTTAACGTAAACTTCAGGTATATCTAACTGAATGGACGCCAACACTAGTTAATTAGTGCTGATAGAAGCCAACATTTAACAGTTTATTAGTGTTGATAGGTGATGAACAGTGGACATCTAGAAGCCAATATGTGGAGAATGGACAAAGGGCAATTGGCTTCTAAATGTCCACTGTTAAATGTGGGCTTCTATCAGCACCAATTAACTAGTGTTGGCGTCCATTCAGTGCTAATTAACTGTTAAGTGCTGGCTTCTATTTGTTCCATTGTTTTGCCTGCATCTTTGTTGTCTTATTACTTTTGTTGTTCTTGCATGTACATATATATGCTATCTGTCTCATACCATTCATTCACCGGATGAAGGAGTAAGGATATACTCCAAAACTTTGTGTTCCTCATAATAAAGATTCAGAAGCGATAGCTAACATAAAACACTCATCGCCTCAACCTGCTTACCTTAATACTACCACTTCATTCTTAACACTGCAAGATCACCCTTTTTGGAGATAATAACTCTGAAAAGTATCCCATACTGTACAAATGTAGTCTAGTCTCGGCAGTGTGTACCTACACCTGTGACAGGGTACTCGCCACTGTGGAATCCCCGGGTGCATGGGAGACGGTATTCTGGTCTCTGGCAAAGCTTATAATTACAATAACTCTCATGAAAACATGAATGTAAATATGCCGACACACAGGTAAATATACCAGTTATCAATATCTCCGAATCTCTTCGTTAATGATGTCACTACAATTACTAATTAGTAGATAGTGAAAACTGTTTGTGTGGTTGTCTCCGTGTGTGAACACCCAATTACTGTCTGACAAGGTATTGGGAATCTATTTTAACCCGGAACCCCCAAGTGAGACAGCGTGAGATCTGCATTGTGGCAACATTTTACATCAACTACATATGCCTCGGCTGTTTAATTTCATTTTTCAACCTGAATGGTTCCTTGGTGGACGTAATCGAATTATCTCAACAATACCACAAATGTAATGCACCATTCGGGCTTCCTCCCACCTAACTAGCGTGGATGCATATAAATACATGTATTCTGGGCAGACCGTACTCGGACCACGTTATTCTCTTGAAATCAGTCACTGAGAACGAGTAATGAGCCATATTTGCTGCTAATTGTCAGCGGCTCAGCTGCGATTTTGCCCGCCTTGCCTAACCCCCTGCTGTTGGTCTTCTACAAAACAAAACACCCTCCCAATATGTAACGCCTTCCTCCTGCCCAACGGATATCTTGGAACAAAAGCTGTGGTAAATTATCAGCTATCCAGTGATGAAAGAACAAAATGAGGGGGAACGGTTCTCGGGTGTTTAACACACAGCGTAATTACAACCAAAAGACCACAGTCTTATGGGGGCGCTTTCAGTGGAGGCGCACGCACGAAACACATAAACAATGGTCACGATTTGAGAATTTGAATTATGATTTAAACAATAATATCGAAAAATTGGATAATTAGAATGTGAACATGTTGAATTTGTAAAAATGAGTGATCGTTTGTTAGATCAAGACATGGGAATTGTTTTCCTCTTATGTCATTTGATATAAAATCATTTTTTAACTTACCGCCTCTTTTCACATTATGAAACAATATGGATTTCTTACTTACTTATCAAGGTTGGGTTTGGATTTTGGACATGGCAATGAGCGCTTCGATTGTATGCTGCGCAAATGGTATGTCTTCTGTAGTTGTCCAATACATGTCAGTGTGACCTGAGGTGTACTGTGGACATGTCAAGTGTGACCCTGATGTGTACTGTGGACATGTCAATGTGACCCGATGTGTACTGTGGACATGTCAATGTGACCCGATGTGTACTGTGGACATGTCAGTGTGACCTGATGTGTACTGTGGACATGTCAATGTGACCCGATGTGTACTGTGGACATGTCAGTGTGACCTGATGTGTACTGTGGACATGTCAGTGTGACCTGATGTGTACTGTGGACATGTCAGTGTGACCTGATGTGTACTGTGGACATGTCAGTGTGACCTGATGTGTACTGTGGACATGTCAGTGTGACCTGATGTGTACTGTGGACATGTCAGTGTGACCTGATGTGTACTGTGGACATGTCAGTGTGTCCTGATGTGTACTGTGGACATGTCAGTTTGTCCTGATGTGTACTGTGGACATGTCAGTGTGACCTGATGTGTACTGTGGACATGATAGTTTGTCCTGATGTGTACTGTGGACATGTCAGTGTGACCTGTTGTGTACTGTGGACATGTCAGTGTGACCTGATGTGTACTGTGGACATGTCAGTGTTACCTGATGTGTACTGTGGACATGTCAGTGTGACCTGATGTGTACTGTGGACATGTCAGTGTGTCCTGATGTGTACTGTGGACATTTCAGTGTGACCTGATGTGTACTGTGGACATTTCAGTGTGTCCTGAGGTGTACTGTGGACATGTCAGTGTGTCCCGATGTGTACTGTGGACATGTCAGTGTGACCTGATGTGTACTGTGGACATATCAGTGTGACCTGATGTGTACTGTGGACATTTCAGTGTGTCCTGATGTGTACTGTGGACATTTCAGTGTGTCCTGATGTGTACTGTGGACATGATAGTTTGTCCTGATGTGTACTGTGGACATGTCAGTGGGACCTGATGTGTACTGTGGACATTTCAGTGTGTCCTGGTGTGTTCTGTGGACATGTCAGTGTGTCCCGATGTGCACTGTGGACATGTCAGTGTGACCTGATGTGTACTGTGGACATGTCAGTGTTACATGATGTGTACTGTGGACATTTCAGTGTGTCCTGATGTGTACTGTGGACATTTCAGTGTGACCTGATGTGTACTGTGGACATGATAGTTTGTCCTGATGTGTACTGTTGACATGTCAGTGTGATCTGATGTGTACTGTGGACATTTCAGTGTGTCCTGATGTGTACTGTGGACATGTCAGTGTGACCTGATGTGTTCTGTGGACATTTCAGTGTGTCCTGGTGTGTACTGTGGACATGTCTGTGTGTCCTGATGTGTACTTTGGACATGACGGTTTGTCCTGATGTGTACTGTGGACATGTCAGTGTGTCCTTATGTGTACTGTGGACATTTCAGTTTGGACATGACGGTTTGTCCTGATGTGTACTGTGGACATGTCAGTGTGTCCTTATGTGTACTGTGGACATTTCAGTGTGTCCTGGTGTGTACTATGGACATGACGGTTTGTCCTGATGTGTACTGTGGACATGTCTGTGTGTCCTGATGTGTACTGTGGACATGTCAGTGTTACCTGATGTGTACTGTGGACATGTCAGTGTGACCGAATGTGTACTGTGAAGATGTCTGTGTGACCTGATGTGTACTGTGGACATATCAGTGTGTCCTGATGTGTACTGTGGACATGACAGTGTGACCTGATGTGTACTGTGGACATGACAGTGTGACCTGATGTGTACTGTGGACATGACAGTGTGCCCTGGTGTCTACTATGGACATGACAGTGTGACCTGATGTGTACTGTGGACATGTCAGTGTGATCTGATGTGTACTGTGGACATGTCAGTGTGTCCTAATGTGTACTGTGGACATGTCAGTGTTTACCTGATGTGTACTGGTGGACATGTCAGTCTGTGACATCTGATGAAATGAAAACGATATAATGTACTGTGGACATGTCAGTGTGTCCTGCTACCCGTGTACTGTGGACATGTCAGTGTGACCTGATGTCACTGTCACTGTATATCCCGAAGAGCCGCACTTAAACATTTAATGTCTATATTGCGCCAGCCTCCCACTACCATTTTAAGGCTGTAACGTGGTACTTGCAACCATTAGAAAGCCAAGGACGTCGTTTTTTCACGACTCCATGTATCATCGTCGTGGTCTTGCCGATGAGATGAAAAGGTGAAGTGTCCGCGAGCAATATATCAATTACTTTTTTTCCTTTTTTAAGATACTTGAGTGCGAGAGCATTTTGGAACAAACCTCAGCCCATGATTGGTAGCTATTCCAACAAGCGTTAATAATCTTGGCTTCAAATATGTTCAAAGTATGTTATGTTAAATAGATTGAGATAATGTTCGCATGATCGTTGATACATGGGTTGACAGAAAATATCCGACTCTAACCATGACGGAACTTCTTACTCATTATTTTGTCAGCACTTTGCCGTCAAAGATTCACAAGCTCAACTATCTATGTTGGAAACCATTGATACCACTACTGTTGAAGGCTTCCTCTTGGTGGCATGGTCGGTCTCTGCAGCAGAAACAACATCGGCTGCATTTGCAACATGCCTGCAAGACAGTTCATTCTTTATGTTCTGGAAGAGGAGGATATCTAACGGGTGCCCAGGCTGATGAACACGGAGGATGGTCAACGAACTCAAAGCCACATTGATGCATTGCAGTTATGGTGACATTTGATTTGTGCACGAGTTTGCCTTGATTTTGTCACGCAGTTCCACGAGTAGAAAAGCATAGTTTTGGCCATAGGTAGTCCACGTGTAGGATTACTTTAAATCACAGAAATCCTAAGCCCTCTCCTTGCGAGCTTTTTGAGCATTTGACTTGGTCGCTCGGAGGAGACGTTCCACGTTTCCATTGCTTTGACTGTTGCTTTGTATGTGGTGGATAGCGGTCAGCGCACCTGTAATCCATGGCTCCAAATAGCTCATCGAAGTACGCTTGACCTAACTGCACACGAGAACCTGGAGATTTCTGCGTTAGAAGCTCTGAAGCACACACTGGTGAAATTTCAGTAATGAAACATTATATTCCTCTGAATGTTCTCAACTCCCTTATATGAGGTGAGGTGAGGTGAGGTTAGGTGAGGTGAAATTGAGTTTAACGTCGTGCTTGAGAATATTTCGCTCATATGACGACGTGCATGCGTGTGTATGTGTATGTGCGGCTCCTTGTACTAGCCCAGGCTGAAGCTGGTTTTATAGTGCTAGCTCACTGAGATACCATGCCGCAGTGAAGCATGAATACCCCACTCAGACACAGTATACTGACTCCGAGCCGACCAGTCCTTGTTGTACCCATTAATGCCGGGCGCCAGGCAGGGACCAACAAGTACCATATTTTAACGTCTTTTGGTATGACGCGGTCGGGGATCGAACCCGCGACCTTCCGCACTCCAGGCGGACGCTCTAACCACTACACCACGGAGGTGGTCAACTCCCGCATGAGAGGTGCCTATTGTATATGACGTGTAGTGAGGCGTCGATCATCCATAATCGTATCATATTTGTGGCGATCGAAGGTCTTCCTGATCCAGTCTCCTTCTTTCTCTCCCTTGAACTCCAACCGTTTAATACTGGCAAAGGAATGGGCCTCATCCTCGGACGTTGACATCGAATTTACATGGCTGCTGGAGTATCATTGGACTTAGTCGTGATGTTTTCCTTCAGAAATAAGTTTCCTTGTCCGATATTTTGTTCACACGCAGCGTGCAAGCACGCAAAGCACATGCAGCTCGGCGGGGTAGTCTCGTGGTTAAAGCGTTCACATGTCACGCTGAAGACCCGGGTTCGATTCCCCACATGGGTACAATATGCAAAGCCCATTTCTGGTGTCCCCGGCCACGATATTGCTAAAAGCGGCGTAAAACCGGCATAAAACTGCACCTTAAAGGCCAGTATGATCATCTACTCTTCAGTTGTAGAAAATAGCATGGCATATAGGAAACTTAACTATGCTGGGAGTGTGGACTGCCTTTCCGACCTTTGAATATGCAGTTTGTGGTATAGACGATCATAGACTACAGCTGCCCACACGCTGTAATATACTAGTAGTTTGCCAATCTTGAACATGTACATGTATCACCTTAGGCATTAACTTGAAGAACAAACCTTTCACCTTTTGAGTTTCCAGCATGCTGCAGAGTGAAGTCGGACATTCATGTGTTTCCCTAACTTGTGTCGCTTTTTCTTGGTCCGATTCGGACCCGTGAAGATCCGGGTTAAAATTGTCTTCAGTAGTTTGCCAATCTTGAACATGTGTCACCTTTGGCATTAACTTGAAGAACAAACCTTTTACCTTTTGAGTTTCCAGCCTGCCGCAGAGTGAAGTGTTTCACATTCGTGTGTTTCCCTAACTTGTGTCGCTTCCTCTTGGTCCGATTCGGACCCGTGAAGATCCGGGTTAAAATTGGTCTTCAGCAACCCATACTTGTAGTAACAGGCGACTAACGGGATCGGGTGGTCAGGCTCGTTGACTTACTTGACACATATCGTCGTTCCCAAGCGTACATCGATGCTGATGCTGTTAATCACTAGATTATTTACAGACCGCCGCCATATAGCTGGAATATTGCTGAGTGCGGCGTAAAACTACCCTCACCACCACTAGACTACTTGTTTCGATAAAATATGGTACTTGTTGGTCCCTGCCTGGCGCTCGGCATTAATGGGTACAACAAGGACTGGTCGGCTCGGAGTCAGTATAATGTGTCTGAGTGGGGTATTCATGCTTCACTGCGGCATGGTATCTCAGTGAGCTGGTACTATAAAACCAGCTTCAGTCTGGGATAGTACAAGCAGCCGCACATACACACACACACGCATGCACGTCGTCATATGAGCGGAATATTCTCAAGCACGACGTTAAACCCAATTTCACCTCACCTCACTTGTTTCGATTTCGTTTATAGAGAGAATGTGACTTGGCTTGGGCGACCTGTGTGTTTCTGTGTGTACAGGTTCATAATATTTGTATTACGATTGAATTTAAAATAAAACTAGACGTGTATAACAACACCCGTTGTGAAGATTCTGAAATAGCAAAGAAGTCTTAGCCAGGTCGATGTGGGAAGGGAGGTAACTCTTTGATTTTGTATTCAAAGATTTTGTCTCTTTCACCATAGTATGCACGGATCGTCTATAATTTCAAACTTAACTACCTACCCTGAAGGGCCTAGTTTAATTCTTTGTTTAATTATTAAAAAAGCAATAAGAAACAGTGTTAACAAACATTAAACGCATTCTCCAACATGTGTTTTCTGGTGATGTATTGCTTATGTTTGAATATATTACTGATGAATAAAGGAATGCTTGGAAACACAACCCACCGACAGGTCACGTGACTGACCATGGAATCGCCATCATCCAGGAGGTTATTATGTACAACAAGAGACAAAGACGACTTAATGCGAATATATGGGTAGGATTGGTCTTCAGAACGCCGTGCTTGGGTGGTCAGTATTACTAGCCTGGTTGATACATGTCCTTGTATTCCGACTGATGCTCATTATGTCAACCTCTGGATTGTCTGGTCCTGAGTCGATCGCTCACAGTTCATAGCTGAATTACTGCGGACCGCTAAACAACAAAAAACAACAGTAACAACAAAAACGGGTGAACTGTTGCATAATGCTGCGTTGTCATTTTGGATTGTGTTATGAGCACACATACCTTGTGTCATTACTAGTTTTAAGTGACTCGTTCACATCACTTTCACCGCTATTGCACGAACGGAAGCTGGATAATCGAGGCTGGTTACTCTCTGGCGTTGTCGTCACATAACGATCAGCAGGTGAGGTGAAATTGGGTTTAACGTCGAGCTGGAGAATATTTCGCTCATATGACGACGTGCATGCGTGTGTATGTGTATGTGCGGCTGCCTGTACTAGCCCAGACTGAAGCTGGTTTTATAGTGCTAGCCCACTGAGATACCACGCCGCAGTGAAGCATGAATACCCCACTCAGACACATTATACTGACTCCGAGCCGACCAGTCCTTGTTGTACCCATTAATGCCGAGCGCCAGGCAGGGACCAACAAGTACCATATTTTAACGTCTTTTGGTATGACGCGATCGGGGATCGAACCTCGACCTTCCGCTCTCCGTGCGGACGCTCTAACCACTACACCACGGAGGCGGTCCTATAGACTTAAACACACTGTAACATTAAAAACTGGTTGAAATACTTCGAAATGAAATTTCGAATCATCAATCCAGGAGCCAGTTCATATAAACATAGCCTCATGTACAGGTTAACGGATGACATATTGTATACCAGTTACACAATGTGATTAATCAGTTACAATATCCGGTGCTCAGGACTTCGTATTCGTCTAGTAGTCATTTGTCTACGTTAACCTTTTCATGTATATAAGTTCTGTTTAAATTGAACCATGAACAATGGATGCAGTGAGTAAGCTTATCCTATCCTGTAATGTAAGAATAATTAATGAAGAAATGTTAACGCAGCATGTTACAGTACAACCAGAAATTATTGAGAATTTAAAGATTGTAAAAAAAATTTTTTTTCACTCATTACTCACGTATTAAATGTGAATATTAGCAGAACATAACTCCAGATTCAAAGACAGGTGAACACTTAGTATTTTGTCAAGTCACCATGGGCAGCAATGCAGGCTTCAATGCGGCGGGGAATACTACTGATCAAAGAAGTTAGAAAGTCGTGATCCATGCTGTCCCAATATCGGACCACCTCTTCTCTCATTTCAGCAATATTTGTCAGATTTTTCTTATTGACACTTTCCTTCATAAGTCCCCAAACATTTTCTATTGGATTTAGGTCAGGGCTATATAGTCAATCTAATAATGTCATATTCTGGGTCCGAAACCAGGACTGTGAATGCTTTGAACGATGTTTTGGGTCGTTGTCCTCCTGGAAAATCCAAACATTTCCATAGAACACGTGAGCAGATGAAAGTAAATGTCCCTCGAGAATATCTGTGTACCGCTCATTGTTCATATTCCCTTCAAATACACACAGGGGCGTTGCCCTAACACAGATATGCCACCCGACACGTTAAATTTTTCGGACTGTACTTTGGGCGCTGATACAAAGGTTTTTCAGTTTGTTTGGTCCAGAATGTCAGTGTATTAGGAAACAGCCACACAGAACTTTCATCTGAGAAAATCTCATTGTCCCAGTTCAAATTTCTATGCTGTAAGCACTAGTTCAACCTTCGCTCCTTTTGTTCAGGTTTCATGATCGGTGATGGAATTCCTCGACCTTTCTGCCAACCCATTGCATGCAGCTCAGTTCTAATTGTCTTCTTACAGACAGCCACAGTTCCTCTATCAATCTTATCCAGCCTTAAGTTTTCTAAACTCCTTCGTTTGTTTTTAGAAACAAGAAGACCAAGCCGCCTCCTGTCACCGACAGTCAATTTTCTGGGCCTACCTGCGCCTCCCTGGTGCTCAATGCCATATCCATTTTGCAATATTTTTCAAAACACGATAAACAGTGGACAAAGGGATGCCTGTTCTACTTGAAATCACTTTAGCTGATCTGATGTCCTTGTTATAATACTCTAAAATCAACTTCCTCTTCTCTAAATCATCCATACTGGGGATCACTGAAAATGTCGTCTGCCAGCAAGTAAACTCTTCATAAACTAATGAAAAAGGATTGACGGAGTTGTCTCTCTTGAATGAAACCAAGCACTTGATAGCTGCTCAAGGTTGCTTATGCTAGAAATCCTAATTAAACATATTCCTAAAATTCTCAATAATTTCTGGTCATACTATAAGTGTCGGTTTCATGTCTTTGCTGTTGGTTTCACACTGCATTCTATTACGAACAGATTCCTGGTTACCATTGTTTGGTCTTTGGGAACCGACACCTTACATGCAGCGTTTAACATTTCAATGTTACTAACTTCGCAAACCAATACAACAGTAATGGGGATATACAATAGTGCCACAACGTTCAATGGCAGTGAAAAATGGTCAATGCCGGTTCTGGCTTTATAAGTTAACTCCTGTGATATAAGACTGAGTCCTCCTACTGCCCCTAAATCCTCTTCCAATGATCCAGGATGAACACACTTGTCCTCAGTGTCAGGAATAGGCGAAGTCTCACACACATAGTCCTGAAGATAGGTTGGTGGCCCACTCGCCCTTCTCCCGCTTTCGCTGCTCCTAATTCCAATATTTCATATCACGACACCTGAAATGTGCGTGTGTGTGTGTGCATTGTACGACATTAAAATGGGCTCACGCATTGTAAAGCAAATAAAAGTAAGTAAACCATGCAATTTTCCATTAAACGGTATCCTAAAATATGGGGCAAATTTTCATAATATTGTTGAAATTTAAAATCCTTCTTGGAGGAATGTCTTGAAGGCATGGAAATTATATTGTACTGAAAACACCATTGAAGATGAAAACATAAATAAAATCTTATCGCAACCCATAAGGCTCAATCATAACTTTAAAAACTCTAACCATTTTAACAGACACTGGGCTAACAAATGAATTTAAATGTTAAGGACTTGTATGATGAATAAAGTTTGGTCTCTTTTGAAGATTTGCGAAATACATTTGGGATAAGAGCTACATATTTAGATCTTGAAGATATTGTATATATTTTACCTGAATCATGGAAAATGACCTTAAAAGACTACAGATATATGTATACAAATGACCTTAATATCAACTCTTTACAAATCCATTTCATGACTAACTACTTCAGATAAAGGTTCAAGAAAATTGCTATCTGACAGTGTTATACCACATATCTGCTATAATTGGGGAATGGATTCAAAGATATCGATTTTGAATAGCCCTTGATCTTTAATCTATAGAGATAAAAATATAAAAGATGTTAAACTTTTAGATTTTCAATTTATATTTTTGCATGGAATTGTTTATACCAAAAGCGAACTTTTGAAAATGAAACTGGTTGACAATTTAATATGTACTTTCTGTAATAAAGCTGATGAAAGCATGTGTCCAACTTATCCAATTCCCATCTTACAAAACTTTATAAAGATTTTAAAAGACATATTCATGGTTGAAAAATATATATCCAAAAGAAACAATGTTTTTGATAAATTCTCCAAAAAAATGGTTTCCTCTATTCTAAAAATATTGTAAAATGGTAAAAAAAAATAACAATAAACAGTCAAAGTTGCTTATGTCCTTTTTTATCTACACCAGGCCCCATGCCAAATTTACCCCTTCATTCCTTAATCCCCTAATTTATAAAAGTTGGCACAGTGAGGGCACGGCTACACAACTGGATTTGCCGGAAACATTAAAACGTTGTCAAAACGTTACCGGACTGAAAAGAGTTGCCGAAACACTATACTGAGTTTGGTTTTACGCCGCTTTTAGCAATATTCCAGCAACATTACGGCGGGGGACACCAGAAATGGGCTTCACACGTTGTACCAATGTGGGGATTCGAACCCGGGTCTTCGACGTGACGAGCCAACGCTTTAACCACTTGGCTACCCCACCGCCCCCGAAACACTACAAACACTTAAGGTTCGAGGCTCAGCTATGATACCTGTACATTGAGTGTGAGCGAGTTTAGTTTTACACCGCAATATTTACTCAGCAATATTCCAGCTATATGGCGGCGGTCTGTAAATAATCGAGTCTGGACCAGACCATCCAGTGATCAACAGCATGAACATCGATCTACGCATTGGGATACCTGTACAAAAACATCACCCTCGAATGTATCCTTCTTGTCTATTTCATGTTAAGCCGCCATCAAACATCACTATAAAATCATTGGTCACGCAGTTTATATGAAACTATAAGCACTCAAAAGTCCAAATTTAATCTTTTCTAAATAATTCATCCGTTAAAGGCAATAATTTTAAGAATGTCAATTTCTTTATTGTGATGGCCACGATGTTTCGAAGTATATTCTTACTCCTTCACCAGGTGAATGAAAGCATTAGGAAACAGACAACTCTATATGTACATGTTAAAACAACAACATTATGAGATAGCAAGGGAAACCAGTAGTTACTTGGCACAACATGACAGATAAACAAGGGAAGCCGGGGATTGTTAATCCAGGCATGCTGAGATAACAATGTGGCAATTAATAACAGGTAAGAAAAACACATGGAATTAATTCTAAGATAAGATAAGATGAAACTCTATTATCCCGGATGAAATTCTTTTTGTATCAAAAACGGCCTCAAAATGAATATATACAAATTTCACAAAAATATACACAATAATTACATGCACAAAATGAATGCTGATAATAATTAACCACATATGTAAAGAGGCTAAGTTAGTAGATACCGCATGTGTGATGATTATTCCAACATTTGTTGCATTAACAACACGGATACTGGATGGTATGAGGGACTGTCGAGCTCTGTTTGTTTAAGGGAAGGTGATCGAAAGCGGCGTCCAGATGGAAGTAGTTGAAAATGGTGAGATAAGAAATGGGTACTATCAAATCTAATTTTAGTTGCTTTTTGACAAATTGGCGCTCATAAATAAAGGGAATATACTCGAAAGACACTCCAGTAAGTTTGCTGGCAGTATTAATAATTTTGAAAATATTGTTTTTGTTGCGAGCAGACAGGCCCCCATACCAACATAAAAATGCCATTCTAAATGCATTCTAAATACAAATTCTAAATGCCATTCAAAGACGCAATTCATACGTTGCTACCAAATATACTTGTAATATTTTCCCCATTTTTACGGAAGTGGTAGTGGTGCTATTTGTGTAGACATGGCCTACACAAACATTATCTAGAATAAATATTTCAAGCTTTCCTCAACATTTCATCATAATCCTTTAGAGTATTTACCTTACCAGTGTTCGAAAGAATTCATTTAAAGCATCGATCAATAAAAGACAATGCCCCCAGACACATCTTGTACATTGTAGACTTTTTAAACAGAATTCATTTCTTTTATTGCATATATTTTTTTTTATTTCAAAACCGTCCTCGGAGACAATAATGCCTGATCAGAGCTTAAACAATAAAAATACGTTTCCGATTGCATAGATTGCTACTGCACGGCCTTAAGCAGCAAGACTTTTATTCAGTATTCGGTTGTTAATAGGTTAAATGAACAAATAAAAAGTGATGTTAATCTTCATCCTCAGACGGACACGACCGTTACCATGGTATCGGACATTTCTTAATTTTACACGGACTGAACTGAAATGTAATTTAACTATCTACTACACTTTATGGTAGAGATTTCTCTAATATACCCGCAACTAATTCATCAGTTCGAGCCAGTTATGGATGAAAATAACCGTACAGGAAATACAAGAGCAATGGACGTTTGCTTCCTTGTTTGACGATGCACGCAATGTTCCACCTATATTTTCTTTTGCAAATAATCGACTCTGGTCAGGCATCCCGACGATTGACATCATGAGCATCGATCCTCCTCATTTGGATAAGAGTGAGTGAGTGAGTGAGTGAGTTTAGTTGTACGCCGCACTCAGCAATACTCCAGCTATATAGCGGCGGTCTGTAAATAATCGAGTCTGGACCAGACAATCCAGTGATCAACAGCATGAGCATCGATCTACGCAATTTGGAACCGATGACGTCACAACCAAGTCAGCGAGCCTGACCACCCGATCCCGTTAGTCGCCTCTTACGACAAGCATGGGTTACCAATATTCTAACCCGGACCTTCACGGATAGAGTGAGTGAGTGAGTGAAGTTTTATGCCGATTTTAGCAACATTCCAGCAATATCACGGTAGGGGGGACACCAGAAATGGGCTTCACACATTGCACCCATGTGGGGAATCGAATCCGGGTCTTCGACGTGAAGAGCAAACGCTTTAACAAGGGTTGGCCCAACTTGAATACATACGATGACATGTGCCAGCCAAGTCAGCGAGCCTGACCAGCCGATCCCGTCAGTCGCCTCTTTCGACAAGCATGGGTTGCTGAAGACAGATGGTAAAGACATTGTACGGCCAGTATGCAGGGATCATTGAGTGGGTGTTGTCTGTATGTGTTATCTGTTGATCTATTGTCTGATTGTATTTTCAAATTCATAATCGGCTGTCAGTATCAGTGTGTGTCTGTCTGTGTGTGCGTGCGTGCGTGCGTGTGTGTGCACAACTGATTTGCCTTTGCGTGTGTTTGTGTCAGCTGCCACAGCTGGGTCCGAATTCTCCTGATATCATCACTCTTTGATCGTGATTCAGAGACTGACATTTATAATGGTAGGAATCGTACAACTGACTCTGGGGCTAAATAAACTGTAAACACGCCTTCGACCACTGTTGGACACCACTGCCCTATAGCTGGACATCACAGAGCGGGGCGTTAAACACCACACCAACCAACAACCAATCGATTACCCTTATCCAAAGACTAGCATACTCTCCATAAACCAATAGGCTCCAGCGGCTATACACACAAGCGTATGTCGCTAAACAGAGAATACCAATTATATTGTGTATAATACACTTACATGATACACTAATATCTATTCTCAATCTCCCCTCCAAAGTATCAGACATAGTTTCAGTATACAGCATAACGGATGGAATGAGAGGTCCACTTCGGATTTTAATGGTGAAAACCCACACTGACACTATGATATCACGCACTAAACACGAATCCAAATTGACAAAGGATGCTATTGCTGATTGGTTTGGGGGTACAATTTGACACAGTCCCAGAAGACACTTCCATACGTATACCTTTTACAGTTCAAAATGAATTATTGAAGATAGTGGACAAAAACACACACCGACGTTAAATGAATTCAATGATCACAGAGATGTGTAGATGAGAACAATAAACTGATGGCAAATCAATGTATTTAATTTATTTTTTTATTTTTTAAATCATGCTTGCAGCAACAGGTGATGATTGGGGATATACGATAAGGTGAAGATGAGAACTTGAGATTTTGGAGTACTTAGGAATGTATTTAGTACACAGATACACGACTTATTGTCATTAATATTAGAACACGAGTATACATTATTATTAACAGACTGTATATCATCTCAGTGGATATAATCTAATTGAAATGACCTACTTGAACTATTCTACTTTGAAAGAAGGTGTATCTAATGGTCTCCAAATGTCAGCGAATAGCTGATACTATTAGTACCAAACATAAAACAGATCTTGGAGAGATAACTATTTTTTTATATTGAAATCCAACTACAAAAAAACACAAAATTGTTCTAGCATATACTCCTTAATGAATTAATGTTTCGCCAAGTTCTACTTAAAGAAAAGTGGCGACACAATCTGCAAAACCTTTAATATTAAAAACATACCATTTCCGATACAGATACACAATCTTGAATACAAGAGAAAGGCAAGCTCAAGATTATGAACTTGAGAGGTAACAGATCATATTCTCGTCGTTAGCTACAAAGAGTTGAATGTACTTATATATAGAGAGGTCATGATAAAAAATGAGGGACACAGTGTTTTAAAACAGATCGAAAAAACTCTAAAATCCATTTGATGCATTAAAAAATGATACGTTAGGTATTTTTCTGTTTTACAGTTCACATATAATATACAAATAACTTAATTAAGCACTCCCTGTATTTTTGCAATGATAGGTTTTCAACATGTATATTAAAACTTCTGCTGGTGACAACATGGAAAATCATGAAATTTTCTTACCCGTATGATCCTTTGACTCATAAAAACGACAAAAGGATTTGAATCCATGTTGATTTTATTATGATAATTGCTCATTTGAAAAAAAACCCCACTGATTTTCATACAAAACCATGTCTGTAAAAGTATGGCCCTGGAATGTTTAATGTTGAATTTATTGGTGAATGTGAACATTCAAAATGTCAGTTTGCGTGTCTTACACGATTCAAGGTCAATACCGAGTGTAACCTCCTTGTGACTGTATGACAGCCAGCGCGCTCCTCCTCATACCCCGTCAGACTCCTGATCCTCTGAAGGGACAGTCTACGCCATTCCACGCGTAGAGCGGCTTCCAATTGGACCAGGTTCTGTACAGGAGGATCCCTTTGTTGCACACGACGACCAATCATGTCCCAGATATGCTCCAAAGGGTTAAGAGATCGTGAGATATGTCAGCGGGTGCTTTACTTAGTTCTTTGTGTATAAGTGCAAATAGATGCATTTATTAACACGGAAAAACTAGACAAAGTTTTACCAATATTTTATAACGATATATGTTATTGAAAACTGGGATGACAGTCACAAATCAGGGGGTGGCTGTCTAGTAAATTCACTCAGGTAAGAAGCTTTACTTTCTTCAAGTTCGATAAATCTTAAGCATTGATATTCTATGATAACGTTAATCTATTGGACATCTCTTTACTATTTGTTACCCTTGGCACATCCGTTAGGTCTATGTGGAACGTGGCGTCGCTTAATATATCTCACAATTACTCTGTAGTACAGTTTAGGATTGTTTATTTAATACTGATTGACACTACACTGTTTTGTGACTTTTATAAAATGTATAGAGTGTGTGGTATATTTTAACTTTTGTATTACGTTGTGAATACTATGCTGTTTAGGAAAGTTACAGAATGTAGATTGTATGAACCCCCACTGGGGTGATGTGTAGTGTACTGAACTATTGTTGTGTACATTGGAATATGTATCGCGATTAATGTAGTATGTGTTGTGTATAACGAATCTACATGTGATGTTTATGCACTTTGATATCTGATTGCAGTGTGAACATGTTGTAATAATTAATTGTAAACTATGCTATTATTGACTGATTATGCAAAATCGTTCAGTGACTGCTGTGTAATAAACTCCTTGTTTATTTACTCAGCTGTGGTGTTGTGTGTGGGTTGGTGTGGATAGAGCTCTTGCCAAGCGAGCTAATTCCCCAAAACTCGCGTTTTAATACATTCATGTACATCGCAGACATGCTGTCAACAGAGACCATATAATAGAATTATTATATGGTCTCTGCTGTCAAACAGTATTGACATGACGGAAGGAGATACACATAAACTGACGTGTAAAAGAAAGTACACAGCTGGTGAATTAGGATTATTATCTAACACGTATACAAAGTTTGTGACTTGTAAGTCACATTCAAAACACTTTTCAAATTATTTACGTCGGTTTTTTTTAAGAAATATCCCAAACCACGCACGCAAATTGTCCCTCCTGTTACCTCAGCTTAAAGCAGCTGATTTGATCCGTGCGTTAATGGTCTATATAGATAGTTAAAACATTACTTATGTCTGTGACCGCCTCCGTGGTGTAGTGGTTAGAGCGTCCCCGACCGCGTCATACCAAAAGACGTTAAAATATGGTACTTGTTGGTCCCTGTCTGGCGCTCGGCATTAATGGGTACAACAAGGACTGGTCGGCTCGGAGTCAGTATAATGTGTCTGAGTGGGGTATTCATGCTTCACTGCGGCATGGTATCTCAGTGGGCTAGCACTATAAAACCAGCTTCAGTCTGGGCTAGTACAAGCAGCCGCACATACACATACACACGCATGCACGTCGTCATATGAGCGAAATATTCTCAAGCACGACGTTAAACCCAATTTCACCTCACCTCACCTCACCTCACCTCACCTCACCTCACCTTACCTTACTTATGTCTGTGTTAAGAAAAACATGCGGACTGTTTGATATATTGTAGTATTTGAAATACAAAACAATCAAGTAAATTAGCACTGGTACTAATTTCTCATAAGGCAGATTTACTCCGAAATATGTTTTCTCAAGACTGACACTGGAAAAGAGTTAAAGCATATAGTGATAAGTAGAAATATATCATATAGTATTTGATTATTTTGTTGTCCCATTCTGCTTCATAATTCTAATGTACACAAGCGTAATGTCCTCGTGTATATTTCAGTGAGTGGCACATTCACACATACGCACGCACGCACGCACATACCGAAAGTCATGTATGATTAGATACTAGTATATATTTTGCATTTACGAAAAAAAACAAAGTTCGTCAACACTTCATATTCAACACTGTCTGAAATGTATTTGGTTGGTTGTTGTTTAACGCCGCACTCAGCAATATTCCAGCTATATGGCGACAGTCTGTAATTGAGTCTGGACCAGAAAATCCAGTGATCAACATCATGAGCATCGTTCTAAGCAATTGGGATACGATAACATGTGTCAACCAAGTCAGCGAGCCAAACCACCCGATCACGTTAGATTACTGAAGTCCAGTTCTAACCAGGATCTTCACGGGTAGGCGGTGTATTTGACTAAACAACATGCATTAATATTATATGGAATAAAGCTTATTAACTCTCGCAACCAAGTCAAGCAGCTGATGTTTCAAACTATCGTAAACGCACCACGCACTATTTGTCTTCCAGGGCCCATACAACCGTTGTTAGTCCTTGAATCATTTGACTTCAGACTGGTAAGTTAGTGAGTGAGTTTAGTTTTACGCCGCACTCAGCAATTTTCCAACTATATGGCGGCGGTCTGTACATAATCGAGTCTGGACCAGACAAACCAGTGATCAACAGCATGAGCATCGATCTGCGCAATTGCGAACCGATGACGTGTCAACCAAGTCAGCGAGCCAGACCACCCGATCCCGTTAGTTGCCTCTTACGACAAGCATGGGTTACTGAAGATCAGTCAGACTGGTAAGAGCGAAGGATGACCTGAAACCACATGTTCCTCCTTGTCTGTCTACTGTGACATGGCAGCATGCAGTATTTAATGTCGGTTACAGGCTGTTCTCCTGTTGCATGCCGACATACCTGCAACTGTCGTTTCAGTCGTAAAGTTACACTGACAATTTATATCCAGGAATATAAGATATCTTACTTACAGCACATGCACGCTTACACCTGTCAACAGTGATCACTGGAAGTATGAGACGAAATACACCCATTGGCCTTTAGCTTTGGGTCTATTTAAATAATGGGTACGCTGCTTTCTGGCGCTAGACCGATCTTCCGTGTAACTGTCGTAGCTCTTTGGAAGCTCATGTCAATATCATGAACAAATTGTAAATCAAAACAAAAAAATGTTCAAATACGTTGAAATAAAGTTGACAGTATTGAACATGGTTCTTCTTGGGATTCCAAAAGCTCCGTTGAAACAATCCCTCAATTTTGGATGGAATCCATATGATATGAATCCCACCTGCTTCAAATACTTTCTATGAAAGTCCTTCCCTGGTTGTTTGTATGATTGTGGAGGATCTTGGACAAAGGGAGCTGGGGGAATCCAACACAAAAAAGGTGCTATTATACTACAGTACAAACAGAAATTATTGAGAATTTAAAGATTGTAAAAACAAATGTGTTCACTCATTACTCAAGTATTAAATGTGAATATTAGCAGAACATAACTCCAGATTCAAAGACAGGTGAACAGTTAGTATTTTGTCAAGTCACCATGGGCAGCAATGCAGGCTTCAATGCGGCGGGGAATACTACTGATCAAAGAAGTTAGAAAGTCGTGGTCCATGCTGTCCCAATATCGGACCACCTCTTCTTTCATTTCAGTAATATTTGTCAGATTTTTCTTATTGACACTTTCCTTCATAAGTCCCCAAACATTTTCTATTGGATTTAGGTCAGGGCTATAGCTTGGCCAATCTAATAATGTCATATTTTGGGTCCGAAACCAGGCCTGTGAATGCTTTGAAGGATGTTTTGGGTCGTTGTCCTGCTGGAAAATCTTAACATTTCAATAGAACACGTGAGCAGATGGAAGTAAATGTCCCTCGAGAATATCTGTGTATCGCTCACTCTTCATATTCCCTTCAAATACACAGAGGGGCGTTGCCCCTAACACAGATATGCCACCCCACACGTTTCATTTCGGACGGTACTTTGGGCGCTGATACAAAGGTTTTTCAGTTTGTTTGGTCCAGAATTTCAGTGTATTAGGAAACAGCAACACAGAACTTTCATCTGAGAAAATCACATTGTCCCAGTTAAAATTTCTATGCTGTAAGCACTAGTTCAACCTTCACTCCTTTTGTTCAGGTTTCATGATCGGTGATGTAATTCCTCGACTTTTCTGCCACCCCATTGCATGCAGCTCAGTTCCAATTGTCTCCTTACAGACAGCCACAGTTCCTCTATCAATCATATCCAGCCTTAAGTTTTCTAAACTCCTTCGTTTGTTTTTAGAAACAAGAATACCAAGCCGCCTCCTGTCACCGACAGTCAATTTTCTGGGCCTACCTGCGCCTCCCTGGTGCTCAATGCCATATCCATTTGCAATATATTTCAAAACACGTTAAACAGTGGACAAAGGGATGCCTGTTCTACTTGAAATCACTTTAGCTGATCTGATGTCCTTGTTATAATACTCTAAAATCACCTTCCTCTTCTCTAAATCATCCATACTGAGGATCACAAAAAATGTCGTCTGCTAGCAAGTAAACAAAGGGGGATAATTCTTCACAAACTAATGAAAAAGGATAAACGGAGTTGTCTCTCTTGAATGAAACCAAGCACTTAATAGTTGGTCAAGGTTGTTTATACTAGAAATCTAATTAAACACATTCCTAAAATTTTAATAATTCCTGGTCATACTATACTATTAGTGTATAGAGTGCAGACTATGATAACCCGCAATACCTTATGCATATCGCAACGTTCAGACACCGTTGTCACTTTAGGAATCCAATATAGCAGGCAGAATTTACCGACCCTTGCTGCCGACCAGTCCTCTCACATAGGACCAAGCAGGTTCAGAAAGATTAATATCTTTTACTTTATAGGATATTTAGGATATCTATATAGCACATATCCACGCAACTAGTGCATGCTCAAGGCGCTGGTATTTTCCCCTCGATCATTGGATGTCAATCTCAACGGCACATCGTATTATCAATCTCAACTCCCTGGGGAGTATACAACTCTTGCTGCCACTAGGCGCACCAAGTTATTGTGGCTTTCTCATCCTAACGAGGATACCCATTCACAGCTGGGTGGATTGGGACACATAGTCACAGTACTTTGTCCTGTCAAGTTCACTGCACCCGCAACTAGGTGTTTGCACGTATTCATGTGGCCACCATCTGGTCATATACCAACGGATTCGTGGGTTCTTTTAAGTGCACAAGGTTGTGTACTGTACACTAGGGATCGTGACAACACGGAAAGAGTCTGCACACAACGTTTTTTCACCCGGTCACAGGTGGGCTCGATCCCAGCACCTCAACCTCACACCTCTGTAGCCTGGCGCCTTAGCCAGCTCACCCACCGCGCCCCAATCCTGTCTAACGTGAATATGGGGCACTTGACAGAGTAACAACTCTTGGAATATAATCATTGTCTTTATTCCCGTATAGTGTATCACAATTTCTTCAATTATGTTGCTCATGATGACTTTTCTGTTTAGAATACATGACATCAAACACAAAACCTTAACAAACGGCAGTTAGAACTGTGTCAAAAAGGTCAGAGATTACACTGTACTACTAAATACATGTACACGGAAAATCTTACATCAACCTATTCACACTAGTGTTGGGAATTGGTTGAAATCTCATAATTGATGATTGCTTCATTACCAACGAACAATCATCGATAAAAATTGGTTAGCGTCAATTTTCAGATTTTCCTATCCAGGTTGTTATTGCAGATATGTATAACATGATGCAACTTGCTACTTTAAAGTGATGACTAATATATCATGAACATAAACTTTCTGGAGTCTTCAAGAAATATTCAGTCATGACTTTTCAGTTAGTGAAGTGAGTTTTCTAAGAATTAAACAAGTTTTCAGGCCCTGACAACTTCAAAGATATGTTCCATCGTCAAGTGTTTCAAAGACTAAAACAGCAGTTCCAAAATCGTTTGTGTTCGATTATGAGAAAATGTGATCGATTGCTTGGTCATTTGATCACTGAGACCAATCTTCGATTATTTAAATTCATCGGAACACCACTTATTCACATCTTGCAAGCTTGTTTGACATCCGATCAGAACCTATTGAACTTACTACTTCATTTGATTTGGAACCCATGGGGATTTCCTATAGGAACATGTCTCCAGGGACCTTTCTTTGGCGTTAGGAGGCAATCACCCTCATTAGGTGGTCAGTCTCAGACTTCACTGCATCTCATCCTATCCAAACTATCATGGTGAATCACTGGATTGTCTGCAGCCACGTCATTTATGAATATTTATGAGTGTGGCACCATTAAATAGCAAAAATCATTGCTTTGGACCCACGACAAGCAGACATGATTCTTCAGTCAGATGTCTTATGATGATAAACACTGATTTGAATAAGATTCCTAACAATACTGACTTGACTTATTCTCATAAAACCAGTTGATTCCAAATAACACTGGTAATGGAATATTATATTTCTCATTTTTGATGAAATCTCTTCCTTCCTTTACAGGAACTTCTATGACATCAATCAACTCCCCCTCCTGTGCCACGGCCCCTCCTTCGCCCACCTTCATCGCATCCGTCACCTCCACGAAGAACATCGTCTGAACAGCTCCTGTTGTTCCAACTCCATTCCTGAACAAAATTAATAAAAACAGAGACAATCAGAAAAAGAATATATCTCTAATCAATAATGTAGTCTATATATCCAGACAACCATACCTTGCAGGGCTCCAGATAAGGGCCGTATCGGCGTATGTACGGATAAAAAATATGCACGATACCGTAGGAAATAATTTAGAAAATGTAGCAAATACGCACCACAGCAATAGTGTAAGGTCTTAGAATCATTTACAAACGTATTTATCTGAAAAAGTCTTGTTTTATTGTTTATTGACCTGTTTACACAAGACGAGCAATGTTGTGGTGCATACATGAAACGAAACACAAGATTACTGATACTCCATTAAATTCCATTCAGTACTCTACATGTACACTTAAGGTTTTCCAGTATTCCTATATTGAACAAATAATGAGTACGTACTCCTGATGTTGAACAATTATCTGGAGCCCTGCCTTGTATGATGACTAACATGAGTTCCTTTAATGAAGCTAATGGACACTTTAGTCAGAGACTGAGTGAAAACCTGAGTGAAAGGATTGAGTGACTGATGGATTGAGACAGTGATGGAGTGTGATTACTGACTGATTCAGTCAGATCTATTTCAGCATCATCCGTGCAGTCTAAATGTTCAAGGCAGGATGAGGCAAACAGATGGTTGATAGCATGTTGCCAAAATGCATCACAATCATCAAGGTAACACATTGCTCCTGAATTCACACATCGTGGGTGGACATGAGTGAGCGAGTGTAGTTTTATGCCGCTTTTAGCAATATTCCACCATTTATCAGCAGGGGACACCAGAAATTGGCTTCACACATTGTACATATGTGGCGAATCGAACCCAGGTCTTCGGAGTGACAAGCGAACACTTTAACCACTAGGCTACCCCACCACCTGGGGTATATGTCATGGCAGCCATTACAGCATGAAGTTGATGACACTGCCTAGGCGTACTAGATATCCACATTAGTCAGGACAAACCAAGGTTGATACAATCAAGCCAGTTTCTCTTCAAGTGCCAGTTTTAACATTGTGTTAACCTATACATAACAACTGCATACAACAACAATGACGTGCCAGGGTCAGCACTTAATGGTAGTGGCGGTGGTGTCTGAAACTCCTAGCTCAACATCAGTTTACAGTCCTGTCCTCTCTGGTCCTCCCTGGCCATCTCTGTCCATGTCCCGAAATCAGTTGGGACCAGCACTTGCATAACTGCAATAGGAAGTGAGAAGCCACCTTCTCTATCCTGTTAAAAGGCACGTGTAGCCACCTTCACCATGTCACTCACCTTTAGGAAGCCACCTTCTCTTTGCTGATGCTGTCAAGGGGGCACCGTGTAGCCACCTTCACCATGTCACTCACCTGTAGGAAGCCACCTTCTCTTTGCTGTCAAGGGGCACCGTGTCACCAGCCACCTTCACCATGTCACCTGTCACTCACCTGTAGGAAGCCACCTCTCTGCTTTAGCATGTCTGTAGAAGAAAGGGGCACCTGTGTAGCCACCTTCACCATGTCACTCACCTGTAGGAAGCCACCTTCTCTTTGCTGTCAAGGGGCACCTGTAGCCACCTTCACCATGTCACTCACCTGTAGGAAGCCACCTTCTCTTTGCTGTCAAGGGGCACCTGTAGCCACCTTCACCATGTCACTCACCTGTAGGAAGCCACCGTTCTCTATGCTGTCAAGGGGCACCTGTAGCCACCTTCACCATGTCACTCACCTGTAGGAAGCCACCTTCTCGATGCTGTCAAGGGGCACCTGTAGCCACCTTCACCATGTCACTCACCTGTAGGAAGCCACCTTCTCTATGCTGTCAAGGGGCACCTTGTAGCCACCTTCACCATGTCACTCACCTGTAGGAATCCACCTTCTCTTTGCTGTCAGGGGCACCTGTAGCCACCTTCACCATGTCACTCACCTGTAGGAAGCCACCTTCTTGATGCTGTCAAGGGGCACCTGTAGCCACCTTCACCATGTCACTCACCTGTAGGAAGCCACCTTCTCGATGCTGTCAAGGGGCACCTGTAGCCACCTTCACCATGTCACTCACCTGTAGGAAGCCACCTGGATGCTGTCAAGGGGCACCTGTAGCCACCTTCACCATGTCACTCACCTAGGAAGCCACCTTCTCTTTGCTGTCAAGGGGCACCTGTAGCCACCTTCACCATGTCACTCACCTGTAGGAAGCCACCTTCTTTTGCTGTCAAGGGGCACCTGTACCCACCTTCACCATGTCACTCACCTGTAGGAAGCCACCTTCTCTTTGCTGTCAAGGGGCACCTGTACCCACCTTCAGGAAGCCACCTCACCTCCTGTAGGAATGCTGTCAAGGGGGGCCACCTTCACCTGTAGCCACCATCACCATGTCACTAGCCACCTTCACCACCTGTAGGAAGCCACCTCGATGCTGTCAAGGGGCACCTGTAGCCACCTTCACCATGTCACTCACCTGTAGGAAGCCACCTTCTCGATGCTGTCAAGGGGCACCTTGTAGCCACCTTCACCATGTCACTCACCTGTAGGAAGCCACCTTCTCGATGCTGTCAAGGGGCACCTTGTAGCCACCTTCACCATGTCACTCACTTGTAGGAAGCCACCTTCTTGATGCTGTCAAGGGGCCCCTTGTAGCCACCTTCACCTTCACCTGTAGGAAGCCACCTTCTCGATGCTGTCAAGGGGCACCTTGTAGCCACCTTCACCATGTCACTCACCTGTAGGAAGCCACCTTCTCTATGCTGTCAAGGAGCACCTTGTAGCCACATTCACCATGTCACTCACCTGTAGGAAGCCACCATCTCTATGCTGTCAAGGGGCACCTTGTAGCCACATTCCTCAAGTAGTTCCATCTGGGCTATCTCCTGTGTGCTGTGGTTCTTGTCAATGATGCCAGCACAAAGTTCATAAGTGACACCAAGAGATCCTGGATATTTGGAAGTGTCAATGATTGTCACGCCATCCTTCTCCTCAGGTTCAGCACAGGTGAGGTATATAGCTGAAATGATCAGATACTAGACACACTCCATTCACAGATGGGTAAGAATTATACATTTGCCTTTTTAAGCACTCTCTCTGATTTGTTAAGTTACAATTATACTTTCAAATCATGCAAGATTATGGCCTGATAAAAATGTTCATTATATTAGGAGCTTAATGATGAAACCTGTGTCATGCTGACATATATCTTATTAGGGCTCCTTGCCTCTAGACAGGAGACCTATTGTAATCGTTCGGATTATTATTATTATTATTTTACAGATTAAAGATAGTATGCAGCAGAGAAGGTTCGGGTGATCCTGGCACAGTCAGGCTGGTAAGGCTCATCATCAGCTCTGGGCCCTCGCCCCCTCTACACGCAGCCCAGACAGTGAATGGGACTTCTCCCAGGAAACGCTGCCTAGTCGAACCCACCAAGAACTTTCCGGAGAATATGAAGGCTCCCCAACACTGCATCCTTCTGCATTACCCAGAGTGTCAGAAGGGCCGTACTCCCAGTGGAGAACCTGGGCACTCTCCTGATTTGCGCCAAGAGATCTGGATGTACCAAACCAAGGGCACCGAGAACAATGGGGAGCCTGACGACAGTGTGCTTGGGATGCAAGCGAGCCATTTCAAAGGTGAGGTCCACATAATTAGTATGCTTTTCCTGAATCTTGCCAATCACTTTGGTGTCAAAAGGGACAGAAAATTCAATGATATATATAAATTCATTGGCTTTATCAAAAAGGACAAGATCAGGTTTGTTGGCAGGAATTCTTCTAAGGCTGTATATGGGCCTTTTCCAGAGAAGTTTGAAAGCATCATTTTCCATGATGCCCTGGACATGTTCAGGGTCGTACCATGGATGGACCTCAGACTCAA
The DNA here is from genome assembly GCF_003918875.1 of Haliotis rubra. Classification (NCBI taxonomy): domain Eukaryota; kingdom Metazoa; phylum Mollusca; class Gastropoda; order Lepetellida; family Haliotidae; genus Haliotis; species Haliotis rubra. Next base: position 1,179,918 of record NW_025765514.1, on the reverse strand, counting down.
AGCCACAGGTATGTCAGAGACTGTAGTAAAAACAACGAGCCATGCCATCATGTCGTTTAAGATATGCTGTTTGTGCCAAGGAAGGGCATCCACTGACAAGGTGTTGGACAGTCTCCGTGAATTCATTGCAAAGACGATATTTCATATTGATATTTTCTTTAAGAATCACATTTAGGCGACTGCGAGTGGGAAGTGACTGGTCCTGAGCAGCAAAAAGGAAGCCCTCAGTTTCACATTTAAGACCAGCCGACTTCATCCAGGCGAAGTAGTCGGTGGGATTGCTATTCTGTTCCACACACTGCATGTACACACGAAGCAATGGCTTCTCAGAAAGCTTCTCCACCACAGACCGACTCTGGGCAGACTTGGTGAAGGACTTCACCTGGTTTACTCCCATCGCTGTACCGTCCAGCAGTACATCGCCATCAACCTCAAATTTCAGATTCTGTCCAACAACCTTGGCACACATAAAATAACTGTGGAATTCCTTGCTTTCATCATGAGTCTTCACATGCATCACCAGAGGATCATCCGATAAATAAATATGTGCAAAAGTACACATTAAAATTCTATCATGAAGAGCCTCCACATTAATCAAACCCTGACCTCCAGAATTGATTGGCCTATATAAACGGTTAAGAGAGGAACGAGGGTGGTGGGCTTTGTTATCAGACATGATCCTTCTGGTCAGGCGGTCAAGACTCTGGATGTCTTGTTTTGTCCAATCAACTACTCCAAAGGAATAGGAAAAGACTGGCACAGTATTGGTGGCTTTGACCTTGTTTCGAGCATTTAGCTCTGAGCTCCAGATTTTCTTTAAGTGAGATTTGTACTCGGCCCGAAGGTTTTCTTGAATTTGGGCATTCTGGAGCTTGTCTCGAAATTGCATTCCAAGACAGGTGTAGGCCTGATCTTCCACAAGATGCTCAATAACTCCTCCCCCCTGTAACTTGACCGATCCACCATTAACTACCTTGCCACGTTTCAAATGAAGAGTATTACATTTGTCGAGTCCAAATGTCACGCCAATATCATTGGAAAAGGACTCGACTAGGAGAACCTGTTCTTTCAAATTGGTATCTCCTTTGGCAAGGAGCTCGATGTAAAGAAGATGAGTAAGAGGTGTTGGGGATCTGTGCTGAGGAGGTCCGCAATGGTAACCCTCCTCTCTGTTGAGCAGAACGCTCAAAGGATTTCGAGACAAACAAAAAAGCAAAGGACTGAAGGAGTCCCCCTGGAAAATTCCCCTTCTGATTGGAATAGATTCCGAAGTCTGCACCTGCCCTTGCGAGTACATCTCAAGTTGAGTCGACCAGCAACTCACTAAAGACTTGAGTAAATCAAGTAGTTGCTCTGGGAGGTCAATACAACAAAGAGACTTCAGAATCCATTCATGAGGGACAGAGTCGTATGCTTTTTTGTAGTGTATCCAGCACATGGAGAGGTTGCGGTGATATGTTTTAGCCTCTTCCAAAATCATTTTCTGTACAAGAAGTTGATCCTTGCACCCCCAACATCCCTTTCTCGCTCCCTTCTGCTCTCTATAAAAAAAATTCATTAGCAGAGCAGTATGATGACACGAGGTTTGTCAAACACCCTGTGAATAATTTGTATTGCGTATTTAAACATTATTATTATTATTATTTTTTATTATTCCGCCGATTTTTGTACCAAACATAACTCCTAAACCAATGCTCCAAATCGCTTACAAAAAATCACAACAGATGTGCACCGAGGTGTAGATATTTCCCTTAAAAATCTCTAGGCTCTAGGCTCTAGGCCCAATAGCAAAGGGGAGATAATTCAAAAGTAATTCCAAAATTTCTCAAGAACTAATTGTTCCAACACTTCCAAATCTCTTGTACAGATGCACAATCGAATTCCCAACAATTTTGTCTGGACGGGTCAAGTCGCTAAAACGTACCGTTTGGCAGTTATTTTTGTTTTCAGTTTTTGGCCATGTTTTTCAGCAGTTTTCTGAGTAGTTTGCTCCAAAAATGTGCAAATTCTGCACAAAAAGTGCCAGTGTGGTAGATGAAGGCTTGGTGATTCCAGAATACTAATTGTTTTGACCGTAGACCCAAGAACAACTGAGACACAGCCTTTTAAAGAGGGAACTATTTCTTCTCAGGAACTTCTTAAAAGGTACATCACCCCCGCGACCCCGGCTGTATTTGGATGATCCGCTCGCCTGTCAAAAATGTGTTCTGGCTCCGTTTTGGACGATGATTTCTAGCCCTCAGATACAACTAAAGCTAAGGAGCCCTCATCGTTGCCTGCAACTATATTTTTCATCTATTTTTGTAATCATTTGCTTAGTTTCTACATTCAAATTTCCGGCTAGTGAATAATTTTGTGGGATAGTAACTTTCAGACATAGCTAGCCCGACTGGCAAGCAAAAATTGGAAAATTTTCGCACACTGTACAAGTGTAGTAAAACCTACAAGCTCAGGTATGGTGCTGGCAAACATACAAACACAATCATGGCAAATCGCAATTCCAAACCACAATCATCGGATTCTGTCACACCCAAGGGATGCATAGGATGTTGTGGCATCTGGGCACCCTGCTCACAAAACAACAATACTTCTATGATTAACTAACAACGGGATCATACAAAATCCACTAACCTGGACGGAACTGCTTCACTAAAACAAAGACGTTTCTTGTTTTGTTGTACACCACTATGACCACACTGAAACAGAAACATATCGGAATAACTCAGCCTTTGGTTGAGGGAGTGAGTGAGTTTGGTTTTACGCCGCACTCAGCAATATTCAAGCTATATGGCGGCGGTCTGTAAATAATCGAGTCTGGGCCAGACAATCCAGTGATCAACAGCATGAGCATCGATCTGCGCAATTGGGAACCGATGACATGTGTCAACCAAGTCAGAGAGCCTGACCACCCGATCCCATTAGTCGCCTCTTACGACAAGCATGGGAGTCTTTGGTTGAAGCCTTTTCAGCATGATGTCTTAACTGCTTGACTGGGAAAATCTGGGAAGGACCTTCACCCAAATACATTTTCATAATTTCTTATTTTCAGGAAGAAATTACTAAATAAAAGAACTGCCGCTCCCACTTTCCCCAAAATATCAAATCACAGTCCCTTTTTCATACATCACATGTTAAAATATCAGTTAAAAAGTGTTAGTAAACATACTATTCATTGTCATGACAGAGGATATAGAGAATCTCACAAGTGTCTTCTGATATAAATTATATCAACACAAGTTGATAAAGTTACAAATATCCAAAGCTTGCCGAGGATATTTTTACTTTTATCAATGAGTGTTCATACATTTGGTATCAGAAGACACGAGGGTGAGATTCTATTTATCAGAAAAAATCACTCTTCATTAGTTTTCAATGAAAAATTTCCATCTCTGAACAACTAAACTTGCAGTGCAGTGATGTCATAGCATTGTGAGGTCATAAAGTTCATGATGTCATAGCGTTGTCAGGGCATTGTACAAAATCTTTTTCGAGATATCGTTTGATCTCACACAAGCAATATTTCCTGTGCAACACAGGTTTGGATGATAAATCTCTACACAACAAATATTTGCAGTGAGTGTGTGAGTGAGAATGTTTATATTCTGCTTTTAGCAATATTCCAGAAATATCACAACTCGAGACACCAGAAATGTGCTTAATTGTACCTATGTAGGAAATCGAAGCTGGACCTTCAACATGAATGCTTTACCCCTTGGCTTCTCCACAACCTCAATTAGTACAGTATCGTACTACTTGCTGAAATGCATTACTAGTTGCCATATTAGAATAGTAATATATGGTCTACAATATTATTTCATTTGATCTTACAGTTCTTCAAATTACAGTATATCAATATCATGGAATGACCACCAATGGCTGAGAGACTGTTGACGTAGCAATTAACTCACCCACTCTTGATTCACATATCAGGCTATCAATAACAACACTGCTCCGACCAACTGACCCAGATATATTGGCGAGTTAGATCTTTCGCCATTTTGGACAGTATGTAAGTTTTTACATGGCATATCAGCATTATGTGGAAGGAATGCCCCAAGTGATCTAGTCTCAAGAATTTACTATTTTGCTGAGAATCCATACCTGTGGGTATGGTGCAGGCAAACCTAAAGACATAACCAGGGTGAATTTCGGAATTCAAACCAACTCGGTGAAGGCGTAAACCCAACTCACTCACTAACGACACACTCAGCAATATTACAGCTACATGGCGGCTCAAACCAACAGAAATGCCGGTAGGTTTCTGATGTGTGAATGGATACAACTTGGCAGAGCAAAACTGCATGTTTTTCACATTACTGAACCAGTCATACAGCAATAACAAGCATTATTGAGTTTAGTTTTATGCCGCTTTTAGCAATATTCCAGCAATACCACGGCAGGGACACCAGAAATGGACTTCACACATTGTACCCATGTGGGGATTCGAACCCGGGGCTTCGGGGTGACGAGCAAACGCTTTAACCACTTGGCTACCCCACCTCCCATAATAAGCATTAAATATCCTTCACACTTACACATGGTCTCACATATAACTAGAAATAGTTGCAGGCAAGTAGCAGGGTGTGCAGAGGTACAGATAAGCTGCGTATCTGCGTAAATTACGCAAACATTTATGTGAATACTCAATTCCTATTAAGTCTATTGCATACAAGTACGCTTGAATTTTTGTAAATACTCAATCAATTTGATCTTACATGTGTACACACAAAAATGTCAAATCTTAGCTTGCGTACCGGTATATAGATAAAATAACTGAGGAATATTGAGAGGTTCTATTTCAGCACATGAACTTGGAAACTTGCAGTCTTTCTTATTGTTTCTCATATTACAGATCAAATATAAATAACAAACACGTAAACCAACATTTAAATTTAAATATATTTTTACAATTAATGGAAAATGTCAAAATACCCAATTGAGTTTGAGTGAGGTGGGTACACTTTATTTGGTTACTCAAAGGAACATTAGGATACCCAATTGAGATTAACACAAGCGAGTACATAACTCAACGACCCAAAAAGTTATCTGTAGCTCTGAGTGTGTGTAAAATAAAACATTCATATCTATAATATTGAAGTAATGACGAGAGTGAGTATGGTTTTATGCCGGTTTAAGCAATATTCCAGAAATATCAGCCAGGACACCAGGTGTCACTCATGTGACAAGCGAACACTTTAACCACAAGGCTAACCCACCAACCCCTTAGTGATGAAGACCGCCTCTGTGGTGTAGTGGTTAGAGCGTCCGACCGGAGAGCGGAAGGTCGCGGGTTAGATCCCCGACCGCACCATACCAAAAGACGTTAAAATATGGTACTTGTTGGTCCCTGCCTGGCGCTTGACATTAATGGGTACAACAAGGACTGGTCGGCTCGGGGTCAGTATAATGTGTCTGAGTGGGGTATTCATGCTTCACTGCGGCATGGTATCTCAGTGGCCTAGCACTATAAAACCAGCTTCAGTCTGGGCTAGTACAAGCAGCCACACATACACATACACATGCATGCACGTCATCATACGAGCGAAAAAAAATTCAAGCACGGCGTTAAACCCAATTTCACCTCACCTCACCTCACCTTAGTGAGGAGTTGCTGTACCCAGCAGTCAACAAGTCTTCAATTACATCAAGACAGACTTTAAACAATCAACACTTTCAGATAAGGACAAACAGATTAATGGCCCTCTAATACAGATAGTTGTATGGATACATGCATCATAGGAACCGTTTCAGTCTCAAGCTTAGCAAGCTACAACAACAGGTATACAGTGAGTGAGGATGGTTTCACGCCACTTTTAGCAATATTCCAGCAAGGGGACTCCAGAAGTGGGCTTTACACATTGTACCCATGTGGGGAATCGAACCCGGGTCTTCTGCGTGAGAAGCCACCGCTTTAAACACTAGGCTACCCCACTAACCCAGCAGGGATACAACCAACTGGGGCTCTGTGCTAAACTGAGGTGAGGTGAAATTGGGTTTAACGTCGTGCTTGAGAATATTTCGCTCATATGACGACGTGCATGCGTGTGTATGTGTATGTGTGGCTGCTTGTACTAGCCCAGACTGAAGCTGGTTTTATAGTGCTAGCCCACTGAGATACCACACTGCAGTGAAGCATGAATACCACTCAGACACATTATACTGACTCCGAGCCGACCAGTCCTTGATGTGCCCATTAATGCCAAGCGCCAGGCAGGGACCAACAAGTACCATATTTTAACGTCTTTTGGTATGACGAGGTCGGGGATCGAACCCGTGACTTTCCGCTCTCATACGGATGCTCTAAACCCCTACATCACGGAGGCGGTCGTCCTAAACTGAAGAGAGTGCTGTTTTAACACTGCTATGAACAGTATTCCAGGAACGCATGATGTCAGATCAATACAGATGATGGGTGGCATGGTAGCGTCATGGTTAGAGCGTGCCCTCATGTCACCAAAGGTCTGGGTTTGACTCTCCTCACAGTGTATGATGGTACAATGTGAGAAGCCCATTTCTGGTGTCCCATGCTTTCATGTAACTGGAATATTGCTAAAACCCACGTCAAACCATACTCACCCATCGAATACAGGTAAAATTCCAAAGTGATGCATATCGGAGATCTTTACAACTTTAATGACACTCAGGAGCAAAGGTATGGTGCTGATAAACCTTGAAACATAATTGGAGCAAACTAGGATTCAAACTCAGAATAACTGGTTTCTTGAATGCCCTAGACTGACTGACTGACTGAGTTTTGGTTTTACGCCGCTTTTAGCAATATTCCAGCAACATCACGGCAGGGGACACCAGAAATGGGCTTCACACATTGTACCCATGTGGGGATTCAACCCGGTCTTCAGCGTGACGAGCCAACGCTTTAACCACTAGGCTACCCCACTGCCCCTTGAATGCCCTAGATTAACTCTGTACAGCAAAATGCTGCACTTTGGTTAAGTGATTTGGGATTTATCCCGATTTATGCAATATTTCAGCAATATTACAGCAAGGGCATCATGTGAAAGTGATAAATGTTTGAACACATACCTATCATGAACCTTCATAGCATCCCATGCTTTTTGTATTCCATTCTACAAACACAACATATCACGCTATATAAGACCTGCAATGACATTACTGCTTCTCTTTAATTCCTATCCAGTTTCCCCATCCTAACTTTACTGAACCCATCTAATAACTCAAGACTTCAATCTGCCGTCCTGAAAGCTGAAGATTAAAATCTGTCCTGAGTTTCAGCTTTCAATCTGCAATAGTGGGACAATAACTGAAGACGTGAAATCCATCCCATGTAATTCACACCTAGTTTTAATCAAAGCTTCATTCTGCACACTTTTACAACTTACTCGTCGTGTTCTTTAATAATGTCCCAAGAACGAATCTCATTGTTCTGAAGTATATAAAGGAGAAAGTCTATGTTTGATAGTGTGGACCAATTTGCAATCGACTTCAACAATATGAGAATTTGTGAATTCATACGTCGCCTTAAGACAAAAAGAGTAATTATAGTAATGAGTTACACTTGTTGTAGGCTTGAGTGAGTGAGTTAAGTTTTACAATGCACTCAGCAATATTCCAGCTATATGGCGGCGGTCTGTAAATAATCGAGTCTGGACCAGACAATCCAGTGATCAACAGCATGAGCATGGATCTGCGCAATTGGGAACCGATGACATGTGTCAACCAAGCCAGCGAGCCTGACCACTCGATCCCGTTAGTTGCCTCTTACGACAAGCACCGGTTGCTGAATGTATACATTCTACCCGGACCGTCACCGGTCGTCGACTTAAGATATAAATAGTTATTATAATAACAATAATAATAATAACATTTTAGCATTACCAAACTTCAAACATATTGAAGTAACTCATGGGGATCACGATGTATATTCAAATACATGTACAAAGTGTCCAGTAGAGATACGGATTGAGCTGACAAAACCATAACGTGATGCACAGTGTCGCCTATCGGTGTTTTACCAACACTTAGCCATATCAAGGCTAGACACTTTTCAGATGAAAAGATGGTCAACCTGTTTATAGTTGATCTTCATTGGTTTTATGTAGAGAGATTCTGAACAAGGACAGACACTGACATCCTTGATGTCATCCATTTTCACGAGAATTGAAATGCCTCACTCAACGAGAACACTCAAACGAGGACATTCAGGCGAGGTGTATTTTCACGATTGTTCAAAATCCATAAACACAGTTCTTCGGTTAGAAAACGTGGTGCGAAGTCGAGATTCTTTTGTTTGTTGTACATTGGGGGTAACTTAGTGGCACTCTCCAATATTAAAGCTGTTACGATGTTTTTTAAACGAGTGTCCTTTCTATGTGTTGCGTTTATATGACTATGAGTCATGTTACTGTTTCAATAATTCATCTGCATACCAAACGTGAAAGATTAACATCAACATCTGCAAAATATGAAGGGAGTAGCCTTGCAAACAGATGGGAAATAGAAATAGAGTGAATATTTTCTTTTTAATCCTTCGGCTCATTAGCCATGTAGCAGACTTCGCATTATCTAGTTTGAAAGATTTTGTGGCAGGCGAATGTTTCAAAATAAACTGCCCAGCACGGGTAGTGAGACACATCACTCTTGCTTGATATAAGGATATGTACGGAGACGTTGCATCGTGATAGAATAATGAGGTTGTCATCCATAAAATATCTTGCCTTTGTTATTTCTCACCAGCTTTTAAAAGTGATTATTATTTATTGTGCCAAAGGCCCATCATATGACATAAAACGGCATTGTATGCTTCGTTGAAGACCGAAAATACAAATCATTGTATTGACAAAAAGGTAAGAAATTTAACAACACAAGAAATAGCCATTGGTTGTTTGTGTATTTGATACAGTAATCATTGTTGTGTTTTGGCGACTCGATAACTTCTGTCTCGATAACGTCTGTAACTTTGGCCTTTGGGTTAAATTCTTTTTAGCGCGTCACCCTACAAACCCCACCACCACCCACCCATTCCATTCATTTTTTATTTGGGTGGGGGTTGGGTGGGAGTAAAGGGTCGCCACGTTTATCAATGTTAAATATTCCGGCAATATCACTGCGGGGGACACCAGAAATGGGCTTCACACATTGTACCCATGTGGGGAATCGAACCCGGCCTCTTCTGCGTGACGAGCGAACGCTTTAACCACTAGGCTACCCCCACCGCGTCAGGTATCAAGGGAAAGAAACCAGGAATGGGTTGTACATAGTGTACCCATGTGGGAATCGATCTGGGGACAGTCGGTGACAACATATGGTTTTATTAATGCAACATGTAGATATTATTCATAGGGACAGTTTAGGTAAATTCTAGATGGAAGTCAACTTCACTGAGGAATCTTGGTCAGTTTGTGAAAGATATTCAACACATGTATATTAGGGCTGCGCAATATAACCGGTTTACCGGTATTAACCGGTTCAGACATGAAAACGATACGTATTGCGATACGCTGATCGAAAACCGGTATTTTGACATGCATTCGGAAAACTTCGTAACTCTCGGAAATCTTCGGATATTTCCGTTTTTTGAATTGTTCTTTTCCCTGTTTCATTAGTGCCAAATGTTACTTACATTTGTATTTTATCATGATTAAAAGTTTTCATAAAAGGTTAATCAATTATAGGGATTTTGTTGTGTTTTTGCTTTATAATCAAGCATTAACTCTTTTATAAGTAGTTTTTGTTAAAACATAATCCTTGCAATATATTGCAATACATATCGCAATATACGCTTCCGCATCGCAATATATCGCAATATGAAAATTCTCTGCAATACCCACCCCTAATTTATATGTGGGATTACACTTCTCAGTAAAGTACAGATACCATTAGTGGACGCTGTCTGAGTGGGTTGAGGTGGCTGACTTTGTGTGCTAGCGGTGTCTGACACTGAGGGTGTGGGTTCGAATCCCGGATGAGACTCAATAAAAGTACTAGAATCTGTACTTTACCGAGAAAGTGGAATCCCAAATATAACAAATGTTAAATTTGACCACTTTCTAAATGGCATTGCTTATTGAAAGACAGTTAATAAAATCTTGGACAGTTTGCGAAAGAAATACAATTGAGAAATCTCTAACCACTACACCACGTAGGCGGTCCGGCACAATTAGTGTTTATAATGGTTAACTAGTCTGTTGACAACTATAAGTATAAGTGAATACATGGCACTTTTATGGATAAAATACTTATAAGTATATGTATTATAGTAGATACCTATATGTTGATATTGGTGTGGTGTGTTTATCAGGGTGCTATTTGCGCAGAGCATGCATGTGGAAATCTTGTAACTAATGCATAGAATGTTAGAATATGTGCTTAATATATTACGTTTAATTAATGCCGATCAAACAATGATGGACCAAAATGACATATTATAAGAGTTTAAATTTGGATCTTAGTATGCATGGATGTTTGTGTTAATCAAATACATGGTGCATGAAAAATTAATAGGTTTTATTGTTTTACATGAAATCTTTCTTCTGTGGATGATAAATATCACTATATGTGGCGCTGTTTCCACAGATCCTTTTTTTGTTTTTGCCTTTTCGATTTGTCCTAGTTGGGGAAAAATCATTTTCAGACCGAATCAAAATATATATATCTGACGACAAGAAAGTGTTGCAGAAGATCGTTCTTCTTCTGTGACCCTTTGGCTGTTTTGATGTGATTCGTCTCTACTGTGCTTTATGGAACGGTGTCCGGGAACGTACAAAAATCGCGCAAACATGATATTGTTATTCATCCAACTCGTGTTATTCCCGGACAAGCCGAATAGCCTTGGAGGTTACGGAAAGGGGCGAGTGGTGACGAATGATTGTTATTATGAAAGCATTATCTGCCCTTGGTAGCATAGGAAATAAGACTTCGGAAACTAATGAAATTAGAGCAAACAGTATATTTATAAATTAAGCTGGCAAAGATCGGTTTGATGTAGGCATTAGATTATTGTCTGACAGATTTTGACAGATTGAACAAATACTTCTTGTAATATAATTCACTAGAAACTAGGTTTACAAATGATACTTTTCATTTAGGATTTAGGATTTCATGAACACACTAATGACATTTGATATTAGTTATTAAAGGTAAATATATATAACCGAAACTCGATGACATTTTTAAAAATAATAAAACCCTTTGTATCCTATTATTAATATTAAACGATATGAAGATTCTGTAAATTAAACCTGAAATGAGGAAAGAGATGGTTCGACATATATATATTTACGAGATTAGTAACTGGCTTGTAGTATTTGTATGAAGATAAAACGTGAGTTAAGTGGAAGGCACATAGTTGATCACTGGGCAGCATAGTTATGATCACCACGCTCTGAGTGAACATAGATACTGTGCTATTTGGATACCTTGTTATCAATGAATTCGCCCATTGAATGGGTATTTCAAATTAATTAATTAAAGTGTTGAAACAGATGTACATGTATTAGAAACGCTACATTGCATAATTAGTATTACTTATTTTCTACTAATTTGTATTAACTATGGTGTTTGAATAAATGCAAGGCTACTTGCTCAAGAAGTTATGAGAAACCTGTTACTGGTACTCACTTGTCGCTCTTATTTCGAGTACCTATTTTCAATGCACCCATCTTAGCCGCAGTTTCGTACACAACTGAAATACTGCAGAAAATGGTGCTTTGTGACGAAGTAACTGTTTAATGTAATTAATGGGCAATTTGTTGTATATAATACATATACTGATAATACTATTAGTTCAAAGAGCATCGGTGTAGCAGTAGGCGATCGATTTAAAGTAGCCGCAATCTCGATTGCCAAACAAGCGACTGTTGTCTGACCGAATGGGAAACAGATGGAGGACAAATGAAAACTCTCTGATCAAAATAAACAGGGATGGCGCAGATCACAGGTGGACATACAGTTGTACACGAATTTAACGCAAGAACAGTCCAAGAGGTAACTAGCGGATTCTTATTTAATTCTAATGTTGAGCGGTTTCAATAACTTATGTGGTTTGATTGAATGCACCAGTTGACAGTTGGAAGTGACCCAGTTTGTGACATTACTCTATGATTACTAATATCCATGAGGACCTAAACATCCGATCCCAACGATTATCAAATTATTAGATTGTTGTAGAAACTGAAAAGGCAATTTCATAACCGATCATGACATCTATATTCATTTGGAAATGTTTGTCCATAATGTCAAAAAAATCTGCAAACCAGAGGGAACTGGACAAGATTACTCGGTGTAGAATTGAACTTGACCCTCACAGTCACTGTGCAGATGCCAAACTCTACCCAGAACCCCTCTATGTGATAATAGGTCTATATATAGTGTACATAGTGCAATATAGTGCTTGAAATATGGCGTGAAAGTCATAGCCCCAGTGATATTGATGTAAAATATTACAGGCTAATGGGTTCAAGAGGTTTACTCACAAATCTTAAACACTGTATTTATTTATATATACTGTATATATTTCTGAATACATTACTTTGATTTGTATACATCACTACATCAAGTAATGTTGAGCAAAACAATTCTGAGAGTGAGATTCTTCTGTGAAAACCTGCCTGATTGGAGAGAACCAAAACTGCATGATCATGATGATACATACGTGCATATTGATTACTTCTGTGGCTATTTATCATGCTATGTATACCATCTATTAACTGCATGAATGTCACATGTACTGTTCTTTGTGGTTTGGATTTACTGTAACCAGAGACCAGATAATAAAATTTATTACATAGTCTCTGCTGTAACATTAACCCAGTGTCATGATTGTGATCATGTTTGTGTGATATTTTGATTTTCATGGGCAATATGACACTGATCACATACATGACAAAATAGAACATGTTTCTTGATCTTGGTAAATTAATATGTTTTTGTCAAATATTTTGAGAAATTAACAAGTGGGGAAATGTCTTTCGGTCTCGTAAGCTTTGTTAATTAAAACCCATAGACTAACTCTAACATGTACCAAATAGGAAGTCAAGAGACAGTAGACAAGGCTGTAGACTCAACATGCTCAAAAGTTATTTTTGCACAAACTACAATGGTGGTACTGAAACCGTATAGAATGTATAAAAGATTGTGTATGGGAGGGACTCACATCTTGAAAAAAAAATTGTTCTGTGCTGCAGATTACAGTCATCCCTCGCCATAACGCGGGTGTCCATGGATGACCCCCCGCGTTATAGTAACTATTACATAACACAGAACAAAGGCCAAGTAAATTTGTATCATCCATGGACATAAAAAAACCTGCTATTTTGTGTATTGTGCCCAGTAAAACCTAGATCGTATCGTTGGAGGTGAAAAATAAAACTTTGTAAATGAACATGGATGTATGTACTGGAAACTTGCAATCAAACATCACTAGACATTATAATTCAATTGTTGTTCCTGTTATGCTACCTGTTGTTCAACTAACCCGGAAATAGCAATCAGGCCCAAAAAAATAAATGTTGTGGTTCCGATTTCCTACATTTCAGAACTAGGGTAGGTAGGTAGGTTTTTGGGTTTTTTTGGCAAAATATTTTTACATTACTCATGTGTCAGAAAATAAATTTAATTTATTATGTGGTGAGTAAAATTGTTAGGCTCGGCATCAATATTTAGGGTCGGTCGGGAAATCGGAACCACAAGCTTTTTTTTTTAGGCCTCAGCTGTGCACAGATGTTTTGGTCCAATTTTCTGGTGATTCAGTTAAAAACGACCCGATAACATAGCATCAAAGAATTTCTATTCCATTATCAGAATAATTAAGCAGTTATTTTAACAGAGATATTATATATTGCTATCGTATTTGTATAATGCATGTTTTCTACGAACATATTTAACATAATAATTAACATAGGCTAAGCACTTGGGTTACCTGCTTGGATACGTTTTACGTATATCAACATGAAAACATAAACATAAACAATTTTCACCACTAATTCGTGAGTATGCTGAAGAAAAATCTTGTGTTAAGATATTTCTTCTATTAGTGATGTCAAAACACATATCAGTTATTCATGAACCTGGAAAATAAACAATGCTGAAAAGATGACCAGAGGTTTCAAATCATAAAAACACATCTAATTGAAACAGTTCATTCGACAACAATTACTACAGTCTTCATACAAAGCATGATGTTTCATTTATGGCAGGGGCGGTGGGGTAGCCTATTGGTTAAAGCGTTGGCACGTCACGCCGAAGACCCTGGTTCGATTCCCCACATGGGCACAATGTGTTAAGCCCATTTCTGGTGTCCCCCGCCGTGATATTGCTTGAATATTGCTAAAACCGGCGTAAAACTAAACTCAGTCAGTCATTTATGGCAGAAAACATAGTTGAATGCTAATTTTTAAAGAGAATGTTTTTGAAGTTCCAGAGACAACAAAGAATTATCAGTTGAGAGCTTTTGTGCCGAGAGTTGTGTCACTTCTTGTGTTATGCATTATGACAGCCTCGAAGCAAATGTGTTCCATATTTTAGTTTCTTGTCGGATGCACAAGGAAGAAATATTGAACAAATATTTCATTCAAAGGGTATTTTCGCTGTTGGAGGTTCAGCTTAGTGCATATAAATATACAGGTTAGCGGTACATTGAAAACACAATATCAGGGTTTTATGTGACACACATTTGTGCGTCCAGTACATAATGGACACAGAAAACACAGTTTTTGCTTCTTTTGAAAACAGGATCTGTTTTGTAGCGTAGTCTTCATAGACTGTGTTTTCTAGCGTAGTCGTCATAGACTGTGTTTTCTAGCGTAGTCTTCATAGACTGTGTTTTCAATGCGACAAAGAAGCAAGTTTGATGTAATCAGGATAATAAGAAATACACATTGCTAAGTGAGATAAAACTTGAATACAAATGAAGTGTTTTTATCATAAATACTGTGTTGGATCTAGGCTCTACAAGTTTACCCAGTTAGGGTACTCCTTAACCGTGTATTTACACATCTCAACATTGTCAGCAGTGACAGATATACTGGTAATCAATAGCAAGTTACAGTGATTGATCATGTTAGAATGTACATATCCAATCCATGTTCTCAACAAATGTTAATTGATATTCATGCAAGCTGTGCCAAATTGGTCCTAAAGCTGCATGAAAAATCAATCAACTACACAAAACAAATTATACGCTTACTGTGTCATTTTAATATTTATTGTGAAGATTCTACAAGTATTACATGAGCATCACATTGGTACTGAATCAGGTAATTGTTTGATGTTCTACTGTCTCAGTGAAAAATTTCATAACTTCGACTTCTTGTTTGATAACATGGTTGGCATAGATGAATGGCTCAGCTTCGTGTTCTTGTGCCCATTTTCTGCGTAGGCTTGGAGGGGCATGGTGGCTCAGTTGTCAAGGCGCCACCTTCCCCGCACAGAGTTGAGTCACAGGGGCACAAGCTTATGATTATAGGTTCTAATGTTACCAAATCTTAACGTCAGTGACTCAGTGTGTCCTTACAATAAAACATATATTCCGTCCACACAGGCTTGTGTGACATAAAATTATGCTGTTCACAGAGTAATGATTTAATGACATTCTAGTTAATAAGCATATCAGGGCTCAGAGCTGAGGGCAAAAACAGGATGTTTGTTTGTTCAGAATAAACTAGTGGCAGGGGAGGATTGTGGAGGGTCTGGTAACTGACCAGTTGGGTGGTTGGAGTTTCGTTTACCCCTTTGTATCTGGCTGCTTGATGATGACATCTCAATGTTTTCAGTTTGATTCACCGAAGGTAGGTATTGATAAACACATCTGGGGTTAGTTTCAAGACGCCTGCTGTGAATATTCTCGATTTAATTTTGACGGACATGTTATGAGCACAGATATTGTGCGTTACTATTCAAAATGTGTTTGATTTCTGCATCAGAACAGAATTTATTATTTCTATGGGACTGGTCATGCTAGTACCCATGTTGGTAATATTCAGTTCTGGGTACGGAACATTTTGAATTGACGTGAATGTGCTTGTATCTCTCTTGCACAAACTTTCATCTGTTTTGGCCTTTTTCTGTAATAAAGGACAGGGTTCGAAATACCCTATGTATTAGCGTGCCATGGCACGGTAAATATCGAAATGGCACAGATAAAAAATGTTCTTGGTGCACTTATGGCACGCCTAATTTTTTAGAGACATAGCACACCTGTAGTCATTTAATCCCCAAACAAAACACTTAAAGGTCACATGCAACCAAAAATCAAACATAATTAAAACACAATTATCACTTATTAATGACATATAATATACATTGCTGGAAATGAAAAATCATATAAACAAAATTATAAGCGCATAATCGCAAATCAAAAGTGCAATATTGTGTACTTCGGGTTTACTTCCCAAGAAACGGCAGCCGATACCGAACCCAGTCAGAGCGGGTGGGTGTGCACTCAAGTGTAACGGCTGGTTCATTTGCAGATGCAGAACGACATATATCTATATCACAGTTAGAAATTTGTACAACGCTAAATAATGACATTGCTTTTAAGTATCGAACTGGGAAAGTGACTCAATTAAGAAGAGCGTGTGGTGAAATAGACAAATGAAATTATATAAAGTTAATTTACTGTCATAACATATAAAAGCTTGCGCTGGCGTGTGAGATATCAACAAAACATTAGAAAAATAGCTCACACCAAAGCCTTCACCAGTATTCACCCGACAACCAGCTTCCAAGCTGCGCGAACCTATTTCACTGCGCAAGACGTGCTATGGCGCAGCCCAGCTGTTGAAACCCGTTTTTCCCAGAAAGTCGGGGAAAATTAGTGAAACGTTTGAACTCCGATTTCCCTCGCTTTTTCATCGCTATATTTTTAACTTTATAAGTTAAATTTGCATTTTGAAGATTTGTTTTGGTAAGTCCATACCGAAGGTATCAGAATCTGCAAAGTTGTGTTTTACGTTGCATGTGACCTTTAAGCAAATGACAAACAAGCAAAAACATTTATTGACTTTTACGCCCAGGAAATCACTGGAATTATGATGGATGATGTAAAGAAATCTGGTTGTTTTTCCATTGAGAGTGTTGTGAGTACTGATAGTTCGGTTAGTGAAGAGTAAATTGTGTATGTTAGACATATTGAAAAAAGTGAACCTCTCACACGATTCTTAGCTATTAAAGGTGATGGGAAAGCAGAACAAATGTCACATAAGAAAGCCATCTTAAGCAGAAGACATATCAGTGATAACCGAAAACTGGTTACCGGTAAATTTGTTGTTTTCTGACAATAAATTTCAAAAGATCATCATCCTTGCTACAGTCATTGATTCTGAAAACATGTGGGCACACTTGATTTCTGAAAGGCACACCTAAAATATTTCCTGGTGCCCTAAGGCACACTTAGAAAAAAAAGTATTTCTATCCCTGAAGGACAATGAGCAGCATAACTGGGGTGAATGAACAGAATGACCTACCATTTAGTTCAATGTCATTATTCAATTTTCAGGGAATTAAGCCCTCATTACTGAGGTGGCATAGAATGCAGAGGTGTGGATATGACATAACATGTATATATATAATAAACTCACCAGTTTGATCAGCATGGCTGAGCAATTAGGTGGTTGACTTTGTGTGCTGGTGATTAGGTGCCTCACTCTGAGGGGGTGGGTTCGAATCCCGGATGGGACTCCACCTAACAAAAGGACTAGAATCTGTACTTTACTGAGGAAGTGTAATCCCAAATATAACATATGACATAATCAATGAAGATGTATGTTTATCAGGATGGCTTTTTATAGTTTTGTTTCTGAACAAGGTGTGGTAGTACTCATTCTCTTCCCACAGAGGTTACTTGTCATATCTTCCTCACGTAACCTCTGTTCTAATACTGACCATATTTCCCGGTTCTCGTAAAATCCCCTAAGCGACAAAAGATCGCTAAACACTAATTATCTCCCTTCTTTCTATCCAATCAGAACACGTGTTACGCCGACTTAGATTCAACATGACTAACACAAGCAAATGTGAGGCCACAAATATCCCCATCTGCCGGGACTTACATATTGTTACATACAAGACCTTTAATAGCTAGCTTGTCCGTTGTTAATGAGGGCTGATGGAGACGCCACTGACCCACCATAACATGACTGAGTTCTGTCTAGAAGAAACGCTTTTTAGATCGCGGCAGGGGAAGAGGTTTAGTTTTCTCGAGTTATATGGAAATTACCGAGGCCTTGCCAATGATCACTTTTGAAACAACGCCGCTGATTGCACAACTAAATCTGATTACCTCCAATCACGAAGTCTTGAACGCCACACACCATGAAAGGGTCATCGTGATTAGAACAGAGGTTACGTGAGGAAGATATGACAGGAGTAACCTCTGTGGGAAGAGAATGGGTAGTACTGTGAAACCTGAAATCTAACAACAGTGAGTTTCTGGGTACATATCAAGTGGTCAAGGTTATGTATGAAACTTCGTCATTGAAAGTCATGTTTAATTTGTTACAGAGAGTTACAGATCCTTAGGTTCAAACAACCCAACATGTTTTCAGATACACCTATCATGCATTATGCACACACGCATTACTGCATATATAAGCAATTTTACATTGTTCAAAACGCATATTGTATGAATCTATTGATATATTACACAACATGTACTACCCTATTCTTTACACATTTTGTACATTAATGATATATTTAAAAACTTCACAAAAGCACTTCAAACAAATCTGAATTTCAAATTCATGTACAGTTGAGCACCGTTGTGTCGAACTCCGATAACTCGATATCTCTGTTGTCTCGATATAACATCTTGGTCCCGGTAAAATCCATCATAATTTATCACTATTCAAGCTCTTTTAACTCAATATGGATGTCTCGATATTTCGGATATCATATCTCATGGTCCCAACAAGCAAAATTACCCAATTAACTCGATATTTGCAAAAAATCTCGATATTCACCTACCATTCATGGGCAAGTATCCCTCTGAACTGAGGTTGTTCCCACACGTTTCCACACGGTGCGGCATGAATCAAAGGGATGGGGTAGTGTAAACTAAATAGGGCTAATTTAGTTGAAGGTGTCACTTGTTTGTTATTTAATTAGGATTAACTAAGAAGGAGTTAATTAGGAAGTACTCACTGTTACGACTACGGTAAACACTACTGATAACGGATTATAGTTTTGAATCAAAACATACTGAGAAGCGTTTTGTTTTCTTTCATAGTGATATGTGATGATATGCCCTGGTCAGTTGTCTCGAAGTTCGGAGAACTCAATGTTTTTTCTTGGTCTCGCAGTGTTCACGAATGGTGTCTCAAAGTAACAGGACATTGGGTCCTGTAAGTTTCAGATGTCTGTCTGACCCATTGAAAATGCACAGGACCCATGGAATAAATTAAACACACATTTCAGATTTAATATTTCTTATAATTGACATTGAAATTATTAACAAACATAAGATTTATAAATAGCAAACAAGTGTCACATGTCACATAAAACAACTTCAGTCAAAGTCATTGTGAAATATACAGTCAGACACTGGGGCCGCCGGGTTGTAGACTTCTGTCTGACAGTAGGCGCATCTGCCGGATTTGTCAGAGGGTCAGGCACTTTTCGTGAACACTGGGTCTCATAAATATCGAGACAACGGTGCTCGACTGTATATATTTGTATTCTGTATACAACACATGCCAGAGAAGTGGTCTTCATGGCTTGTATATGTTGAGGGTAAAGGCGGCTCACAGCCACAGAGGTCGATACATTTGTAACAGTTTCATATATGCCCAGCTGAAATGAAACAAGAAGTCATGGCACCAGAATGTTGTGAAAAACTTGGGAGTGTTGTATATACAGTAAAATACACATATCCAACAAATTGATGGATGTAAAAAACTGTTGGGTCTTTATGTCCCACCACTTGCTGTATGTTTTGGTCCGAATGTGTTGATTGAACTACGGTTAATATAAACTAAAATTAGTGACAGCTTTGTCTTTGTTGTGACCGTAGTTTGCTGCCGTTTTGATGGATAACAAATCTGAAATACCCGAATTCATTTATAAAAGTGTACATGTGTCTTGGTGTACCAGTGGATGAACTGTCTTCAATTTCCATGTGTATGGGTTGAAGGAGCTTATGCCCAGTAGTGTTCACGAATAGTGTCTGACCCTCTGACAAATCCGGCAGATTCACCAACGATCCGATAGAAGTCTACAACCCACCGGCCCCAGTGTCTGACTATATTACACAATGACTTTGACTGAAGTTGTTATATGTGACATGTGACACTTGTTTGCTGTTTATTTTATTTTAATTTTTCTTATGTTTGTTAATAATTTCAATGCCAATTATAAGAAATGTTAAATCTGAAATGTGTGTTTAATTTTATTCCATGGGTCCTGTGAATTTTCAATGCGTCAGACAGACATCTTAAACTTAGAGGACCCAATGTCCTGTTACTTTGAAACACCATTCGTGAACACTGCCCAGTAATTCCCTGCAAGTAATAATTGAATTTCTTGATTTTGATAAGTGATCCATATCAATATTGACATGTTCAATTGGAAATATTGACAATAGTGAGTGGAGATGAACTCTACCAAGCTAACTTTTTTGTCCCCTGATGAACGTTGGTATGTCATATCGAGCGGAGGGATAGAGCTATTTGTTTACCAGAGGCACCGTCTAGTGTATCAAGTGTATCTATCATCTGAGTTGCCACAATAAACTCTGCAGAGTTGCATTCCTTGGGCACACCAGAATCCAGGTCCACTCTGATTATGTTCATGGGTTCTCAGCACCATACCTTTGCCTGTAGGTTTCACAATAGTGGTAAACGTCTGAGACCAGCATCACTCCAGACTTTCCTCTGACAGTAAACTCACTCAC
The DNA here is from genome assembly GCF_003918875.1 of Haliotis rubra. Lineage (NCBI taxonomy): Eukaryota > Metazoa > Mollusca > Gastropoda > Lepetellida > Haliotidae > Haliotis > Haliotis rubra. The sequence goes on along the minus strand of NW_025765514.1, from coordinate 1,159,055 downwards.
TCACCCACCCACTAACTCACTCACTCACTCAACCCACCCACTCGCACGCACGCACGCACGCACCCACTCCACGATCGCACTCACTCTCACTCTCTCACTCACTCACTCACTCACTCACTCACTCACTCACTCACTCACTCACTCACTCACTCACTCACTCACTCACTCACTCACTCACTCACTCACAAGTGTGTATCCTATACAATGTGTGTATGCTGTAATCTGTTTGTCTCCATCTTTAGACATGGTGGGCATGTTGTGAGAAAGGGGAGCTCCTGGAGGGGCTGAAGCAACACTTCCGTGTGTACGCGCCGCTTGTGTACTCCACCAGCCATGACTCCAGCAAGGAGGAGCAGATGGCCAACAAGTACCTGTTCAGGCCCATGGAGGAGTTCCTTTGTGGTACAACCGACTCAGAAAGTGTCTTACAACAACTCAAGGCCAAAAACCAACCCTCTCAGATATGTGGCCATGTCTTCAAATCAGGAGAACCAACATATTCTTGCAGGTATGTTTACATCTCACCCATGTGGCTGTGTGTGGTGATAGATCCATTTACAGCACAGGCACCTTTCTGTGTACACATACATCCCCGAACTGTAGTGGAGTACAAATATGGACGTTGAAGATGGAATAACTCCCTTTTCAAAATATCCCAAACCAATTTGTTTTCAGTCTTGCATTTTCTGGAGTTTTAAAATTATTGATGGCAGTAAATCTGAACTTTCTTCTGCGTCATATGAATAATCAGGTATAATTATGATACGTAATACCTAATACTGGATCACTGGTAGGTTATGATGGTCCTGGGGCGGTGGGGTAGTCTAGTGGTTAAAGTGTTGGCTCGTCGCGCCGAAGACCCGGGTTCGAATCCCCACATGGGTACAATGTGTGAAGCCCATTTATGGTGTCCCCGGCCGTGATATTGCTTGAATATTGCTAAAAGCTGCGTAAAACCAAACTCAGTCAGTCAGTATTATGGTCCTTTATAAAATCATCCCTTATGACTAGAATATTTGTCAACAAACAAAAGAACAAAAGAAACAAATATTTCCAACTTATCAGCTTCAACTATCTAACTCATCACATGATTTCTTTCAGGGATTGTGCCAACGATCCGACATGTGTGCTGTGTATTGACTGCTTCCAGAACAGCGTCCATAGGCAGCACAGATACAGGGTAAGTCCATTTAAATCAAGGGGTGGCAGTTCTTTAACTTGTTGCCGTCTTGGAAACCTGATTTAAAGACATGAATCATAGAAGCACAGATTCTGTGTGTTCAATTCTAAAAGTTGTGGCAGTATCACTTGTGGTATATGTGGTTTTGTGCATCCGGTGTTCGTTTATTTTACCAGGAACCATAGACTGGAATAAGTGTTCATTTTTTAGATGTGAGTGTAATAATGATAATATGCATTCCGTCCTCAGCTTGTATTACGTTTGGTGTTGTAGATGCACACGTCGGGGGGTAACGGGTACTGCGACTGCGGAGACATCGAGGCGTGGAAGATGGAGCCTTACTGCAGTATACACAGGTCATCTCTAGACCAGAACCATCAGCAGGTGATGCCTTATGTCATACCTTTAATATATACAACAGTATTATCAGGGGTGGAAATAACCCATTGCCCGACGTCCGAGTCCAGTGTTTCTTTCTGTCGGGCAAGCAAATTTGTATATCACACTGTACCGGTGTCCACTTGACTTTCCAATGTTAATTATGTTGTTTATTTAAACAATCAACCAGAAGACAGCCGGTATAGTGGAAAAATTATCAGGGCAAGTGATTTTACATGTGCCACTGTACCGGAGTACACTAGCAATTTTAAAGTTATTTCCACCCCTGATTATACTGGAGATTCACCTGAATTTATCAACCTTTGATAAGACATTTGTCTGTCAATACAAAATTTAAAAAGTCTTGGGTAACTTGTTAAATATAATCTGTCAGTGTCTGTAAATGAACCTAAATCATGTAATATAGTGATATTATTTAAGGACTATCTTTCACACTGGCAAAATGAGATGTATAGAAAAACTGCCTGTTCAATCTCATACCAAACTACAGTATTAAACCTGTTGTCAACAGTTTGCCTATGTTTTGTTGATTGATGTAAAAACTATCAAAACTGTGTGTCACAATGTCATGTTAATGCAATGTCTGACCAGAGCTTGCAGGGGTGGAAATAACCCATTGCCCGACATCCGAGTCCAGTGTTTTTTTCTGTCGGGCAAGCAAATTTGTATATCACACTGTACCAGTGTCCAGTTGACTTTCCAATAGTAATTGTGTGGGTTTTTAAAAATCAACAAGAAAACGGACGGTATAGTGGAAAAATTATCAGGGCAAGTGATTTTACATGTGCCACTGTAACGGAGTACACTAGCAATTTTAAAGTTATTTCCACCCCTGGCTTGCAAACATGCTGACACTGTGCTACAAGACTTGCCAAGTTATTTAACAGTTCACCAGTAATAGTTTTCGGTCTATGTAGAACCCGATTGACCTGCTCCCTGTTGAGCTGACTGACCGTGGCAGTGCCCTGTTCCTGGCCACGCTGACCTACTGTGTGGACATGCTGACCTGGGAGGAGACGGCCAGTCTGCCCGGGGGGCTGGAGGCGGAGGACACCGTGGACAGTAACCTCTATCACTGCATGCTGTTCAATGATGAGGTTCATACATACGATCAGGTGAGATGTTACATCGTTAACCTGTCAACTCTGCTGCTGTATATTACTGTTAGTGAATGCATTTAATTAAAGGAAGCAGGTATTCCTGTCCAAGGAATTAGGGCTGGGACGGGTAGGAAATAATGGAAATTGAGTACCGCATGTACTTACCCGAATCGGGATAGAGTACCCGGAAATGTAAGGAATACATCGCTTCTGTCAACTGTCTGAATATTCAATCACGAGTTGACAGAGATTATTATAGAAAACTCAAAAGGATGGCAATAAGACATTAAAACAGATCTTAGGCTATTTAATTTACATCTGCTTAACCATATAGAGAGTAACACCATTACTTACATTCATCGTTGAAACACAGAACTTTCCGTTCCCGCTGTTACTGTAACTTTCACTACTCACTGCGCAGATAAATTACAGTCGTTAATAATAACCTTCATTAATCGGACAATGTCAATGATGTAAATGAGTGTTGCATCAATTATGAAAAAGACAAGTTATTATCTGCCCTTGTCATTACAGAGTTCTCTCCCTTTCCGGGTACTCGATTCCAATAAATAGGACACGATTCCATCTGTACCCGGCCCCACAAGGAATAAATGTTTTCTTGTGGCAGGGATTATAATTTTCCAGTTATGTGTATAATTTCTGATCAAAGCTATTTAGGTTGATACAGTGACTGGACTTCAAATGCAGCCTGACTATGACAAACAGTAAACTATGGTTACAGCAAACTTAGAGGAACCACTAATATAGTTTAGTTTGTTATGAACACATTTCAACTAAAATAAGCACCAGTTGGCCTGGACTAAATAGGTGGTTTGTTATACCCGTCAGTTCAATGTCAACTTGTTCATTATATGCCATCTACTGGGCCTAGATTTTCGAAGCTCTCTTAGCGCAAAGATAGTCGTAAGTGAATGTTAATGTATGGCACTTACGACTAACTTAGCGCTAAGAGAGCTTCGAAAATCTAGGCCGAGTACTTGTTCAACAGAAACTATTGTCAGGAAATATCATTTTTTGTTCAGATTTAAGGCCAGGATTTTTCTGTACAATCGTAGATTTATGCAAAAAATTGGCCTAACCAAGCAAATATTGTAATAGGGAATTCTATTCAAACACCGCTGTTTGTTTATTCAGGTTATCACAACCCTCCAGCGAGCCATTGACTGTACGCCAAGACAGGCAATCGACTTTGCCACCATTGTAGACAGAGAGGTAAGCTCCATGGGTTGCTCAGATGTCACAATTCAGTGTGCCTTCATTTCAGCAGTGGGTATATCAGAAAGTAGCTTACAGGGCTCAATTTAAGAGATGTTAACCTACTTGCACCAGGTGCAACCTAAGATAAAAACATAGTTGCACCAGCCAAATTCCAGTTGCACTGCTTTTATTGCAATATGTAAAGAAAGAAATATGCTATTGAATTACTTAGATGTTTCATTCAGCAGTTTACCCACTCAAAAATTGACTTGCACCTGGTGCAAGTTAGAGTAATAACTAGGTTGCACTTTATAATATTGGGTTGCACCAGTGCAAGTAACAAAGCACTAAATCGAGCCCTGGCTTACAACATCCAAATAACTCGGTAATTTATTGGAGGCATATCTTTCAATTGCATTCTATTTGGGAGTAATTTTAACATATTTTGTCAATGATTTGTCATGGTAGGGAAGAAGCAATGTCCGGACTGGAAGTAAGGCAGAATGTGATAGAGCCAAGGAAATCATTGAGGTGAGATTGCAGCTTATAAACAAATTGTTCTGTTTTGCCCTGATAGTGTTAATTATTTTGTCACCACAACGCTCATGGTTGTGGGGTTTCATGAAAGACTTGTATAACATTGGGCTTTCTTCCAGCATCAACAAGCCCTGATACAACTGAGTTGCTGTTTAAAGTGGGGATAAACCCAACTCACTCACTCACTTTAGACAAGCAGCTTATGTACATCCCCTAAGTAGATCAGGGCTCCAGATAATTTTTCATGATCAGGAGTACGTACTCCTTATTTTTTCAATATAGGAGTACTGGAAAACAATATGAGTACTGAATGGAATTTAATGGCGTATCAGTAATCTTGTGTTTCGTTTCATATATGCACCACAACATTGCTACTCTTGTGTAAACAGGTCAGTAAACAATAAAACAATACTTTTTCAGATAAATACGTCTGTAAATGATTCTGAAACCGTACACCATTGCTGTGGTCCGTATCTGCTACGTTTTTAAAATTGTTTCCTATCGTATCGTGCTTATTTTATATCCGTACATACGCTGATACAGCCCTTATCTGGAGCTCTGGTAGATTGTGGGAGAGGAAATGCAGTCCTCTAAATGATCGCTAGTCAGGATTAACAACATCTGTCTGTCCCTGTGGTCTGAAACCTGTGTCTGTTGCCAGCGGAACACCTCACGTCACGGGAGCAAGCCCCTGAAGGTGCTAGTGATGCAAAACTCGGTCGTAGCCCACCAGAACTTTGCCATGAAGATGATACAGTGGCTTCAGAACATCATCTCCAAATCAGGTGAGACTTTCTCTTGGATTCACCCTAAAATATCACAATCAGTAAATATCAATTATATTGTGGCAAATAGTTAGCGATTGATTATGGTCATAATCTTGTCAAAGATTTAATACCTGGATTGATAGGAAATGTTACAAGCTACAATGTCATGATTCTGTTGTGAAAGCATCAAAATAATATCTTTAGAAAATGATTTTCAATCAATGTTCAATGATCAAGTGATTTTGACAACCCAAATTTTGAAATACTCTAATGTTAAAGTTTTATATGGTTTTGGTATGTGTTTCTTCATATTTTAGGATTTGATGTTGAAAAAAAGTTGACTTAACACTATTTGTCAGTACAAATTAAAGGAAAAATTGAACATGTACCAAGGATTTGACAAGAACCAAATATAAGCCAGAGACACCACAAGATGGATCTGCAGAATATATGGTTGGGCTAATTGTATGTATGTATTAGTTGAATATGAGATGACCTAGTGTGACCTGGGATCGCCTATACTTTCAGACGGGTTGCGGCGGTTGTTCTGCATGCTGTCAATGCAGGTGCCAAAACGGTCGAGTGCCAGTGCTATGGAGGTGGAAGATGAGGATGCTCCACTGTCTCTCATGGAGCGGGTTCTCCTGGCAGACACACAGCTATGGAAAGGTCAGTGCTCTCTGGTAGATCCTCACGCAGTCAGTCAGTGTTCCCTTACAGATCACACATGCAGGTAGCCATAGAGGCTGTATGAGCATACTCTGGATGGTAAATATCGTTAAGAGGAATAATCATTGTATTTAGTGAGCCTTGGCAATCTATCGATCATCCTGCTGGAGTTAGTGACCTTTATCAAAGGGAAGCTACTCCTACCCTTGTCTATGTGACATTGTAATTGTTTGGAGTCTGTGTTGCCAGGTTGCAAAGTGCAGACTTAAAGCACACACTGACAAAATGAAACAAGGCATCGATTTTGACATAACTTCAGAAACATAAATATGGTAACTCCATTTTGTGCAAAATAAACATTTGTCCCAGTTTGACTGCAAATGACACTTAGTTAAGTGTCCCAGAGTGACTGTTTATGTGGGTATTTCTTGTGATTCAACAACCAGCATTCCGGTGGAAGTTGTAGGATATGAATTCAATCAAATCAAATCTTAAGCCTCCATGTAGTCCACAATATCCACTAGCTACTAACATATGTGCACTGGACCAAGGACCTTTTCTCAGTATATGTGTGTTTGTATTTTCAGTTGCTCGAGTTCAGAGCCATCAGTTGCTTATGGCTGGGTATGTACTAACCAACGCTTAAAAGTAGGGCAACCTCTGTAACTTGCCAGTTAGCTTGTAATGACATTGTAGGTTACATGCAGAAAAGATAGGTTCTGTTGAGGTTTTTACACTAGAAACAAAATTAAAGACTTTCTCAGTACTCAAAAACAGTAGAGGACCACATAATTCTTTCTTATTACTGTGGGGGCGGTGGGGTAGCCTAATGGTTAAAGCGTTGGCTCGTCATGCCGAAGACCCGGGTTCGAATCCCCACATGGGTACAATGTGCGAAGCCCATTTCTGGTGTTCCCCGCCGTGATGTTGCTGGAATATTGCTAAAAGCGGGCGTAAAACCAAACTCAGTCAGTCATATTACTATGACAGATTAACTATAGTAATATGAAAGGAATGGGTGGTCCTTAACTTGTTTTGAGCAGTATACATTTGGAACATGGGTATTTAAGTTGAACATTTCTCCAATGGAATTATCATGTTTAGATGAATTTCGCTAATAAGTACATAAGTAGGCATTTCAAACAATTAATTTTTCAAGCTTTCAGACTCAAGAGAAATTGAGTGCATTATTTTGTTGTTTAATTTCAAAATGGCATCTGAACATGCTGAAGAACCAGTCAATATAATAATATCAAGAAAACAATGTTTTGATATTATTTGAATGATTGATGTTAATACAGAAAGTGTTGTATATTTTAATGCTAAATAAGTCATTAGCCTTGGCTTAAGCTATCCACATCAGGCTTTCAGATCGTTGATTGCTAAAAATTTGCATGGATGTAGATAGACACAGCCACGTGGTAGTCTGCGTCAGATGATATATAGACTATATGTCAGTGATGTGTCGGTATTCAGTGCTTAAAACACATATGCTTACTTTTTGTTCTATGCAGCTGTTTTGCCTCCAGAGAGCACAAATTGAAAGAGTACTTATGAGTTATGTCCCTTTATTTCAGTGCTCTCATGGACCAAGAGTGCAAGAAACTGTTTGCCGGCATTTTCACCAAGGTAAATTCTAACACACACATTACAGAGTAATCAAGTATCATGATCACTGTTATTATGATTTATGAATTGCACGGACATAAACCTATTTATTTTTCTTAGGGGCACTGGTATCCAAGACACCTAAGGTGTCACAATTCTCTGTGCAGAGTTGTCTCCCTTGGCCACCCCAGAAACCTATGCTCATGGGTTCAAATCCTAGTTTGCCCTCATCATATTTCACGGTTTGTCAGCACCGTGTCTGTGGGTCCTACCAAAGTGGTAAACACCAGGATCTGCATCAGTTCTGGTTTACCTCCCACGTCAAGCTGACACGCTGCGATGTAACCGGAATAATGTTCAAAGCAGCTTTCAACCCAACACACTCTTAAACATGTCTTTAACATGTGAGTGAGTATGATTTTACGCCGCTTGTAGCAATATTGCAGCAATATTGCAGCGAGGGACACCAGAAATGGGCTTCACACATTTTACCCAAGTGGGGAATCGAACCCGGGTCTTCAGTGTGATGAGCGAACGCTTTAACCACTAGGCTACCCCACCACCCCTCTTTAACATGTCAAGTAACATATGAAATGTGTATAACGGTTTTCTTTGTTGTAATATATTGTCACTGGCATGCAATTTGGTGTATATGTGTGTACATTCATGGATATTTCTATCACTGTAACAAAGGTTACACAACCATGCAGTGTATGATGCACCATGCTTCTATCACTGTAACCAAGGTTACACAACCATGCAGTGTATGATGCACTATGCTTCTATTACTGTAACTAAGGTTACACAACCATGCAGTGTATGATGCACCATGCTTCTATCACTGTAACCAAAGGTTACACAACCATGCAGTGTATGATGCACTATGCTTCTATTACTGTAACTAAGGTTACACAACCATGCAGTGTATGATGCACCATGCTTCTATCACTGTAACAAAGGTTACACAACCATGCAGTGTATGATGCACCATGCTTCTATCACTGTAACAAAGGTTACACAACCATGCAGTGTATGATGTACCATGCTTCTATCACTGTAACCAAGGTTACACAACCATGCAGTGTATGATGCACCATGCTTCTATCACTGTAACAAAGGTTACACAACCATGCAGTGTATGATGTACCATGCTTCTATCACTGTAACCAAGGTTACACAACCATGCAGTGTATGATGCACCATGCTTCTATCACTGTAACAAAGGTTACACAACCATGCAGTGTATGATGCACCATGCTTCTATCACTGTAACAAAGGTTACACAACCATGCAGTGTATGATGCACCATGCTTCTATCACTGTAACAAAGGTTACACAACCATGCAGTGTATGATGCACCATGCTTCTATCACTGTAACAAAGGTTACACAACCATGCAGTGTATGATGCACCATGCTCCTGAACAGTCTACAAATGAGGGTAGAAACAACTAAGAATAGGTTTCTTTGAAAATTCTACTCAATCCTCCAGCGTACAAGTGGTAGATCTCGGGGCATGTAACTGCTATAATATACAAACCCGGTTACAGTAAGATACAAACAAGTTGGCAAAGTCTCTATGCTTTCTTATCTCAAGTGATCTTGACAGATAGAGAACACACAAGGAGTGATAATCTTGTCTAACTATCTCAACCAGCACTACAGTTATGATTGGGCTTGAAATTACAAGATGAGCCTTGTCAGCCTCACTGGAGATTAATAGCTGATATCTCTCCCTCAATCTGTACGCTACAGTCTGTTAAGATCAAGTTGTTTTCAAAACTCCATTCTGTGAATAGAGACGTTTTTACCTCACAAGTTTCTTCTGAACACTTTCCCAACTTGACCCGTGAAGATGCGGGTTAGAATATTTGATCTTCAGTAACCAATGCTTGTCGTAAGCGGCGACTAATGCGATCGGGTGATCAGGCTCGCTGACTTGTTCCCAATTGCTCAGATCAATGCTCATGCTGTTGATCACTGGATTGTCTGGTCCAGACTCGATTATTTACAGACCGCCGCCATATAGCTGGAATATTGCTGAGTGCGGCGTAAAACTATACTCACTCACTCACTTTCCCAACTTACACTATACAACACAACGAATTTCCTGATACTGGTAGTGTGTAGAAGGGTAACTATACAATGAGACTCGATATGGTACGTATCCCAATAATACTGATGTGATGCGATTCGTATCCTGATAGAGGATTCTATCATAGTTCATATTCTCTCCCTTTCTTCAAGTGAATCACAATCCTGAGTGATATGTTTTGAAATCTCAGACAGCAGGGATAGAACATTGTAGGGAGAAATATACTTAGGGAAACAAATATGGGAACACATGACAGCACAAGTGTTCCTTTATTTTTTTTCATGTTTCTTCATAAGCTTTGTGGGGTGCTGGGGTAGCCTAGTGGTTAAAGCGTTGGCTCGTCATGCCGAAGACCCGGGTTCGAATCCCCACATGGGTACAATGTGTGAAGCCCATTTCTGGTGTCCCCCGCCGTGATGTTGCTGGAATATTGCTAAAAGCGGCGTAAAACCAAACTCAGTCTGTCAAAAGCTTTGTATCGCACTGTGTTTGAAGAAATCTGGAAAAAAATATAGGAACACTTGTGCTTTCATGTGTTCCCTTATTTGTTTCCCTAAGTATATATAGGTTTGGCCACTGTGAAGAGTGTTGGTTATAGTCGATCAGGAAATATCCGAGAATCTGCCTAAACTTTTTTATGAAGACTTTCTGTTATTATCCACATATATTTACGTCAATGTAACCTGTAATGTAATGTAATGTATGTATTGCAAAACAGGATCCCAATACACGAAGCGTTTGTAACGTTATGACCTGCTGTAACTCTATAGTTTACCATAGGCTTATGAATGTCTTAGCACTACAAACGCTTTGTGGATCATGATTTACTTTCCAGTGCTTGATGATCTGTAGGTTATGTGAGATTGGTGGGGATCATTGCTGTCTCCGCTCATTGTCATCAGCAAGATATGCATTAAACACTTTTGAAATGGCTAGTATAGTGTAGAAGTCTGTTCAATCTCCAGTTCAATCAGATACAAGTTTGAACAGAATATTGTACTTCTTACAATTTACTGTGTAAGAAACTGAAACAAACTTGAACAACAACATCATTAGACTGCATTTCCATGTAGTCAGTTTAGTATTGGCTTGGAAACATTCATCATGTCTGGCACGTTTGTCTACACTTACTCAGAGGCCAATATTTGGCCACAAGTCGGCAGCAAATGTCAGTCAAAATTCCCAAATTGTATTCATCAACTTCCCACTTCCTGCTGTTATAGTTATAACTAAAGTGAGAGCCTGTTGAAGAGGACCCGTGAAGGTCGGGGTTAGAATATTGATCTTCAGTAACCCATGATTGTCATAAGAGGCGACTAACGGGATCAGGTGGTCAGGCTCGCTGACTTGGTTGACACATGTCATCGTTTCCCAATTGCGCAGATCAATGCTCATGCTGTTGATCACTGGATTGTCTGGTCCAGACTCGATTATTTACAGACCGCCGCCATATAGCTGGAATATTGCTGAGTGCGGCGTAAAACTAAACTCACTCACTCATAACAGGACCAATAGAGAAAGATGATGCTGGGTGATACATTATTGCATGTACTATCAAGATTTCTCAGAATTTAGGAAACTTACATTTCAAAGAAATAATGAAATATGAACACATCAACAATGTTTTCCAAATTTGCTTGCCAAGGTGCGTAGTTAGTAATCATACGTCAATCCCTGCTACTAAATGTTTCAAATGTAACTGTGCCTCGGGACTCCAGAGTGCAATAGACTATAGCTGTGTGAGACACACTGTTACGCTGGGGGTAGTTGGTGGAGGGTCGGTACTTCTCAGAGTGGTTGTGATGATGTCACATGCTTTTGTGCCTTCTCCACAGCGATATGATCAGCTTCTTCAGGACTTTTGCAAAGACGACCATGATCACGACGTGTCTGTTACGTCATTAACAGTTCAAATGTTTACAGTGCCCAGTCTGGTAGGTTGAGTGTGACGGGTAATCGTGATATCTCCCATCACACCACGTCTTTCCTTCTTAGAGGGAAGAAACAGCACAGAGAGTTCTGAGATTATTTGAAGAATTCAAATCGGCGTCAGGCGGTTTTATCGACATTTATTACAGTGATCAAATTGATTGCTTTCTGTATAATATCTTGATGCTTCTGCATGGAGAATCTCAAAACTCTATATGCTTCACTTCAAGAATGATCACAGGACAAGAGAATAATTTCTTTGGAGGAGAATCAAAGAGACTGATATTGGTGTGTACCAATATGCCTTGTTTAAAGATGAAAATAAAATGTAATAATGTCATTGGTCAAAAAAGGACCAGAAGAAGTACCGGTAAAGGAAGTCTAACCTCAAGGCATATTTCTGGCCTGTGATCATTCTAATTTAATTCCAAATAAGGCCATGGTATTTTGATTGCTAGATTTTTATGTCACCATCATTTATGGGAAATTCAAATTTCAGATTTTGGCTTGTGGAGGGTGAACATAAAAATCTAGCTGTCAATGGCCTCACATGTTCTGACTTTTAAACTGCTGTTTTATATTTGTAGCACTATTCAACAGTAATGAAGGACTTTATACGGGATGACCATTACCGATCCGTGTCCATAACATGTATCTCAGTCCAAATTTTCACAGTTCCCACTTTGGTAGGTTATGCAGCATATGGTCATGTGACTATCGTATGCCTACGCCACCAATGTGCTAACTATATGCAGTAGCATTTAGATGTAGTTGAGTGTTCTTGGAGCACATTGCTGTATAGATAACAGCTGTATTCCGTTTGTTCCTATTTATTATGTGAACCGCTGATTAAAATTTGATTTGACACCAAAATTATTCCAACGAATATTCCTGATAATACTTAGTTGTACAGTGAAGCCTTGTGAACTCAGATGTCATTAATTTGAAGTATGCTGCCATCATATTGCTAAAAGCGGCATAAAAATAAACTCACTCGCTTTGAAGTAGGTATTTGATGTTGGCCATTATTCATAACTACATCCCTTAGATCTCTTTTGCAATGACCTTGAAATTGTCTTTTTCATTTAAAATACTTATTTGTTTTTGGAGAGATAAGTGACTGTAAGCTTGTAAAGGTTAGACAGATGCAGGTACATATGTATTGATCATGTATGGAGAGATAAGTGACTGTAAGCTTGTAAAGGTTAGACAGATGCAGGTACATATGTATTGATCATGTATGGAGAGATAAGTGACTGTAAGCTTGTAAAGGTTAGACAGATGCAGGTACATATGTATTGATCATGTATGGAGAGATAAGTGACTGTAAGCTTGTAAAGGTTAGACAGATGCAGGTACATATGTATTGATCATGTATGGAGAGATAAGTGACTGTAAGCTTGTAAAGGTTAGACAGATGCAGGTACATATGTATTGATCATGTTTGAGCATGAGTAGTGTAGTAGTGTATTTGCTAGGGGTGAGTATTGCAGAGAATTTTCATATTACGATATATTGCGATGCGGAAGCATATATTGCGATATGTATTGCAATATATTGCAAGGATTAGTTTTTTAACAAAAACTACTTATAATCGAGTTAATGCTTGATTATAAAGCAAAAACACAACAAAATCACTATGATTGATTAACCTTTTATAAAAACTTTTATTCATGACAAAATAAAAATGTAAGTAACATTTGGCACTAATGAAACAGGCAAAGGAACACTTTAATAAACGGAAATATCCGAAGATTTCCGAGTGTTACGAAATTTTCCGAATGCATGTCAAAATACCGTTTTTCGATCAGCGTATCGCAATACGTATCGTTTTCATGTCTGAACCGGTAAATACCGGTAAACCGGTTATATTGCGCAGCCCTAGTATTTGCACACCCATGAAATTGTTGGGTCACGTAATAGCAAAATGTCACTCAAAACCTTGGTGTTCTTAAAATTTTAATGCATGTATCAATAAATTTAGTATGTACGATCTTTAGGATGGGGCACTGAAAGAGTTTAGGTCAAAATAAGACAAAGGTGAAGGTCCTGCTGAGTCTAATGTCCATCAAAGGTCAAGGTCATCTCTGAAGATATTTGGAATGTTGTGTCATTCATTGCACAATACCTTTAATGGTACAATTCCCCAAGCATGGGGAAATGGTTGAATCTTAAGAATTTGTCTTGAATAAGGTCAAGGACTGAAAGTAATGCCCTGTTTTGACTGTAAGTAGATGGTGGTACATTAACTGATTAAGGCTTGTTGTTTTGAAGAGAAGACAAGACTGTTGAGGCTACTTCTGATTTTCAAGGATTTGTTAACATTAGTTTTTGCTGTGCATCATACAAGAACTCATACACCATTGTGTAGTTTGTGTTTTACCTGTATGTCCTGATTGTAATCTGCTTCTTGTAATATTCCATAAATACTAGGTATCCAAACAGCACTGAGTTCACAAGATTTCACTGTACGTATGTCGCTTTATTGTCACCTCTGACATGATATCTACAATCTGGAATTGCAGGTTTGTGTTGATTACATTTGTACTAATACTTTCAACATACATTTGGTTCTGAATTGTCCTTCATTTCATTTTTTATCAAAATAATGTTTGTTAATGTTCATTTTTAAAAACATCAAACGTAACTTACTATTCACCTTTCAGGTCTAATAAGATGTTTTAAGTATGTTAATGGCACAAAATTCCATAAACTTGTCATATTTTATTGTTATTATCAGTTCATGTGTACAAGGCACACGTTTTTTTACATGTTCGAGGTTTATGTTTCTTATTTCAACATTTTAGGTTGTACATTTTTTAGAAGAGCAGTGGTTCAGATACACAGACAGTCTTTTCCATTTGATCTTCCATTTTTTGGAAACGAGTTTATGCCTAAGACATTTTGGCATCTGTTTTTATTGAATTATGCTATTTAATTCAAAATGTAGTGACTGATTATTTTCATGAATATTTAAACATGAAATCTGAAATGTATTGATAGTTTTGTCAAAATTTGTAATTATTTTTAATATTGATACAATTGAAATGTTTGACTATATTTGTGACACTGTGAAGCACCCTATACTACCCATCAAAAGTTTAGACTCACTTAAAGCACTCACTATATGTTATGTATACATATGTGGTTACAGCGAAGATGAATTTCTCCCCTAACTTGGGGGAACCAACTGTAAACCTTATGCAGATGAAATGCATGAGGATCATGCATCAAATTGCTGAAAATCATGTGCAAATATCGTGCATGTGAACAGCTGCGTTTTGGTGTAAAGTTTTGTTAAGAATTCGCCAATTATCACTGAGTTTCATCATTTATTGAACTCATGACAATAATCTTTTCAACGTTACAAATTTGTTTTACAATATATCAGTTCATGTGTAAACTGTACCTTTAAACAGTATGGAATATTTTGCAAAATCTAGTTTAGAACAGTTGACTGAAGTAAATGGCTACATTTACACTAGTGAGTCTAAACTTTTGATGGGTAGTATATTTGTCCCGAATCTCCTGTTAACCCGTGTATAACCAGCTGACCATGAGTAGATGGTCATCCTAACTGTTCCTTGCTGCATGTTGTATGTGAACTTGACCATTTACCTCCATATTGCAGGCTCGGTCCCTCATCGTGGAGTATGATCTACTCAGTGTCATTCTAAAGTCATTTCTCAGGCCTTGTGAAAACAAGAAAAACAGTAAGTCAGTCTACTTATTTATTATTAGATACATCTGATATGGATCTAAATACAATCTGCAGCCACAAATTTATAATATAAGGCCGAAATGAAAGGATATCTGCCGCAAATAGGACCCGTAAGGACGGCCCGACCGTCGCAAGGGCGATAAAGGAGAGAATGATAAGAGCTAGTCTCAGGTCACGTGGGACCAGTTTTGGCAGGAATAAGGGAGGTAACTCAGGGTGAGTGATTGTACGGACACTTCAGTGAATTTGAATAGGATTCAAGGTTTCCACTTGACCGTCGAAGGAGAAGGGAGATAAGCAATAATCATGAGTCAGGATAAGTATGAAAATAAAAAAATTATCATAAAAATTACATTGTTTTACTATAGTGAATTTTTTAACTTTATTTAAAGTGTGTAGTGTTATTATAATCATGATATTTTATTCTGAAGGTGTTCATTTGTGTCTCCTTTTCAGAAGATGGTAAACTTTGTTTTGACCGGAATGATCGCAATCCAGTATATAAGAGGGCATGGTACATGCTGTATGATCTCAAGTAAGTTGGGTCAGTCGAGGTCAGATTGATTAGACTGGACATTGTGACAGTAAAATATTAATTCATTAATAAAGTCAAGAGGATCTTGTAATGAACACAGTGTTACAAGTTAAAGATTATGGGGAAACTATATTCAAGTTCTACTGGACAAAACCTTAGGATTAATGGTAACAAATAACACCATGATGGAAAACTTGCTTTGGGTATTTGATAGAGGACTACCGTTATCTGTAGAAAGTTCAACTAGTATTTCAGAGTCAGAGTGAGCGAAATGAATTTTTAACTCTACTTTGGACATTATTCCAGTTTTGTAACAGTAAGATGGCTCAGTGATGCCAGGGACGGTGGGGTAGCCTAGTGGTTAAAGCGTTGGCTCGTCACGCCGAAGACCCGGGTTCGAATCCCCACATGGGTACAATGTGTGAAGCCCATTTCTGGTGTCCCCCGCTGTGATGTTGCTGGAATATTGCTAAAAGCGGCGTAAAACCATACTCAGTCAGTCAGTCAGTGATGCCAGTATTAGAGCTTTGTGACTTTGGTGAAATCATGAAGCATGAGTTTCTTGCTGACCCAGAAATATATTACCGTTCATCCTGAATATGTACCCACAATCATAGGTTCCTGCACCACGATTTTCAGTAGTTTAAATGACTGGGCCACTCTGCAACACGTTGTAGTTGGAGCAGTCCTGGATGTACTGACAGTGTTACGGCAGTGCAGATGAGACCCTTCCATTACACTGACATTGTTTTATCCAGATATGCACTCCTTGCGAAGCCAACCAGTCCTGAAGAATGGTCAGATGGACTACGCACAAACTTTCTCAATGGAGTGGTGGCCTTGCTGGACTTGTTAAAGATTATGCAGGTAAGATGTATTGACCTTTGTGACAAGTTTTATAGAGAGGGGGTGGTGGGGTAGCCTAGTGGTTAAAGTCTTCGCTTGTCACGCCGAAGACCTGGGTTCGAATCTCCACATGGGTACAATGTGTGAAGCCCATTTCTGGTGTCCCCCGCCGTGATGTTGCTGGAATATTGCTTAAAGCAGCGTAAAACCAAACTTAGTCAGTCAGTTATAGTGAGAGAAACTTACAATTCAGGTTGATGCTCTATTCTTCTTCTGCAGCAGAATGTTAAATCAGGGCAACTGATCTTCACATTTGGAACACTAATCGCTGTCAGTCAATAGGGAATATAGACAGCAATACATCAGGGTATCAGTAATATTCTTACATGATACAATAAACAATTCACATCGACCTGATTTAGATCCTGTATCATCGATTCGAACGGTGTATTCCCAGAGTGGCCCGCCCTGTCTATTACGTAACAACCAAATTCCGGGGCCACAGGTTCAGCAGATGCAACACCACTAGAAGTTGCTACAAATCTTAAGCTCTTTCACAGTGTGAAGTCGAGTTTGTACAGACAATGTGATAAGAAAGTTCCACAGATACAGCAAGCAGCAACAGATATCCAGCTAGATGGTGAAGATATCCAGCTAGATGGTGAATGGACAGAGACCTTTTTCTGGTGATGACTTTCTGAAGTAGTAGCATTCTTGTTTTGCTACTGTTGATAACCTGCAATGGCTGTGCAAGAGCAATACCATTTCCATGGTACCTTCAAGACCTGCCCCAAGATTTTTTGCACTGCTGGTAATTAAGCTGATTGGATTAAGAGAGGCCAGTGTGGGAACACTTAAGTGTTCTGGGGCCACTCTGGGAAGGGTCGTTAACAAGGCGTGAAAACTCAGGGGCCACTCTAGGAAGGGTCGTTACCAAGGTGTGAAAACTCAGGGGCCACTCTGGGAAGGGTCGTTAACAAGGCGTGAAAACTCAGGGGCCACTCTGGGAAGGGTCGTTAACAAGGTGTGAAAACTCAGGGGCCACTGTGGGAAGGGTCGTTAACAAGGCATGAAAACTCAGGGGCCACTCTGGGAAGGGTCTGCGGAAAACTCAGGGCCATTCTGGGAAGGGTCGTTAACAAGGCATGAAAACTCAGGGGCCACTGTGGGAAGGGTCGTTAACAAGGCGTGAAAACTCAGGGGCCACTGTGGGAAGGGTCGTTGACAAGGCATGAAAACTCAGGGCCACTGTAGGAAAACTGACAAGGAAAACTCAGGGGCCACTGTGGGAAGGGTCGTTAACAAGGCATGAAAACTCAGGGGCCACTGTGGGAAGGGTCGTTAACAAGGCATGAAAACTCATGGACCACTGTGGGAAGGGTCGTTGACAAGGCATGAAAACTCAGGGGCCACTGTGGGAAGGGTCGTTAACAAGGCGTGAAAACTCAGGGGCCACTGTGGGAAGGGTCGTTAACAAGGCGTGAAAACTCAGGGGCCACTGTAGGGAGGGTCGTTAACAAGGCGTGAAAACTCAGGGGCCACTGTGGGAAGGGTCGTTAACAAGGCATGAAAACTCAGGGCCACTCTGGGAAGGGTCGTTAACAAGGCATGAAAACTCAGGGGCCACTGTGGGAAGGGTCGTTAACAAGGCATGAAAACTCAGGGCCACTGTGGGAAGGGTCGTTAACAAGGCGTGAAAACTCAGGGGCCACTGTGGGAAGGGTCGTTAACAAGGGCATGAAAACTCAGGGGCCACTCTGGGAAGGGTCGTTAACAAGGCATGAAAACTCAGGGGCCACTCTGGGAAGGGTCGTTAACAAGGCGTGAAAACTCAGGGCCACTCTGGGAAGGGTCTTTAACAAGGCATGAAAACTCAGGGGCCACTGTGGGAAGGGTCGTTAACAAGGCATGAAAACTCAGGGGCCACTCTGGGAAGGGTCGTTAACAAGGCGTGAAAACTCAGGGGCCACTGTGGGAAGGGTCGTTAACAAGGCATGAAAACTCAGGGGCCACTGTGGGAAGGGTCGTTAACAAGGCATGAAAACTCAGGGGCCACTCTGGGAAGGGTCGTTAACAAGGCATGAAAACTCAGGGGTCACTCTGGGAAGGGTCGTTAACAAGGCATGAAAACTCAGGGGTCACTGTGGGAAGGGCCACTCTGGGCATAAATTGATTCGAACACGTTCATTTGGAGAACAAGTAAATGATCCTGATTATATGATGTTCTAACCTTTGGTTATGAAAAGCCTCTGTTGTAGTCTTTTTCGAAGTTTTGTTGACACTGCTGTTTTTCTCTACAAAACATTATTGAATAAGATGAGACTAGACATTCAGGAAACTTTATTATTATTGTTTAAGGCCTTTGAAATAAAAATATCCGCTTAAATTTGTTGTGAAATGAGTTTAGTGATACAATCTGTATCGATAACAATGTATCATGAGACAGGAGACTGTAGTGCCATGACATTCCACATATATTCTTTGACTGATTCACAAGCATTTGATTCAGACGTTTTTTGTTGCTGAAACTCAACACCTGATCATGCACAATCATGTGATCCTTGTTATAGTATAATGACCACCTCCAGGGTGTAGTGGTTGTTCCGCCGGAAAGCGGAAGGTCCGCGGTTCGATCGACAGCGTCATACCAAAAAGACGTTAAAATATGAGTACTTGTTGGTCCCTGTCTGCGCATTAATGGGTACAACAAGGACTGGTGTCAGTCGGAGTCAGTATAATGTGTCTGACTTATTCAATGTGCATGGTATCTCAGTGGGTGCACTATAAAACCAGCTTCAGTCTGGGATACAAGCAGGATGCTGTGCATGCATGCGTCGTCATATGAGCGAAATATTCTCAAGCACGACGATAAACCCAATTTCACCTCACCTATAGTATAATGAGAATTCCCAGTGCCTAATATGTTAAGACTTGAATGTGTTTTGTGTGACAGGGGATGGATGCTGTGACGAGACAGACTGGACAGCACCTGGAGTTCGAGCCGGAGTGGGAGGGGGCCTTTAATCTGCAGCTGAAGCTGGAGGATGATCTCAAACTGTTTGCCAGCTGGTGTGCTGAGGATGTGAGTATACTTTGACAGAACTCTAATATCGAGATACTTTCATTCTGCCCAAGTCTGAAATAGGCTTGTTTGGTTTTTACCAGCCTGAGTTTAATAGTCCAGTCATAGAGTGTCAGTATATTGTGAAAGGAGACCCCCAAGTGACTCATCAAAGTCAACAGAAATGGATCCTGGCAAAACTAAGGGACACAACTCTGAACACACATTTATAGACAACTAAACTGCCCATTCCTCTCTATTGCAGATCAAGATATTTGTCTAAAGCATTTTTAATGCTGTTTCCCAAACTTTAGTTTGTAAATATTTGTTAAAACAATCTGAGTTTGTTATATTGTTCCAGCATTACTTTTGTCTCCATAAACAAATATTTTTTTCCAGTGAGATATGGATATCATACTTTGAGTAAAATCTCCTTTGAATAAGGTGTAAAAGAAGTTATTAGTAAATAATGTCCTTGTTTGACTGTTCATGATTTCCTTTACCATGTGTATGTGGAATTGTAAGAGCAATTTAATTTGGAAATCATACTTCCAGTTGTTTTCACTCATCCCTAGAATGTGAACTTTGTGCAAAGTTGGAGAAAGTAATCCCGGCTGTGTCATGCTTGTAATGTGTTGTCTGGAGAATACAATCTGTTCTGCTGATGGTACAAACAGAAATAATTTTGATTTCAGAAACATATTCTGACAGTAGCATATAA
Organism: Haliotis rubra; assembly: GCF_003918875.1. Classification (NCBI taxonomy): domain Eukaryota; kingdom Metazoa; phylum Mollusca; class Gastropoda; order Lepetellida; family Haliotidae; genus Haliotis; species Haliotis rubra. The sequence goes on along the minus strand of NW_025765514.1, from coordinate 1,138,670 downwards.
GGAAACACTAGAGGCTCTGTACCAGTGTAGGGACTCAGCGAAACGGGAGAAGTGCGAGGGTAAGACCAGTCCTCTGATTCCCACACTTTGTGTTTACAGGGAACTAGTAGTGAAATCTTACCTGTTTCAGGCCTTGTGTTTTCCAACAGGTCACAACAGGGATTGCTTCAGCGTCAGTGCCAGTAAATCTTGATCACATGTCATCTTTCCCACTGGGGTATTCCACACATTTCCAGGGCAGAATAGATGCCAATGTCCCAATGCTTGTCGTAAGAATGTGTCAATCTATAGATAACATTGGCACAATATCTGAGTGTTTTTCATCATGACCAGGGCCCCGTTCCTCAAAGCGATCTCGATCGCATCACGACCTTCGTAAGTCTGTGTTAAAGTATGGGAGTTGCGATCATCTTCTATCACTTTGTGGAACGAGGCCCAGGTGGATAGGCCCTGCATTTGTTGCAAGCAGTGGTTCGTGTGGTCAACACATGATCCATGATATAGCTTCAATTCTGTCAGTGTAAGAACAGTTGTGTGTCATCAGTGGCTAGCAATATATGATTGTGGTGTGTGGACTGTATCCTTGTATGAACACCTGTGTGTCATCGGTGGCTAGCAATATATGATTGTGGTGTGTGGACTGTATCTTTGTATGGGTTTGAATCATCACATGGGTACATGATTGTGTGTGAACTGCCCATTTCTGAACACCTGTGTGTCATCAGTGGCTAGCAATGATGTTGCTGGAATATTGCTAAAAGCTGTGTGTCATCAAAACCAAACTCACTCCACTCACTCAATATATGATTGTGGTGTGTGGACTGTATCTTTGTATGAACAGTGGACTGTATCTTTGTGTGTCATCAGTGGCTAGCAATATATGATTGTGGTGTGTGGACTGTATCTTTGTATGAACCCCTGTGTGTCCTTCCAGCTGCTGGCTACAACACCAAATGTGTCAAGTATGATGTGTCGAGTCAGCCCACGTCTATACATCTACCCCTCACAAGGTTCCTGTCAGGTAGGAACATCTCTCAGCGTCGATGCATCAGTGATCAACTGTTTAGTTTGTTTTGAGATTCAGCAATGATATGCTGTTGGGTGTTTTTTTTATTTTGAAAGAGAAGATAATAGTACTAGGGGATTGATTTTTGGCTTTTAGATGTCAATATCAGTGAGCCCTTAATAAACTACTGATGGTAGAGGATCTAGAGAATTTACTTTCACCCTGTTACCTTGACTCATGTGAACTCTTGGGCACCGAGTATATGACATGGGATCGACTCCTTTAGGGACAGACTGTTGATGACATGCTGTATATTTAGCTACAGTTCACTTTTTCCAGAAACATGGTGGGAGCTAAAAAAGATGTTATGTTCCCTAGCACAAGGCAGAATAAATATAGAGGTTCTCACATTTACTGGAACATTTTCAGAAGAAATTATCTTCTTTTTTCAGCTTTGCACTTACACCTTGGCAAGTTTGGACTTTCATTCAACGCTCCAGAGCTTAGTACAAAGGTAAGGGCTTACTATACTTCCTTTCTAAAGTTCAGACTCACTTAAAACACTCACTATATGTTATGTATATATACTGAACATCATTGAAAACGCACCAGTCTAAACTTGTCCATATTTTCATCAAGATGGATTTGAGCATGACAATGATCAATGAATATAACTAACATGAAGTCGAAGGGCATGTCCAGTTGAAAAAATGCTTTAGAAATAACTTCCTGTCCACAGTATGACTCTTAATTCCAAAATGCATCAACATGCAGCCACGCCATAAAAAAACGTGAAATTCATTCTGAAATCATACTGACTGTGACATTAAAAGCAGGTGTAAATGAGAACCGATTCTCATTGCTTCACTAACGATTGTGAAACAAGGACAGAGATGCCGAGGTTAACACCTCACGAAAGAGAACGTGCACTAGGCATGATTCAGGTATTGCTCAACAACTTGGACTTGGCCACTCCACCATCGTTAGGCTTCATAGACGACATCAGTAGACAGGCAGCACCCGTGACCTTCAATGACCATGGCAACAATGTGTTACGACGCTCCATGAGGATCGCCATATTAACCTTGTCCATATCAGTGATTGAACACTGCTGAGTGCCAGGACTGCTGCACTAGTTCAAGGTTGACGTAGGGGTCATCAGCGCTGACTCCATGCAATGCCGTCTACACCCTACAGGGCTCCATGCTCGACGTCCTTAAGTTAGACCAATTCTGACTGACAGACACCATAATGAGTGTATGCAATGGGCTAGCAGGCATTTTCAGTAAAGGTTACAACAATGGCATGGTGTGGTAGTCACTGATAAGTCACGTCTTCATCTACGTACTGCTGACGGCCGATTACGTGTTTGGCGTAGACGTGGTGAACGTTATGCTGATGAGTGTGTGGCTCAGACAGACCTTTGGGTGGTGGGAGTGTCATGGTCTGGGGTGGAATAAATTACAATCACAGGACTGCCTTCATGTCTGTCAAGGGAGAGTTAATGCCCTTTTTTACCATGAGCAAACCTTTTGCAGAACAATTGCACGAGGATCATGCATCAAATTGCTGAAAAGCATTGTACAGCTGCATTTTGGTGTAAATTTTTGTGAAGAATTCGCCAATTTTCACTGATTTTTATAATTTATTGAACTCAATAATCTTTTTCAACGTCACAAATTTGTTATCCCCTGCCGCACGTAACCTGTTTAGCACGTAACCCGTTATAGTATTTGGCGCCGTCCATACGTACGTACGAATCTCTTAAGAACCATTGACTGGATTCTTTTCCTACTTGGTACTTAGGTTCATCACAGCATAAGAAAGGTCCCAGTCAGGTTTGGTGACCTTTACCTTCATTTCAAGGTCACAAGGGGACTTTAACCATTTTACTCTTGTCAGCGAGATATCTCAAGAACTGTTCCCTGGATTTTCTTCATGTTTGACACTAAGCTTCATATTGGCAAAGGTGCAGGGCCCAGTAGATGTTGGTGACCATCACGAAATTTGCAAGATCACAGCGACACTTTGAAGATTTCAGCATGTTAACCTGCATGTTAAGCGTGTCAGCGAGTTAGCTCAAGAATCAATAACTGGATTTTCTTCATGTTTGACACCAGGCTTCATATAAGGAAGGCGCAGGGCCCAGTTGATTTTGGTGACCTTCACTAAATTGTCAAGGTCACAGCGATACTTTGAAGATTTCAGCATGTTAACCTGCATGTTAGGCTTGTCAGCGAGATACCTCAAGTACCGATCACTGGATTTTCATCATATTTGACACCAGGCTTCATAGAGGGAAGGTGCAGGGCTCAGTTGAGTTTGGTGACCTTCACTTAATTTTCAAGGTCTTGGCGACACTTTGAAGATTTCAGTATGTTAAGATTGTCGGCAAGATATCTCAAGAACGGTTCTCTGGATTTCTTCTTTGTAGACTTTCAAGACTTCTCTTGAATGTTTTTTGATAAGCAGTTTATCTATTACCTTTGTTTGCATATTTCATACACCATGACATTCATGGCAAGGTCAAAGTCAGTATTGAAAATATTTGTGTGTTTGAACAGCTACAGAGCAGAGCAAGATATCAAGAGAGGTTGACTGGTCATGTTTTTGTTGACATTTAACTTCATCTTAACCTGCGACCTTCACTTAAATTACTCTTCAAGTTGGATTTGATAATTTGCGGCAGGGGATTATGTCACCTTAGTGTCAACTGCTTGTTTTACAATACATCAGTTCATGTGTAAGCAGTACCTTTAATCAGTATGGAATATTTTGCAAAATTTATTTTAGAACAGTTGCCTGAAGTAAATGGCTATATTTACACTTCAGTGTCTGTGTCACATGTTGAACTACTCTTGTAGAAACGTCTGGAGCCGATGGAGCTGATGGAAGCTCCGCTGCGAACTCAGGTGATGATAGCCCAGACACAGGCGGGGATGTGGAGGAGGAACGGATTCGCTCTACTGAATCAGGTAATGGCTGACACTCTCCTGCCTAGAGTTCCTTTCCGTAAACCTAGTATTCTAGATCACTGTAAAATGATAACTGATTTTAGTATGAGAGTGTTTGTTTATATATAATCAGAAAAAAAGTCTGGTCATGTGATATGCAAATGAACTTGTGTCAGTGATGCAATGCAGAGTCCTCACTGTGCTGGATTGTGAGGCAGGAGTTGCACAGCTGGAGGAAACTGCTGATTCAGGTGAAGCTCTGGTCACTCACTGTAGGGCACGCAGAACTCATACCAGGAGTCCATTGATGTGTCTTGATGTAGCAACATTGCAACCAGATGAATGTGTTGATTCCATTAGATTAATATTTGCTTGTGTTTTTCTTTCAGATTTTCTTTTATCATAATGTGCGATGTCGTGGTGAGATGTATGACAGGGATATAGCAATGCTTCAGGTGAGAATGAGAAAATGACACATACTGATCTGCCAAGGAAATAGGCAGTAGACCCAAACAGCTATAGTGAAACTAGTTGACTCCTGAACACTGAAACCTTGTTAGTGTAGATCCTGGTAGTGTGGAAACTGGATCTTATTGTTCAGGAAACCAGACCCAGGTAGTCAGGAAACTACACAGCATTAGTCAGGAAACTACAACTTTGTGCAGGACACTGGGCCCCATGTGTCAGGACCCTGGACCCCATGTGTCAGGACACTGGGCCCCATTTGTCAGGACACTGGACCCCATGTGTCAGGACACTGGCCCCATGTGTCAGGACACTGGACCCCATGTGTCAGGACACTGGACCCCATTTGTCAGGACACTGGACCCCATGTGTCAGGACACTGGACCCCATTTGTCAGGACACTGGGCCCCATGTGTCAGGACACTGGACCCCATGTGTCAGGACACTGGGCCCCATGTGTCAGGACACTGGACCCCATGTGTCAGGACACTGGGCCCCATGTGTCAGGACACTGGACCCCATGTGTCAGGACACTGGACCCCATTTGTCAGGACACTGGACCCCATGTGTCAGGACACTGGACCCCATGTGTCAGGACACTGGGCCCCATGTGTCAGGACACTGGACCCCATGTGTCAGGACACTGGACCCCATTTGTCAGGACACTGGACCCAATGTGTCAGGACACTGGACCCCATTTTGTCAGGACACTGGGCCTCATGTGTCAGGACACTGGACCCAATGTGTCAGGACACTGGACCCCATTTGTCAGGACACTGGGCCCCATGTGTCAGGACACTGGACCCCATGTGTCAGGACACTGGACCCCATTTGTCAGGACACTGGACCCCATTTGTCAGGACACTGGACCCCATTTGTCAGGACACTGGACTCCATTTGTCAGGACACTGGGCCTCATGTGTCAGTACACTGGACCCACATGTGTCAGTACACTGGACCCACATGTGTCAGGACACTGGACCTCATGTGTCAGTACACTGGACCCACATGTGTCAGGACACTGGACCCCATTTGTCAGGACACTGGGCCTCATGTGTCAGGACACTGGGCCTCATGTGTCAGTACACTGGACCCACATGTGTCAGGACACTGGGCCTCATGTGTCAGTACACTGGACCCACATGTGTCAGGACACTGGACCCCATTTGTCAGGACACTGGACCCCATGTGTCAGGACACTGGACCCCATGTGTCAGGACACTGGGCCCCATGTGTCAGGACACTGGACCCCATGTGTCAGGACACTGGACCCCATTTGTCAGGACACTGGACCCCATTTGTCAGGACACTGGGCCCCATGTGTCAGGACACTGGACCCCATGTGTCAGGACACTGGACCCCATTTGTCAGGACACTGGGCCCCATGTGTCAGGACACTGGACCCCATGTGTCAGGACACTGGACCCCATTTGTCAGGACACTGGACCCCATTTGTCAGGACACTGGACCCCATTTGTCAGGACACTGGACCCCATTTGTCAGGACACTGGACTCCATTTGTCAGGACACTGGGCCCCATGTGTCAGGACACTGGACCCCATGTGTCAGGACACTGGACCCCATTTGTCAGGACACTGGGCCTCATGTGTCAGGACACTGGACCCAATGTGTCAGGACACTGGACCCCATTTGTCAGGACACTGGGCCTCATGTGTCAGTACACTGGACCCACATGTGTCAGGACACTGGGCCTCATGTGTCAGTACACTGGACCCACATGTGTCAGGACACTGGACCCCATTTGTCAGTACACTGGACCCAATGTGTCAGGACACTGGACCCCATTTGTCAGGACACTGGGCCTCATGTGTCAGTACACTGGACCCACATGTGTCAGGACACTGGGCCCCATGTGTCAGGACACTGGACCCCATGTGTCAGGACACTGGACCCCATTTGTCAGGACACTGGGCCCCATGTGTCAGGACACTGGACCCCATTTGTCAGGACACTGGACCCCATTTGTCAGGACACTGGGCCCCATTTGTCAGGACACTGGACCCATTCATGTGTCAGGACACTGGACGACTCCATTTGTCAGAAAACCCTCTGAGGATCTTTATAGCAGTGTGTGTATTAGAACCAAAGAATTATGTTTCCTCATCCATGATGTGTTACATCCTATTTGCTACAAGCCAACCTGTCCCAATGTGTTTGTTGTAGATTGGTGCTTCACAGATGAACCCGGACGACTTCATTGTGTCTCTCCTGCATAAGTTCAATCTACTCCACTGGGCCAGGTAATACAGGCAGATTGTTGAACTCTGACTTACATTGTGGTAAAGCAACATGATTATTTGGGCTAGTTTTCCAGATTGGCATTACAAATGGCCTACGTCATGTTAAAAAAGTTATGTCCAATGGTAAGACTGTGTCGAGGTAACTTGTATGTCACTGATAGAAGGATCAATACTGCCGACATTAGTTTTACTCTATTGTACTGAAAGCAAAGTTTTGATTGGAACTAGTTTGAATGGATCTGTAGAATCTTAGATAAATCTTCTGACACAATCAGTTTGTGAGAAAGACCTTGTGGCTGAACCTGACCGTTTAAGTGCAACAGGAAATGTGAATATTAAGAAGCCAGAATCTGACAGCATCGAAGATCCAGTAGATCATTGGAGATACGTAAGTTGGCAACAAGTTATTCCAGCTTTTTTCCAAGTCTATGAATTTGACATTTTGAATGATTTTGAAAAATTTAATGATTAAATCTTGAATTAATTCCCGGGAGTTGTATATGTTGGAAATGCATGTCCTGTGCTAACATGAGGTGCTTCCCCTTGTAGACCTGAGTATGATGTCCCGGGTGGGCAGGAGGACTCTGTACGGCAGACAGTCATGCTAGCGGAGGAGTTCCTCAACCTCCTCATCATCGTCCTGGGTGAGTCGCTACAGCTGCTGGCTGGCATAGTGCTTCCAGCATTTACTGAATGTCAGAGGTTCAGCTCTAGATTATCATTACGATGTCCATTTGAGACGAATTGTCTATATCTATTCTTAGTATTTCATGGTTAATGCCACATTCCGCAATACTCCAGCTGTAAGTGTTTTGCAGAATGTTTGTCCTAAAAATAAAAAAGTTCTTTAAGAAACTTTCATAAAAATATTGACACAGTTCACTGTTTGTTGCGAGGGAGGAGTGCAGAGAAAGGGACAGCCAGGTGTGCGAGAAGCACGTTCACAGACAAAGTTATTTATTCATTAACCTGTGCTGTGCCGTCTCCATCCGTTCTCGAACACCTGGCTGTCTCTTTCTCTGCACTCCTCCCTCGTAACAAATAGTGAACTGTGTCAATATTTTAATGATAGATTGTTAAACAACTTTTTTATTTTTAGGACAAAAATTCTGCAAAACCCTCACAGAGTGGGTATGATGTTTTGATTATGATCAGCGTTTCATTGAGTATTTTATGTTTATTAGTTTTCGAGTTAGATTGCAATTCATCGGTCCGCTTTTGAGTTTGCCGGAGACCAACTCCAGCCCAGGGCCTAGATTTTCGAAGCTCTCTTAGAGCTAAGAGTAAGATAGTCGTAAGTGACATACATTAACATTAACTTACGACTATCTTAGCGCTAAGAGAACTACGAAAATCTAGGCCCAGACATCTATGGGTCAGTATGTGGTGAGTGTATGATTGTAATGGAGTCAGTTCTTAATTGTGAGTGGAGGGATTCTGTGTTGAGTTGGCCTGTCCTGTTGGATTTAACTTGCCTCATGTCATTATCGGTCCTCACATACGTTTGGTTTCTGTCCACAGAGGAGCGCTATGTGCCTGGCATAGGGGAGATCACTCAGCAGGATGTAGTGAAAAGGGAGATAATCCATCAGTTGTGTATAGCACCGATGGCCCATAGTGAACTTGTCAAGGCATTACCAGAAGATGTGAGTGTATACATCTTGCACGTTATACTGATTGAATGACGCATATGAAGAATAATATCCTTTACAAAATATGAAATGAATGTGATGAATGCACAAGCCTGATAATAAGTAATAGCAGTTTGGAAGAAAATAAGGTCATGAAGATATTTGCTGCTTGCCGCAGGCATCAGTCAACAGATTTTACTCGGAAAGTTATTAACATGATGAAATAATGGATGATTGTAGAAGTAGTAGAGGTTTTGAGGCCTCTATGTTTATACTGGTAGGACTATAGAAGCAAACTTAAATGATTTTATCAAGTAGCATCAGCTGATATTTGACACCTAACCTTTTGATTGTTTACATTCAGTGATCTAGAATGTTTCTGAGGTATAGTGTTTTGCCATCAGGACCTAGATGGTTTTATTGGTGTTATGTTTTGCCATCCTAGATGACTGTGTGATATATATTTACAGCACAACAATGAGACAGGTGTTGAAGATGTTGTCAGCGAGGTTGCCAACTTCAGGTAGGGGACAAGTCCTGTTTCAGTTTGAAAAAGGGGATGTAGTGTAGCCTTGTGGTTAAAGTGTTCACTTACCACGTCAAAGCCAGGGTTCAGTTCCCTACATGGCTACATTGTTTGAAGCCCTTTTCTTTTGCCTTACCAGGGCGGTTGGGTAGCCTAATGGTTAAAGTGTTGGCTCGTCACGCCGAAGACCCGGGTTCGAATCCCCACATGGGGACAATGTGTGAAGCCCATTTCTGGTGTCCCCTGCCGTGATGTTGCTGGAATATTGCTAAAAGCGGCGTATAAAACCAAACTCAGTCAGCCTTTTGCCTTACCCCTTGGTAATAGTGGAATATTACTAAAAGTGGCATAAAACTAAACTCACTTTCAGATTGATAGAACAGGCAGTGTACAGCCTCGTTTATTCCTGGTGATGTTTTCACCCTTTTCTTCCATTTGTTGTAATTATCTGAGATAGCATGATTCCATCTTCATTTGACCAGCCAGTCAAACCAATGATGTAGATGGGTAAAGCAAGATAGGGTTTAACACGACGTTGTGGATTCTTTTACTTACATTTCATCATGCATAGCCTTGTGTGTGACTTACGCCAGTTTGAGCTACTGCCGGCAGAGATTCTTTGTCTCTGTTTATCATGGATACTCCTCTCAGACATCAGTATGCTGATTCCATGACTGCTGTAAGATCTGTCCCTGCTGAATTCTGCAGCCAGACTTTCAGTGTTCCTCAGAAAATGTTTATAAATTCTGCAAGAATCTCATAAATTTCATGATGAGTTAAGGCAGACTTATCGATTGTTAACTGACAGTCACAGTCTGAATCTGTGAGAAATGCTCCTTGTAAGCTCAGTACCAATACTGTGCTTATTTTCCAACATAACCAGAATATGATAACACGATGCCATTTTAGAAAGTGGTCAAATGTATCATATGTTATATTTGGGATTACACTTTCTTAATAAAATACAGCCGCCTAACTAACTTAGCCACCGCAACTTCCACGTGGAAGAGTGGATTAGGCAGCTGACTTTGTGCCTGACTCTGAGGGTGTAGGTTCGAATCCCGAATGGGACTCAACCCCACAAAAGTACTAGAATTTGTACTTCATGAAGAAAGTGTAATCCCAAATATAACATATGTTACAACCAGAGTATTGATTTCAACACTTTTGTCATGTTATGTTGGCTCTGTTATGTTGAAGTAGTCTTGTTTACATGCTTTGCCTGCCTCTACAAACCATTTGTTTTAAGGGCTCTGGGACCAGTTCTATGCATTATCACAATTCATGATGCAATACTACTCCAAGTTCTGTAGCTCCATACTCGCTGTCATTGTGTGTGTGTATTGCTCCACAGGAAGCCGTCCTCTACTGACAAGGGGAAGTATGAGTTGAAGGAGGAGTTCTACAGCCAGTATTGCCCATACTTTTACCACTACACCAAGACAGACCAGTCCAAGGTATGGTCTTTCATTGAAAAGATACACCCCAAGTTCTGATATTAATATTGTTAAAATATACAGATTCAATCAAGTGCTCAACTGTTTGGGTTTTTTAAATGTTTTTGGATTTTTTCATGTTTCATGTCTTTTTAAATTCCATCCAATAAATAAAAAATGACAGTTGTACCCAATAGACTGCTTCCAGTGATCTTCTCAAGTAACACAACTGAGAGGACTAAAGTCAACCAGCAGTACATTAATCAGTTTAAGTGTCGCTGACAACTTTACAGGCAGTTTTTGTAGTCAGGGGTTTGAGTGTGAGATACTATTAAAGATGAGAGGTGAATATTTCAAGCACATTGTGTGGATTTGTTTGACCTGTGTCAAGAAAAATCCAGGAATTCTAACTGACTTTGTTTTTCCTCCTCCTCAGTCTGAAGAAACCCAAAGAAAAAGGAAGAAGCAACAAGATGAGGATCAAGGTTTGTAACTTTACACTTGATAAAAACAGGGATTGTCGAGTGTCCACTTACTGATAACATGAATTACAGTCAAATCCCGATGAGTCGAATGCGGTGTCTCGAATATTATGCATAACTCGAAGTACCTGTCGGTCCCGACCATTCCCTGTTATAGTTGTCATCATTTGAATACCGGTTACACGAATTCGTCTCATAAATACACACGATGACTCGAGAAGGAAATTTGGTCCCATGAGATTCAAACAACAGCAATCTTGTATACATAAGCCGAAGTCAGTCAATGAGAAGTTGATTGGTGTAGCAAACTGATCCAATTAACAAACCAGCGCGGCTCACACCTTTCCGCCACTGATGGGTGAGTTCAAAAGGCAGATCAGTGATTTTACTGAAATCACTGTCTGTGCTTATCAGACTGGAACTGATAAGGTGTCCCTATTAGTGATATGGAAATCATTAGATAAACAAATGCTTAGGCGGAAGAATTAGGACTGGATCATCTTTTTTTTCTACCCTCATAGACATACCTATGTCTCGAATACATCGATAAGTTGAATTTATTACTTGGTCCCCAGCGATTCGACTCGTCAGGATTTGACTGTATTCTTATCAGTCGCAAGTCTCACATAGGACAAAGAGTGTTTGATAATTCACACTTAAGATGCCTGTACTGGGGGAGATGAGAGTGCTAGATGTCCACTTGTCAGGTTTGCTGTTCATGCCTCTAACATGGCATGTTCAGTGTTTTCTTTAGGCAAACCACTTTTGGATACAGATTTACTCGAGTGATTTTAACAAGAAATAAAGTGTTAAAATGCTGCATTTTGTCTAATGTGTGTTTGTTTGGAACATGTGTTTAGTTTGTTTAAACTCTTTATGAAAAATAAGTGGGAAATATTTGTCTGTCTGGACACATTATGTTTTCTATGTTTAATAAGCATTGATTAGTCAAAGAGTTAAGTAAATGGAGGATTTCTAATGTTATATATATATATGTACAGTTATTTCAGAATGGCACATTTTTGGACATCAACTGATTGTATTCTCAAGTACCCCCACTTCTTATTCAAGTTTAGTAGTGCTGTAGAATGTCCTTTCAAAACTTCATAAAATGATGCAAATGTCCTTTCGCTATTTGCCTCATTCTAAAATCAGTTGTTATGCTGTTTCTGCCATTCTGAATTATCAGTTAGATTATAAATATCTCCATGTAATGAAGGTGACTAATGCTGTTTTCAATCTGCTGAGCTTGAGACCCGTGGAGATCCAGCAGAAACCACTGCTTGTTGTAAGAGGCGACTAACAGGATACATGTCATCATATCCCAATTAGACCCGTGAAGATCCGGGGTAGAATAGGTCTTCAGCAACCCATGCTTGTCGTAAAAAGGCGACTAACAGGATCGGGTGGTCAGGCTCGCTGACTTGGTTGACACATGTCATCGGTTCCCAATTGCACAGATCGATGCTCATGCTGTTGATCACTGGATTGTCTGGTCCAGACTCGATTATTTACAGACCGCCGCCATATAGATGGAATATGGTTGAGTGTGGCGTTAAGCTACAAACACAAACTGAGCATGACATCTTGTGTTGCAGCTCTTCCCCCTCCAGTACCTCCGTCCTTAACCTCACAGTTCCAGCCACTGGTCAACATCCTACAGTGTGACGTCATGCTGCATATCATGCGAGTTGTTCTCACACGCACAGCTGCACAAAGGTCAAGGTCATGGTCAGAAGCCCAGTTTGAGAGGGTAAGGATGAAATGCTGGTCAAGTGTTACTCTACATATTATCCTTGCAGGACAACTGATTGTTGAATGATGTGTAGTCTATGCCTTAGTTAATAATAAATAATAAGTGCATTTATAATGCACTAAACTCCATTCACTAGGTGAATGTTCATAGCACTAACAATCAAAGCCCAGCATATTATTACCCCGGATAATCAAAGCTGCCTGTTAGACGCTAGAAGGTTATAGTCACATGACTTATCCCACTGGGTACCCATTTTCTACTGGGTGAACAGAGGCGATTTTGAACAAACTCACTTGCCTAAGGTGAGACAACATGTATCACATGTACTTTGTTGTGGGGCAGGACTGAAGTCCTAGAAACTCTCATGAGTCAAGCTGCCAAACCTGGTCACCCATCCACAGACTATACACGCCCAATATTGCTTATATTCAACTGATTGTGACCTGAGCTCTATGCACAGGACCACACACCACCACAGTTGCCGCAGTTAGCCATCTTAACATGTAGTTTATTGTTTTCAGATTCTATATATCATTGGAATAGCTCTCCATGAGCAGCGCAGAGCAATTGACATGAACAACACAAGCTTTGATTTCCTCAATAAGGCTGTGAAAGGTAATTTCAAGACTCTATCTTTTTGTTTTGTCACAGTTAGATTGATACAGTAATGACCTCAAGAACCTCTACATTGACTGATGTCCTAAAGATTAGAACACTAATAAATATAATCACAACCGGTTGGCCAATCTGTGCAAGAACCAGAGTATATGCAAGTGTTTTATCCAGGACAGTGTAACTTAACACAAGTTTATGGTGACTATACAAAAAAGATTTGTACCCGTGTCAAAATTGCAGAGAATGTCTTGTTGTGTCAGTTGCCTGTGTTGTGTGACACAAGTTTAAGGTGACTGTTGTGTTGTGTTTACAGACAACGGCTTGTTGTGACACTGGCCTGTGTTGTGTGACACAAGTTTAAGGTTACTGTTGTGTTTACAGACAATGGCTTGTTGTGACACTGGCCTGTGTTGTGTGACACAAGTTTAAGGTTACTGTTGTTGTGTTTACAGACAATGTCAGGCTTGTTGTGACACAAGTTTAAAGGGACTGTGTGTGTGTGATTTGTCAGTTGTTGTGACACAAGTTTAAGGTTACTGTTGTGTTTACAGACAATGGCTTGTTGTGACACTGGCCTGTGTTGTGTGACACAAGTTTAAGGTTACTGTTGTGTTTACAGACAATGGCTTGTTGTGACACTGGCCTGTGTTGTGTGACACAAGTTTAAGGTGACTGTTGTGTTGTGTTTACAGACAACGGCTTGTTGTGACACTGGCCTGTGTTGTGTGACACAAGTTTAAAGGTCACATGCAACCAAAAAATCAAACATAATTAAAACACAATTATCACTTCTTCATGACATATAATATGCATTGCTGATTATGAAAAAACAAATGAACAAAATTATAAGCGTATAATCGCAAATCAAAAGTGCAATATTTTGTACTTGGGTTTACCTCCCTCGAAATGAAGTAGGCGGGATACCGAACCCAGTCAGAGCGGGTGGGTGTGCACTCAAGCGTAACGGCTGGTTCATTTGCAGATGCTGCCTCCACGGCTTATTGTGTGTATATATATAGAGATGTTGGGTTTTGTAAATACATGATCAGTTTTTGTGTATAACATTTTGCAATCAACAGACATCATAACATGTCATGTGTTCAAGTATCACACCTGCCTGTCTGTGTAATTACATAATGTGACAGAGACCGAACTCGGGCCATAAATCAATGCGTTTTGTTTATGGTGTATAGCCTGATTGGTGTTAAGTTCAAATTGCATGTGGTCAGTGATCGCAGTTGTGTACTGAATATTGTCATTAGCAGACAGGCAGGCAGACACACAGGTGTCAATAAAACAAGACATTGAGTTTTGTCTGTGACAACGACATATCTATATCACAGTTAGAAATTGTGTCAACGCTAAATAATGACATTGCTTTTAAGTATCGAACTGAGAAAGTGACTCGGTAAGAAGAACGTGTGGTGAAATAGACAAATGAAATTATATGAACAGTTTATTTACTGTCATAACATATAAAAGCTCGCGCCTGTGAGATATCAACAAAACATTATGAAAATAGCTCACACCAAAGCCTTCACCGAAGTATTCACCAGACAGCCCGCTTCCAAGTTGCGCGAACCTATTTCACTGCGCACATGCTATGAGCGCAGCCCAGCTGTTGAAACCCGGTTTCCCCAGAAAAGTCTGGGGAAATTTAGTGAAACGTTTGAACTCCGATTTCGCGCGGTTTTTTTCATCGCGTTATTTTTTAACTTTATAACTTGAATTTGCATTTTTGATGATTTGTTTCGGTAAGTCCATACCGAAAGGTATCAGAATCTGCAAAGTTGTGTTTTACGTTGCATGTGACCTTTAAGGTTACTGTTGTGTTTACAGACAATGGCTTGTTGTGACACTGGCCTGTGTTGTGTGACACAAGTTTAAGGTTACTGTTGTGTTTACAGACAATGGCTTGTTGTGACACTGGCCTGTGTTGTGTGACACAAGTTTAAGGTTACTGTTGTGTTTACAGACAACGGCTTGTTGTGACACTGGCCTGTGTTGTGTGACACAAGTTTAAGGTGACTGTTGTGTTGTGTTTACAGACAATGGCTTGTTGTGACACTTGCCTGTGTTGTGTGACACAAGTTTAAGGTGACTGTGTTGTGTTTACAGACAATGGCTTGTTGTGACACTGGCCTGTGTTGTGTGACACAAGTTTAAGGTTACTGTTGTGTTTACAGACAATGGCTTGTTGTGTCACTGGCCTGTGTTGTGTGACACAAGTTTAAGGTTACTGTTGTGTTTACAGACAATGGCTTGTTGTCGCTGCTGCAGACCCTGGTGGGCAACCAGAACGTCAGCCAGGATCCGGTGAAAGACCTACTTACTTGGATGCTGAAGGTGCGTCACACTGGACATAATCTGTAGGATGCTGTAGATAATGGGCAGTCGGGTAGCCTTGTGGTTAAATATTCATTGTGTCAGATAATCTGATTGATTATTGGATGCCACATGGGTACCAAGCGTAAAGAGAATATTTGGTATTCTCTGTTGTGATAAGCTGCAAATTTTTTTAGGGCAGAGTAGTACTGTATTCAGTAACTCACTCAATTAAACGATACTTGTGGTCACTCCAATTTGTTTCCGTAATTTTGATCAGTAATGAACTGTGACCCAGAATACAAATGTGATCAAATGTGCCCATTTTACTATTACATTTGGTGTTTTCAATATCTAGGGGGTATTTGAAATGATAAAAAATGATGACTTGAAATAGAAACATTTACAATTTGTGTTGAAGGAAGCTTGCTGTGACCGTAAGAGATTATCATGTAATACTTGCTTGTGAAGTGTTGAGGATGCCGAACTGATCAGTGTTTTGTCCAGAAAACTGCCTCAGATTCATGACAATTAATGTGACCATTCCTGGGAAATGACATTGGCTTCACTTAAGCCAGATAGATGTAGTTTCTGTGTCCAGTTTTCAAGCAATGGTATCACCATGATTGTTGTAAGCCTATGTTCAAGGGTGAAGGTTATGGTCATCATAAATACATGGCCCTGGTGCAGGTACTTATTCCAGAATGTTTTGTGCAGCAATTTGCCGAGATCTGCACCCGGAAGGACAGTTCTGTGGATGTGGGGACGCTGGGGAACATCGCCAGTGGCCGGGACCACAAGACAGAGGCAGAGAAGAAGAGGAAAGCCGAGCGGGCAGCGAAACGCAGGGCAAGGGTCATGGCTCAGATGTCCAAGATGCAGAGGAACTTTATTGCAGAGAATGCTGATCTGTTTGAAAACACCAGCACAGACCTGAAGGCTGCCACTTCTGATATGGATCTGAGGTAAGTGGATGGAATTAAAGGATAACAGGGATTATACCACTTTGATCATATCTCATTAAGTTCTTTGTGTCATCCAATGGTCACTATTAAGTGCCATGGTTTAAAAGTCTTGAGGGAAACCACCCTAGATGTGTTTATCTATGTGTAACATGCTCTATACAATAAGGATGTGATTTTCGCAAAAGTCTTTTGTGCCTGCAGTGAACTTGGACATCTCTAGTTTTGCTGGATGAATATGCTAGGTTTCATTACAGGGATGACATGGAAATATAATTCTCTTTAACATTTTATTCCTGATCACTGTGACTACTTTGATAATGTTAAGGCATAAAGCAACATTTCCTCAATATTGTTAAGTTCAACGTTAAACCTCATTTCACCTCACCTCACAAACTTCAGCTACAGAAATAAAGTCCACTTGGTGAATCTGGAATTTAGTTCCTACCAAACTGTGCTGGTAGTGACACATGACTTCATGACCATCACGTTGATGACGCACTGTAGTAGCCAAACGCTATGGGTTCCTACCACACTGTGCTGGTAGTGACACATGACTTCTTGACCATCACGTTGATGACGCACTGTAGTAGCCAAACGCTATGGGTTCCTACCACACTGTGCTGGTAGTGACATGTGACTTCCTGACCATCACGTTGATGACGCACTGTAGTAGCTAAACGCTATGGGTTCCTACCACACTGTGCTGGTAGTGACACGTGACTTCATGACCATCACGTTGATGACGCACTGTAGTAGCCAAACGCTATGGGTTCCTACCACACTGTGCTGGTAGTGACACGTGACTTCATGACCATCACGTTGATGACGCACTGTAGTAGCCAAACGCTATGGGTTCCTACCACACTGTGCTGGTAGTGACACGTGACTTCATGACCATCACGTTGATGACGCATTGTAGTAGCCAAACGCTATGGGTTCCTACCACACTGTGCTGGTAGTGACACATGACTTCATGACCATCACGTTGATGACGCACTGTAGTAGCCAAATGCTATGGGTTCCTACCACACTGTGCTGGTAGTGACACGTGACTTCATGACCATCACGTTGATGACGCACTGTAGTAGGCAAACGCTATGGGTTCCTACCACACTGTGCTGGTAGTGACACGTGACTTCATGACCATCACGTTGATGACGCACTGTAGTAGCCAAACGCTATGGGTTCCTACCACACTGTGCTGGTAGTGACACGTGACTTCATGACCATCACTGTAGTAGCCAAGACCATCACTGTAGTAGCCTAAAGCACGCGTCTTTAACTATAATAGTTCAGGGCGAAAGTGTGCTTTATTACACTATACATGGTGGTATTCTTTTCTAAGATGCTAAATTTAATACTTTCTCAGGATAATTACGATTAATCTAAGGCAGAAAACAAACGACGGTGTCGGTGACCTAAATTAAGAATCCTCGCACAGGGCTAACTGGCGCGTTGTTCCATTGATGTGTCTTGCCCCCTTGTCTTTCCCCCCCCACATTAAGACGAATGTTCCCAAAAATACAAATGATAAACAGTTTGATGTCGGTTTACGTTCGGATTAAATATCTTCTCTAAATTACTTTAATTAGATCTGTGATTAACGTAAACCACATGGGGCAATATGAACGTCGCATTTCTACTACCAAAGTAAGTTTACATCTGTACATTCAGATGAAGCTGAGTAGTCACGCGACATTCCAGGATTGCATTGTGGGAATGTAAACATTGCGAACGTTACCGTGTCGCTGAAAACTTGTGAGTCAAATTGAGACATTTAAAACGTCGGAAACCATAAACACAATGTTTCCACCAGTGATATTAGCTGGGTGAAGCAACTGCAAACCAAGAAACGGGATGCAACGGAGTAGTTTACTGTAGGAGGGGATGGCAACTGACATGCATCGTGACATCGCTTTACATTGTGACGTAATGCAAACTTGTTCGATTACGAGGGGCAGAATAGAATGGTATTACAATGTGACTTAATGTAAAAAGTGCACATTATCGTCTGATAAAGTACTGTCGGCGCCTTTGATCTTTCACTGAAGCATCTTAGAATATTGCATAAATAGCAGTCACTGGATCATCTGGTTCAAACTTGGTTGTTTACATCATACCTTTCATATAAGTGAAATATTGCTTAGTACGTTTAGCACAACCCACCCATGAATGCATTCATATAACTCACTCTCTCACTCTCTCTGACACACAGTCACTCACACTCACAGAGAGAGACAGAGAGAGTATCACACAGTCACTCACACACACAGTCACTCACAGAGAGAGAGAGAGAGAGAGAGAGTCTCACACACGCACAGTCAAACACTCACAAATCATTATGCAGGTGTCAGCTCCCTCACTCACACATAAATTGTCACATGGGCCGCCTCTGTTCCAGTGAGAGTCTTCCTGTCGGCTTCCCTGTAGCCCTGGGCAGCTGTCGCAGCAGTGCGGTCGTCACGGCGCCCATCCACGCCACATGTATCCTGTGTCAGGAGGAACAGGAAGTCACATGTAGCGGCAAAGCCATGGTCCTTGCGGCTTTTGTACAGAGGTATGTTTAAAAAAAAGGTGTTCACACTTATTTTGCACTGTAATAGGGTTCTCGAGTCAAGACTGATGTTGTGGTATATTTGTTCAATCCTCAGCTGCTTCTTTACCTTACAGTGTATGAAGTGTTACTTCTTGTATTTCTTCCCCAGATTGGCCATACCATACTCACTGCCTAAAAATTGTCAGAAAATGTGATGTCAGATCGTTTTGCCGATTTTTAATGTCTTAAAGTCTAGTAAAAGGTGAATGGTACCGTGTGTACTGTCACTACAAGTTCTGTGTATACATGTGAATCTTGTAATGTGTATTAGCGTATCATGTGACGTGTGAACCTGTTTCAGATCCACTGTGTTGTCGCAGTGTCGGGGCAAGAGTGCGGAGAACAAGGAAGACTTTGACCCCATGTTTATGCTCCCTGACCTCCTCGTCGGCACCTACACCAGCTCCTGTGGCCATGTGATGCACCATGACTGCTGGCAGAGGTAGGAACATAATACCCTTTCCCTTCAGTATTGTTTGGGATCATTAGTCAGAACCTGGGTTAGTTAGATCCCCAGCTCCTGGCTGTGAAAAGCTGTTAAGTGCTATCAGTTGATCAATATCTTTGATGATTGCCTGCTGTCATGTGCTGAGGGCATGTATCTTGTTGCCACTGTCACTGGTTAACCTCTCTGGTATATTGCTTAATTTGGCTGCAAACAAGATTCACTCACTTACTCATCAGTAGTTGGTTTACAAAGATGTATTTTCACATGACCTCAAAGTCTGATTTGTTTGGAGAACTCACCTGACTGTTTGTTATTTTGATGGATCCAATGCAATATTCCACGTTGAATTGGAAATTACTCGATACTGATTGGACAAACTGTTTATGAAATCTCAGTAAACCCACTCAGAATGAAACAGTCATTTTGAATTCTTCACCTTAGGTTTAACTCTTTGGAATAATGTAGCATTATATCCGAGTGAAAGTATGACAGCATTTACTTGGCACAAGCCTGGTTTTAGGATCCAAATCCAAAAGGTTTACGAACTGGGATTGTTCTATAAACATCACTGTAGTCATCCAGATGATGTGACAATAGGTATGTACTGGTTTAGCAACTCATGTTTTGTCACTGTTATAAAGCTTTAAATACTGAGAGTAAATCTTGAAAACTTGTTTGCTTGACATTTTGCAATTTATTCCCAGGTACTTTGACAATGTGATGAACAAGGAGCGGCGGCGGCCTCTACGTTTCCGCCACAGCTACAGCTACGACATAGACAAGATGGAATATTTATGTCCCCTCTGTGAGGGCCTCAGCAACACTGTGATACCCATCGTCCCTCCTCTCGTCTCCATGCTGGCAGACACGTACGTACACTTGTCACATGTCTTGTAACATTCGACCTGCAGGTATTGGAGGTAGGAATACAGGTCCCTCGCTGTAAGAGGCAAATATGATTTGATTTATGTCATGTATCTGACTATATGAATCAGGTGAGTGACTTTGTCTGCTCACAATATAAATCACTGGACTGAATGGTCAAGAGTTGAATCTATTTTTTACCTTATCCTGCATTACTCCTTAATGCATTTACTGCTTTCCTTTGACAAGACGAAGCTGTGAGATGGAATCATGAAAGAGAAGTTGTTCCAACTAAGCGAGCCGTCATACTTCCCCCCCGCAAACCAACATCACATCTTGTTGGACAATATAAACATTTTGTTACACAAGAAAGCCATAGAGATAGTGCAGGGGCTGACTTGGACACCGACAAGTTCAGAATGATCCACAATCTATCTCGGTTTAACGAACGTTATCTGGAACCCCCGCCTCACTTCCAAATGACAACGTTGAGACTGCTCAGGACCGGAATCAGCGCTCACGACTACCTGTCTCGACTTGCATGACGCGTATTTGCATGTGCCAATCCACCCCAGCTACAGGCGTTTCCTCAGGTTTATTTTCAATGGTATCCATTACCAATGGGCAGTACTCCCGTTTGGAATTTCTTCGGCCCTGTGGCTTTTCACACGAATAGCCAAGCCAATAGCAGCCTATCTACACCTGAGGAACATTCCATTCGAGTCTTACAACGACAACAGTCTCCGCAATCAGCAGGACCCGTCAACTCTTGTCTTTCACAGGGATTTCACCAGACGCCTGCTTCATCAGCTGGGATGGATTGTCAACAAGCAGAAGTCGGAACTCACTCCCTCTTGCACGCTACAGTTCATAGGGGGATTGTTCCAGACACTCTGAAGCTCTTATCCTTTACAAGGGACCGCTGGCTCAAGATTCTGCAGCATCTTTATCCAGCGCTGCATCAATCTCGTAGTGGCAAGTACTTCTGGGGTTACTAACGTCAGCTCAGGTTTTGACAACCAGAGGTCGCCTTCAGCTACGTCCGATCCAAATTTTCTTAGCCCATTCATCAGGCACCAGGATCAGTCGGTCTCCATCACACTACTGTTTCACCTCAAGATGTACCTATGGTGGTGGACGATAGAGTCGAAAGTCTCAGGAGGCGTCTCCTTGACTGTGCTAACACCTACTCTATGCCTGTTCCGTAGACGCGTCTCTCCGGGGCTGGGGAGCCCATTTGAGGGAGAGGTCGTCTCTCCAGGGCTGGGGAGCCCATTTGAGGGAGACGTCGTCTCTGGGCATTTCGATTTTTTCATCTTGTCGATCGCCTGGACTTGAAGTTCATCGTCCAGCATATTCTGGGTTGCAGAAACATTCTTGCGGAAGACCTTTCCAGACTGGACAGGATAGCGCCCACAGAATGGAAGCTACACCCGGAGGCATTCGACATCATTTGTTGCCTTCTCGGCCGTCCCAACAAAGACTTGTTTGCCACCAGTCAGAACTTCAAGATTCGAACCTACATATCTCTGGTTCCGGATCCACAAGCGTGGGCTGGGGACGCTGTCAGCGTTCCTTGGGAAAACCTTAGCGCATACGCTTTTCCACCACCGGTACTTCTACCCAGGGCCCTTCAAAAGGTCAGAGCGACTCACCACCTCTCACATATTTTTACGACCTCACAAAGAAGACGATTTTTTCTCCATGCGTTGGCCACGGCAACTTGGGTGAGTGTGCTGCATGCTCTCGATGTCACCCGTGTTCGATTTAAACGGACCTTTCATGGAGTCGTCCACCTGGGACTGTGCTGGGACTTCATTGCAAAAAATCAACTCCCAGGACAGCCTGACAGATCTTCACGATTCCACCTCTCTCTCTTCGATTGTGGGATTTGATGATGACGTAGAACTTCATTTATGCCCGGTTTGTGCACTTTGGTGTTTTGTTTGTCAGTCTAAGGCTCATCGTGGTGCAAGGAAACGGCTCTTTATTCCTGTCTCCAAGACATCCAAAGCTGAAGTTAGTCGTAACACGTTGGCGTTATGGTTGCGAGCCACCATTCTCCAGGCTTATGAAGCTGCCGACTTGGACCCTCCGCGGGCTAACAACCCTCATGAGATCAGAGCGGTAGCCTCCACGATGGCCCAACATAGTAATTGTTCCATTAACTCCATCATGAAAGGATGCTTTTGGAAATCCGATACAGTTTTCGCCAGTCACTACTTGAGGGACGTTGTAGAGGGCGTACACAGTTTTGGTCCCCTGGTGGTGGCACAGCAGGTTACCAATCCCGATCACCATTAACTCCACGCCAGTCCTGAGCGAGCCTTGTGACTCTCTTGGTGTATGTCACCCTAGACGAGCAGGTTACATGATGTTTGCATTTGCTCGGTAGGTCAGTTTCAGATTGTAGCGTTTGCTTCTGTTTTACTGCTATCCTACCTGGGCGCCTTCCATTCCTCACCCTCTCTTGGATTCTTCGACCACGACTACTGACGGATTATCTCCTGCGATGTGAGAGGTTTCTTTTTCTCATGAGTAATTCTCATTATATTTGTGTACTTATCCTGCATTACTGAGTGTCGTTGCCCGCCCATCGCTGTGCTACCTCCTCATGATGGTTTTCTTCAGATGTTACGATCCAGCAATAATGTGAAAATACGTGACGTCAGCACTTTTTGGGTCACGTGGTCGCAGTGCGATGGCAGTATGGCGCCTCGCTGAGTTGGAACAACTTCTCTTCGATGATTCCATCGCACAGCTTCGTCTTGTCAAAGGAAAGCAGTAAATGCATTAAGGAGTAATGCAGGATAAGTATACAAATATAAACAAGAAAAAATTGTGTCCAGGGACACGGATGCCCCCGCTGCTGTAGGAAGAGTTCCCTACACTGAGTGTGCTCTGGTGATTAATTTCTACTAAATAAATATCAAGGTTGATTATAAAATAAATATATCCTATTTCACTATCATCAGAGAGAAATTCAACAAAATTTATCGAAGTTCAAATGTCTCTAAACATACAAAAAACTATAAAATACAAAAACAAAATATGAGGTGCACACCTTTAGAGTCTCTATAAAAGACATATGTAAGCTAAATGAGTTTTGTGCAGTGGTTTTTGAGGAGAAGTGGATAAAGTACACCCCCTGTTGTATGGGACGAACAGGATGAATAGAACTAAGTTCAAACATCTGTAGAAGTGACAAAATTACGAAATTGGATGAGATGCACACCTTTAGAGTCCCAATGAAACACACGTAGAAGTTCAATCAATTCTGTTGAGCAGCTTTTGTGGAGAAGTGGATAGACTTCATCCCCTATAACACTATATTCAGAGAGAAATTCAACAAAGTTTATGTAAGTTCAAACGGCATTAAAATGAGGAAAATAAATAAAATACAAAATCAAAAATATGAGGATGCGCCTTTAGAGTCCCTATAAAGCACATGTGTAAACTAAATGAATTCCATAAAGTAGTTTTGAGAAGTGGATAACATACACCCCTGTTGGATGTAACGAACAGGCTGAATAGAACAAAATTCAACTACTGTAAGCGTATTATATTTGGCGCAGGGTTTTATTTTCACAAGAGAAACATTTTAGCGAAAATTTATACACCCTTGAATAAACCTGTCATTCAGTCAGTCTAGCACGCTAAGCCCCTGAGTTGTTACCATAAACATCAAGTTTGAAGACAGAAATCTACGGGAATCTTAAAATGACTGATAGTAGCATAAAGAATCATACTTAACTGTCGCTGTAATGTATTTCCCAAAACATAATTAAATAATGAGCCAAATCCCATCGCGAATTAGCGAAAACAGCAATGTTTGTTGTGGCCGCCATGGAAATTGGTCACATGACAGATGGTTTGATACAAAAACAGATTACCATGAAGCGACTTCGGAAAGAAATAATACAGCAGTATTTTATTTATTCATTAAGATTTTATTTACCAGTACATCATGAAGCGAATAGTCACTTCACACTCAATCATCTCATTCACAACAACCTGGCTTGTTTGAAATCACAAAAGAGCTTCATATACAGTAGTAGAGTTAATTAGATCAGATCGTCAAATTCGAACATAAGACTGATGTGTTTTCATCTCTTCCGTGAGTAAGCGGATTACTGTGTACTAGTATATCGCACAGATAGGGATTTCCTGTGAGTAAGCAATAAGCGCTACGCCCTGACAGGTTAAGCCACTCTGTTTGTTTTCACTGCTATTAGTTGCGAGCCAAAGAGACAGCTGGCAGTTCCGGCAATTACTGATTGGCGGGAATAATTGACAGCGATGTAGTCTAAACTGTCAATTCGAAAAATTACCCACTTAGCGAAAATAAGTACATTTACAGTAAGTTAAAACATCTGTTAAAGTGACAAAATTAAGAAATTGCATAAAAATTATGAAATGCACACCTTTAGAGTCCCTACGAAGAAGACATGTAGAAGTTCATTCAATTCTGTTGAGCAGCTTTTGTGGAGAAGTGGATAGACTTCATCCCTATTACACTATCATCATAGAAATTCAGCAAATGTATATTCCCTGTGGAAAGTACGACGGACGGAGATGCGGACGGTTGGTAACCCTATATGCCCCCAGCCATATATGGGGCGGGGGCATAAAAATATCTAGATTTTACTAGTTGCAAAGTGAAACGCCATCAAATAGCTGGAATATTGCTGAGTGCCGCACTCAACAACAAAAATGAACAACAAATAGGCAGGACAACAATTGCTCAATATTCCCAGCAAAGCAAAAGTTTTTTTGACTGAGTACATGTACACTAACTTGAATATATGTAACCTGTCACAACAGACTTGGCAGCTATTTTAGACACTTGATGTAACCCGGTGCTATGTATGTACTGTTGTCAAGCAGCCTTGTTCCACTTTCCGCATTATTTTAAAAGTCCTTTCAAAGCTCCCCTGCCATGGTGTTGCTGATGTGTTGCTGATGCACTAGCAGTTCATACTGTACCCCCTGGAAGGGCAGTGTTGTCTCATGTAGGTCACTGTTCATCCTACCCGATTTTTAAACGTAGTATATTTGTTCCTTTAAATTTCGGCTAAACTTGTCCTACAATCGCCAGCAGCTGAAGGGATGGTGTAAATCCAACTAGGGTCCATGCAGGTATCAAAGGTACTGTAAGTCCCCATGGTCCCTAGTATGGTGATCTACCTTCAGTTGTTGGCGATCTATAGCCCATTTTTACATTGTATTGTCCAGAAATAATTTTCTACTTTTAAAGATATATGCTAGCTAGTTTTAACTCAATCTGTGATAATCTAGTGGTTTTACTGTCCTTCGTTGACAGGGTTTTATATATTATATGTATGTATTATAAATTTAGATCTAGTTTTAGTCACGATATGGCTGAAATATTGCCGATGTGACTTTAAATCTTAACTCACTCACTGTTCATCCTCATTTCATATGCTGTGTACAGGGAGCAAGAGGTGGACCTAAAGTATGATGACTGGCTAGATGGCATCCAGAAGACTGTACAGAATAGCATCCAGGAAACCAAGGACAAGGAGTCTGAAGGTAGAACAGGTGTCACCTTATTTCATAATACTGTGTGTTCCTGAAGTCGTATGGTCCCTCATCTGGCCCCCTACTTCCCATGCTTGTTGTACTAGCTGGTCAATAAGGTTGAGTTGGTTGCACTATGCGACCAGGGTTCTGTCATACAAAACAACCTTGGTGCTAAGGATATTGTAAGTCTGTGTTAGATATGGAAGTTATGGTCACCGTAATGCTAACTGGCTTTGTACAAAAGTATCCCACGTGAAGACCTAGGTTAGTGGTAAGAGGTGACTAACTGAATTGAGTTGTCAGGCTCTCTGACTTGGTTGATGAATGTCATGTACCAATGTTCCATGTACCCGTATAGATCAGTACCCATGATGTCAATCACTGGATTGTCTGATCCAGACTTGGTTATTTACTGACAGACATCATACAGATGGAATATTGGCATTAAACAACAAAGTGTGTCATTTTCACCAGTCTGTTAACATTTGCTTAAAGGTCACATGCAACCAAAAATCAAACATAATTAAAACACAATTATCACTTATTCATGACATATAATATACAGTGGTGGTAATGAAAAACATATAAACAAAATTATAAGCGTACAATCGCAAATCAAAAGTGCAAAATTGTGTACTTCGGTTTACTTCCCTAGAAATGAAGCAGCGGGATACTGAACCCAGTCAGAGCGGGTTGGTGTGCACTCAAGTGTAACGGATGGTTCATTTGCAGATGCCTTCCACGGCTCATTGTGTGTGTATATATAGAGATGTTGGGTTTTGTAAATACATGCTCATTTTGGTGTATAACATTTTGCAATCAACAGACATCATAACATGTCATGTGTACAAAGTATCACACCTGCCTGTCTGTGTAATTACATAATGTGACAGAGACCAAACTCGGGCCATAAATCAATGCATTTTGTTTATGGTGCATAGCCTGATTGGTGTTAAGTTCAAATTGCATGTGGTCAGTGATAGCAGCTGTGTATTGAATATTGTCAGACAGGCAGGCAGACACACAGGTGTCAATAAAACAAGACATTGAGTTTTGTCTGTGACAGCGACATATCTATATCACAGTTAGAAATTCTGTCAAGCTAAATAATGACATTGCTTTTAAGTATCGAACTGAGAAAGTGACTCGGTAAGAAGAGCGTGTGGTGAAATAGACAAATGAAATTATATAAACACTTAATTTAATGTCATAACATATAAAAGCTCGCCTGTGAGATATCAACAAAACATTAGAAAAATAAGCTCACACCAAAGCCTTCACCGAGTATTCACCCGACAACCCGCTTCCAAGCTGCGCGAACCTATTTCACTGTGCACGTGCTATGAGGCGCAGCCCAACTGTTGAAACCCGTTTTCCCCAGAAAAGTCGGGGAAAATTAGTGAAACGTTTGAACTCGATTTCGCGCGTTTTTTTTTCATCAGCGTTATTTTTAACTTTATAAGTTGAATTTGCATTTTGACGATTTGTTTTGGTAAGTCCATGCGAAAGGTATCAGAATCTGCAAAGTTGTGTTTTACGTTGCATGTGACCTTTCAAACATATATTCATCCTGGCCCGTATTTGGTTATGAACATGTGGTTGTGTTAAAGTTTGAATATTGCCGACAACAGCGTAACACAAAATACTCTACAACTTCCATATGGAGCACTTCTACACTAGTAGTAAGCACTTCCTTCACCAAGTACATGTATCTTGGCTATCTGTGTGATGTGAATGTGTGATGAAGTGTTTCTGTTGTAGAAGACTTCCCCCTGTTCCAGCCATGTCCGATCTCCACCATCACGCGCATGATGGCCGAGAGTGTCGCCAAGAACTTCCAGCTGCTCTGGGAGTATGTGTATGATGATGCCAGGTATGTCGACACGTCTGTTAGATGTAGCTCCATGATTAGATATATTACAGTAGGGGTATATGTGACAGTGCTGGTTGTGTGGCTCCATGATTAGATGTACTACTGTAGGAGTATGTGTCAGTGCTGGTTGTGTGGCTCCATGATTAGATGTACTACTGTAGGAGTATATATCACAGTGCTGGTTGTGTGGCTCCATGATTAGATGTACTACTGTAGGAGTATGTGTCACAGTGCTGGTTGTGTGGCTCCATGATTAGATGTACTACTGTAGGAGTATGTGACAGTGCTGGTTGTGTGGCTCCATGATTAGATGTACTACTGTAGGAGTATATGTCACAGTGCTGGTTGTGTGGCTCCATGATTAGATGTACTACTGTAGGAGTATATATCACAGTGCTGGTTGTGTGGCTCCATGATTAGATGTACTACTGTAGGAGTATGTATCACAGTGCTGGTTGTGTGGCTCCATGATTAGATGTACTACTGTAGGAGTATATATCCATGATTAGATGTACAGTGCTGGTTGTGTTGCTCCATGATTAGATGTACTACTGTAGGAGTATGTGTCAGTACTGGTTGTGTGGCTCCATGATTAGATGTACTACTGTAGAGTAATATATCACAGTGCTGGTTGTGTGGCTCCATGATTAGATGTACTACTGTAGGAGTATGTGACAGTGCTGGTTGTGTGGCTCCATGATTAGATGTACTACTGTAGGAGTATGTGACAGTGCTGGTTGTGTGGCTCCATGATTAGATGTACTACTGTAGAAGTATATATGACAGTGCTGGTTGTGTGGCTCCATGATTAGATGTACTACTGTAGGAGTATGTGACAGTGCTGGTTGTGATTAGGTACTCCATGATTAGATGTACTACTGTAGGAGTATGTGACAGTGCTGGTTGTGTGGCTCCATGATTAGATGTACTACTGTAGGAAGTATGTAGGACAGTGCTGGTTGTGTGGCTCCATGATTAGATGTACTACTGTAGGAGTATATATCACAGTGCTGGTTGTGTGGCTCCATGATTAGATGTACTACTGTAGTATATATCACAGTGCTGGTTGTGTGGCTCCATGATTAGATGTACTACTGTAGGAGTATGTGTCACAGTGCTGGTTGTGTGGCTCCATGATTAGATGTACTACTGTAGGAGTCACAGTGCTGGTTGTGTGCTCTCCATGATTATGTCACTGTGTAGGAGTAGTGACTGGTTGTGTGGCTCCATGATTAGATGTACTACTGTAGAAGTATATATCACAGTGCTGGTTGTGTGGCTCCATGATTAGATGTACTACTGTAGGAGTATGTGTCACAGTGCTGGTTGTGTGGCTCCATGATTAGATGTACTACTGTAGGAGTATGTATCACAGTGCTGGTTGTGTGGCTCCATGATTAGATGTACTACTGTAGGAGTATATATCACAGTGCTGGTTGTGTGGCTCCATGATTAGATGTACTACTGTAGGAGTATATATCACAGTGCTGGTTGTGTGGCTCCATGATTAGATGTACTACTGTAGGAGTATATGTCACAGTGCTGGTTGTGTGGCTCCATGATTAGATGTACTACTGTAGGAGTATGTGCTCCATGATTAGATGTACACAGTGCTGGTTGTGTGGCTCCATGATTAGATGTACTACTGTAGAAGTATGTGAGTGCTATGTGTCATGACAGTACTGGTTGTGTGGCTCCATGATTAGATGTACTACTGTAGAAGTATGTGTCACACAGTGCTGGTTGTGTGGCTCCATGATTAGATGTACTCCTGGCTGTAAAGTCATACATTGTCACAATGCTGGTTATCACTCCAATCTGAAATCCTCAATTTCAAAATGGCTCTTACAAATTGTTTCCTTATCTTTGTGAAAACAGCTTAGAAAAGAACTGCAAATAATAGTTATGATTTTGACGAAGAGTCTTTTTCAGTTGATTGAAATTTCTAGACAGAAAATTTCTATTAGCCAATCAGTTTCTTGTGGCGGGTCGTGTTGCCAAATGTGACTTCTGTTTACAGTTTGGACTGAATGTGGATCCTGATGATGAAAACCCACGAGTGTCTGTGATGGCGTGGAGCACATGTGCCTTCACTATACAAGCTATAGGTAGGTAGTCAGTTGTCATACAGAGACATTTCTTCAAGTGATACTGGTCTTGCATGCTTATCACTCTTGTTAAACCCACAGGTGTTGAAACCTGGAAACAGTCAGCGTTCTCTCTTATCTAATGGCCACAACTCTACAGTAAGGCAGTTGTGTCCTTATTCCTTTACTTGCATATCATTTTACCCATTACTCATTTTATCACAAACATTAATTTAAGATAAATATAGCGATGTTTGACATATTACATTATGAGTCTGTGTGTGTCTGTTTATGAAATATTGTGTGAAACAGCTTAAATAAACGTCCCAATTGTATGTTCAGAGCAAGTACTTCAGTCAGAAGACAAGAGCCTGTTTGGATCGCTGCCGAATCGGCAGTCAGACTTGCTGGGGTCGCTGGTGAGATTCGGGGCGGTGGTGAGTCAAGTGATGTCCCCTGACCAGGTGCGGCAACAGTGTGTCAGGCTGCTCTCAGGTAGGTAGCTGTACTTCAGTTGAGCTCACATCACATTTGTACTTATGTGCTTCCCATCCCTTGATGAGTTCTGGTTTGTACGTGTAATGCCCATCAAGTTGAGTGGGAAGCAGATCTATTGATAAGCTTGTCCCTCGCATTCTCATTACATTGAGATTTTAGTTCTTGTTTACGCTAAACAAAGATCTGGGACATCCCATTAGTGAGTGAGTGAGTGAGTATGGTTTTATGCCGCTTTTAGTAATATTCCAGTAATATCACAGTGGGGTACACCAGAAGACATCCCATTAGATGTCACATGAGAATGACATTTTGGAGCGACCATATAAATAACTAACAAGAAGTTGACATGAGTGTATCAGAAAGCGACTCTCTCAGACTGTATGACCCTCGTTTCAAACTGGACAGGGGCGATGGAGAAGCCCAGTGGTTAAAGCGTTCGCTCGTTACGCAGAAGACCCAGGTTCAATTCCCCACAAGGGTACAATGTGTGAAGCCCATTTCTGGTGTACCCCGACCTAATATTCCTACAAGTAGTGCAAAACTTCAATCAATCAATCAATCAATCCAACTGGCCACTTTCATTCCAGACTCTGCCTTGAAGTTTGGGCACAGTTCTGAATTCAAAACATGAAAAGTGAACTAAGAAATTGTTTGGAATGTGTAATAGATAGACACGATTTTAAAGCAGTTCTTACTGTTACCTGTACAAAGTCTTTCTGTATATTTGTTTCACCAGTCTAAACAAACAATAATGATTTTGATGGATTGAGTTGTACAGCCTGGGACTGTCATTCTGAATACCACATGTTGACCTTTACAAGGTTGCATGATTAGAAATCCCATTCCAACTATCACATTCCTGGTCTGGTAAGCGAGGCATTGATTGGTCAAACAAAAGGGGGTTCTGTCTTGACTGGTAATTTTATGTCGTCAGATCTTTGTTTCGCAGGAGCAAGAAGTGAGATGTGATCTAATGGTTCAATGGTTGTATTATGAGGCATAGTTAGGTATGCCCTTCAGATTATGTTTTGTCTTGTATTGCATTAAAACATCTAGCTGGAACTCAGTTTTATCATTGACGGATTGGGGGGTTTCAGGAGGTTTGAACCCCCTCCTTTGAAAAGGGATGAAGACTACATTGACCTTAATGTAATGTGCATCAGCGAGGCCCCTTTCCCCATGTCATATTCCATATGTTTTGATGTCGGAATATACTTGTAACTTCCACGTGATGATTCAGATTAATGATCAAGTAATTGATTTGTGTTCAGCCTTGATACCAAATGAAATGGAGAAGAGGAACAGAGAATCGCCATGTCTACTTGACCTTGACCTCTTCCACTATCTGGTGACCTTGACCATGACCCTGCCGACACTGTATGCTGAGCAGCTGAAGTCTATCTCGACACTGCCGACGGGTGGTCTCAACAACAAACATGCCCTGCAGCTGGTTCTCACAGCTCACATCACGCAGCTGATGCTTTCATTTGACGAGCAGCCACAAGGTATGTTGTGACAGGCTAGATGAAGATGAACTGAGGATGAAACTTTAAAGGTCACATGCAACCAAAAAATCAAACATAATTAAAACACAATTATCACTTCTTCATGACATATAATATGCATTGCTGATTATGAAAAAACAAATAAACAAAATTATAAGCGTATAATCGCAAATCAAAAGTGCAATATTTTGTACTTGGGTTTACCTCCCTCGAAACGAAGCAGCCGGGATACCGAACCCAGTCAGAGCGGGTGGGTGTGCACTCAAGTGTAACCGCTGGTTCATTTGCAGATGCCGCCTTCACGGCTCATTGTGTGTGTATATATAGAGATGTTGGGTTTTGTAAATACATGCTCATTTTTTGTGTATAACATTTTGCAATCAACAGACATCATAACATGTCATGTGTTCAAGTATCACACCTGCTTGTCTGTGTAATTACATAATGTGACAGAGACCGAACTCGGGCCATAAATCAATGCGTTTTGTTTATGGTGTATATATAGCCTGATTGGTGTTAAGTTCAAATTGCATGTGGTCAGTGATCACAGTTGTGTATTGAATATTGTCATTAGCAGACAGGCAGGCAGACACACAGGTGTCAATAAAACAAGACATTGAGTTTTGTCAGTGACAGCGACATATCTATATCACAGTTAGAAATTCTGTCAACGCTAAATAATGACATTGCTTTTAAGTATCGAACTGAGAAAGCGACTCGGTAAGAAGAACGTGTGGTGAAATAGACAAATGAGATTATGTAAACAGTTTATTTACTGTCATAACATATAAAAAAGCTCGGCCTGTGAGATATCAACAAAACATTATGAAAATAGCTCACACCAAAGCCTTCACGAAGTATTCACCAGACAGCCCGGCTTCCAAGTTCTTGCGCGAACCTATTTCACTGCGCCGTGCTATGGCGCTTAGCCAGCTGTTGAAACCCGTATTCCCCAGAAAGTGTGGGAAAATTGGTAAAAGCGTTTGAACTCTCGATTTGGCGTTTTTTTTCATCGCGTTATTTTTCAACTTTATAAGTTGAATTTGCATTTTTGACGATTTGTTTCGGTAAGTCCATAGCGAAAGGTATCAGAATCTGCAAAGTTGTGTTTTACGTTGCTTGTGACCTTTAACAGATACAATTTAATGAACACACAAGTTAGATGACGTAGTCCTGTGTTGCAACATTTCATAATTCAATATGGTAACAAATTTGCCCTATGTATTCTGTATGTCTAGTATAATCCACTTATAACATTGTTCAAATGTTTCTTTTTCTCATTTCTGAGGCATTTTAGCATTGAATGTTATTTCATTCAATGGAATATTGTTCAACTAAGCATTAAATATGTTTTCTCTATGTTTGAACTGTTATCCATTTTATACAAGTCACCTCCACAGCAAACCATTAACTTTATCCTTAACATAGTGAGCTGGGAAATGTTTTGTTCTAATATAGGACTACATTTGCTGGAGACTTGAGGCTGTATATTGGCCCCGAGGTTTGTATTTATGATTGTTAATATTTGATAATGTGGGCCATGTGGACATTTCAGACCCCATGGAAGTTGAAGGAGAGATGGAGGGCCAGTCATTGGTCCGGGTGTACAACAAGCTGCGGGAGTGTGCTGGGTAAGTTGTCACTGCTTTCACACCTAGATATATCATAATGTTCAGACATATGTTTCCAGGTTTGTCAACGCCATAGTCTGCTCATGAGTTTCTCATGGTAAACGTCTTAGACCTGCAGCACTACAGGCTTTAGTCATGGTAAACATCTTAGACCTGCAGCACTACAGGCTTTAGTCATGGTAAACGTCTTAGACCTGTAGCACTACAGGCTTTAGTCATGGTAAACATCTTAGACCTGCAGCACTACAGGCTTTAGTCATGATAAACGTCTTAGACCTGCAGCACTACAGGCTTTAGTCATGGTAGACATCTTAGACCTGCAGCACTACAGGCTTTAGTCATGGTAAACATCTTAGACCTGCAGCACTACAGGCTTTAGTTATGGTAAAGATCTTAGACCTGCAGCACTACAGGCTTTAGTCATGGTAAACATCTTAGACCTGTAGCACTACAGGCTTTAGTCATGGTAAACGTCTTAGACCTGCAGCACTACAGGCTTTAGTCATGGTAAACATCTTAGACCTGCAGCACTACAGGCTTTAGTCATGGTAAACATCTTAGACCTGCAGCACTACAGGCTTTAGTCATGGTAAACATCTTAGACCAGTAGCACTACTGGCTTTAGTCATGGTTAACATCTTAGACCTGCAGCACTACAGGCTTTAGTTATGGTAAACATCTTAGACCTGCAGCACTACAGGCTTTAGTCATGGTAAACATCTTAGACCAGTAGCACTACAGGCTTTAGTCATGGTAAACATCTTAGACCTGTAGCACTACAGGCTTTAGTCATGGTAAAGATCTTAGACCAGTAGCACGCACTGGGCTTTAGTCATGGTAAACATCTTAGACCTGCAGCACTACAGGCTTTAGTCATGGTAAACATCTTAGACCTGCAGCACTACAGGCTTTAGTCATGTAGTAAGGCTTTAGTCTTAGACCTAGGCAGCACTACAGGCTTTAGTTTACCTGCAGTCATGGTAAACATCTTAGACCTGCAGCACTACAGGCTTTAGTCATGGTAAACATCTTAGACCTGCAGCACTACAGGCTTTAGTCATGGTAAACATCTTAGACCAGTAGCATCTTAGACTGCAGCCTTAGACCTGCACTACAGGCCTGCACTATCCCGGGCTTTAGTCATGGTTAACATCTTAGACCTGTAGCACTACAGGCTTTAGTCATGGTAAAGCATCTTAGACCTGTAGCACTACAGGCTTTAGTCATGGTAAACATCTTAGACCTGTAGTACTACAGGCTTTAGTCATAGTAAACATCTTAGACCTGTAGCATACAGGCTTTAGTCATGGTGTAAACATCTTAGACCTTCAGCACTACAGGCTTTAGTCATGGTAAAGATCTTAGACCTGTAGCACTACAGGCTTTAGTCATGGTAAACATCTTAGACCTGCAGCACTACAGGCTTTAGTCATGGTAAAGATCTTAGACCGGTAGCACTACAGGCTTTAGTCATGGTAGACATCTTAGGCCTGCAGCACTACAGGCTTTAGTCATGGTAAACATCTTAGACCTGCAGCACTACAGGCTTTAGTCATGGTAAACATCTTAGACCAGTAGCACTACAGGCTTTAGTCATGGTAAACATCTTAGACCTTCAGCACTACAGGCTTTAGTCATGGTAAAGATCTTAGACCTGCAGCACTACAGGCTTTAGTCATGGTAAACATCTTAGACCAGTAGCACTACAGGCTTTAGTCATGGTAGACATCTTAGGCCTGCAGCACTACAGGCTTTAGTCATGGTAAACATCTTACACCTGCAGCACTACAGGCTTTAGTCATGGTAAAGATCTTAGACCTGCAGCACTACAGGCTTTAGTCATGGTAAACATCTTAGACCTGTAGCACTACAGGCTTTAGTCATGGTAGACATCTTAGGCCTGCAGCACTACAGGCTTTAGTCATGGTAAACATCTTAGACCTGCAGCACTACAGGCTTTAGTCATGGTAAAGATCTTAGACCTGCAGCACTACAGGCTTTAGTCATGGTAAACATCTTAGACCTGTAGCACTACAGGCTTTAGTCATGGTAGACATCTTAGGCCTGCAGCACTACAGGCTTAGTCACACATAAAACTGATACACTGTGGTATAAACCAGTACTGTTAAAAGAAAAGCAGCAATAAAACAACTTCTCTCATTCGCTGACTCTAATGCTAAGAATGAATCACAGATTATATTTTGATAATAATTTGGGTGTTTTAGTACTTTTTTCCAACTATTTATAGAAGTATCAACAGAAATATGCATGGTTCCATACTACTGTGAAGGACTACTCGATTCTTTCTCATTGCTATTGTATAATCTGGCATGGCATGAACTAAAGTAATATGAAAGTATCGTGTGGTCCTTAACTCGTTTGAGTAGTACGTTTCTTGTGCATTGTTTAACTTTCCGTTACGTGTTGTTCATGACAGTGATGTGTGTTTTTGTCATCTGCTAGCACGAAGATGGACCAGTCTCCATCTCCCCACCAGCTTCTGCAGTACATCCACCGTGCTGCTCTCCCCTTCCTCCGCTGTGCCGCGATCCTCTACCA
Source organism: Haliotis rubra (assembly GCF_003918875.1). Classification (NCBI taxonomy): domain Eukaryota; kingdom Metazoa; phylum Mollusca; class Gastropoda; order Lepetellida; family Haliotidae; genus Haliotis; species Haliotis rubra. Next base: position 1,102,643 of record NW_025765514.1, on the reverse strand, counting down.
CTATGTCACTGGCGTCATCGCACCAGAGGATCTCTACATTGAGGGTGAGCAGCCAACACAGTTTACCTCCTCATCTATCTGTTACTGATATTTGTATGTCACAGTGGACTTATCCAATGCTTCAACCCTAATCAGTCCAACACTAAGAGACCCATGAAGATCTGTGTGAATTGGTCTTCAGTAACCCAGACTTGTCGTAAGAGGCGACTAACGGGATCGGCATGCTGTCTTGGTTGACACATGTCATTGTATCCCAATTGCGTAGATCGATACAAATTCTGTTGATCACTGGATTGTCTGGACATGACTCAATCATTTACAGACTGCCGCCATATAGCTGGAATATTGCTGAGTGCGGCGTTAAACAACCAACCAAACAACCAACTAACATTAAGAAGAGCTTTGTATTGCTGTCTCTGAGAACTATATTTCCGTATGGATTATATTCTCTTCTGTCTCCCACTTAGTCAAATGTTGTTTGATTATCCCCCGCTGCGCGTTTAGTGCGAAGCGGGGGATATAGTATTAGGCTCCGTCCGTACGAATTGGAATATCTTAAGATCCGTTGACTAGATTTTTTTCATATCTGGTACCTAAGTTCATCACAGTATAAGAAAGGTCCTAGTCAGGTTTGGTGACCTTGACCTTCATTTCAAGGTCACAAGGGGACTTTAACGTTTTACTCTTGTCAGCAAGATATCTCAAGAACCGTTCACTAGTTATGTATATGTTTGCAAGTCAGATTAATATAACTCAACTAGTGTATATGAAATAGTAATGTGAATTAGTGTTGGGAATTGGTTGAAATTTCACAATTGATGATTGCTTCATTACCAACGAACAATCATCCAAAAAAATTGGTTAGCGTCATTTTTCAGATTTTCCTATCCAGGTTGTTATTGCAGATATGTATAACATGATGCAACTTGCTACTTTAAAGTGATGACTAATATATCATGAACATAAACTTCCTGGAGTCTTAGAGAAATATTCAGTCATGACTTTTCAGTTAGTGAAGTCAGTTTTCTAAAAGTTAAACACGTTTTCAGGCCCTGACAACTTCTGAGATATGTTCCATTGTCAAGTGTTGCAAAGACTAAAACAGTAGTTCCAAAATCGTTTATGTTCGATTATGAGAAAATGTGATCGATTGCTTGGTCGTTTGGTCACTTTGACCAATCTTCGATTATTTCAATTAATCGGAACACCACTAATGTGAATACATTAAAGGATTAAGGCCGATGTCCGTCTTTGTGTCAAGGTCAGTCTTTGCAGGGTACAGGATTCCTACAATGGACACATTCAACTTAGAATTTGTATCTTTCAGGAAAGAAGACCCATGAGTTTGAGATTCTGTGTCGGTACCTGGCTCTACCAGTCTCCATGTCTGAGTTGTTTGAGAAGCAAGGAGAGATCACAAGCACTCTTATCCAGAGGCAAGATGTCTTTTCATGATTTGAACAGCAATAAGCATAGACCTACTTGCAGTATGTTGAAGTGTCTCATCCACAAATGAAGATAGACCACCTCCGTGGTGTAGTGGTTAGAGCGTCCGCCCGGAGTGCGGAAGGTCAAGGGTTCGATCCCAGACCGCGTCATACCAAAAACCGTTAAAATATGGTACTTGTTGGTCCCTGCCTGGCGTTTGGCATTAATGGGTACAACAAGGACTGGTCGGCTAGGAGTCAGTATAATGTGTCTGAGTGGGGTATTCATGCTTCACTGCGGCTTGGTATCTCAGTGGGCTAGCACTATAAAACCAGCTTCAGTCTGGGCTAGTACAAGCAGCTGCACATACACATACACACGCATGCACGTCGTCATATGAGCGAAATATTCTCAAGCACGACGTTAAACCCAATTCCACCACCACCACAAATGAAGATAGGGAGAGTGTAGTATGAATGTTTGACTGGTGTATGATGTTGGTTGCTCTTGTGTACCGCAGTTGGTGCTGCAGTCGGAAGTTGAAGGAACGCCTGTCGGCCAGCAGCGTCCAGCTGGTCCACTACCCCCTTCAGGTGAACACCCTGGTGGAGCTACCCCAGGACTTCAGCGAACTCATCAACCAGGTGTCCACCTTCACGTGAGTACCCTCACATCAGTTCCAACCATCTTCACATCACAACCCCGAAACATTCCTTGGACACACCTCGTTCACGCCATGGAGTCAAGCGGCATATGGAACGACCTGTTTGAAGGCTGTTTGTAGCCATTACTCTCATTGATCAAAGTTAATGTTGTGAAATGTGGCACATGTGTACTTCATTTCCTCAAAATCCTCTTGACTAATGATGCTGATATTTCATTGGCTTGTTCCCATGAACCTGTTTATGGAAATATGTTTACTTGTTTCACGTTATGTTAATATATTTGGCCACATTGATTATTTGAAAGGCCCAGCAGGGAACTTTTGTTAAGTGTCTACAGTGCCATAGTATAATTGTTTACATTTAATGAGGTGTGTCCAAAAAAATCACAGAAAGCTAGTTTAACTCCCTTGTAACCATAACACTTTTCTAATATAATGTTCCACCACACTGTGTCGATTCATTGTTTTTCACCCAATACACCAGCTTGATAATGTTTGTGAGTGACAGCCAGTAATGAGTATATCTGATGTCTGACAGTGAGATGTAAGACATGTTGTTGGTTACAGGTGCCCCAAGTCAGATGGAGATGACAGCCGTGCCCCGACAATGTGCCTGGCATGTGGCCGGATGCTGTGTTCACAGAGCTACTGTTGTCAGACTGATCTGGATGGACTGTCGGTCGGAGCTGCCACGGAACATGCCGCAAAGTGTGGAGCTGGTATCGGCATCTTCCTGCGGTAAGTCAGCAAGTAACCCAAACAATGGGTAGTTCACGTTAGGACATGTGCTTAACAGCTCACAATGTCTTAAGAGGCATGTAGCCTAATGGTTAAAGCGTTCACTCATCACGCTGACCTGGGTTCAATTCCCCACATGGGTACAATGTGTGAAGCCCGTGCCTGGTGTCCCTCGCCGTGATATTGCTGGAATATTGCCAAAAGTGACGTAAAACCATACTCACTCACTCACTTACTCTTAAGCAAGTGACTGTGTTTGTGCACCAGTGACAGGGTACCCGGTAGTATGAGGTGGTAATATGACTGTTCGTGCACCAGTGAAAGGGTACCCGGTAGTACGCGGTGGTGATATGACTGTTTGTGCACCAGTGAATGGGTACCGAGTAATACGAGGTGGTAATATGACTGTTTGTGCGCCAGTGAAAGGGTACCCAGTAGTACGAGGTGGTAATATGACTGTTCATGCGCCAGTGAAAGGGTACCCAGTAGTACGAGGTGGTAATGTGACTGTTTATGCAGCTCTGAAAGGGTACCTGGTAGTACGAGGTGGTAACTTTCTACCACTTCCCAGGGAACATGGTTTGTATGTTGGCCATGTAACTGAGATTGAATGTGCAGACACACTGAACGGGGTAAAAATGTGGCACTCAGAGCACATTTAGGATATGACAAATTATGATATGCACAGTATTATTTCAGCTGCTTGTTGTTACAGGGTGCGGGACTGTCAGATACTGCTGCTGGCAGGTAAAACCAAAGGCTGCTTCATAGCACCCCCGTATCTGGACAACTACGGGGAGACAGATCAAGGCCTCAGGTAAGTCTCCATAATTCATATACAGTCAAATCCTGATGAGTCGAATCGCTGGGGACCAAGTAATAAATTTGTCTTATCGATGTATTCGAGACATAGTTATGTCTATGAGGGTAGAAAAAAGATGATCCCGTCCTAATTCCTCAGTATTTTGTATTTGTTCTACAGTCTGTCACATGTTATAATAGATGGTGTCAGCTGATTGTGGAATCTTGCCATGGGTGCAGGTATCAGTGTCAACTCACTACACTGTCAGCATTGTTCAGCAGAGCTGCCAGCCATTCTGATTTTTTTTGTATTCGTTATGAATTGGCAACTAATTTATGACAAGACTTTGTCTTACTTAATTCATACAAAAATGTCAGTCGGCACCAAAAATAATCCAAGAGTCTAAATTTTCAAAGCATCTATAGAGAGATGGTCATTATTTAGCCTTGCACATTCTTTTCAAATGCAAGTGCATTTTCTAAATCAGCTCGTATGAAGTCAATTTATATTGTTGCGTAAATCCAATTATCCAGCCTCATGTCAGAATGTCGAGTTTTTATTGGTTCACATGACTCTGATAAAATAGCATGTACACCCGTCACGATCCGCGAGCAGGGAGTAAAAAAGTCAGATTATCCCGCCACGCCTCAGTGACCACGCGAAGTGAGAAAAGCGGGCATTGCCAAGCCTTTAGTAACGTGCGCTGCATTGAGGTCACTCGATCAGCTGTTGTCAACATGGCAGCAAGGAAACGTTTTGCCACATCTCGCTTAAATAAAAACAAGTCGATTCGATGGGTATTGTTTTCTTTTGATTTAGTAAAAACATTCGGCTAGATAAATGCGTTATCACATCGTGTCGAGGGAAATACGGGGTTTTATCAGTCCCTCGTAAGGTTGTATTCCCCTCGACAACCTTACTCGGGACTGATCAAACCCCGTATTTCCCTCGACACGATGTGATAACTTATATAGTGAATCTCCAGTTAAAGTTTATGTAGTTGAAAGTGAAACTAAGACAATAAAGTACACCCACCCATGTCTTCACTCCCCCGACCCTCTTTCTCCCCTACAGAACTATCATCAGGCTTTTGTGACCAGACTATCATATAAAATACAAATTATAGTTTGAGCGAGTTGAAGCTTTGTTGAGAGCTGGATAATACCTGGCAGTTGTTTCAAGCAGTTCTACATGAGAGAGAATGATTTGTATTGATGCTTGTTGGTATGGGTCAGCACATAGGCTGAGCTAATAGTAAATATGTGTGCAGACTGTACTGACAATCATACGTCACCATGAGAAGTAACATGTTTGTTGCAGGCGTGGGAACCCTCTACGGCTGTGTGAGGAGAAGTACCGAGGTCTGCAGAAACTGTGGTTCTCGCACGCCATCCCGGAAACCATCGCACACAACCTGGAGTTCAACAGCAACTTCACTGCCATTGAGTGGCAGAATCTCTGAGGATTACTCAACTTAGTCTCATTCTGTTAAAGTTATTATTGAAAGTTATTGTCACGTTATATCCCGAAAAGTTGATTCCCTTGTTACAGTAACTTACTCAGGAAGGTCTTCGAGAACATATTTGATGATAGGCCACAGATTGGGGGAGACACAGTTTACATATCAGGAATCTGTTGTAGATCTTTCTTCCTTGATCCACTTCATACATTGAACAGTCACGTGTATCTGGCAATGCAGATGTTATACATTTCATAACAGGTTTTGCTGTGAGTTGTCAGTAGCCAAACCAAAGAAATGGTAGTAAGTGTGCAAGGTCAAGGGTCAGCTTCATTTGGGTAGAAGGCGGACTGAGGTGACCTAAGGTGACCCGGTCATTTTGTATGTTTTTCATCTATATGGGGATGGTGTCAGGTGGTCAGTCCATGTAGGTGGTGTGGTCAGACCATGTAGGAGGGGTGGTCAGTCCATGTAGGTGGGGTGCTCAGTTCATGTAGGTGGGGTGGTCAGTCCATGTAGGTGGTGTGGTCAGTCCATGTAGGTGGTGTGGTCAGACCATGTAAGTGGGGTGGTCAGACCATGTAGGAGGGGTGGTCAGTCCATGTAGGTGGGGTGGTCAGTCCATGCAGTCAGTCCATGTTGGTGGTGTGGTCAGACCATGTAGGTGGGGTGGTCAGTCCATGTTGGTGGTGTGGTCAGACCATGTAGGTGGGGTGGTCAGTCCATGTTGGTGGTGTGGTCAGACCATGTAGGTGGGGTGGTCAGTCCATGCGGTCAGGGAGGGGTGGTCAGTCCACGTAGGAGGGGTGGTCAGTCCATGCGGTCAGTCCATGCGGTCAGTCCATGTAGGTGGGGTGGTCAGACCATGTAGGAGGGGCGGTCAGTCCATGTAGGTGGGGTGGTCAGTCCATGCAGGAGGGGTGGTCAGTCAATGTAGGAGGGATGGTCAGTCCATGTAGGAGGGGTGGTCAGTCCATGTAGGAGGGGTGGTCAGAGGGGTGGTCAGTCCATGTAGGAGGGGCGGTCAGAGGGATGGTCAGTCCATGTAGGAGGGGTGGTCAGTCCATGCAGGAGGGGCGGTCAGCCCATGTAGGAGGGGCAGTGTGTCTCCCCCGGTCTGTGGACCTGCTGTACTAACATTTCCTGACTATCCTAATAAAGTGGAATGGACTGTTGTTGTTATTTATATTATAGACAAATCAAACTGTATATTTCATCTATCTGTAATATATAAGTTGGATTTTAGACTTGTGAATATTTGTACATAGAAAGCAATAAGTATCATGGTTCTGCTCTCATCGACCTGGACCTCCCAGATAAGTGCTCATGTGACTATCAATACTTATGCATGAATTCCTTAGCATGTTTATGCACAAAACTGTATAGTGTTGTACATCAAGACCCTTATGTTGCCGTGCAGGTCATTGTCCATGATCAGATTTGTGTTCCCTGATGAAGAGCTCCATTGCCTGATCGACATTTGTATTTCCCGACAGTGGGCCATATTACCAGAATGGTTTTCTGTTCCTCAGCGTAGAGCTATAGTCCCTTAGTGAGATTGGTATTCCCGAACTAAGAGCTATATTCTCTGAATGAGAGATTTATATTCCCCAACTAAGACCTATAATCCCTGACTAAGAGTTGTCTTCACCTCAGAGGTGTATTCAACATCAGAAATTCCAAAAGCTGATAATGTTTTGTCACAGAGCTGCACAGATCCTTCACTTGTGTTGTTTGTTCCTCCCACACCTGCCTCACTGTCCCGGGATAGGTTGTATGTAACCAGGGCAACAGTCAGCTGCACAGATCCTTTGCTTGTGTTTGTTCCTCCCACACCTGCCTCACTGACACAACAGGTATAACATGTAGATAGTGTCCCGGGATAGGTTGTATGTAACCAGGGCAACAGTCAGCTGCACAGATCCTTTGCTTGTGTTTGTTACTCCCACACCTGCCTCACTGTCCCGGGATAGGTTGTATGTAACCAGGGCAACAGTCAGCTGCACAGATCCTTTGCTTGTGTTTGTTCCTCCCACACCTGCCTCACTGACACAACAGGTATAACATGTAGATAGTGTCCCGGGATAGGTTGTATGTAACCAGGGCAACAGTCAGCTGCACAGATCCTTTGCTTGTGTTTGTTCCTCCCACACCTGCCTCACTGTCCCGGGATGTTGTATGTAACCAGGGCAACAGTTCAGCTGCACAGATCCTTTGCTTGTGTTTGTTCCTCCCACACCTGCCTCACTGTCCCGGGATAGGTTGTATGTAACCAGGGCAACAGTCAGCTGCACAGATCCTTTGCTTGTGTTTGTTCCTCCCACACCTGCCTCACTGACACAACAGGTATAACATGTAGATAGTGTCCCGGGATAGATTGTATGTAACCAGGGCAACAGTCAGCTGCACAGATCCTTCGCTTGTGTTTGTTCCTCCCACACCTGCCTCACTGACACAACAGGTATAACATGTAGATAGTGTCCCGGGATAGGTTGTATGTAACCAGGGCAACAGTCAGCTGCACAGATCCTTCGCTTGTGTTGTTTGTTCCTCCGACACCTGCCTCACTGACACAACAGGTATAACATGTAGATAGTGTCCCGGGATAGGTTGTATGTAACCAGGGCAACAGTCAGCTGCACAGATCCTTCGCTTGTGTTGTTTGTCCCTCCCACACCTGCATCACTGACACAGCAGGTATAACATGTAGATAGTGTCCCGGGATAGGTTGTATGTAACCAGGGCAACAGTCAGCTGCACAGATCCTTCGCTTGTGTTTGTTCCTCCCATCCTGCCTCACTGACACAACAGGTATAACATGTAGATAGTGTCCCGGGATAGGTTGTATGTAACCAGGACAACAGTCAGCTGCTGTCCTCCATGTCTTCATCTAATCTCACCGACTGTTGTCAGTTTGGTTTATTGTAAACCTTGCTGAGAGCTATCATATGACTGAGGAAGAGATCTTCAGCTCCCGACCAATTTGGGGCTGGTTCTTCTACACGACAGTGAGATCATAGAGGGGCACTAACCATTGATACTTTCCCTGTCAGTGATAGCTGACATGCTATCAACATGCTATCTTTATAACATTGACAAAGGTGCTGATTCTGCTGACGCAGGTTTGAGAAAAACAAAATTTGGCAAACATGTAGTCCCAGGAATATAGTTGTTGCATTAAAATTCCCAAAATAAAGAGTCAGTTCCAGTGGATCTCAAAACAATCCTGAAATTCAGTTGTGCCAAATCATTCCAGACTTGAGTAGGACTATTTTTACTATATGCTTTCTAGGGTCTAGGAGAGGGACATCTGTGTGTGTGAGACGTCAGAGGAACACAAACCTGATCATGGTAGTCTGCCTCATCTGAGCACACAGTATCGATACATACCTTGCAGTGTTGTACTTGTTTTTTTCTACATATTAACATACCTGTATGAAAAATGTTCAATATTGTCATAGTGAATGGATTTTGATAATTTCTTTTTGATACTCAAGAGGGGCAAATGCAAACTGTGTTCACAAAATCTTGTCGTCGTCATCACTAGTAGAGTGGTACTTTGTGGCTGCTCGTGACGATTGTGTGTAGCATTACACCATACTTACAGTGCAATATTGCACAGTTCTTATAGTGTAATGTTATACCATGCTTATAGTGTAATGTTATACCATGCTTATAGTGTAATGTTATACCATGCTTATAGTGTAATGTTATATCATGCTTATAGTGTAATGTTACACCATACTTACAGTGCAATATTGCACCATTCTTATTGTGTAATGTTATACCATGCTTATAGTGTAATGTTACACCATTCTTACAGTGTCAATATTGCACCATGCTTATAGTGTAATGTTATACAATGTTTATAGTGTAATGTTACACCATCCTCAAAGTGTAAAATTATGCCATTCTTACTGTGTGATATTATACCATGTTTATTGTGTAATGATACACCATGACGATACTGCTACCATTATGAAAGGTTACACCATGAAAATAAAAACCTGCAATAAAATCTTACACCATCTATGAAAAGTGTATGCTCAAAGACTGAAGTATTTAAACAGGTTAGCACTCTGTACATGATGGCACGGTTATGCCTGTCTCACAAACAGACCAGGAAATAGATGATGCATCACTTACACTATAGCTGGAAAGTGTGCTCCGAATCTCTGCACACTATATGATAAGACAAGTTTACTGAGACTGAACTGCACAAGTGTACCACTACTCTAAAGATTATTTACCATGTTTCCTCAATGAATTACCCCAGCGCCTTCTCTGTACAAGATTCTACACCTTGTGAGCTATAGAGGCTTATTAGGAAGTAGAGACCCAGTGTTTTTAAGTGCAGTGTTGCTTTAGCCCCTGTTACTGACAAATGACACTGGGAAGCTCTAAACAGGGATGAGACTTTTCCGCGTATCCTAAATTTGATCACACTGGGGTCATTCTTGTGAATCGTCCATCTTGGATCTGGCAAGGAGACCTGGCACCCCGGCTCATTTTCCTCGTTTTTCACTCATACCCGTTCTCATCCCTGTCTAAAACAGGACCCTTAGTTTCCATGTTTTATTCTTTCCTGAGATCAATAATCTATATCTAACTTACCCAGAGATTATGAGAGACCCAGCACTATTGTGTTGTACACTGCTTCATACCCAGCGTTTATTGGAGGTCAGTGTCAATTGAAATTACAGTGCTAATGAAGAGGACATACGGTATATAGATTATATGCAATGCAAATGAACAGAAAATTATATCTAGGTCACAATCCAGGTACGCATGATGCAGACTTTCAAATCAAACAAATCACATCAACATATGATTTACCAGGGCCCCGTTCCACAAAACGATCGTAGCGCTAAGATGATCGTAACTCCCATACTTTAGCATAGACTTACGACTGTCATAGCGCTAAGATGATCGTAACTCCCATACTTTGGCATAGACTTACGACTGTCGTAGGGCTAAGATGATCGTAACTCCCATACTTTGGCATAGACTTCGAGGGCTAAGATGATCGAGGGCTTTAAGATGACTGTCGAGCTTAAGATGATCTCCCATACTTTGGCATAGACTTACGACTGTCGTAGCCTAAGATGATCGTAACTCCCATACTTTGGCATAGACTTACGACTGTCGAAGGCTAAGATGATCGTAACTCCCATACTTTGGCATAGACTTACGACTGTCGTAGCGCTAAGATGATCGTAACTCCCATACTTTGGCATAGACTTACGACTGTCGTAGCGTTAAGATGATCGTAACTCCCATACTTTGGCATAGACTTATTTACTGTCGTGGCTGGCTAAGATGATCGTGAACTCCCATACTTTGGCATAGACTTACGACTGTCGTAGCGCTAAGATGATCGTAACTCCCATACTTTGGCATAGACTTACGACTGTCGTAGCGTTAAGATGATCGTAACTCCCATACTTTGGCATAGACTTACGACTGTCGTAGTGCTAAGATGATCGTAACTCCCATCCTTTGGCATAGACTTACGACTGTCATTGCGCTACGATCACTTTGAGGAACAGGGCCCAGTATTGCTTGAATGCCCAGAGTCAAGGTGGTATGGCTGATGGTAATACACATGTGACTGCGTGATGTCCTTAAGTGATGGCCTGTTGACTTCCGTGGTTGAAACAAGATTCAGTGTGTATGTATTGGTTTCCGGAGTGTTAATTGCATGCTTTCAATATTACATCAATTTGTTCTCAGTTAGAAATTGGGTTTATATGATTTTTCTAACTTAAGTCAAAATTATGTCTTTTGTGTAAATGTTTCAGGGTTTTATTTTCTAGATGTTTTGTGTGAAATTCAGAGGATTGGCCTTTTTAGAAAATTGTAAATCTCAAGCCAATTATATGTATGTTGACTATCACAGACTATTTTAATAATTCAGATTAGGTTATGGTCTTGTGAAGATTTAATAGTTGTGTTAATAAAGTGTTTGTAAAGATCAAAAGCTTGTGTGAGCCAATGACAATAACACACAGGTTTCAGGATTTGTCAGAGTACATTTTTTAAACATATATTTTATCCTGTTCGTTTCATGAGATTTTGTACAAGTAGTGCTAATATATTGTGCCAATGTTACACTTGATGTAAGTGTGTATATCAAACACTTATTTGAATGAATTATAAAATCCAAACTGAGTAATCAATTTCATTCTGGGAGAACATTTTACCATGTTTGCTTTTCCAATCATTTCCTTGTTGATACAGAATCACCCACGTATATAGCCAGAATCCATTTGGGTTCTGTCACCTTGTACTATGAGATTGCCCTTTAAGAGATAGCGGTCTTCAAGCAGGTGGTCTTTAATTAGGAGCATGCAGCATTCATGACCAGCACATGTTTTCAAGCCAAACAGTATATTGTAGGTTATGGAACAAGTGAGTGGGTGTAGAGATCTTCAGGGGAGGCTGATCAGTATAATATTCAGAGATAGTCTTGAAATTTTAGGGGAGGGGACAGTCAATTTACTTTTAAAATAATATAAGCAGAAAATGTTTTCTAGATGGGTCTTGTTTCTTCACTGCTCAGGGATGTAAAATTTATGTCCACCCCTAGAGTTAATAACCAGGGTCCCGTTCCACAACACGAGCATAGAGGTAAGGTGATCGTAACTCCCATACTTTAGCTGGAATGGGATCCAATCTCCTCTGTGGTCCAGGGCCCCGTTTCACAATCTCTCGTAAGCCTAAGATCTCGTAACTTTTCTAGTAGCACAGTATAGGAGGTACGAATCCTACGAGAAAAGTTACGAGATCTTAGGCCTACGAGAGCTTTGTGAAACGGGCCCAGCTTGCTAAGGTAATGCTGTTTTTCTTTTGTTACTCAATCACAAATATAGCATGTTTTCCGTTTCATTCTTTTCTTTGACAAAGGACTGTGCTTAATGTTTTAGAAAAAGTCCAGTTTGACTTGCACAGATGCATCCATGATGTCATGTAAGGACTTCTAGTTTCCATGATGTGGGGTAAATGTTTGATTCACTTGTTGTTACAGTATCAACAGGTCATTAGGGAGACTGCAGGCAGAGGTTATCCGAGGTAATCTCCCTGCGTAGTCCAAGACATTTGTGTGGATATAATGGTAATTTATCACAAGATGATTATACAGATATGTTCAAACTTACTGCTTAACTGTAGAGAACAATTGTTTGTTGGCACGTTTTGGGAATGGTCACTGCTCTGCACAGTATGCTGAGAGTGGCAGCCATTGGGCTGTTCCCCCTCTCTCCATGTCTCTCTGACTCTCTCCAAAAGTCCATATACCTTTGCCACTGCTTGTACTGTACAGTGTAAATAAATGATGGACAACAGGACCTTTGCTTGGTTTTACTTTGGTGTTGTATTGATAATGAAGTTCAGGTTGTATAGGGGCCCCGCCGTCCTATGGCCTGTTGCCCAAGGGCAGCCAGCTTGGAGGAAGGTTGGTTGGTTGTTTAACGCAGCATTCAGCAATATTCCAGCTATATGGCGGCGGTCCGTACATAATCGAGTCTGGACCAGACAATCCAATGATCAACATCATGTGCACCGATCTGAGCAATTGGGTTACGATGACGTGTCAACGGAGTCAAGGAGCCTGACCACCCGATCCCGTTAGTCACCTCCAACGACAAGCATGGGTTGCTGAAGACCAATTCTAACCCGGATCTTCACTTGGGGGTAGGTATAGGAAGGCAGTGGTCAGCGGGCTGAACTTGCTTTGTGCAAGTTGGTCCCAAACCAGTTCCACGGATACAAGAGTGACAAGGTGTCTCTGTAATTCGTGTGTTAATGGACTGGTAAACATAACAGAGTTAAGAGTGATTGTAATCAAACGTGCTATTACTGTCGGTTTACCAGGCTCCAGCTCCCGTGGGAAATACAGATTAAGGGCCCGGCTTGGGTAGATTGATAGTATACCATTAAAAAAACCGTAGGGGATATTGGATTTACAAGATTGATAAAATGCAAATGATGAAGAGAAATTAAGGGAAAATGTGACAATCAATTCCATTCCTTTGGAAACGTTTCATCTGTAAGGATATATATTAATATGCTAGTGGTATGCTTGCAAAATGGAATATCCCCTACTTTGTTTTAATCGTATATACGATAATGTTTGATTCCATTCGATATGGGTTCTTTATTTGTATTATGTCAGTAAATGAGTTAAAGAGACTTATCTTTGTGATCAGTGTCATGAAGACCGTGTCTCAGTGTTTATTCGTTCATTTGTTGTTTGACAGGTCTACTCCCAATTGTGAGACTCCCAGTTATGAGACAGTGGAGTAGGTAATTAACAACGAAAACACACCATACTCCCCAGCCTGATAGAATGGATTAACCCTAGCTAATTACTGATTTGCTATGTAACTGAATCTTGTGGAGGTAACTTAATGAAACTTTATAAGATAAATTGATTAACATACTCCAGTAAATGTCCTTAAAAATTAAACTTTGATAATGATAATAAAATATGTTTAAACCAAAATGACTTTCAAACTTCACCATAGTCAATAAAAATGTGTTATCATAATTACATATTCTTCTGAATAAATACAATATTTAATGAACTATTTCTTCTTTGTAAATAAAATCTTTGATAATCTATTTCATTAATCAACTCGTCAATGAACTATGCCTCCTGTGGGTACTCTTCAACAACTGGGCTGATCCCACTTTTATTGTGGGGATGTGGAAACGCCACCTATGTGCACTGAACCATTAATTAATGTGTCTCACAAATGGGAGGACACCGTTTGACACAGTCACATCCCAGCTGTGTCATGTATCCACCAAGTCAGCGAGCCTGACCATCTGAGGGTAATCGGCAGTTTTGTCTTGTTGAAAACCAGTCTAACGCCATGTCTTAGTAACTTCCGGTGTGACGGAAGAGGAGACCGGCAACATAGGTGTTGTAAGAGAGGGAAAAAAGCAGATGAAGGTTTGATGTGAGTGGTTGTGACTCTTAATCAAACTTGACTACTTCCACGAACCCGGGTTCGATTCCCCACTTTGGTACAGCATGTGAAGGAGCCTTTACCTGGTGTGCCCCTTGGAATATTACTAAAAGCGGCGTAAAACCTTACTGTCTCGCTTTTAGTGAAATACTGGATACGCATCATTCTTTGATGAAGAAACTTTTCCTCACCTATTTGTTACGTTAAAGACGTCTGTACACAAGTCGTTTTGACTAGCATCCAGAAATCAAATTAAGTGTCGCTTCAGAGAGCACACGAAATACAATCAACGAACAATTGGTTGAAATGTATGGCGGGAGCCTGTATTCTGCTGTTTTCTTCTGGCAACGCGTCATTGAGAAACATACTGGAACAATGCCAACTGGTAGGCAACCCGCCGGTTCTATGGGCTGGTATACTCAAGTACCTAACCATCGGCCATGTCACAGCTTGTGTACTTTAACACGGAACTAATGGTAGCTGTCGCTTATTTCTTTCTCGCTGTGTCGCCGATGTGAGGTGACGAACATATTTCACACTTAATCAGATCCTGTAACGAATCTGTGCCCCAAATGAGAAATGACAGTTACTTTTGTAAGTAGTACGTTATAACGTATTCTTCTTGAAGTCTATTGTGATATGACCGATTCGAAGCAGTGACTGAGTTTAGTTTTACTCCGCTTTTAGCAATATTCCAGCAATATCACGGCGGGGGACACCAGAAATGGGCTTCACACATTGTGCCCATGTGGGGAATAGACCCGCGTCTTCGACGTCACGAGAGAACGCTTTTACCATTAGCCTACCCCACCGCCCACGATTCAAGGGAGAATACAATTTGTTTTTCATTACTTCATTTTCCAAACGAATACCTAGAGACACAATTCTATATAACCCTATCCCTCCCCCTCCTCAATAACATCCGAGTTTACAAAACGCGTACACCAGCTGTCTACATACCTGCTTTTTTAAAAAGAAGCACAGGGGCTTGTAACGCTAAAAACTGCCATCAAGGTATATACTGTCACTGACGGGGTCTTAGTATTATATAAAATGATCCTTTATATAGTACTAACACCTCGTCAGTGACAGTATATACCTTGATGTCAGTTTTTAGCGTTACAAGCCCCTGTGAAAAGAAGGTCCCAAAATAACACAAAAATGGCGGTCAGTGTAAACGTTTTAATAGATGAGGTATATTTAGTATGAATAAGTTGTAACTATGTACGTGTGAACAGAATGACGATACAAAAAAAAGAAGAAGTAAATTTACCTAATTCAGTAATGCATTAGTGTATACATGACGTTATTATTTACACGTTAAAACTTTTCGCTGCAAGTACTACCACCATAGAAAAACTGCATCCTAACGTCACTAGACGGAGTTCAGTTTCCATCACGACCTTTACATGTTAGTATACTACTAAAAAAAGTTCATACTACTGGTTTTGTCACGCAATATCCTGATTGGGTGGTCCTCAAATTTGTATGTACATAGATTTACTCCATGTAGTTTAAAGACTTAATGCATAATGGATAAAAATCAGTCAACTTTGCCTATTGACAAGACCTGGTTAGATGTAAAGGTTTGCCATCTGTGTTCGAGCGTCATTCGTTTCATATAAAAGTTCAATGTGGAGAGGATCCTATTACAACTGCTTGGGCACAAAATTAACATCTGTGACATAAAGTCATAAACAATGAAAATCAGGTATCGTGCACCATAAATTGAGCAACATATCCAATAAAGTTTATGATGCAAACATGTGTTCTTCAGTAATAAGTATTACATTCAACAGACGAAGTTATTGTCCATAAACACGTTTAAGTTATATAAAATTGCCTGTATTAAGCAAAATATACACATTATGCTTCATTATGCATGAAGATATTTCGTTCCTGCCATCACGTCCTCCAAACTCGTGTATTTGAGCTCTCTCACCACCTGTACACAATTAACAAGAAGCTAATTATATATACATAAGTGTGCATTCATGATACGTGGTATCTAGGCCGGATCCACGCACCTGCCACCAATCGCGCTTGGGACGAACTGTTTCCCGAACACACCGCACATGACGGAAGCCATTCGCGCGTTCTCGTCGCGGCGTTCTCGTTGGTGCTCGTTACGGACTCTGAAACTGTTTCCGCCATTGCTGAGGAAGTCGTAGGCTGTCTGTCTATCCTGGAAGGGCCCGGTTTGTCTGTGTCCATTCTGGAGTGCTGTGAAAGGGTCTACGCCCCCGGTGTTTGTTCTAGTTCCAGTCGCAAGAGAGTGAGACCCTGTCGCAACAAGACGTCGCGTTCCACCCTGTCTACGAAGCTGCTGAGCGCGTCTTTGGACGTTTCCGAGACGTTGTGGGCGGCTGCGGTGATTATCTGGATGTGCTGACGCCGTTAGGTTCAGTCGTGGTCGTCGTCTCCGGTGCATCCGCAGACGGTGCCGTCGTATTGCGCCTCCCCGGCCTGTCTCATCGCGGCCATGCTGTGACCCTCTGTATCTCGCCCTCCACACCCCTACATTCGTGTGGGCCCTTGAGGATGTGTTGACGGCCGGTTCGGGGTCCGCGGAGTTGCTGTCGCCGTTGGCTATTGTATAGCTCATCTGTATCCCCGCGCCATCTTCATTATCTGGAACAATCATGAAGCACGTTCTTAACAAAAGAGTTCCCTAAAAACGGAAATGTACCCAGTTTTAGAATTTGTCATTGATGACTCCACATAAGGGGTTAGGCCGTAAGAGGAAGAGTCGGCCTCGAAAATAGTCTCACAGTCACTGAACTACATTATTTTCCCTTCCGCCCATCCCTTTCTGCAATTCTAAATCCTTTATTTAGATTGCCTCGGGTTACTTTTCAATAAACTAGAATTATTTGTTTCTATCAGACTTATATATACTCAGAAACTAACCGTTTGTCCAGACTCAAATAGTGAGATGGGATGAAACGGTGTTTAACGTCGCGTTCAAGACGGTTGCCCTGCTCCGTGCCGGATTTCAGGTTTATAGGAATTATTTGTTTCTATCAAACTTGAATATATTCAGAGACTAAGCTAGTTAATTAGTACATATTTTACAGAATAAAACAGTTCCTAAATTATGATCACAAAATATAATAAAAAGGAGCCCAGAGATTTTCTTCAGTTTCAGACTGAAACTGTGGAAATCTTGCCACATAATCTAGACTTGCATGGACTTTCTTGAATATATTTATTTATGGGTTTGTATGACAGACTACTTGTTAGTCTATACCACGCACGAAACACCACAACAAGACAACAGATGTGCGAGTTGTCAACACTAATTTCTACCAGCTGATAACGCCTCTTCCCCCTCGGTTCTGTCCCGATGTTCCCGGCTGCCTGCGAGTCTGCGTCATTCAACACCACACTACACCGGGTTCCCCTCAACGTAAACACTCCAGTACCGAGCTTCACCCCCTATCCCCAGCCCCCCGGCAACGATAACGCAATATAGATCCAATTACCCCACCCACACTTGGACGATAAATACAAGACGAGTCTGTAAGTAGAGACTGTTTGGTAAACATCTCGGAATATGCTAACACTTCTACAGGCAGAACAATAAATTCCTAACAATGTGAAATTATCAGCTACTGAAACAATGCAGAACCATCTTATCTGCATAAAACACGACACAGCTAGAGCGAGTGAGAAAACCCGCGACCAACAAACTACAAACAATGTCACGATACGATGAAGAAAAAATATACAAGAAAATCTTATCCACAAATTTGTATGTTTTCTTAGAAGAAATATCAGTATTACAACTAATCATTAAGAGTATCACCAAAAGGTTGCGAAAACTTGGAATTCCGTTGTTCAAATCAGAGACCATATAATAAATATTTTATGGTCTCTGTTCAAATGAATGTAAGTCTTCGACTAATAAAACAACCCGTTTTAATGAATGTGATGTAGAGTTCTTCAAAAGTTTCACTGACACGCCATGTTTCTACTAATTAATCAATCAAGGAGTTGGACAAAAGTCGAACAGTGTAGAACACCAATGTGAGAACCATCTGAGGAATTTTTGAAAAACAACGCGAGAAATAGGTCAGGAACATTAGGAACTCCTCAGTAACCCTTCTGAATATTAGGAAATATTAAACAATATTCTGTTACCTGACTGTCCCACTGAATCCGATAAGATGTACGCGGTCAAGACGAGACTGACGAGAAGGAAGTCCTTCATCGTGGAGGTAGAGAAAAACTTGCTAACTTGAAGATTCCTCACTGTTGCTTACTGTCTTGAGAACTGTGAAAACCAAACTAATTTGCCGTGTTTGTGGGAAGGGCTCTTGAAGGGGGGTCCGTACAGCCTTGTCGGGGATCCTGGGGAGGCGAAACACAGATGATGGTGTGAGAGGTAATCCCGACGGTTACAGCCAAACCATAAGCTTGGTGTTTACGTAAATTGCACGTGCTATCAGGGAGTGTATGACATAGTTTAGATTGATTCGTAAATCTTGAACATTTCTCACTTTCCATATGATGATTATTAGCCTGTCTCACGGACCCTGAGCCCCGTTATTTTACCTTCTGCCAGCCATTTCCGCAACCCTAAAGTCTAACTGAAGGAAGTCTAGATTTACTCAGGTTCTGACTCTCCCATGTCACTGGGGCTCCTTTCAACTTTAATGTAATTATTTGTTTCCATGCAAATTACATATATTCAGAGACTAAGCGTTAGTCTATAAGATGATGTGTTATATTTGTGTGAAGTGATGCTCTTTTATGGAAATCGGATGTGTTTTAAACTTTAAACTTAAGTTTAAGTGCAAGACGCCTACACAGGAGCTCGAGACGTTCCAGTCACTTACACGATGTATCTGCTGTACACAGTTCTCATTATTAGGTGAAATTGGGTTTAACGTCATGCTTGAGAATATTTCGCTCATATGACGACGTGCATGCGTGTGTATGTGTATGTGCGGCTGCTTGTACTAGCCCAGACTGAAGCTGGTTTTATAGTGCTAGCCCACTGAGATACCATGCCGCAGTGAAGCATGAATAACCCACTCAGATACATTATACTGACTCCGAGCCGACCAGTCCTTGTTGTACCCATTAATGCCGAGCGCCAGGCAGGGACCAACAAGTACCATATTTTAACGTCTTTTGGTATGACGAGGTCGGGGATCGAACCCGCGACCTTCCGCTCTCCGGGCGGACGCTCTAACCACTACACCACGGAGGCGGTTGCATACATGCTGAGACATTACGAATCATATGAGATGGTGAGTGATTATACATCAATATTCTTTCAGGTGGTGTTTTGGCGACACGAATCTTATATATTGGTAATGTCTTATTTCTGATCCGCATCCTATTCAAAACACCAGACTACACCGACGAGATTCACGAGCTAACACCTGAGACATTCCCTTTCGTTTTCCTATATCTCCTGTAGCAGTTTCATATTTATGGACAGAATTATAGATAATCTGAAACATTTGAACATGGCGCTTATGTTCGGTTTCAGTGTAAATGGTATCAAAACAACAATTTTCTACCAAATGTCACTAAACACATAATATATGCTCTGAGTTGCCTTTAGCAACCTATGGTTCTCGTAATGCCCCAATCGGGACCGGGTGGTCAGACTCCCTGACGTAGTGCATGTCGTATCACATCCAGATATCAGTTAATGGAATGTGCAATTATTTACCGACATCTGTCATATAGCTGTAATATTGATGAGTGTGGTGTAGAAAACAAACTAGCAACCGTACACAAATACTTATATTATACATAAGCTACACACAGTGCTTGTTAAGGCACAGAAACATGAAATAATCAAATGGAGCGCACATCTTAAGTCATGTTGAATGGTCCGGAACTATGTATTGTTTCTGCGTGTAGTGCCACCCCATGTAGAGCCTCACCAGCAGCACCCACACTGCTAGAAGCAACCCAACACCTCTTATCTTCTTCGATTCCAAGAGGGTCGTGACCAAAATGGCGGTAACGACCACAACAGCCCACCATCCATGACACAGAGATGTTTTCCAACTTGGAAACCTTAAACCTTCATTTTCGAAGAATCAGTTATGATTGTTTCTTCTTGCACCCCCAAGACCTACAATGATAACCCATCTGTGTAGCCCCGCGTCACCGCACATTCCGTCACAGTACCGCCTTTCTGTAACGTGGGGCGTGTACCATGCAGAGCTTGCCAGTGTACATACTTGTTTCTCTATTGAGCGTGTTCGCTTTTTACGCCGTGTTTAGAAATAATATTGTTCAGAGGAAAACTACAAATTTGGTCTAGAACGCATTCACGTAGAATATGTCCTTCTGTCCCCAATGAGTGAGTGAGTATACTTAAGCGTCGGTTTCAGCAATCGTAAATATTCTTGACATCCAAGAATGTATATACAATACCTTTGTGTGCTGGCGATAAGGTGTCTTACTCTGAGAGGTTCTAATCTGGGATGGGACTCAACTCCCATCCCTGGAACATATGTTGAATCCAAGAATGGGCTTTACACATTGTACCCATTGTGGAGATGTATGTCCAGGTCAGCAGATGTCCTCAGGGCATTTATAATATAACAAAATTGTACCCAACGCCTCAGTGTAATGGTGAAGATCTTGGCTGGAATTTACCCTACAACACATTCTTGTTGTAAGAGGATGATGTATGTCATAGTATCCGAATTGCGTAGAACGATGCTCATGTCAGTCCCTGGAATTGGGACAAAACGTGATTATTACAGAACGCCGACATATAGCCGGAATATAAATTAGATGAGTGCGGCGTTAAAAGCGAACAAACAAACAAAAATAACCTGTCCTGAAAAAAACCCAGGAATTTTTGGTGTCCTGTGTAAAGACACTAAAAAATAACTCGTCTAAAACACCAAATACCACGTACAATATTTCTGGATTTAAAGTACATATGACGCCAGTATATATATAACATGCTTGTAGAGCACATACTCATTCATCGGCATCCTCACCCTCTATGATGCCGTAAGGTCATCTGTGTCTACGAGTAATATGTCTTAGCATAAGCTCCATTAACCCGTCAAGCTGGTCGGAATGTATAAAATGAGTATTATGCATGGAGAATATGGAAACTGCGAGACAAAGGGTTAATATAGGTGTTTTCCAATACAGCGTCACACAACTGTATTCAGTCAAAACAATGACGTTGGAGCGAGGATTGTGTCTAGGCGGTGGCCTTGACCTCTCCTCTTACGCCTACTCAAGAATGCTACGTTGTATTGCATATCGTGAGGGACTTTGTAGGAATTCGTTTAGGAAGAAAATTAAAATGGCAAAAATAATTATATTTCAGTCTTCATACATTTGTGTTAAAGTGAGTCATATCAAAACTTTTAAAATATGAAAATGTCGGGGTTTCTGATCTGTTATATCATAATAAACTATCATTCGGTTACATATCATGCTTGTAAATCGCCATCAGTCTGGTAGAGAATTAATACATATATGAATAACAGGATGTTAATAAAGAATTCATTTTCAATAACCCCCGGGCGAGAAATCGCAAGGTCATCTCTTCAAACCCGTGGAGATCTGGGTTAAAATTGTTCTTCAGTCACCCATGCTCGTCGTAAGACTCGACTAACGGGACCAGGTGGTCAGGCTTGCTGATTGGGTTGACACATGACACCGTATCCCAACTGCGTAGATTGATACTCATGATGTTGATCATTGGATTGTCTGGTCCAGACTCGATTATTTACAGACTGGAATATTGCTGTTTGCGGCGGTAAACAACAAATACAAACCAAAACAAACATTTTAAGAGTGATTCACGGACATTTTCAATAACGTTTAATGTTTTGTAGCTGTATATCCACGACCGCAGCACACGTCTGTGTTTGATTAAACAAACAGGATACACCTTGACCACCATATTGTTTTAGCATCTTTGTGAGTACATCCACCAAATAGGTTTGCGGTTGGAAACACATATTTGACAATACCGATAAAAATACAAAAACATAGAAAGACCATCGTTCATTCGAACACATGATGAGTTATGATACATCCAATGTACTTAACTTAGAAAGTTAACATTTATTACCACCCCATTCAAACCTTTTAACTCTAAATACAATCTTGAGGCTTATCTCTACCGAAAACCTTCGAAAAGTCAATAAAGCTGCAGTAGAATCTACCCTCTTTCTTTGAGAGATAGCTCTGATATGTTATGGTGCTGTTAGTTTAAAACCTGTTTGTATTTAAATACCAATATTTTTATGTCATGCCAGTACTAGGGGTTTCTATCAAAAATCGAAATAAATACCTTGCACAATGTATGAACCAGATTTATTACCGTGTAACGGTCTACTTCATCCTGATTACCTCCCTTGAAAAACTCGGCTCATGCTCTTTCCCATTCGTGACCAACTCGTGTTATTCCGGGACAAGTCTTCTTGGAGGTTACGGAAAGGGGCGAGTGGTGACGAATGGCTCTTTCCTTCAGGTCCCTTGGAAAAAAACCCACATAATGGCGAACCCTGTGACGGTGCTCAACAATCTTTTAAAAAGAGTTGGAAAATAAAGTTTTGTTTTATGAAATCACTTACAATACGGCAACTCCCTTGGGGTGGGGGGTGGATATGTTAACTGTGCAAACTGAAAACTAATACTGAATTATTAAAATGACACGTAAGAGCTTAAGATATGTGTGGGACATTGTTCTTTCATCTGGATACTGATGAATACATTCCTCGAAAATGGTAACAGCCTCAAAAAACGTTTGTGAGGTGTATTTTATGATATTTGCATTTTTGTTTTCATCCATTCGTTTAAGCTTTGAACAAAAAACGTCTACTTCATTTACGCGTGCATTGGAAGTTATTCGATGCGAGACAGACAACAAGTAGACTTTGTTGTTACAAGCCTTTTGTATATATGTATAAAATATGATTCACTTAAGAAATTTACATTAATGCCTCTGTCAATTTTTTTTCTAAGTGACTGAAAGATCTTACCCCATGTTTAACAGATTGAATACAAAGTTCCAAAGTGCATAAAAACATCACAAGAGAAAAACTAGGTAGTTAGGATTAGAAGCCAAAATATCTATAAATGTACATTGACTTCCATTGTGCAGTCATTAGCAGATGAAATTAACCTGAAGGACCTCATTAAGACATTAGACATCTAATGTAGGATATGTACTTTAATCAAACCCTCACATGGTATCTTTCACACAAGCATGCAATATCTTCCTCATTCTCACACAGACATGAGATATCTAATATAGGATATTTACTTTATTACCACAGTCACGCCATGTTCTCACACAGACATGAGATATCTGATATAGGATATCTACTTTATTACCACAGTCACGCCATGTTCTCACACAGACATGACATGATATCTATATCATTCAATATAGGATATCTACTTTATTACCACATTCACGCCATGTTCTCACACAGACATGAGATATCTAATATAGGATATCTACTTTATTACCACATTCACGCCATGTTCTCACACAGACATGAGATATCTAATAACTTTATTACCACATTATGTTCTCGCACAGACATGGATATCTAATATAGGATATCTACTTTATTACCACATTCACGCCATGTTCTCACACAGACATGAGATATCTAATATAGGATATCTACTTTATTACCACATTCACGCCATGTTCTCACACAGACATGATATCTAATATAGGATATCTATTTTATTACCACATTCACGCCATGTTCTCACACAGACATGAGATATCTAATATAGGATATCTACTTTATTACCACATTCACGCCATGTTCTCACACAGACATGAGATATCTAATATAGGATATCTACTTTATTACCACATTCACGCCATGTTCTCACACAGACATGAGATATCAATAATGGGATATAGGATATCTACATGAGATTATTAGGATACTAGCTTTATTCACGCCATGTTCTCACACAGACATGAGATATCTAATATAGGATATCTACTTTATTACCACATTCACGCCATGTTCTCACACAGACATGAGGATATCTAATATAGGCCATACACAGACATGACAGGATATCTAATATAGGATTCTCACACAGACACAGACATGAGATATCTAATATAGGATATCTATTACCACATTCACGCAATGTTCTATATAGGATATCTAGTTTATTACCACATTCACGCCATGTTCTCACACAGACATGAGGATATCTAATATAGGATATCTAGTTTATTACCACATTCACGATTCTACTTTATTACCACATTCACGCCATGACACAGACATGAGATATCTAATATAGGATATCTAGTTTATTACCACATTCACATGTTCTCACACAGACATGACACAGGGATATCCAATATAGGATATCTACTTTATTACCACATTCACGCCATGTTCTCACACAGACATGAAATATCTAATATAGGATATCTACTTTATTACCACGTTCACGCCATGTTCTCACACAGACATGAGATATCTAATATAGGATATCTACTTTATTACCACATTCACGCCATGTTCTCACACAGACATGAGATATCTAATATAGGATATCTACTTTATTACCACATTCACGCCATGTTCTCACACAGACATGAGATAGACATGAGATATCTAATATAGGATATCTAATATAGGATATCTACTTTATTACCACATTCACGCCATGTTCTCACACAGACATGAGATATCTAATATAGGATATCTACTTTATTACCACATTCACGCCATGTTCTCACACAGACATGAGATATCTAATATAGGATATCTACTTTATTAACACATTCACGCCATGTTCTCACACAGACACGAGCATATCTAATATAGGATATCTACTTTATTACCACATTCACGCCATGTTCTCACACAGACATATCTGATATAGGATATCTACTTTATTAACACGTTCACGCCATGTTCTCAATAGACACGAGATATCTAATATAGGATATCTATCTACTTTATTACCACATTCACGCCATGTTCTCACACAGACATGACATATATCTAATATAGGATATCTACTTTATTACCACATTCACGCCATGTTCTCACACAGACATTTAGGATATCTAATATAGGATACTAGTTTGATTACCACATTCACGCCAGATTCTCCCTGATGAAATCTTCACGTCGTATCTTACATATACGATATGTAATATCTTGTTTATTACCACATTCACGCCATGTTCTCACACAGACATAGAATATCTAATGTAGGATATCTACTTTAATTGAGCACACACATCGCATCTCACATTAATATATGTACATGTAATATAGGCTGATTTTTTTCCACGTGGATGAAACATGCCTTGACAACTATGCTATCCCTGGACTGGATAAAGCGGGCGCTTTTCTATACTCGATCGCGTACAGTATTTTGATCGTGCGCAACGCCTCTAACTTGTAATTGCACAATTCACGAGTATATTTGATACGACCTTCTTCTTCGATGAAGGATTAAGATTAAATGTGTTAATTTAAAGAACTGAGGGTGACTGCCGAAATGAATCAAACCGACTCACTCGCCACGTGTTGCAATGTCGATATCCCAGCCCAGCTGTTACCGAGATCAATACTAGATGGACAAACAGCAGCTCACAGTATTGACTTGCGACGTAAACTCGCTTTAGTATTCAAAGGATAATGACAATAATAAGGATAATAAGACGTTAGTATTTCCTTATATCTTTAGTTATCTTTAAATGAGTGAGTTTTGTTTCACGCCGCTTTTAGCAATATTCCAGCAATATCACAGCGCGGGACACCAGGAATGGGCTTCACACATTGTACCCATGTGTGGAATCGAACGCGGGTCTTCAGCGAACGAGCGAACGCTTTAACCACTAGGCTACCCCATCGCCCCTAATCTTTAAAACAAATACAAATATGTACTTTTACGGACGAGGCTATACAAAGCTGGGAGCAAACGATGATGATAATGATGATGCTGATGCTGATGCTGCTGCTGCTGCTGCTGCTTATGATGATGATGATGATTATGATGATGATGTATGATCTAGGTTCTATAGTCAGTACATACAATACTCAAGTAACATGGGCTTTCAGGTGACCAAATTTGGACATAGTGTTCATAAGTGTGCAACGCTCAACGATTTCATTATGTAAGACTAAAATGTGTTATGCCTTTGTATTCCTGATACAGGACATTAAAGAAACACGCTCGCATGATAGCGTATACAAATGACATCGATGACGCTTTCTTTATAGCGTTATTTCTATAATAATTTAAGCTGATTTCCGGGCAAAACGTGCTAAGCTGCTTTACATTTCGTGAAAACAATGCAGGGCGAAGCCGAACAACTGTTTCGTCGGCATCTGTATCCTGAAGATGTACTGCTACGTGCATGATCTCTGGTTAACTGTTGTGTTGCAGGATCAGCTATGGTCAAGTGAGTGAGTGAGTTAGTGAGTGAGTTTAGTTTTACGCGGCTTTTAGCAGTATTCCAGCAATAACACGGCGGGGGACACCAGACATTGCCTTCACACATTGTACCCATGTGGAGAATCGAACCCGGGTCTTAGGCGTCACGAACGAACGCATTAGCCACAAGCTTACTTCACCCCTCCGCGTATAAAGAACTACGGCTATACCTAACTAAAAACTAGTGGTCCCTTTTCGTTCGTTAAAATCGTAGTTTAATGTTCATTTAAGTTATATCACTTCAAGGGATTCTGATGTGGGAGAAAAGAAATGTAGATATATAAGCGTGATTTAGTTCATAGCAGCAGCTGCTGTTATTGACTTACCTACTCTGTCTAATACGTCAAAAATATATTGATATTTCCTTGGATACATCCAGCGATATAAACTGACACAGTCCTTGTCAAACTGCTTCATGGACAGGGTACCGTAAGGATAAGCAGAACTGTGCCATTATTAGGGTTTGCTATGTTTTATCATTTTACGGCCTAAAGCGCTTAAAGTATTAGTTACGATCTGCCGTTGCTTCTTTCAAAGAGTGAGTGAGTTTAGTTTTACGCTGCTTTTGACAATATTCCAACAATATCACGGCGGGGGACGCCAGAAATGGGCTTCACACATGGTGGTATTTGTACCCATGTG
The DNA here is from genome assembly GCF_003918875.1 of Haliotis rubra. Classification (NCBI taxonomy): domain Eukaryota; kingdom Metazoa; phylum Mollusca; class Gastropoda; order Lepetellida; family Haliotidae; genus Haliotis; species Haliotis rubra. Next base: position 1,075,488 of record NW_025765514.1, on the reverse strand, counting down.
GGGAATCGAACCCGGGTCTTCGGCGTGACGAGCGAACGCTTTAACCACTAGGCTACTCCACGGCACTCCCTTTGAAAGAAATAAACATATAAAGCGTCATCACTTGTGTCATATGCTCTCTTAAAGGGCTACTGAATGTAGGATTCTGCCATTTTTTCTTTTATCATGAAGCCACGCTTCATGTTAGAAATACCCACAGCAGTTCCCAAATATCATAATCCATTATACATATAATTATTTACTTTTTATACCATATGTTATTATATCTATATATACTCATGTGACAAGTAATGATTTGTTGATATAATAAAATGCAGAATGAGTGTATATAGGTAGAGCAACTGTGGCTGTCGTTGATGACGTAGCTCTTGTAGCATTCACAGTTCCAATTAGGCATGTTGTATTGACAATAACAAAATCTCAAAAATCTTCACTCAAAACTCCATATATGTCGTAATATTAGCCAAGAATTTGAGAAGTGACGTCTAATAAAGTTCGAGTGAGTGAGTATTGCTTAAGGCTTTTTAGAACTATTCAAACAAAGTTGGAACGCAGAAATTGGCATCACACATTGCACTCTTGTGTGGAATCGAACCCGGAGCGAGCACTTTAACTACAAGGCTAGCCCATCACCCTTAATCAGGTATGAAACACATAGATAGGCAGTACTATGGTGTCCTATAATTGCCATCGCATGGCGCGTAAAAAAAGAACTACGTCGTTGGCGACGTCGCCCAGGACGTCGCATAAAAAAGACGACATCTTGCGCGACGTCGCTTTGTAAAATATATTTTGGCTACAAAAATAACGGGCGACGTCGTGGCCGAAGTCGATTTTGTATTTTTGTCGTAGATCATTCTTGTGTATTTCTGCACGACGTCGTCGTCGACGTAGTCTTTTTTATGCGACGTCGCCCACGACGTAGTTCTTTTTACGCGCCACGCGATGGCAATTATAGGACACCATACAGTAACGTGTCATGTGTTAGTTCTTATGTATCCGATCTATCTGACTGTAACGGACTTAGACAGGAGCCCAAACATTTGCTTCAGATAGTATGTATACAACGGGAGGATCTAGTCGATGTTTTCATGGTGCGCGCGCTCGTGTGTGTGTTTTTCTGAAACAATGACCAGGCCGTTTTGTTGCTTATATTTCACGCGTGGCTCGTATTGTAGGGCAAAAATATGTTTTCTCTTTTGCAGTTGCAGAAGATGTATTGAAATATCGAGTTAATCCACCAGTCTGTGTTGAAAACAATAATTACCAAAAGAAAACAAAACACCACCTTTGACAGTGTCAAAACACGGGATCGGTTGTTTCTTCGCGGAATACAAATTTGCTTACTATGGACTGTAATTTCGACAGTTTTTTCTTGTGTTCAGCGTTAAATGCCGAAGTTTCCAGATGCTGTTTAAACATTCTAAATGGCGTTCAAAGACTTCAGCCCTGTTCTGGTTGTGCTACGTGAAGAGACAACTATCGGAAGATTAGAAACTGTTTATCATAACAACGGATATACAATTCCTGCTTGACAACGGTATACAAGAATATGTATCGAAACGTCGCACTCACGAAATAAAGAAGTTGTTATCCATAAAGTTTGTCTATATTGTACTTCCCAACTTTCTAAAATGACACTCAAAGAAGGATATACAATAAAGAGGTGTAGTCTAACTAACGTGGTTTTTGTTGATGAATAATGCATACAGGACTTAAATCGAGAAGTTGTCGGTGAACATCACTATCATGCAGAGTACACAGTATTTAGAGACGTCAGGTAAACGAACAGCTAATAGCAAACTTGGTCAACAAAATGTGAAATCTGATATAAATTATCACTAGATATGGTTACCATTTGAATTGTAATTACTGTTCTGTTTGTATAGTTGGATATGCAGGTATAATGACTATTGTGTGTATGTTCTCGTAAACTAAGCCTTATACATTTTCCGTCAATCAGTGTCGCCTCAAAATGTGATGAAACTCACACGTATTTTTTATTTTAACCCAAACATGCAAATATAGTGTGTGCTTGAAGCCCTCCTGTAATAAATTACACCCTAACAATAAGCATACGTTACCTTTTAACGGGTTGTAGTCAAATAGGCCGAAGAACAAAAGAGACGAAAAAAAAGTCAAATGGGCCCAGGCCAAAAGTCAAATGGACCGAAATCAAAAGTCAAAAAGGCCGAAAATGAGCCGAAAAATACAAATTTAATAAATTACATAATAACATAGTGTGAATAGTGTTTAGTTTATTGTTGTTGAACTGTTAATTGAACTTCCTTAATTGTTAATTGGAGATGTTAACGAATCGAAGTGATTCTTACTTAGATCAATTAACCTTGTTGTTATAGATGAAGAAGGCTGCAACACAAGACCTATATAATGTAATATAATATTGAATCCAATCAATATTCAAATGTCAATATTCAATAATCGAACAAACAATATATAATATTTAACAAATATTAATTAATGTCAATAAAAATGATAAACATTTGTAAAAAAATTTTTGTTCGGCTCATATGACTAAGAATAAGGCCCTTTTGACATTTTTACACGGCCCATTTGACTTTCACCACGGCCCATTTGACTTTTTCCATCGGCCCATTTGACTAAAGCACTTCTCTGCCCTTTTGTCCTACGGCCCATTTGACTAGATCCCTGTTTTAACGCCATCAAACTTTAAATATTATAATCATAAATGACTACAGGAAATATATGCATATTGTCGTGATTTAGAATCCATAGCTGACCAGATTTTCAGTTTCAAAAGAAATGTATGACAGAACAGTAACCCACAGCCATATCTTTGCTGGTTTCAGTTTTTGGTCTCCCGTTAAAGGTAAAGTTGTTCAGCCGCGGAACGTACCGGAAGTTTGGAATATTGACTGACACGACGACAGTCTGACAGGTTTGTGTTTCGGTCTTAGATTTCTGTTCTTTCGTTCAAGTTTTGTCAGTGACGCGATATCATTAGTTTAGCATACAATGACAGTCTCATTTCTCTAGAAATGATTCTCAGCAGTAAGAAAAATACAGTTCGAAGGTAAGTAAAACCACACTGATCTTGTTGATGTCTTAACAAAACTGCCTGTGCATCTAGTGATCTACTTTGCCGGTCCTCATCACGTATTTTGATTGGCAACATGGGGAATCGTTTGGAATGCTGCTAATGGATTCTGTTGGTTTAGACACTTTTCACATCGTCTGCATATCATGTTATATCGGTTGCAACACCCCAACCTCAAATTTTAAGCGTTATATACTGTCATAGCAATGGGGACCGTCAAAGTATAAATATGCCTCTGAGAAGAATCTAATCATATCACAATAATTCCCGCCTTCTCTGTCCTACCCCCACCCTTCTCTGTCCTACCCCCACAACAAGGTCTAATTCTGACAACACTGACGTTGACTTAGACTAGTGTAGCACTGTCATCTATTCTAACCATATGCCTCGCTTCACAACTTGCGAATATGTAATTAACAAATAGTGTTCGTGTTTATTTTATTTCACTCATTGTCACTCATCTTGTTCAACCTCCAAGCATATGTTTACATGGAAAAGCAGAATGTCATATTCATGGACTTCTGTTTCAAAATGAATCCGTGAATAGTGATGATGATGTTTGCAGCGATAAAAACTAATAGTAATATTTTTAGTCCAATAATCCTTATAGAGATATCATATTGCAATATCTTTTAAAAATTCAAATTTCTTTAAGTCCTGAAAGGGTGATGGTGACCATAATATTATGCACAGTAAAAACAGTGCATTCTCCTTTCAGAGAATTGAAATAAGCAAACATGTGATGATAACAAACTTGGCATTAAGAAACCATATTCCAATTGATGTGAAAGGGAAACTTCAAGAAACTCATCTGTTAATTTCTGATGGAGATATCTGCTGTTGTTATACAACATTTTGACAACATTAGCAGGGTCTCAGTTTCATTGCACAGCTCCAATAATGGTCACTGGCATAGATAAACGTAATTAAAGATTTTATTTAAATTGATTTTCATGAAATTTTAAAAACGATTTTCACAAAATCTATATATGTTGCTACCATGGAAAATGTTTAGTAATAGTAATACATAATCTGAAGTGTCATTACCTAGAAATTGTTGAATTTTTGTATCAACTCATAACATGACATCATTTATCAATCTACAGGATTAGCAGGGTCTCAGTTTCATTGCACAGCTCCAATAATGGTCACTGGCATAGATAAATGTAATTAAAGATTTTATTTAAATTGATTTTCATGAAATTTTAAAACGATTTTCACAAAATCTCTACAAATAATTAGATATGCTGAGTGTCCAGTCAAGGGGATAAATCTGACTGATTGTTTGGAGATGTTGGCATATGAATAAAATACTATTTGGGCTCTGATTGACACATGTTAAGTTTCATTTCATAATAAACAAAATTATTACTGAAAACAAAATGAAAAAATAAGCTAAACATTTATATTGTGTCACTTGACTTTCATTACAATGTGAGCTAGCACAGTATTCCTACCAAATATTTAGTTGTAAATCGTGATAAAGTAATAGATGTTTGGTACTTTTTATATGCAATGCAAACAAGGAGGTGATCTGAGAATCATGGAGACATATGTTTTGATCCATTTGGTATTGCCAGATGTCTGTGGGATCCTTGCCAGCTGGTCCTAAGCCTCGTTTGTTGGTTAGCCTGACACTAATTGGCGTCAGGTGATTACGTGGAATAATTTAAACAGCACTAGCTTGATGACTGAGAGTTAGATGGTTGTTTCTCTTTAAATATTGGGCACTTTGGTAAGGACTCTAGGATTAGTTCCAATTTCTGTCACTCGTTTGTAGCCACAAGTTTATGTTTATTAAAAGAATCATCAGTTTTATGATGATGTACACATTAGTGGTGGTCCGATTAATTGAAATAATCGAAGATTGGTCGCAGTGACTAAACGACCAAGCAATCGATTATGTTTTCTCATAATCGAACACAAACAATTCTGGAACACTTGTTTTCATTAGCAATATTTTTCACAAGGTTGGTTTTGTCTGTTACATTTCATAAGCATTACGAGTTCGTTTCAAGTCATGGTTTAATTTATCTTAAAAACTCCAAGAAATTTATGTTCCTAACATAATAGTCATCCTTTAAAGATGTGAAATTTTGCCCACAAAACCCGAAAAGAACTACATGTTTTTTCCTTATTTTTATGTGCATTAACAAATTTCATGAATGACGCTAACCAATTTTTTTTTTTCGATGATTGAACGGTTGTAATGAACCAATCATCAATTATGAGATTTTAACCAATTCCCAACACTAGTACACATAGGATTTGTACCAGGGTGGTGAAGCTTGTGTTATTGATTTGTTATATGTTGCTACCATGGAAAATGTTTAGTAATAGTAATACATAATCTGAAGTGTCATTATCTAGAAATTGTTGAATTTTTGTATCAACTCATAACATGACATCATTTAACAATCTACAAGATTATGTGTTAATAATGAAATGAATTATTCTGTATTTGTATATGCATGTATAAAGTTACCTATTTTGACTTGAAATGTCATGCTGCAAAACTGATCATTAATGCTGTGCTACCGAGAATTGTTTATGAACATTTGACATGATCAATTAACATAGGTTAAAATAATTACGCCAAAACATGCACATTTATTTATTCACTTTGTGATAAAAGCATGTGTCAATATTGCCACTTTAAGTAGAATGATCCAATTTGTCCTTGCTGTGGAGATAATGTTGAAAGTGTACCTTGGCAACACCTCTGAACTCTGTAACTGTCAACTTTGTGCAAACCTGAAGTGTTCGTACCAAATTCCTATACCTTCAATAACATGCACGGAAATCTGTGAATAGACAAACAGTCAGTATTCTCAGAAGCTTACAAAATTAAGTTGTTTTCATGATCAAATGTGTCATTAGATTAATCTATATGGTTAAAAAGAAAACAAAATATAATCCTATTGTGTCAGAATAGAACAATAATTTCACCCAGTAGATTCATTTCATCTCAGTTATACAGTGGATTATGTGTATTGGGACTGGTCTGTAACTTCATTAAGTAAATATTGTATGTTTTGACAAGCCACCTCTACTCCACTGTCTAGCAACTGTGTAATCTGTGAAATGGGGTATGACCGTGTAAAGATACCTTATTGTAACCAAACAAGACGTGTGTAGCACTTCTGTTATCCCAGGGACGGTGGGGTAGCCTAATGGTTAAAGCGTTCGCTCGTCACACTGAAAACCGGGGTTTGATTCCTCACATGGGTACAATGTGTTTCTGGTGTACCCCACTGTGATGTTGCTGGAATATTGCTAAAAGCGGCGTAAAACCAAACTCAGTCAGTCAGTCACTATTATCCCAACTAATGACAAGTTATCAACAAGATTAACAACACTGAGATGGCTAATCTAATTCATTTATAACATGATGGTAATTGAATACTGGTATTTCTTTTGAACTTGATAAATTAAATGTGTAATTGATGAAAACAATTCTAATATCAGGTAAGGTTATGACAGTCATAGATATTTGGTTTTTGCACATCACTGTTAATTGTGTAAGGAAGCTAGGTAGTTGCCAAAGCATATACAGGACACGTGTACACAGCATGGATATATAAGGAGCAGGTGGACCATGTGATATAGCTAAAACTTGAGATATATCTGTTGTGTGGGTGCATGCGTGACTAGAGAGAGAGAGTTGTGTGTTTTGGATTCATGATATTGAAACTAAGGATTTTGGGTAAGGGTTTAATTGATATTTCAGCATTTGAACATTAGTTTCAGAGCAATAGAATAAATCCCTCTTGCATTACTATGACTCATCTTCATGTGACCAGGCAGGTCATCTGAAATAGCACAAGTCAACTCAGCTCAACCCAACAGCTGCTTTCCATCAACCTTCAATTTGTTTTGATTCTTTCACGATGGCAGATTTTCAATCACACATGTTGTAAGATACATTCATTGTAGTGATATCACTAAGGGTGTGCTTTAAGTTGTCGTATCACTCAGGGTATGCTTTAAGTTGTAGCTGTATCACTCAGGGTGTGCTATAAGTTGTAACTGTATCACTCAGGATATACTATAAGTTGTAGTTGTATTACTCAGGGTATGCTATAAGTTGTAACCGTATCACTCAGGGTATGCTATAAGTTGTAGCTGTATCACTCAGGGTATGCTATAAGTTGTAGCTGTATCACTCAGGGTATGCTATAAGTTGTAGCTGTATTACTCAGGGTATGCTATAAGTTGTAGCTGTATTACTCAGGGTATGCTATAAGTTGTAGCTGTATTACTCAGGGTATGCTATAAGTTGTAGCTGTATTACTCAGGGTATGCTGTAAGTTGTAGCTGTATTACTCAGGGTATGCTATAAGTTGTAGCTGTATTACTCAGGGTATGCTATAAGTTGTAGCTGTATTACTCAGGGTATGCTATAAGTTGTAGCTGTATCACTCAGGGTATGCTATAAGTTATAGCTGTATTACTCAGGGTATGCTATAAGTTGTAGCTGTATTACTCAGGGTATGCTTTAAGTTGTAGCTGTATCACTCAGGGTACTTTGTATGTAAGGCTATAAGTTGTATGCTCAGGGTATGCTATAAGTTGTAGCTGTATTACTCAGGGTACTTGTAGCTGTATTACTCAGGGTATGCTAGCCGTATCACTCAGGGTATACTATAAGTTGTAGCTGTATTACTCAGGGTATGCTATAAGTTGTAGCTGTATTACTCAGGGTATGCTATAAATTGTAGCTGTATCACTCAGAGTATACTATGTAGCTGTATCACTCAGGGTATACTATAAGTTGTAGCTGTATTACTCAGGGTATGCTATAAGTTGTAGCTGTATTACTCAGGGTATACTATGTAGCTGTATCACTCAGGGTATGCTATAAGTTGTAGCTGTATCACTCAGGTTATACTATATGTTGTAGCTGTATTACTCAGGGTATGCTATAAGTTGTAGCCGTATCACTCAGGGTATGCTATAAGTTGTAGCTGTATCACTCAGGGTATACTATAAGTTGTAACTGTATTACTCAGGGTATGCTATAAGTTGTAGCCGTATCACTCAGGGTATGCTATAAGTTGTAGCTGTATCACTCAGGGTATGCTATAAGTTGTAGCTGTATCACTCAGGGTATACTATAAGTTGTAGCTGTATTACTCAGGGTATGCTATAAGTTGTAGCCGTATCATTCAGGGTATGCTATAAGTTGTAGCCGTATTACTCAGGGTATACTACGGTGTTCATGAATGGTGTTTCAAAGTAACAGGACATTGGGTCCTGTAAGTTTCAGATGTCTGTCTGACCCATTGAAAATTCAAAGGACCCATAGAATAAAATTAAACACACATTTCAGATTTAACATTTCTTATAATTGGCATTGAAATTATTTATTAACAGCAAACAAGTGTCACATGACATGTCACATATAACCACTTCAGTCAAAGTCATTGTGAAACATAGAGTCAGACACTGGGGCTGGTGGGTCGTAGACTTCTATCTGACAGTTGGCGAATCTGCCGGATTTGTCAGAGGGTCAGACGCTATTCGTGAACACTGCTACTATGTAGCTGTATCACTCAGGGTATACTATAAGTTGTAGCTGTATTACTCAGGGTATGCTATGTAGCTGTATCATTCAGGGTATTCAAGGTTTTGTCCATCCCTCATTATTAAGATTATACCCTCATATCTGGTTCTGACTGAGTGAGTGAGTTTAGTTTTATGTCACACTCAGCAATATTCCAGCTATATGGCAGCGGTCTGTAAATAATCGAGTCTTGACGAGACAATCCAGTGATCAATAGCATGAGCATCGATCTGTGCAATTGGGAACCGATGACATGTGTCAACCAAGTCAGTGAGCCTTACCCCCTGATCCTTAGTCTGTCTCACAGTCCCTGAACCACATTAATTTCCCTACTGCCAAGCCCTCACTGCAGTGCTAAAGCCCTAAATAAAGCAAGTCTAGATTTCCTCAGGTTCTGAATCTCTGGTCTCCCTAGGGCTCCTTTTCAGTATATATGGGCTTGTTTGTTACTATCAAAATTATATATATTCAGAGACTAAGCCTTAGTCTACCTGATCCTGTTTGTCGCCACTTACAACAAGCATGGGTTACTGAAGATCAATATTCTGACCCGGACCTTCATGGATCTATCTGGTTCTGGCTTGTGGTATAAAACCTAAAGTGGGACATATAAAACCTCACATATGCCTTGTGATACAGCTACAACTGATATTGCCAGTCATACAACTCACTATGTGATAAAATTTTATTAAGCCCTAAAAGTGTAATGGTTTGACTTTCATAGATGGCCAAAAGGACCCTTATCTTGACCCATGTTTTTTGGACAGTATAAACAGAACATTCAGTTGTCAACTGTAGAACATGTCACTTGTGTCTTGATTTACCTATAGTCAGATACAACAGTGGACAGCATGATGTTTTCTGGGACCCATCCCTGCAGAATATCTAATTTCAGAATGCATATGCTCAATGACATTGTCAACATACTAGTTAAATGTCCAATAATGGGAAATTAGTCTTTTTTTATGTGTGAAAATGATGATCAGATGTTTTATTCATCAGTGGTTATGAAAGTGTGTCCATGCGAACACTTGAATATATAATATATCATGTATATATCATGTTTATATGAACATGAGACAGGTGTTGATGTATTTATGATGCGCTGAAGTCTAGTAGCGTTCAGTCTGGCTTTGCACCACTCGTGTAAACACTTGGTACCACTGCAGTCGGAGCCCAAGTCAAGACAAAACATTTAACACAAGTAAGATCATGTAAAATTAATCCGTAAATGATGATTTTGTCATGTATATTCTTAGGAATGTTGTATATTGAGATATTGATGCAATTTTAATAAATTTTTAATGTCCAAATTTGTGAAATTTGATACAAAATTAATAATTCACTGACACAGAAGCGTTTACATATCTTAAGGTAACCATTGTTCAGATGGCCAACGAGAAGGCAGAAAATTATATTTTATTCATATAATGGGTGAGTCTTGTATTTATTAGCATAAAATTCATTAATTGCAAGTAGAGATGGGTAATTATAAGATTTATGTCTGCACATACAGAAACATAAATGAATCCAGATAATAATACATGATACTTTTGATTCAATATGATGCTAACATCCAACTTCTCTGGGTTATATCGCTATCTATTGTACGATCTTGTTACTCATTTCAAAGTAAGTACACCTACAAGATACACAGTGTCCCCAGGGAGACCTCTGAATCTGGCTGTAGGGCCCACTGTTCTTCTGTAAAGGCTGAATAGTGACTTATCTTCATTGTCCTCATAAACTTATTTAATGGCCTCTGGTATCACAGATAATATTTAATTGATAAATTTATCAACCTGAACAGATATTATTAAATATTCAATTAAGGCTGGAATTGCAGGTGTCTTTTTGTGTTACCGCTGGATCATAGGTTTTTTGGATGTCACATGTTCGGATGGCAGTGTTTACCGTTTACTCGCAAAATAACGAGGCTGGTTGTGTCTTACAGACAATGCAAATACTTGGATGATGGCATGTGTTTAAGAGAAAGACGTCTTTACTAAGTTAATGACATGTTTTACAGTTGTTCATATGTTTTTATAAAAATACTCATCAAAGTACTTTTATGGCAATAATGTAGAAATACAATATATTCATTGCTGTTGAAAACAATTATTTGTCGTGCAATGAAAGCATTGTTTTTTGTGTAGTAGTAGTTATTAATACATAATATATATAATATGGTAATGTATTTAAAAAGAGTCTAATATCCACCATAGAGATGCTCAGATACTCATAGGGGCGGTGGGGTAGCCTAGTGGTTAAAGCGTTCGCTCGTCACACTGAAGACCCGGGTTTGATTCCCCACATGGGTACAATGTGTGAAGCCCATTTCTGTGTCCCCCACCGTAATATTGCTGGAATAATGCTAAAAGCAGCGTAAAACCCAACTCACTCACTTGTGGTGTTCCGATTAATTGAAATATTCGAAAGATTGGTCACAGTGACCAAACGACCAAGCAATCGATCACATTTTCTCATAATCAAACACAAATGATTTTGGAACTGTTTTAGAGTTTGAAACACTTGATGATGGAACATATCTTAGAAAAAAATTATCAGGGCCTGAAAATGTGTTCAGGGGTTTATGTTCATGATAAATTAGTCATCACTTTAAAGTAGCAAGTTGCATCATTTTACCTTGGATGTGAAGTTTGCAAATGCAAATGCAATATGAGCAGTTTCTAAAAAAACCAAAAAAACCAAAGAAACATGTTATACCTATCTGCAATAACAACCTGAATAGGAATATCTGAAAATATTGCTAAAGAATTTTTTTCAATGATTGCTCGTTGGTAATGAACCAATCATCAATTGTGACATTTCAACCAATTCCCAGCACTATCACTCACTCACTCACTCAGATACTCATAAAATGTGGCATGTTATTATTTTTCAGTAAAGCTTCTACCATGCCTATGGAACAATGTCTGTTTTGAAAATCTGAAAAAGGAAAAATATTATTAAAATAATGATGAATGTTTAGCAGGTAGATGACCTATTTGTTCTGAGCCAACAGATTTTGTAGATAATCGCATCATGAAAGTTAGCGATGCTCTCTCACATGTTTACAATGGATGTCTGTGGGCAAGATATACGTAACATGTACACAGATATTATCTTACTTATACCCCTGAGTTATATCCGTATCTACGACACGCTCTCATTAACCATTGTGAAGTATGTACACCTACAAGATACATAGTACCTCAGGCAGTTTTGATGGTCTCAGACCTGCTGTTTGTCTTTAAAGTCTGTTTATTCAGTGTCATAGATAATGTCAGATTAATATCTAGTCAACCTGAACAGGTTGTAAGTTATAAAATATTTAATTTTCAAGCAACGTCTAGGGAGGAGCATATGTCACTGATTGGCACTTTTAAACCAGAGGAATGGGAGTCGGTTTCCATATTGTCTCCTGGCTTTTCAATCTGCATTGTAACCACTCCCACTGATCATAAACAAACAAACAAACAAACAAACAAACAGGTGCTGTGTGAATCTGTCTGCTAGGGGATGCAACTCAAATAGGAGGCTATTGACTTGTTTGCCATATAGTTTATCCAAACATTCTTTCAACATTTGGGGCGGTGGGGTAGCCTAATGGTTAAAGCGTTGGCTCGTCATGCCGATGACCTGGGTTCGAATCCCCACATGGGCACAATGTGTGAAGCCCATTTCTGGTGTCCCCCTGCCGTGATGTTGCTGGAATATTGCTAAAAGCGGCGTAAAAAACAAACTCAGTCAGTCAGTCTTTCAACATTTTGTCCATGTCCGATGTATTAGTCTGAGCGCTATCCTGCATGAAATAAATATCTTGCCAAGTTGACACATATTCATAAATACCTTAAAATTACATCCCAAATTTTGTGCTGTTTAATTTTTGAACATGTTTAAAATAGAATGACCTAAGGCTATTTTGTTCAGTCATGACAACAGTTTTCTTGTATATTTTAATATTTAATCATTCTAATCCAGCCATTCTACTAGGATTCTAGATAAGTTATCTAGTCCAGGCAATATGTCACAGCAATACTCAATATTTGTTCTTTATGTGTAGTGCTGTGTATTTTTTAGACAAAGTCAGTCTTGTTCTGTAATGTTCGACCACCCACCACCCCCACCCCTGAACCCCCTTTCAAAATTCCTGGATCCGCCCATGAAGTGTGATACATTGATACTTTGATGTACAGTGTTATACATAATTTACAGTAACCACAGTACTGAAAAACTGTTGTTATTATCCCCCGCCGCACGTTTAGCGCGAAGTGGGGGATATAGTATTAGGGTCCGTCCGTCCGTACGAATTGGAATATCTTAAGAACCATTGACTGGATTCTTTTCATATTTGGTACCTAGGTTCATCACAGTAAAAGGAAGGTGCCAGTCAGGTTTGGTGACCTTGACCTTCATTTCAAGGTCACAAGGGGACTTTAACGTTTTACCTGCACGTTAAGCTATCTCAAGAACCGTTCACTGGATTTTCTTCATATTTAACACCAAGCCTTATCTAGGGAAGGCCAGGCCCATTCAATTTTGGTGACCTTCACATAATTTTCAAGGTCATGGCGACACTTTGAAGATTTCAGCATGTAAACCTGCATGTTAAGCTACCTCAAGAGCCATTCACTGGAGTTTCTTCATATTTGACACCAAGCTTCATCCAGGGAAGGCGCAGGGCCCAGTCGATTTTGGTGACCTTCACTTAATTTTCAAGGTCACAGAGACACTTTGAAGATTTCAGCGTGTTAAATCGCATGTTAAGATAGTCATCAAGATATTGCAAAAAATATTAACTGGATTTTCTTCATATTTGTCACCAAGCTTCATCTAGGAAAGGCCCAGGGCCCAGTCAATTTTGGTGACCTTCACATAATTTTTAGGGTCACGACGAACACTTTGAAGATTTCAGCATGTTAACCTGAATTGTCAGCAAGATATTTTAAGAACGGTTCACTGGATTTTCTTCATGGACTTTCAAGACCTCCCTTGGATGTTTTTCAATAAGCAATTTCTTTAGTACTAGTTTTGCATATTTCATACACTATGACATTCATGTCAAGGTCAAAGTCAGTCTTGAAAATATGTGTGCGTTTGAACAACTAAAGAGCAAGATATCAAGAGAGGTTGACTGGTCATGTTTTTGTTGACATTTAACTTCATCTTAAACATTCATTACTTTATAAGTTTGATTTGATAATTTGCGGTGGGGGATTATGTCACCTTAGTGACAATGCTTGTTATATATTCATGCACATACATGTTGTAGGCCACACCCTTGTGCCATTCTGCACTAATATTTAACATAGCACACTGTACAGGTATGGGCGGGTTGTGTTGGTGCATCCATGAATGTAAATCTGAAACGCATCACGAGTTTGTTTTCGCTTGGCAACTCAAGCAAAACTCAATTTTTTTTATTTTGATTTCTCTTGTTGATCCGACCAGAATTGAAAGTTCTGAAAAGGAAGTGAACTCTTACAAGTAATGTGTGGCTAAAAAGTCACAGCAATTTGACGCACAATAACTTCTAAATGACCCCATAACTGAGGGCTGGGGGGCCATGGGCTCTCTTTTTAGAAATGCTGGAATGGGGTGAGTGAGTTTAGTTTTACGCCACACTCAGCAATATTCCAGCTATATGGCAGCGGTCTGTAAATAATCGAGTCTGGACCAGACAATCCAGTGATCAACAGCATGAGCATTGATCTGCACAATTGGGAACCGATGACATGTGTCAACCAAGCCAGCAAGCCTGACCACCTGATCCCATTAGTCGCCTCTTACAACAAGCATGGGTTACTTAAGGCTCATTCTAACCCGGACCTTCATGGGTCTGGAATGGACACTGCATACGTTGATATATGTCAAGTGTTAAATACTGATATATGGCAAGTGTTATATACTGATATATGGCAAGTGTTAAATACTGATATATGGCAAGTGTTAAATACTGATATATGGCAAGTGTTAAATACTGATATATGGCAAGTGTATATGGCAAGTGTTAAATACTGATATATGGCAAGTGTTAAATACTGATATATGGCAAGTGTATATGGCAAGTGTTAAATATACTGATATATGGCAAGTGTTAAATACTGATATATGGCAAGTGTTAAATACTGATATATGGCAAGTGTATATGGCAAGTGTTATATACTGATATATGGCAAGTGTTAAATACTGATATATGGCAAGTGTTAAATACTGATATATGGCAAGTGTTATATACTGATATATGGCAAGTGTTAAATACTGATATATGGCAAGTGTTAAATACTGATATATGGCAGGTGTTAAATACTGATATATGGCAAGTGTTATATACTGATATATGGCAAGTGTTAAATACTGATATATGGCAAGTGTTATATACTGATATATGGCAAGTGTTAAATACTGATATATGGCAAGTGTTAAATACTGATATATGGCAAGTGTTAAATACTGATATATGGCAAGTGTTATATGGCTGATATATGGCAAGTGTTAAATACTGATATATGGCAAGTGTTATATACTGATATATGGCAAGTGTTAAATACTGATATATGGCAAGTGTATATGGCAAGTGTTAAATACTGATATATGGCAAGTGTTAAATACTGATATATGGCAAGTGTATATGGCAAGTGTTAAATACTGATATATGGCAAGTGTTAAATACTGATATATGGCAAGTGTTAAATACTGATATATGGCAAGTGTATATGGCAAGTGTTATATACTGATATATGGCAAGTGTTAAATACTGATATATGGCAAGTGTTAAATACTGATATATGGCAAGTGTTAAATACTGATATATGGCAAGTGTTATATACTGATATATGTCAAGTGTTAAATACTGATATATGGCAAGTGTTATATACTGATATATGGCAAGTGTTAAATACTGATATATGGCAAGTGTTAAATACTGATATATGGCAAGTGTTAAATACTGATATATGGCAAGTGTTATATACTGATATATGGCAAGTGTTATATACTGATATATATGGCAAGTGTTAAATACTGATATATGGCAAGTGTTATATACTGATATATGGCAAGTGTTATATACTGATATATGGCAAGTGTTAAATACTGATATATGGCAAGTGTTAAATACTGATATATGTCAAGTGTTATATACTGATATATGGCAAGTGTTAAATACTGATATATGGCAAGTGTTATATACTGATATATGGCAAGTGTTATACTGATATATGTTATATGTTAAATACTGATATATGGCAAGTGTTAAATACTGATATATGGCAAGTGTTAAATACTGATATATGGCAAGTGTTAAATACTGATATATGGCAAGTGTTAAATACTGATATATGGCAAGTGTTATATACTGATATATGGCAAGTGTTAAATACTGATATATGGCAAGTGTTAAATACTGATATATGGCAAGTGTTAAATACTGATATATGGCAAGTGTTATATACTGATATATGGCAAGTGTATATGGCAAGTGTTAAATACTGATATATGGCAAGTGTTAAATACTGATATATGGCAAGTGTTATATGGCAAGTGTTATATACTGATATATGGCAAGTGTTATATACTGATATATGGCAAGTGTTATATACTGATATATGGCTACTGATATATGGCAAGTGTTATATACTGATATATGGCAAGTGTTAAATACTGATATATGGCAAGTGTTAAATACTGATATATGGCAAGTGTTAAATACTGATATATGGCAAGTGTTATATACTGATATATGTGGCAAGTGTTAAATACTGATATATGGCAAGTGTTAAATACTGATATATATGGCAAGTGTTATATACTGATATATGGCAAGTGTTATATACTGATATATGTCAAGTGTTAAATACTGATATATGGCAAGTGTTATATACTGATATATGGCAAGTGTTATATACTGATATATATGGCAAGTGTTAAATACTGATATATATGGCAAGTGTTATATACTGATATATGGCAAGTGTTATATACTGATATAAGGCAAGTGTTAAATACTGATATATGGCAAGTGTTAAATACTGATATATATGCCAAGTGTATATGGCAAGTGTTATATACTGATATATGTCAAGTGAGATAGTGTGTGTGTTATGCGTGGTGCAAATTACCTGCAGTATATGCTATACATTTACATATTTACATTCACTAAGTGCTATACATGGATAACTTGTTAATGGTATAATCATGATAATGTCATGTACTGGATCTGGTTGGCCTGTCCATATTCCAAAAACACAACAGAGCTTGCTGATAAATACTTGATAAGGATACCGAAATAAATTGAGCATATTGAGTCGGACATGATTAGTCTGAAGATAGAAAGATTATTTAATATAATTTACCTGTTATGAGATTGTGGTCCACATGTATCGTGTTTCGTGATATTAGCTTGTTATAGGAATATACCCATGTAATGATACAGTATAAGATATTTAATCACATAGATAGACACATTGTCAATAAAGCAGCCTGCTGTTATTAGCATCATTTAAGTCGGGCAATAGGTTCTCACAAATGGACTGTGGAATTGAGAGATGTTAACTTTGAAGAAGACAATTTTGAAATGTTCATCGCTATGACTGTTACAAGTCTGTACTAGATAGAGGATTGGAGCTGAAGTTCTTGAAGCTCAGAGGTCACTCTGTGCAATTTGTTATTTTCAGGAATAGTACAACTTGTGAAAAATCATGTAACCTTTCTTCAACTGAGTAATTAACATTTAAACTGTTAAGTATTACCTTAAGGACTTGTACAAGTCTATTGTCATGGTTACATGCCATATTAATGTTGATATTAATATTAATGACAAAAACAACTGACAGCTGGTGTGAATAAACATACAAATAAATTGTATGCTTCAGTACACTGTGTCATTAGCCATATCATCTTGTCTGATAGGAATCATCTGACTCAGATCACTATTAGTGAGTGAGTGAGTGAGTTAGTGAGTGAGTGGTTTTATGCTGCTTTTAGCAATATTCTAACAATACGACGATGGGAGACACCAGAAATATTCTTTAGGGCGGTGGGGTAGTCTAGTGGTTAAAGCGTTGGCTCGTCACGCCGAAGACCCGGGTCGAATCCCCACATGGGTACAATGAGTGAAGCCCATTTCTGGCGTCCCCCGCTGTGATATTGCTGGAATATTGCTAAAAGTGGCGTAAAAACCAAACTCAGTCAGTCAGAAATATTCTTCACACATCGTACCCATGGGGAGAATCGAACCCGGGTCTTCAGCATTGGACGTTTTAACCATTAGGCCATCCTACCACCCTACATCAGTATCACCTTTTCTTATTCCATTGTTCAACATTTAGCATGAAAGTTATGGAAGCCTTGTCACAACCTCGGTCTTACAACCTAGAGGACCTTCAGGGTCCTCTTGATTATACCACTATAGCAGCAGAACTCAGGACACACTAGTCAGCATTTTCTGAAAACATATGATCATAGACTTATGAAGTAAATTCTCACAGAATTCATGAGTTGCTCAGTTGGAACTTTATGTTAATACAAGCTCCCTCAGGGCTCCAGATAATTTGTCAACATCAGGAGTACGTACTGCTTATTGTTTCAATATAGGAATACTGAAAAAACAAGTACATTTAGAGTACTGAATGGAATTTAATGGAGTATCCATAATCTTGTGTTTTGTTTCATATATGCACCACAACATTGCTAGGCTTGTGTAAACAGGTCAATAAACAATAAAACAATACTTTTTCAGATAAATGCATCTGTAAATGATGTTAAAACCGTACACGATTGCTGTGGAGCGTATCTGCTATGTTTCTTAAATTATTTCCTATCGTATCGTGCATATTTTGTATCTGTACATACGCCGATGCGGCATTTATCTAGAGCCCTGTCCCTGCTTCAAATGAACTGGCTTTTATTCATTGTTCATTTGCTTCAAAAACGTCTCTCTTCATGCAGAGATCCAATAAAACTTAATCCTTTCAATAATTTAATCTTTCTGAATGCAGACAGTGGACAGGGGTGGACATCATTTCAGTGTTATGGGTTAACAGGTTGCCGTGAAATTATTGATCAGTCATATAGCAAGTATAAAATTTTATACAATGTGTTAGGCAAATCTCCTTCTGGTGCTTCGTAATCAATAAATAACTGATGTGCATAGAGATAGAGATGATCTGGGCCTATGTAGATGGCTGGAGTGTGGAGACAGCTGGTGCATCTACTGGCAGATGTCCACGTCTGACACATCACCACTTCACGCCAACTTGGAAACTAATGCAACTCTCACTGTAAGTATGGAAAATGTATCACAACATTCACAAGTTGATGTTTCCATCACATCCAATCATTTCGAAATTAATTATTTCAAGTTCACAAAATGACCTCTCTGTAGTTGCCACTACCTGAAAGTAAGTATTGTCACTGATGTCTTGAATATGTCTGATGGTGTAGCCTATTGGTCAAGACACTGGCTCACCACACAGAATGGCTTGATGTGATTCTCAATATGCCTGGAATAGGTAAACTGTGTGAAGCACTTAATGCTGTCCATTGTCATACTGTTCCAGGAATAATGCCAAAAGCTATGTACTCATTCACTTGACACACAGTCTCAACTGATTGAAGACTTAGGTAAAAATAGAAATGTTAAGAGTATTTTTCTGAAAGTGGTCTCAATTCTCTGTTGTCTTAATTGTTAGCATGGTTAAAGGATCTGTTTATCAGTACATTGTTAGTCAACTTTGAAAGGTATCTTTTTTTCATCATGTTAATGTCAAATATCTATCTGTCTCTTTATGAACCCTGGATGTGATACATGGAAAATACCAAAAATCGGAATAATTTAAATGTGGTGAATGATTGGGATTCAAACAGTTTTCTAAATCAGAAAATTCCTGTAGGGAATAGCTCATATTCAGCACACAACTACTTTTTAACCCTAGATCAATAATGTAACTTTATCAGCTCAAATATAATGTAAACAGTATTTATTTCACACGTTGTAAATTGACAGCACACCTGTCTTCTGCTTGTTTATGTTGCTGGTCTAAATGTAACATGACCAGACACGTGATATCCTTGTCCAAATTTAAAACTTTGGAAACAAGTAAGGGCCATTTCTTATAGAAAACTTAATGCTTTTTGAGAACTTCCGTCAATTTGTACCTGATGAGGTTCGAGTTAGTGCCTCATTGATAAATACAACCTGGACACATCAATGTACCCACCGTACATGTCAGCACAGAACACATTTACGTTTCTGCAAGCCAGTTCGTGGTGTTTGTCGACATTCTGAGGCTTGGTGCCCGTTACGATGAGCCTGAAGAATAACTCCCTGCATAATACTTGTATATAAGCTGAATATTTGTGACTTTTCATCGTTTTTAGAAGTATTAAAACATAATATGAACGTTTCATGGACACGAATACCATAAAATTATTTGGGACTGCTCTAGTCTAACTCTGAATTTGACACAAGAGATCGTCCATACAAGTCATCCTGTTTACGCAACAAGCCTGAGTGAGCCAATCATACAATCGAACTTGTGTAACGTAGCTTTCTGGGACACATGTGTTGACAGTGAGAGGGCGGCCATGCTGCGATTGTGAAAAGCAGTAAAATACCTGGATTTCGGGAATGTTTGACATAAATAAACAAGTTTAGAGGTAGGAGATTTGAAAATAAGATTATATGAATATTACTTTGAAACTTCAGTTCTTAAGTGATCGAACTTCCATGACAAGAGGATAGTATTCCAGACAAAACACAACCTCCATTGCCTGTTTCACCAAAATGTGGGCACGGGGCTTCACCTGTCGTAGGTTAATATTAACGTATAGGAGGTAGTGCTAACACTGCTTTGCTTCAGGAAGGGTGAGACTGTGGAAGGTGATTAAAAAAATTCTTTAAACATGCTTAAAGAAGCATACGCTATCCTAGAATACTATTAAACTTCATTGACAGTGATTAGCATATTCAACACGATTGGAAACGTTCCTAAATAGGGATTTCATGTTTTTGAATAGTTGAAACTGTTGAGAACGTTCGGCATGCAGTATCAGAAAACAGTGCGATACATGTATGAGTGGTTATACCAAGCTCTCAGATATTGTCAGTCCTGAAATAGGGCAGTTGTTATCATTATCATATACATCTGGCTTTCATACCAAGTTATCTATGGTGTAGTATGTGTGCTTTCCTTATCTATACTTTATGAAGACAGGTAGTGTTACGGAATCAATAAATAACCATCACTGTGTCGTGCTTGACATTATACTCAAGTTCTTGCATATCCTGGTAGGAAACTAAAACATCCCAACATGAGATGTACCATTGTTCACTTGTTTTAGTGGTTATCTATGTGATTATATATGCCTGTTCATCAGTCATGACCCACAGTCATGTCCAGGGTTTGTTGTTGGGTAAGCTGACAATTGGTTAGTTCAGTTGTCGGGGGTAGGTGCCTGGTGAAACTTGGCTGTCTCTGGCCACAGGAATGAGCAGTTCCTGATAGATTTCATGGTACACCTACCGAAGACCGGATACCTACCAGCCATATTGTTTAGTGTCATGTCACCCTAACCCTAACCCTAAACCTAAACCTAAACCTAAACCTTACCCTTACCCTTACCTTAACCCTAACCCTAACCCTAAACCTTACCCTAACTTAAACCCTAAACTTAAACCTTACCCTAACCTAGGTAAATTCGCATGCTTTCAAAGATGGCGGAAGGTATCCGGTATTCTGTAGTCCTACCTGTTTCATCACCATGACCACCTGTTGCCCAGTGTAGAGCAAGTAGAAGCATACTGCTGTCTATGAACAAGAGCATGAACACTGTTGCTCTTACTCTGCCAGGTTCATCCGGGAATCACCCCACAAGATACCATTCACACTGAAAACCCTAGATTCACATCAGTTCCTGTTGTCGGTTATGGTATTGTGAGTTCAACCAGGTTATGAAGCACTCTATCTTAGCCAGCCTGTTTCCGACTTCTGACATAACTTGCAACTGTTGCTACTGAAACCATCTCCGGGAACAATAACCATCAACACAGAACACGTTTTCACGGGTTGGCCTTGCCAACAAGGGGCTTGGGTCACATGATCATTTTGATACAGGGCTCAATTTAAGCATGTAGAAACTTCACTGGTTGCAGCCTGAAACTGCTAAAAGCAACCTCATATTTATACCAACCTGCTCCCAGTGCATGTGAATATTTTGTTGTTCAAAGAACACAGACTTCAGCTGGAAAAGAGTATGATGAGAAAGTGGCTTGAGGCAGTGACTGATGACTACACGGACAGTCATTCAATGACTAGTTGTGTTCATGTCATGAAATTTTAATCAATTACGATCTTATCAGACCAAGAATTTCGTTAAAAGATGCTCTAAATCATCAATACCAAAACTCAAGGATTATATATAATTTAACATGGAGGAGCAGGTGCAACCTGTTTTTGTATGGGGTACCAAAGTTATCCCTCAAGGTTGCACCAGGTGCAAGTAGCTCTCATTCCCTTAAATCAAGCCCTGATTTTGAGTTTCTGTGGTGGATTGTGTAGATGCATTAAGATGTAAAAATCATTGTTCCGGTTTAGATATTTTTAAAGTACTGTGTCATTCCTTGTTAAGGTTTGAAAGTTGTTGATTGCTGGGCAGTACACACTGTGTCTATAAGGACCTTAGTTGAGCAGCATGTCTCCTGTTTGATAACTGTGTTTGGGTTGGAAATTATGTGTGTATGATGATCAGAGGTTGAATGTCATATTTTGTTTCTATAATCATGATAATGATCTGAGGTTAGTAGGACAATATGTATTTGTAATAACTAGGGGTGTCGCGATACGCGAATGTATCGATGCATCGATACATTTTTACTGACGATACGATACGCGATACATGCTTGCGTGTATCGATTCTTATTTTAAAACTTTTTCGATTCAGATTTTTATGCTATATCCATCTCCTTCAAAGTCTTGATAGTAAAATTATACGAGACCGCTCTGATAAATAGATGTAGCTAGCTTTACTTAAAAAATAGGTTGGAAACTAACAGCTTTTGTGATTGGCTAGACTATTTTGATGGACCAATCAGCGAGCGCGTACGTTGCCGGTAAGGTAATGCTATGAAAAGGTGCGAAAATTGTGTATCGCGATACGTATCATATCGTGACCTTAAAATCGTGATACGTATCGTATCGTGAGATTTGGTGTATCGTGACACCCCTAGTAATAACCTGAGATATGTTGGACATTTAGCTAGCAAATGCTTACCATAAGAGATAACTGCTCTATGGTTTTTAGCATCTTTCCCTGGCACCATGTGACATTCTGTGGGATATCAATGACAGGTTTATCCAGTGCAGACTTGCAGCCTACACATTGCGGAGTGCTAGTGTAATACAAAGGAAACAATATACAATAGACAACTTATACTTTGCCTGCACTTCATGTTACATTTCTGCTTGACAACGGTACTGGAATCTGTATCGAAACATCACACTCTCGTAATAAAGAAGTTGTTATCCATAAAGTTTGTCAATTTTGTGGTCTCACCTTAGGCAAGTGAGTTTGTTCAAAATTGTCTCTGTTCACCCGGCAGGAAAATGGGTACCCGGTGGAAAAAGTCATATGACTATAACCTTCTAGTGCCTAACAGGCAGCTTGGGTTATCCGGGGTAATAATGTGCTGTGCCTTGATTGTTAGTGCTATTTCCGAACGTGGCACATAGATTGGTCTATTTTTGTACTGGTGCCTTTTGGTAGTTTGGGTATTCTGAATAAAATATTTTTGGCATTTCCATGGCAACGAGTTTGACTTAGATTGAAATTGGTGGTTGTGCTCCTTTCTGGAGCAGAACTTTTAAAACCTTTCAATACTCTCCTCCCACTTTTCTATATACACACCAAAACATTTGACATAATCATAACTCGTAGACATATTCATGAAGAGTATTTTGCCATTGCAGGGGATATTGATGACTTTGTCTTGTTAATACTGACATAAACTGGTGGTTTTAAACAAGTGACCTTATAGAGTTATCCCCCTTGAATACACTGCTTCAGAGCATGTTTTCTGGGCTTTTTTCAAGATACATTATTTCACACACCGTCAGAGTTTGTAGCCAGTCCTCCTTAAATGTTTACAAATATTGTCAGATTTGATTTGTTCCAATTTGAAGCCAAGTTGAGCACCTGGGACTGGTTCAGAATGACAGCCTAGAAGTGCAGCTTGTCAATTAGGACAACCATCTCTGAAGTTTCACTTGTCATCAGCCGATATAAGTTACTTAGTCTCGGTTCACTGGACTAGCATGAATTTCAAAGGCTGACTGCATAAATAACCCTGTATTTATGTCATAAATGCTCTTTGGGAGCTTAATGAATGACATGACATTTCAAAGCAACAGGATCTTCCTTGAAGCGCTGTATTTTTAACTGAAGCCTCAGGTTAAAATCAACTCATCACTTCGCAACATTATTACATGCAGACGTGGATTGGGACGGTTGTATTTCTTGACAGACTTAATAGACAGAATGGATATCAAACCATGGGGTACCTTCATGCGTGTTCAAGACTTCTAACTACAGAAGCTGTTGGTCCTGGTTTCTAACATGTGATGTAATGGTTTCAACAGGACATCCTCTTTGGTGTGACCATTATGAAGAGAATACTTCATTCAATAAGGAAACTGAGTCAAACCATGATACATCTGTTGTATGACATTTTGACCCGCTTTCATCATCTGCCATACTGCAGGAAAAGCCACTTGTATCGGTTGCCGGTGTTTGATCGAGATGGACGTGCGGGTGTAGCATATGACTCAGGCTCAAGGTGTTGGAGCAGGTAGGAGATGAGATTAGCATCCCGGATTTCACTGTGGCATGTGGTCAGAGGGCTTGTGATTTGGTGTCCAGGTTTGGAATATTGGTCTTTTTTATCTTTTTGTATTTTTTGTTTAATTCGATTTGTAATGTTTTTACACATGTTGACTTGACGTGCAGTTCAGGTTTCAGCATATATTTGTTATCAGTGGTTTTATGGTTATTGGTTATTCTGATAATTATGAACATATGTCACAGAAGAGGTTCTGTAAGTTTCTGATTAATTTATTTTCTCTTTTGATTCAAGTGGGCTTCGTGTTATGACATTTCTCCAAGTTTACTTTTTTTTAAATGTTCCCAGGCAGGTGTTGAAGGTATTTTCAATCTTTGCTTTCCTTTTCTTGAAGTCTTGTAATGAACCATTATCTTTTGGCATAATAGTGCTTAAGTGACAGAAAGAATGTTAGACTCTCAAAGTTTCAGTACATTAAGCTGTAGACTGAACTGGTAAAATGAATGTGCTTCTCTAATATTCCAGAAGTATGTATTTGTTTTTAATGAAATCCTTCAAAATGTTCCTGATCCACATTTACTTTGTAAGGGGATTATCATAACATTGAAGTTGCCACTGTGACTAGGAACTGAACTTGGCTCGAGGGCTAGAAAAACATCTGACATCAGCTATGAGAGGGCACAGGTCTTCTATGATTCATTGTCAAAGATCTTTTAAAGTCTTTCATTTGTGCTTGGTAAATTTGTCAGATTAATAGCTTTCTCATCATTCTTACTCAATGAAATATTTTGAAAAGAAACATCAGGTTTACATTTTGCTTCAATGGTATATTTGGTTTATATTTTTACGAATTCTTTAATATGGTAACCATGGTGATGGTTTGGGGATGTGGTAAAGTGTAAACCTTTTTCTTTGTGACCATTTCGTGATGCACTTTATATTTTATTGGTTAAATTACTTTGATTAGTATTCAATTATATTATTTCAATAATTTTTAAACTATACAGAGTTTCATGTATAGTCATGATGAGAAAATCTGTACAAACAAACTAGATCATAAATGTGATTAAATAAAAATGGTTAAATTTGGTTCCAATTGTTATACAGATTTATTTTGTTTTCTGGTCTTGACGTCTGCTTTACAAGCACAATATTGTCCCCTGAGGCAGAAATCCCTATCTCTCAAACAAGTGTTCAATGTTGGGTCATTTAATAGACAGGGCCAACTGAGGTTGTTATCTGATGTAGTCCCTGTTATCTGACATACGCCCTTACTCAGTACGCCAAGAAGAAGATGTAAAGCATTCATCTGATGACGGAGAAAGAAACATTGTGTTCTGCGTAATAAAGAAGTTGACATCCACAAAACCTTCTTCCTTCTGTCCACATGGGCACAATGCGTGAAGCCCATTTCTGGTGTCCCCTGCCGTGATGTTGCTGGAATATTGCTAAAAGCGGCATAAAACCAAACTCAGTCAGTCAGTCTTCCTTCTGTGTATCACTTCTAAATCATATCATTCAAAGACCGAATATATAAAGCAGCAATAAGATGAACATAGGGAAGATTTAAGGATTGTTTTTAGGTCTTCCTTGGTAATTCCACTCCAACAAAATTGTTACATATTTTCGCAGAAATAATTAGGGTATGCTCATGTTTAAGCATGACAATAAGATAGTGTTCTTCTCTAATAATCAAGATCATAATGCACTCTGAAAGTCAAAGGTCATGCCCTTCAAGGTCACGGTGTACAGTCACCTGGCTTCTTACACTTACAGCCAGGGCTTATGAGCGGAAGCTAGTAGGTAATATAGCTAATGCTTATGAATTAATCTACAAGTGTATGTTTATATGCTTATATAACATGATCCTGAAAAGTTTCTGTCATAGTTTAATTCAGTCACCCATGCTAACACGTTGGTACCAGTGACACATTATGTAGAAGGTTATATCTGATACTAAATCCTTTCTGAACCACTGAAGTCTGAATTGTGTGGTGCATCCATGTGGTGGAGGGTTGTGTATGGATTTGATTGGACAATGCCTGAGGTGTACACTGGATCAGTGACCAGCTGGCACCATTAACTCATGTGCATGGAGTCTGTGCTGGACAGACAGTAATTGTACTTCAGCAACACCCACCTGCAGCAGACAAGGTTGGAATACATCATGTTTGGGGATGTTTTAGCTTTGATGTTTAAATTTTGGACAGTTAATGTATTAATGAATTTTGTGCCAAGTTTTACTAATTTATTGTAAGTATCTGGTTATTTCATGGTATGCTTGTGAGAGGTACTTCTTTCATTTGTGTAGGTATAATAAGAATTAACCAAGAATGAATAATCCTGAAAAATAACATATCACAATACCTATCATAAGGTTTGAGATTGTACTAGTACTTAGGACACCTTGATCTTTGACAGAACTGGTTAGGTCGAGAGGTTGAGTTCATATTTTCATCTCTGAAGACAGACCTGCTGAGATGTTTGACATTAACATTGTCAAGACCTGTTAATGGGGTTCAGTTTTGAAATGTACAACCAAGGTTTTACAGATTAATTGTATAATCTGATTTTTAATGTGTATCCAATGTTGATGTTTGACTGGTTAAAAGTACAATTTGGTTAACATGACAGTTCCATGACATGAACTCAACTTGCAGTCTCACATGTCATGTTAAGTATATGTTATAACCCCTGTTTTCCCTTTGATCCGCCTTCAGTTGTCAATGGTCGTTTCCCGCCAGCTATCATCAAATTTCTTTTATACTGTGACTATGTTATTGTTTCATTGTAAAGTTTCCCTTGTATTTCATTGTGTTTGGTTACAGTGTACAGGTTGTTTTGAAACACTTCTCCTTAATTCCCTTACCCTCGTGTTTACATCTTCAACCTCTGGGATGTGTATTATCCTATCATGTATATACTGGCATTGAGTGAGTGAGTTAAAATTTAAAGTCACATCGGCAATATTTCAGCCATATCGTGACTAAAACTAGTTCTAAATTTATAATACATACAGATTATATAAAACCATGTCAACGAAGGACAGTAAAACCAATAGATTATCACAGATTGAGTTAAAACTAGCTAGCATATAACTTTAAAAGTAGAAAACTATTTTTGGACAATACAATGTAAAAATGGGCTAGTAATCGCCAACAACTGAAGGTAGACCACCATACTAGGGACCATGGGGACTGACAGTGCCTTTGCTACTTACATTTACACCATCCCTTCAGCCATTGGCGTTTATGCTGAGATTTAGCCATACATTAAAAACACAAAAATATTACGATTAAAAACCTGGTACACTTGAATTAACTAATGGTTTTGGGCATTTACTGGCATTGATAAACTGATCAAGTTTATCGTCATCAAGATGTTGTTCATGGTAAGCAATTTATTTTGACATACATTTCGCTTGTTCTGGGTCAGGATTGAATAGTATGGGGATCTTGTTGAAATGAAGCGGAAGGTTTTATAACACTTGTCAGAGAGGTACACAAACTACCAGTCTACCACTACCAGTTGTCGAACTCCCATATTTTTTTTATAAGCTGCGACGGCTAAGTTGGTTAGATCACTGACTTTGTGTGCTGGTGATTAGGTGCCTGCCTCTGACAGCGTGGGTTCAAATCCCAGATAGGATTCAACCCCCAAAAGTACGAGGATCTATACTTTATTAAGAATGTGTATTCCACATATAACATATGTTACAGAAGGTTTTACAGTTGTCAAAGATTGTTCTGTACACAGATTACAGTGTAGGAGCCTCTGTGTTATTCCCAATAGTATCACAAACAGTTGATACCAACATTAGAGCTAGAATTGTTTCATGCTTCAAGGAAAATTTGCTCACATGCGCAGCCCTGTCTTCATCAGCTGTTGGACATCAACAAATACAACTTCAATCCTTTTATTGACAGTTACATGTATTATAACATAACAATCCATTGTAACACCAAACATAATGATTTAAAGCGAAGCAGAGAGTTGCTTTTGTCACGATGTCATCCACCCAAACATTCCACATGGAGTTAGTTGTTTTGACATACACGATGTCATCCACCCAAACATCCCACATGGAGTTACATACCTTGGTGTTACAAACATTACGAAATGGCAGCTTCAATGACTTCAAATGGGAGTTTCACGCAGTAAAGATATAACTGGAATGCAATCCAGGCCCGGATGATGCAGAAAATGCATTAGTATAAATGTACTGTGAACTTTTGGTGCCAGTTTGAAGACTAGATGAGCTGCTGAAGATGTACAATTGAATTTTTTTTATTGTGATTTTGTTTCCCATTGTATTAACTTGAAACTCATTCCATTCCTAACATTTTAACTCCTCACTTCTAACCAACCTCAATATTCACAATAGTCTTGTTATTTATATCTTATACAACATCAACATATTTCAATGAATATATTACTGCTAAATGTTGATATAGAGAAATATGATAGGGAATGTTACCATGGTTACTGTATGCTTTCTAATGACAGTTATGTATTTGTCCAGCCAATTATGATATAGTTCTATGTATGTAAATGAAATCAGTAGTATATGCATGCTGTCCAAGCAATAATAACATTGTAATAATTGTTGAACTATATTATATATGCTGTAGGTTCTTTGTTTATATGAAATAATTTTCATACGTTCAGTTGTTTTCTTTAGAAATATCTAACATATTTAACATGTTTATTGTATGACCCAGCGTTACAGCAGTAAAACAACTGTGAAATGTTATGTAGACTTCGCTCTGGGCAAACCATACCAATGTATCAAGTTAAACATTTGATATTTAAATGGACATTATTAAACGAATTACTTCATGTTTTCATCTTTGAGCATTGTTAAGTATAGTTGTTAGGAATACACTTTGAATGTTGATATGACACAGACAGCATTATTCCTATGAATGCTAAGCATGGAGTTTTGTCGTTTCAGCATGGCGTACTTGGGATTAGGGTTTGTGTTTCTGGTGATTGCGCCCTACCTTGTCTACAGCCAGGCCAGTGGTGTCGCAGACGAACAGACCGCCTCCCATCAAGTCAATCAGTGGACAGACTTCTGGCTGTTCCGCCTTGGGGTCAATGTCCTGGGATATGCAACCATCTTTGTCCCAGGAGCTCTCCTTATCAACTATTTGACGGAAGAGCAAGTACAATGAAACAGCAGGTAGGCAAAGATAGAAGTTGAATACTTTTCCCCCATAGTTACCTTTAGGGCTGCGCAATATAACTGGTTTACCGGTATTTACCGGTTCAGACATTGAAACCATACGTATTGCGATACGCTGATCGAAAACCGGTATTTTGACATACATTCGGAAAACTTCGTAACACTCGGAAATCTTCGGATATTTCCGTTTTTTAAATTGTTCCTTTCCTTGTTTCATTTGTGCCAAAAATTATTTACATTTATATTTTGCCATGATTAAAAGTTTTCTTAAAGCCTAATCAAGCATTGTGATTTTGTTGTGTTTTTGCTTTACAAATCAAGCATTAACTCGACTATAAATATTTTTTGTGTTAAAAATAATTCTTGCAATATATTGCAATACATGCTTTGCATGCTTTCGCATCGCAATATATCGCAATACGAAAATTCCCTGCAATACCCACCCCTAGTTACCTTAATATACAAGTCAGCTGTCTTCAGCAAGTTGCGCTTACCAGAAATATGGCAGCTCAACTCTGAATTCACTCTGCTAGCTATGCTGCTTAGCATGACGAGTAATATCGGTAGTTGTTACAAAAGTGGACAATGTCCATAACCTTCAACTGCCTTGTCTTTCTTCTACATAATACTGACTAGCAGACAACTGAAATAATAATCAAAATATAATGTCAACATTTTGGGCGGATCATTTGTTGCTGTAGAAACAAACAAAAATCATTTTCTCTTGGTCACATTAGAAAATATTTTTGAGAGGATGACCGAAAAATATTTCAACAGTGTCCTAGTATTGTTTCTAATCCTACCCATTGTATCCTGCAGGGCCTGGCTGCTTGTCCAACTTCGCTGTATTATGTGTGTTTGGGAAGGAGCATGAGAAGGCCAGTTTGGAGGAAGGCCAACCATCTCAGGACAAGTCCGACTCTGGTAGCTCATCACCAAGTTCTCAGGGTGTGAAGCTGCTGTTTTGCTTTGCTGGACTCCAGTTTTCCTACCTGACATGGGGCTTGCTGCAAGAGCGCATCATGACCTTCCAGTACGGCAAGACTGAAACCGTGGAAGGAGAGTACTTCAAGAATTCAACATTTCTCGTGTTTGTCAACAGAATTTTAGCCTTCATGATTGCAATTCTGGTGATATTCTTTAAGAAGCAGCCTCCTCATACAGCCCCTCTGTACAAATACTCCTACAGCTCGTTCTCCAACATCATGAGCAGCTGGTTCCAGTATGAGGCTCTCAAGTATGTCAGCTTCCCCACACAGGTCCTAGCAAAGGCATCCAAGGTCATACCAGTGATGCTGATGGGGAAGGTTGTACAGAAGAAAACATTTGAGTACCACGAATACTTCACAGCGGGTTTGATCTCAGTGGGCGTCAGCATGTTCCTTCTCACTAGTGGAGATGCCACACGAGACAAAGGAACAGTGACAACCTTCTCAGGCATTATCCTACTGGTCGGTTATATGCTGTTTGATAGTTTCACCTCCAACTGGCAGGGGGCGCTGTTCACCCAACACAAGATGTCCTCCATACAGATGATGGCTGGTGTGAATATGTTCTCCTGTCTCCTAACAACTGTGGCTCTGATTGAACAAGGAGGGTTCCTGGAGTCCTCGAGCTTCATGATCCGCCATCCTGACTTTATATTCCACTCAGTTGTCCTCAGCATCTGCTCAGCTTGTGGACAGCTCTTCATCTTCTACACCATCGCTAGCTTTGGTGCTGTGACATTTGTGATCATCATGACAGTGCGTCAAGGCTTGGCTATCCTACTCTCTTGCATGATCTATGGCCACCCTGTCACAATTTTAGGAGCATTTGGTATTGGTACAGTTTTCGTGGCTCTATTCCTACGTATTTATGCAAACAAGAGAAAGCGGGATATGAAAAAAGCACAGGCTTCTCAATCACAACAGTCAGGAGCTGTCACAAAAGTATGATGCAGATGATGACTGTCACAGGAGGAATCCAATAATACTGAAGCCTGTGTCAGGACAATGTTGGGATGTGTGTATGCCCGAAGTTATACTGGGCAGGGTGCATGTGTCTGGGAGGTAAGAATATCATGTGGGAATCTGTATTGGAGTATAATCTTTGTTGAAACCCTGTACAATACTTTGCCTACTGGGTTAAGGATCAAAGCTTAATTTATTTCCTTTAACCTTATGGACAAGAATACTCAGGACATGAGGTGGTGGTGCTTGTAGTAGGTGAACTCAAGTTAAGCTTATCTACATGATCTGTCTCTTCTCACAACCATTTTAACTGCTGCACTAGTCATAAATATGGGGTTGGAATCTTTCAATGAAACCTGATTCAGTAGTGATTATCTTTGTGTTTGGAATTCACAAATATTTAACCATGGAACCTAAAAGGTTGGGCAAGGGCATAGTCACAAATTAGGGGATGTAGAAGAGACTTAGTGATATGATGTATTACCTGTAGTGATGTGTGGGTGAGCAGTGTCATGTGTTGGTCGGCTGTGTCCTGTGTTGATCAGCTGTGTCACATTGGTCAGCTGTGTCATGTGTTAGTCGGCTGTATCATGTGTTGATCAACCATGTTTTGTGTTTGCTAGCTGTGTCATGTTGATCAGCTGTGTCATGTGTTGGGCGGCTGTGTCATGTGTTGATCAGCGTTGTCATGTGTCGATCAGCTGTGTCATGTGTCGATCAGCTGTGTCATATGTCGATCAGCTTTGTCATGTATTGATCATCTGTGTCATGTCGATCAGCTGTGTCATATATTGGTCTGCTGTGTCATGTGTCGATCAGCTGTGTCATATATTGGTCTGCTGTGTCACGTGTCGATCAGCTGTGCCATGTGTTGGGCAGCTGTGTCATTTGTTGGTTGGCTGTGTCGTGTTGATCAGCTTTGTCATGTGTTGGTCACCTATGTCATGTGTCGATCAGCAGTGTCATGTATCGATCAGACGTGTCATGTGTTGGTCGGCCGTGTCATGTGTTGGTCGGCCGTGTCATGTGTTGGTCGGCCGTGTCATGTGTTGATCAGCTGTTTCATGTGTTGATAAGCTGTGTCATGTGTTGATCAGCTGTTTCATGTGTTGATCAGCTGTGTCATGTGTTGATCAGCTGTGTCATGTGTTGATCAGCTGTTTCATGTGTTGATCAGCTGTTTCATGTGTTGATCAGCTGTTTCATGTGTTGGTCAGCGGTGCCGTGAGTGGTCACACAGCCCTCCTCCACAATGTACCCGTCCTAATAGTGTACTCAACGTCCCAGTAGCCGGACACAACAATAAGCTACAGTATTAGTGATTTTCCTTCAGTTGAGCTTTGATCAAACATTAACTGAGCAAGGGCTAGGGTGTCATGTCTGTATTTGTCATGAGTCTGTTATTATTTACACAATATCTTGTTATTTTCAATGATCTAGACATTGTGTATCAGGTTTCGACATCATCTAGTACAGAAATACTGTGAAAACATCCACTAGTTTCATGTTTCTTGGGGTGTACAGCATGCTTGGTATGTTAACGTTCAGAAAATATATCTTTCAGTTCTGATAGTAGGGTTGAGTATTTGGCAGTTTGAACTTGATCTTTATCATTCGATGTTAAAAAAGTTTAGAAACATGAATTTGTGTGAACAAAATGGTAAACTCATAAAGTGCATTCACAGTTTTCAATCCATTTAAATGTTAATTATCACTTTAAGTTTGTATTGCGGGGTGAAAAACTCAAACATTTCACAACAGTATTTTTGCATTTTATGGAGATTTAAAAAGATACAGTCATCACGATATGGCTGAAATATTGCCGATGTGACGTTAAATTTTAATTCACTCACTCACTAAAAAGATACAGTGTGTGTGTGCAAACATTAAAATTGGAATCATGTCCACAGTAACTTCATCATTTTCATGTACTGTTTCCCTCATGACTTACACAAATAACTAAAGAAAACACTACAAAATCAGTGACACTGTTTAGTGCAATAGTGCAACACAAGCCCTTCCCATTCTAATATCATGTTGATCAGAAAACAGGTTTGTGAATGGACATGTCTGATTTCTGTTTTTGGTTCATGGAAACAACTCCAAAAAATTGCGTAGTTATCCAATCTAAATGTTTACACTTGCTAAATGGGCTATATTGCAGAATGGAAGGGTTACCATCACCTTATAATTGTGATGACCTTATGATTTAGCAAGAGTAGAGTTCATATTGCACTCTCAGATGGCATCTTCCTGAGGCAAGGGAGGTAAGCGCCTCTAATGCTGAATACTTACTTTGTAAAGTCAGTAATCTGCCTTGCATTGGAAAGATGAGTTATAGTATGTACGGTACTATTAAGTTGTTCTCCCCTGCATATTCTGTTGAGACCGGTACGCTATGTTCATGTTCCATGTATCATATACATCTTATATTTTATTGAGATATACATATATGTATATATATTTTTTGCACAGTATGGCAATGTGTTTTGGTTGCAACTGTAAGTTGTTTGTATCATGTAATGAACAATAGCAGCGAGCCATGCAAGCAACCAATACTACTAGAACAAACTTGGTAGATGGAAGAGTGAGCCCTTGATGCCAGACTGTGCTACTCAATCTTAGTTAGGGATATTCAAGTGTGGGATCTGAATGTGTGTGATTGGTTGCTTGGAAGTAGTGGCATACAAATAGTATCCAACTGGAACTTCAATTAAAGTTAAAAGTATTCAATCCCGATGAGTCGAATTGCTGGGTATGTATATGAGGGTAGAACAAAAGATGATCCAGTCCTAATTCCTCCACCTAAGCATTTGTTTACCTAATGATTTCCCTATCACTAATAGGGGCACCTTATCAGTTCCAGTCTGATAAGCACAGACAGTGATTTCCGTAAAATCACTAATCTGCCTTTTGAACTCACCCGTCAATGGCGGAAAGGTGTGAGCTGCGCTGGTTTGTTAATTGGATCAGTTTGCTACACCAATCAACTTCTCATTGACTGACTTCGGCTTATGTATACAAGATTGCTGTTGTTTGAATCTCATGGGACCAAATTTCCTTCTCGAGTCATCGTGTGTATTCATGAGACGAATTCGTGTAACCGGTATTCAAATGATGACAACTATAACAGGGAATGGTCGGGACCGACAGGTACTTCGAGTTATGCATAATATTCGAGACGCCGGCATTCGACTCATCGGGATTTGACTGTATTCAATCCAAGAAGACCAGTTGTCACCTATCTAGTAGCGGGACAGTAGTTCTGTGTGATGTATATTGAGCTGCAGTATTTATCATTATTTACACGTTGGATGCAAAAGTTGTTTTCTGTTGAGGAGTTAGTAGTTCCATGTTGTTTGTTGAGCCATTTGGATTACAGCATTTACAGTTATCGTTTTAATTGTCCTCGCCTTGGTCTAGTTACTAATTACTAGGCAGCCTGAGGGTTGACTTTATCGTGTTGATCATTGCTGATGTGTGACCTTATTCAAAGAAAGAAATGAGAGCCTGATGAGATTTTAAATCTGTTTTACAGATTTGGGAAAATTCACAAACATTGAAAAATAATTTTTCAGGTGATTCTGGTTACAAATTTCAGTGAAGGAAACAAATGTCATAAGTGACTCTGGTCGTTCAATTTCTTTCACTGCTTTGTTTCATTCTGGGACCAGTCATGCATTTAAAGTGACCCCATCAATTGTTTTTGCATTATCATTTTCTGACCAATATTTGTTTATTTTGTGCTGTAAGTCATGCTATGAAAAGATACTTCAGCATTCTGATCAATACTGATAGAGTGACAAGTCAACAGTATTTCTATGCCATGTACGAATATATGAAGGCACATGGGCCATCACCTTGCCATTTATTCCGGTGAAATGAAACCTTCTTATCTAAGTCTTTGGCAGGCACATTGGGAATTTTGTCAAATTGTACAAAATTGGGATTTGTTAAGATGTTTTTCTTCTACTTAATGCAATGTTACAAAATTCCAAAATTAAGTGCAATAATGTAACTTTTAGCTTTAATGTCTTTCTGTTTATTGGTCCCGGGAAAGACATTTCTCCTAGACCAAGCCATCATTTTAGTATACTATATATTAACATGAATTACAGTTTTGTTTCTCATTTGGGACAATTTATGGACACTTGCTGCTTATTTGGGGCCGAATATAGGCAGTATATAGGAAATATAAAAAGCTGTGGCTCTGAAAGGGTGATGATATTAATTTTGGGGCTTCCAGGTGCAGTTAACACATTGTGGAGATAGATGTTTGAATAATCTACCGGTATGTATTGTATGCTACTTGATACTTCAACACTTCCTTACCTCTAGTACTGGCAGAATATGGTCATAGAAATATAATGTACAATAGTGGGATTCCTCAGCCAAAGGGATGATATATTTTAATTTAAACACAGGTATATATACATATACACACACGCGTGATAGCCAATATATATCACTTGTGTACACAGCCTATATTTATACTGAACCGAGTGGAGATATTGCAACACTGAGTATTTCTGCAATACTTCATATATTTATAGTTTGTCAGAAGTTAGTCAGTTAGTCATCTTCAGTTTGTTCCTCTTGCTTATGTTGTTTGAGACTGAATCGACCGCCTCCGTGGTGTAGTGGTTAGAGCGTCCACACGGAGAGCCAAAGGTCGAAGGTTCAAGGCCGTTTAATCACAACAAGGACCATACCAAAAGACGTTAATGCTTCACTGTGTACTTCAGTTGGTCCCTGCCTGGCGCCCGGCATTAATGGGTACAAACAAGGACTGGTCGGCTTGGAGTCAGTATAATAGCAGCTTTCTAGCAAAGAAATGCCTAGATTTTGACAAAATAATTTGATTTCTAGACATTTTAGAAAAGGTTTAAAAAGGTTAATATAATGACGGTATGAAAACCAAAACTATCAATCTTTTTTATTGCATTACGGTATGTTGAACCGGGGACAAAATACCGCAGCATACTGTTTCACCCTTAATGTATTCTGTTAACTGGTCCACTGTGAAAGCTGAGAATCTCAACCTGCCTTACTACTACTTTTCTAGCATACTCAATAGATACTTTTCAATAGGGAAATAATGGAAGCACACAGAGTTACCATGTATATCTCACTACGCTGTGACAACTGCCAGAATATCTTTCTTGTTCAGTATAGATGTGGGAGTGTAAGGAAAGATAGCTTTTTGGGAGTCAAAACATATCTGACATATAGGAGTTATATATGTCAACTTTCCACACATGATGTAAGAATGACCACCATCATTACAATGGCAATGTGGTTTCAAGCCACAGTCTGCAGTATTGCATCTATGTCTCTACAGCCTGTAAGGAACTTAGTTACCACCCATTAATATATGACCAGTCATTATGCCAGCAGAGGAAGATAGTTGGGTGTGAAATCCATAATAGATCTCGAAACTGAAAGTGTAATCAATTGATTACCAAAATTAATTTAAGAATATTAACTCTGGTGAAGTGAGAAAACAGGATTTGGTTTACATAACATGCATAACTATGACATTAATTATTAATCTCCTGTGTTCTCATTACCAGCTTAAGTTGAAATCCATGACAAGATATTTTTACCTATAGTATTTTGTTTTGAGAGAAACTTGTATATGATCATATAAACATGGGGGTATGTGTGGATACATGTCATATAGCATATATCCACAAGTCTTATACATGTATGTCTGTGTAAATAAAACATATTATGGTAATACCAAGGTGTTTGTTTTACGTTTTATTCACATTGTCAACAAGACTTCTTCAACCTTAATCCAGACATTTAAACCCATGTTTCTTTAAATATCTCTGTTATATATACCCTTTAGAGGAATATACCAGAGGCTGCTTGGACATTTACAGGTGTGAAGCACCCCCTGACCGAACTTGCCATTCTGCTCTACCGTTTATTACAGTACACACCTGAAACAATAGCCTGGTTTGCATGGTCCCAGTGATTCTCTATCTCTCATTAGACTCTTTGTATAACCATCGCTAGAATGGATGACACAGTTAGGTAGCAGCTGAGACTTGGTGTCTGGGCTTATCCTCCTCGATAATCTCCAGGGTATAAGTTGCTACCACTCTCCTCACTCTCCACTGGATGCATCCACGGCTTGGGGCCGATGATTTTATTACCTCCCTTGGCTGGCTTTTTATCCAGTCAGGTGCCTACGCTGGGAAGTTGAGCGTACCAATCACTACTCACTTTCGCGTCTTAAATTATCTAACCGTTTAAACTTGGCGACACAATTGATGCAAAGGTACTCTGAAAGAAGTAGAAGGCGTTCTTTCATATATTCTTTTTAAAGTTTCAGATCTGTGAATTTGTCTTTATTATTTCCCCAAAAATTTGAGTGGCACTGCGAACAAACCTTCATGACTGCGCCCGCTATCTTTGTTGACACTGGCAAGCTCGGTTGTAACGGCAGCTTAGCTGATAGGCTACTGTGAGGGTATAGTGGAGGGTGATCGTAACGTATACCCTGGAGATTATCGAGGATGGGCTTATCCTATGCAAGTGCTGTATCTTCAAGAGATCTTTGGAAGATGTAGTATCAATGAGTTGAAATGGTTTTACACTGTTTCTTGCAATATCACAACAGGGGAAACCAGAAATTGTAGCCAAGTAAGGAATCAAACACAGACTTTAGGCAAACACTTTAAGCACAAGGCTACCTCATCGCTGTCAGTGAATATTATTTGACTTGAGTGACAACTTGCTTGACACCTCCACTGATTGCCACATTCAAAACTAAAGAAGTTGACAACTTTGTCTTCATCCATGGAAAGCAGTCCATATTTTGCAGGTTCTGTCCATATTTTGCAGGTTCTTCTGAATCACATGTATGAAACATGATGTGTCATATTTTTCTGCCTGACTGTTTTCCTCCTTGAGCACTCCTGTGTCGGACACACACCCAGGAGTTGGACTGATCTAGAATCTTCTTCTGTTGAGCTGACAAACGGAACATGCCAGCCATTCTCACTCTGTTGTACAATGGTTTCATTGATGTGTGGGAACTGCAATAAGAAATGAAATGAACAAGACTGTGAACAGTGGGAGTGAGCGAATGATGTTTAATGCCATTGTGGCAGTATTCCAGCTATATGACAGCAGTTTACAAACACTCGAATCTGAACCAGGGGATCCTTTCACGAAGCAACCTTTACTAAGGTTACTTAACTCCCATTCTTTAACATTGCACTAAGGTTACCTTAGTGACTTACGATCACTTTAGTACTTTGTGAAAGGAGGCCCAGGTAAACGAGCAACTTAATATATGGCCATGCTGTCAGTGTGTGACGTTACAAATCACCGATTTGAGTGACCCTGTATATCAGACTGCCATGCATGCACATTCTGAATCCTCAGAGGCCTGGACAATCTATCCCAACACATTTCAGATCTGGTTTGTTTGTTGAAAAACATGTTGAATATACCATTATTACAAGGAATTGAGAAAAGTCACTTCAATTTGAACAAGCAGATTTTGCAGCTTATTTGTACAGAGACGAGTGTACACTTTATAAATTACTGTGGGCTGTTTGTCCAGGGTTCATCCAAGTATTTGAAACATGACATACATACATGGCAGGTAACATGGAATAAATCTCATTATACACCAGGTCCAAAACCAAGTTTGAAGGTATTTAACATGACCAAGAAACCAACCAGAAACTCCTTCCCATCAGTCCATGTTATCTGACGTGACCACTGCCATTTCTCAAACGTCTCCTTCAGCTCCGGACCAACCAGACTCTTGTGGTCCCGCATGAAGTCGCGAGATACGTAGTGGCAGGCCTTGCCGCTGTATGCTGCTGCATACAACACAAACGGGTCGTCCTTGGAGCTGACACAGAAAAGGGAGTAGTTACACTGATTGACTGAGTTTGGTTTTACGCCGCTTTTAGCAATATTCCAGCAACATCACGGCAGGGGATACCAGAAATGGGTTTCACACATTGTACCCATGTGGGGATTCGAACCCGGGTCTTCGGTGTGACGAGCCAACGCTTTAACCATTAGGCTACCCCACCGCCCCGGGGGTAGTTACAAACAGGTCCTGCTGTTGAGGGACAAACAATGACGTTATTTGAGATTATATTTTCTAGATTTTACCAAAAGTAGATTGGCACATTTAAGGAAATCCAAAACTAAGTACGCAAAGACATACAATGCTCAGAGATTTGCATTCATGATTATTAAGTGAACATAAAATTACTTGACAGCCTTTTACATATTTGACATCATCCAGTAGACAAAAAAGACAAGCTGTAGACAGTGAAGAGTCTGGTTGTTAACTTACGTTCTTTCTGTGAAGAATATTTGCGCATGTGCTTGTAAGTAAGGTATGAGAGACTTCAACTTGCCATGACTTCTTCGACATATCAGAAGAACCTTCGCCCTTCGCTTGACAGCAAAGTAGTCGACAACATCTTTCAGATACTGAAAAACAATCCAAATAAAACGGTGTGCCTGGATCAGTTTAAACAGAAAATGGAATTGAATCACTTTTAGCTATATTCCAGCATTATTATGGCAGAATGTTGGGAATCGAACCCAAGTTGGACCCACACCTGTCGGAGGGTCAACCACAAAGCAATAGCCTGCTACAGTTCTTGCTCAGGTGCATAGCTTTAACCGGCTCCATGGCCTTAAGACAAAAGCATGATCCACTAGACTACCCCACCATCCTCTTCAGTGAGTGAGTTTAGTTTTATGCTGCTTTTAGCAATATTCCAGCAATATCACTGCAGGGAACACCAGAAATGGGCATCACACATTGTACCCATATGGGGAATCGAACCCGGGTCTTTGGCGTGACAAGCGAATGCTTCAACCACTAGGCTACCCCACCTCCCCTTCCATCCTCTTCAGATTTTAAGTTTTTTGAGTTAAGCAATTGATCTATATGCTGTAACTCACCTGTACTTTAAAACGACCATCAGTGTGCATAACACTCAGGGTATCAATGACAACATCAAACGGAGCATGCTTCTTCAGCAGCTGTTGGAAGTTTGTGATTTCCTCAGGCGATGACCGTAGGTAAGCATTGTCAAGGAGCAGAGTCTTCTCCAAGATGGCACTCTGGAGCAACGCAAACTTGTCATCGGGCAGCTCAAGCTTTTCCAGCAGAAGGCCACATGAGTTGCAATGTCCACTGGAACAGGTCAAAGTATTTTCCTAATGAACACTTTGTTGTGCAGTGAACACTTATGAAAACAAATACTCCAAAAATCTTTTTCCATAATAAGTAGCAAGTGAGCAACGAGGTCAACGTGAATGAGTGGGGTCATATGCAGATGTATTAACAATTGATTGATAAAGCGATGACCTCTCAATAAGGCCACATTCTGACGTAGCCTATTTATTGCAAACCTGAATTCATTCATTCTACAACTAAATGCATTGTTAAACATGTTAATGCTGTGTCGCACTTAATTGTGAGTCGAACTGAGACATCTTAGAAACTAAACGCAGAGTGATGTCAAAATCTAATGAAGCAACTGGAAACCAAGAAACGAGGTGCTACGGAGTAGTTTACTGTAGGAGGCTGTCCTTTACAATGGTTAGCACTGATTACCCAGAGCTGTTTAAACATTAGAAAACGGGTTTCGGTTTAAAACAGTGACACTTCACTGCAGCTCAGCCTCACATGAAAGTCCACATTTAAAAATGTGAACAAAAACTCGCCACTAATTCATGTAACATTTTCTGCACATTAATGAAAAGAGGTTATTAGCACAAAAAACTTAAATGATTTGAACACAATATGGCCATTATAGGAAGAAAAACATGTCAATGTTCTGCTTCAAACATTTTCAGTCCAGCAGGAAATTTTGAACAGAGAAGAAACAAGTTTAAAGAGCCAAAGAAAGCCAAAGTTGAAAAGAGTGTTTAAAAAAGCCAAACTATATTTCTGAAAAATAAAAAGTTTCATTACATTTTGAACAAAAATTGCCAAAAATGTATGGAATCTCTTGAAATTTTGGGTATAAATACCACACAACAACATCATAAGTGATCATCTGATCAAAGGTCAAATCAAAGCAAAAAATTAAGAATATTGCGAAAAATGTTCAGCCACACGACTGACTACACAAAGTACACACGAACCAAATTTCATCACATTCTGAATTCAACATGTAGACTTCCTATCACGAGTATACTTGTAGTATGAATTCTGGCCAAATTTGCCACTACGAGTTATCTCATAGCTATATCAGTGGTACTTTAAAACAAGTTTGACATGTTGGCAAAATAGGCATAAGAAGCAATTGTCTCCTGGCGTAATTTGGACAATTGATACTACGAGTATACTCGTGATAGGCAGTCAACATGT
The DNA here is from genome assembly GCF_003918875.1 of Haliotis rubra. Taxonomy (NCBI): domain Eukaryota; kingdom Metazoa; phylum Mollusca; class Gastropoda; order Lepetellida; family Haliotidae; genus Haliotis; species Haliotis rubra. The sequence continues at coordinate 1,033,493 of NW_025765514.1, read as the reverse complement.
TAACTGATTGATGGCCAGAAAAAGGTTCTTAAAATGGAAACCTAATGAAAGATTTGAACCTAGCTCTTAAACCTTTAATAAACCTGTCATTCCTACAATGGTATGACCAAAAGACACCATCATCTTTACACATGACAATAAACAATATGCACTTAAGACTATATCCTGTATACCTCTGCCCCCCTCAGCCCCATTTTACATACCTGGGAGATACACTTGTCTTCCTGCACTTGTACTTGCCACCATGAAACCTGAAGAAACATCAGCTGTATCACAGTAAGCCCTGCAGTTGATGTAACTCATATCAGGGTATTGTATAACTACTGTTGAAAGGCATGACATCATCACAGAAGACACCATTACCTTGTCAACATGCTGCAGGGTTAACCTCTTTGGTCATGTGGATAAGGTGTTCAACCTCAGATCACGTGTTCAGTGGTTCAGATCCCATCACTGGACAGGTTTGGTTTTTGTTGTTTTACACTGCACTCAGCAATATTCCAGCTATATGGCGGAGGTCTGTAAATAATCGAGTCTGGACCAGACAATTCAGTGATCAACAGCATGAACATCAATATATGCAATTGATAACATGTGTCAAGCAAGTCAGCAAGCCTGACCACCACGATCCTGTTAGCCGCCTCTTACGTCAAGCATGGGTTACTGAAGACCAATTTTAACCCAGATCTTCATGGGTACACTGACAGGAAATTAAATATCTTTGACATTGGCATCTGATTGTAGAGACGTCATCTATGAGATGACTCCACGCTAGTGTTGGGAATTGGTTGAAATCTCACAATTGATGATTGGTTCAATACCAACGACCAATCATCGAAAAAAAATTGGTTAGCGTCATTTTTTAGATTTTCCTATTCAGGTTGTAGTTGCAGATAAGTATAAAGAAAAAAACATTTGGTTCTCTGTTGTTGCGTTTAAAAACTGCACAAATTACATTTGCAGATTTCACATCCAGTGTAAAATGATTCAGTTCCAGTGTAACATTAACTTCCCAGATTCTTCAAGAAATATTCAGTCATGACTTTTCAGAAAGTGAAGTGAGTTTTCTTAGAATTAAACACGCTTTCAGGCCCTGACAACGTCCTAGATATGTTCCATCATCAAGTATTTCAAACTCTGTTACAGCGGTTCCAAAATTGTTTGTGTTCGATTATGAGAAAATGTGATCGATTGCTTGGTCGTTTGGCCACTGCGACCAATCTTCGATTATTTCAATAATCGGACCACCACTACTCCACGCCATGGTACGATAACAAGATATTTACCTATGGAAATGCTGCATCAACTCATCTGCAACATCTTCACTAAGCTGCCAACGATGCTTCCTCATGTACTCAAACAGTTTGAAGACACTAACGCCATAATGAGTGTTTTCACAAAACTTCAAGAAGGTCCTGTATAAAACATCCGATGGAGCTTCTCCTTCCCACCCAAGAACATCCAACAACTCTTGCACTTTATCTATGTCCCCATTTCTCAACCCTGCCATTATCACATCATTGTACAAAAAGGTTTTGGGGTTATTTAATTCTTTAGCATTTTCAATCCAAGCTACACAATCTTTCCACCGATCGGTGTGGGAGAAGCCATGGACCAGATCACTCAACATGACAGTGTTACTGAGAGGCGATATCGTCTGCATCTCCTCATAGAGTTTGTACAGCAGATCCTGCTCGCTCCTTCCACATATCTTCCCACACACACTGATAAACAGGCCCAATGTAGTCAGGTTGGCCCTGCTTCTCTTCCTGTGTATATAACTGAGGTAACTCTTGGCATGTTCCATATTGCCAGACTTCAAAACATGACTCATGCATAGTGTCTCAAAGGTCTTTCTCATGGATGGATTCTCTTCAAGGAATTTGTTTTCCAAATCCTCCCAGTCAGTGAAAGTTGTCTGGTATGAGGGATCTGAAGTTCTTTGTTGGAAGTTGTCTAGGGCTATGGTGGTCATCTTTCCTCGAGAGTTATCTGCAATTCTGGAGCATGAGGTGAAGCACACTGACTTGCGTTGTGCGAGGAAAGGGCTGAAGAAGTTGAGAGATACATGTCTCCGTAAGCATTTCATTTGCCACTGACATTTACCGGTAAAACTTGTGGGTTCTCCACAATGTCTATATGAATGTATACTGGATATATGTTTGGAAATATTTGTCAGTGACACCATCCAAGGTCGTCTTGATATGCTGAAGGCTAAGGTGTTGATGTTCATAGCAGTAATTCTCTCTCAAGTCTACAAAAAGAAGAACAGAACTTATCATAAAACAAGTAACATTGATAGATAAGATTCCTATAGGGAAACAATGAACATAAACACATCCAGAATAGGGCTATCAGTGGTGCACACATCACATTTTTAAAGCACACAAAAGTGCATAGCTTAATAATTTGGTGACACGATGTCATAATGATCAACAAAATATACAACGAACTGGCTTATTTTGGGCCAACAAATGCCATAATCTTACTGGAATTTCCAGTTAATGTGAGCTATGAATATAACAACGTACATTGTTTCATCATACATTGTTATTGTAACGTCTTTTGGAAGACATCACCAGACATGCTTTTCTTAAACTTTGTTTAATTTTTGCTATTTTTTATTCCCTACATGAATAGCAAGATTACACAAAATGTAACAGCTTTTCAGTTTTCTTTTCATGAATCAATGTCAATTGCATTTTACAAACCAATGATCACTCTTTCAACAAAATGTTCAATACAAACCAATCACCAACACTACTAATATGTCTTTGTTTAACTGTTTGTGAAACACCCAGATATAACTGGCTGGTGCCCCATGAAGTTGAACATGAACTAAGTTCAGCCATTAGTTATCTCACTAATAGAAAAAGAATGTATCTGCATTTTATAAATTAAGAAAATACATATGTGTGCCAGTTTTCATACCATACCAAAAAACAACGGAAGTTCTTAAGCGACCAAAAACACATGATAGTGATACAAGGACATAAAAACGTAACAAGGAGCCGATATAGAAAACCAGGGATAGAAATTATTTTTTTTCTAAGTGTGCCTTAGGGCACCAGGCAAATATTTAAAATGTGCCTTTCAGAAATCAAGTGTGCCCACATGTTTTTAGAATAAATGACTGTAGCAAGGATGATGATCTTTTGAAATTTATTGTTAGTAAACAACAAATGTAACCAGTTTTCGGTTATCACTGATATGTCTTCTGTTTAAGATGGCTTTCTAATGTTACATTTGTTCTGCTTTCCCATCACCTTTAATAGCTAAGAATCGTGTGAGAGGTTCACTTTTTTCAATATGTCTAACATACACAATTTACTCTTCACTAACCGAACTATCAGTACTCACAACACTCTAAATGGAAAAACAACCAGATTTCTTTACATCATCCATAATAATTCCAGTGATTTCCTGGGCGTAAAAGTCAATAAATGTTTTTGCTTGGTTGTCATTTGCTTAAGTGTTTTGTTTGGGGATTAAATGACTAAAGGTGTGCTATGTCTCTAAAAAATTAGGCATGCCATAAGGGCACCAAGAACATTTTTTATCTGAGCCATTTCGATATTTACCATGCCATGGCACGCTAATACATGGGGTATTTCGAACCCTGAAAACTTTCTCCAAAAAGGAAGAATTCCCCCTGTAACCCCTGTTTCATGTTTTATCATTCTATGCCTAAGAATAGATTTTTTTATATAAAAACGGGGCTGCTTATTTACTTTCTTTAAAGCGTTTAAAGGCCCCAGGATTTTGAAGTTTTGTGGAATAAAAAGATTCAGGTGTCAGGACCTAACCCTAACACTTCAAGCGTGGATTATGGGCGGAACTCTTACCCCCTAAAGATGTAGGAGGCACGAGAGATCAGCGAGGCGATACAAACAAAATATTTTTGAGATCTATCTATTTCTTAAAGTATTTATTTGGTAGTGAACGCATTCTACAATATCGCACCATGTTTCCTAACATCCGACACTGAAAGAACGCCAATTATGTGGTTCTTATTATACTAATATTTCACTTTAATAATAATAATTGATTTATAGAGCGGCTTTTTTCAAAAGATATTGCTCAATGGCGCTATAAAGAGAAAAGATTGTAGACAATATCTATGGAAAAGAGAGTTTGAACAGATGAGTTTTGAGGGCAGTATGGAAAGCGTCTACAGATTCTATGAAATACCTCATACAAAATAATGTGAATTTACTTTGAATGGCGTGTTATGTAGCCGCATCTGGCAGAATCCCCTGCTTCAGTGCTTGTCAAAGTAACCGGACGGTGAATTAAATTCACAGTCGTAACTGAACATGCAAAAACAAAATTATGAAACACTAACCTATAACAGTAATACTTCGTAACGTCGCATTTGACCATAACACTTAACAAACAAATAAAACAGTTTTTTCCTCATTAATGAAACACAATATTACTTCTTGTGATTACAAATGTAAACAAAATTTCCTCGAGTAACTTCACTTTAACCACATGTACACAACTCCTTACATCGGACATTCATCATCAGCGTATCGCGAGAGGAAGCTCGCGAGAGGTAGCATGCGGTGTCATGGAGCAGTAACAGACTTCCGTTTCAGAGCGACTCCTATATGAAATAAAGGGACATCACTCTATTACTAGAAGGGTTGTTATTGATTTCACGGCGGCACAACATTATATTATAATTTATAATGCAGTTCAGTGTTATCTCGTCCGCAATGACTCAGTCGTCGTCAGTACTCGTCTAAAATGTCACATTATATGAAAGCTTCAAAAAAATCTTTTTCAAGAAATGCTCAAGAGTTTATTATACGCCCTCTCCTTCGCCAGAGGGAAACCGGAGAGCTCTGTGACTTGACAATCAAGCTGAATGGACGGTGCTTCAATGCACACAAAGCCGTTCTGGCACTATGGAGCCCATATTTTCTGTCCATGTTCACTTGTGACATGAGGGAACGACTGACAAGGGAACTTGATCTGTCAGAATCGTTAATTTTAGAACGAGATGATGTGTTTGGAACCGTCTTAGACTACATGTACACTGGTTCTATAACCCTGACTATAGAAAATGTTGAGGATATTGTCAAAATATCAGATTTTCTTCTCATTGATGATGTAAAAGAGTACTGCAGGCAGTTTTATTTAGATCTTGGAAATTTAGATCTAACAAACTGTATACGGCTTAAATTTCTTGCAGAAGATCACAATATGCCAGAGGTAGCAAAATTTGCACAGAAAATGATTGAATCTCGTTTTCATGATTATGTTATCTACCATGATGAAATGCTGGACTTGCTCCCATCATGCATCTTCAGACTGCTGGAAGATTCTCGGGTTGTTCAGCACACCAGCTACAATGAACTCAAGAGAGTTGTACAACGCTGGATTGATTTTGACCGATCTTTTCGGCAGCAATACCAATCTGACCTCATGACTTGTGTGAAGTCCTGGATATCTGACTATGCAAATGAAGCATCTTACCTCGGACGCGAGATGTCCACCAGTGATATTCTCCGGAGATCCATGGAGGGATCTTTAACTTCAGCTTCTGCCAGTGCTGGACCATCTGATGCAGATACAGATTTCACAGACAAACGAGACACCGAGAGTCCATCAGACTGCGGTAGCCAAGTGTTGCTGGCAGTGGTTTGTAACCAAGGGCTGAAATTCATGAAGATTCTAATTTATAGTTTACAAGATCAAAAGTGGTACCAGTTCCCAGTTTCTGGAGAAAAAATGTTGCATTACATGCCAGTTCGCCAAACTGTATGCAATATGGTTTTAAATGACAACAAACTTTTTATGTATCTCTGCTCAAGCTTTCCATACCCAACAGATATGATGAAGATCAACATTCTTGTGACAGATCTGGTCACTGGTCAACCAACACTTTTCTCATTCCGGACAGTGGACTTTTACAACCCATGTTACCGGACTACACTGACAAACATCAGAACAGCGCCACCTGTGATGGTTTCTTGCAATAACCAACTGTTTGTGCTTGGTAACAAGGAAGGTACTGGGCACCTGTTTATGTGCAATCTTGCCACCCACCAATACACATGCTTTCAAATACCAGGCTCACGATTCATCAGTTTAGGCAGAGCAACAGTCAAAGATGACCGTCATATTTACATGTGGTTTCGCCACCGCACAGGACCATCCGAAGAGTTCTGTATCAAAAAGTCAATAGGTTTTGCAGTGTTTGACACAAGAACTAAAATCTTCAGCTCATGGGAACTTCCTCCTCCAGACATATCGTACGATGACTTCTCAAAGCCATACGTGATGTGCGTGAGGGAGGATACAGTGTTCATATACCATCCAGGGCAGCCTGCTCTAGTCCTGGATGAAGTCCGATCCAAGTGGGTCACATCCATCAGGAGAATCTCTACCCCTCATCCCGACTTCTCAGTCGATACTCAGGCATATGGGTTCCAGCTTCTAGTCTCCACAAGTGAAAGTGTCTTCATCTTGAACAATGAGTGTCCCTACACAACATCACTGCATGAGGTGTCGGAGAAGTTCCCGTGTTCTATGGCTCACATTCCTCCTCCCATTGATCACATCTCCGTGGTAGCAGTAGGATCTGTACCCAAGACGATGATGCAGTCACTTGACAAGTGTAGTCGCTATGACGATGCCTATTCAAGTGCCCTGCATGTGGCCATGCAGTATTCCGATGGCGACTCTGACGACAGCGCTGCATCCAACTATGAGGAACAGGACTCAGAAAATGACTACGAATATGATGAAGATATTTATGATTATGATTATGATGTTGAAATTGGTTTGGACTTCTAAGATGTATTATGTCAATCAAAGGTGTTTTCAGAAAAGTTTTAAGAACAGAAGAACAGCCTGATCCTCACACGACTTACATGATGAAAAAGAATTCAATCCAGCCTTCAAATGGTAAATCAAGGATCATCATTTTCATGGATTAGAAATATCAAAACAGTTTTTCCGGGTAAAATATACTTTCATTTGTTTTGATGAAAGTATCATTTAAAAAAGCTAAACTAGTTTAGTTTACTGCCATGTATGTCAATGGCTCCACTTGTTCATAAACTCAACAGTAACAGACTACCAGTAGTATTAACTGATTGTATACAATGCAGTGTGCACAGATTCCCTTGTATGTAGTTCTCCATGATCAGCTGTACAATGGTCTGTTTTTTAGACATATTTTTTAACATTGTATAATATATTTGCTAAATAGACTAAACTTACTACAAATGTACATTCTGAATGAGAGATACTGGTTAGTTTTACTGGATTAAGTATCCAGATTAGGAAATCTCTTCTTGCTGTGTCAGTTGTAAATTCATTAAGATTGGACTGAAGATCTGACATGTATATGACCTATGGGAGTCAGTCAGGGCATTGGTTATATTCAGAACTATCAAGGCCAGTATAAATTAAAGATTTGTTGTCCATTTTATCAGATAATGGAGGAAGCATTTCATTCTTCTTTCAAAGAAATAACATGATGCTAGAAATTGGTCGTCTAGCACCAATTTACACATGAAACAAGTTTGGGCATAAACTATTAAAAACACTAAAATACTGCAGTGATGGAGTGTACACTGGGTTATACGTTGTATTTATAAATACTCCTGTGTTAGGTCTAAAATATATGGTTCTTATTAATTCCAAAATGGCAAGATGACCTTTTTTCGTTATATGTGTACATAATCTTGCTTTTATACAACAAATGGAATAAGACAATCTGAGACCATAACATGTGAATATTTAATTCCTGCAAGGTAAGTGTTGGCAGCACATTCCATGATTGCATGAACAAGCAAACTGTAGTGTATGTAGTGTACCGTGAAGTGTAAGAATTAGTTTCCAAGGTGAAGTGGCCAGGACAGCTGAAAGTGTTAACAAAAAAACATTGTATGCCCTCATCATATTTGACTAGCCCTACATAATGGCTACAAGCTTCGTGCTTTGTGGTAATCATATTTTATGTTTATTTTGGTTCTTAGGTATTCCCATTCATCACTATTAATACTTGTACATGGGTATCCAAAAACCCAGTTTAGGACATCGCAAGATTATCTGGAAAACTATGAAAAGAAATTGACAAGAGACTGACCTCTAAACATGGATACATGACACTTTTATGGATAACAACTTCTTTTATTCTTTACACGACGTTTCAGAGCTAATTCTTGCTCCTTCATCAGGTGAATACATGGAATGGGAAAAAGGCATTGAGGTGGTATAGAAATAGGCAGGCAAGGATAACAATCTAGGATTAATTTATACTGGCCTAGTAATATATTGGCAGCATTATCTTCCTTCAAACTGTTGACCTCACCATTTGTTTGTTATATACTGTTCACAGTGAGAGATGTCACGTCAGTTAGAGCTGCTATAAACAATGTGTTGTAATAAATAATTTATTGGTTCATACTGTGATAGTTACATTATTGGTTTATGATTGTGATGATGTTTTATATGATTGTCTCCTTGTTTTTATATATTAGAATACATTGGATTGTTCCTATATCATGAATGTTACAGTGTGAATATCAAAATGGTCTTTAGCATAATACTGGTAGCTTACAGTGTTGCTGTTGAGTCATAGCAGGACATATTTCTCACTTTAAGGCCACATTTCTGCAGATTTTGTTTTTTAATGGGTGGGGGTGTTGTGGGTTTACAGGTTTTTGTCCCCAAAATTCAATGTGGTAGGTTCAAATATATATTTTATATATACTAAGTAAGTAGTGGTACATTATACAAATACTGGGGCAAGAGTGTTTCAGAAAAAATAACATTTACCCGGTAACTTATTTCTGCTTGGTGGGATATAACAAAAAATATAGTTTCATTTTGTATGTCAATGGTTTTCAACACCATTGACATACAAAATGAAACTAAATTTTTTGGTTTCAAAACCATTGACATACAAAATGAAACTAATTTTTTTGTTATATCCCACCAAGCAGAAATAAGTTAAATGTTATTTTTTCTGAAACACTCTTATTAGTAAAATAGTTTGTTTAAAAATGTCTGGCCTAAGGGATATCCTCTTGTGCTCTTAAAAGTTCCTGCTGTTTCTGACTAAGAAGACTGGTTCAGAATACTTATGTAGCATAAAGCGACAGTGTAGCTGTTTGTCTTGTAACTGATAGACGTAGTCATCAAACTGTACATTGTGTTTAATATCCTGCTGTCTCGGACTGGTTGATGAAGATGCTACAAAATACGGTATATGTTGTCTCCCTTGTTGGTGTGGTTACTGGATGTCATGTGACACGTACCTTACGATGTGTAACTGAACTTCATTTTGTTTGCAAGTGGTCATTTATTGTAGGATGGGTGGATGTGCCGGTGGTATTTGTCTAACCAGCGGGTCATATTTTGCATGTTTCTAACAGTTGTGACAAAGCTTGGCAACCCCTCTCCCCCTATCTTGTGTGGTTATTTATTTATTCATGTCGCCACCCCAGTCCAATAGTTCTGACAAATTCTGGCGACCCTTGCTCTTTCACTGTCATATTTCATGCCAACTCTGTCCCACTCAATCTAACCCCCTTTGATCATGTAGATTACATTACATTTTATAATACAACATTGTATGTTGATGTCATTGTAAAAATTAACAAATAATGCATCTTATGTTTGAGCATATGTTGGATATGAAAATGATTTTTGAAACACTGTTTTCTGATAGTATGTGCAAACCACTGTTAGTTTGATTCATGTTTAGCATGTCTGATTTGGTGGTTGTATTTTCATTCCTTTTGATAATGGAATACAAGAAGTTTTCTGTTGCAATCATACCATGCTTGTGTTATGGTCGTGTGGCAACAATGTGTAAAGTGACAGCTATATATACGTATACTGTGTATACAAGACTATCAGTATTTTACATCAGTGTGCTGCCCTTGTGATATCTACTCTTCACCTTGAATAGGCATTTGATTTAAGCAGAAAGGACTTTTATTTAAACAAAAATGCTAGTATGGTATAGGTAATGTCATGAAAATTTGTTTGTCATCAATTTCAAAATGGCAATGTGTTCAGACCATTTTACTTTTCTTCTTTTCAACCACATTTTTGTGTAGTGAAATGAAAGAAGACAAACTGAGATAATGAAATAACTGGGTATTTAATTAGAACATGGAAAGTACATTATGAAAGTACCGGGTACATTTTATGAACTCTTACACAACTACAGTTTTTGCCAGGGGGGTCACTCAGTAAAGGAAAGACAACTCACTGAAGACTAAAGTCTTACGTCAGTACCAAGAAAATAGTCTGGTTCTACAGACCCTGAAACAAATATATCCAAGAAAGCCCATGTAAGTCTATAATATATGGCAAGTCTAGATTACCGTTTCTGAAAATGAAGAAATGAACTGGTTTTTTTTCTGTAAAATATGTTCATATCAGAGATTACGGTAGTTGTTAGTCCACCAAGAAACCTGCCAGGACTAAACTGACCTGCACAATGAGAAACTTGTATTTTTGACTTACATGTAAATAAGACCTACTGCATTTTATTCGTGCAATACACTGTTACCATGGTAACTTATTTGGGATGAACCATCAACTGCCTACTTATGTACTTGAAAATGTTTATCATAATAACGCTGCTGATTTTTGTTTTCTTAAAGCTTTTGAAGATGAAGAAAAAAAATACCGAGCTATTTTGAACATACATAACTCAGTTGATTCTTTGTATTTTGAAACCCAAATGAAATATACCCATTGAGCCTTTTGTGAAGTGTAATCAACAAGACACTAGTCCTTTTGCATGGCCATATACTTCATCATTGTGTTTTCTAAATGTCACCACTGGTCACAACATGTCACCACTTTATTGCAGTTATAGCTGTTACACTTTGGGCAGCATCATTTTTAAACCTTCATGTTGGTGGGTCGGGCTTAACTCCATGCAAATCAGTTTGTGAACCTATTAGCATCAGCTTGCGAGAGCAAAGGGATACAATTTAGTAAATGAGGTGGTCCGTACCAACTGAAGTTTAAACACTGAATATATATGTCTGCATACATATCATTCAACATTGTACTACATTATTCAAATTTTATTATTTGTATGATTGAAGAATTTACTGAGCAACTCATCAAAAATAGCTTTACAAGGGGAGATAACTGAGGCAGCTTAGGCCTTTACCAGTACTTTCATACTGTTTAACATGTTACTTGTTTTCAAGAGGAATCGCATTTTCAGGATCCACTCCAACTCTGATCAACGATTACTTTCGCCTTTCATGATTGCAAAGGGGTTGTTGTTTTTTTATGAATGGATTGAGTTTTAAAAAATTACATGTAGTTAAGTACAGGTGTGATGCAAGGACAAATATCCTTGGCCTGTATCTCTGTATTTAGACAATTCTATCAAGCAGCATAATACACCATATCGTATTACTTTAACTTGTTCTTGTCAGCTTTTAATGTTTCAGCTGTAATACATAATTATTTTCATTGAAATAGACAAAAATTTGTCTGCTATTTTAAAAATGTGTTAAAGCATGCTTGACATGACTTGATCTCACTTGAAATTCATATCAAGCAAAAGTCAAGGATGTACTATATTTCAGATCTACCATGTAAACAGTGCAATGTCAGTGTCACCTTAGTGAGACGGGCAGGAGTGACCTAGTCACCTAAGGAGCTTTAATTTGCTGAGCAGATTTGCATCCATTGGACACTCAAGAAATGTATGAATCTGAGTTAGCCCTAATTATGTTTCTATGTTAGTCAGAACCCTATCACCTGGTCATGGGTTTCACGTAAAGTGCTTCGTGATCTACCATGAAAACAGTGCAATGTCAGTGTGACCTTAGTGAGACAGGCAGGACTGACCCAGTCTCCTGAGGAGCTGCAACATGCCCCAATTATGTTTCTATGTTAGTCAGAGCCCTATCACATGGTCATGGGTTTCACGTAAAGCGCTCAATACCTTGTCAAATCCTTAAGAATGGCATCAACTTGGGCTTTCCTCCCACAGTAAAGCGGCATGCTATGAAAAACTGGAATGCTGTTAAACCCACCTCTCTGATTCTTTGAAGTAGTAAGCTGACCAAGGCTTCATAATGTGCTCTGCAGAGTTGCATCCCTTTGTCAAGACAGGCTCCAATGATCATGGATTGGAATCCCAGACTCACCCATGTGATTCTTGGTTTGCAAGCACTGTACCAGTACTGACTAGCATCAACAAAGAGGTAATTAGGACCTGCATCTCTTGATTCTGATGGGTGAAGCAAGCACGGGTGTATTTTTGTTACGTTTTGTTGTACTCTGTTAATGATCCCCTTCTCAGCAATATGTGAGTGAGTCATCAACACATGACAAGTTCTATATATACATTTTCTACATGTGTTTATCTTTACTGTAAGCTTTGGTTGAGTTTTTGTTACAACTTACAATACAAGAATGTTTTGTGCATATATATTTATCTACTTGATATCAGTCAATAAAACGTTTTTGTGATACAAAAGTTTTGTTTTTTAACAAAAAACAACGATAACCTAGTCATGTGGTGTGAGTGAGTGAGTGAGTGAGTTTAGTTTAATGCCGCACTCAGCAATATTCCAGCTATATGGCAGCAGTCTGTAAATAATCGAGTCTGGACCAGACAATCCAGTGATCAACAGCATGAGCATCGATCTGTGCAATTGGAAACCGATGACATGTGTCAACCAAGTCAGCGAGCCTGACCACCCGATCCCGTTAGTCGCCTCTTACGACAAGCATAGTCGCCTTTTATGGCAAACACATGGGTTGCTGAAGACCTATTCTACCCTGGCATCTTCACGGGACTCATGTGGTGTGTACCAACATATTCTCATCCAGATCTTCAATAAAGGCCTATAAGTGGTCCCAAGTATTTGCATGGCATCATGTGTTCTAGAGGCAGACTGGGCCCCATCAGCTGTGGTTACAGAAATCAGACCGGGCCCTATCTCAAGGTCAGTGTTGTGCTGTGTTGGACTCATTTTGTGGTACCATGGTGTCTGGTCTTCTAGCACTGAACTGGGCCTTATCTTGTGATACCAAGTTATCTCTGGTCCAAGACTGCACATGGTCCTAACCTAACCTAAGTTTGTGTTTCATGACCTGACCATGAATGCAGCTCTCATGACAAAGATTGTCCTTGTAGAAATGTCCATAAAGTGTTCTGGGAGACCACAAAGCTTTCAGCTAACATATTACAAACACAATGTCGATTCAGTGTCAATATGTATATCATGAAAATTACATCGGTTCATGCATAAAGCAAGGGAAAGACTAGACATCATAAAGGCTTAACATCTCATATTACAAAATAAAATGTCAGTGGTTCAGTGACATCCATCATCACGTTGCAGTATAACAGAAGTTATCTTGAACATGACCTAGTACATTATCATATAACTTTGCAGGCATCTAAGTGCACTAAGTGTCTCCTGGCAGACAATGAAACACACATGAGAGGGTAAAATTCTTTTAATCTCAAGGATCTTATACATTCACTGGGGCGGTGGGTTGCCTAATAATTAAAGCGTTCGCTCGTCATGTCGAGAACACAGGTTCGATTCCCCACATGGGTACAATGCAGAGCTCCAGATAAGATTTAGCTCCTGTGGGTACTTTACCCACTGTATTTTTTGGGAGTGGGTATTATGAATGTTGAGTGGGTATTTCATTTTCCGTTACCCACTGCTTTCAAATATGTGCGTATTTCAGTCATTTTACTCACCTGAGTATTATGTGACTGAGTAAGTTTACTAAGCAGGTATGTTCTGCCTTATGTCATACCTAATCAAAACCAACTTAAATATAATGGAAATGATTTCATAAAAAAATCACTCATCCTATACTGACAGTACAACACTTGTCCTTTACTAACAGTACAACTTGATAGCAATCGATGTCTTTTTCATTACGCAAGCGATTTTTATAAATATATTCCATACGCTTTTGTTTTAAACCTTTTGCGTATCTAACATTTTAAATGCGTAATTGGTACGCAACAATTATTTTTCAATGCGTAATTGGAAATTTTCTATGCGTATTTTACCCGAATACGCAGCTTATCTGGGCCTCTGCAATGTGTGACGCCCATTACAGGGCCCCGTTCCTCAAAGCGATTGTAGCGCTACGACAGTCGTAAGTCTATGTTAAAGTATGGGAGTTACGATCATAGTAGTGCTACGATCGTTTTGAGGAACTGGACCCTGGTGTCCCCAGCCATGATATTGCTGGAATATCACAAAATGTGGCGTAAAACCTCACTCACTCACTTATACATTTGCTATAAATATGTAATAAATAATATGGGACCACAGCAATCAGAAAGGTGACCATAATAAGTTAATAATAAAAGTATGAAGTGTCCATAATAGTATGGTTAACAATGAAACAGTTTGGCCTGATGTGAACTTCGAACCAAACAAACGTGTGGGAGCCCAAACACATCACTTGGACTGGTTGGAGAGGAGCTTGTTTAAAATGACTTGCAGCCCAGGATGGAGGTCTTTCATCTGTCAAAATAAACATTTAAGCGTTACTCTGATGTTTGTTCACTGTAAACCAAGTCAAAGCAAGTGCATTTGAAGACCTCTGAACCATCGACAGAATATTTAGTTTGTGCGATTGTATGTTCATGCATATATGCATGTTTGTGTCTGGAAGTGTGTGTGTGGAAGTGTGTGTGTGTGCGTGTGCGTGTGCGTGTGTGTGTGCATGTGCTATATTCCAGCTACATGATGGTAGCCTTAGACAAGCCAGTCAGGACCAGACAAGCCAGTGAGTGACATTGTGACCAACAATCCACATTAGAGTGAGTGAGTATGGTTTTACGGCCGCTTTTAGCAATATTCCAGCAATATCACGGCAGGGGACACCACAAATGGGCTTCACACATTGTGCCCATGTGGGGAATTGAACCTGGGTCTTCGGCGTGACGAGCCAACGCTTTAACCACTAGGCTACCCCACCGCCCCCAATCCACATTAAACATGTGATACATTGACATACCATCAACCAAGTCATCGAGGTCTGACCACTCTTATCGCCTCTTATGACCAGCAAAGGTCATTTGGGTTTGCAACATGGAATCCCCAATGACTGTGGACTAAGTGTCATGCAGGATTTAGCCACATGGATACACTTGTCAGGTTACAATGACGAAGTATCAGCCAGACAAAACTTTGTCCTCCCTTCATCCCTGATGAAGGTTGACTGCAACACTAACACAGCTCCATACCAGACTCTCCATGGGTGTACAACTCATGGAGCACATTGGTTGGTTGGTTGTTGTTTAACGCCACACTCAGCAGTATTCCAGCTATATGGCAGCGGTCTGTAGATAATAGAGTCTGGACCAGACAATCCATTGATCAACAGCATGAGCATCGATCTATGCAATTGGAAACCGATGACGTGTGTCAACCAAGTCAGCGAGCCTGACAACCCGATCCCGTTAGTCGCCTCTTACGACAAGCTGAAGACCAAATCTAACCCGGATCTCAAAGTTTCCTTGTTTCCCTGTAAACTAAGGGACAAGGAAACAGAAACGGTCAAATGCTTTTCACTCTTAACTTTTAACAATCAATCAACTGTTTTACCTGACCCAGTTCAGCTAGCTTCGCCTGTATGTCACCAACTACGGCTGCATCTGCTACTGTCACAACAACATCAGCTACAAGGATGAGACCAGCAATTGAGGAGTAGACAGTGCTGTCACTGCTGATGTTCAAAATAGGAGCATCTGCAACAAACACAATCCTCCCTTATATATCAACATATCACTGCATCTTTAAGCAACACTGCAAATATAATAAGGATCAAGATAGCTACTTCACTCATCACTGAGCAAGAGAAGGCTTGAGTTAGTGAGTGATTATTGATTAATACAGCATCTGCAACCTTGCAGCAATTCATGGCAAGAGTGAGTGAGTTTTGTAATGCAGCGTTTAACAATATTCCAACAATATCACGGCGGGGGACACCAGAAATGGGCTTCACACATTGTACCCATGTGGGCAATCGAACCCGGGTCTTCAACATGACGAGTGGACGCTTTAACCACTAGGCTACCCCACCGACCCTAGTGAGAATAGTACCATACTGATGGTAGCGTTGATCAAGCCCTGTCATAGCCTAGCATACACCCAGTGGGCTCTACTCACTAGACCATGTGGCAGATCAGCCTTCAGCTACTGACCTACATCATCTGAAAACAAAGGAGTCCAGAAAGCCTTTGATCCTTACTTTGCAAGTTCTTCCGTAAGACTGGTATGCAAGCTGTGAGGTCTGTTGATATTTCAGCAGTTTTCTGGGACACATAGGAGGCTGGTAACATGTCACTGTTGCCATGGAGAAGTGCCTGAAGTTTAGAAACATTTAACGCACTACCATCTCAGTTTAGTGATAATCTAATCCTTGATTGTTTTGATGCTCAATAAATATCTGATACAATCAAGTCTGGAATCAAGATAAATGTAGGTACTTTAGATGAGTAACAGATGATTTGATCCATTCTAAAATTCCTCTCAAGATTGATTTTCAGAGGTGGAAAAGGGATTTAGACTGAGATCAGGATTTGTCTAGAAGCCCAAATATTTTTTTTCAAGCATAAACAGGTACTGTACCAGATTCCTTTCATATAGATAGAAATAACATACTGTAAAACAAGGGGATGATTTATTTACCAACAACACGAGTCACATGTATAAAACTATTCAGAACAACAGGTGCTCCATTATACTATTAGAGAACTGTGACTCGCCTCAGCCTGGAAGGTACCGGTATGTTGTCTCCCTAATTATGACACACATCTGATCAGAAAAACAACATCAACTGCTGTATAGCCAAAGAGAGGAAACTATTTCATCCTGATTCCAAGGAAAAATTATGTTCAAGATTTTACTTTCCATCATCTAATTACTTATTGCCTTTTATTTCCTAGTTTAGACTCACCTTGACAGTCGAGTGATACATCTCTTGTTGCAATGGCTTCTCAGACAGAATGCTGCTGTCCTCCTGCTCAAACAGCACCTCTGATCTGAAAACAGATTTCCACTTACATTGCTCAACAGAAATCCTACCATGACAAAATTAACTGAAGCATTATGAAACTTCAGGTATTAATACACTATTTGTCATATCATTGTAATACAGGATGTCAGGCTAGGAAGTACAAGCCAGCAGATAACTGAACTACGTCATCAACTTATGGCTTTAGTTATGAAGCTGTCTGTGAGGTCGAGGCAGCAGTTCAAAGAATACTGTCTCAATACTGGAACCCATTGGGTCTTTCTCCCAAGAATTCTCCCCATGTCATTAAATGCTGTGGGGATTACCAGTGTTTGAAATTTTTGAGGCATTTCATTAAGAAAGTCCCTAACGTCATGTCTACTTCCAAATCTCAACACAATTCAGAAATGTGGAATGTCAAATACACCTCTCAACACACCTGCTGTTCAGCCTGTTATTCCTGCATGCCTGGATTACCTCCCCTGACCTGTAGATCTTCTCCAGGAGGTATATAGGTACAGATGGAGGCCAGGTTGAGATGGAACTGATGTACTGGCAAAACATCTGGCAGAAAAATACAGGTTTCAATGAAAGGGATTGGGTACTCTAATGTTTGTTCATTTTCTTAAATGTTTGTTCAGTTTAGTTAGCATGTTTCTTCAACAGTTTGTCTATTTATAGAACACTGACACACAGCTGGGAAAATAACAAACACAGAGTCACCTAAACTTCTTTTGAAGAGTATACACCTGCGTATGTCTAATGAGGTGAGGAAGTTATTCATGCATTAAAACTCAAGTAAATTGACATTATTGCATGCTGCTGCTGATAACACTTGTATCACAGACACCCGATGCATGAGTAAACAACAACTATACCTTCTGGCAGGTGTTACTGTCAACATCAGAGAACTGGAAGAGACGGTTGTAAATATGGGAGATAAAACCAAACTGCATACACTATAAAACAAATCATTATTTCATTATTTCAAGTCAATCTAAAGCTGACAAAGACAACATACATGTATATTTCTTGAAAAACAAAAAGAAATCAGGAATATTTTCCACAATTTCCATATTTTGATCCCCAGAATTCCCACAACTCCTGACCGCCTCCGTGGTGTAGTGGTTAGAGTGTCCGCCCGGAGAGCGGAAGGTCGCGGGTTTGATCCCCGACAGCATCATACCAAAAGACGTTAAAATATGGTACTTGTTGGTCCCTGCCTGGCGCTCGGCATTAATGGGTACAACAAGGACTGGTCGGCTCGGAGTCAGTATAATGTGTCTGAGTGGGGTATTAATGCTTCACTGCGGCATGGTATCTCAGTGGGCTAGCACTATAAAACCAGCTTAAGTCTGGGCTAGTACAAGCAGCCGCACATACACATACACACGCATGCACGTCGTCATATGACTGGAATATTCTCAAGTACGACGTTAAACCCAATTTCACCTCACCTCACCTCCCACAACTCCTACTTCATCAGCATCAGTGTTTGATAAATACAGCACCTACCTGTATGCATCTCTGGTCCCAGTGTAGAGAGCTGACGAACTGGGCAGCCCTGTCCCTGATGTCTGTATCCCCGTATGTCTGTATCCCCGTCCTCCAGCAGGGTGAACACGGAGTCGAGCAAACTAGAACTGTATCCCTTTGTTCTTTGACCTCCAGCAGGGTGAACACCCAGGAAATAACCCATTGCCCGACGTCCGAGTCAGTATCAGTACATTCTTTGACTTTACAATATTAATTATGTTTTATTGAAAGATCAACAAGAAAAAGCCGCATAGTGGAAAATTACCAGCAATGACAACATATGGAGTAATCAAACCAGCCCAGACGACTCAGTGATTGATTGTGATAAATGATCCACGCTACTACATGTAATGAACTAGCTAAATGAGCCAGATCATCCATTGAGTCGTCTTAATGACAAGGAAGGTAGTTCTAGCCTGGGATAAGTCTCAGAACACATTATTGGAGTGTGAGTGAGTGAGTGAGTGAGTTTAGTTTTACGCCACACTCAGCAATATTCAAGCTATATGGTGGCGGTCTGTAAATAATCGAGTCTGGACCAGACAATCCAGTGATCAACAGCATGAGCATCGATCAGCGCAATTGGGAACCAATGACACGTGTCAACCAAGCCAGCGAGCCTGACCACCCGATCCCGTTAGTCGCCTCTTATGACAAGCATGGGTTACTGAAGATCAATATTCTAACCCGGACCCATTATTGGAAGGAACCGATACTTGAAATAAACAGAAGGCATGAGGACTGATGTGAAGTGGGTTTGTTCACTTATTTTCCACTTGAATATAGGAAATACATATTTGACAGTGAGTTGACAAGACAGTAAATTTCAAAATTTATCAATTCAAGTTAGTAATTAACCTGGCATCTGAACCCAGCAAGCCAGTGATTGACATCATGAGCAAATATCCAACCTGTCCACTAGATCTCCTTTACAACAAGCATGGGATACTACTGACTGTTATAAAGACGTCCTACATGTCATTACAAGACTGAGTTTCCTTACCAGCTGATCACAGACTCTGGCAATGAGGCGCTGCTGTTGTTAATGACAGTGAGGATTGTCTCCCCTGCTATCAACAAGGACTTGACCGGCAGACCTCAGAGTGTCCGTCTGACGAGGATCGCTCATAGTGTGAACTTGCTGACACCATGTCTGAATTGATGACTTGCTGGAATGATCAAGCAGATAACACATAATGAATGATTGGGCAAATAAATGTTTCATTTCTTCCACCAATAGAACAGCGTAATGTTATCAAATCTGGGACAGTCAAAATAATGGTTTATCATTCAGGATTTTCCAAAGAAGTAGTTTGGTTCTGTTTCACTACACATCAGAAATAAAATACTTTGGTGTCCCCTGCCAAAATATTGCTACGTGAAACCAAACTCACAGTCAGGAATCTGTAACAGGGTACGCACAAGGAATCTGTAACAGGGAGTTGAAGTTTCAGCATGTTCTTGACCAAGATGGCCTTCATCTGGATACAAGCAGCTTGAAGACTGGATGTGCTTCCACATAGGGCTTCAACCTGGTGAAGGTCATCTATGGTGATGTTGTCAGAGTGTACCTGTGTCAGCTGATGGAGTTGTATCTCTGCCAGGAGGGACATGGCCGCCGTCAGGGTGGAGATCCCCACATCTCTCTGTAGCAGCATCCATATCTGGGGCTGTACATGTAAACAGGTGAGTGACAGTGTGGAGAAACAGTATGGGAGAGAGAGTGTGTGTCAGTGTCTGTGATGTCCCAGCTATATCAGTGTCTGTGATGTCCCAGCTATATCAGTGTTTGTGATGTTCCAGCTATATCAGTGTCTGTGATGTCCCAGCTATATCAGTGTCTGTGATGTCCCAGCTATACCAGTGTTTGTGATGTTCCAGCTATATCAGTGTCTGTGATGTCCCAGCTATATCAGTGTCAGTGATGTCCCAGCTATACCAGTGTCAGTGATGTCCCAGCTATATCAGTGTCAGTGATGTCCCAGCTATATCAGTGTCTGTGATGTCCCAGCTATATCAGTGTCAGTGATGTCCGAGCTATACCAGTGTCAGTGATGTCCCAGCTATATCAGTGTCAGTGATGTCCCAGCTATACCAGTGTCAGTGATGTCCCAGCTATATCAGTGTCTGTGATGTCCCAGCTATATCAGTGTCTGTGATGTCCCAGCTATATCAGTGTCAGTGATGTCCCAGCTATACCAGTGTCAGTGATGTCCCAGCTATATCAGTCCCAGCTATATCAGTGTCTGTGATGTCCCAGCTATATCAGTGTCTGTGATGTCCCAGCTATATCAGTGTCTGTGATGTCCCAGCTATACCAGTGTTTGTGATGTCCCAGCTATATCAGTGTCAGAGATGTCCGAGCTATACCAGTGTCAGTGATGTCCCAGCTATATCAGTGTCTGTGATGTCCCAGCTATACCAGTGTCAGTGATGTCCCAGCTATATCAGTGTCTGTGATGTCCCAGCTATAACAGTGTCTGTGATGTCCCAGCTATATCAGTGTCAGTGATGTCCGAGGCTATACCAGTGTCAGTGATGTCCCAGCTATATCAGCCCAGCTATATCAGTGTCAGTGATGTCCCAGCTATATCAGTGTCTGTGATGTCCCAGCTATACCAGTGTTTGTGATGTCCCAGCTATACCAGTGTTTGTGATGTCCCAGCTATATCAGTGTCTGTGATGTTCCAGTGTGTCAGTGATGTCCCAGCTATATCAGTGTCAGTGATGTCCCAGCTATATCAGTGTCTGTGATGTCCCAGCTATATCAGTGTCTGTGATGTCCCAGCTATACCAGTGTTTGTGATGTCCCAGCTATATCAGTGTCTGTGATGTCCCAGCTATATCAGTGTCAGTGATGTCCCAGCTATACCAGTGTCAGTGATGTTCCAGCTATATCAGTGTCTGTGATGTTCCAGTTATATCAGTGTCAGTGACGTTCCAGTTATATCAGTGTCTGTGATGTCCCAGCTATATCAGTGTCAGTGATGTCCCAGCTATACCAGTGTCTGTGATGTCCCAGCTATATCAGTGTCTGTGATGTCCCAGCTATATCAGTGTCTGTGATGTCCCAGCTATATCAGTGTCTGTGATGTCCCAGCTATATCAGAGTCTGGGCCAGCAAACCAGTGGTTGATAGCATGAGCATGGAGTACACAATGACACATAATCATCTTGGTCACACATTGTGGTTTATTCTGGAGGGCGGTGGGGTAGCCTAGTGGTTAAAGCGTTGGCTCATCACGCCGAAGACCCAGGTTTGAATCCCCACATCGGTACAATGTGTGAAGCCCATTTCTGGTGTCCCCCGCCGTGATGTTGCTGGAATATTGCTAAAAGCGGCATAAAACCAAACTCAGTCAGTCAGTTATTCTGAAGTGATCGAGGTTTTGGGCTAGTTTTATGAATAGTAATGATAAATTTGAGGGAAAGTGTTCTTTAAAGCAACATCCATGCATAGGCAAACTGTAGCACAAATAAGGTTGTGAAACAGAGAAAAAAAGACCAGTCTTTATATAAGTGAGCGAAGCGAGCACAGGTTGGCAACGTATATACCCTCGCATATCAAATCATTCTTCGCCTCAATTACCCCTGCCAGCTTCCGGTTTGAACCGAGCAAGGGAAGTACGCTGGCAACCTTTGCTCACATATAGGAAAACTGGTAATTTTTCACTTAACCCTATTTGCATTTCAGTTTGCCTGTAGTCAAATGTGCCATTCCACTAACCGATCTTAACTAAGATCAATCTTAGCAAGTTATGCCAATTTTACAATAGTCTTAGCTAAAAGTTTACTTAAACTGACTGATCTTAGGCTGATCGTAGCCGGTCCCGATCTTATGATCTGATCTAAGCTAAGATCGAGACACTTTCGGGCGAGAGATAGAGAAATGCAAGGCACAAGTTACCTCTCATTTTGCATAGTCTAGCAGATGAAGGAAGTAGGTTGGAACCAAGTGAAAATGTGGAGAAAAAACATTGAGAAAAAATCTTAGGGTAGTGAGCACCTTGGTTTCAGGTGCAAGTGCATGTGAATGCTGGGTATCAGGCATAATATGTGGCTGAACCTTGTCGATCAGAATAAAATTCATGTCATGTTTTGGTTTTTTAGGGGACACTCATGGTGAAATGGTCGCTCTTCTTCTTCACACAGAATATGAAAGCCACAATTTTGTTTTCTCTACAATTGATTTTAGCGATCCTAAGTTGGTCATGAGTGAGTGAGTTTGGTTTTACGCCACTTTTAGCAATATTCCAGCAATATCATGGCAGAAGTTGGTCATGAGCAACTTACACTTTGGATCTTAAGTTTATGATTGACTTGGATAAGATTGGTTAGTGGAACAGTATGCCGATCTTAATGTCACGCTAAGATTGGGATTTTAGGGGTTTACGATTGGTGTAGGGCTAAGATCGGTTAGTGGAACGGCACCCAGGACACCAAGAATGAATGTGACAGATTTTACCCGTAAAAGATCAAACCTAACCTTTACTGCAACTAGTGAACAACTTAAACACTAGGCTACCCAATCAGCCACAAAACACTGAGGACATCAAGATGAATCTGCATACCTGAATCTGTGACCAGTCCACATTGCTGTTCCTGTGTTTCACCGCCATTTTAAGTAATATGTCAAGACAGACTGAGCAGACGTCACTGTCCGGTGACTGCAGCCAATCACAGCACTGTTTTGTTAAAACATCTTGTATGTCGTGAAGCAGATGTGTAATACAGAGCATTGAATCCTTTACTTTCAGTCCAGTCCCAATCTGCAATATGAAGTATTATCTCCCTTGAAGTATTCAAATGGCTAAAGTCAATAGAGTATTAGATTAAACATGGATTCATGTCTTGGGTCAGCAACTCTACAGTTACATCATGGCTGAATGTGAGACCTCTAAAGGAGTTTTGGCCAAGAAAGATAACAATTAGACACCACGGCTGATTAGCAATTACAAAACGAAATTAATCAAATGATGGACCGTTACTTCAACCATGTTTCTTGAAAATTTGGTAATGCTTGGTTATAAATATTAAGGTAATTTCAAAGCAATCATTTTGAATCTTAATTTTACCTTTGCAGAACTTCAGGCAGACATGTTGGTCTGGGAATGAGTGAGGGTACCACTAAGGAGCTTCACACAGTGTACCATTGTGGGGAACTGAACACAGGTCTTCAAAATAGGTGAATGCTTTAACCACTTAGCTACCCCACTGCCTAACAGTTTCATCTGTCCTATACAATATGTCAAGATCAGTGCTGTTCTCACCTGTAATATGCTGGAATGTTCTCCGTCCATCGCAGACTTCAATAAACTAACAATGGACATTCTTAAACGTTCATCACAATCACAGTCTGGTATTAAATGTTTTATTATCTGAACATATTTAGCAGAAATTAGAGGGCAGTGACTCAGCTTGGTGAGAATCCAGGATTTCTCTAGGATTACAGTGAACAATGTCTGTTTAAACGTCTTACTAAACTCTCTACTGAGAATCAACTTTTCCACACATAATAAAGTTCCATGTAGTAGATTATGTCCGTCAATCTTGTCACAAGATGGTGGGAGGCTAGCCACAAGTTTCAAGCCCTCCTGCTCTCCACTGTCGAGAGGTATGAAAGTGACAGCTGCTCGGGCGGACAACTCACGCAGGGTATACACTGGGCTGGGTAAGGACAATGATATCTTCTCTCTCAACGCTCTCTCAATTCTGCAAACAAAATTCAGAATCATAATACTTCTACATTTAAAACATCATAATAAAAATGCTAAAATGACACGATTATAGAACAACAGAAGACATTCTGCAATTACAATAAAAACTAGAGCACTTATACTGCACTATATTTCCATATAACACAGGGGCATGCACAAAGCACTACATCATCATTACCCTAGCCAATGGATCAGAACTCACACAAATTTCATTCTCTGCTCCCTGGGGAGTACACATAACAGAGGTATAAATATAGAACAGATAGATAAGTAAAGCAAACTTACCATAATATCATATAAACAAGCATTGTCACTAAGGTGACATAATCCCCCGCCGCAAATTATCAAATCAAACTTATAAAGTAATTAAAGTTTAAGATGAAGTTAAATGTCAACAAAAACATGACCAGTCAACCTCTCTTGATATCTTGCTCTTTAGTTGTTCCAACACACATATTTTCAAGACTGACTTTGACCTTGACATGAATGTCATAGTGTATGAAATATGCAAAAATAGTACTAATGAAATTGCTTATTGAAAAACATTCAAGGGAAGTCTTGAAAGTCTATGAAGAAAATCCAGTGAACCGTTCTAAAAATATCTTGCTGACAATTCAGGTTAACATGCTGAAATCTTCAAAGTGTTGTCGTGACCATAAAAATCATGTGAAAGTCACCAAAATTGACTAGGCCCTGGGCCTTCCCTAGATGAAGCTTGGTGTCAAATATGAAGAAAATCCAGTGAATATCTTTTGCGATATCTTGCTGACTATCTTAACATGCAATTTAACATGCTGAAATCTTCAAAGTGTCGCCAAGACCTTGAAAATTAAGTGAAGGTCACCAAAATCGACTGGGCCCTGCGCCTTCCCTGGATAAAGCTTGGTGTCAAATTTTAAGAAACTCCTTTGAATGTTTCTTGAGGTATCTCGCTGACAAGCATAACATGTAGGTTAATATGCTGAAATCTTCAAAGTGTCTCTGTTATCTTGATAATTAAGTGAAGGTCACCAAAATTGACTGGGCCCTGTGCCTACCCTAGATATAACTAGGTGTTAAATATGAAGAAAATCCAGTAAACGGTTCTTGAGATAGCTTAACAAGCAGGTTAACATGCTGAAATCTTCAAAGTGTCGCCATGACCTTGAAAATTATGTGAAGGTCACCACAATCGACTGGGCCCTGCGCTTTCCCTAGATAAAGCTTGTTATTGAATATGAAGAAAATCCAGTGAACGGTTCTGGAGATAGCTTAACATGTAGGTAAAAGGTTAAAGTCCCCTTGTGACCTTGAAATGAAGGTCAAGGTCACCAAACCTGACTTGGACCTTTCTTATACTGTGATGAACCTAGGTACCAAATATGAAAAGAATCTAGGGAACAGTTCTTAAGATATTCCAATTTGTACGGACGGACGGACGGACGGAGCCTAATACTATATCCCCCGCTTATAGGGGGGATAATTACAGATAGGAAGTGAGAATAACACTATCATGATCACCATCACTATGAGCTTTATGGTGAGGAAGGCAAGCTGAAAAGTGCCCAATCTACTGATGTTCAAAACAAAATCAGTGGTATGGTGCTAACAAGCCAAGGATAACAAGAGTCATCAGAAGATGACATATCCCCCCGGCCCCCATATCTTTGAAAGAACAAATCATCTGACAGTTACTTAAAGTCCAGCTTGATTTTAGACTAAGTGCAAATCGTTTCCATGGAAATCATGAAAAAAATAAATGACAAAAATCTGCAAATAGCAAAAGGCACCACTTTGGGATCTGCCTCACATATCTGCCAAGTTTTGCTGAAAGATATTAAGAAGTTTTCGCGTTGTGCTCCGGAAACAAAACCTACCCTCCCTTTTGAGACTAAGTCCAAATTGTTTTCATGGAAACTGAGAAAAATAATAAATCACAAATATCTGCAATAGCAAAGGCACCACTTTGGCATCTGCCTGACATATCTGCCAAGTTTTGCTGAAAGATATTAAGAAGTTTTCCAGTTGTGTTCCGGAAACGAAACCCATCCCTTCCTTTTTGAGACTAAGTCCGAATCATTTCCATGGAAACCGAGAAAGTAATAAATCACAAATATCTGCAAATAGCAAAAGGCACCACTTCAAGATCTGCCTCACATATCTGCCAAGTTTTGCTGAAAGATATAGAGAGGTTTTTGAGTTGTGCTCCGGAAACGAAGCCCACCCCTCACTTTTGGGATTAAGTCCGAATCGTTTCCATGGAAACCGGGAAAAATTAAAATGCCAAAAATCTGTAAATAGCAAAAGGCACAACTTTAGGATCTGTTTGATATATCTACCAAGTTTTGTTGAAAAATATTATACGGTTTTTGAGTTGTGCTCCGGAAACGAAAGCAATCCTTACTTTTGAGACTAAGTCCAAAATGTTTCCATGGAAACCGGAAAAATAAAAATGCCAAAAATCTGCAAATAGCAAAAGGCACCACTTAAGGTTCTGTTTCATACATCTACCAAGTTTTGTTGAAAAATATTGAACGGTTCTTGAGTTATGCTCCGGAAACGAAGCCCACCCCTCACTTTTGGGATTAAGTCCGAATCGTTTCCATGGAAACCGGGAAAAATAAAAATACCAAAAATCTGCAAATAGCAAAAGGCACCACTTAAGGTTCTGTTTGATATATCTACCAAGTCTTGTTGAAAAATATTGAACGGTTCTTGAGTTATGCTCCGGAAACGAAGCCCACCCCTCACTTTTGGGATTAAGTCCGAATCATTTCCATGGAAACCGGGAAAATTAAAAATGCCAAAAATCTGTAAATAGCAAAAGGCACAACTTTAGGATCTGTTTGATATATCTACCAAGTTTTGTTGAAAAATATTATACGGTTTTTGAGTTGTGCTCCGGAAACGAAAGCAATCCTTACTTTTTGAGACTAAGTCCAAAATGTTTCCATGGAAACCAAGAAAAATAAAAATGCCAAAAATCTGCAAATAGCAAAAGGCACCACTTAAGGTTCTGTTTCATACATCTACCAAGTTTTGTTGAAAAATATTGAACGGTTCTTGAGTTATGCTCCGGAAACGAAGCCCACCCCTCACTTTTGGGATTAAGTCCGAATCGTTTCCATGGAAACCGGAAAAATAAAAATACCAAAAATCTGCAAATAGCAAAAGGCACCACTTAAGGTTCTGTTTGATATATCTACCAAGTCTTGTTGAAAAATATTGAACGGTTCTTGAGTTATGCTCCGAAACGGCTCACCCCTCACTTTTTTGGATTAAGTCCGAATCATTTCCATGGAAACCGGGAAAAATAAAATGCCAAAAATCTGCAAATAGCAAAAGGCACAACTTTAGGATCTGTTTGATATATCTACCAAGTTTTGTTGAAAAATATTATACGGTTTTTGAGTTGTGCTCCGGAAACGAAAGCAATCCTTACTTTTGAGACTAAGTCCAAAATGTTTCCATGGAAACCAAGAAAATAAAAATGCCAAAATCTGCAAATAGCAAAAGGCACAACTTTAGGATCTGTTTGATATATCTATCCAGTTTTGTTGAAAAATATTGAATGGTTCTTGAGTTATGCTCGAAACGAAGCAATCCTTACTTTTGAGACTAAGTCCAAAATGTTTCCATGGAAACCGGAAAATAAAAATGACAAAATCTGCAAATACCAAAAGGCACCCCTCATGGTTCTGTTTGATATATCTACCAAGTTTTGTTGAAAATATTGAACGGTTCTTGAGTTATGCTCCGAAAACGAAGCCCACCCCTCACTTTTGGGACTAAGTCCCAATTGTTTCCATGGAAACCGGAAAAAATAAAATGCCAAAATCTGTAAATAGCAAAAGGCACAACTTTAGGATCTGTTTGATATATCTACCAAGTTTTGTTGAAAAATATTGAATGGTTCTTGAGTTATGCTCCGGAAACGAAGCCCACCCTTCTTTAAGACTAAGTCCAAAACGTTTCCATGGAAACCGAGAAAAATAAAAATGACAATTATCTGTAAATAGCAAAAGGCACCACCTTAGGTTATGTTTGACATATCTACCAATTTTGGTTAAAAAATATCAAACGGTCTTTGAGTTATGGTCCGGAAACAAAATGATTACGGACGGACGGACGGACGGACGGACGGACGGACGGACGGACGGACGGCCGGACGGACGGACGGACGGACGAGGCGGAGATGATATATATCCCACCGCATTATATGCCGTGGGATAAACATTAACAAAGATACCCCACTCAAACCCCTCTTTGTGTTTTCCCCTTCATGCCTAGAGCCATGAGGATTACAGCCTGTACAATCTGATAATGAACTCTGGTATAATATAGTCCAGGATCAAACCACAATCCTTTCACTCTCAGGACTGACACTCTCTACTTGACCACAGAAGCGGTCGTCTGACAAAGGTAACAGCTACTCACTGGTCAGTTGACTGAGACTCGGCTGGACCAAGACTGGCCAACAAGGTGAGCACCAGGAACAAAGATGGCTGCAGGCTGTTGATACTTCCAAAGTTGGTACATGTTGTCTCTAGCCTTGACAACATGGCTGACGGTAGGTCTGGGTAGTGGGCAAATAACTCTTGGAAAGTCATCATCTTCTGACTAGTGCCTGCCTTTCCCCGAGGACCAAACATGCGACTCACCATTATCCCTGAAAGAAACATCATGCATTTTGGTTGGATCAAGTCGATGTATGCTGATAAATGAGAAGCAGCAAGACACAGAAGTTGATATTTGGAACAGTGAGACTGAAACTGTAAATACAGTTGTTGTGACCGTGTGTGTGTGCGTGTGTGTGAGAGGTGAGGTGAGGTGAAATTGGGTTTTATGTCGTGCTTGAGAATATTTCGCTCATATGACGACGTGCATGCGTGTGTATGTGTATGTGCGGCTGCTTGTACTAGCCCAGACTTAAGCTGGTTTTATAGTGCTAGCCCACTTAGATATCATGCCGCAGTGAAGCATGAATACCCCACTCAGACACATTATACTGACTCCGAGCCGACCAGTCCTTGTTGTACCCATTCATGCCGAACGCCAGGCAGGGACCAACAAGTACCATATTTTAACATCTTTTGGTATGGCGCGGTCGGGGATCGAACCCGCGACCTTCCGCTCTCCGGGCGGACATTGTAACCACTACACCACGAGGCGGTCTCTGTGTGTGTGTGTGTGTGTGTGTGTGTGTGTGAGTGAGTGAGTGAGTGAGTGAGTGAGTGAGTGAGTGAGTGAGTGAGTGAGTGAGTGAGTGAGTGAGAGAGAGAGAGAGAGAGAGACAGAGAGAGTGAGTGAGTGAGAGAGAGAGAGAGAGAGAGTGAGAGTGAATGGCAGGTGAGTATGGTTTTTCAAAAGATTCAAGCAACATTATGGTGGGCAACACCAGAACTGTGGAAAACGACACCCTGGGGCCTCCACATGACAAGCCAACACTATAATCACTATGCAAACCCACTGCTCCATAACAGTAGATAAAATAACAGTATGTAATTTTTGGAATAAAATTGATATTTTATACTTATCCTGACTCATGCTCTTTTTGCTTGTCTTCTTCTTCTTGCGAACATAGTGGAACACTTGTATCTCCCTAATTGAAGCTCCCTTCAATTTAAAATCACTAATTAGTATTCACCACGAGTTACCTCCCTTCCACAAGCGCGGGAACGAGGGCGCCACCTCTACCCATGTGCCTCACTCTCTCCTCATATACTGAGCCCAACATTTGAATTTACAGGGAAATCCAAAGTGTTATGTGGGGAGGATGGGAGGGCTGACCTCATGAGTCAGGATAAGTATAAAATATCAATTTTATTCCAAAATTACATATTTTTCCTTATCCTGACTCATGCTCTTTTGCTTGTAGAATCCTACAGAACGGAGGTGGGAATATCTAATACTTTGGATTTTAATAATTAGTGATTTGAACTGTGATGATTGTAATAACCCTATGGGAACTTCATAAAGGCACTGAACTGATGAATTCCTGCTGCTAACTTATCAGCTGCCATATAAAGGTTATTACCATGTACTTATTATGATAAAGTATATATAACATTAATACAATGCTTAAGACTAATACACTTAAGCTTGTTAATATGCTAGTATAAACTCCTTAGAGTTTGTTAGCCTAAAATACTTTAAGATATAAACATAGTACTAAGCTTAAGATATGATTAAACTTAAGCTAATTATATAATAGCAAACTCTTTAGAGTTTGTTAGTTAATATACTTATATGATATAGATATAATGCTGAGCTTAAGATATGAATAATCTTTAGCTACATATATAATAGCAAAAACTCTGTAGAGTTTGTTAGCTAATATATTTTTATAATATGAGTATAGTACTGTGCTTAAGCTATAATTAACTTAAGCTACATATATAATAGCCAAACTCTGTAGAGTTTGTTAGCTAATATATTTTTATAATATTAGTATAGTACTGAGCTTAAGATATAATTAACTTAATCTACATATATATAGCAAAACTCTGTAGGGTTTTGTTAGCTAATATATTTTACAATATGAGTATAGTAGTGTGCTTAAGATATAATTAACTTAAGCTACATATATAATAGCAAAACTCCGTAGAGTTTGTTAGCTAATATATTTTACAATATGAGTATAGTAGTGTGCTTAAGATATAATGAACTTAAGCTACATATATAATAGCAAAACTCCGTAGAGTTTGTTAGCTAATATATTTTACAATATGAGTATAGTATTGTGCTTAAGATATAATTAACTTAAGCTACATATATAATAGCAAAACTCCGTAGAGTTTGTTAGCTAATATATTTTACAATATGAGTATAGTAGTGTGCTTAAGATATAATTAACTTAAGCTACATATATAATAGCAAAACTCCGTAGAGTTTGTTAGCTAATATATTTTACAATATGAGTATAGTATTGTGCTTAAGATATAATTAACTTAAGCTACATATATAATAGCCAAAACTCTGTAGAGTTTATTAGCTAATATGTTTATAATGTAACCATAGTACTAGCTTAAGATAAGATTAGACTTAAGCTAAATGTATATAGCAAAAATAAACTCCTTAGAGTTTATTAACTAATATACTTTTTATGTTAAAAACATAGTACTGAGCTTAAGATATTTAAACTTAAGCTATATATATATAACAACAAAACTCACGTCGAGTTTTGTTAGCTAATACCTTTATAATGTAAACATACTGCTTAAGATATGATGAAACTTAAGCTAATTGTATAATAAATGAAAACAACCCTTTAGAGTTTGTTAGCTAAAATACTTATATGATATAAACCTAGTATTGAGCTTATGAAGGAAAACTTAAGCTACATATATAATAGCAAGAACTCCGTAGAGTTTGTTAGCTAATACATGTTATAATGTAACCATAAAGCTTAAAATATGATGAAACTTAATGAGAAATATATAATAGCAAAAAAAACCTCTTTTAGAGTTTTGATAGCTAATATACCTATATGATATAAACATAGTACTAGCTTAAGATATGAATAAGCTTAAGTTACATATATAATAGCTAAAACTCTGTAGAGTTTGTTAGCTAATACATGTTATAATATAACCATATTGCTTAGAAATATGATGACACTTAAGCCAAATAGCAAAAAACTCTTTAGAGTTTGTTAGCTAATCTACTTATATGATATAAACATAGTACTAAGCTTAAGATATGAATAAGCTTAAGCTACCTATATAATAGCAAAACTCCTTAGAGTTTGTTAGCTAATATATTTTAATAATATGAGTATAGTACTATGCTTAAGGTATAATTAGCTTAAATTACCTATATAATAGTAAAACTCCGTAGAGTTTGTTAGCTTAATTAACTTAAGCTACGTATAAAATAGCCAAAAACTCTGTAGAGTTTGTTAGCTAATGCAATTATCATGTTACCATAGTATTACTCTTAAGATATGAATAACTTAAGGTAAATATATATAATAACAAACTCTGTAGAGTTGTTAACTTATATATTGTATGATGTAATAATCATAGTACTGTGATGATAAAAGGAACTTAAGTAAATTATATATAGCATGAAGCTATTTAGTATTGTTATAAGATAAGTAAAAATCTGTTAGATTGACTTATCTTCTCCGAGGAACTGTCAGCTGTTGTGCGAGGACCATGGGATCGAATTGGTGTATACCTGAGATGTCCTCGGTGGTGATATCTCTCAGATAATGGTTTGCAACCACCATATCGGTTTCAGAAATAAACCCCCATTATTTCAATCACATTTGTGTAGAACAATTGTAGAAGTTAGCTCTAATATCATGAGTATTAAGCTCATGGAGGGTCGAATAGGTCCATCCGCATATGCATTTAGTATGACAGTTCTGATCCAAACGGAGATATAGTACATGAGACTTCACTCTGCGTAAGTTGATGATAGAGGAAATAATCTGTTGCATTTTTTTTCCCTCCTGTTTGGTTCGGTGGAGATAAATTTACAGTGCTCTTGCTGGCCATCGTGATAGAATCATCGTATCATGGGGTCCAAGTATGTCATCCAAGTATATCATAAACCTCACTTGTGAGTGTTGGAGCACTATATTCATATCCCAGGTTGGAGTGAAACTTCCGTTTTATTCTCCAAACAGAAGCTTAGTAGGTTTACTAACCATCTAGTTGTGTTAGTCGGCTTGATGAAATTCAGCTGTAGTCTGAAACGCTGTGGATTTAGATCCACTTGTATCTTCGTCTAGGTAATTAAGCTGCGAAGTCCTTGACGATGTAGGTGCACAACCAGGTGTGTCTGTCCTCGTTGAACTTTATGTAAAATCGCAGCCTGACTGCCGATCCCTCGTCTTAACTTGACAGGGGAGGTCTCTAACTTGAAGAAGGCAGTCTAATCATGAATGTTCAGGTTAACTGGACTGTAATGAGGCTTGCTCGTTCACTGATATATAGTTGTCACTTGTGGCGTAAGTCTTGAACTGTGAATTGAGATCGACCTCTCGTGAGTGCGTTGTCCCTCAGCGGTCCAATCAGAACAAGGCATTTTGATTCTGTATAATACCCAGCTGTGATGTCACCGAGTAGCGGAAAAAAACCCCACCTTGAATAAATTCTTGTAAATTGCGTTGATATTAGCATAAACGTCGGTCTTCACCGTAGCTTCGAAGTTATCCGGTGACCATGTGTTTGAGGGTTAATGGTAACCTTGTGAAACCTCGGCAAATATCTCGCTCTGTAATTTTATGCTGGGTAGGTTATTTTCCTGGTTGTCGTGAAAGTAATTTCAGTTTTGAATATAATTCCGACTTCCTTCTATATAAGGGTACAAACAACTTGCAAGTTGTGAGCTTGTAGACTGTATACATGAATGTATCGTCATAATTGTAGAATTAACATTGAACTTGTTGTCCATATTTCTTCTCAGAAACTTTGTCGATTAAGAGTTATACTCGCTGTAACAAGGCTGCTGTTCAATTTCGATATTGAATTGTCTGCAGATATGCGTAATGGTCACGCATGTAGATAATCGTGTCGTAGATCGGGATTGCATATTAGCAATTTATCACGAATAGTTGATTTCTGTGAAGATCTATGAAATGTCGTTGACTAAATAATACAGCGACGTTCTGTGTTGTAAATAGCCTGAACAATTATCTTCGCGTAGGCTTATAGACGGCATCAACTTATGCGACGTCTTGAACGGACTGACGAGTAGCTATATATGACGAGTGGCTAGTATATAGAAACCTTGGAGGAGACTTCCTCGGTGAACGCCGGAGACTTCGCGAAGTTCTCGAAGTATCCCTTCTAGATCTTCTGGGTGAAGTAGACTTGGAGCCACTTAGCCTTCGCGACCATCGCGAAGGTGTCGAGAATCAAAAGCCGATTAGTATATATATATATATATAAATATATATATGGCTTGCCCTTGAACAGCCTCTGTGTTTAACAGGATGTGGGATCGGTGAAGCTTGCCTAAAAATGGGGCGCATGGATCATCTTATCATTTTCAGAAGTAGGTGTTCACAGTCTGGTGATAAGTGTCTAATTGATCGTTCTAGATCTATTTAGGCCAGCGAACATCGTCTCGTCATGGATTCAACAGAACCAATATACGATTGTAGTTCTTATACTTGATATCGATGATCAACTTGTCTATGGGTTGATCTTCGAGGAGACTTAGTGAGAGCGTTGATAGTTTCGTGAAGCTCTTGTATAGTCCCTCGATGTCCTTCTAGATGATGATGATCTGGATTCAGGTGTCCTTGGCATGCCTTGCTGGCTTCCTCTGCGTCGGTCGGAGAGCGGCGATATGACCTTCGCGAAGGCTTCGTGATGTCTGATGGTCGAGTCCACATCTAGGGATGAAACGCATATGGTGATGATCTATCCTGCCTTCGAAGTCGCCCTTGCGAAGGCTGTTTATCTAGGTCCTTCCGCCTTCGCGAAGGCTGTACATCTAGGTCCTTCGTCAAGGTGGTCCGTGACTTCCTTCCTTCGCGAAAGGTGACATCGTCCTGGCTGCTTCGTTGGCGGGGGTGCCTCTGGGGTGCTGTCTACGTTGGAGCCTTCAGCGAAAACTTCGGTCCCTGCTTATGCAGTCTGTAGTGGTCCTCCATCATGGTCATAATTTGCCGCATCAGGTCCTCAGGGATGGTCTGCGGCGAGGTGAATGTCGGTGCCTTATCTCGCGGTGTTAATGGAGGGGTCCACAGGAAAATCGTCCGACATCAGTGTAGAGGCATCAGGCTGCATGGTGATCTCTGCTGATGTCGTTGTAGCTAATCACCCGGTCGTTTCTTGTGGCGTCGTCGAGGGATGATGATCAGCTGATCATCCTAGAGGTCCAGGTCATCGGCTGGAACAATCTCGGTTGAGAAAGTCCTAGTAGACTTCGTTGATTTTCCCTCACAGGTCGGCTGCCCTGGGTGTCTGCGGCGTCTGCGTTGAGTGTTAGTAATGATGGGACCCTCAGGGCGATCATCGAATATCAGCGTTGGTACATCAGGCTGCATGCTGATCTGTGCCGACATCGGTCAATCTTTTGATGTACATCAGGTATGATGATCGGCTGATCATCATACAGGCCCAAACTTCGCGATGGGAGCGATCTCGGCTGTTGAGATGTAGAAAAACCCTCTAGTCTTCTGCTGCGACGATGGGATGTCTGGGGAAGCAGGATGCTTCTTGGAGATGGCGGACTCGTCCCACCTCTCCACCACTCTAAGCGGAACACCACCACGGGAGGGAGTCGGCCAACAGCAGTAGACTGGCGAGGGTTCGGTGTATCAGTCATACTAGACTCTGCATCACAGCGACCTATCTGCTGTGCGTGCCAAAGCGCCAAAGTAAATATTAATAAAAAGGTAGAATTGGATAAATTAGTACCCTTAGCTGCAATGTGAATATAATGAACATGGCGCCGTACATCATATAAAAGGTGGATCAGCAGCAGCATACAAAAGCGTAATCTGCAATAGTACAGAATTTTCATCAACGTAATCCACTGAAACAAACACGGCGTCCGTGAATAAACTGTAGAAAAACGACTAAATATCAATATATAATCGTTGAAGGATACTAGCTAAACCTCTATAGATGTCTATACGAGGTAACTAACTAAATATAATACAAAGGATATAGTTTGTCAGGAGACACAGATGCTCTCACGTCCAGCTCACTGGGCGAAGAAGGAGAGAGTGAGGCACATGGGTAGAGGTGGCGCCCTCGTTCACGCGCTTGTGGAAGGGAGGTAACTCGTGGTGAATACTAATTAGTGATTTTAAATTGAAGGGAGCTTCAATTAGGGAGATACAAGTGTTCCACTATGTTCGCAAGAAGAAGAAGACAAGCAAAAAGAGCATGAGTCAGGATAAGGAAAAATAACATACTTTTCAAACACACACTCTGTACATTCAAGTTGCTGAAAACTGTATGCAATTAATACCACACTTTAATCTCTACACAAAAGAGCAATCTTAGACAAATGCACATGAAATTGTGGGTCGGCTGGTTTACCAGAACACAATATCTTTCCGCGCTGAGGAATCACTTGGAGCACAGTAGTATTGTATTACCGAAGAGTTGTGTAGCAGCATTCCTGATGGCCCAGCTGGGAGACTCAAACCCATCGAAGATGATGATGAGGACCTCCGTGTACCGGGACATCAGGCTGAGCACCAGCGCAGCATCACCGAAAAGGGCCTTGAGGATGTTGAGGGCATGGACTTGGCAGACGTCCTGTGTCTGGTTAGACTGGGGTGTGAAGGGAGCAGACGCCAATCGGAACAGAGTGACCACTGACTGTGTCAGGAGCTGGTGCTGTGAACACATGTCAACCATGAACACATCAGACTGCAGTAGCAGCATCATCTCTCACTCATCCTCAGAGTAGCATGTGTGAATAAAGAGGATTTCTCTATTACATAACATCCACACACAATGGTCTGGCTACCATTATAGCTAAAATACATGAAACATCCCTCCCGTTATCAGAAATTTGCAGTCCGCTGCAAATGATATTGGACAGCTCAACCTTAACGACGGGCCACTATCAGTTCTGTTGTCAAGGGACGTCATAGTTCGACATTAGTGGCTTTCGACTGGCAGATATTCTGGGTCAAACAAGTCAAAGCAACCCCAATTCCCGCTTTAAATAGCGGTAATATTGGCTTTCTTGTTGGTGCTAACCTTAACAATTGCACTATTAAGACTGTTGATAGACCAAAACCAAACACTGTCATAGCTTGACATGTTGCAGGCTATGGTCTTGTCAAAGACCAAGGTCGAATATCGTCACTTTCTGTTGTGATGTCACTTGAATTGTTCGATGACGTAATTGCATTCGGGCAGTCAACCCCGTCAGAAGTTGATTTGGGTAAAGTTACAGTCAAATTCCTTCATTGTTTCCTTTTCTTTTCAACACAAATTCCATGTATTTTAGCAATAATAGCGGTAATGCTATTTTTGAGGGCATTATCATTTGCAGAAGCCCTCGGTCTTTATCAACTGCCCTCCTTCGTCGGGCAGTTAATGGAAGACCTCGGGCTTCTGTAAATGATAATGCCCTCAAAAATAGCATTACCGCTATATTAGAAACCTCAGTGGTTGATTAGGAATGACAACTAGCGCGGCACTGTATTACTTTCTAGAAAAGAGACACGTGGGACCTATCATGCCCTGGAATGCTCATCAGGATCTCTCTATACACAAGAAAGACTACATGCAAAGTGTTTATGAAAACACACTCAACTCAAATGTTACTTCACTATAACTACCACCTCATCAGCCATTACAGAATTGTACACCACAAGACAAGCCTCAGCTTAGACATGGCTACCCACAATGTGGTCTGATCCAACTAACCTGTTTCCTCCTCTGTTCAGCCTGTGCAATGACCTGCACTATGATCGGAAGCCCTGCGGATCGGCGAGTTACAGACGCCGACATCAAGTTGCTCTCCAGGCTACTCATTACCTGCAAGAAACATGTCAGCTTCTCTTCACATCTCCTGTGTGATATCAGGGACAGTATCAGGGACAGTATCACAGGCAAGATCAATATCTCCAACATAACAGTGAGTGAGTGAGTTTAGTTTTACGCCGCACTCAGCAATATTCCAGCTATATGGCGCCGGTCTGTAAATAATCGAGTCTGGACCAGACAATCCAGTGATCAACAGCATGAGCATCGATCTGCGCAATTGGGAACCGATGACATGTGTCAACCAAGTCAGCAAGCCTGACCACCCGATCCCATTAGTCGCCTCTTACGACAAGCATGGGTTTCTGAAGATCAATTTTCTAACCCGGACCTTCACAGGTCTCCAACATAACAGATCTATCTCCAGAACCACATCACAATGTGGAGCTAATAGCTGAGATATATCCAATATGGTCTCTTAAATAACAAGCGATCTCTGCACCAGATAAGATAAATATCAAGTATATGAATATAGAATAACCCTCCAAAGAATATCAGATATGCCAGCATAACATCAAAAGATATTTTCAACATGATATGAAACATTCAAACATTTCCTCCAAATATCATTCCTTATCTCCTAAATGACACCATCCAGAACAAGGCCATATAAGACAATTGCTCACTTCCGGCATACATGTTAGTGTTGGGAATTGCTTAAAATCTCATAATTGATGATTGGTTCATTACAACCGATGAATTATCGAAAATAATTGGTTAGCGCCATTTATCAAATTTTCATGGTTATGTTTCTTAATGCACAAAAAATAAAGAAAAATCATGTCGTTCTTTCGGGTTTTTTTGTGTGCAAATTGCACAAAATGCATTTGCAAATTTCACATCTTTACAGGATGACTTATGTTAGGAACATAAATTACCTGGACTCTTTAAGATAAATTCAATCATGACTTGGAATGAGCTAGTAGTGCGTATGAAATGTAACAGACAAAACCAACCTTGTGAAAAAAAAAATTGTTAATGCAAACAAGTGTTCCAAAATTGTTTGTGTTCGATTATGAGAAAACATGATCGATTGCTTGGTCGTTTAGTCACTGCGATCAATCTTCGATTATTTCAATTAATCGGACCACCCCTAATATATGTACACCGAGCTGTACCTGGTGTAGAATCTCTGCCGGTATGGCTGCTAGAGCAGGGTCATCACAGGACATCAGAACTGTGCAGTACTGCAGGAACCCTTGGCGGCATCCTTCAATGGCACCCTAAAACCACCATTAAGAGACGAGTCAAGACCAACTTGTACAATGTAACTACATCATATATATTCCATACTCCATTTCTATTTGTTTACTTTCATTGTTTCCATTACGAACTGCCTACCCTGATCCGACAGCTGGTGAGGACTTGAACATACACCTGGCCCACACTCTGTAGCTCCTGTAGCCATGTTGGTCTGTCCCCGGTCCTGGACGTCACCAGACAGGCGGTCACCTCACCCAGACAGGTACAGCTCTCCTGCAAGGATGGGGAACAGTCAACAATAACATAATTAAACAAGAGTAATCAGAAGATGACATATCCCCCCCCGGCCCCCACATCTTTGATAGAACAAATCATCTGACAGTTACTTAAGTCCAGCTTGATCTTAGACTAAGTGCAAATCGTTTCCATGGAAATCATGAAAAACATAACTGACAAAAATCTGCAAATAGCAAAAGGCACCACTTCAAGATCTGCCTCACATATCTGCCAAGTTTTACTGAAAGATATTGAGATGTTTTTGAGTTGTGCTCCGGAAACGAAAACCTACCCCTCCCTTTTGGGACTAAGTCCGAATCGTTTCCATGGAAACCGAGAAAAATAAAAATGCCAAAAATCTGCAAATAGCAAAAGGCACCACCTTAGGTTATGTTTGACATATCTACCAATTTTTGTTGAAAAATATCGAACGGTCTTTGAGTTATGCTCCGGAAACAAAATGATTACGGACGGATGGACGGACAGATGGACGAGGCGACGACTATATCCCCACGCATTACATGCCGGGGGATAACAGTAATCAAATCATACTACCAGGCTTACCTAAGGTAACACAATGCCTAATGTGTCATAAAGTAATGCCATTTTGGCACATGTAACTAATATGAGATCATGATTATTACACGATGTATCTCCAAAAACTGAAAATGTATTTGAATGAATATTGTTCTGATACAAAAAGCCATCATTCAGGCCTACGAAGAAATGGCTGCTCAATGGAGTCAAGTTTTAAGAGTCTCAGACATGCTGATCATCAAGATTTATAATTCTTAACTCACAATCTACCAGGATACCTCACTCACTCTTCCTGACAATAGGGCTCTAGCCACACACACCAGAACCCCTGCCGCGATATTTCTGGAATACTGCTAAAAGTGGCGTAAAACTGAACTCACTGACTCACTCACACATCGTCAACAGCATTTGTCACTCTCTTCCCAACAAAACGTTTCACAACCCCTCACAGCAAAGCACTCTCACCTCTAATAAATCAATCCCACCACTCCCCAGTCCTCTTCCCTTACCTTGAGGTTGACCCAGCACCAGGACAACATGAACTGGAACTCTGGTGTCAGTGACAGCGATTCTCCTTCTCGCTCCCCAGATACAAGGCTATCAAGGGCAACCCCCAGCTCTGCAAACGATGGGCAGCTCTCTGTTCACAAAGAGGGAGACTACAGATCAAAACCTTAACCTGCATGGGTGGAAAGATCTTGAAGCAATTTTGGAAGAAATAATTCATAGCTGTGAGCTGTAATGTTACACATCAACAGAAAGCAACTCTTAAAGATATGAAATAAATTTATTTTTCGGTGAAAAAGAAAACATTTCGATAACAATGTATGTCTGGTCCAGTCTGGTACAACCTTCACCACACACCTTTCTCATTGCCCCCTGAGGTCACTGACAAGGTCATCTGAATCACCTTCACATTGACCTTAAGCAGATCCAGAAGCAGACTAACAGGAAGGTCAAGGTCATGTCGAGATTGAAGAGACTTCAGACATAATGCAATTCCCTGTATCAAACCTGTGATAAGAAATATATGAAGTTGTAGCCTGTTATAAGAATTACTTGTATCATGAAGCATTCATCACAATGTTAGTGTCGATTTAATTTAAAATAAATCTCTGTTTACTAAATTTGAGATAACAGCTGGAAATTAGCTGCAACCCCTCCCTCCATGCCCATCTGAACAAATAGTTTACATCATATTTGCGTATTTAACCTTTAACTGACCATTTGTGCTCACCATGTATGGGACTTTCTCTGGACGCCAGGACCAGATTTGTCTCGGCCAGCGCCAGAGCTTTCTGTGTCTCTTCTAGCAGGAACTGCAGAAACTGGGAATGAGCACTGGACGAGTCCATCAGTGTGCATGTAAAGCCTTCTCCTGACCCTCGGCTAAACACTGCCCCCTGCTCACATGCATACCTGGGGACAGAGTCAATGTGTGGCTTCGTCATGTTAACTCTGACTTACACAGCGACAGATATATTATGGCGTACCTCCTCAGTGTTGGCAATGTAGAAATTGATCACAGACCCTTACATAACTTTTGTCGAGCCCTCGAGTAAAACGTGGTGATAAAGGATTTCGTATTCCATCTGAAATATGGTTACTTCCCAACAAATCATCAGTCAAATCTTCTAAATGTACGGACAACTGATTCATCACAGGTGTGACATCCAGCATGTCACAACAGCAGGCAACAGATAAACAAAACTGGTGGAACATGACCATATGCCGAACACTTCAACACATATAGGCATGGTAATCAGGCCACTTCTCCCAGATGGTTTAAACTTATAATTCTTTTGTAAACAGACTGAGAACCTGTTACAAGATGTTTATTCCACTAAAAGACGGACAAAGGCGTGACAGGATGTTGTTACACGGACCATCCATAACCAGGTCATACCACATATTGTAACAAAAGCCATGCCTCATGAAAAACAGTAGTCCGTTTCACGGTCCCTGAACTGCATTATTTTCCCTTCCGCCCAGCCCATTCTGCAATGCTGAAGTCCCTAATGAAGCAACGTCTAGATTTCCTCAGGTACAATCTCCCATCTCACTGGGTATCCTTTTCAATTTAACAGGAATTATTGGTTTCTATCAAACATATATATTCAGGGACTAAGCTTAAATAAATAGATACAGCTCTTGTTTCTTGTTACAGAAAATCTGAGTACGTCTGCTGTAACCTGTTGACTTGTACGATCCCAATACTGGTCCTCCAGACAGTTCCACCAATACCAGGATACAGGCTGTCGTAGTTAAGTGACAATGAATGTACAGACTACAAACATGACTGGAGGACATGCTGTGAACTCACTTGACAAAGACGATGTTACAGATGAGGGCGCCACTCTGGGTCTCATACGGCCGAGGGCTGCTGCAAAGATGCAGAGCACTAGAGAGAAGATGATAAGCCAGATCCTCGGGGTGGTAGCCTGGTTGTTGGGGCGCGGACCATGGGAAGAACCGCATCAGGAGCCCAGCACTCAACTCTTGCACCTGATATCAAGACAATACTGCCTTTTCTTAAAACTGTTACCGGGAACTTCTTTACAGATAATGAAATCACTTAAAAGATCATTACTGGCAAACAAGGATAAGTTGAGCACCGACCTGACACTTGACCGGCATTAGCATGTATGAGTGCCGCCCACTGGTGCTTGCCATTGTTAGCGAAGGGGCCCCAGGTTGTCCACGATCAAGTGTAGTGCGACTTGCTACACCGACGTGAGAGTGTTATGAGCAAAACGTATGCAGCTACGTGCGGAATCAATTTCATCGTCATACAATGCACGTGCACTTGCCTACATCTGCTCTACCTTTCACAAACCAAATGGGTTTGCTCCTTGCCGTGCACCGCCCACTTCTCGTAAATGTGTTCTCTCCGGCGGTCCAACTTATCCTTGTTTGCCAGTAAGTATATGTAGAGACATCTCTTGGTTTGTTTTTGGTGTAAAGTTTGTATACTGAAACACTTTGAAAACTCAAACAAGAATACAAAGTCATCAATATCCCAGTAAAGTTTGTATACTGAAACACTTTGAAAACTCAAACAAGAAGACAAAGTCATCAATATCCCAGTACACCACCAGACCAATCTATGTGCCAAGTTTTGTGAAAAAATAGTGAACGGTTTTAGAGTTCAGCTCCGGAAAAGAGCAC
Source organism: Haliotis rubra (assembly GCF_003918875.1). NCBI lineage: Eukaryota > Metazoa > Mollusca > Gastropoda > Lepetellida > Haliotidae > Haliotis > Haliotis rubra. Next base: position 990,592 of record NW_025765514.1, on the reverse strand, counting down.
TACCACCAATTTCATTCTAAGTCAAACTTGTTGCCATGGAAACGCCAAAAAATATTTAATTCAGGATTCCAAAATTACCAAAAGGCACCAGTACACCACCAGATCTATCCATGTGCCAAGTTTGGTGAAGAAATATTGAATGGTTTTAGAGTTCTGCTCCGGAAAAGACAAATGCGCACGGACGGAGTCCATTTTAATACCCCCTGCAAAACGCGTTGCGGGGGATAATAAGTAACTTAAACTCATATTTATATCAATAAATTTTGGTGGACAGCACGGAATGATACTGCACAGTTGCAACTAACACTTCCCTGTTATACATGTACATATACTCAACTCCAAAAGAAACGCGACAACCAGTCTCATATAAAACAAGGTACCAGTTACTTGTGGTCGTGATAGCTAACACAGCGCTCGAGTTCTAAAACAAATGCAATAAACAACAACTGATATGGCTTTTTGTAAGTTTATAACTGACATTAAACAATGGTAACCGGGATGTTAGACTGAATGGCTTTTACCACATTGTCTTGTTATCATGTCATAAAGAACCGTCAGTATCGGGTATGGCCGCCATTATTGTTGACGACAGCCAAACAACGCCTCCTCATGGACATGAACAGATGCCTTATGAAGGCACGGGGGGTGTTGTTGTACACATCTAAAACTGATTGTCCAAGCTGACGCCAATTCCGTGGGAGAACTGGTCTCTGACGTAGACGTCTGTCAATCTCGTCCCACAGGTGTTCCACGGGGTTGAGGTCTGGGCTAAGAGCTGGCCAGTTCATTGTCTGGATGTTATTGACAGTCAGGAATTGTTGGGTGAGTCTGGCGGTGTGTGCTCTCGCGTTGTCCTGCTGGAGAACCAACTGGGATCTGGCAGCGAAAAGCGGGCTGACAACAGGCCGCAACATCTTATCCACATAACGTTGTGCAGTCACATCTTCCACGACCTAAACTGTTGGTTTGGAAGATGACAGGTTGTACTCGCCTGCCCCAACTGATTCCTCCCCAGATCATAATGGAAGGCCCTCCCCAACGGTCAGTTTCAAAAACACAGGGGTCACGGAATCGTTAATTTGTTCGACGCCAGATCCTGACACGGCCGTCAGCAACATGGGTACAAAATTGGCTCTCATCAGTGACGCCACTGCATTTGTCTCCAATTCAGGTGCTGTCGTGCCCACAGAAGCCTCTGTTGTTGATGTCGAGCAGTTAGGATAGGAACAACATAAGGCCTACGACAGTGTAGTGCGTTTGCCCTTAAACGTCAACGTATTGTAGCCGCAGAAACAGGCCGATTGTGGATACCAATGGTTTGATTGGCTGTCGTCGTGGCTTGAAGGAATCTGTTACGTAAATGGGAGTTCACAATGTAACGATCCTGTCTGTTGGTCGTCACCCTCGGTCGACCACTTCGCTGATGGTCTCTTACGGTACTGGTTTGGTTATGGCGTTCCAGAAGTATGTAAATGGTTGCACGATGGACACCAAGTTGTTGTGCAACATTAGGGACTCTCATGCCAGCATCAAGCATCCCTAGCGCCCGTAATCTCGCATCATTATTCAGTCGTGGCATTGCTTATCAGATTGTCTTCGAACGCTGCATTCGGGTTCTGCTGATTCACACGTGCTAATTGTGGATGTGACATAAGTTTCACATGCACGTGCAGGTAATGACAAGGGGAATGTGACATAAGTTTCACATGCACGTGCAGGTAATGACAAGGGGAATGTGACATAAGTTTCACATGCACGTGCAGGTCATGACAAGGGGAATGTGACATAAGTTTCACATGCACGTGCAGGTAATGACAAGGGGAATGTGACATAAGTTTCACATGCACGCGACAGGTATGTGAACATCACATAAGTTTCACATGCACGTGCAGGTAATGACAAGGAATGTGACATAAGTTTCACATGCGTGCAGGTAATGACAAGGGGAATGTGACATAAGTTTCACATGCACGTGCAGGTAATGACAAGGGGAATGTGACATAAGTTTCACATGCACGTGCAGGTAATGACAAGGGGAATGTGACATAAGTTTCACATGCACGTGCAGGTAATGACAAGGGGAATGTGACATAAGTTTCACATGCACGTGCAGGTAATGACAAGGGGAATGTGACATAAGTTTCACATGCACGTGCAGGTAATGACAAGGGGAATGTGACATAAGTTTCACATGCACGTGCAGGTAATGACAAGGGAATGTGACATAAGTTTCACATGCACGTGCAGGTAATGACAAAGGGAATGTGACATAAGTTTCACATGCACGTGCAGGTAATGACAAGGGGAATGGGACATAAGTTTCACATGCACGTGCAGGTAATGACAAGGGGAATGTAACATAAGACAAGCAGGTAATGACAAGGGAATGTGACATAAGTTTCACATGCGTACAGGTAATGACAAGGGGAATGTGACATAAGTTTCACATGCACGCAGCAGGTAATGACAAGGGGAATGTGACATAAGTTTCACATGCACAGGTAATGACAAGGGGAATGTGACATAAGTTTCATATGCGCAGGCAATGACAAGGGAATGTGACATAAGTTTCACATGCGTGCAGGTAATGACAAGGGGAATGTGACATAAGTTTCACATGCGTGCAGGTAATGACAAGGGGAATGTGACATAAGTAATGACAAATGACAAGGGGAATGTGACATAAGTTTCACATGCGTGCAGGTAATGACAAGGGGAATGTGACATAAGTTTCATATGCGATGCAGGTAATGCAGGTAATGCGTGCAGGTAATGACAAGGGAATGTGACATAAGTTTCACATGCGCGCAGGTAATGACAAGGGAATGTGACATAAGTTTCACATGCACGTGCAGGTAATGACAAGGGGAATGTGACATAAGTTTCATATGCACGTGCAGGTAATGACAAGGGGAATGTGACATAAGTTTCATATGCACGTGCAGGTAATGACAAGGGGAATGTGACATAAGTTTCACATGCACGTGCAGGTAATGACAAGGGGAATGTGACATAAGTTTCACATGCACGTGCAGGTAATGACAAGGGGAATGTGACATACGTTTCATATGCACGCAGGTAATGACAAGGGGAATGTGACATAAGTTTCACATGCGTGCAGGTAATGACAAGGGGAATGTGACATGTGACAACGCAGGTAATGACAAGGGGAATGTGACATAAGTTTCATATGCATGCGTGCAGGTAATGACAAGGGGAATGTGACATAAGTTTCATATGCACGCGTGCAGGTAATGACAAGGGAATGTGACATAAGTTTCACATGCGCGCAGCAGGTAATGACAAGGGAATGTGACATAAGTTTCATATGCACGCAGCAGGTAATGACAAGGGGAATGTGACATAAGCTTCACATGCACGCAGGTAATGACAAGGAATGTGACATAAGTTCTACATGCATGCAGCAGGTAATGACAAGGGAATGTGACATAAGTTTCACATGCACGTGCAGGTAATGACAAGGGGAATGTGACATAAGTTTCACATGCACGTGCAGGTAATGACAAGGGGAATGTGACATAAGTTTCACATGCACGTGCAGGTAATGACAAGGGGAATGTGACATAAGTTTCACACATGCGTGCAGGTAATGTGACATAAGTTTCACATGCACGCAGGTAATGACAAGGGAATGTGACATAAGTTTCACATGCACGCAGGTAATGACAAGGGGAATGTGACATAAGTTTCACATGCACGCGTGCAGGTAATGACAAGGGAATGGGACATAAGTTTCACATGCACGTGCAGGTAATGACAAGGGAATGTGACATAAGTTTCACATGCACGTGCAGGTCATGACAAGGGGAATGTGACATAAGTTTCACATGCACGTGCAGGTAATGACAAGGGGAATGTGACATAAGTTTCACATGCACGTGCAGGTAATGACAAGGGGAATGTGACATAAGTTTCACATGCACGCATGCATAAGGTTCACATGCATGAATGACACAGGGAATGTGACATAAGTTTCACATGCGCGTGCAGGTAATGACAAAGGGAATGTGACATAAGTTTCACATGCGCGTGCAGGTAATGACAAAGGGAATGTGACATAAGTTTCAATGTGACATGAAAGGGAATGTGACATAAGTTTCACATGCGATGCAGGTAATGACAAGGGAATGTGACATAAGTTTCACATGCGTGCGGCAGGTAATGACACAAGGGAATGTGACATAAGTTTCACACATGCGCGTGCAGGTAATGACACAGGGAATGTGACATAAGTTTCACATGCGATGCAGGTAATGACAAGGGAATGTGACATAAGTTTCACATGCGCGTGCAGGTAATGACAAGGGGAATGTGACATAAGTTTCACATGCACGCAGGTAATGACAAGGGAATGTGACATAAGTTTCACATGCGTGCAGGTAAATGACACAGGAATGTGACATAAGTTTCACATGCGCACGCAGGTAATGACAAGGGAATGTGACATAAGTTTCACATGCGCGTGCAGGTAATGACAAGGGGAATGTGACATAAGTTTCACATGCACGCGCAGGTAATGACAAGGGAATGTGACATAAGTTTCACATGCGCAATGCAGGTAATGACAAGGGGAATGTGACATAAGTTTCACATGCGCGTGCAGGTAATGACAAGGGAATGTGACATAAGTTTCACATGCGTGCGCAGGTAATGACACAGGGAATGTGACATAAGTTTCACATGCGTGCAGGTAATGACAAGGGGATGTGACATAAGTTTCACATGCACGTGCAGGTAATGACAAAGGGGAATGTGACATAAGTTTCACATGCGTGCGGCAGGTAATGACAAGGGAATGTGACATAAGTTTCACATGCGTGCAGGTAATGACAGGTGACATAAGTTTCACATGCGATGCAGGGACAAGGGGAATGTGACATAAGTTTCACATGCACGCAGGTAATGACAAGGGGAATGTGACATAAGTTTCACATGCGCGTGCAGGTAATGACAAGGGAATGTGACATAAGTTTCACATGCGTGCAGGTAATGACAAGGGAATGTGACATAAGTTTCACATGCGCGTGCAGGTAATGACACAGGGAATGTGACATAAGTTTCACATGCGTGCAGGTAATGACAAGGGAATGTGACATAAGTTTCACATGCGTGCAGGTAATGACAAGGGAATGTGACATAAGTTTCACATGCACGCAGGTAATGACAAAGGGAATGTGACATAAGTTTCACACGCACGCAGGTAATGACAAGGGGAATGTGACATAAGTTTCACATGCGATGCAGGTAATGACAAGGGGAATGTGACATAAGTTTCACATGCGATGCAGGTAATGACACAGGGAATGTGACATAAGTTTCACATGCACGCAGGTAATGACAAGGGAATGTGACATAAGTTTCACATGCACGCAGGTAATGACAAGGGGAATGTGACATAAGTTTCACATGCACGCAGGTAATGACAAGGGGAATGTGACATAAGTTTCACATGCACGCAGGTAATGACAAGGGGAATGTGACATAAGTTTCACATGCACGTGCAGGTAATGACAAGGGGAATGTGACATAAGTTTCACATGCACGTGCAGGTAATGACAAGGGGAATGTGACATAAGTTTCACATGCACGTGCAGGTAATGACAAGGGGAATGTGACATAAGTTTCACATGCACGTGCAGGTAATGACAAGGGGAATGTGACATAAGTTTCACATGCACGTGCAGGTCAATGACACGGGGAATGGGACATAAGTTTCACATGCACGTGCAGGTAATGACAAGGGGAATGTGACATAAGTTTCACATGCACGCAGCAGGTCATGACACGGGAATGGGACATAAGTTTCACATGCACGCAGGTAATGACAAGGGAATGTGACATAAGTTTCACATGCACGCAGGTAATGACAAGGAATGACATAAGTTTCAGGCACGTGCAGGTAATGACAAGGGAATGTGACATAAGTTTCACATGCACGCAGGTAATGACAAGGGGAATGTGACATAAGTTTCACATGCACGCAGGTAATGACAAGGGGAATGTGACATAAGTTTCACATGCACGCAGGTAATGACAAAGGGGAATGTGACATAAGTTTCACATGCACGCAGGTGACAAGGGGAATGTGACATAAGTTTCACATGCACGCAGGTAATGACAAGGGAATGTGACATAAGTTTCACATGCGTGCAGGTAATGACACGGGAATGTGACATAAGTTTCACATGCACGCAGGTAATGACAAGGGAATGTGACATAAGTTTCACATGCACGTGCAGGTAATGACACGGGGAATGTGACATAAGTTTCACATGCACGTGCAGGTCATGACACGGGGAATGGGACATACGTTTCACATGCACGTGCAGGTAATGACAAGGGGAATGTGACATAAGTTTCACATGCACCTGCAGGTAATGACACAGGGAATGTGAAACAAGTTTCACATGCACGTGCAGGTAATGACACGGGAAATGTGACACAAGTTTCACATGCACGTGCAGGTAATGACATGGGGAATGACACAAGTTTCACATGCACGTGCAGGTCATGACCAGGGGAAAGTGATAGCGGTGCGACACTGGTTGTGTTTGGGTATAGTGATTATGCGTTTTGCCAGGGACAGTGTTGATATGAACAAACACAGCGCGGTGACAGAAATGGCAGCAAGGTGGAATTTTGTCTGTGGAATGCCTGCGTAAGACATCCATACAACCATAATCAGTACTTATTATCTCAGAAAATGCACATGTCAAATACTATCACCACGAAGGAAATGACAACCGAGTCTCGCGTTACTTTTGGAGTTTAGTATATATACACTCACTGAGTGAGTGAGTGGGTTTAATTGAAGTCACGTCAGAATTATTTCAGCCATATTGATATAATCACTGAAAAAAGGTGAAAGCTTAAGTTTATACTGTTGTCCATTATTTACTTTGAAATGTATCAAAATGACAGAGTAAAGAATCACAAATATCAATCAATGGACTGAAAGTGTGACCTCACCTCATCAGCACCGTCTGTAACACAAGTGCACACTGCAACCATCGATCTCCAGCTGAGGAAATCACACAGACCCAGGCGGTGAGCGTACTCAACAATCTGTACACACTTCTCTGAAACAAAACCCCACTGTCACAATCAAGATTCATTTTTTGAATGGTGGTGGTATTGTCTTCAAGCTTAATTTGTCAACACTGAAGGATAATAGGTAAATGAAAACATTTACAATGCAGAAGCATTATAAGTATATTAATACTGTAACAACACCTCTCTGGGACAATGACATGGTGATATATGGTGTGACTGCATATTCAAGAATACTGTACCCATCCAGCAACATAGGGGTGTCACGATACACCAATCTCACGATACGATACGTATCACGATTTTAAGGTCACGATATGATACGTATCGCGATACATAACTTTCGCGCCTTTTCATAGCATTACCTTACCGGCAACGTACACGCTTGCTGATTGGTCCATCAAAATAGTCTAGCCAATCACAAAAGCTGTTAGTTTCCAACCTATTTTTTGAGTAAACTAGCTACATCTATTTATCGGAGCGGTCTCGTATAATTTTACTATCAAGACTTTGAAGGAGATGGATATAGCATAAAAATTTGAATCGATAAAGTTTTAAAATAGGAATCGATACACGCAAGCATGTATCGCGTATCGTATCGTCAGTAAAAATGTATCGATGCATCGATACATTCGCGTATCGCGACATCCCTGCAGCAACATGTATGTGTGAGTGATTGCTTCTACTAATGAACACTAATACCGGTCTGTATTTCTACCCACATGCTATGCTGCAGTTTTAACATGGATGCGCCACTCAGACACTGCCCCCAGAGCCAACCAGTCCTTGTTATATCCCCTTACTCCAAACAGCAGGCAGGGTAACAAGAAGTACCATTTTGAATTCTCCTTTGATAAGGTGCAGCCAGGGAAGGAACAAACCAACGAGCGAACCTTTTGCTCTCTATATACTGAACCATGGAGGTGATCCCAAATCTCTTATAAAACAAAGCTGCTCGTGTGATGCAGTATTTCCAACTGTTTATTGGTCTACCTTGAGCCTGCCCCCTCAGGTGCGTCCCTCCTCCAGGCACATACACCAGAGTGTCGTAGATGATGTTGAGGATCTCCAGGCAGGTCTTCCGGCGCTGGAAGCTGGCGCCCGGCAACAAGCTGCCAATCAATGTCCCATGCAGCCAGTCAAGGAACTCCAGCGACCTGACTGTCAACACAACATAGTGGAGATGTAACCTGGCAACCTCCATAGAGGAGATGCACTTCACACAGCACAGATACAGTCTCTGTTTGTATTAATCAGAATTGTAAACGTTAGTTAATCTAGGGAATGAGGGCTTCCTATGAACATCAGTTAATCTTATGTGGTTGATCTCGTATTTGATTATTTATGTGGTTGATCTCGTATTTGATTATTTATGTGGTTGATTTCATATTTGATTATTTATGTGGTTGATTTCATATTTGATTATTTATGTGGTTGATTTCGTATTTGATTATTTATGTGGTTGATTTCATATGTGGTTGATTTTGTAATTATTTTATTTGATTTCATGTTATTTATGGTTGATCCCATGTGGTTGATTTCATATTTGATTATTTATGTGGTTGATTTCGTATTTGATTATTTATGTGGTTGATTTCATAATTGATTATTTATGTGGTTGATTTCGTATTTGATTATCTATGTGGTTGATTTCATATGTGGTTGATTTTGTAATTGATTATTTAAGTGGCTGATCCCGTATTTGATTATTTATGTGGTTGATCTCGTATTTGATTATTTATGTGGCTGATCCCGTATTTGATTATTTATGTGGCTGATCTCGTACTTGATTATTCATGTGGCTGATCCCGTATTTGATTATTATTTACCATATTTTTATCCATTTCAAATCTATATGGGTGAGAAGGATCCAACAATTACAGTTGTTAAATACAAATAATAACAAGCATTGTCACTAAGGTGACATAATCCCCCGCCTCAAATTATCAAATCAAACTTATAAAGTAATGAAAGTTTAATATGAAGTTAAATGTCAACAAAAACAGGACCAGTCAAACTCTCTTGATATCTGGCTCTTCTAACACACACATATTTTCAAGACTTTGACCTTGACATGAATGTCATAGTGTATGAACTATGCAAAAATAGTACTAATTAAATTGCTTATTGAAAAACATTCAAGGGAAGTCTTGAAAGTCTATGAAGAAAATCCAGTGAACCGTTCTTGAAATATCTTGCTGACAATTCAGGTTAACATTCTGAAATCTTCAAAGTGTTGTCGTGACCTTGAAAATTAAGTGAAGGTCACCAAAATCGACTGGGCCCTTCGCCTTCCCTAGATAAAGCTTGGTGTTGAATGTGAAGAAAATCCAGGGAAAGGTTCTTGAGATAGCTTAAGATGCAGGTTAACATGCTGAAATCTTCAAAGTGTCGCCAAGACCTTGAAAATCTTGTAAAGGTCACCACATTCGACTGGGCCCTGCACCTTCCCTAGATAAACCTTTGTATTGAATATGAAGAAAATCCAGTGAACGGTTCTGGAGATAGCTTAACATGCAGGTAAAACGTTAAAGTCCCCTTGTGACCTTGAAATGAAGGTCAAGGTCACCAAACCTGACTTGGGCCTTTCTTATACTGTGATGAACCTAGGTGCCAAATATGAAAAGAATCTAGAGAACGGTTCTTCAGATATTCCAATTCGTACGTACTGATGGACGGACGGATGGAGCCTAATACTATATTCCCCGCTTCGCGCTAAACGCGCGGCGGTCGATAATTAGGTTCAGAAGAGAGGCCAAAGGGAAAACCTCTATCAGGCATGTTCTACACACGCCATTAGCTAGCCCTGTCAGGTTTAGAGACAGAGATAGTTGCAACATTAGGTGCAATGAAGCATATGTCCACTGTTATAGTATCAATAACATTATCACCATCAATGACTTCAAAACAACATCAACAGTATCGACCTACCCAGCTCCTCCTGCTTCTTCTTGATCCCTGCCAGACAACCATCGCGAAGTCGCATCATCAGTTTCTTCATGCTGGAAGCGAGGTTTTGTCGGAAAGGAGCAGAATCTACCCGCAGACACAAGGGGAGACCACTCTGTAGTAGATCTACCTCTCTCTCAGTGAGCAGTTCTGCAGGAGTATAAAAATATTGTTAGCTCCACTTACATCAAAAGCGTGTGTCAACCAGTTAGCAGATGTAAATTTACAGCAGTGAGCTATATCACATATTCCTGTCAAACTTAAGAGTCAGGATGGACAAATCATTGGCTGACATTGTCATCCAAACAGCAAGTCACATACTTAACTACCTATAGCATGTCATTTGAGCTTCTGACAAGCAGTATTAACCAAAATATTTCTGTCCTGAACTCTCTGGGGACAAACCGGAGCCATGGTTGAGGGGGGTGAGGAGGTGAAGGGAAAGGAGGGAGGGTGTATTTTGGTGCAACCAACACTGCTATTTGAAACATGTCTGATTGTCAACAAGAGTACCTGATTTTTTCGTCACACAAAGAAAAGCTACAGCCTCCCCTCTGACTTCTTCCTCTCTGGAGTACAAAGCTTCAGTCAGCAGTTCAACATTCTGGAAATAAAAACACGAACTTCATACCTTTGAATTGTGTGCTTGGTCCTATCATTGCATTATAGTCTCAATCGTCAGAATCCATTGTTATGTAAAAGACAAACTAGTCCTATTACAGAAAAAGAAACCCACTGAACCTTGATACGGAATAATTGAGACCAGGGTTATGTATGTATGTATGTGAGTGAGTGAGTGAGTGAGTGAGTGAGTGAGTGAAGAGTGAGTGAGTGAGTGAGTGAGTGAGTGAGTGAGTGAGTGAGTGAGTGAGTGAGTGAGTGAGTGAGTGAGTGAGTGAGTGAGTGAGTGAGTGAGTGAGTGAGTGAGTGAGTGAGTGAGTGAGTGAGTGAGTGAGTGAGTGAGTGAGTGAGTGAGTGAGTGAGTGAACGATTTAACCACTTGGCTACCCAACCGCCCCTAGGGTTACGTAAACCTGTGAGAGATGGTATGATCAACACTGGCCAGTGGGAATCTTAATCAGCAATATCACACACATATCTATCATCATTCCAGCTGTCCCTTTTGACCAGCATCAGGTTCTTGGAACACACTCTGACATTGGTGTAAATGTGGTATACTGTAGAGATTCAAAACTTACGAAATCCTGTTCCTGGAGACCCTTATTGTTCCGGATGCTACGGAGAAGGACCAGCCAGACGTACAGGGCTCGTCTCCTGCGAGCCTCACACAGACTCTCACGTCGCAGCTCACACACATGGTGCGGCAGGAACGTTGCAGATGCTGGCAGCAACTTTAACGTCAGTGGGATCCAATAATCACACATCTTCCTGAACAGCAGTCTAAGGGAAAAAACAAAAAGTACTCCAAGTGAACATACCGTGCAAGACAAAATTCATAGTGTAAAAAGCATAGATATCAATACAGGTAGACAATCATACAGCAAAATGTAATGAATGCATCTGAAGTGTTGGTAAATTGTGCTCTGTCTTTAACAGTATCAAAGGAACAGAGAGTGAGTGAGTGAGTGAGTGAGGTTTTACGCCGCACTCAGCAATATTCCAGCTATATGGTGGCGGTCTGCAAATAATCGAGTCTGGACCAGACAATCCAGTGATCAACAGCATGAGCATCGATCTGCACAATTGGGAACCGATGACGTGTGTCAACCAAGTCAGCGAGCCTGACCACCCGATCCCATTAGTCGCCTCTTACGACAAGCATGGGTTACTGAAGATCAATATTCTAACCCGGACCTTCACGGGTCATTAAAGGAACAGAGTTGTATATACTGAAAACTGTGTCACAAAGCAGACCAATGTCATAAAATCAACAGGATTCTCTGACAGAACCCTGAGCAAAATATAACAACCAAATCTAACTCACATGGGTTCTTCAGCCAGTCAGCTGTTAGTTTTCACAAATGATTTTCATTCCGTCACCTGACTCTGAAAGTTTTGCCTGTTCAGGTGCTTAGGAAGAACACCCAACATGCACTATTATGGAGGTGTCCTCCCATCTTCACACAGAGAGGTAACATATCAGATTAAGGATATGACTGTGACCAGGATAAACAGTGTATGAAACAAGCCAAAACCCCAGCCAGACATCACGGCTGGTAACTTCAAAATGTTACCAGTCCAAAATGGATTTAACCAGACCAGACTCTGGATGTGACTCAGATGTATAACATCTAAATTTTTACTAGACCATCAGGCTGGCTAGCTGTAAAGCTAGACCGTACATCTGAAATCTAACCAATCTCGGGTGGTCGGACGGGCCTTATATCATACACTGTTACAAGTGAATAGTATGGATTTTCATTATCTAAATTATGTGACTCCATCTAGAAGACACTGACTTACGGTTCATCACTGAAGAGTCCAGCCAGGAGAAGCTCCAGCCATGCCTCCCGCCACACAGTCAGCTGATTCTCCTTCTCACAGACATTCCTGTAACCATCAGACGAAAGTAAACATGATGAATGAATGATTGTCTCCCCCTTCTGGCGGTACATGTGAATTCTTGTATCGCTGTATTGATTATAAAAGCAGTTGTAATACCTTTGGCTTATTTAACATCAAAAGACAAAGGTCATCAGCCTTTCATGTGAACATTCTAAGCGTCTGCTTGATATTTATCATTCCTGCTGTAACAGTGTTAATTCTCTCAAACAATCTTGGTTCAAAAAGGGAAAAAATAGTATGGTACAATGATCAATACACATTTGAAAATTTATTCAGATAAAGTTTTGTGTACATGTATATACATATACCAAATAAGAAGTATGTAATTCTTATGAAAAAATTGATATTTTATACTTATCCTGACTCATGCTATATTGAGAGAGTGAGGAGAGCTTGGCTCAAGTCACATGGGTCAGGTCTTTGCGGGAAAGTGGGACTCCCGATGGGTGAGTGAATTTTGACTATTCTTGGGAACAAAGGGATTGAAGATTCCACGTAACTGTCAAAAGGACGGGACATAAGCAATATACCATGAGTCAGGATAAGGAAAAATAATATTAATTCATCCATTTAGAACTTGAGTTATGCAATATTTCTTAAAATCCATATTGTTTTCACCCTGATTCTTAGTCAATATTTTCTATTAAAAACCATGGGAACTATGGAGAAAACACAGAAGTAAACAGGTCTGTACACGTATAATCTGAAACACATTCCACATCTTCTGACAAGTACCTTATTTGTTGCAAACTGCTCTTGTAAACATCCGAAGCAGGGGGTGAAAGGTCATTGGTTGACATACACTGCAGGAGATGTCCTTTCAGGCAAGCATTAGCAAACAGCTGGATGGTGAAACATGTCATTAGTAAGACTACATCTTACAACCCAACATTTCACGCCATTATGTTTTGTTAAGTTTTTACATCTTCCTAACCAACACTTCACAAAAGTGGAGTAAAATAATGACACCAGGAAAAGTCAACCACTTAATTTGTTTCTAATAAAATAATGGAAACTCACAAGCTTACTATCACTATATGCCAGCACTTGAGTAAGTAAATTTAGTTATACAAAGCTTGTAGCAATATTCCAGCAATATCACAGCGGGGGACACCAGAAATGAGTTTCACACATTGTACCCATGTGGGGAATCAAACCCGGGTCTTCGGTGTGACGAACAAACGCTTAATCCACAAGGCTACCCCACCGCTCCCACCAGCACTTAGATTAGTAAGAATCTGTCAAATGAGGTGAGGTGAGGTGAAATTGGGTTTAACGTCGAGCTTGAGAGTATTTCGCTCATATGACAACGTGCATGCATGCATGTATGTGTATGTGCGGCTGCTTGTACTAGCCCAGACTGAAGCTGGTTTTATAGTGCTAGCCCACTGAGATACCATGCCGCAGTGAAGCATGAATACCCCACTCAGACACATTATACTGACTCCGAGCCGACCAGTCCTTCTAGTACCCATTAATGCCGAGCGCCAGGCAGGGACCAACAAGTACCATATTTTAACGTCTTTTGGTATGACGCGGTCGGGGATCGAACCCGCAACCTTCCGCTCTCCGGGCGGACGATCTAACCACTACACCACGGAGGCAGTCAACCAAATAAGACAGACATTTCAGTGATTACCTTGCTGATGTCTGTATAGGGCAGGATCAGCCCCAGCAGCTTGTACTTCCCCCTCGCATACCATGGGATATCCAGGAGTCGAGACAGAAGTTCCTCACTGAGTCTGTCATTGTCTGTATGTCTGTCCGCCCTCTCCCAGCTCCACACAGACAACACTGCCTGGAATATCTCACACACAAAGGCTGCAACGCCATCTACAGGACTGTCCCAGTTAAGAAAGACAAGCTTCAGGGTTTCCTCGAGATAGAATGAATCTTTAGATGTAAAACCAACTGTTTCATGGTTTGAGTGTATTGTTGGCAGGCACTTGTGTAAGCTCTTGAACCAGACGGACAGAATTTGAAAGGCATGATACTGGTTTGAAGTCTGGTCACCACAAAACCTCAATACTCTTGGAAACAGTGTCAACAAGAGTTGGTTGTCCCTGAGTGGTACCTGACACGAGTTATCTCCCCTGTCAGGTAAACCAGGAAGGACGTTTGTACTGAGAGTCAGGACGTCTAGACGACAACACATGACAACAGCTTTGATGAGCGCCAACTCAGAAAATCTGTTGCAATCCTGTCCATCCCTCTTCACAATATTCATCTTGAGGTGTCCGAGATGGCAGCATCCACAACCGTCCGCAATGACCCTGAACACCTGCCTCAGGCTCTCAACTGTGGCGTGTGGATCTGGTGCCTGGTTCAACAACATGGCCACAGTTGTCCCGGCGAACAGATAGATGTCTGCAGCAAAGCCCTGCAACATCAGCAACATCAGGGGATGAATAACAAAAGTCAACAACATTCAAATCTGGACCAGGAAAACCACAAATTATGACATCAAGCAATCAATGCTCCTGTGCACATTAAACAGCAAGTTGAGTGACAACAATTTCACTGGATATATTAAGCCCATTCCTGACAGGAAAAATGTCAGAATATTTGTAGAAAGTATTTATATATCCTAAAGTATTTTCATCACCAGTGTTGCAGTTTTATTAACTTGCCCTTCAATTCTGATTCCAGCTTTAATCTATCGTTACAAGCACATGTACTGCCTTCGACCATGTAACAAAAGTGAGTTAATGATGTTTAGTGCTAATTTCAGTAATGTATCGGATCGACCTGTAATAGTGGCTCATGGGCCAGACACACTTACACTGCAGGTTAGAACTGTTACAAGGTTCTGAAATAGGAGTGAGACATGTTCTGTGAGACGTTCAGCAGTGACGTCATGGCCCAGCCACACGACACGATGCAGATCCTCACTGAAGTGGTGTAACACCTGCAGGCTGATCTGCAACAACAGAAAACATAGGTGTCCTTCTGTACAAACAGGTGGGTGATGGGGAAGTGGTGGAGTGAGATTGTGTCATGTTCAACATTACTGCACTAATAAACAAACTGTACCGTATATTACCGTAGATATGGCGACCCCCTAACTTGACCCTTGAAATCAGTGTCAAAGTGGTATGTTTTGCACATAAGCCGACCCCCCACGAACCAACTGAACCAACATCTGGCAGTTGGATGTAAAAGCGCACAAGCTGACCCCATGACCAGCCACACCACAAGACATCTGGCAGTTGGATGTAAAAGCGCATAACACCACAAGACATCTGGCAGTTGGATGTAAAAGCGTACACAAGCCGCGACCCTCACACCACAATACATCTGGCAGTTGGATGTAAAGCCACAAACTCACCACCACAGTTGGATAAAAGCATCTGGCAGTTGGATGTAAAAGCGTGCCGATGTCAAACGTTGGATGTAAAAGCGTGTTTTTGGTGAAAATGGTATCTAATAAAGATCATACTGACCATTATTCTAGAAACCCGTGTTTGTTTTCTTTTTTATATCCCAACGATCACTGTTTGAATGTATCAACAACGAGACGCCATTTTGTGAAGTCGGTGCATATGGAAATATGAACCCATGAGAAAACGTACCCACGGTAAATTAAAATGAAGTCATTTTTCATTTAAATCATTATATTATTGTTTCTCTGTGTGTGTGTGTGTGTGTGTGTGTGTGTGCAGCTGCTTACATCACTCTGGACAAATGTCGGTTTTATAGTGCAGACACCAAGCCGAAGAGTATAGTGCAAAACCACTTATAAGGTGATCCCCCACTACAAGCCTTCAGAAACAACATTATTCTAATTCTATAAAGCGATGTGGAATGAAGCGCTTCACCACGCTTACAGAATCATTACATTTGCAATACAAACATGTTTGCCTTCATTGTTGTTTTCTATGATGCCTTGTCATATAAATACTTTGTATCAATTCTAAAAAGTATTTTTGAGAAAATTTTGCAATAACCCCCATCTTGTAAGTACAACAGACTGGGTGATGATTCTAGTGTTGCAGAAAGTATCGACAGTAGTTAGGCCAAGGCATACTATGTCCCTCCAAAATACACAATTACCTTGCCAACAGTGTACATTGTAGCAGCTCCTTGTGGTTGAGACTCTTCATGGAGGATACTGTCTATGGTTGTATGCAAGCAACAACACAAGTCTTGGAGATGCCTGTGAATTATCTCCCTTGCCACCTTACTCTGCTCCAAAACACAGCTAACTGAAACAGGTATTATTGTAGAAAATCAAATCTATGTTTATTTATAAATTGATTAAAATATTACAACATTATGTATTAGGACTGTGTATTTGCGAAGAAATTGTGTTGCAATTATATTGCAATATTACAAAGACTAACACCGATTGTTCATGCAGATCCTATTTGCTACATTGAGTGAGTGAGTATAGTTTAACGCCACTTTTAGCAATATTCCAGGAATATCAGGGCCGGGGACACCAGAACTGGGCTTCACACATTGTATCCATGTGGGTACCAAACCAGATCTTCAAAGTAACGAGCAAACACTCTAACCGCTAGGCTACCCCACTGCCCCCCTATATGTATTGAAGTATGTATACATTATGCGACATAGTCAGTCACTGCCATTTTATGTCAAGGACACAGGGGAGGTAACAACATGAGAGAATATTCACCTCTCTGCTTCTCCAATCTATTTTAAAGGGAAGGGAAGCATCATTTGTGACTAAATTACTGTGTAGATTTGAAGTCAATGACAATTAATAACAAAACTTACAATTATTTTTCACCTACATACCAGAAGATGGAAACCAAATTGCAATATGTACAGTTTGAAAAGGTCTTGCAGTATATAGTGATGTCCTAATATATCTGGTCACTTTCTGTCTTCTGCTCCAGGAGCAGTCAGTTGATCTTTTGTTTCGTTTTTTCAATGCCGCACTCAGCAATTTTTCCAGCTATATGATGGCGATGTAGAAATAATGGAGTCTGGACCAGTCAGCACATTTCAGTACATCCCCCCACACTGTGTAATATGGTTACAGATCAGATCAATTACTCTTTGTTATTAAGTATGAGTAATTACTTCAACAGATTTCAAAGAGGTTCATCACAGAGATGCCAACCCTGAATCTAAGAAAAACAGAGTCATGACTGAAAGCCAGCCCTGAGCACCAAAGGTGAGAGTTGGGGGTGAGCGTGTGTTCGGCTCTGCCATTTTGTTTCACTTTCCTACGGACTATGACATGCATTTGGAAAAAATTTGTGAAATTTCATCGTCAATTACATGCAATATACACAATCGACACCCAAAGGATAAGACACTAAGCTTCTGAATGCTTTTACCAGTGTCCACTCAAATAAATCACTGGTGAGTTACGAAATTGTATACCGTAAAATAAATTCAGAATATTTTCCAGAGATATCGGAGAGCAGATTTTGTATTTGAAAATTGGAGTAACTCCGCCAAAATCAGAGTGGTTGGCATCTCTGTAATCATCCAAACTTCACCTCCTATACAGTCATTTTGGACAACCAATACTCATCTGATCCTTAGACTAAAAGTGCAGCATAGAAAAATCATTACTGTTGCTAAAAACATCTAATCCCCATTATGTCAGCTCTTTTTTCAAATCAAAGTTTACCTGTCCTGACCGAAGCATTATTACAAGTAAAAGTGTCATTAAGAATGCTTCAACAAGGACTGTGTGCAGTGTTTACATTTAATAAATATGTTCAGTTGTCAACAATATGTCTGTAAACAAAGTATGTTTGTGTATTAAGCAGGAGAGTTAGTGACCAGGTGTTGAAGTCTCCCCCCTCTGTGGGGGCATTACATCACACTAATACACCAACATCTCAGATGAGAGTCACACGGTCACCCAACTGTGTCGTAATCCTGTAAGCAGCCATAGCTGTATTATGTAGTGGGGACAAAGTCTCCCTTGGAATCCCCCTTGGGGTCAGATAAGGGCAGGGATTTAAGGATTACTGTAACAATCATCAATACTAACAGTAGAACAGTGCTGACAAACACAGATACATAATCTGGACAAATCTGGAATTTAAACCAGTTATCAGTTTTCTAGTGCACCAAGGGGACACAACTCTGTACAGATAAAGAAGAACTCAACCACCAAATCATTACTGTAGAATCAGTTTCAAGAGTGAGTGAGTGACTTTAGTTTTACGCCACACTCAGCCATATTCCAGCTATATGGTGGTGGTCTGTAAATATTTGAGTCTGGACCAGACAATCCAGTGATCAACAGCATGAGCATCGATCTGAAAATTATGTTGTCACCAAACTCGACTTGGCCCTGCGCCTTCCCTAGATAAAGCTTGGAGTTGAATATAAGGAAAGTCCAGGTAACGGTTCTTGAGATAGCTTAACATGCAGGTTTACATGTTGAAATCTTCAAAGTGTCGCCAAGACCTTGAAAATGAAGTGAAGGTCACTAAAATTAACTTGGCCCTGCGCTTTCCCTAGATAAAGCTTTGTATTGAATATGAAGAAAATCCAGTGAAAGGTTCTTGAGATAGCTTAACATGCAGGTAAAACGTTAAAGTCCCCTTGAGACCTTGAAATGGAGGTCAAGGTCACCAAACCTGACTTAGACCTTTCTTATACTGTGATGAACCTAGGTACCAATTATGAAAAAAAATCTAGTAAACGGTTCTTAAGATATTCCAATTCGTACGTACAGATGAATGCGCGCTAAACGTGCGGCGGGGGATAACAAAATAACAAACAATAAACAAGAACTGTACCTTTGTGTAGTAAATCTCTGTCTGTGAGCAGTTCTTGTACTTTGACAGTCATCTGAGATTCCACTATTGGTGCCTTGGAAGGAGGAACACTGCTCAGAACCTTTTGTGAAAAACAATACAATCTATCTGCTGTGTCATAGGCAAGAGAGTTGGTTTAGCTCAACTATACTACCACCACCAGTGTTTTACTTCTATGACTGGCTCAGCTTAATGTCAATAGAAATTACAGTGAACCAGACTGAAAGCATCTGCTGCAAGCTCTAGCATCTTTTTGACAAAATAAAGTTCATAATCAGCCATATCTGAGTCAAAATCAACCATCAGTTGATTATTACAGTAAAGACAAACTCTGCAAAATGTGTTTTAAAACCTTCAAATTCAAGGTTACTGGTGGCTGTCAACATAATTAGGCAGTTATACAAACCAGACCTCAATTTAAGAGATGTTAACATACTTGCACCATGTGCAACCTAAGATAAAAACCTAGTTGCACCAGATAAATTCCATTTGCACTGCTTTTATTGCCATTTGTAATTAAAGAAATATGCTATTGAATTATTTTGATGTATTATTTAGAAGTTTACACACTAAAAACTTGACATGCACCTGGTGCAAGTTAGACTAATAACTAGGTTGCACTTCGTAATATTGGGTTGCACCAGTGCAAGTAACAAAACACAAAATCGAGCCCTGCAAACTCATCCCCTCAAACAACTTAAACTGATAATTTGAATATTATAAATTACTTTGGACTTGCAATAATACAAAATCACCTAATTTTCACATCTGTTTTGACAAAATGGAAATATAATCAAACTCACAGTGTATAAATGCAATGGCAACAAATGCGACACAGAAATGTGACATATAGGAAATATGTGATAAGTCATGCCTTTTCAATCTGTCTGGACATTTTGGAGCATCCCAGACATTTGAAGAAGGTGTCCACAAGATCAGTGACTAGTTGACCCCCTTCAGGACCAGGCTGCTGCAGCGAAGCACCCAAAGTCTCCAGCCTGGACACCAGCGTAGGAAGATGACCACGCCCATGTTCACTGAACACACACAATGTTCACATTAACAAACCAAGATATACTTCTCAAAATGAATATTTAATTTTTAGGAGCAGTTTTACTCTTAACCAATAGCAATACTATTACTTGCATACTATAACTTTAAGGTCACATGCAACGTAACACACAACTTTGCAGATTCTGATACCTTTCGGTATGGACTTAACGAAACAAATCATCAAATATGCAAATACAACTTATAAAGTTGAAAAATAATGCGATGAGTTCAAACGATTCACTAATTTTCCCCCAGGGCTTGGGGTAAAAGTGGTTTCAACAGCTGGGCTGCGCTCATAGCACATGTGCAGTGAAATAGGTTCGCGCAGCTTGTAAGCGGGTTGTCTGGTGAATACTCGGTGAAGGCTTTGGAGTGAGCTATTTTTCTAATGTTTTGTTGATATTTCACAGGCGCGAGCTTCTTATATGTTATGACAGTAGATTACCGATTTAACTGTTTATATCATTTCATTTGTCTATTTCACCACACGTTCTTACCGAGTAACTTTCTCAGTTCGATACTTAAAAGCAATGTCATTATTTAGCGTTGACAGAATTTCTACCTGTGATATAGATATGTAGTTGTCACGGAATCAATGTCTTGTTTTATTGACAACTGTGTCTGCCTGCCTGTCTGCTAATGACAATATTCAATACACAACTTCGATCACTGACCACATGCAATTTGAACACCTATCAGGCTATACACCATAAACAAAACGCATTGATTTATGGCCCGAGTTCGGTCTCTGTCACATTATGTAATTACACAGACAGGCAGGTGTGATACTGGTACACATGACATGTTATGATGTCTGTTGATTGCAAAATGTTCTACACAAAAATGAGCATGTATTTACAAAACCCAACATCTCTATATATACACACACAATGAGCCATGAGGGCATCTGCAAATGAACCAGCCGTTACACTTGAGTGCACACCAACCGCTGACTGGGTTCGGTATCCCGGCTGCTTCATTTCTAGGGAAGTAAACCCAAGTACAAAATATTGCACTATTGATTTGCGATTGTGCACTTATAATTTCGTTTGTTTTTTCATAATCAGCAATGTATATGATATGTCATGAATAAGTGATAATTGTGTTTTAATTAAGTTTGATTTTTTGGTTGCATGTAACCTTTAATTAATCCATGAAGAACCAGGTTAGAACTGGTCTTCTGCAACCACTGCTTGTCGTAGGAGGTGACTAAAGGGATTGAATGGTCAGGCTTGGTTGATGCATGTCATTGTATCGTATGAGCAGGAGACATAGTCCGTTTGGCTCAAAAGCAATTGCAATCTAACTCAAAAACTAATAACCATAAAATACTCAATGAAACACTGATCATAATGAAAACGTCAGACCAACTCTGAGAGGTGTTTTTTGCGAATTTATGTCCTAAAATTAAAAAAGTTGTTTAACAAACTATCATTAAAATACGACACAGTTCACTATTTGTTACGAGGGAGGAGTGCAGAGAAAGGGACAGCCGGGTGTGCGAGAAAGAATGGAGACAGCACAGCACAGGTTAATGAATCAATAACTTTGTCGGCACTTGTGCACGTGCTTCTCTAACACCTGTCTGTCCCTTTCTCTTTAACCCCTAGGCTACCCCACTGCCCCTGTATTGGTTAAATAAGCGATGATTATTAAATATTGTCACCATATATACAGCGTTTCAAATTCCCACCTGCCCGACCATCCAGAATGGTCTATTTTCATCTCGGGCAGTCAAATTTCAAAAGCAGCCTGTCCAGTGGTCTGGTAGATGTTTTTACCCCTA
Organism: Haliotis rubra; assembly: GCF_003918875.1. Taxonomy (NCBI): domain Eukaryota; kingdom Metazoa; phylum Mollusca; class Gastropoda; order Lepetellida; family Haliotidae; genus Haliotis; species Haliotis rubra. Next base: position 968,455 of record NW_025765514.1, on the reverse strand, counting down.
ACAGTAAATATTTCATAATATCAGACAGGTTCTCTTGTCGTCAGTTTGAGGTGTTTAAGGTATTATGATAATTATGTTAAACTATTTACGACTGGACAGTTCATTTTACAATAACAAATCACAACACATGTACTTCAGTTTACCTAAACTCGGTGCATTGCCTGTTAGTGGTATATTGTTCAAATCCAGGACAAAATCCACCCGTACAAAATCCACCCCAAAATTGCAACCTAGGACAAAATCCACCCGGACAAAATCCACCCCGGACAAAATCCACCCCTTATAAAATCCACCCTAAGAAAAAACAACTAATGACATGTTTAGTCACAGAAATGAATTTTATTCATATCAGTCATTCATAATTGATAACAAAAACAACCAAAATACATATGTAAGCACATTTTGTAAGCACATTTTTGCATATATAAATATGACAATTGCACATTTTCACATTTCACATTTATGACTCATTCATGCATCAATACATATATAAATATGACAACAGCATATATTTTCACACATTCAGACATATCTATGACTAAACATCTTGCCACATTTCAAAAACACAAACAACGGCCGATGCCGTGGAGAAAGTCCTCGAGTGTCTTTGTCCCTCGCTGCGTAGGTCTTGCACAGACCTTCAAGGCGTTCTTGGAGACGTTTGGTGGTTGTTCTGGTTCTTTTCTTAGGGGGCTGACCTCTTCCGGACCTGTAGATGGCTGTACACGCAAGACCGTTGTCTTTTTTCAGACAGTCGATGAGTCTCCACACAGTAGGGTGGGAATGTCCTATCAGTTTCTTAAACGCGTGGTTCCAACCTTCGCACACATTGTTTGATCAAAGTGTGAGACTACTTAATGATACATGAAAGAGGATTAAGTAGTGATCAAAATGTGACAAATGGAGAAACCTTTAATGTTTGAAACAACATCTAGGAACATCAGCCAATTAGGAAAACGTAAATGCTATCAAAACAATGCTTGAGAAAAGCAAAACAACTTGATCAAAGATCAGGACACACTAAAACTTTTAACAATTGCAATTTGAGAAGGGTGGATTTTGTCCATTTTTCTGTTAAGAAGAGGTGGATTTTGTCCGGGGTGGCAATTTTGGGGTGGTTTTTGTCCGGGTGGATTTGCGATGCCTACAAACAGTAAAGTATTCAGAAACCTGATGTTTTAGTTTGTTTTTAATTGTTGAAAACCGGACAGGCAAGTTTGTATCGGGACTGGTTACCAGTCTGGCTGTCTGGCTTCGAATTTTGGGTGTTTTAAACACTGATATATATGTTCATAAATAACCACTTTAATAAAAGAGAACATAGTGTAATTACCTAAACAAACACAGGTCCTTCAGCAGAGATCCACACATCTTGTCAGTGAACGTTCTGAAAAGTGAGTGAAAAATTGTCTAGGTCTTTTGTGTGTAAATACTAGCTTTGTTGGACTCAGGTAGGTATAACTCATGTGATGGGGATGCTGATTGACTAAATACACATTCAGACACCCTAAATGTGTGATTTATGGAACAAAGCATGTAATACACAAGGCAGCTTTAGTCTGTTGTTAATTGAGACTCATAAAGTAAGTCAAGTCTTTACTAAAGGAGACATGACAGTCATATACTGACAGTGCTGAGGCTTTATACGTGAAATAGTGGTGTTACAAAGGATATTGTTTAGGAACTTTACATTTTACATTGACCCCAAGATCATTTAACCGAAATATATTCGGTAATTCCAGTTGTCAGAATCACTCTAGCTGTACGTACTACAATATATGTTCCTATTTTGTCTTCCTGACTGACCGTAACTGGTTGTCACAAATTGATTGACAAGAAGCATTTACATGTGTCACTAATTTATATAAAGGCATCAAGCCGCAATGGCTACTTCACCTCCAGCCTGATCAGTTTTTAATGTTATTGAAAATATTTGTTTTCATAATTTGTGCAGACAAGATGGGCATCTAGTTATTTCACATTCTTGTGCCCTAGCTTTATGTCAGTTATGTATGTGACATCAACTGAAAGCCGATACTATCTTCTGATGTTAATAAAAATGTGACTTTTGCTCACACTGATTATCGGTGTCTTGAAACCATCTTTATCGCATGTTTTCAAAGCAGAAAAGTAACATGAATACAACAACTATCGATGACACGCACATGTTGACCTCAACCGGGTCACGGCCACAGCGCCCTCTAGAGGATACTCTCAAAACCGAAATGTTACCCGTTAAAATAAAACAATGTAAGTTTGAATTACTCCTTCTTTAAATTATGAACTACTGAAAATCGAAACTAAACAAATGTACGACTATACATGATCCAAATAAATATATTACGACTGTCAATCAAGTTTGGAAACAATCTAGGTTCGAGGGTATTACTTTGGTTCATGAAAGCAAGAAATCTACAAAAGAACTTTGGAATGTAAGGTATTCGCCTGTATATTCGCTAAACCAAGGTTTGTTTTTAAAAATGGACAGTACAGTATGGAAGATAAAGCACTCATGATGAAATGTATGATAGGTAAGTGACGAGTTTCGCATTGTTTCTTCTTTAGACAGCAGTTTTACCAGGAGGTTCGCGTCTCTGGGATGGGAAGGGCAGTAATGAAATCTTTGATGCGCGTCAGAGCGTACAAGTTCTGCTAAATCTTGACATATTAACGTTTTGCAAGTGTTGTAGTGTATGCTAATGTCATATTACTTTTCACTTTCATATGAAGCAAGTACATATGGCGTCGTATTATTGTTAAAGATGGTAAAACATGTCAAAATACGCTATCGAATACCATTGTACAAAAGTTCTCCCAAGTATGCCGAATTCAGGTGGACACTGTTTAGGCCTGGATCTTCCTGTCTCTCAACTTCATAGGTATTGATAACAAATAACCTGGATGAGCTATATAGTAAAAATGCCCGAACACAGCTCTGTATGTATTCAAATGTATAGAATGTTGTTATTGTCAAAATGAATTATTGGTCATGGATGCGTTTTTATAAATGTAAACTACTGGTTGATGGAAATTAATGTCAGTAATTTAATGTGTTACTGCTAATGCAATCAGATTCTGGTATCAGTTTTCATAACAAACAAAACTGATTTGTATGAGATTTGGATTATTGTATACAGCAAATGACATTAGCATCCAGGCATATTTAAGCTCTCTGTGTAAATCCACAACTTTAACCATTAATGCCTTAGTGGAGTTTGGCTCTAATAAAAAAAAAAAAAATAAAAATTTTGTGTCATGAAATCAAAATATAACTTATGATAACATAATTCCTCTGTTATTTATTTGTTGTTGGTTTATTTCATATTGCATCAGTGGGTCAAATTAAAAGTGATATTCAGATACCAAGGTTCGCCCTGACATGCAAATCCTACATCAAAGATGATGCAAATAATGACTCAAATTTCAGAAATATATACCATGCCATCATGATTCCGTGGTACTTACGTTTCCGTGGTATTTTCTAATGACATAATTTCTCACGAGCCACTCGCCAAATTGTGCCACCTATCGAATGTTTACATTCATCAGTTGATCGGCGCGGGTCTGAAAAAAAAATGTGCTGATTTTCATCAATTTGCGTACGTACAGTCATCTACTATTAAAAACTAATGCAACTTTATGTCTAGGACGTAATGCATTTTTTGCGCGATCTTTGCAAAACTTTTCACTTTTCATTTCACGTATCCCGTATCAACTCTACATATTTTATGAACTGGAAATTTATGCTGAAGAAATGTGACTATTGTGTTAATTCTACATAATCGTTTACTGTATTACAATTTATCAACTTCGATATTACTGTAAACCTACATTGACAATTCCCGGATTGGCTGTTGACAACGTGTGTGAGATTGTGACATGTGTTGTGCGCCCGTAATTTGATCTGAAGGAAATACCACGGAAACATATGACGTCACCAGAGTTTGTGCACAATGGCCGCCAGTTGTCCGATACAGACAACAATGAACTTCAGAATGTCAAAAGTGATTTATTGACATTAAATGATACAAAGGTATGTCGTCTAACACTATATTATGTTTATATGACTTGGCAATATGAGCGATCATATTCATAGTCGTAAATTTCTTAATACCACGGAAACCCATGATGCGAGGGTACTTATAAACTGTTAAGGTGTTAGAAATTTTTCATTTGACGAAATCATTTTGTTATTAAACACCATGGAAACGAAAGTTAGGTATCGATGTCGATGATCAGGTAATTCCGTTTTGGCTAAATGCAGATACAGTCGTCAGATAGCACAGCCAATCAGCTCATTGCTGCCAAGAAGGGCAGTGTAATTAAACGAATGTCCTAATGTACTCATGGCACACTAGTCTCGATGTCCGAAAAAAATAACTAGTCAGGGTGGGAATCGTTTCTCAGTGTTACGAAAAGAACTGCGAAAAACTCAGATGTCAACAAATTTAAGTAATCATGATTGATAATGCCAACAAAGGTGTCGGTGACAATGAAAATGTGAGTAAGAAGCCAAGACTGCTGTACTTTTCTGATGCTACAGTTTGAGGGGCATGACGTGTGCCATTTGTACTAATCATAGAATGCAAAATCCATTTGCAACAAGCCCAAGATTAAAAAATATTCAAAGTACTAATGTGAACCACAGATGAAGAATCAAAAGGCCATGTCAAGGCAATTGAAATTTCAGAAAGTCTCATTATTGTTCGACCTCTATATTATTTCCTGAATTGGGTATTAAATAGCTGCATATAACAATATTTATTCAATCCAGTTTCATATACAAAGTTACATGCATTAACAGTTTTAAATGTTTAAAACAATATTATATGACTATCAAATAAGTTTGACTTCTAAAACTAATTATGAGATGAATGATAAATAGATGTCAAAGGCTAACTCTGAGATATCAAGATTTTCATAACCTATGATTACTGCTGTTACCTTCTTGGCATTGATTATTCCTCAAAGACATAATGAATCAAATTTTGTGGTGCAGAGAGTCTGACACTCCATCGTGTAACAATTAATAGCATTTACATCAGTAATAAAAGTTACTATTTTAATATCAACCATATTCTCTTAATTTTTAGTTGAGTTTGCAAAAATTAACAGAAGGAGGGACAAAATTCATGAGTTAATTTTGAACTAATTGTTGCAGAGTGCAGTATCCTGAAATTTATCAATTTATTGTACACAAAACAAGCATGAAAGGTGACAGAAGATGAGCATGATATGGGAATCTCAAAGTTTGTTTCCAACATATGTATTTGATATTCTGTTTTGTGTAACATTACATTGAAACATTACAGAGTATCATCTTGTTGAGGTTATGTTGTATTTAAGGGGCAAATCCCAATGGAATAGCCTTGTGGTTAAAGAGTTTGCTTAAGGTCTGGGTTTGATGCTTCACCATGTTCACATGGGTAAAACGAGTGATACCTATTTCTAGTGACCCTGATGTTGCTTGAATATTGCTATAAACTACATTAAACCATACTAACCAACTGTGAGTGTTGCAAGTAACATCTTCACAAATAGGAAATGCATCCATGATATAAGGCCAAAAACCCCAATGTGTGTGTTCAGGGTAACATGAAATTATAAAACAGGGTCGGTAGGTAGGGTTTATCTTTTTTTTTCTTACATTTTTTTTTAAAATGCACTCGCATATTTTTCATAAAATCACATATTTATGTAATGTCAGGCACCAGTTTTGAAAGAAAAGAAGGGAAACCAGTTTAAAATTTTAATCACTGAAGCAACAACACTTTCTAAATTCGACATTTATGAAAAACAAGAGTAAGTGAGCACAGGTCACATATGGTCGCCCCCAACATTGGGGAGGACATACTGTTGGAATAGCAAAATGTTTCGCTGTCTTTTAATAAAACAAGAAAAAAAGTTTAGGGTTAGGAAGTTTGTGATGTTGGAATAGCAAAATGTTTTGCTGTCTTACATGCTTAATAATTTTAAAATTTTATCGAAAATTTTTATGCTATATCCATCTCCGCCAAAGTTTGATAGTAAAACGTAAAATATACCAGACCGGCTCTGATAAATAGTTTAGCTTTTGTGATTGGCTAGAGACTATTTTGATGGACCAGTCAGCTTAACGCAAGACGCGTTAAGTTAATGCTATGAAAAGGCGCGATAATTATGTATCGCAATAAACGTGTCGCGATTTTATACGTTTTCGGCCTGTGTATCGCGACACCCCTAGTAAACACACATTTTATTTTTTGGGCCTGATGTACCTTAAAGAATGATGTCAGTTAGTATGATGGGGTAATCATGGTAGTGGGAACGAATAGCTCGTATTTTGACACTTGCTTATCTTGACACCCTGTAGTGCCAGGTTTCAGTTTTTGTGGGTCATGGATATGCAGTGAAGATTTCCTTATTTGTTGAATACCTTCATGATATGAGGATCAAGTTAGGTCTGATGGTTACTGCAGAGTATAGTTATTCTTTGTAATTACATATGATAGTTTCATGGTGAAATGAACTGGTTGCAGTTAGGGGTGTCGCGATACGTGAATGTATCGATGCATCGATACATTTTTACTGACGATACGATACGCGATACATGCTTGCGTGTATCGATTCCTATTTTAAAACTTTATCGATTCAAATTTTTATGCTATATCCATCTCCTTCAAAGTCTTGATAGTAAAATTATACGAGACCGCTCCGATAAATAGATGTAGCTAGCTTTACTTAAAAAATAGGTTGGAAACTAACAGCTTTTGTGATTGGCTAGACTATTTTGATGGACCGATCAGCGAGCGCGTACGTTGCCGGTAAGGTAATGCTATGAAAAGGCGCGAAAATTATGTATCGCGATATCGTATCGTATCGTGACCTTAAAATCGTGATACGTATTGTATCGTGAGATTGGTGTATTGTGACACCCCTAGTTGCAGTACAGCTCTTTGGTTCAGCCATGAGGAAGTCGCAATGAGGTACAGGACATTTAAATATAGTAATGATTTCCTGTGTTCTTGAACCTCAAGTCTTGTGACTGCTAGATGGGATCAAAGGATAGTTTGTGTTAATGACGACATCCTATATTGCCAAATGAATGATAATATACACTGTGGATGGGTTGGGTATTGGGATGTTGCAAGGATAGGAATGTGGAAAGTCCTCAGTGTTTGCAAATATTATTTTTTACTTTCAATTAACATATTTCAGTGTAGAATTTGTAAAGAAATATGACATATGTGTGGAATGAAGTTTTATTGATCATAAAAGTTTTATTGCCATATTAATATTCATTGACAGTGCATGTTTTACATATGTGTACATTGTTATTGCGGCAGGTGGAAGTTACAACACCACTAGATTTACTGGAAAAAGTTTGATATCCCAGAAGACGGGGTTAGTTTTCAATTTCAAGTAGTGTTTGTATAGTGTTTCTGAAATGAAGTAACTTGTCAGAAGACAGGTTTATTTTTCAACAAGTATGTTTGTGTATTTTTTCTTTAATGATGTCTATTGTTATTTACCAGGGCCCAGCTAGAGGCCCTGTCATGTAGATCGCTGTGTTTTACTGTGAAGAGTTGTGGCCCTTTACTATGCCCACATCCTTTGATTACACTAGGTTTGGATCCCAGGGGCGCCATGATAGTTGTTCGAGGCTTCTAAGTACAATCACCTTGTCTGTGTTTTCCCCACATCTACATCAAATGTGAAAAACGTTCATATTAAGTTTATTATATCTATTACTAATCTTTAGCTTTGAATGTGCGGTATCCCTACAGATAGCTTGACCAATAGCAAGAAGAGGGGTTTAATGCTTCATTCATGATAATGTAAGTAAATTCATGAAAAAAAGGACTGAGAAAATGTCTTAAGTTTCCACAGTTTGCCTATCCTGAACTCTGGCTTGCTTATCTTAAACTGATGAATAAAAACAAACAAGAATGTTGTCTTTGTAATCATATTCCATCATAACTATCAATTAGGATAAAGATAGGAATATCAGCAGGATGAGATGTGATTAGGACTAAAAGTTACTTGGTTAGAGAAATATCCAAGGTCAAGTTGTTGATGTAAGGTGATACAAGGGGAAGTGCATGTACCGCTTAACAAGCAAACTGTTATGGAAGTAATACAAGGAAGCAGCGAAGGATATGTGGTGATTTGTTGATAGCACTGTAAAGGAGGTGACGGTATGAGACAGGTATGTGTGTAGGAGGATGTGTGATGTAGCTGAGCTCTCCGCAGTGCTGGTGCTGTCAGCTGGCACCTGCTGTCTGGTGGTGGAACTGTACTCAGACAGATAGGAAGAGACGGATGGGAGTGCTGCCTGTAGCATCTCCTGACATCTCCTGACATCTCCTTACACCCACACGCATCCATAAGCAAAACCATCTTGCATAAAGACAATATTTGGAACACAGTTGGGATATTTTTAGGGCCACTGATCTAATTACCAGAAGAGGTCGTGGGAATATGTACTGCAGTTAATCAGCCAGGTAACAGAATTTTGACGCATTCAGATTTGTCAATAAGTTTGTTAAGTGTTTATGACCATAAGCTTCATAAGCATGTAGATTTTTATGGGGCTAAATGAGTGGTAGACATTTGAAGAACACGAATTAAACATGATGGTAAATAGTAATGTTGCTTGTTTCATATTTTGTTGCTTTTGGAAGTAGCCATGATTTCAACTTTAGAGTTTTTTAAAAATTTAATTTACTGATAATTATTAGCTGTTGGTTTGTTTAATTTTTTTGATAATTATCATTATATTATCATATCAAACAAATTTAGTAGCAATTCAGAATTCTTTGACTGGAAGTTTTATTATCAGTACAGTAACTCAAAAGTGTCAATATATTTGGACTGATAATATAAGTAATTATTCTGAGTGTATGTATATAAAACTTACCCATCTATACCTGCAATTAGTCAACTTAATGTTAAATGTGAACTGATGTATTAAATGTTTACAACTGAATTTTCGGTCTTCTCATTGTCCATCTTAACCATGGTAATCTTTAAAAATGCGAACATTTTGGCGAGAGTGAATTTTTAATTTAGTACCCTATTTTTGAATTTGTATCAATATTGTATCAAAATGAAGAATTTATTAATACATCAACATCATGCTATATGGTGACATCCAAAATAGCAGACTGGAATAGACGACTGAACCAGGAACTAGATCAGGTGAAATAGTTCAAACGTCTTGCCTTGATGTTGTAGAGGGAAACGCGTCACACCAATGAGTCTCTGAACATTTTGTCTTGTGTCAATGTATACTACTCACACAAAGTTAAACAACACCCTATTCTTTCATGTTAGTTGGACAGACTGATAGATTAGATGTAGTAAGATGAAAGAATCCGGTGTCCTTTATATTGTTTAAATTGTACATGATGTATAAACAGTGATAAAGTATGAAAGAGTAATTGTCTCATTCAGTGCACTGTTAGCATTGTCATAGCATTAGTTGTCAACAGAAATAGACCTGCTTTGGAATTAGGGTATGCTATTTTAAACATATTTATTAAGCAGGGCTCCAGATAGGTTTTCAACATCAGGAGTACGTACTCTTCATTTTCTCAATATAGGAGTACTGGAAAACCTAAGTGTACATTTAGAGTACTGAATGGAATTTAATGGAGTATCAGTAATCTTGTATTTCGTTTCATATATGCACCACAACATTGCTGCTCTTGTGTAAACAGGTCAATAAACAATAAAACAATACCTTTTCAGATATATACGTCTGTAAATGATTCTAAGACCGTGCACCATTGCTGTGGTGCATATCTGCTACGTTTTCTAAATTATTTCCTACCGTACCGTGCATATTTTCTATCCATACATACGCCGATACGGCCCTTATCTGGAGCCCTGTATTAAGTATATTGGTGGAAATGGTTTGACAGTTGAATCTTTGTCACTGTTTCGAAGTTAGAGTAAGTGTTATGTACCAACCAATCTACTCAACCTTAGTGTACGGCATAGCATCGGACACCTGATCCTGTTGAGCTCCATATGCTAACCTCATCAACATACCACATAGCTACACTGGGTCGTGGTGTTTACATTGATGGCCTGACTCTAGCATTGGGTACACACACACTCATATAGCTATACAAACTTCTTAAAGGTGTACCATCCGTTTAGGCTATACAACTTACACAGTTGCTGCAAATATGATGAGAAATGATGATCCTTATCCCTGAAGGATTGACACCCTTCTCATGGGTTATCTTGCTATGCATGAAATAATTATTGTATACAACTCAACAGAAGTTTTAAAAACTCCAGATTACTTTTGTTAATCAGCCAGGACATCTTTCAGTCTTGTACCAAACAATTTTGAGACTAATGTCAGTGTGTGAAATAAGGACGATCGCCTGAGATGGGCTAGATTTCTGATGGATGGTCTAGATTTACAGCTGGCCAGCCCGATGGTCTGGTAAAATACTAAACATTTTAGACAACATGTTCCATGCATGGTTAAATCCATTTTGGCCAGGAAACATTTTGAAGTTACCAGCCCTGATGTCTGTCTGGGATTTTGACTTATTTCATACACTGTTAATCATAACTTAATGCCTCGATTTTGGGCTCTGAGCATCATTTTCAGTAGACTTAGTAGTGATTAAGTGGACTATTTTTAGCTGAGCTACTAGCTCAAACAGTATTAAGCAAAACCTATGCTTTGAACAAAAGGTTAAAGTCACTAAAGATTCTATATTTATGATTTCAAATTTGTAACTTTTAAAATTTTTCACCAATTCCCAGCACAAATATTAATTCAAAATTATTATGAAAATTCAATGGATATGTGTAAGGTCCTGGATAGTTTCTACAGATAATGTCTCTACAAGTAGTGCAAAACATCATAGTTCAATGATTATGGCATATTTGTTCTATTGATATTATTAGTAGGTTACCAGGGTACTGTGACCTACTTTCAATGAGTAACATGTGTCATTTTGCTGTGTTAGTGATGTGAACCTAGGGATATCAAATTTTGTTAACTACTACTTTATGACTTATCAGAATTGATTGACTTATGTATTGCATATATAGAACTTTAGAAGACGACTTTCACTGTCAACATGGCCAAGGCTATGCCATCAAGACCCATACTGTCAAGAGTGTATTCATGTAATTTCGAAATAGGTGTCTGAGATTTGGAACATGTCTAAGCATTTGAGGTCCAGGTTGATGAAAAGCTTGTCTAGATTGTGGCTATTTTATGTTTGCTGGTATATATTTTGGATATATTTTCTAACTGCCAGTAGGACAGCTTGACCTGTGTCAGTGAATCACATGTAAATGCATATGTTACCCCTACATTGTATATCACACTGTAGATTGCAGCTACATCAAATATGTGTGATAATCGAGGCTATAACTCTAATCAGGCCATTCTATCATATTCTTTCCATATTATATGATTTTTGTTTCTTGATTTATGGGCCCGTGAAGATCCGGGGTAGAATAGGTCTTCAGCAACCCATGCTTGCCGTACAAGGCGACTATGCTTGTCGTAAGAGGCGACTAACAGGATCGGGTAGTCAGGCTCGCTGACTTGGTTGACACATGTCATCGGTTCCCAATTGCACAGATCGATGCTCATGCTGTTGATCACTGGATTGTCTGGTCCAGCCTCGATTATTTACAGACCGCCGCCATATAGCTGGAATATTGCTGAGTGTGGCGTAAAACTAAACTCACTCACTCACTCCCTTGATTTATGATTTGATTTATCAATTAAGTCACTCAAATATGTTAATCTGCTATCCAGGTGGCTAAGTCATTTTATGTGCTACAATTTGCTATACAGAATTGTGTCCCTAAGCAGTGTAGGAAAGATAGCCCGTCCCAACGTCCGAGACGGGTGAATTTTGTGGAGGACGGGTTAAAAAAATATCTATTCCGTCCTCATGTCGGGTCAATTTTAGCAAACCAATGACATATATATAATGATTATAACCTTTTTTGAATATTTACTGCCGAAGGTGTTTTATTTATATTTGGAGGACAGGCTAGATTTTGGCAGGACTGGTAAAAATTTTGACCTGCCAGTCCTGTGGGCAGGCTAGATTTTCTACATCTTTCCTACACTGCCCTAAGGCAAGCCAGTAACTTATGATTGTAGGTTTGAACCCCAGTTTGTCCTGATTGTCCTTCTATATTTGTTGGCACTATGTGTGTCGGTTGGGTCCTGCATTATGTCAGTCGTCCCCCAACAAAAGCACACAGGGACATAACCGAAATACTGCTTAAAGCAAGATTTATCTAAACTCACTCTCTCACACACAAACCGCCTCCGTGGTGTAGTGGTTAGAGCATCCGCCAGGAGAGTGGAAGGTCGCGGGTTCGATGCCCACCCGCGTCATACCAAAAGACGTTAAATTATGGTACTTGTTGGTCCCTGCCTGGCGCTCGGCATTAATGGGTACAACAAGGACTGGTCGGCTCGGGAGTCAGTATAATGTTTCTAAGTGGGGTAATCATGCTTCACTGCGGCATGGTATCTCAGTGGGCTAGCACTATGAAACCAGCTTAAGTCTGGGCTAGTACAAGCAGCTGCACATACACATACACACGCATGCACGTTGTCATATGAGCGAAATATTCTCCAGCATGACGATAAACCCAATTTCACCTCACCTCACCTCACCTCTCACACACAACTGGATGGGGTGGTGGGGTAGCCTGGTGGTTGAAGCGTTTGTTTGTCATGCTGAAGACATGAGTTCGATTCCCCACATGGTCTCTCCCGCCATGATATTGCTGGAATATAGCTAAAATGCTAAAAGTGGCGTAAAACTAACTCCCTCACACTATTTTAATGTTATTCATGTTATTACAATGATCTTTCCTTATCCAACACCAAACAAGCTGTTATGATCATTGTCCCGCCAGCACTAAATGTTACTGTTCCCTTACAGCAGCTCCAGTAGCTGTAAGGTAGGGAGGAGGTGGATGGTGGCAAGTAGCCCCTGTTGCCGGTGAGCTAGGCCAGAGCCCCGGGCAGGGGAACATGTCTGCAGCCACTGCATCACACTCCTCAGGCAAGAAACGCAAGGTCGTCAACGTTGTCCTTCTCAGTGGAGAGGAATATGTCGTCACTGTTGATGTAAGTAGATGGCACCTTCCATATCTTTGGACTGGTAATAGTTATTTTATAGGCATATTTGATGAAACCTTTTATAAACTTTCTTACAGTTACAAGTTGTATATGATAGTGCTGGAGCATATATCTTTGATATAATTGGTCACTTGACTTTGGTATGAATTCTGGTAACTGAACATAGCTAAAGAAATCCTTCACAAAGCTTTAAAATTATATCCGTTTCCAGTATGGCTCCGTATTCATTGCTTGGCTTCAGTATGGTTAATCCATTTCTCTTGTCTGCTTAGCTTAAACATGTTTGAAAAATAATAGACTGAACAATGACAGGAATAAAACTATTTATGAAACTGTTGAATATGATTTCTACTAGACATTAGCATGATTTAGATACATGTATTTTGTTATTGCTCTAATGTTGGAACTCATTTATTTAGGTCAAGTCAAAATTTCAAGAAGTCTTCAATCAAGTAGCATCCCACCTCAGCTTACGAGAAACAGAGTACTTTGGCCTGGCTTTCAAGAAAGGTAAAGTGAAAAGTTTTAAGTCCTGGACAAATTACCATAATATTCTTGATGACTTTGCCCTAGACCCAGTGTTCATGGTTCATGGGTTCTGAACCTGAACCTTGTCAGCTCCCAAACTTGGTATTATGCTTACATCCATTTTCCAAACATCAGTGCTTGTAGTGTAGTGTATTTTCATAAAGTAAAAAGCAAGCACAACTGTTTTATTCTTTTGTTTATTTTATGTTAAGGAGAAAGGTTCACTTGCAATCACTGGTGAAAACATTTATGTCTCTAAGCGCTAGCTCTTCACTTTGCACCATGTCCAGTAGATCTCCACAAAGACACAGACTGAACCTGGGATGTTAACTGTCTCCATCTTGTTACAGATGACGAGTACAACTTCGTGGTGCTGGAAGAGAAGATTCACAAACAAGCTGGCAAACGCTGGAAGACTGCTCCAGGGGAGGGTAACTCATCTCCATTAATTTCTGCACCACTCATGATTTTCCTTTTTGTGTTCTGATGAATATATAAGTCGTTTGATGATATTGACAAATGTCAATCTGTGGCATTGTTCAATACTAGCTATATACATATAGCTGAATATTTTTTGCAGTATTTTGTAGAAATGTTCATATTTTTCCTTATCTTGACTCATGAGATCAAAATATCATGAGTCAGGATAAGTATAAAATATCAATTTTACTTTAAAAAATACATGTTTGTCTTAAACTTTTGTCGTCCTTATTCTAGGGTTATGATTCCCTTGGCAAGCCCATGCTCACTGTCTGGTTCAGAGTGCAATTCTACGTGGATCAAGTTGTTCTATTACGGTTAGTGAATGTAATATTGTCAGTACCCTACCTGTCATTTGTGTGATGTAATCAGTTCATATATCTCAAGGCTATGTAATGTTCTGTTTGTCTTTTAGTTATATATAATGCCATGCTACTGAACATATTTCACCCCATGAGGATGCCAGGTAGAACTACCCAGCAAATGATGTAGACAAGTTAGAATTGGTCTTCCGTAACCCATATTTGTCGTAAGAGGCGACTAACGGGATTGTGTGGTCAGGCTCCCTGTCTATGTTGACACATGTCATTGTATTCAGAGATTGATGCTCATGATGTTGACCACTGGATTGTGTGGTCCAGACTGGATTATTTACAGACCGCCACCATATAGCTGGAATATTGTTGAGTGCATATTGCTGAGCACCTGTAACACATATTCCAGTTGTCTGTGACTTTAGCCACTTGTCCGGAACCTGTGTCTAGTAAAATTGTATACAAACTGGTAAAATCAGCTAAACATAGCCCATATGGTAACCCTAGCATGTATAAAAACAACTCTAAAAATTATACTAAGAGCTATGTTTCGGCTAGTAGACTCCAAAGAGATTGGTGCAGATTGCTCCAACTAATGTAATGTGTTTGTCCTGACAGAGAGAAGGTGACGCGGCACTTGTACTTCCTGCAGCTGAAGGAGAACTTCCTCAAGTACGTCCATCTCTTCAGTGAGGAGAAGTGTTTTGAGCTGGTTGGCTACGCACTGCAAGCTGATTATGGAAACTATATACCCGACAAACATCAAGATGGCTATTTTGACCCAAGGAAGTACTTCCCTGCTTGGGTAAGCACTTTGTTTCACTGTGCTAACATATATGTGTCGTGATAAGTGTTGATGTCACTACTGTCTTCTTTAAGGCAGTTGTATTGGTATGACCTTCCATATCCAGACATCGGGATCGGAGGGTCAGGCTCGCTGACTTGGTTGACACATGTCATCGGTTCCCAATTGCGCAGAT
Source organism: Haliotis rubra (assembly GCF_003918875.1). Lineage (NCBI taxonomy): Eukaryota > Metazoa > Mollusca > Gastropoda > Lepetellida > Haliotidae > Haliotis > Haliotis rubra. The sequence goes on along the minus strand of NW_025765514.1, from coordinate 953,021 downwards.
TGATGCTCATGCTGTTGATCACTGGATTGTCTGGTCCAGACTCGATTAGTTACAGACCTCCCCAGCCATATAGCTGGAATATTGCTGAGTGCGGCGTAAAACTAAACTTACTCGCTCATTCATATCCAGACATAGACTTGCATCTGTGTTGTATATGAGTGGCAAATCGTGAATCAAGCTGTCAAAATCATATCTGACCGTACTCACTACTTAAATTCAGAATACAACCTCCTCCCTTCAGGCTGCCGCTACAAAGTTCCAATTGTCAAAACTAAGAGAGCCCAAACATCCTTTATTCCAAGTACCATATCTCTCTTAAGCAAATGTGAACATACCTAAATCAAAGAATTATGTAAATATGTTTGGTATCTCTCTAATGTGTCAGTAGCTCTGCTGATGTAACACAAATTCCTGAAAAGGCATTAAAAAAGTATGATTCTATTCTATTCTATTCTATTCTATTCTATTCTATTCTATTCTATTCTATTCTATTCTATTCTATTCTATTCTATTCTATTCTATTCTATTCTATTCTATTCTATTCTATTCTATGATGGGGTCCTGTGGGATGTGGTACGTCTGGCTGTGTCCTCTTTCCTAGCTGGTTGTAGAGATATCTTGAGATTTACTATGTATCATGGTTGGAATTAGTCCCCTATGGAGGTAGTAAGAGGCGAGAGATTCAGTGATTTAGTTGAGGCCTGGATGACATGGACAGTTGCTCACAAGATCACTCATCTGGAGGTTAAGTTATTTGCAGGCTCCTTTCATATAACTGGAACATGTCTAGAATTATGTCTACAATATTGACAGCGTAACTGTTGAGTTTTTAGTGCTGTAATTGTGTGTTAGGCTGTAATCAAAGGGCAATCCTATGATCTGTTTCTGTAAATTGACTAAGTATCTGGTTAATTCTAAGCTGTATGAGAATCATCTGTAGCATTTCAGTAGCCATTTTATTGTTAGGTTTGTTGGAATTGGGTCACTGTGACCTGTGCAAGACACTGAAGAATGTTATCACCATGTCGATAACCTTTGGAATCTCAGTCAAGGTCACAGTGTTGTGATGCTACAACCCTTCATTATGCAAGAAATTTGAAAGTGCTTTACACAGAAAGGTGACATTTAATCTATGTGCACTTTTGATGCAGTGTTGAGAGTTTGAAAAATCAATCTTCTGATTGTCCCCGGCTGCAACGAGTAACAGGGGAATATGTATTCAGCATCATCCGTACATGTCCTGTTTCGCGATATCTCATGAACTGTTGTACCCAGTGTCTTCAAATTTGGCGACACTGACAGCCTACATTGGGGAATTACACAGACACCAGTCAAATTTGGTGACCTTGACCTTATCTTCAAGGTCACCATGACACTTTGACCACTTTTCAAACTCTTGTAAAGCGATATCTCATGCATTGTTGTACGTAGTGTCTTCATATTTGGTAACAGCCTACGTTGGAGGATTATGCATACATCAGTTGAATTGGGTGACCTTGACCTTATCTTCAAGGTCACCATGACACTTTGACCACTTTTCAAACTCTTGTAAAGCGATATCTCATGCATTGTTGTACGTAGTGTCTTCATATTTGGTAACAGCCTACGTTGGAGGATTATGCATACATCAGTTGAATTGGGTGACCTTGACCTTATCTTCAAGGTCACCATGACACTTTGACCACTTGCCAAACTTATGTAAACGCAATATCTCATTAAACCTTGCACCCAACGTTTTCAATGATGTCAACAGCCTACATTGGGTGATTATTGTCCCCTGCCGCAACGCGGAACGGGGGTACTATGTAGTTTGCGGCGTCCGTAAGTACGTCATGATTCTTAACGCGATATTTCATGCACTGTTGTACCCAATGTCTTCAAATTTGGTGACAGCCTACATTGGGCGATCACGCAGACACGAGTTGATTTGGGTGACCCTGACCTTATCTTCAAGGTCACTACGACACTATGACCGCTTTTCAAACTCTTATTAACGCAAAATCTCATGGACTGTTGTACCCAATGTCTTCAAATTTGGTGACAGCCTACATTGGGTGATTACGCAGACACCAGTCGATTTGGGTGACCTTTACCTTTATCTTCAAGGTCAGCACAACATTTTGAACACTATTCAAACTTGCCTACGCAAAATCTCATGGACTGTTGTACCCAATGTCTTCAAATTTGGTGACAGCCTACATTTGGGGATTACCCAGACACCAGTCGATTTAGGTGACCTTGATCTTATTTTCAAAGTCACCACGACACTTTGACCACTTTTCAAACTCTTGTCAACGTGATATCTCATGAACTGTTGTACCCAATGTCTTCAAATTTGGTGACAGCCTACATTTGGGGATTGCGCAGACACCAGTCGATTTGGGTGACCCTGACCTTATCTTCAAGGTCACTACGTGACTTTGACCACTTTTCAAACTCTTGTTAACGCGGAATCTCATGGACTGTTGTACCCAATGTCTTCAAATTTAGGGGCAGCCTACATTGGGTGATTATGCAGACACCAGTCAATTTGGGTGACCTTGACCTTATCTTCAAGGTCACCACAACACTTTGACCACTTTTCAACTATGTAAACGTGACATCTCATCAAACATTGCACCCAATGTCTTCAATTATGTCGACAGCCTACATTGTGTGATTAGGCTGACACCAGTCATTTCAGGCATCTTGTATGTGACCAAAAAATAAAAAGTAGTAAATATGTTATAAATATTCCATTCTTTAGCGACGGGGGACATTGCCATATCAGTGGCAAACACTTGTTATTGATGACTCAAGTCATTTCAGGGTGACCTTCACCTTATTTTCAAGGTCACATGACACTTTCAAAATCTTGTAAACAGGATTCTGAGTAGTGACCATGACTAAAAGCAACATCACACAAAAGGTAATCTTCTATGTGAAATATGTTATATTTCATTCTTCTTAAGCGGTGGCGGCCATTGCCATGTTAGTGGCAAACACTTGTTATTTGTTGTCTTTATCAAGTTTGTAAATAAGAAACATTGTTTTTGTCAAGTTGAACCCAGCACACTCACACTTGTATTATATAGTCGTACTCAACTGTTTCCTGTTGTTTCAGATTGTTGAGAAGCTAGGTATAGCTTACCTTACAAAGCATGCACCATCAATACACAAGGACATTCGACACACGACCAAGAGTGATGCAGAGCTGCGCTTTATCCGAGAGACGTCCATAGCTCCGGCTGCCCATAATGTCCATTTTTATAAGGCAAAGAAGAAGAAGACAGACAAAGTGTGGAACACATGGCTTGCAGTCTGTGCCAAGGGGGTTGAGGTCTATGAGGTGTGTGAAGAAATGTTCATTGATCACATTTCTTGAAGACCGGTTGATAATTATGTTCAGTACAGTGTCAATTTATTGTAGAGTGGTGGTTAAAGTGTTTGTTATGCCGAAGACCTAGATTTGATTCCCCACGTTTGTACTAGTGTTGGGAATTGGTTGAAATCTCACAATTGATGATTGGTTCAATACCAACGACCAATCATAGAAAAAAATTGGTTAGCGTTATTTTTTAGATTTTCCTATTCAGGTTGTAGTTGCAAATAAGTATAAAGAAAAATACATTTGGCTCTCTGTTGTTGTTTTTTTGTTTTATTTAGAAACTGCACAAATTACATTTGCAAATTTCACATCCAGTGTAAAATGATTCAGTTCCATTGTAACATAAACTTCCCAGATTCTTCAAGAAATATTCAGTCATGGCTTTTCAGAAAGTGAAGTGAGTTTTCTAAGAATTAAACACGGACAACATCCTAAATATATTCCATTATCAAGTATTTCAAACTCTATTACAGCGGTTCCAAAATTGTTTGTGTTCAATTATGGGAACATGTGATGGATTGCTTGGTCGTTTGGCCACTGCAACCAATCTTCAATTATTTCAATTAATCGGAACACCACTAGTTTGTACATGTTTGTACACATGGGTGCCTGTTTCTGGTATGCCATGCTGTGATATTGCTGGAATATTGCTAGATGCAGCATTATCAGTCATAAATGTAGGGATACATGAATCTCTGATTGATTTTCAGTTTAGAGGAATTGTATTTCCATTGTTTTTGTTATGTTACAGGAACTGGAAGGGGGATTTAAGAATTGGATTTCTACATTTCTATGGCCTGATATAGGGAAATTGTACTTTGATGTAAGTACATATTGTTTATTGAATTTTATTTAACCTTTAGTTTGCTTTATTCTCAAACGTTATTCTCAACAGCTTGATTGTTTTCTATGTTTTATGAAGGTTACCATGGAAACACCCCAAACATTTCTCTGGTGTTCTCGCCGAAGACCTGGGTTCGAATCCCCACATGGGCACAATGTGTGAAGCCCATTTCTGGTGTCCCCTGCCGTGATGTTGCTGGAATATTGCTAAAAGCGACGTAAAACCAAACTCAGTCAGTCTCTGGTGTTGGTTACATTTGTGTCTTTGAGAGAAAAAAGCCAAATTTACATCTCTACAACAAAATGATAAATTTAATCAAACTTGACTCATGAAGTTTATTGGGCCTGGATTAAAAAGATCTACTTCAACGTGATAGTTTTGTGTGTTTGATTACAGAAAAAGAAGTTTGAGATTCGAACAACAGGGGGAAATGAGAACACAAGTCGTAAGTTCACCTACTACACAGAGGTTGATGGAAAGTCCAAATACTTGCTTAGCATCTGCCGGACCACACATATGTTCCAGTTGGCGATCCAGCCCAAACTCATGGAGATCAGACACCTTGATGCTGAGGGTACGTTTCAATCACTTCTCTTGACATGCAGAATATTGCTTTTGTAGCATGGTCGCCATCAGAGAAAGTGCAGTTGGTTTAAGATAAATAATAAGATAATTACAGTCTGTGACTTTGGCAACCTGTGTGAAGCCTGAGTCTAGTAAAATTCAGATTGGTCTAGTTTGCTTTGATAATGCAAAAATGTATTTTAAGAGGTACATAGAGCCATGTTCAGGCAGGCCAACTCTGAAAGGTTTTGTGAACTGCCATATTATTTGTACTTGCTTCGGGTTTTAGTACAATATGTCAGACCTTTGTATTTTCTTAACCAGATGGTTGTGTGAAGCTCATTTCTGGTGTCCCCCGCTGTGATATTGCTCGAATATTGCTAAAAGTGGCGTATATACTAAACTCACTCACTCTTAACCAGATACAAAAACGTAGGTTTTCATATAACACAAACTTTGTAATATGTTGACAGATCAGAGGCGTTACAGAGAGTCCTACATCTATTCTGATCCCCGTGACATGGTCACAAACGGGGGTATAGTCCAGTACCGTGCGACCACTGCGAGTATGTCTCCGAAAAAGTCTGGTGGAAATCAGCGATATTCCGTCATTAGTGATGCCAGTTCAGCCACCACGTCAGGCATCGTCAGTGACAAGATGACCATCAGTTTTGATGATAGTGATGGTAAGTCATACAACAAATTGATCAGTCGTTTTTATTGTCATTACGGGGCGGTGGGGTAGCCTTAATGGTTAAAGTGTCCACTCGTCACTCTGAAGATCCAGGTTTGATTCCCTACATGGGTACAATGTGTTAAGCCTATTTCTGGTGTCCCCCGCCGTGATATTGCTGGAATAAGCGGTGTAAAGCCTTTCTCACTCAATATTGTCATTATAGCAGGAGATAGGAGAGTCTGTGTGGGCATTTAGGCGTTTAATGTATCCTTGATAAGGAGGATAAATATTATCTATTAGCATAGATATTTAACAGTTACTTCATGCTCTTTCATTGTTATGTATAATAAAGAACTTGCTTTTCCTTGTACCCTTTGCCAAGACTTACCAAGTATATGATAATGTATTGTGAAACTGCATCTCTCAGTTCAGATCACTAGACAATAGTACAGTCTGGAGCTGCCTTCCTGATAACTGCTGGGAATATCTGTATACAGTTACTCATACCCTTGATCATTTGATCCAGATGTTTGATATATCACAAGAAATTGGGGAAAATTGGTATTGTTGTACATCATAGTATATGTATTCATCTGCTCTAGTGAGCAATGTCTGTCTAAATGCCTGATGTTTGTTACAGATCATGGTAAAGAGATAATGATTGACTGCCCACCTCGAATACATGGCACCCCCGGGCAGGGACGGTCAAAGTTTGGACAGCTGACTGCTGGTGGATTCCCCAGTGAGTTGTCATTTAATGCTTCTTTCAACCTATTATTCCTGTGAAGGATATGGTGCATGTTAGAAAACTGCTTTCCACAACTACATTATTTACAGTTAGGGTAATACACATGGAAGAAAGTAAGAGTATAACAGACATAGATAATTCCTTAGAGTAAAGGACCGCTTCCGTGGTGTAGTGGTTAGAGCATCCGCCCGGAGAGCGGAAGGTCGCGGGTTCGATCCCCGACCGCGTCATACCAAAAGACATTAAAATATGGTACTTGTTGGTCCCTGCCTGGTGCTCGGCATTAATGGGTACAACAAGGACTGGTCGGCTTGGAGTCAGTATAATGTGTCTGAGTGGGGTATTCATGCTTCACTGCGGCATGGTATCTCAGTGGGCTAGCACTATAAAACCAGCTTCAGTCTGGGCTAGTACAAGCAGCCGCACATACACATACACACGCATGCACGTCGTCATATGAGCGAAATATTCTCAAGCACGACGTTAAACCCAATTTCACCTCACCTTAGAGTAAAGAGCTATCTACATTAAGTTTCTAGTTCAAATTTGTGGAATTGTACATAGATTGAACACATTTTCCATATTTGTAGGTATTTAAAAGTACATTTAAGTTTCTTCTTTCACAGGCTACAAACAGTCAGGAATGACCTCTGTGAATCGCAGCCCAGTGTTGCCTCCACACTCTCTAGAACTGTACAAGCCTCCAGCCTCCAGGACCAGCAGTGGCCACAGCCCAACTGGAGGCAGCATGGCCGTACCAGAACTCTCTCCTGTCAGCAGCAATGGAAGTTACAGAGCCAAGCTGCAGCAGCAGCAGCAGGCGTTGTTCCCTACGCGTGTGCCCGGATACCCTCGTCATTTGTCCTCCTCCTCGGCAGAGGACAAGACTTCACAGCCTGTGAGTCGGAGCACGAGTCACGGAGATAGTTTCAAGGCAATGCAAACCCAGCTTCAGGTTCATACAGATAATGTGAGTCCATCTGAGGAAGGAAAGATGTGTGCCAGTGCAGAGCATAGTTGCCAGAACTCTCATGAACTCAAAATAAGTCCTTTAGAATCTTCAGCCTATGCAAACATACAAGCAAGTTTGAACAATTCCCAGTATGCACCTCCCCCTGCCCCTTCCCCAGGTCCCAGTGAACCCCCCGATATTGACTGACAAGACCCCTTCACCTAGCAGTAGTGCAGGCCTCACTACCCTCATGATGACCGAGTGTCCTGACCTGGAGCTGAGGGAGGCTCAGGAGGAGTATGTTCCTCCACAATCATTTGTGGAAGGTGGTGCTGTCAGTGAACTGCCAGTAGACTCTTTACAGAGCATGAAAGTGCTGGGAGACACAGTGTCCAGTTCTGTGGTGGCAGGGCCTGGATACAGCACCGTGACAACAGGGATGGCAGAAGCTGTGGTTGTCACTGCTGAAGCTGGTGGAGGAGACACAGCTACAGGCGGACAGGTGAGTGAATGGTTTCCTTCCTTCAGTAAACATATCAGTACCTTCATATTGAATTGTTCATACTGTTGTCAGGGTGGGCGAAACTTAGGTTACTTTGTGTATTTCTGCACTCAGTAATATTCTTGGGTGCTGGGATAGCCTAGTGGTTAAAGCATTCCCTGCGACACCGAAGACCCAGGTTCGATTCCCCACATGGGTACAATGTGTGAAGCCCATTTCTGTTGTCCCCCGCTGTGATATTGCTGGAATATTGCTAAAATCAGCGTAAAACCATACTCACCCACTCACTCACTCCCCAGTAATATTCCAGCTTTGTGCAGTCGGTCTGAAAGTAATGGAGCCTGGACTAGACAATCCGGTAATTGATCTTGTGCGAAGTGATCGAGATTGTTGGGATGCGAAGACTCAACACAATGACCCAGTCTGACTACATCGTCCAATTGCAGATCTTGTAGTCCTTGTACTTTGTTTTGGTTGATTTATGAAATCAACAGATGAATAATATAATCATGATAATGTATGAAATGTTTCCTCCCGACCTCCTACTTTGTATTCTTGGCGAAAAGATACAACTCATAAAATCTAATAGGCCTTTTGACCATCATAGGTTACTGGGACCTATTCCAACCTAGAAACCCACTGTTGAATGTATAGTAGTATCTGAGATACCCTAGACTGGAGTATCAACACCTTTCTGTTTAATGCCGGGGTTTGAGATAAGACCTTTGCTGGAACCATTAATAGTTACTTTTAAATCAATAATTTAGGGAATTGTTACTTGAGGTCATCTGTTCTTTTCTGAGGTATATTTTGTTTATGGATCACAGGGCTCGATTTAGTGCTTTGTTACTTGCACTGGTGCAACTCAATATCACAAAGTTCAACCTAGTTATTAGTTAAAAGTGCATCATGTGCAAGTCAATTTTTGAGAAATAAATCAATAATAAATCTAAGTATGTCAGTTCATTATTCTTTTAAACTTTGAAAAGCTATGGCACCAAAACATTGCCATTTATAGACACTTCTTGGCTATGACAGCTGTTGTAAACAGGGATCAGCTGCGTCTCTGTGTTGCTATGGTTTCATGGGTACTACGTCACGGAAATATGTTTATGTGCACCAAAACCTCTGATGTTTTAACACACTACATTGCATATGGAAATTGGCAAGTGCAACTAGGCTTTGATTCTTAGGTTGCACCTGGTGCAAGTAGGTTAACATCCCTTAAATCGAGCCCTGGATCACTTTAACCCCCTCTTTCATGAATGACTATGATTATTAGATTGAACATTTACCTGAATTTTTGGTAACGTGGACAGCTGAAATAATACTAAAATGTAATACTTTTTAGGACTCAGGGGATGAGGATCCAACGAAACCAAAGAACAACATACAGATATCTGTAAAGAACCATCGTGAAACCCTTCATCCGGAACTGGCAGAAATCTGCGGCCAGTCCCATGCCCTGTCCCTTCCTCTGATCACAGCATTATGTAACGACCAGACCCTCATGCACACCAACAGCGGTAGTGGTTCCTGCGGGTCGTACGACACATCGACGCTGAGGTCCACCGATTCGCGCCACTCTAGGATATCCCACGACACCGACTCGCGGCGCTGGTCAACCAGCTACCCCAGCACAGCTTCCACCATGATATCGGTGCCGACAGGCGGTCGTCCATATAGCTGGCATAGTGAACATTTCGACCTAGACACTCAGCTCAGTCTCACCCATGGCCCTGCTTTCCAACACCAACCCCCCTTGGACAATCACCGTAGTGTGCCTCAAGACCTGTGCTCTCCCAGTAACCCTACCTCATCGTGGACTCATGCCATAGCATACACTATGCCGTATGCAGGCTCGCTTGATCGTTACTCTCCAGAGCTGATTGCTCAAAATCACATGATACCCCCTCGGTTGTCTAGCGGGGGCCATAGTAAGACTGATGGCAACTTGAGTCACAAAGCATTAAAGGAAAACATTGGCATTGCGTAGCCATTTTTATTTCAAAACTAAGAAGTGGAGATTTCAATCTCAAGTATTGTGAGCTAGCAGCATTGTCACCAGTTATCTCCCCTTATAACAGAAGTCAGTCATTGTGTTGTTTGCAAGAAGGTCAGAGTTGTCATCGTTGTTTATTCATATTCAGGAGCATTGTAGATATTCATTCCATTTATAGCAATATTTCAGATTTGCAGTATTTTAATTAATATGCATGCATATGAAGTAATCTTGCATATTTCTGTGAACACCGGGGGAATATATATACTTTCCTGTGTCATTTTTTTGTATTGGGCAATTGTCTGTTGTCATAATGTTTGAAGGAATAATTTTATGGCCCAAATTTAAAAGTTATTTTTCTTTTTTCATAATATGCATTGCTCATTTGGGCGCCACATGTGACAAGAGTGGTGGAACTACCATTTGTTGAAGTAGCTGAAGAAGTTACACATACTGTTCAACATTTGCAAGGGCAACACATTTAACTAGAGATGACTTTTTTGGTCCTTAAAAAAATGAGTTATATAAACACTATTTCAAGTCAACAATTTTCTATGCCCTCTTGTCAAAAGTTAAAGAAACATCCCCGTCAACTTGATTGATGTCGTATTCAGTCCTCATTCATTTCTCTCCACATTTACCATTGTAGTTGTTGAGTATGTCATGTTCACAGGCCGTTTGATCAAACACCTCTTACAAGGTTGCAGTGAGACTAGGAAGGTATTGATGTTATGGTTGCAACATGTTAGCATAGTAATACAGGGTATATGCAGTTCATGGATTGTTAAGGAGATTTTCTCTCAGCAGTAATTCTGAAGTGAAAGTGAATGTGTTTTGAGGGCTGGTTGAGGCCTTTCAGTACATGTTGTAAACACACTGACACCTGTGGTCACACTACGCTTTCCCAAACTGATATAGATCCCTTAGAGTAAACAGCAGAAGGCATTAACCTCATGGGCACAGTGCAGAGAAAATCTTTTCAACATGAAATATGCTGAATGTGCAATATATGATTGCAGTTTTGATGCTAATGGCACTTTTTTCTGATTCCCTGTCTCGGTGATAGCCAGTTGCTACTGTTCAGGAAACACAGTTCCAGTATCACTGTTGCCATTGAATTTGTGTATGGTTACATGGTAGGTACCCTTTATGAGAAGGGAGTTGGAATATAGCATATTAGTTTGCTACAGAAATTATATGTCGTCAAAGACAGATGTAAATCTTGTTCAATAAGTTGTCTGCAGAGCAGAAAGATGAGGGTGTTTTAAAGTTTGAACAGTGTATCTCTAAAAGCTGTGTTCATATCTGAGGTTATCGGATGCCTAAATTACCTCCCCTTGTTCCTTTGCCCGCCAGAGGGAAGTGCCAGTCGTATCTTTACATGCAGTCGTTCTGGTGAAGTGACTACAATAGTCGTCGGCAGTGAATTAAAACAGCACATTATTATCAATGAAAGATTACACAGTGTTGGGGAAACTGTTTTTATTCTCTGTATTTGTGAAGGAAGGTATTCAGCTACTGAAGGCTTCATAATCATATGATGTGATATTTTTGTTTTATAGTAAAGAATATTTATTACACAAGTTCTTCCTTGGAAATGAGATTAGGTGGAGTAAATAATTCTATGATATTCTCTATTGAGTGCCTTGTGATTTTGAGTTTGAAAAGTTCTAGAAAAGCAGGACTAGTTTATTGTTATTAAGTAAATTCCTAATATCCCCACAAAGGGACTGATGCATAGTCTGATATAATGCATATGCATTGTGATGAATAATTCATAATAATTCCTGTTGTTAATGTCAGTTTCAAATGAACTTGCCTTCAGAGGTCAGTTAGAACAGAAGAGAAACATTGTGATAGGTTCCTACATTTGAGCCTCTGGGCCATCATTGGTCATTCACTATCTCTACTGACATAAGAATATTGATAGTCTGATGGCAAGTTCTGTTGTTATTTCTTTTCAGGAGTTGACTTTCTTTCAATATCTAAAGCATATTATCAGCACAGAATAATTGTACTAGATGTGTATAGTTTGTTCTGATGTAGTGATTATGCAAGATATTAACCCAGTAGTTTATTTATGTCTGTGTACCATAATAACGTGTGCCGATGTGAACTTGCTAATGTATACCATGATATCCTAACTATGCATGTGCCTGTCGCCCTTACATATCTAATATGTTTTATGTGTAGAACGTTTAGTCTAGTGCAATATGTATATCCTTAAGCTTTGACACCGGAACTTAAAACTAATTGATATTTGCATTTCATGAGATTTTCTCAGGTTGGAGTTTGTATTTATTAATATTATTTGTTGCAGAATAGAAGCTTTAGGCGCTAGATAATGGTAGATATTTAAAAATAACTTATCTGATTAGATTTCTCAAATAGGATATTGGAATGAGGTTTTGCACGGTAAGCTGATAAAATCTTTTCATGTGCAGTATAAAAGCAACAAATATACATGTGGGGTCATATGTAGTTACTGATAGAAAACTCTGATCTTGGGTAATGTAAGTTTGAGGACTAAAAACCTGGGAAGCTTCCTGTGCCCTTGTTATTGGTTAGGGACACTATAAACATATTTTTATGTAACACTGCACATAGATTTCAGTTTTAAAAATAATGATCTTCACCTCTTCTATGCATGTGTTTACTGCTGTGGGTATCATGTTTAGTCATCTATCCTCTATGACAGGGACGTTTGGTTAGCATGGTGGGTAAAACGTTCACTTGTCATGCCAAAGACCTGGGTTCAAATCTCCACAGATGGGTATGATGTGTGAAGACTTTTTTCTCATGTCCCCAGTCATGATTTTGCAGGAATATTGCTATAAGCTGAGTAAAACCGTGCTAGCTCACATGTTTATTAAAGCCTACAGATTTGTGACAGGTTGTCAGTATAGTGTGAGATTTATCTAAATGCCAACATTCAGTGGGTGTTTCAATGTCCATGGAGTCAGTTCCCCATGCTTGAATTCAAGTCTTCCAACAACTTGTTAGCTGCACAATATTTATTTTACAAATATGACAGTTGTAAACCAAGACCAGTAATATATGTGAATGTAAGTATTTTAATAATCAAAGAATTACTAGTACTTTTGTAACTCACATAGATGATGGTGTCTGATGTTGAAATTAACCACATTTGAGCTTGTAGTTACTTGCAGCAGAAATAGCAAGGCCAGTAGCTTGTAGGTGCATCATGAGATGCAATGTACAATAAATCAAAACTTGTGATAATACTTTTATTTACTGAGATTTTGGGATATGCAGGTTTAATTACTAATTCAACTTTACACTTACATTTGTAAATGCTATATATACACATTTCCCTTGATATTCTCCCAGCTGTATGGCCCATCTTATACATTTGTTATGTTCATGTCATGTTTGTATGTTTTTTCATAATATTATTGAATCTAAAGGAATTATATTCCAGAACAACTGTACCTTTACACACAAATACTATCTGTACTCATCTGAGAGGGACAAGAAAGAATTGCTTGCTTCTGGGTAGTGTTTTTTACTCCCAACACATTAATGTATTGCACAGAAATTTGAAACAAGTCCAGCTTTAGATATTTATCCAAAATTGACCATTTTAGCATTGAATTAAATTAAACTTCTCCAAAACAGTAGCTTGTTGATAACAGGATCCAGTCATCTCTTTCAGCCCAGTGTCATGGACTAACTGTAAACTTGACAAATTTTCTGATGAAATGTTTCATATGTGTATTTATATTACCGACATGAACTTTAGACCATGGACAAACTTACTGTTTATATCATGTTTACTTTTTCGACATGTGTAAAACGTAGTTGATATGTATGTATTGGTGCGTACAGACCATCAATACTTCACCAAATTGTATACAAGACCGTGAAGTGCTGTTGATACGGATTTGATCTCTATGGTCAGGCAAAGGACACTGTATGTGTTATAAAGTACATACATGGTCTAAAAAAAATAAAATTGTAAATATGTTTCTTTGTCTAAAATAATACTTCTGTTTGAAATTTTCAGGTACTTCCATTCTCGTTACTGTTGTTGACCGTTTAGGTGTCATTATGTTAATGGTTTCTACATTCAACAGCTGGAACTCGACACTTAAATGCCCTATTTACTTACAAATGTTAGTCTTTAGTCAACATGGAAAGTGCTCATTCATATTCAGTGTTATATTTCTACAGTCCTTGTTACTTTTATATAATGTAGATCTGAAGTCGAGCTGTATCATTTTGTGTCGTCTCTGTGTTCATCAGTGTTGATATGGAAACATGGCATTTCAGTACTTCCACCACTTCTTTTGTCGTCATGATTCTCAGTCATTTTGGATAATCCAAGAACTAGTAAAGAAGTCCTGCTTGTTTGTTCCCACCTTTATTGCCAGAAGAAGCATAGCTGAAGTAGGTACAGCCAAACCCTGTTTATCTGGAAACCCTAAGTATAAGACATTTGCATTTGAGAACATCTTCATATGTACAAATGACATTAGTCCATACCTGTAAGTTGTACATCCAGAAATGTGTTCATCTGGATCATTTCAAAGGTGACAGTATTGCCTGGATTAACAAGGTTTCACTTTACACAATGCAGATGGACTGTAGGGGTCAAACTTACTGTGGATGTTACTACCTGAATGGAAGTGTTGCCACTTTATGACGTTCACTGTTTCTTAAAGGGTGTGTATTTACTTTATATCATATCTTCAAGTATTTTGTGCAAGATTTTCAGATAAGTTGGTTTTCCAGGCATAATCGTTTTTGTTTTTTCCAAGAAAAGTAGTGGAGTGGGCTCCTGACTGACGATTGGATGTAAATCATGTAAGATTGCATTTATTATTTGTGTACTCACCTAGATCACACCTTTGTCAAGCATTGTGGCTTCCACAGGTGGGTTTGAGGCTGAGAGTTACTCCCCTTGGAATGTTTTGATAGTCCTAGTTATGTAACCCGTGAAGGTTGTGATGCAAGATGCAAGTGTCATATTGATACTGATAGTAGCTGACCACAGGACCAGGCTTCAATATGTATAGGATATTCAGGTCCACATTAAGAATCCTCAATGAGAGCAGAGATGCATTTTAGTTCATCCCAAACTGTGGATACTTGCTTTGTTACAGAATATCCTCAGTAAGGGCATGGGTGATATGTATGCGATCCCTTGTTGAGGATACTTATATTCTCAATGAGGACTTGATGGAATATGGATGGCCCCTCATTGAGACTGATTGTAGAGTTGCCCATTCATCTGTCTTAAATTATGATGCCAGATTTTCTGAAAATATCCTTAAACTGAAACATGCTGGTAAAGAAAACGAGTGTGGAAGAATCATGTTGGTATTTTCCGTGAAGTGTGTTGCCTGGCAGTAGCCTCTTCCCTGCAGTTGTATATTTAACATATCAGGCTGCTGTTGCTATATTGTTTCTGTCTACACACTTCATGATTTTTCTGCTTCATACAGGTAGTCATGTAACAGATAAGGTGGACATGGTTACTGTCAAATACATCCATAAAATTCTTTTTCTCATTCATTCTGCCATCTTTAAAATATGAACTCATGCTCTCCCAAACAGACTGTTTTATGTGAAAATATTCTTTATGAAAATCTTAGTTTATATTCGGAACAAATATTATCTCAGCACATGAGGGAACAGCATCTTTCAGCAGAGCAGTTGCTGTTAGCTGTGCAAGAACTTTTACTTGAAATTGTACATTTTCTGAATATTTCTGGAACATTTTTTTATTGCTGTGCCGTTTCAACTGATAGTTGCGCAGATTATATGGGTATGGACCTCCTTATGTGTACACAGCACAATGTTTTAGGTCCAAACCCATGGGCTTGGCCAGTTGCACTGTACCACAAAAAGGTGCTGACATCCATACACTATTTGTTTGACCAACATGCCTTCCAAGGATCTTATAAGAAAATGTCTTCACCTATAATGCCAACGATGTTACCCTTACTATTGTTGATACATCTAGTTCTACTCAGTTGATGCTGACCGCAATGGCCGCCATTTGTATGTACATTATACTCATTCCGCATATCTGGCTCAAAGCGTCAGTAAGTCAGTCAGTGAGTGTAGGTGGAGACAGTGTCAGCTCTGCTGCTGCTGCCGCGGCCCACTGTAAGTGCTACAGGACTAGCCAGCCGGGATGTTTGTGTGTTAGCATTCTGTGTGGCTCTGCAGCCAACATTGGTTACTGAAATAGCCAGATATCAAATATTGTTTATGATATTCCATATTGAAATTGTCCATTTATCATTATATATAGATATATGAATTTGTAATAAAGAGTTATATTTCGTTATAAAACTGCATTTTGTGTTTCTTTGAAGGTGGTTAGCTCTCTGACTCCAAGGTATACAATTTTTCACGTGGTTTAAGTTGAGCAGTGAAATTATACAATCTATAGCTACCAGTCGTTGAAGAGGGCTTGGGTGGTGCAGTCGTCAGTAGCGCCACGGTTTGCACTGTAGAATTGCATTCCTTGTCAAAGCCATGGTATACTGATCGTAGGTCCGAAATCCAAGACTGTCCGTGTCAGCACCATGTTCTTGATTCCAGGTTTGACCAAACAGTTCGACATAGGCAATCCAGCTTAACTTGGTACTTTATATAAAGCGGGTATAAGCGGGTCGCCCAGTCTAATACACCTCTATGTGCAGATATGAGTCCGACTGGCACTCCAGACAAAGCACCATTATGCTTCTAGGTTTCTCAGCACCATACCCATTTGTCAGGGTTTGGAGCTATCCTCCGACGTTAAGCTGACACACCGGGATATAACTGAAATACTGATAAAGGGTTTAAACTCGGACTCCATGATAAGTTTACAAGTTACGATACTTATAATTACCCTATGGCTATTACATTATAGCCATAAATAACGTCTCATTTGTACATTAAATTAATGGGTTTTAGAAAAATTATCAACAGATCTAATAGTTGTGAGGATAACCTTATACTTCGGACAAATGCAACTGCTCATGTGCAAGGCGTAACAAAATCATTTTTCCTTTATGTCCAGATGTAAACAATACGTTATACACATGAGTGAGTGAGTGAGTTATAATTTAACGTCACATCGGCAGTATTTCAGCCATATATATGTACACATGAGCCTTAATTACGTACATCCTGAATCCAGAGACAATGTTTACAATTTTAGTCCAATCAGGTCATACCTTTCATCAGGAATGCACACTTGTAAAGCACGTGACAAGATTTCAGTGCTACGGGTCACAAGTTCACATGCTGCGGCAGGCACATTGGCGTGTAAAATTCATAACTGCGCTGAGTGAACTACAGTTCTCTGAGCAGCCATAAAAGACGACAGTACTAAGAACCGCATCTTGGGGACATGGCATAGGGTTCATTGGTCTGTTGAATACTGATATGTCCTGCACGTCACCGACGGCCGTAGTGGCGAATGGAGACGTCGTAACGAGGCATATCACCAGGGCCCTTATTCTCGAAACGTTCGTAGCCCTAAGAATTCTTAACTTTGATCGTAGCCAATGTGTTAAGAATGGGCTTAAGAAGTTCGTAAGGCTACGAACGTTTCGAGAATTGCTAGCCAGGTGATTATCCATGGAGCTGAAACCTCTGGTGTTGGGCCATAGATGACTGCAAGCTGGATCTCATTACAGTACTCTGTACACTCAGTAGTGAACGTTATCAACAGGAAGTACCACCTTTTGATAATTGCCCCCATCCCAGTCGTCTGATATTCATAGAGAGCAACAGTAGACCTGACCGTTCTCGATGGCCCATTTGCAGAATAGCGCCATCGAAACATTGCCATGGCCGGCAAGACCCAATATGAATTTTTTAGACGCCAAGTTCGAGCTGGAGATCCTTCTGTTCAGTTCAAGACGCATGCACTTCATGACAAACGGCAGAGGATTCCGATGTTGAGGATTCCACTGTCGACTGCCAGTACGAGGAGGAGACTGGCAGATGTTTTTCAGGTTGGCTACATTAGGCACTGATGAAGTCGCCAGTGGTGGTTCATACAACCTCAGACTGCCTCCGTGGTGTAGTGGTTAGAGAGTCCGCCCGGAGAGCGGAAGGTCGCGGGTTCGATCCCCGACCGCGTCAAACCAAAAGACGTTAAAATATGGTACTTGTTGGTCCCCGCCTGGCGCTCGGCATTAATGGGTACAACAAGGACTGGTCGGCTCGGAGTCAGTATAATGTGTCTGAGTGGGGTATTCCTGCTTCACTGCGGCATGGTATCTCAGTGGGCTAGCACTATTAAACCAGCTTCAGTCTGGGCTAGTACAAGCAGCCGCACATACACACACACACGCATGAACGCCGTCATATGAGCGAAATATTCTCAAGTACGACGTTAAACCCAATTTCACCTCACCTCACCTCATACAACCTCAACAATCATATTTTGAGAACTGTGTTACAATCAGATTGGTGACGTATTCATGGTGACCATACTTTCCAGTATTGTTGATATTCAGATATTGTGTATTCTTCGCATATTGCATGTACGTTGTTACCACATTTCAGTTTCAATTTTGTTTTTGTTTTACTCAAATTAAAATATGTTACACTAACCATTCCTGATGCAGTTATTGTAATAAAATATCATTGGATAAGTATGATAAGCCTTCCATGGCGTGGATTAACATTTCTAACTCTTATTGAAATTGAGGGTCGTCAGCCAATAAGTCCAAAATACCTGCCTAATGTTGAAAGCATGTTACATCAACACAAGTCTTCATCAGTGGATTGATGAATGCCATGCAACCCCAGCCTTCAAGGAGACATCTTTATAGCCACTAGTCCTCCAGAACAAGCAACCCGTTACACAACGAGATGAACGGGGTATATAGGCCTCGCCAGACTGATCAAAAGTAAAACATCTCTCCAAATTATTTCGACGTTGACTGGCTCATGGATAAATTTTATCACTAACGATATTCAACACCTACAATGATCCAGTCGAAAAAATTGCGACGCAAACTGGACGACGCCTGGCTGCTCGAGTTTCAAGGCCAAGCATGGTGAAAATCTATAGGATGCAGATTCCATCACGCAAAGGTCAAGCCTTCTTGACAAGGGAGTCATCCGCACATGGAGGCCGCAGATACCAGTCTTACTGTTTCCCAAAAGAAAAACATTGCAAATTTGCATCATAATCAACCTGAACAACAAGGATCTTCACGTCCCCTGTCATCCAAGTACCTATCACTGTCCATAGTTACTTGGATGAGGTATCTGTAAATGACTCCCATCAAAAGATGGCACAGGTTCGCCGGATGCCAAAAGGAAGAGGTTCACTGGATGTGGATCTATTGATACCTATAATTACTGGTTTCCTGTTCCATATGAGGAAAGTAAAGCATTGAAGACTCGGCACCACTGAACGCAACAGAAGAGTACCATTGAAGGCATCTAAATAGACCAACGAAGTCGTTTGCACTGGAAGATCTCATATGGCCACGCACATTCATAAGTTCATCAAATTTATTAATCGTATTGTCAGCACGGATGGAACCACGATACGAACCCATACTCAATGTTACACTACCAAGAGCTTCCAGAAACGTTTTCCTCCTATATTTGTTGTATTGGACAGGATATCACGCACAGGACTGAAGCGCACTCTTTTTCAGGCCATTGTGTATTCTGCGTCCTATCACAGCTACATCACAGCAACATCACAGCTACACCACAGCGACATCACAGCAACATCACAGCAACATCACAGCAACATCACAGCTACATCACAGCTACATCACAGCAACATCACAGCAACATCACAGCTACATCACAGCATCACAGCAACATCACAGCGACATCACAGCTACATCACAGCAACATCACATCACAGCTACATCACAGCTACATCACAGCTACATCACAGCAGCATCACAGCAACAGCTACAACACAGCTACATCACAGCTACATCACAGCTACAACACAGCTACATCACAGAACATCACAGCTACAACACAGCTACATCACAGCGACATCACAGCTGCCAGGATGGCTCAAAACCACCGTTGCAGGGAGCTGTCACCAAAAGCAAATATCTACATTCATCACCTGCAAATACTTGAATCAAACATCGAGTGAGTGACTGAGCGAGTATGATTTTACGCCGCTTTTAGCAGTATTCCGGCAATATCACGGCGTGGGGCACCAGAAATGCTCCTCCCAGGTTTGTACCCATGTGGGGAACCGAACCCGGGTATTCAGTAACGAGCGAACGCTTTAACCACTAGGCTACCCCACCGTCCCATCAACCATCGCAGGGGTATGAGGTGACATGAAGAGTCTATATGACCTGTAGACCTCTATATTTAACCCTTCAATCAACTACCACAACATGAGGAATTTAAACCCACTATAGTACTGTCGGAAATAGAAAAAAACTGTTTTTAGGCTGTTACTCTGTATCCTTACAATTTACACAACTGCAAATAGCATATGTCGAAATGACCCACTTCGGCCTAACTTGGCATTCAGTGGGATGCATAATAGGATATCCAGAAAAGCATGTTTACTGGTAAAATCGGGCAAAACTTAGAAAAAATACGAATAGCTGCTGAAAACAATAGATCAGACTATAGATGGCAATTAGGTCGCTCAGCCAAGTATGACGACGGACTGTCGACTCAACTGGCATGAAATGCATGTGCTGCCTTCAGGCACAAGGGGTCATCTCAAAGATATTTTGTGCTCTTTCATGTGTGTTGACTATGTCTCATCTTATGATTAACATCTTACATGTCTTTCTTTTATAAAGTTTATGTTGAGATATGTAGAAGAGTATGATACCCGATAACCAAAGAAACGCATCGTCTTAAATGTCTCAAAATATACAGGTGGCATGACCACCCGAAGATCGACAGGACTGGATATTACTTGTAAATTGTTATGACATGCCGTGTACCTCCCCAGTATAATTCCCCTAAAGGATTATCTAATCTTAGCTGATATCTCTATCCCCACCCCGACCACAACCATCGTCTGCGACACCCGTCCAGGTTTTGCTTTTGAGACGGCCCCTCCTACCTGTTTCTTTTTATAGTGACAGTGACTCCATGGTAGCTACATCCTTAATAGTTTCAGCATGAAAGTTATTAATTTTTACGTCAGTTATCGTATATAATGAAGCTACGTCTAATTTCAAATTGGGCATTTAAAAAGTGTCCTTTGTAATACAATATCATCGAACACTAATTTGCATAAAGCCATGGTCTGTTCCAAATAAGTCGCTTTGGGCTTAGAAAAAAACCTCATTGCTCTTTTCTGCACTAATCTCTCCTCAGTAAAGTCCTTTCTTTACGTTTCCTATCTCCCTACCACTGAGACTTTAGTTAGACCGAACTTTGTTTAACAGATATTTCACACTTTCACCTATGAACTACATCAATTGTAGGGATAAATGTGAAAATACAGTTTTTTCTATTTCCGACAATAATTTAGTGATTCAACAGGGGCGTGATATCGCGAGCACTTTGTCAAGGAAGGGAAGTCAAGGAAGTGCCCGTAAAAGGTAGTCATTGTGACGGTACATTTTACATGGTCTCGGGTGACGGGGAATCAAGCCTTCATCAACTAATGATGTCGGTGTGCCCAGAGACCATATAATAGATAATCTATTATATCTCTGGTGTATCCTAGCTGGTAGTTGAGGATATAAATGTGGTTTCACACCTACCTAGTATGGCGACTATAAAGTAAAGGCTTCTCTGTCGCGCCGTACCATTAGTGCAATCTATTCCAGTTCCATATTCACCTACCGACTGGAGTGAGTGAGTATGGTGTTACGCCGCTTTTAGCAATATTCCAGCAATATCACAGCTGGGGACACCAGAAATGGGCTTCACTAATTGTACCTATGTGGGAATCAAACCCGGGTCTTCGGCGTGATTAGCGGACGCTTTAACCACTAGGCTACCCTACTGCCCCTACCGATTGGGAAAGGGGCGTACACATATGCGATGTTTCCGAATTATCCGTCTTACAGCATAAGAATCCGAAAGTGAAGCATGAAAACCCACAAAACAATCATTATTTCGAGCATAACAACGTATCCGTGTGGTTATACACCCAGAACGACTTCGACTAATAATAAGAAAACACGAATTCGTGAAACCACGAAAACTGGATATACGCTCCAAATACGCTGTACCAATAGCCGCGATATGTTCTGCGTTAAGCATTATGTATTCACTCACTCCGCCCTGATGTAACCGTAACCTTGAGCCCAGTTTAATTATTATTATGTGACATGTCCAGCCACAGGGCGTCTATGTGTAGCTGTGTTAATTACAGTCCACGATGTTACACCTATTGTCCTGTAAGGGTGGGTTTTGCAGAGAATTTTCATATTGCGATATATTGCGATGCGAAAGCATGTATTGCGATATGTATTGCAATATATTGCATGAAGTATTTCTAAACAAAAACTACTTATAATCGAGTTAATGCTTTGATTTATAGAGCAAAAACACAACAAAGTCACTATGCTTGATTAAGCTTTAATAACAACTTTTAATCATGATAAAATATAAATGTGAATAATATTTGGCACAAACGAAACAATGAAATATCCGAAGATTTCCGAGTGTTACGAAGTTTTCCGAATGCAAGTCAAAATACCGGTTTTCGATCAGCGTATCGCAGCGTATCGTTCACGTCTGAACCGGTAAATACCGGTAAACCGGTTATATTGCGCAGCCCTAGTGTCCTGTTACTTCCCTCTGTCCATCAGTTGGTCAGTCACATCTGTGGTGATCAAGATGGCCCCACCTGTCACAGTGAGACCTTCGTCACCTTTGGTGCCGACAATGGCCACACCAGTGAGACCTTCGTTAGATTACACCTTTGGTATGATGTGCCGACAACTGGCCACACTCAATATAACCGGTTTACCGGTTAGACGTAATGATACGTATTGCGATACGCTGATCGAAAACAAACATTTTGACGATGTAACACTCAGACGAGATCTATTATCATGATTAAAGATTGTTATTAAAGAAAACTAATCAAGCATAATGTTTTGTTGTGTTTTCAAAATCGTTCAATAAGTAGGTATGATGTGCAGTATATTGCGTTGCTACACACGAGACCCGTAAAGATCCGGTTTAGAATTGATCTTCAATAAATCATGCTTGTCGTAAGAGGCGACTAACGGGATCGGGTGGTCAGGCTCGCTGACTTGGTTGACACGTCATCGGTTCCCAATTGCGTAGATTGATGCTCATGATGTTGATCACTTGATTGTCGGGGCCATACTTGATTATTTACAGACCGCCGCCATATAGCTGGAATATTGCTAAGTGCGGCGTAAAACTAAACTCACTCACTGTGACACGCGAGGCGCCATTAAGTGAACCTCTGTCATCATACATGGCTCCACCCCATCATTGTGTTCTAGCGGAAAATGTTACATTCCGAATTAAACATAGACGACTTTCAGTTTATGTAACCAAATACACTTGTCTGATTTTATAAATAATAAAAAAAATATAAAAAATAAAATATTTAATTAAATGTCAAAAGTAAAATGTTATGATGAAAATAGATATTAGATAATATCAATACAAAACTTAACGTCATTTCATCTCAAATACATTTGCAAAATTATATAAGATGAGCTCATAAAAAATAACGATAGAAAAGAATCTACATAAACTGAAATCAATACCAAGGCATCAATATATGATGTTAAAACATCAACAGTGACGATAAAACACCCAGCCCAGCCTCCAGGCGTCTTGGTTCTGTTTCTAAATGTATATTGAGTTGTTCTGTTGAATGCTACAGGCACAAATATCCCCGGGGCACCATTATAACAGACCTCTAGTGCAGCACAGCCACAGAGCTGATAATACCCCCGAGGCTCATTGCAGACTTACAATGCAATCAGCAGTATTTGCCGTCACTCGGAGAGGGACCAGATACCGTTATATTGAACGGGGCCAAGGAAGTTCATTCGATCACACATCTGCTACAGTGTCTGCAGAAACAAACAAATCCACAATAAATGTATTTTGTAGTATCGACAATAAGTGTTAGTATTATTTGTCACATCAATAATCCATTAATAACATATATTTATTTATCTAGTTGTTGTTGTTTGTTTTTTATCACAGAATGGTTTTTACTATTGTTTCCAAAGACAACCACGACCCTCTCCAATATACAGGGGCGTGTCACGCTTAGAAACAGTGTTAGAAAGACATATAGGTACATAGACCCTTCCCTAGTACTAAATAAAAGGAAAGGGATGTAACGACGGAACCACCCCCTCCTCAATCAAAGTTAGATTTCACCACGTAAAATATTTTTAAGGCCCCGTCGAGGCCTACGGAGATGATTTCCCTACAAAATGAGCTATAAATGGTCACAATCGGATCATTATTTCAAAAGTTATACGACACGATTCAACGAAAACAGCTACCTCCGCAATTCCAAGCCAAAATCATGGATCACCCAAGACAGCGAAAACTCACCTTTTAAATTCGTTTATTAATTCCAGCCACGCTGACAGCACCTATGTAGGGCTAGATTCGACCGGCAGCGGCATTCCACGGGTCTAAAAACTTATTTCAACATCTACAAATCATTTCCTCGACAGTAAGCAGGCACTTTATCCAAAACCATCGGCAATCATACTTGTCGGCCATAGACGGCCTTGACATTCAAGTGATGACACTTTTCGTTACTAAGCGTGACACGCCCCTGTGCTCCAATACACACACCAGTGACACATCGCTATTGATGTCACTGCGAAAGGATTGAACCTTATTAGCTGAACTAAAGTCACAGATACAATATCACTGAATTTCCTATAAATGTAGCTAGTTGCAATGCGTATCTGGGGTGTTCAAGGTGAAAAAGCGTCTGTGTTGTTCAAAGTAACATGCCGTCAGGGGTGTTCGTGGTGACATACAATCAGGGGTGTTCGTGGTGACATACAATCAGGGGTGTTCGTGGTGACATACAATCAGGGGTGTTCGTGGTGACATACAATCAGGGGTGTTCGTGGTGACATACAATCAGGGGTGTTCGTGGTGACATACAATCAGGGGTGTTCGTGGTGACATACAATCAGGGGTGTTCGTGGTGACATACACTCAGGGGCGTTCGTTGTGACACTCAATCAGGGGGTGTTCGTGGTGACATACAATCAGGGGTGTTCGTGGTGACATACAATCAGGGGTGTTCGTGGTGACATACAATCAGGGGTGTTCGTGGTGACATACAATCAGGGGTGTTCGTGGTGACATACAATCAGGGGTGTTCGTGGTGACATACAATCAGGGGATGTTCGTGGTGACATACAATCAGGGGTGTTCGTGGTGACATATAATTAGGGGTGTTCGTGGTGACATACAATCAGGGGTGTTCGTGGTGACATACAACCAGGGGTGTTCGTGGTGACCTACAATCAGGGGTGTTCGTGGTGACCTACAATCAGGGGTGTTCGTGGTGACATACAATCAGGGGTGTTCGTG
This sequence comes from Haliotis rubra, assembly GCF_003918875.1. Classification (NCBI taxonomy): domain Eukaryota; kingdom Metazoa; phylum Mollusca; class Gastropoda; order Lepetellida; family Haliotidae; genus Haliotis; species Haliotis rubra. The sequence goes on along the minus strand of NW_025765514.1, from coordinate 927,856 downwards.
GTGACATACAATCAGGGGCGTTCGTGGTGACATACAATCAGGGGCGTTCGTGGTGACATACACTCAGGGGGTGTTCGTGGTGACATACACTCAGGGTGTTCGTGGTGACATACAATCAGGGTGTTCGTGGTGACATACAATCAGGGGTGTTCGTGGTGACATACAATCAGGGATGTTCGTGGTGACATACAATCAGGGATGTTCGTGGTGACATACAATTAGAGTGTTCGTGGTGACATACAATCAGGGGTGTTCGTGGTGACATACAATCAGGGGTGTTCGTGGTAACATACACTCAGGGGTGTTCGTGGTGACATACAATCAGGGGGTGTTCGTGGTGACATACAATCAGGGATGTTCGTGGTGACATACAATCAGGGTGTTCGTGGTGACATACAATGAGGGCGTTCGTGGTGACATACAATCAGGGATGTTCGTGGTGACATACAATCAGGGGGTGTTCGTGGTGACATACAATCAGGAGTGTTCGTGGTGACATACAATCAGGGGTGTTCGTGGTGACATACAATCAGGGTGTTCGTGGTGACATACAATCAGGGTGTTCGTGGTGACATACAATCAGGGGTGTTCGTGGTGACATACAATCAGGGGTGTTCGTGGTGACATACAATCAGGGGTGTTCGTGGTGACATACAATCAGGGGTGTTCGTGGTGACATACAATCAGGGGTGTTCGTGGTGACCTACAATTAGGGGTGTTCGTGGTGACATACAATCAGGAGTGTTCGTGGTGACATACAATCAGGGGTGTTCGTGGTGACATACAATCAGGGGTGTTCGTGGTGACATACAATCAGGGGTGTTCGTGGTGACATACAATCAGGGGTGTTCGTGGTGACATACAATCAGGGGTGTTCGTGGTGACATACAATCAGGGGTGTTCGTGGTGACATACAATCAGGGGTGTTCGTGGTGACATACAATCGGGGTGTTCGTTGTGATACAATTAGTGGTGTCCTGTGAGACACAGACACAGTTGACGTAGATGTGCCATCTATGAAGTACAAGGTAAAGGTGCATTCTCACGGTACGACATGTAGTAACATCAAAGATCGTAACATCTTTCTGTTAAATCTTGCTAAATTTCTTAAACATGTGTTTGAATGTATAAAACAAAAAAAAGGAACTCTGTAGAATCTTATGTTATATTGTACATTTGTACTTTGGGTCATATGGCCTTTCAACAAATAAATATCTTGAATCTTGAATCAAATATCGTAACGACTTTGTTATTTGTGTGTTTATTAAGCCGCATACATCTCGTATCTCGCGAGATTCTCACGCATGACTCGGCATCATGGCTTCGTCGATCGAAGAAGAAGAGCTACCGTTAATGTCAGTCTACATATCGCAGTCACTGAAAAACATGAAAATAGAAAGCCTAACTCGGTGTGGGTCCGCAGCTGGATTCTTAGGGGAACATTCCACAAACATTCCTGTGACAATAACCAAATTCAGTCGTGTCTCTGACATGTTGTCACTCTGAGGGGGACACAGATGTAAGCGATTTGACTGGTCGAGAGCTTGCGACTTGTTGTAGGAATTGGGAAAAGTCCTATGTCTTACATCTCGGCTGCGACTAGTTGTATGAGATTTCAGATCGTTACGATCCGGGTGTTCACAAGTTGCAACTGTGTTGTATGTTACAAGTTGTTACGACAAGTCGCACCTTGAGGACGCACCTTAACGCACCATCAGTGGTGAAGGAGGTGATCCACCTTCAGTGGTGTTGAAGGTGACACACCAATAATGGTGATGATTGTGATACACATTCAGTGCTGTTCAAGGTGACACACCATCGTTGGTATTCAAAATGATACACCATTAGTGCTGCTCAAGGTGACACACCATCGTTGGTATTCAAGATGATACACCATTAGTGCTGTTCAAGGTGACACACCATCGTTGGTATTCAAGATGATACACCATTAGTGCTGTTCAAGGTGACACACCATCGTTGGTATTCAAGATGATACACCATTAGTGCTGTTCAAGGTGACACACCATCGTTGGTATTCAAAATGATACACCATTAGTGCTGTTCAAGGTGACACACCATCGTTGGTATTCAAGATGATACACCATTAGTGCTGTTCAAGGTGACACACCATCGTTGGTATTCAAGATGATACACCATTAGTGTTGTTCAAGGTGACACACCATCGTTGGTATTCAAGACGATACACCATTAGTGCTGTTCAAGGTGACACACCATCGTTGGTAATCAAGATGATACATCATTAGTGCTGTTCAAGGTGACACACCATCGTTGGTATTCAAAATGATACACCATTAGTGCTGTTCAAGGTGACACACCATCGTTGGTATTCAAGATGATACACCATTAGTGCTGTTCAAGGTGACACACCATCGTTGGTATTCACGATGATACACCATTAGTGTTGTTCAAGGTGACACACCATCGTTGGTATTCAAGATGATACACCATTAGTGTTGCTCAAGGTGACACACCATCGTTGGTATTCACGACGATACACCATTAGTGTGTTGTTCAAGGTGACACACCATCGTTGGTATTCAAGATGATACACCATTAGTGTTGTTCAAAGTGACACACCATTGTTGGTATTCAAAATGATACACCATTAGTGTTGTTCAAGGTGACACACACCATCGTTGGTATTCAAGATGATACACCATTAGTACTGTTCAAGGTGGCACACCATCGTTGGTATTCAAGATGATACACCATTAGTGTTGTTCAAGGTGGTATTCAAGACGATACACCATTAGTGCTGTTTCAAGGTGACGCACCATCGTTGGTATTCAAGACGATACACCATTAGTGCTGTTCAGGGGACACACCATCGTTGGTATTCACAATGATACACCATTAGTGTTGTTCAGGGTGACACCCATCGTTGGTATTCAAGATGATACACCATTAGTGTTGTTCAAGGTGACACACCATCGTTGGTATTCAAGATGATACACCATTAGTGTTGTTCAAGGTGACACACCATCGTTGGTATTCAAGATGATACACCATTAGTGCTGTTCAAGGCGACGCACCATCGTTGGTATTCAAGATGATACACCATTAGTGCTGTTCAAGGTGACACACCATCGTTGGTATTCAAGATGATACCCTTAGTGTTGTTCAAGGTGACACACCATCGTTGGTATTCAAGATGATACACCATTAGTGCTGTTCAAGGTGACACACCATCGTTGGTATTCAAGATGATACACCATTAGTGCTGTTCAAGGTGACACACCATCGTTGGTATTCAAGATGATACACCATTAGTGCTGTTCAAGGTGACACACCATCGTTGGTATTCAAGATGATACACCATTAGTGCTGTTCAAGGTGACACACCATCGTTGGTATTCAAAGATGATACACCATTAGTGCTGTTCAAGGTGACACACCATCGTTGGTATTCACGATGATACACCATTAGTGTTGTTCAAGGTGACACACCATCGTTGGTATTCACGATGATACACCATTAGTGTTGTTCAAGGTGATACACCATCGTTGGTATTCACGATGATACACCATTAGTGTTGTTCAAGGTGACACACCATCGTTGGTATTCACGACGATACACCATTAGTGTTGTTCAAGGTGACACACCATCGTTGGTATTCAAGATGATACACCATTAATGTTGTTCAAGGTGACACACCATCGTTGGTATTCAACGATGATACACCATTAGTGTTGTTCAAAGTGACACACCATCGTTGGTATTCACGATGATACACCATTAGTGTTGTTCAAGGTGACACACCATCGTTGGTATTCAAGACGATACACCATTAGTGCTGTTCAAGGTGACACACCATCGTTGGTATTCAAGATGATACACCATTAGTGCTGTTCAAGGTGACACACCATCGTTGGTATTCAAGATGATACACCATTAGTGCTGTTCAAGGTGACACACCATCGTTGGTATTGACGATGATACACCATTAGTGCTGTTCAAGGTGACACACCATCGTTGGTATTCAAGATGATACACCATTAGTGCTGTTCAAAGTGACGCACCATCGTTGGTATTCAAGATGATACACCATTAGTGCTGTTCAAGGTGACACACCATCGTTGGTATTCAAGACGATACACCATTAGTGCTGTTCAAGGTGGCACACCATCGTTGGTATTCAAAATGATACACCATTAGTGCTGTTCAAGGTGACACACCATCGTTGGTATTCAAGATGATACACCATTAGTGCTGTTCAAGGTGACACACCATCGTTGGTATTCAAGATGATACACCATTAGTGCTGTTCAAGGTGACACACCATCGTTGGTATTCAAGATGATACACCATTAGTGCTGTTCAAGGTGACACACCATCGTTGGTATTCAAGATGATACACCATTAGTGCTGTTCAAGGTGACACACCATCGTTGGTATTCAAAATGATACACCATTAGTGCTGTTCAAGGTGACACACCATCGTTGGTATTCAAGATGATACACCATTAGTGCTGTTCAAGGTGACACACCATCGTTGGTATTCAAGATGATACACCATTAGTGCTGTTCAAGGTGACACACCATCGTTGGTATTCAAGATGATACACCATTAGTGCTGTTCAAGGTGACACACCATCGTTGGTATTCAAGATGATACACCATTAGTGCTGTTCAAGGTGACACACCATCGTTGGTATTCAAGATGATACACCATTAGTGCTGTTCAAGGTGACACAGTGGTTTTCAAAGTGTCATACCGTTCTCCTGGTTCACCTTGACCTGACATGGGAATCACATGGAACGCTTGCAACTAATTCCTCGCAGCAGCATCAACGACTCTCCTGGCGTCTATGCAGTCTCAACATATTCGTCTTTGCTCTAGGACTATCGATTGAGATTACTTTTAACTTTCAGCCGTCAGTAAGCATTCCGTGTATGTCTATTGTTAACACTCGGGTAACAGTGAATGTCTGCGTGCAGGCATGCACCTCATAGTTACCTGAATCTGATCACTGTAAAGCTCCATTACAATACTTGACGCAAAATGGCCAATATCTCAGCTCTCTGTCACTTTGAGCTTTCGTTCTAAAGTATGCTGACACGTGTTTCTAAAGCACTGCTAATTTTGACGTTTGTACATAATCCATGGTTTGACTTTGGTCATGGGCGGTGGGGTAGCCGAATGGTTAAAGCGTTTGCTCGTTACGCCGCAGATCCGGGTTCGATTCCCCACATGGGTATAATGTGGGAAGCCCATTTCTGGTGTCCCCGCCGTGATATTGCTGGAATATTGCCAAAGCGGCGTAAAACCATACTCACTCACTCGCGTTTGCCAATGCGAACATCATACGGGGTTTTACATTAAACAAGTAATACCTTCAACTAGGTTAATGCGTACAGTGTAAACGGTTTCACAAAGGCCAATATGTACACCATGGATGATTTTACAAAGATTAATACATTCAAATGGCGCCACAAAGACCAATACGTACATCATGACTGGTTTCACAAAGGCCAATACGAACATCAAATGATTTCTCGAAGGTAAATACGTATAGCGTACATAGTTTCTAAAGACCAATACGTACACCATGAATGGTTTCACAAAGGCCAGTACGTATATCACATGGTTTCACATGGATTAATACGTACAGCGTACATGGTTTCCCGTGGGTCAGTTTAACTAGGCAATCCTTTAAGCATCGCTTCGTTTGATTGACCAATACATTTTGACTTCAATGAAGGAGAAATGGAAATTCGTCACGACTCTAGCTGAAGCAGGACCAGAAGTGTATTCTCCACAGTATTGATGTATCCCCTTTCAAGGGAAGCTAGCGTTACTGGGGCACGCTTGGATTGTTTGGCTATAAAACAGTTGGTTTGTTGACAACATAAAAAGAATATCGTTGCCAAAATAGATTGAGTCATTAAAGCCATTCCATCTCTAAGCACGTTTATCATTGGACACAGCTCACTTGGAATAAATCATTGCTTCGCCAGAACCGTCAGCTTCGATCTGTGATGGTTCAACATGACGGTAAATATGTCTACGCGAAGTGGAACCAGTGTTATATTTTCATCGCAATATGCATTTCAGTTTGCGTCAATGAGCCTTAAAGCCATATGGGACTGGCTTTGTTTGCTCCACAAACATACAGATTTGTCTATGACCCTATAATTCAGAACTGTGACATCCTGTATTGACAATCAGGGCTTGATGACGTTCTGTGGCAAGAATTACACCCCGACAGGTCCCCACCTGCATGCTATATAATCCTGAGATTGCAATATCGGTCTTTGGGACTAATTGGTGACTGAATTGGTTGTCACTCTTCATGTTATCAATTTGCAAACAAGCCACCGTCGTAGAGATACGAGTTTAATCAAAGGAAAGGCATTCTACAGTTGGGAGGCCAACAATAGTCACTGTTAACGACTCTGATATTTCAACGGTTCGTAACCCTTGAATGGAACATCCAAGGAACTAATATGAATAATAGAAATTGCATCCCCCATGCTATAGCAACGGTGTAATCGATCCATATAGTACCGACAGACGAGTTCATTATGGTTGCCGCGGTGAGAGAAAACTCAGACTGGTCGATAGAACCACATTCATTGTCCATTACCAGAAACGATGTCATGCAGACTTCATTCATACACATTGGATGATTTGCTTCAAAATCGATGTCGATTTACTTGGCCATCTTGAATTGAATTAGCAATAATTATAACTGGCACCAGGCCTAAGCCCCTTTGATAATAGACTCGTCCGATCTGTGAGTCCAATGGTTGTCGTGGGATCCCCATCACTCTGCTGTATGAGCTATGTTACATCGTCCATTCTCCCGACAGTGAGTATCTGGCGGAGTAATTCCAGCAACAGCAGCAACAACAGTCCACGGCGTTGACTACGGAGATATTGTACGTGGTGCCTGCAGTAGACAACCATGCAGCTGACCACTGTCCTAGCTCTTGTGTGTTGTGCACAAACCGGTGAGTTTTAAAACAAGTCTGGCCCAGTTTCGGGACAACTGAAATATACCATGAATTTATCTAGCCAATATAAGCACGTGTTGATCATTCATTCAAAATGCATGCTAGTTTCATGTTGCATGTTCAGGGAGGCTGTTTGAGAACCATTCTTTTGTGATTGATACAATGCAGGTCGATGTATGATTAATAATTTGATTAATAATGAGTTCCATGTCAGTGGAACCATACATTATACGTTTCATTGCATGGAAAACAAGTATCTGATTTCCTTGCTCTGGGTAATTCAGATAGAAATGTTTTGTTTAATTAGCATGTCATGTGACATGACAATAGTTGTGTTTATGTCTGGCGATACAGAAAGTGGTACATCGTACTATATTGGCTTAATATGATGGATGTCATGACACTTATACCGTCATGTCATTCATATTTCGCATGGCATTTATACCATTATGACGTAAGGCGATGTATGTTATATCATTTATACCATTATGACGTAAAACGATGTATATTTCATGAAAATTATAACATTATGACGTAAGTCAATGTATATCTCTTGATATATATACCATTATGACATAAGACTATGTACGTTATATCATTTATACCATTGTGGCATTATAACATTATGACGGAAGACAATATATATCTCATGACATTTGTAACAAAATGGTATCAGATGTTGAATCTGTCATATCATGACGTAAGATGATGAATATATCTTATATCATGAAGATATAAATATCATCACAATATACACCGTGTATACAGAGAGTTAGACCCGAATGAACGCGGTGAAGACGCAAGGCTTGCTCTATGGCTACAGTGGTTACACAATCAAATCAATATCAACCATGTAGAACCGGCCCAAATGAGAATAAACCCATAACACAAGTGTACTATGCCTGTGGCACCAAGTTATGGTGCCATGGTTGATTGTGTGTCTAGGTTCTTATAAATGCCTGTGGTACACATGCCATCTCTTCTTGTAATTTTACCAAATTTGTTGGATTCTGGTCTGAATGCCATCAATTGTTTGATTGATATTAAAATACAACTTGCCTATTTTCCTACAATGTCATCTGTTATAATATGCCTGTCAATGTGAGATTGCGCCAGATATAAATATCATCACAATGTACAGAGAATAGACCCAAATGAACGCGGTGAAGACGAAATGCTCGCTCTATAGCTACAGTGACTATACAACAGGATCAATACCAACCGTGTAACTAGCCCAAATGAGAATATCACCCATCACACAAGTGTACTATGCCTGTGGTACCGAGTTATGGTGCCATGCTTGACTGTGAGTCTAGGTTCCCCACAGAGACTGGAAATATTAATCAATGGTTTGTCTGTCCAGACTAGATTAATTACAGGTTGCTCTCAAATGGCTGGAGTACCGTAGGGCATCGTTAAACTTTTAAAATACAACTATCAAGAATGTTTTTTAAATCGTAGAGATTAATACTTTGTGAGTATTATTTCTAGAGACCATGGAAACAGTGTGCTACCAAGAATCAATGTCATGTAATGCACCTGTGGGTGGTGTGTATTCTGATGGTATAACCGATCCATGCTGTTATGTATCTTAGGTGTATGTAGACTCTTATTGCTGGCAGTGGGGCGGTGGGGTAGCCTAGTGGTTAAAGCGTTGGCTCGTCACTCCGAACACCCGGGTTCGAATCCCCACATGGGTACAATGTGTGAAGCCCATTTCTGGTGTCCCCCGCCGTGATGTTGCTGGAATATTGCTGAAAGCGGCGTAAAACCAAACTCAGTCAGTCAGTCAGTATTGCTGGCAGTGAACTTACCATGGTAACAACGCGGTGTACAACGAAATCTTGCAAAGCTATATTTTTTCAAAACCCATCTTAAGTGCGAGTTAAGTACAACGACTTCTAAAAAATATGTTTAAGCATATACAGTGCCACACTTAGTTTGTGTGTGCTTTCGGTTCCAAATTTAGTTATTTGGTTACATCCACAGGTAATATTGATTGATCTCCTAACTAAACTAACAAGCGGCCTCTAATTGGTGCCCTCCAACCAAACGTTATAACATTGTATTCTCTTATCAAATATTATTCTTTTTTTAACCTCTAACAAAACGTTATTAAATCGTATGTTCTAACCAAACTTTCTTTTTTCATCCTCTAACCAAACGTTAGTACATTGTATGCACTAATCAATCATTATTTCTTTCATCCTCTAACCAAACATTATTACTCTGTGCCCACTAACCAAACATTAACGTAACACAAGTAATCATCACCTATAGCAAAAGTAATTAGGGTCTAATTTCCACAGATTCAAATGACAGCGCTATGCTTGAAATGTGTTGCTCAATTACACAACCTGATGTAATCAATCATTACCAGCTTTCAACAGTTCTTAGAAATCGGGTTTTAAATAGACTGATTTCTCACTGGGCCTGACAAATGGTTCCAGCATTTTTTCCTATAGATTTACAACTTATTAGCAGCAAAACTGATCGTGGAGATGTCTCGTTCGCTGCCTGTAGAATTATTATATTTTTGAAAATCGGGAACTAAACTAAATACCCACTTGGCGCTTTGGGATATTCTTGTAAAAGAAAAGGTAAATATTTTAAAAAGCGTTTTGATTATGACTTACAAGTCACCGACACAGTGTTACTTTCTTTTGTTCGTCAGTGTAACTACTGACGTATGCTATTTCCCTACATCTAATTTCATATCCACACATAATTTTAAGAAGCTGTTATCTTGCAGAAATCCTACAGCCCAATTTCATATTGCCTTATATACACAAAATGCTTTAATCTTACGCCGATCTTCGTTTTGTTAATTGAATTATATTTTTGTTCAAACTATGTATATTCCTATATTGATATATACATGTAACTCTATTGTATATGGGCCTATGGACTTTTGTGCAATAAAGCATTGATTGATTGATTGATTTTCAATGTAGGTTTGATCTCAACATTTAAACATATGCAGCCTATGAAATAAATAATGGACACAAACGGGATGAAGTCCTGGACAAAATTATTTATCCAATACGAGTATACCCGGGTTTCTTTACCTAGGTAAACTATGTATTTTTCTTGTCATTAAAAGTACGTTTTCTGTAAAAACTCGGGTTTTTTCAATCGCGTCATAATGCAGACTGACAAATTGTTAAGTTATTGAAGAGTATTTCCTTGTGGATACTGGCTGTTGTCTTTATTATGAATTCTTATAAAGATATTACAAAGTCGACTTTTTAACTGCTTCAAATATCATCATCATCATCATTGTTGTTGTTATTGTAGAGTATTAGGCAAGTATGAAATCAATGCAACTTTTCTATTTAACGATCTTGCGTGTACTGAGATGTCTTCACAGAATGCTTTCCACCAATAATAGTGACAAATGTAATACCAAGACGTTTTAACAACGGTTATTATGTGAAACTGCAGGACTCTAATGCACATACACTACATGTTTGGAACACATATTATATAATACATGCTCATTCGTGCTAGAAATAGGTGATTTTTATCACCTTTTCTAAATATAAGCTGTCTGGAATCACGTTGTTGACCTGTTGTGTGACTTCCTAATATAGAAACACTAATCGTTATCACTCTTCAAAAGCTATTTCGAAATTACATTATTGAGCTCCATCGTTCAGTCCTCCAAACGGTACGGAGTAACTTGACTTAGCAGCTCTTTACAGTATATTAAAAGATGCATGTACGTAGGCGACTGTTGAAAACACCCGGTGCGGTATGTAAATATGTAAACATGCGGTATTGTTCTCGTGTGTCATGACGTATGGCGTTATGAAGTCAGTCTGTTGTACTTAATGTAATCACGGAGAAGTAATAAGCTAATCTGGACGTTAAGTGGTCCATTTGCTCTCCAAATAAACCCGCATTTACACAATCCCGCGAGACACTTATAGATCTATATTAATCCGTTCTCCAGTTCAGTCAAAAAAACCTCAGTGATCCACCCCATGATCTCAGCTACTATTGAAGGGTAGTTTGTGACGTGCTTTCCTTTCTAATGCTATAGTTCCAGAGCTCCGTTCCACAGTGCGATTTTACAGCTTCAACTTTTGACAGAACGTGGGTTTTATTATCATTTAGGGCTCAGATTGCTTAGTGGGTCGATCGCTTTGTGGGCCCAGCTTCTACAGAATGGGATGAGGATGTGTGATCTCTGGGTGATAACAACGATAACATCCCCTTCTTTCCAACCTAGAAACCAATGTTTTTAATTGGATAGTGGTAGCTGAGTTTGATCAGATACAGCGATAATGTCTAGTGCCTGATGTTGGTTCTTCCCACTTCCATGTGCTTTGATACTCTTAAAAATTGAAAAATGTTATATTTTTGCTACTTCTTTTTCTCAACCTTCAAAAGTAAGCTTTACTATAAAATTCGAAATGAATTTGTTCAGATATGGTCTCAGTCAGTGATATATCGTGGCAATGTGTATTTAGACCGTTCGCATTCTTTACATATATATGCTGCGAAGGTCCATTATATCTACACATTAGAAGGAAAAGTGTACTTGTACAACTTCAAGTTCTCTGAATTTCTTTTCCAGTAATGTCCATCACCTCACAGAAAGAATGAATTTCTTTATTCTTCGAATTCGAATCTTCTTTCCTAAAGAGGAATGTATATATATCTTTACTACTGTCACAAAAAAGTTCTTATAAAGACGTTTTGATATCAAATGATGGAATATCAGTGGATAAGTGTACTTGTACAACTTCAAGTTTTCTGATTCTTTTCCAGTAATGTCCATCACCTCACAGAAAGAATGAATTTCTTTATTCTTCGAATTCGAATCTTCTTTCCTAAAGAGGAATGTATATATATCTTTACTACTGTCACAAAAAAGTTCTTATAAAGACGTTTTGATATCAAATGATGGAATATCAGTGGATAAGTGTACTTGTACAACTTCAAGTTTTCTGATTCTTTTCCAGTAATGTCCATCACCTCACAGAAAGAATGAATTCTTTGTTCTTCGAATTCGAATCTTCTTTCCTAAAGAGGAATGTATATATATCTTTACTACTTTCACAAAAAGTTCTTATAAAGACGTTTTGATATCAAATGATATCAGAGGATGTAGATTATTGGTTTTAGGACTATTATTTTCTTTTTAATTCAGCAGAAAGCAAATTCAATTAATTTAATCTGGTTTGGTGTTGTTTGGAGCTATGTGGTCTGGCTGACGATGAACTTGTTCTTGAAGCACTGAGTAGTCTTATCACTGAGTGTGATTCTGTGCCAGTTCAGTGCGCCGAGAATAACATCTGAATAATATATACAGTACTTGGATCTTTTGTGTGACGGCCTTACAACAATCAATGGGAAACAGTCTACAATAGACTCTGTATATTCCAGGATACAGTCGAGGTGTCATGTTTTGTCACAGGATTTCAGCCATAATGTCATCTAACTCACGTGGCATCTTTCCTCATTGCGTTTTACTGCATCCAATCGCTAGATGTCTTGAAGCTAAAAATGTACTGAAATTATACTCTTCGATTTGCTATTTATCGTTTTGTTGTTTTGACATGCCTTATGTTTCTTCTTGTTATTGATATATTGTTGATAGACATTGAGAGGTTTCTAAATACACCCAATGACTCATTGGTGTTTTTTGTCTTCGACTATGACGTCATCCAGATTGTAATTCTATCATTGTTTCTCTTAAAGGTTTCTATATTTGGAATATATTACCTTAAATGTTCTTTTAATTATATCTGCGTGTGTACAAACGTATTTGGATTAATGTTGGTAAATAATATATTATCCATGTTGTTGACAACAATTCATAATAAAAAACGCGCGTCTCAGCATGTAAAAAAACACCATGCACTTAGTGGGTCGATAACGTTATTCATTTACTTATGACGTATGTGTCGACTCCCAGGAGGAACCCCACGGGTACAGACATTCACACCAGCACGGTCACTGTCTCATGACTATTCATGAACCTAAGCATAGCTATTGTGCCATGAATATTCATGACTGTCAGTCAGCACTGTTGTTAATAACAATACTAGTGAAGTCAAGGTCAGATTTTAGAAACACGATAAGAGAATATTGCCATGTCTTTTAAATGTTTGTGTAATTCATTAACTGATGCTCGTGAAATAGTTTGAATCGTGCAATGGATTGTGTTTTAGGAGAAAATTCTTATACCGGTGGTAAATTATCGCTGATGTTTTACCTTCAGTTACATTCACATAGTGAGTGACAGCTGAATGACACCTGAAATGACACCCGGTGTCGTTACTATTTCATAGTGATTCATAATTATATACTCATAATAAAATCGGAATCATACACTGTTTTTACCCGTCAGTGGTGTGCTAGCCTGTGGTAAGGGATTTGTTGTTTATATTTAAAATTCAAACACACCCACTTCCTTATAGATTGTACTAATTGCTATGTTTTAATGCAGATGATGATAGTTATAAGAAAGCATCTTTAAAGAAATTGTTTGATCAGACAAATACGTTTTATTTCAAGGGAGATTAAGGATAGATATGACTGTTGGGTGAACAAAGGTTTCAAATTAAAGCAACAAATTAAGATAATATTCAATGCAAATTCAATGGTCAGGCTTGCTGACGTGGTTGACACATGTCATCAGTTCTCAATTTCGCAGATCGATGCTCATTCTGTTGATCACTGGATTGTCTGGTCCAGACTCGATTATTTGCAGACCGCCACCATATAGCTGGAATATTGCTGAGTGCGGCGCAAAACTCAACTCACTCACTCACTCACTCATTTATCAGTCACATCAATTAGTAACCGAAGTATCAGTACTAACTGCATCAGACATGGAGGAGATTCTACATTATTGCATTTAACATGAAGGGTATAACTGTGTTACTCTCTGACGTTCTTCGTTGATTAACGTTAGTGATAAAACATCACCTTCAGGTAAAAACCATAAATCTGTTTATTATCAGTAAACATGAAGCTGAGGAGGCTGGCTCCTTATTATACTGAATCAGAGGCTATAAAATACCATGTTTTCCATATGTTCAATAAATGTCAAGGATATAGGGTTCCTCATTCGCTGTGCTATAACCCTGGCTTCATGTACCGTTATAGTCAAGTGCATCTTGAGGTTCAGCACCACTCTCTGCTATCGAAGAACGCTTGCTTGAAGTGTCGTGTTTACCACAGGAATTAATCATTATTTCAGTTTTTTGTTTCACTAACAAGGAGTGAGTTTCGACTTTTCTAAATGAATTTCATTAATCATGAAACCAAATAAATTTAAATTCAGATCACTTGCATATGATACGTTTAACCTTTCGTTTATTTCATTTTTCCAATGTTTATGAAAACATTCGAGTCTGGAGTTAAGGAATTAGTGTATTTGTGGAAAGATTGTAGGAATCGAAAACTTTAGCAGTTTAGAATGATACGATATTACAAGAATCGATTAGTTCCTTCGACGAGTAATTTAGAGGAAGGATGAAGCTGTAATTTTTTTCTGTGTTTTTGTCGTTCTTTATGACCATAAAAAGTAAACGACTAATATTAAGAAATGATTTAAAAACCGGTTACAAAAGCATTATTTCTGATTAAAGCTGATTCAAACACCAGCTCAGCCGGATTCGTTCAAAGGACTCTGCTTTTAGCAGATGGCAGGAAGGGTTATATTGCTTACTGTCCGACAATAGCGGGAACTATGTTGAGTAATGTCACTAACGCGTTCATCTGATTACTGGGCATGTGCAATACTTATGTGTAAGTGGTATCAGAGATTTTGGTTATTGTCGCAATAACCAGAATCTCTGAATAGGTTTTTTCGAGTCACTGTACCTTCTGGTCTGTAAGGGGGCGGTGGGGTAGCCTAATGGTTGTGTCCGCTCGTCACTCTGAAGGCCCGGGTTCGATTCCCCACATGTGTAAGCTACACTTTGTGAATCCCATTTCTGGTGTCCCCTAACCAGGATGTTGCTGGAATATTGCTAAAAGCGGCGTAAAACCATACTCACTCACTTCTGGTCTGTAAGTGGTTAGTGACGTTTGTAACGGGACCAGCGCTGCATAGCAGGAAAGTTCGCTTCCGACAAGCACACACTTATTGTATTTAATCAAATTGGTGTTTTTGCGGGCTATATCTCAACAGCAATGTGTGCTTGCCTTTTTATGATCACTCGGTACAATCACTGATTTTCAGTGATCTAATTATATAATTTTCACAGCTTATTTTGCCTCTACCTTTTGAATCGGCTATTTAATTTGTATTATTCCTTTGCGTTGACGGTTCATACTTTACATTTAGATGCCTATACGTTTGTTGATAATCTAGGGTCTAGATTCAATCAATACTCTGAAATGTTAAAGGCTTTTACATTTCATAAATAGAAATGACTAAGATGGTAAAAACTCAGTAGACATATACGACTAATAATTAGCATCATATTTAGGTACTCAAAAGGTCTCAGTTGATATTTCTATATAATATTTTTGTAATGCCCCCTTCCCACACGCAACAATAAACAAACCCTGAACCATTCCCATGTCACCTTGTTATTAATCGTAGACGCTCTGCATTATCTGATTTGAAAAAAAGCCCTTTCTTCAAAACTCATGTTACAGACAAAATAACCCGGATTTTTAAGCAAGACGTATTTCGAAACACCCACCCAGCAATACCATTCTATGCACCGGTCAACACGTGATGATTGCCAAGACTTTGGACGTGTTTGTAAAAGATCCTACCTGCGGGACTTGTAGACAGATGTTTATAATATCGTCACAACCGTTCAATAGATTTTGCAGAGATTTAATATGATTTTGAAAAGGGTTTTAAATTGAGCTATCTAGAATAGTTGATTATTTCTGATTTGTCATATCGTGTTTATTTATTTTAAGATCAGCCATACCAGGATTTATATTTTGTATTTGATCCCCCAAACATGCAAAATATGTTAAATGAATCTGTATATCAGAATTAGGACCGGGAAAAGGGTTAAGGCATAGTAAGGCTGGTAAGAGTCATGTACCTTAGAAGTGCCAGAATTCGATTATCACGGGATCGAAGATTCGTCGATCTGCCCTCACCATAACCGTGTATTTTGTTTTGTTTGTTTGTGGAAACGTCGAAAATGGATATCACTTTGTATTTTCTCTTACGTTGAACTAACACGTGATAAGCTAATCTCCTCTTTGTTACCCTACTCGCCACCTTAGATCTTTAATCTTTTAATTTCTTAAATTAAATTGATAAAACCCAGTGGGCTGAATTCGTACTTGGTGCCAGGGTGGATACATAGTGGCTTGATTCAGTAATCCCTTGTCTCCCCTTACACGCAGGTTAAACGTGAAGGATCACGATGACTAGAAGTTTGAGAAGTTTGGCTGTCCCCTCACTTTCACTAAAAAAAGCTGAAACCTTTGCTCATATTGCAACTAATCACATCCTAGACACACGTAGACATAAATGTATCATCATCATTAAATGTAACGTGTGATGGCCTGGACTGCGCCGTGTTAAAAGCCTCACAAGTGAGGTATATGTTTGTGTTAACACCATTAGCAGCCTAAGAAAACCTACAATGACACAATACGCGGATGGCATACTGTCTTGTTGAGTTCAACACGGCTTTAAGCCAGATTTAATCTACTTTAATAAAATAGACAGAAACGCAGTTTCAGTCAACACTGATATTCAGCTAGACTGAGCCTCCACCTGCACTTTACGCTTTAATGGTGGCACTTGCAACTGCGACTATTTCTGAAACGAATTTTTAACCGAAGTTACAGATGTACGCTCACAGTTAGTATCCCGAGGTATGGTAATGAATGTATATTTCCAGACATGGCCGAGACTTTCAGATTAGTGGCTTACGGGGGAAATTGTTTTGATTACCAATCATTCGTTTTTGTTGCACTTACATAGCAGCGTGCATCAACCAGCACGCGCATGAATGTGTGTATGTATGTATGTATGTGTGTGTGTGTGTGTGTGTGTGTGTGTGTGTGTGTGTGTGTGAGAGAGAGAGAGAGAGAGAGAGAGTGTGAGAGAGAGAGAGAAAGATAGAGTGTGTGTGTGTGTGTGCTTGCGTTCGTGCGTACATGTTTTCATGGGCTGCGGATTTGTCCAAGCCTCATTTACATGAAAAAACTACCCGCTCTTTAGCTTCAGTAGAGACACTCCCTATAAGTTACATTAAACAGTTGAACTCCTTTAATACAGACGATACAGTATCGAACGGAGTATGAAGTTCAAAGTTAAAGGTCACATGCAACGTAAAACACAACTTTGCAGATTCTGATACCTTCGGTATGGACATACCGAAACAAATCGTCAAAAATGCAAATTCAACTTATAAAGTTGAAAAATAACACGATGAAAAAAACCGCGCGAAATCGGAGTTCAAACGTTTCACTAATTTTCCCCAGACTTTTCTGGGGAAAACGGGTTTCAACAGCTGGGCTGCGCTCATAGCACGTGCGCAAGTAAATAGGTTCGCGCAGCTTGGAAGCGGGTTGTCGGGTGAATACTCAGTGAAGGCTTTGGTGTGAGCTATTTTTCTAATGTTTTGTTGATATCTCACAGGCGCGAGCTTTTTATATGTTATGACAGTAAATTAACTGTTTATATAATTTCATTTGTCTATTTCACCACACGTTCTTCTTACCGAGACACTTTCTCAGTTCGATACTTAAAAGCAATGTCATTATTTAGCGTTGACACAATTTCTAACTGTGATATAGATATGTCGTTGTCACAGACAAAACTCAATGTCTTGTTTTATTGACACCTGTGTGTCTGCCTGCCTGTCTGCTAATGACAATATTCAATACACAGCTGCTATCACTGACCACATGCAATTTGAACTTAGAACTTAGAAATGTTACAATATGATGATGCTATTCGATAAAAATGGACACACAAATTGGGTTTCTGCTGTTAGACATTTTCTATTCTCGAAAGGGTTTGGTTTTGTATGGAACGATCAGTATGTTGATTCTGAGGGTAAGTTTATTTTAGAACTAACACAAAGATTAAAAGATATCTACTTGCAAGAATGGTTTGAAAAGATATCACTTTCCAGTAAATGTCTGTATTATAAGGTGTTTAAATGTACTTTTGACTCCGAAACTTATCTTTCATGTCTAAACGTAAAAAGTATAGGATAGCGTTAAGCAGATTGAGATGTTCTTCACGTGATTTATCTATCGAAAGTGGAAGATTTAAAAATGTCAAAAAGAAAATAGAACTTGCAAACTATGTGATCTTAACCAAATAGAAGATGAATATCATTTTCTTTTAATTTGCCCTGCTTATAATTCCATCAGAAAGTTGTATATTAAGAAATATTATTGTGCCCATCCAAACCTTTATAAATTCTCAGCATTGTTGAATAACAAAACCCATACTATACTTCAAAACTTGTCCATGTTTGTTTACTATGCCATGTTGTTTAGGACAGAATATATCTCAGAACACAATGTAACCTAAAGTTGATTATTTTCCCTTCTTCATGTATATTATCCGTGCGTGTAAATATTGATTTATAAATGCATTGTACTACAGGCCTGTGGCCTTTCAGTACCGGAAATAAATATATATATATATAATTTGAACTTAACACCAATCAGGCTATACACCATAAACAAAATGCATTGATTTATGGCCCGAGTTCCGTCTCTGTCACATTATGTAATTACACAGACAGGCAGGTGTGATACTTGAACACATGACATGTTCTGATGTCTGTTGATTGCAAAATGTTATACACAAAAAATGAGCATGTATTTACAAAACCCAACATCTGTCTATATATATACGCACAATTAGCCGTGAAGGCATCTGCAAATGAACCAGCCGTTACACTTGAGTGCACACCCACCCGCTCTGACTGGGTTCGGTATCCCGGCTGCTTCGTTTCTTGGGAAGTAAACCCAAGTACACAATTTTGCACTTTCGATTTGCGATTGTACGCTTATAATTTTGTTTATATACTTTTTCGTAACCAGCAATGTATATTATATGTCATGAATAAGTGATAATTGTGTTTTAATTATGTTTGATGTTTTGGTTGCATGTGACCTTTAACGTATTACTGACCCTGAGTAATGTCCACTGCTATTGTCTGTAGCGACCTTGACAGACGTCGGCCGGAATGAAAAGGTTTTCATGGTACACATACAAACGTGTTGGTCTGAACATCGTGTCCCTAGCAAAGACAAGCTTACCATTTTCGAGGACATCTACTGTCGTCACTAATATCACCAGTGTTTTGACGTAACGCCACATGGAATCTGTTCCGGCAGATAAACGAGACTTATTATTCCCTGACATGGACGTTTAATATTCAAATTTAGCCGCAGGAGCAGATGCACCGAACGTTAGATAATCTTTCTTCGTGTCCAAATGAATAATCGTGAAACCAGGGCTATAGTTCCATTACAGTGACAGGAGTCATTACAGGGAGAATTTCTCCATCTAAAGCAGTCAGTGATTGATCGGGTCCCGCTGAGACAACATTATTGCTTGGATCACGTTGTTGAGTCGATGAACAAAGATTAGATGCATATCGCTGTCCGTACATGCAACCTACCAATGTTGAGTGCAGTATATCCAAGGGTTTGCTGCTTGTAGATACGAGAGACAGATAGAGGGGGTATTTTCAAGATTAACAGTGTCAGTTTTGCCTCTGAAATGATCGAATAGTTTTAAAACATTTAAACATAATTTGTGTTGTTTCTGTTAACGGTTTTGGCTGTAGTTGCCTTCTTTCCGGAAGGTCTTCTCGATGGTGTTAACAAGGAGAGTTGGAATGTCTAATGTATCCTCCCCATATCGACATGCTAAACGATTCCACGGGCTGAACTAACGTAGTGTGACCGATGTATATATTTGTGTTTTCCAGATGCGTGTAAGTGTGCGCCCCAGGTGTGGGCCTTGGTGTGTGAGTGTGTGCGTGCGCGGGCGTGCATGTCCCAGTGTATGCGTGCACGTGCCCTGAGTGTGTGTGTGTGTGTGTGAGAGAGAGAGAGAGAGAGAGAGAGAGAGAGAGAGAGAGAGAGAGAGAGAGAGAGAGAGAGAGAGAGAGATGGATGCACTACCCGTACGGATGCACACGTACCTAGTCCAATGTAAGGCGAAATATTACAACTATTTAATGAAAACACATCCATTATGCAACACATCTACTACTTCAATACAGATGTGGATTAAGAATCAATAACGATCCCATACAATAACATCACCTACTTCAGCTGATCCCATCCACATACAACACATGATATGCTGGAAGCGTTTTACAGAATCTCTGTAGAGACAAGTCGATGCCATGTACACATTAATGTCCTTCCTTCCACAGGCATAAACCAAACGTTAACGCCCGTAAAAAGTATCAGACCACAAGCACTGGATCTAGCACTGTTTCTATACAAAACTTGCATGGACTTGACAGGTTTTCCCCTGGTTTGTTAGCAGTGGGTTGCTTTTTGTACTTTTGTACCATGCTTGATCATTTATCACGATCTTGTCTATTTGGAGAAACAAATGTACCATCTCAGTGATGAGGACGTGACTTTTGTAAGATAAAAATAGAAAATATATCACATGTGTTTTGGGAATGCAAAGTTGTGCGGCTATTGCGGACATGCGTGGACGTGTGGCTTACGATAAGCTGGACATTGACCATACGTTTCAATGAAGAAATTAGACTAGAGTATATGTTGGCACCTGAAAGTTGTAGGGATTTCTAAAGGGCAATAGAGGCTGTTTCATGAAATGACAGATTGTGGTTAATACTTCTAGTCCTCCCTAGCCATATGAAACAACCGTGATATGTTGTGGCTGAAAAGCCAAGCAACTGTTTCCAGCCAACGGCAAAATGCAATCATGTGGGTTGTTTAAGAGCAAACATGGCTGATGCGATTTGTATAGGCGCTTTGTCATATCTAGGGCTGGGTATGTGACAGCGTCTCATTCATTTACAGTCATGAAAATGTCATTTTCAATATGTTAGCTGGAGCACTTTGAATTCGAAATATTTAAACACTGATTACCAGGCAAGAAAAAATACTAACATAATCTTTCTGCGCCCAATGATTAACCTGATAAATACATCAGATGAATGATGTCTGGAGGTTTGGTGAGCAGTGAACAGTAAATCTGTGCCATTGTGCATTACGAGTCCCTGCAACGATACACTGAGAAAATGACACAAACTCGTATTGAAGGAAGTCCCTCTTCATCTCATCACCGTGGAAGTTCTTCACGAGTCTCCGAGGGGCGGTGGTGTAGCCTAGTGGTTAAAGCGTTCGCTCGTCACGCCGAAGAGCCGTGTTCGATGCCCACATGGACACAATGTTTGAAGCCCATTTCTGGTGTCCCCCGCCGTGATATTGCTGGAATAATGCTAAAAACGGCGTAAAACTAAACTCACTCACTCACTTACGAGTCTCCCACATATAGTTTTATAACCAGAATATTTTTGCGTTATGCAAGGCCAACTCAGGGTATTTAACATACGATATGAGCAGAGTCTAATAGCCCTGTATAATTAACCCATGGTCTTCAGACTTGAGGAACACACCTGCAATATTGGAAGTGTCCGGCATCACAATTACAGCCGTGATTGCTGTCACCCAGACTATAAATAATACCAATTTTATTCCAATATCAGATAAGGGCCGTTCTCGGATCAATGCTAACAGTCTTAGAATTGGTTCCATTATAAACCAAATAGGACGTCATAGAAACTACCGCTCCGGTAAGATTGGCTGTTTGGAGTTCTCAAGAAGCAGGTCTTGTGTTGGTTACGCACGGCCGACCTTGTACTTGAACCCCGGCCGATCTGACGGAAATACAATTATAAGGCTGCCAAGATATGTATTCCATGGGTCCAGCAACAAAAGGAAGCCTGTGTATGTCAATTGGTCTTGTTATCGGATTTAATCCATATATAATCAATACCGGCTTTGAGGTAATGGTGCTTATTAGGACTTGGCTTGTGAAGCAATTGCCTCCGAGACTGTGCTTCAGTTCATGAATTGCCCTCACAATGAAAACTGCTGCTACTACAGCTATGATGATGGCGATGTTGTCGACGTCGATGATGTATGTTCATTATGAGAATGATGATAGTGATGATACTGACTGACTGAGTTTGGTTTTACGCCCCTTTTAGCAATATTCCAGCAACATCACGGCGGGGAACACCAGAAATGGGCTTCACACATTGTACCCTTGTGGGAATTCGAACCCGGGTCTTCAGCGTGACGAGCCAACGCTTTAACCACTTGGCTACCCCACCGCCCCGTGAAGATACTGATGATGGCGACTGTGACAGTGTTGATGATGATGATGTTGATGACGACGACGATGATGATGACGATGACGACGACGATGTCCATGGCGATGATGATGATGACCTATCTTCACATCAGGACTATTTTCGTTCATTACCTAAATACCGTTATCTAATTAATCACCATCATAAACACAATCTGAAGTATATTACGATCGCTCATCAAGAAATATTATTCGATCAAAGTCGTCACGTGATCCTCGCTGCCGTCCAACCCCCAAATTACCCCAGCCCTCTGTGGAACCAACTTCAATATTGAAATAACCACAGCCCCAGCTATCACTACACGCAGGCAGAGCACGGCGGTAATTGCTTCCATTGCCAAGCTTCCTTTCAATGCAATCACCCAGAGGTTTACTCCACACTGTTAACACTGGTCCTGCCTGTATATGTTGGTTATATCGCATAGGGCACAGGGATGTTTGCGTGTATGACGTTATGTCGAGTAGGGCACAAAGATGTGGGATGTTTGCGTGAATGACGTTATGTCGAGTAGGGCACAAAGATGTGGGATTTGCCTGCATGGCGCTATATCGAGTAGGGCACAAAGATGTGGGATGTTTGGTTGTGTGCGGTTATATCGAGTAGGGCACAAAGATGTGGGATGTTTGGTTGTGTGCGGTTATATCGAGTGAGGCACAAAGATGTGGGATGTTTGGTTGTGTGCGGTTATATCGAGTGAGGCACAAAGATGTGGGATGTTTGGTTGTGTGCGGTTATATCGAGTGAGGCACAAAGATGTGGGATGTTTGGTTGTGTGCGGTTATATCGAGTGAGGCACAAAGATGTGGGATGTTTGGTTGTGTGCGGTTATATCGAGTGAGGCACAAAGATGTGGGATGTTTGGTTGTGTGCGGTTATATCGAGTGAGGCACAAAGATGTGGGATGTTTGGTTGTGTGCGGTTATATCGAGTGAGGCACAAAGATGTGGGATGTTTATGTTCGTATACGATGTTGTATCGTGTAGGGCATAAGGATGTAGGATGTGGGATGTTTGCTGTATGGCGTTATATCAAACAAGGCACAGACATGTGCTGGAGAAGATTGGGCGCATAATCTGCTTTTGTTGTACAGCCAAGTTGACAAAGGAATTGATAGCAATACGTTAAAGTATCATGGCGAGATCCAAAGAAGGAATATTGCCCCGTGTACAGTTAAGTGCTCGAAAGGCTTTTCCTCTATGTTTGTGTAATGCGAGATGCTCGAGAGTGCTTCTGCAAACTGACCTTAATTTTCCATGCAAATGTTCTACTGGATGAGAACTGTTTGGTTTGACGAGTTCGTGATTGTACAACGGTTCCTGCTGAGACAAAACTCAAACACAGGAACCATCATGTATAGCGCTATACAAAGAACGTATTTGCGTGTTTTAAGGGTTGGTTTGACGCATGTGTACAAATCATTCAAAACGTTGAAACCATGAGTCATAATTCATTTTAATTAATTTTAGAAATAGTTAACTTTCATTGTTCAACTTTAAGAAGTTTCAAATCGCAAGAGCATGACTGATTCCCGGTACAGCATTGCTGCATACGGCCCCCCTATTTGAAACTACATATATTCTCTTACAAAACGGAAAACGGTGGTCCCGTCGTTTAAGTTATTTAAGTCACTTTGCAGAGTTGCGTCCCTTGGTTACGCCAGGTTCCGATGATGGGGTGTTCGGTGATCGGGTGTTTCTAGGTCAGTCAGGACTATACCCGTTCTCATGGGTTACACCAAAATTGAAAAGGTGATTTATCTGAAATAATGTTCAAAGTGGCGTAAAACCCAACTCACTCACTCACACAAAATCCGATCACATTATACTCTATATTGTAGTTTCAATGTTTTATTCCCCGTATTCACATTCAAGAACACATGGAACAACTTACTTTTGTATATTCATAACATTTTCAAAATCAAACGTCTCATATATCTCAATATCTCATGAATGTCTGCAGAACCACTCAGACGAGTTCTATAATCAAATGTCGGCTTTATCGCTCCCCACACCGTGGCGCGCAATGTCTTCGGTTCCAGTAGACACGTCATCGCGCCTGACGTGCCGCGCGCATCTTCATTACTGTCAACCACGCGACGTCAGCAGGGACGTCACTCCCGGCCAGGCGGGTCAAAGAGCCCGTTATATATGGTATTAATGAAGTGCTTCCTCCCCGAAGGCAAGATCATTTGGATATTGTAAAACTATATGTCCCTTCGTATTAATCATATACAATATATGCGGCTCTGGTTCAAGGATTGCTACTTTGTCATCGACCGCGAAGTTATAGGTTCACGAGTCCTTGAGTACAGTTATTGAAGAGTAATTCGCCATTGAACAAAGAACTGGGTTCTGTCTTTGAAGGAGACCAAGTTTTAGACCTTGTCTTGATCGGTTGCATTTACGCGATCATTTTTCATGGTTTGCATTTGGTCGATGAATGTGTGATTATCTTACGATCATTTAAACTACTTGAATATGTAGGACATGTTTGATCTGCTGGTGCATCTGGGGCAAGGTATGAGTTTCTCTCGTTGACCTCTGTTCATGCGTATTTGTGGTGCCCAATGGACTCAGTGAGTGAGTTTAGTTTTACGCCGCACTCAGCAATATTCCAGCTATATGGCGGCGGTCTGTAAATAATCAAGTCTGGACCAGACAATACAGTGATCAACAGCATGAGCATCGATCTACGCAATTGGGATACGACGGCATTTGTCTACCAAGTCAGCGAGCCTGACCACCCGATCCCGTTAGTAGCCTCTTACGACAAGAATGGGTTGCTGAAGATCATTTCTAACCCGGATCTTCACGGGTCACAATAGATTCAGATTAACAGTAGTATCTTTCGACTTACAAGGACAGTCAAAAAGGCATCTCGTTTGATTAGTTGAGCGCGGGGTGTTCCCATTTTATCAGATTTCGAATATTTGTGAATGGATTGATTGATTTTAATTGTGTGTGTTAAGATGTTGTGTCTCGAGATGTGTTTACTCAATACGTATCTGATACGACATAAGTACAAAAACAATGAAAGATTCCGAGTTGCATAATCATAAGTATAAATATAATCATATGTGTAATAACATATCAGAACATACGCCGACACCGACAATAACATCGACACCAACACCGACTCCAAAATCGACACCGACACCAACGCCTACACCGACGCCATAGCAGTATCATACGGGATATCAGAGAAGATGACGACCAAATACAACGTCACCACTATCGAATTACACTCGCGTGTGCCATAAAACAGATTTGATTAACGTTCCGTTTGATGAAATATAGGATGTCAAAAGCACCTTTGGGACACAGTATCAATTTTATTTCATTGTTTTATCCATCAGCTGATACTGCAAGTAAAGTCTCATAAAAGCCAATACACTTAAAGTCCCGCAATCCGTCGGTCGACAATGGTGAACAGAAGCTCAGCTTGTATGTGTAAAGAATGGAAATCACTGTAACACGATAAAAACGTCTGCCGTCAAATTACAGGATAAGAAACAAAATGTCCATGATCCATCTCCACAATCGGATTAAAGGAACCATTAGTGTTTTGTAAGCGTGCCACGGGAATACAGAAGCAGTGTGGCGTGTTTGTAAATGAGTTTCTCTGATGAAGCTGACAGGGGCTGAAGAGAGCACCTGCTCCGCGAGACCAGTTTAACGGTCACATGCCTGTGGGCCGTCCTTTGTCGTGATGGCAGAGACAATTAATATCCAAAGAGATAACATCTATGTGAAATTAAGGGGATGGGTCTTTAGACAAGAAATAAGCATCCCTGTGGGCACTAACTAAACTCATATCCAATCTGATATGTTTTTTTAGCAAAATAAATAGGAAATTCTGCGTGGATTTACAAAATCAAAGCAGGGCCCAGGAAGTTCAATTTAAAAGCCTATATCTTTCATCTGATATCGATAAAAAATGTCATACAGCCACTTCCCTTACACTGATTCAACGGTACAAGTTTATCAACATGAACTAGAGCCCATGCTTGTCGTAAGAGGCGACTAACAGGATCGGGTGGTCGGGCTCGCTGATTTGGTTGACGCACGTCGTCGTATGCCAGTGGCGTAGATCGATGCTCATGCTGTTGATCACTGGCTTGTCTGGTGGGGTACCGATTATTTACAGACATATATTATATTACAGCCGCCATATAGCTGGAATATTGCTGAGTGTGGCGTTAACCTAAACTCACTCACTCACTTAAACCAGTCAAACTCCTCGTCCCTTTTAAATCTAGATCTGTGCATGAAACATTTAGAATTTCTCCGTCGGGTCATTTTAAGCCAAATATATCAACACGAGTCGAAACAAGTTTAAAACTCCAATGTCAGGTTTGACCAGAATTCGTTCACATGGAGTCATCATGACCCAATAGAGAGGGTCATTGTTAATCCCGTCCGTCTGGTCACTAGCTGGTCTATTCGACACACAGACTATTTACAGGCCGACGTTGCCAACACCGTTGCCGTCACATTGAACAGCATTTGTATTTACTGCCCAGTCTCATAATAAATTATATGTTTTCGCAGTTTTTTTGTACTTAGTAAAGCCATACTTTCCTGGGACAACACGTGTTATTGCTGTTACAACGTGTTATGAATTGTGTTTTCAAACGGTTTCTCTGTCCTTAAGAAAGCCATCTTTCACAAGCACAACACGTGTTTTTGATGTAACAATGTGTTATAACTTGTGTTTTCACAGGTTTCTTTGTTTTTAGTAAAACCATATTTCCCAAGGACAACACGTGTTATGGATGTTACAACGTGTAATCACTTGATTGTCTGATTTGTTTACAGCCCGCCGTTACATTGCAAGACTAATGCTGTGCTGCGTTAGGCTACAACCAATTGCGTTTGTAGGCAATTTGTGTGACTGCATGGTGCTACCAATGGGACATCACTTGCTTACCCTATTCGCGAACACCCGGTGTCATCTCTGTTTTAGCTACCCATTCTATAGTTTTCAGTCATTTGCCTTTTACGCCTAATGGAAACGCTTTATCGTGAATGTTATATATTGTATAATTTATACATTGTAAATACCTTCAGACATAATTAGCCGAAGTCTACATGGAAACAACGACATTACGGTACAGGTTACCAACTGAAGTTTGAAACATATATTCAACAGACGTTTCTGTGTTTTTCATTTCTGGTTTAGGCTCTGGTGATATATGTCATAACAACATTGCAGTGTTGTTGGTCTTGTGTAACAAAACTATAGTTATATATGTCATAACAACATTGCTGTGTTGTTTCAGTCCTGTGTAACAAAACTATAGTTATATATGTCATAACAACATTGCTGTGTTGTTGGTCTTGTGTAACAAAACTATAGTTATATATGTCATAAAAACATTGCTGTGTTGTTGGTCTTGTGTAACAAAACTATAGTTATATATGTCATAACAACATTGCTGTGTTGTTTCAGTCCTGTGTAACAAAACTATAGTTATATATGTCATAACAACATTGCTGTGTTGTTGGTCTTGTGTAACAAAACTATAGTTATATATGTCATAAAAACATTGCTGTGTTGTTGGTCTTGTGTAACAAAACTATAGTTATATATGTCATAACAACATTGCTGTGTTGTTTCAGTCCTGTCTGCACCTGCTGTCGATCCTCGCCACGCCGCCAAGCTCAACGCTGCCTCGAAAAACGTGAGTACCGACCTTCCTTTGGATTAACATCAGGTGATTTTTTACCAAGTATCATTTAGAGATTTGTCTGAGTATATTATTTTTATATTACTATATTACTTTGTTAATATAAAGCAATATCGCATCCTTACTAATTTTAAGGGCCTAGAGGTTATAGCGTTCGCTCGTCACGCCGAAGGCCCGGGTTTGATTCCTCACAATGGTTCAGTGTGTGAAGCCCATTTCTGGGGTCCCCCGCCGTGATATCGCTGGAATATTGCTAAAAGCGATATTCATTCAATACTAATGTCAATGGCATATCGGTTGGTCTTTAACTGCTCCTGAACCCCTGTATCTCTATTAGGTGTCATCGCAAACAGAATTCAGATATAGGAACTGAAGCGTTATTTCCGTATCGAAGAAATATCTTTTCTCACCTAAACCGATTGAACTATTCTTCCATATCAGCATTGCCTCAAACACATACATGTTTGAACATGTTGTATATCACTAATCAAACACTGTTTACTTCACGTATATAACCTAAACATTTGTCTAAATCTGTCTCTCTCTCCAATCAATAACAACATATAGTTTCCGTAGCAACAGACTGGAATTGGTTTTGCTGGAGTTGTATTTTGCATGTATTGTGGGTATTCTTAGTTGTGCTCCGTACCACTCGATCACATCGTCTGATACCATACTTGATGTGAACATAAAATGGTGACCTTTGTCTTAAACACAGTCTGCTTATCTCGGGTTAAGTCTCGGATTCTCGTTAACCTTGGATCTCTGTCAGGGCTATGTTGGCAGTAATACTAGTGCTTCATCCAGTACATCCCTACATTCAGTACTCTTCCGTCCACACAGTCAGTCACTCACTCCACGACACCGACACACACTCGCACTCTGAATGTAAAACCGAAACAGTAATTGATAATCGATTCAATGGCAGCATTACTCAAGACGAAAATGAGTGAGTGTGTTTAGTTTTACGCCGCCTTTAGCAATATTCCAGAACATCGCGGCGGGGACACCAGAAATAAATTTCAATCATTGTATGCATGTGGGGAATCGAACCCGGGTCTTCGGTGTGACAAGCGAACGCTTTAACCACTAGGCTACCCCACCGCTCCCAACACGAATAGTAACTTTTCCTGGAGAAATGAGTGACTATATCAAATAAAGAATAATGTGTAAAATATAAAGATTGTACACTATTTCGAGGGTGGAAGGATTAAGTTAGAGTGTTGTGTTTGTCGTGAAATCTACACACCCTTGGTTACAGCATTAAAACCTTACAGCAAACCTGCCCGCGTCCTCGTACTCAAGGTCGAACAATTACTTTAATTGTTTGCAAATCACAGATAACAGCTTTTATAGTCGGTGATAAGCGTTCTGGTAGTTAAAAGGCCCCCTGTCACAAGCTTAATGTCCATCAGATCGACCAGTTCCGGACGCCCGGCTCTTCACCCGTTCTCAAGCCGCGGGCAGCTCAATTTCCGGTGGGACTACTTCGTTATAAATTCTTCCGCCGGGATCCTGTAATCTCAAGAGCTGTCAAAATCTTTGCTCGATCTTTTTGCACTACGTTGATTTTTCTTTCACCCTTATAAATTTTTGACATTTTAAATGATTTTAACTTTGGGCTTTTGAAATAGTCCTGTAAGACCTGTAGCTGGTTTTGAGACTCCATCGACTCGTTCAAATGACTTGGCAATTCATTCATAAATATTCTTAAATTATTTTGCCTTAACAAATCAACAGATGGCCAACCATTGAATTCTAGTGTAGCTCCAAACTAATGTTTTGGGTCTGCCTATGGTTAAAAGAAAACTTTTCATCGGTGAATGGGGTATTGTTTCCGTTTGATGTCAATAACAAGATTGATAACTCTTCCAGAGTTTGAACACGAAGTCGTTTGATGGAATTCGTTTCATAATCAAAGGTTCACAGCGTCCTGAAACGTCGATCTCGGTATTGAGTCGCTGTCAGAGATCAATAATACTGTACACCACGGCCGTTCAGGCCGGATAACTGTTCATGGAATATTTGTGAGAAGTTGAACAACATTTGAGGCATACAAGTACAGAAATAGCGCTGGCATTGTTACACCGATGGGATTTTGGCTACATCTCCTGCCCTGGCTCATGAATGTGCAAATGCTCTTCATTCGCGTAGAATTATGTAATGGGGAAACTGAGAGAATCTGTTGACCCCAAGAAGTTTTAACAACACATTCGCCCGATTTGACCTGACTTTGATGATGTCTTTGTTTTTTTGTAGGGATATCTGGTTTCGTCAGCTTTGCTTGTTTAAAATGTAAATTCCTGGCTCAGAATAAACTGCAAGAACAATAGCATGACGTCATTCATGATGGCTTATAACCAGGGTCATGTTATTGTGGATAATGTTACTCTTAGATACAAAGGACGTCATGTGTAATAGATAGTACTGAGTATGGGTGATGTAATGCAACCCCTGGAAGTGTTATTTACGTTTGGGCATGGGAGGATCTGTCATCTAACTCTCTGTTGAAAGTTGCCTCCCTTGCTTGTACAATGATACGCTGATTCGAATCTGGACTTTCTCCGACCATGAGTATTAATCTAATCTATACCCATCTTACCTTCGTACCATCTGTTCTCGTATATGTCAGGTAAACAATTGACTTCAGAGGACTCTTTTAGAACATATTCCCTATGATTCTGGAAAGGCTTTTGTCGCTCTTCCTTTTCCCATGGTAATCGCCATCTATGCCATTAATGGGCTTTCTACCACATCAAAATGGCACCCTATAATATAACTAAAATAGTTGTCAAAGCAACATTAAGTCAAAGTTACCCAGTCATCTATACAAGAGTACAGATGGGGGTAATTACACACTATTCTCCAGGTGCCCCTTGAGATGTCCCCTGGTCGAGAGACGCTCTGGTTACATCATAAGGGAGAATTAAGGGCTCGTCAACTCGTTTCATTCCTTAACTTGTAGATTTTCCATCTCATCAAGACCATTCTACGCTTATATAGAGATCAGCATTCAGTAGGTGAAGACGATCGTTTTCGAAACCTCAGATCGATACCCATTAAGTGCAAAAAGCCGTTCTATCCGGCTAGATGAGAGGATAACGATGGGCGAGCTAGATGTTGATGAATTTCACTTAGGGTCAGAACGACTCCCGCCTGTTACGTCGTGTGGTTGATTAGAACATAATCCATTTAGCGTCATCATTACAGACGCGTTGATGACAGTAATAAAACACACATCAAATCAAATGCTAACGACGCTATCTAGACTAATAACGACGTAAATTAGCTGTAGAAACGAAGCCTTGCATCTTCGAAACTCAATTTGTTATGATCGTATTGCTCAGATCGGTAGGAAGGTTGCCCCAACAAAGGGAGTATCGCTCTTCTACGTCCTTCCGGAGTTGTCTGGGGTGATCGCAGGCCTACTCTGCACCTGCCGCTAGAGGGCGCTGCAACCGCAATAGTGGACTCTATCTCGCTGGTATGGTTACTGGTTAAAGTACCGTAAAGTGATCAAGTTACTATCCCATTTTTTCAGATTGAAATAACCATTCTCATTATTTGCTTACTTGTGTATTTTTACCGATATCGTTAGGTTAAGTTGTGTGATGGTGCAGAGTGTATATGTGGCAATAGATATCCATCGTACAGATTCATTCACGCCAGTGACGAGGTCAAGATGTCCTCAATGGTTGCTATTGACGATGTGATACTGGCACGCCCGTTGGTTTGTATGTTTGGTTTGTTCATAGTACTTACGCAATATTCTAACTATGGGCACACAGCTGATGCACAATGGTATACACATTGCCGCATTGTGAGAAACAGAACTCGTCTCTGGCGTAACAAGGGAACAACCTCCCCTTCAGTCTGCTACCTACTGACCCATTGGCATTTGCTTAAAGTAGTAGTCATCTTGAACTTATTCTCTGAGACATTTTGACCGCCTCCGTGGTGTAGTGGTTAGAGCGTCAGCCCGGAGAGCGGAAGGTCACGGGTTCGATCCCCGACCGCGTCATACCAAAAGACGTTAAAATATGGTACTTCTTGGTCCCTGCCTGGCGCTCGGCATTAATGGGTACAACAAGGACTGGTTGGCTCGGAGTCAGTATAATGTGTCTGAGTGGGGTATTCGTGCTTCACTGCGGCATGGTATCTCAGTGGGCTAGCACTATAAAACCAGCTTCAGTCTGGGCTAGTACAAGCAGCCGCACTTACACATACACACGCATGCACGTCGTCATATGAGCGAAATATTCTCAAGCACGACGTTAAATCCAATTTCACCTCACCTCACCTCTGAGACATTTTACAGTCAACACAAATTGCATCTTTTCTTTAAACATGTTCAGAGAACAGCAATCGCTATCCTTACTCCATTTCCCAAGTTCGTGTTGCCGACACCTGACTAATGGCTGGTGTTAACGTTTTATGTCTCGGTTATTATTACTCGATGGGGTACAGATATTGTTCTAACCACACGTTTTGCTTGTAGTAGGAGCTGCTCTGATAAATTGACAAGCATTATGACTCAGAGGTTTGGTAGGGTATGTCGCGGATGCTATGTTACGTATCTCTGATGACATGTTACGTATCTCTGATGACATGTTACGTATCTCTGATGACATGTTACGTATCACTGATGACATGTTACTTATCTCTGATGACATGTTACTTATCTCTGATGACATGTTACGTATCTCTGATGACATGTTACTTATCTCTGATGACATGTTACGTATCTCTGATGACATGTTACGTATCTCTGATGACATGTTACGTATCTCTGATGACATGTTACGTATCTCTGATGACATGTTACGTATCACTGATGACATGTTACTTATCTATCTCTGATGACATGTTACTTATCTCTGATGACATGTTACGTATCTCTGATGACATGTTACGTATCTCTGATGACATGTTACGTATCTCTGATGACATGTTACTTATCTCTGATGACATGTTACGTATCTCTGATGACATGTTACGTATCTCTGATGACATGTTCATTACTGTCTTTTTCTTTGGGAAGTGATAGCCTCTCAGTTCCTTTCGATTTTATCCAACCCGCAATCTTATATTTACTTTTAGACATTATGTTATTATAACAATAATAACATATATCTTCGATAGTTACAATGTTTTTTTCTTTGACAAACAAAACATTCTTGTATGACAATGACATTTGTCATTTAGTGTTTTATCGTTTATGTTTGATTCCATATTTTGTACTGTGTGTTTTAATGGTCGGCGCAGAGATAATAAGTAAAAGTAAATACGCGCTGTGTTGAATGACGTTCATACAATTATCTCAAAATGTCAGTCAAAGCGTTTCAAACAAAAACAGCAAATACAAAACTCAAAACCGACAACATTGCACATCCTGCAGTGAAATCGATCAATGTTGGCACTTCTCGCCTCTCGATGAAAATGTACTCAAATTATCAGTGAACATCCACTGAATATTTCCTTAACCATGTTTCAGCTGTGGTGGGTTTATATTGCACATATTGTGTAATTAAGGCGTCCATTGCACTCAAAGAAGTGATCGCGTAGCCACGAGTATCGATTTGTGTCGGATGCTCGAGACGACGCTGTTTGTCACGCTCTCCGACTCATCGTCTCTGTGGATGTTTCAATCAGCGAGTGTGATAGCGGAACAATGGGCGGAGGAAAGATGGTTGTTGATAAACACACACTAATTACTTGGACCATATATGTCCCGGGGTTGTATATACCAGAAGCCGACTTGTCCCCAGGTAACTCGTGATCAATACCGACAGCGGTGTCCATTCCATTCACAGGACTAATTGATCCAATGCCCTTTGATTCTCCATTGGTCATCGTTAGAGATCTGTATATGTTGGACACTGTCCCTTGAGTCAAACTCGTGTATGAACAAAGTACATGCTTTGGCCTCCACCAATAAATCAAGCATTTGACTGTGTGTGAGTACCATTGTCTATGGATGTATGGAGACAATTGCAAGTACACGTGATGGTTCATCATGGCCTTTTGTTCTCAGTGAATAGCGTCATGATGGAAGACTGGCCGGTATATTTCCATACATCATACCTATGGCACGAGTTGTGTAACCAGCGCTGGCAATCGACAAGTCGTCATTATCCACACTCACATCCTCATCACGTGAACTATTGGTTATTACGTCATGTAATCGTGTGTGGATTATTCCGTGGTATTACCATAAGACTCGGTAATAAGCATTGGTTTTGTGGTCATCACTGACGATTCCACAACAAGGACACAATTTGTCTTTTGTCACCTTCGTCATTCACCTCTGTTCATCCATCTAGTTAACAATTGGACTCGGATGTTTTAGAGCGGTAGAGTAGGCATGTGGTTGACTCGTCCTGCTGAGGACTGGGGTTCGATTCCCAGTAGGAGTACAATATCAGAGCCCATTTTTGGTGTTCACGTCCCAGATAGCATTCGGACGTTGGCCCAACGTTGGCAATGTTGGCAAAACCATTGCCAATGTTGGGCCAACGTCTGAATGCTATCTCGGGTGGCGTGTCATGTTTTGAATATTGCTAATTGCGGCGTGAATCCACTATCACTCACTCACTCACACCTAAAAACTTGTGCTTGTTCTTGACATTACTGCGGTGCTGATAGTTTAATGCCCCTCTTAGTAAAGTACAAAACGGATATGGACATTTAATAATACCGCTTTGTCATAATACCTAATCTAAAGTTATAATTTGTCGATATGTCTGGCGTGATTTCACGGGAAATTCATGGTGATTGCGGAACATGTGACGCGGTATCATTCAGACCGTTTTCATCAAATCATCCTCTGACAGGCTAAATCCTCCCCTTTGCGAAAAACTGACCTTCCGGAAAAATCGTTTGACATTGGATATTGGAGGACTTGCAAGACTACCGGTGGCGCGTGGCAGGCCAAATCTTTCCTGACAATCATGATCCTTCTCTCCAAATACTTGAATATATCATGATCCTTCTCTCCAAATACTTGAATATATCGCTTGACTGTATAAACCGATACCGGCGTGGTCATGGCTAACTTACATCCGTCCACCAGCACCAGTATGAAGTCTGTTTGATGTGTTTACCAATATACACGGGGGTCAGCCTGTGTTCACCAACTCGACTATGGTCAGCCTATGTTTACCAACATCAACGGTGTGTGGTCCTTTGCGTAGAGCTCAGGTCACAATCAGTTGAAGTTAAGCAACGGTGGTCGCGGACAGTCCTCGGATGGGTGACCGTGTTTGGCAGCTTGACTCCTGAGAGTATCTAGGACTTCAGTCCTGCCCCACAACGAAGCATATGTGATACATGTGGTCTCACCTTAGGCAAGTGAGTTTGTTCAAACTTGCCTCTGTCCACCCAGCAGTAAAATTGGGTACCTGGTATGATACGATGGTAGTCTGAATTTGAACCTTGAGGGCCTGACAGGCGACCGGTTGTATTCTCCACAGGGAGTGTTCTGTACTCGTTGACCAGGGGTAATATGTCAGCGCTTTGAGCATGCAATGTGCATGGATAAATGCGCAATATAAATGGACTATTATTATTATTATTATTATCAACTGGAACAACTGACTGACTGAGTTTAGTTTTACGCCGCTTTTAGCAATATTTCAGCAATATCACGGCGGGGGACACCAGAAATGGGCTTCACACATTGTGCCCATGTGGGGAATCGAACCCGGGTCTTCGGCGTGACGAGCCAACGCTTTAACCACTAGGCTACCCCACCGCCCCACAACTGGAACAAGGCTGTGTTGACCAACAGGACTGTGACCAGCCTGTGTTCACCAACACCGACTAGATCATATGATAAAGTGATTATCCATTCAGCGGTAATACAATTTCACGCAGGTAAACGGTACAGTGAACAGACTTCACTGCCAGATCAACAAACAATTAGTAAAGAAGTTTCTTTACCTGTTGGCCTGCTGATTTGGGCTCCTAACATGCTGATTTGGGCTACTGGACTGTGGCTAATTTTGAAAAGGTAACTGATGTTACTAGATGTCTGTGGTCAGGCTCGCTGAATTGGTTGACGCATGTCATCGTATTCCAGTTGCGTAGATCGATGCTCATGCTGTTGATCACTGGATTGTCTGGTCCAGACTCGATTATTTACAGACTGCCGCCACATGGCTGAAAAATGAAGTCATTGGAAGCGACGTGTATAGAACAGCCACGTAGCATCCCCCTCCCAGACTCTAACCTGGCCCAAAGAAACTCATTAACTGTGTCCACACTATATGTCCTCGTCATTTAAAACTGGGATTATCTGAAACTAACATAAAAATCCGATGCATCTGTGCCCCAACCAACTCCCAGTAGTGACAAAGGTGAAGGTCACCTTATCGGCGGTAATGATCCAACCCTGACAAAATGGAAGGTAAACATTTACCACTGACCGTTAGGCTGCCGCCGACGATATCATCGCCATCACAACAGTTATGTCAGACGTTACGAGGCTGAATCGTGATGTATGTAATTGGGTGTTACTGCGTGGAGGACACGTGTTCCCCTAGCGCTGCTGGCGTTGTTAATGGCCCTCGGAGAATCAGACCTGGTGGTGAGGCTGATGGTTTATACGCACTGTTATATTTATTTGCCCTTCAGTTCCGTCCTTGTCAAAATTCATCACCACTGTCTTCCATCATTGTCCACCCCCACACTGTGTTATTTCACAACAGTTGTCGACATGGGATTGATTATAGGACCATTTTAAGATTTAAACAGACAACTTTCGTATGCGGTCATGTTAAACTGAGAGAACATTTAAAAACATTGACACTTCCAACAGAAGTAATCTCTCTGTTGACATATAACTGCAGTCTAAGCATTTCTTAAGGTAGTTTTTGCAATAATATATTTCTCTTTTACGCAATTTTAAAAAAATAAATTGTTCCAGTAGTTCAGGGTAGCTTGTGGTTAAAGTGTTTGCTAATCGCCCCACGTGACTATTTTCGATGCCCCACGTGCGCACAATGTGTGAACCCATTTTCTTGGTCGCCCACAGAAATACTGTTTAAATTTTGCAAAAAGCGGCGCAAAATACTCACTCAACAACTCCAATTCCCGTGATGGCGTTCACGGCACACGTCTACACAATTCAATCAAACACCCCAACTCCATGTTGTCTTTAATTACATTGTCTCCACCTGGACGACTCACACCCCACGGGGACACCGTGGAGTTGTACCCGAGGTGTCCTAACATGACACCCAACGACGACATTGTTACCCATCGTTCGCCAGTCACAGCTTAGGGTGTTGATGAAGTAACTGGTTGAATGGGTACTCGGTAGGTGATGCAATATTAGAAGTAGAATTAAATATGGCTTCACGAAGGGTTTTTGGTTTGAGTATTTATACATTGTATTAGAACTGAGACTTGCAACATTTTCGAAACTTGAGTATAAACCTGAGTTGACGCACCTTGGGTGGTTGGCAAAAGTACTAAAGAGCGAATGCGGAATTCGACTGCATAAATATAAAGAGAGAAAAACCCAATCATCTTTAACTCGGAGATGTACATCACAACAAATACTTTATGTGACACGCCCTCCCCATGGATGAGCGCCTGACCCCGAGATTGGAAGGTCTGTGATTCGAGCACCAGGTCGCGTCTTACCTGAAGATGTGAAAAGATGGTTCTGGTTGTTACTCCAATGCTGTTATAAAGATCTATACCCTCGTCCACGGAGTGGTGTTATTTGTATTGATCCTGTTATATAGACCTATAGCTAAGTCATCTGGGTGATGGTATACAGTATTAATACTTCAAGTATTACATAGACGAATGTCTAAATCCTTGGAATGTTGTCATTTAGACCTGTATCTACCCTTGTGTTGATACTACACAGACTGATTTCTGTTCTTTTGCTGATATCATAATGACCTATATCTACGTTCTTATGTAAGCTGGTTCCCGGCTCCCTTTGCGCGCGCTAACGTTCGTACATTGCGATATGCGAGACGGGGCCCAGCTTACGTTCTTATGATGCCTAATGGAGGCTACTTGCTTACAACTACTTTGAAATAACGGCAACGCCCTTGAGGCTGAGACGGACGATTCAGTCTCAACATCTTCATAGCCTAAAAATCGAAATTATGAACAAACATAAGCATCTATACTCAGAATAGAATCAGCACAATCCTGGACGGTGAACCTTCGCACTAAATAAAAGATTATCGATTGCTTTCATGCGTGTATTGTCAGACTTCAGTAATAGTATTGCACCTGTATCCCTAAAGTACAGCCACAGGGATGGGGTCCACGTGTCAAGATGTATGTGGCTGGATGCTGTTGATGAAGTATGTGACGTCACACATGTTGATCTAGAGTATAATTTGTATAACACGAGAGGATTCTGAATTATAAAGAATTACTGTTCAAACATTCACACATTCAAACAACCCAAACAGATTCTTGCAAAGGAATTACAATAGCAGTCAACAACAAAATGACGGGACACAATGGCAGTACAAAGTACAGGAGCAGCGTTAATAGAAATATGGTCAGTTATAATACTATTCACCTTACTGCACCAGTGGTCAAGCTTCAAAACTGGACTTTTGAAGACCCGGGTTCGATCCAACATGGGTACAGTGTGTGAAGTCCATTTATGGTGTCCCCCGCCTTAATATTGCTGGAATATTGCTACAAGCGGCGTAAAACTAAACTCACTCACTCATTATTTTAGTAATACAAACTGGCCGAAGCACGCAGAAATTCTGCACATATTCCTCATTAAATTTATTCGATTGGATATCAAAACAAAGGTCTGTTTTGAGGGGTCACAGCCTTTGCCAGATATCATGTTTTCATTCTGATCAGAGCTACAATAGTCAAGGCATTGTAACGCTTTCAAACATGTAATAATGGCCATGACCGCAAACACAAGAAGTCTCGCTAAAAGCAGATTTGATTGTACAATTCCGACTGTGTCATAAGCATAATTATGTTTATGAATCAATATCAAATAGTAATATCGAAATGGTTAGCGTATCCTGCTCCACCGATGACACCTGCGACAAACACAGGGTAACCAAGTAGATGACATTTAAAAGTTTGACGCACCAATAACGAAACATACCGAATGCAAATTTCGATTATACCATGTATTATCTATTCCTGTTTTGCATTTTTCATGTCTCTGCCAGGGAATGCTGTTTGTTCATTTGATAATCAATATTAATTTTGTAATAACTGACAAAGGTTCAAGATTTTAATGAAAAGGATATATGATAAGTATTCAGCATAGTAGAATTTGGTGCTTGGTTCGGTCTGCCAAAGACAATGAAGATATCCATGTGTCGTAAAGGAAGATTCATGAAACATACTCTGCATCCCTAAAAGATAAAATAGAACATCACGATCTGTATAGTGCAAAAACACGAAATCACCTCTATTACCCTATATGTCTCTCCCAAGAGATAAGTTTCCTTACAATCACGGCACGGTATCTCGCGTTGCCTATTCTTGTGGTAATACCAGCTGCACAAAGACAACTGTCTACGAGTAAAGGACACTGCATATGTTGTTGTTCTCTATCTTTAGGCGATTGATCTGAGTGTGCCTTTGAATTCATCTGGGTACTTTTAGC
Source organism: Haliotis rubra (assembly GCF_003918875.1). Classification (NCBI taxonomy): domain Eukaryota; kingdom Metazoa; phylum Mollusca; class Gastropoda; order Lepetellida; family Haliotidae; genus Haliotis; species Haliotis rubra. The sequence continues at coordinate 888,221 of NW_025765514.1, read as the reverse complement.
AAATTAATCTTTTTTGCCCAAGTTTAGTGCAAACCTTTTCCATGAATCAATTATTTTAGCTTCTGGCAGGTTTTCAAATGGGTCTCAAGTTCCTGTTTTCCTCGTTCTTGTAATCAATAAGTTTTCTCTTGAGCAGCAGCATCAATTCCAGTTGGTCTACATCTGTTGTTCGTTCCAAGCAGAATATGGTATCTCAGGGAGATATAATCCCTCTCAGACTGCACCGCGTGAAACTACAGCGGTGTTCTTAGGCTCTGAAGTCACCACAAGCTGGATCAGCCAGTCTCCCTCTGCTCACCACAGAGGGTTGTTAAGTCGGGAGACAGCTTCCTGTAAACGTCTAAGCTATATTCGGGTTCACTCTGCTGGTAAAGAAGCTTATAGTTAATTCCTGCTAAAGAGGTTAGACGCCCCTTGATCAAAGCACTGTTTCGTGGACAACGTTTTAACCGGGTTTGGTTACATAAACCGTGATTAGGGACGTTGGCCTTAAGTCAGAATACGTCTTTAACACCATGCCAAGAATATTGCCATGGACCAATGATACATCATACTGTGTAAGGAATATATTTAACCACTATCTGAACACTTTAAGGATAAGACGCAGACTTTACAGACGTTAGATGTGCATAACGGCTTATAAACCTTTTCATTCGAACCTGTTTGAGACTTGAAGAAGAGATTGAAATATGTTCTGCTTAAACATACATCTGCAATGATTTGACACTTTCACCTACATAGTCCTCCTCACAAGACCAGTAGTAAATTCAACCCTGAGTAATGATGGAAATCGGTTAGGGAACCAAGCAATTTTGGATGACAAAGAATGGTTTCCCTATACAAGCTTGGCACCCTGAAGTCTGAGAGCGTTCAACAAACATCATGGCAAGATGGTCCGATAAACGTTCCAGTTCCGTCTGAGGATGGGTTAGAGACGTATGCGTAGGTCACCGTGACCTATCGATCTCAGGCGTAAGAGACTGACTTGAAGATTGAGAGACTTTTGCTAGACGAGTGAAATCAATGTCACTTAGTTGAATGAATTGGCCTTCTTTAAACGGACCTCTTGCTTCCTGACCTTATGGCTTGGGCTCTCGAATCATTAACGTTAAATGTTGAAGTGTGCCTTTAGTGGCCATCTTGAATGGCTTAGTTAGATCCGCATAGGGCTGATTGTTTCTGATTGGTCTTTTTCTGGCAGTATCTGTTGGGCAGGAACAGACAGGTAGTCATCGATACATTTACCAAGAGGAAATTCAGTATAGACACACGATTTTAAAACAAAAGTCACAGTCGTTGATGCCAGGATTCTGTTCTGATCAGGTTACACCATTCAAAGATTTCAAACAGTTGTAGGGTGATTAAAGCGAAAAAAAACCTTTCCTCAGATGCAATTATTCTCCGCTATTCCCCGAATCGATTGTAGATTCTAATTGCACCATAAGCACGTGTTTGTGAATCACGATCAAATAGTGATGACACCGGGTGTCCGCGAAAAGGTGAGCGTATTAGTGTCCCTCAAGTAGCACCGCCACAAACATGGTAGGCAGGTTGACATTTCCAACCTCCACACATCAGTAACAATAAGGACGCTTCACGCAAATCCCAGGTGACACGTATGTGTATGACCATATGTTCCTGGGTTGTTTTCAAATGAATAACTGTCTTGCCTTTGCATGTGTTTGTGACGAGTGTCACCGATGGGGCAGGATACGCTCACATTCCATCTACCACCTGGTATCGTCACTATTTGATGCAGTCGGAATCGTCCAATGGACACTACTTCATGAACAGGGCATGCTTAAAATATCCTTTCGCGAACATCACCGTTTTGACTTCTTCTTCCAAAGAACTCAGATAACCAATGATTGAAATTCTACGCCTATGACGTTTTTTAATAAATGATTATGAAAATACATTTGGCTCTTTTAATGTCATCATTATGATTCATTCTGCAACATCCACTTCAGAAATCTGGTTCAAACTGGCAATAACCGGTTACCAGGGAAACAACAAACTGCATAATCATTGCCATTCGACTAACGGTAAACTAATGACGTAGCTGGTGGATATGCGACCACGAGAAAATCGAGAAAAATAAGGACTCCAGTAGTTTCTTGAAGACAGTTTATCCTTTTTTCCCAAAATACATATCATTACTAATTAGATATTGAAACATGCTAATTAGGCGATAGTTGAAAAGGAGCTGCGAGGATGAAGTTAATGGGTAACGAAGTGCTGCATTTACGTGCTGCAGAGAGGCGGAAATGGCGTAGATAGCGCCACCTGGTGTGAATGATTCCTCCATGGTCGACAATATGAAGGCTCTAATGGCTTATTATCTCTGTAAATGTATTTACAAGGGGACTCCTACTGTTGATAAAACAAAACATCACCAGTTACGTTAAATGATGGGAATCGTGGTAACAAGTATTGAATAGTTCTAATGTTTGAATAGCGTTTCAGTGTTTCCATTAGAATAATGGTTTAGTGTAAAGAGCTTAAAGTTCGTGTTGGATATATGGATGGACGAAAAGACGGATGGATGGGCAGATGGATGGATGGACGGACGGATGGATGGGCAGATGGATGGATGGACGAAAAGACGGATGGATGGGCAGATGGATGGATGGACGGTAGGACGGACGGATGGATGGGCAGATGGATGAATGGAAAAACAGACGGGTGGATAGGTGATGGATGGATGTATGGATGGACGGACGGGTGGATGGGAATTGGGAAGCTAGGATCAGTAACGTCGTTAATCTGTTAACTTAGGATGCTACAGTACATTATTCATGTTTTAGACCCAGATGTAGACAACCATACATTGTACTGGAGCCTATCATGCGATCTCTGCACACCATGAAATATAGATGGCGGCCCCATTTACGACGCCGAGAACGGTTACTTCGTTTGTGTGTCAGTAAACTCTCATAATCCAGCCATTTCTCCTCAACTTTCGATGTGTGCAGGGGACGTCCTAATTAGATCAACGCCCACTACCCATAACATATATACATCCCTCGGCATCGTTAACAGAGACTCTGCCCGAGGCTCGTTCTGTTGTAGATGTGTTAACGTGATGGATCCTATTGTCAGTAGCTTCCCATAATCAATTAAACATTCTACCGTGACTTGACAGAATGTTCTGTTTTGATTGGCCAATCAGAGTATATTACAGAGCTTCTGTTACAATGATGAGTTAATTATCAATAGTTCTCTCGAGTCATGCACAAATAAAAGCTCTGCATTAAGCGTTTCAAATGACCTGTGTTCTGACAAAGGTGATGTGTTAATTGATAAAGTTCAACACAACACATACTCCTAATAAAAGTGGTTCGTTCGTGTATAAAGTAGGTCACAACACAAGCAGGAGTGACTCAACATGTTTCTAATAAAAATGACGTATTTGTTTATAAAGTTCATCGCGGTATAAGAATGATTGAGTGTGGTTTTAGCAATATTGAGCAACATTCCAGCAACATCACGGCGGGGGACACCAGAAATGGGCTTCACACATTGTACCCATGTGGGGAATCAAACCCGGGTCTTTAACGTGTCGAGCGAGAGTTAAAACTAGGCCACTCCACCACCCCGCCGCGGTACAAGACGTTAAGAGAGTCTCAACATATAAACCTCCTTATAAACATGATGCGTTCATTTACAATGTTTACCACAATGCCAGTAGCTATGTGGTCTCACACAAACTACGTCCTGTGAAAAGTACAGCGTTCGTTTGGCAGTTCGTCACGTCATACACCCGTAAAGACTAAAAATGAAAACTGTCTATACCCTTACCGGTCTCACCACGTATGACACCGAGGGGCTAAAACAGTATATTCATGTTGAAGTAGAGTGGCACCATACTTCTTTTGGTAACCATGATCCTTTTGATGTCCTGCTGTCGATTCGGCCTCGGCTGCATCAAAGAGGGAAACGTGCCTCAAATCGTGCAGCTCCTATCGCCGTCTCGTGCTGCGCGTGTCGTTACCAATGAACGTTCGTGTGCAGTCTTGTCTGAGGAGGACCAGCTGCACGTAATACGTCGAGAGGGGCGACTGGACCGCATTGAACAGCCATTAAGGGGATGTTGATTCTAGAGGAGATGATGTCGTTATAAACCGCAATGAATCGAGAGGACAAAATATCGAGTACTGTCTCGGGGTTAGGTCTGTTATTGGTATTATTGGGGTAGGTCCACTATTATATATGGTTAAATTGTCTCGGGGTTAGGTCTGTTATTGGTATTATTGGGGTAGGTCCACTATTATATATGTACTTTAACATCTACCACGTTAAATTGTGTTACTCTCAGAATTACATTGTTTTGAATTTTCGTATTGTATTCCTTTATTTAGACTGGTCACGTTTAGATGTCTCCCTGCCCTGCTGGTTGTTAACCCTGTTCATTTTCCATTTTAATTGCAAGTCCCGACCCCAATGGTGGTTGTTAATCCCTTCTACCTTCCATGGTGGTTGTTAATCCTGTCTACCTTCCATGGTGGTTGTTAATCCTGTCCCATGGTGGTTGTTAATCTTCCATGGTGGTTGTTAATCCTGTCTACCTTCCATGGTGGTTGTTAATCCTGTCTACCTTCCATGGTGGTTGTTAATCCTGCTCTACCTTCCATGGTGGTTGTTAATCCTGCCTGCCTTCCATGGTGGTTGTTAATCCTGTCTACCTTCCATGGTGGTTGTTAATCCTGTCTACCTTCCATGGTGGTTGTTAATCCTGCCTGCCTTCCATGGTGCCTGCCTTCCATGGTGGTTGTTAATCCTGTCTACCTTCCATGGTGGTTGTTAATCCTGTCTACCTTCCATGGTGGTTGTTAATCCTGTCTACCTTCCATGGTGGTTGTTAATCCTGCCTGCCTAACCCTGCCTGCCTTCTATGGTGGTTGTTAATCCTTTCCATGGTGGTTGTTAATCCTGTCTACCTTCCATGGTGGTTGTTAATCCTGTCTACCTTCCATGGTGGTTGTTAATCCTGTCTACCTTCCATGGTGGTTGTTAATCCTGTCTACCTTCCATGGTGGTTGTTAATCCTGCCTAATGGTGGTTGTTAATCCTGTCTACCTTCCATGCCTGCCTTCCATGGTGGTTGTTAATCCTGCCTGCCTTCCATGGTGGTTGTTAATCCTGCTCCTTCCTTCCATGGTGGTTGTTAATCCTGGTCTACCTTGGTGGTGGGTGGTTGTTAATCCTGCCTGCCTTCCATGGTGGTTGTTAACCCTGCCTGCTGTCTACCTTCCATGGTGGTTGTTAATCCTGTCTACCTTCCATGGTGGTTGTTAATCCTGGTGGTTGTTAATCCTGTCTACCTTCCATGGTGGTTGTTAATCCTGTCTACCTTCCATGGTGGTTGTTAATCCTGCCTGCCTTCCATGGTGGTTGTTAATCCTGCCTGCCTTCCATGGTGGTTGTTAACCCTGCCTGCCTTCTATGGTGGTTGTTAATCCTGCCTGCCTTCCATGGTGGTTGTTAATCCTGTCTACCTTCCATGGTGGTTGTTAATCCTGTCTACCTTCCATGGTGGTTGTTAATCCTGTCTACCTTCCATGGTGGTTGTTAACCCTGTCCTGGCTTCCATGGTGGCTGTTAATCCTGTCTACCTTCTATGGTGGTTGTTAATCCTGTCTAGCTTCCATGGTGGTTGTTAATCCTCCAAATTCACCGTATTGTTTATGAATCTTGCATACCTTCAATAAAAGCTGTTAATCCATACCATATTGATATTCCATAGATTAATGTTTCATAAACGTTCTCTACTTGCTCACGATCGTTTGATATTGGTTTTAGTTCACGAGCACAAATTTACACTCTCAAGAAACAATATTGATCTCGTGCTTAAAAGCTGAAACATTCATTCAACGTGTTTATTGGATGAAGTTGAGCTGACTGGGTTATATTGACACTTAGAAGAATCAATTGACTGTGTAATGCTCTTCACTTAACATTTACAACCAGAGCGTGGAAACTATTGTGAATACAGGTTACTTTACCACTACTTCACACACCTGGCTTGTGTTAGATACACTTCAACTGAACTTTCACTAGCTCACTTTATTCATGTTTTGAAATATAAATTCAAATATTCTAAGCACAAAAAAACATCAGACATTGACTGATTGCTTTCCCGTGTACGAGAAAGTTCCCTAAGGTTGTCAATCGTTTACGTAAGCCTAATTCATTCTTCATCGAACAAAGCAGACATTTAATCCATCTTAAGGTACTTTAAAATTCGCCTCGTTCCTCAACCATTAATCGTCTAAGAGACATGTTGGGTCTACTCTGACTTCGATACATCAAAGGAGGTCTGACCATTGCTACTTGCTGTTTCAGACTCTTTCAGACCCATTAGAACTGGAGCTGCAGGGGGTCCACCAACAAAACCAACCAATCAGTGAGCATGGCGAGAACGAGGCTGTCATTTCAAACGAAGAAAAAGAGATTGTCGACAACTATGTTGAACCGGAAGTCAAGCGGTCTGAAAGAGTGAGCGCTGAGGATGTCGACCCCCATGGGGAAGACCTTGATGGGTTGTCCGACAACCTTGAAGCCGCGGATCAGGACGTCAAGAGCGTTCTGCGAGTGTTCCTCCACAGTCTCAAACAACATCCTGAGATCGTGGAAGACATCATTGAAAGTAAATGCCTAACTGCTGCTTTAAAACACATTAAGTGTACAGTGCACTCTCATGTAATGATATCACATCTTTTCACATTATAAGACGTAGAGTATTGAAACGGGGTACTGATGTTCAAACGTGTCCATACGTTCGCCTTTGAGACGTCTAACGATAGCAAATCAGTGAGTGAGTGAGTTTAGTTTTACGCCACACTCAGCAATATTCCAGCTATATGGCGGCGGTCTGTAAATAATCGAGACTGGGCCAAACAATCCAGTAATCAACAGCATGACCATCGATCTGCGGATAGCAAATCGGACGACCATTACACTTTTAATGAAATTTAGTTTCACAAACATGTGGCAAGTGGCATCTATCGTCCACAATCCGATTGGAAACATTTAATATTTTGTCCAGAGCAACTTAATGATTAGAGCTGGAATATGTTTCAGTTGGTCATGAGGGGTGTCTAGGAAATGAAAGTTCCCCGGGGCACACTCCGGGGCAGTCTAGGACATGACAATTAGCTCCACGCTCGTCCTTCCATAATAACCGGCTACTATGCCTGATTAACCCGTGAAGGTCCGGGTTAAAATGAACCTTCAGTAACCCATGCTTGTCGTAAGAGGCGTCTAACGGGATCGGGTGGTCAGGCTCGCTGGCTTGGTTGACACATTGTCATCGGTTCCCATTTGCGTAGATGGATGCTCATGTTGTTGATCACTGGATTGTCTAGTCCAGACTCGATTATTTACAGACCGCCGCCATATAGCTGGAATATTGCTGAGTGCGGCGTAAAACTAAACTCACTCACTCACTCACTCACTATGCCTGATCATGACCTTGATTAATGCTCAATGACTGGACCCATCCAGAATGAACGCTGCCACTGACCCAAGAGACACACCTGAACATTCCTACCTAGCCTTGCCAATGATCCCACCCCCAGCACAACCTTCCCCCACTCCCCTGCAGTACTCTTACCGCCCTGACATCCTGCATCCTCCACGTCACCCGGTGACAGGTGCCCATCAGCCTTCCCCTGACCTTTACCGTAAACTGTATAGGACATTAATGCTATTGAATGCGGCTATTGCATTACAAGCATCTGTCAGACGTAACTGTTAACGTCATTTGGTACTTCATTGAGCGACTGCTTGCATATCGCAGGTGAGCCTAATCACATTAATGTGACTTGCAGTTTCTATTCTGCATGTACAAGTACAGTTGCAAGTCGCCAAAAGTCTGACGGAGCATTGATTTCTGGCTCAAAGTAGATTACATACGGCAAATGCCAGCGGAGAACATAGTTTTCTTTAATATACATTTCCCACATGTCAACAGCACTGTAGATCACGCGATTAAAAAACCAGATTATTTCTAACTCCGTTGCCAGTTTCAAATGGATCTTGGATCGCAGACATAACATCCGCCATACGTCTTTAGGGACCAGTCAGTGAGAACATATTTTTAACGTAAAGCGACCATTGTTATACATCCACTTTGTTCAGAGAAGGTGAATTGTTTTTGCATTCCAAAACATATCATTCTTTGTGTCACTTGATACAGTGGACTGCTGTTGTTTGTTAAATCTCATTTTGTGCAGCACCATCCATCACCCATGCGCAATATCGATAGATCAGTCCAGGATTCTTGATCAAGGGATGCTATCAAGCCGGAGCTATAACCGACAAAACAAGTTGCAAGTCTTCTGCATATCTCTTAAATAACACATTTCACTCTGCAGACACAAATCATATACACCTGGGATCCCGAGTCTTGTTGCGGCAGGTTATGTTATCACACCAGTCTTCAGAAAGGGGAATGCTGTATGACTGTATACTGCGTGTGTTTACTTGTACATCGACATGTTGTGTGAGATCAAGGCCGTAGTTAATATTGATTAATAGGGGGAACCATCCACGTTAAAACAGTGTTATATCAATAGTTTGATGTACAAATTATTACAAAAATTAATCTGTAAAAATATTTGCATTGGTGCAACTGTCCGTATTTTCTAGTTCTGATTCCTGTGGCAGTGGCTGTACAGGCTACTTGGTTTTTGTTATCAGAAGGGTGGTTTGCGCAACACTCAGGCACACATGTACTCACAAGCATGCACGCACATCCACCCAACTTCCACGCATACACGTACACAATACTGCACGCACTGATACATACACACGCGCAGACACACGCACACTGACACACGCACGCTCACACCCATAAGGGATTCCCGTGCTTAAAATCTATGAAATGCTTGAATATTGCACAACACAGAGTTCCACCTTATTAACTCACTCACTTCTGTTTCAGAGGAAGGTGAGAAACTTCTAGGGCACCCGCTAGCTGACGACAGTGATAACAGCGCCCTTCCGCCTTCCAGGAACCTAGCCCGCAGCTGACCAAGGTGAGTGAGTCACCACGAGGAGAGTGTTGACACAGATCTCGTTGAGTTGTATCGACCCAAGCCTGTAGGAAACTATCATGTAGACGATCACGATGTTGGAAAGCAACGTGCCGCCAATGAAGCTGACACCTGGCTCGTTAGATATCCACCACAGCAAAATGTCTGCGTCTTAATACAGCGAGGTCATGACATGAAATGTCGTTTCATGTCGCGGTCAAGAGGATTACACTTATATAACATGTATGCGTGTGCGTGCGCGCACTTGTAATGATCTAGATTAATGTCAGTGATAGTGCTAGCCCACTAGATATCATGGCGCATTTTGACATACCCTCTGAGACGACTTATCCTGACGCTTTGTTTTATCCGCTGAATGCCGATCCCCAGACATCAGAACAACAAATACCATATGTTAGAGTCTTTTGGTAACACACCACCGGGCATCAAACACCGACCGTCAGCTCTCAGACAGACGCTCCAGCCACTAGACCACGGAGGCCGCCTTTAGCTTTACAGGAATACTTGGAATAAATCCCCGGGTAGTGTTCATCCCTGACATGGCGTTGATAGGTACAAACTGGTTATCTGTGAATTCTAATTACCGCAGACTACGGTTAACCACCATGTGTCTGAATGATATCAGACAGTAATATAATGGACCGCACTCCGGCGCAGTGATGACTTAGCATAACATCACTGCCACAGGCTAATTTGCATATCATGTGACCGGACTTTTCTCTTGTTTGTAAACAAACGCGCATATTCGTAATAAGAAGAGACTGGCCTTACTTAAGCTTTTCGGCGCGCTCTTCACAATGTTTTACATTGTTACATATGTATTCTTCCACAACTGCGACAGTAAGGTTTATGACAGTACATATTTAGATATCAAATTGGCTGCATCGTTTGCTCTCCATCGGCTTCGATGACAGCACGTGGAGCCGTACAACCTATGTAAACAAAGGATCGCTACGCAATCGAAATAGTGTTACATGTTTTAGGATATTTTCTCAGTGAAACTAAACCGTTCTATCAAAGATGTTTAATTAGATGTGTAGACTCGTCAAAAATAAAAGAGTTACGAATTACGTACAATATATTGAATGGACTGTGCAAGATGTCACGAATTGTCTGGCCTGTGGCAGAGGTACTATGCTGGCTGGCCGCATTGAACTCTGGGTAGGAGAGTGATAATGGACATAACCTTCGCTGAAGCGGATGGGGGACGTCCGGACAAGTCGTGGAAGGTGCCGCGGTTCTGTATACTGAGTTTACGTGTCTAAATCGTATCAACGTGGTTCGAATCTCAGATCTTCATGTTTATATTTCTTGGTTTGTCTGCACCATAAGTGGTAAACATGGAAGTCCTGTACCAATTCTAGCTCTCTTTAAACATTAAACTATGAAATAATATCCATAACAGCGTTTAATCCCTTAAACTCACTTGCCTCAATTTTGCGTCCATAACGTACAAGAATTCACACCGATTATAATATTTGGTCTTTAGAGACCACAAAGTACAGCTTGGGTCTTCAAAGCGGCAAGGGGTCGTGCGGTAGCCTAGTGGTTAAAGCGTTCGCTCGTCACGCCACAGACCCGGTTTGATTCCCCGCATGAGTACAATGTGTGAAGTCCATTTCTGGTGACCTCCGCCGCAATATTGCTGGAATATTGCTAAAGGCGGTGTAAAACTCCACTCACTTACTCCAAAGTGGTAAACAATTTCGAATAGTGAATATAACTGAAAAACTATCCACGTCCTCATAAACTCGGAATCCTTTCTACATGACGTCATGGGATTTTCGCCTGTGAGAACAGAAGAGCACAGAATCTGATTTTAAAGTTTAACTCACTTTCATTAGATTTAATTGCAAGCAACTTCATCTTGCATGACGGCTTTATTTAAAATGTGTCAATCCTTCCCTGCTATGCTTCTAACAAGGTAGCTTTTCACACGTAACAATAATCCCCCTTTTAAAACGACCAGTAACCCTACTCTTGAAACAGCCCAGCGTCCTTTTACCTCACACGAATATAGGACGATCCATAAAAATAAAAGCGTCATGTTTTTACATTGCCATCGGATCTTGGACGTCGATTAACACAGCGTCGCACCCCTAAGAGCCGGCCTTTTACAACGTCTGGTCACGAAGGGTTCTCGTCAGAAATGTCTAAAGCACACTTCTCCCCGTCCTACCTCGTGTAACTAGAATCGATTTTGTGCTGACTAACTAAACTTTATACTTAATTAAGTCCCCGATTCATAGCAATTTGACATATTCGACACATGTACGACAAATTCCGGAAAAACGTATTCCAAAGAGACCGCCATTACGTCACCACTGCTGGTTAGCTCCGTACACGATTCGTGTTAAAAAGCAGAAATACCTAAAACGAAATTATTCCTCTGATCTTTTAAAATTTGATGGTAAAAAGCTTAAAGCATTTTCAGGTCCCCGAGGTTCGAGACCTCTCACCTAACATGACAAAAGCAATTGGTCGTTCCGCCCCGGTGACCTCAATTAGCAATATTTCATTTAACGTATGGCTCCACAATTTATTCCAGATCCCGAAGCAAGTCGAGAAGAAGGCCGGGGGCGAATTTCCTCGTTTTATCTACAGTAAGTGTCAGTAGATCGATCTGAACGCTGTTCCCTTGAGGTGGTATGGCTCGTGTCGAGTGGCCTCTCAATCTTGTACCACTGGCTGATAGAAACCAGAACGCATCCTATCTTGTCATCAGAAAACCCTAAACGACAAAACCTGTTTAAAAAGGTAGATTAATCGATAAAATGCACTTCTCTTCTGATTTGGGGAATAGATTACAATTCAATATATACATAGATCATCACATCCCGACAGGTGGTTAACAATTGTTTGCTCGGCATTCTAGAAACTAGTGAGTTAAACATGAAACATACAACTTAACATACAACATTTAGCTTGATAACGATGTAAGAATCTACATCGAAACGTCGCTCAGTGCTGAAACAAGACATCCATAAAATTGAATGTTTCAGTCTTGGAGGGTTAACAATGTATTATTTTAGTTTGGTTTAGGATGTTCCAGTAAATGTTTCTTAGGGCTAACACTAAAAGCTAAAGGTTTTCACGTGCCTTGCCGAGTGTCGATGTCGAGTCATGGGATAAGATTACATACGACTTCATTAACCCAAGGGAAATTTATATGATTTTACACTCACGAAAGATCTGACTTTAACTCACCGAGATAAATGAGTTGAAATGTCACAATTTACAAAATATCATAAATATGTCATTCGATTGTCAGATGCGCAATAGGCTTAAAAGAAGACGTTTCTGTTGCGGATTGATATCCTACAAACATACCGTTAAATTGCAGAGTCCCCTATGCGAAATGCATTCGAGAGGAACCAGATGACCGCAGGAAGTATCAATAACGACGCCAGGCCACCCGTACAACCATCACACAACAACGAGGTTCCAGTAGCGGAAAGTCCCTCGTCGACCCCCACGATGTGAGTGATGTCAAGGCCACAGACGCTGACCTTAGTAACGCCATTCCCGTCATACAACAGCCCAACGCCAATCAGGACACGCTTGAGGATCAGGTTCGTGCGTCTTGTTCAGATTAATTGACCAAAGATGACTTCACACGATAGACTTAGATTGCAGATTTACATTTACAAACATATGTTTGTGTGTGTGATTTTCGCGAATACGGTTTACTAGTTTTGGAAGTTTGACAAAAGGTTGCCAAGCTACTTGGGCTGTCGGAACTATACATGCAATCAGGGTATGTAGATGATACGAACGGCACGGTAGACAGTGGGTATGATGAAACAAACACCACTGAAATGTAACGACTGACACCCGAACAACGCCAGCGGGCCCTGAGTATGATAGAGATGAGACTCGCCCATGCCTACATTGTTTAAACCATGGTTGCTTTCGTGTTGCTCGGGCCTACATAGTGCAACGGTACAGACAACCGGACAGACATCAGACAGGCCAAGAACAGGCAGACCCAGGGTAATTACGCCAGATAACAATAATAATCCCCGGAATCGATTCCTGGCGTTGGCGTCATCAGCGACTAATTGGAGCATACGGTTAGTAAACAGAAGATGCCTGGTGAATCAAGGCTCAAGGAATTAGGGCTTACGGACCTTACAGTGTACAGTTATTGTGAGGACAGTCAATGAGTGAGGTGGGCCGAACGACGTCAGTGACGTGACTAGCACCACAGTAGAACGTCAGACACACTAGCACTGTTTCTGCAATAAACGGCCAATTTACAAACACTGTTACCAAAGGTGACAACACATAAGTGTTGTTACCACAACATACGACCAATATATAAGCTCGGTTACCAAACCATCATAGACTGGCACTGTTACCAAAGGAGATTGACCAACAATCACGTGTTGTTACCACAACATACGACCAATATATAAGCTCGGTTACCTACCCACCGTAGACTGGCACTGTAACCAAAGGAGATTGACCAACAATCACGTGTTGTTACCACAACATACGACCGATATATAAGCTCGGTTACCAAACCACCGTAGACTGGCACTGTTACCAAAGGAGACTGACCAACAATCACGTGTTGTTACCACGATGTATGACCAATATATAAGCTCGGTTACCTAACCACCGTAGACTGGCACTGTTACCAAAGGAGACTGACCAACAATCACGTGTTGTTACCACAACATACGACCAATATATAAGCTCGGTTACCAAACCACCGTAGACTGGCACTGTTACCAAAGGAGATTGACCAACAATCACGTGTTGTTACACTGACCAACAATCACGTGTTGTTACCACTACATACGACCAATATATAAGCTCGGTTACCTACCCACCGTAGACTGGCACTGTAACCAAAGGAGATTGACCAACAATCACGTGTTGTTACCACAACATACGACCGATATATAAGCTCGGTTACCAAACCACCGTAGACTGGCACTGTTACCAAAGGAGACTGACCAACAATCACGTGTTGTTACCACGATGTATGACCAATATATAAGCTCGGTTACCTAACCACCGTAGACTGGCACTGTTACCAAAGGAGACTGACCAACAATCACGTGTTGTTACCACAACATACGACCAATATATAAGCTCGGTTACCTACCCACCGTAGACTTGCACTGTTACCAAAGGAGATTGACCAACAATCACGTGTTGTTACCACTACATACGACCAATATATAAGCTCGGTTACCTACCCACCGTAGACTGGCACTGTTACCAAAGGAGATTGACCAACAATCACGTGTTGTTACCACAACATACGACCAATATATAAGCTCGGTTACCAAACCACCGTAGACTGGCACTGTTACCAAAGGATAGTGACCAACAATCACGTGTTGTTACCACGATGTATGACCAATACACAATCACTGTTACCACAATATACAGCCAATACACCAGTATTGTTGTCAGATTATCTACTTCACTTCACAAACCAAATAACTTGTGATGAGGTACAGACACAATTGACTGCCTCAGGCAACAAGAAATAAGTTCACTCTCGACCATAAGTATTAATCGGCTGAGAATATCTGGAGGCGAAATACAAAGTTTTGCTGCAGTAGGATCTAGTGATCAATTCCTTGTGGCAATGAGAGCATTGGTCGAACAGGCAATCACGTGGGTAGAAACTTGTCAATGCAAATTAGGTTTTTATCAACTACAGTACAATCAAAATCAGAAATTCAAAGTTTATATTTGAAAAAACCAATGATTGCTTTCTCAGCATGTACGTAATTTTACGACGCGAAAAGAATGTCCCCGAACTGTACAATAGATGTCCGCTTACATGTTTTCACCCTTGCGGGATATTACAGGAAACTAGGATTTAGGTTGGTTGGTTTGTTGTTTAACGCCGCTCTCGGCAATATTCCAGCTATATGGCGGCGGTCTGTAATGTAAATAATAGAGTCTGGACCAGACAATCCAGTGATCAACAGCAATGGCATCGATCTGCGATCAGCGAGCCAGACCACCTGATCCCGTTAGTCGTCTCTTACGACAAGCAAGGGTACGACAAGCAAGGGTTGCTGAAGAACAATTCTAACACGGATCTTCACGGGTCTAGGGTTTAGGAGTACAATAGGGAAATCTATCTGTCGTACCCGAAGTGCTGCTTATGTGTCAAACTGTTTAAACAAGTGTCCACTTGATCTACCTTCCACAGCATCGCGAGGGCGGTTGGCCCAGTCGTCTATAGGCACTTCAATTTGCAGTTCGCTACGTAGAGTTGTGTCCCTTGGGTGCGACAGGTTCCTATGATTGTGGGTTCGAATCCGTTTCATCCCGATTATGTGTCTAGGTTTGTCAGCACAATAACCGTGAGTTTAACCAAAGTAGTAAACATCTGTGATCTGTGGTCATCGGACTGTCCCCCAACATTAAGCTCACGCCCCGCGGTATAACCAGAATACTGATCAAAGCGATGTTAAGCCCAAACGACTCACTCACCCATAGCAATGCTTTCGTGTGTGATGTTTAAAAGTAGGGATATTTTATGGCATTTTCATCCAAAGACACGTCTTAAGATGAAACGTTACACACATTTAACTTACCTCATTAATAATGGATATAACCCAATGAATTCTTTAGCAACGTTGGTCATTATCAGCTTATCACTTTCATTACAGATACATATTCTGCCCGATCAGCCTGAGCAGAGCGGACCCATTGACATAGCCGCGCTCCAACAAGCGCAGGATGAATACAGTCGAGAGAACCCCTTCATCAACAGCCTTCCCCTCTTTCCCGAACACAAGGAACAGCAAGAGTCGCAGGTTGAGGACATCGTGGAACCTGACCAGGAACAGCCTCACGTGCAGCCTGTAGATTCTGATGCTCCGGAAGATGACGTGCCCCATCTACAGGATACGGAGATTGTCAACACTGACATAGCTCCTGAAGAGGAGTCGGATGTTATAAAGGAAGGGGGCGAATCCGAGGAGAAGAGGTCACAGGACGTATTGAAATCTGGGGAAGAGGGCAAAGAAGCGGACACATTAGTGAAGTCGGAGGAAGAGGATGACGAAACTGACAGTATGCCAACAGAAGCAGCTGTAGAGGAGAGCGTTCAAGACTCGCCCAAAACCAAACCACCGCATCATCTGACCGGGAGTGAAATCGCTGCTAATATGTTGCACAATCCCGTTGAAAGTGAAAGTACGGTGCCATACTATTATTACTACTACGACTACAACAAGGACGGTGGGAGAGTTCCCGGAGGTAAGCTGGCTGCTTCAGAGGAAGGCGAGCATGAACAGGAAGAGTTAGAGAACATCAGCGATGAGAACAGACCGACGGAAGTGGAGACAGAGACAGATGAGGAAGAGGGGGATGAAGAGGAACACTCACACGAAGACTCAGAAGAGGCTGAGGAAGAGGAGACAGATGGTGATGATGAAAGTGAGGAGGAAACTGAGGATGTGGATGAAGAAAACCAAGAAGGGGATGAAGACACAGGCGATGACACTGAGGAGGATGAAGCTCAGGAAGGCGATGAGGAGGGGGAAGAGGAAGACAGTGACACAGAAGAGGAGGAAAACGACCTTGACGAGGAGGAAGAAGGGTCACGACGAGGAAGATGAAGGCGAGAAGGAGGAGGAGGAGGAAGAGGTTGATGATGAAAGTGACGAATCCACGGACAGGACGAACTCTCATAAAGTTATTGCTGTGAATGATTACAGCCAACCCGATCCAACAAAACAGAGAGTGCTCATGAAACAGCCACTGGAGGGTGACAAGAATGAGGTAACTCTTGTAACTAAATAGTTCATAGACTTTAGATCACCATAAACAAACAGTTATGCTTTTACATGCATTGGGAGGCGGGGAAGCCATGATCTAAGATTGATCCGGCACTCAACAACAAACTCACAAACCAACATCGTCTTCGATGATAAATCAGGTTAAGAGACTTGGACGTTTTGGCGTTTCGATGTATCTCACTCAGGATTTCCTCTAGTCCAGTCGTGAAGCTCATTTCTGGTGTTCCCCGCCGTGATATTTCTGGAATATTGCTAAAGCGGCGTAAACTCCATCTCACTCACTCACTCGAGTCCGATCAGTAAGCTTATGGACATCTGGGTACTTTCATGCTTCAGTTAATATTTTACACAGTTATAACAGGTTGATACACACAAGAAAGAATTGGAATTTCTTTGATTAGATAGTATTCCCTTAAGTCTTGAACTGGCATGCATACAGTATTCTAAAGAAGCAAACATTTGATTTTTAGGGGGCAGGGGTGAGATTTGGGTCTGAGACAAGTATACCATGTTAATACAGAAAACCCACCTGTTGAACGATAACTATTTTGAACGTATACGTTTATGCAAAATGGGGGTTCGGTACGAGGGATACAAGGGAAGATTTGCTTATCACGACGATTTCACAGGGAATATTACTGCTCGGACTGACCAGGCCTACTCTGCGGATCAAACGATACATTGTCTATGTCAATAAGTGCATTATGTAAAGTGATATAGCCAGTTAGCTACATATAGACTGAAAGAAAGGCTACACTTTCACTGCCTTTCGGCGCAGCTTCCTCTTGAGAACAAAGAGAACAACCAGTTGCCCACAAGATGAAGTGTCGTCTGCTGGAGTCAGAAATCCAAGCAGACGACCACAGCCAGACACATGGGACTTACAGGATTGATTGAATGATTTCCCATTTCCTTATTTGTTCCTAGAGACGCAAGTTAATGTATTTATACAAGAGGAGGCTGTTTGAAAACTAATTCGGTTGTAATCACAAAACCTAACTACGACTATGTGTTTTATTGATTCAATCCTGAAACGATGACTTCATGTTCAGCTTTCACTGCATGGCAGTCACAAGGATGCATGTCTGCTATCTGTGATGAGCTGAACGGTAATTCATGCAATATCGCAAAGACTAAGAATGAAAAAAGACCTACCAAAGAAAGTGATTGAGTGGGTTTAATTTTACGCCACCTTTAGCAATACCCCAGCAATATCACGGCGGGGGACACCTGAAATGGGCTTCACACATTGTACCCATGTGGGGAATCGAACTGGGTAGTCGGCGTGACGAGCGACCGCTTAACCACCTGGCTACCGAACCGCCCCCTACCAAAGAAAAGTTATGTAGTACAGAGCGCATAGTCTCACAAATTATAAGCAAAGACACAAGTTTGCATCGTATTGTTAAGAACCTGCATCATGTTCACTGAAACCAAACACAGTAAATCACACATACATGACCATAGCAATATAGAGTTTATTATTACTATGCAGATTTTACAGGATTTACGTCATCAACTGCCCGGCGTGCTCGAGAGCACACTTTTGAATTAACTTAATTAACGTAATATATTACAGTATATAGGATTAGCTACAATTTACATGAATATTATTGACGATATATCTAATAGTTATGGTTACCGTTTATCTTGATGTGATATATTTCAAAACTATAAAAATTCAGGACAAGAAGTAATATTTCAAACTCCAAGAGGCTCGTGTTTGTGTTTCATCAACTGCTGTGCTTTGATTGTTAGCGCTATATATGAGCAGTGACCTAGTGAATGGAGTTTAGGGCACTTTATTATACACTTATTATTAATAATTACCGAAGATCCCATGCTTGCAAGAGTAACATTTTATTATGGCCAACGACAGTCGTAGTGGGGGTTGCTTTGTGGAAGGAGACCCTAGGGCGCTAGCATAAAGTATCTAATGCTTTGATTATCGTAACGTTCACATCCTTTAGGACATTTGTGGTGCTAAGATCGCTTGTAAAGTTAGACAGGGTCGATTACTCCCCCACTGTGGTAAAGCTATATACCGCCCACGTCGTAATAGTGGATTAACTCACTCACTCACCGAACCTTGGGGTAGCCTAGTGGTTAAAGCGTTGGCTCGTCACGCCGAAGACCCAGGATTGATTCCCCACATGGGTACAATGTTTGAAGCCAATTTCTGGTGTCCCCGGTCGTGATATTGCTGGAATATAGCTAAATGCGGCGTAAAACTAAACTCACTCACTCACCGAAGCATGTAGTCATAATGTCCTTCGATCCTTATTTCAGGCTGATCTGCTGTCCTTGAAAGCTGAAACACGTGGCGCATCCAACAGACCCGACGGTCCAGCTATGTAAAATGGCGACACAGATTGGAGCCTCGTTTTCGTACTCGCTACTCTCGGCCACAACAACATCTTAACTTAAGTTGATTAGTGCGAGTACAAAAAGGAAGCTGGCTAAACAAATGTAAAAAAGATATCTATGTTCATTCCTTAGATGACTTGAGTCTTGATGGTATTAAGTTGTTATTTTTCTATAGGATGTCAGGACAGCTGGTCTGATATGGTTTTGTCTCGAATGAAAGTAGAATGGCTAAAGACTTTATTGTATATATTAACATTATGACATGGAATAAGAACATACTAGTATTCAAATATTTATGTGTATTTATCTTTCTCTGTTAATTGTATTCAAGTGAGTTTGTTTTGTGTTTTGTTTCTTGATTCAACCACAATCAATCATTATGTCACTTCCGGTTCACTGGTTATGATAACGCTGTCGAGCAACACCAATATTCATTCAACATACAGAACAAACAAGTATGACGGTTCTAGCAGCTTAATAAGCATCTACGAATCGTATCTTTGAACCTAAATCTTAAACTTAAAACATTACATCATAATATATCCACTGTCAGATTTGTATTTCCGACCAACATGGACAAAGAAACTTGGCGAACTGACATCAAGACATGATGCACTATGGACCCTGCAGACAAATTGTCTCTTACTTCAAAATGGCATTTGAAATTAATTTCCTGTGAAGTGTACTTTAATGAAAGTGCTACTACGGTATCTGTATCTGTTAAACTTCCTTCGTGAACGCTATCCACCAAATCGTAACGCTTTCCAGGACTGATGAATAGGACCTCTTTATCAGAATGATTTGTATATGCCTTCGTGAACAGAATTTAGAACTACAACGTCGGAAGACAATCAGTCTCGATCATCTTCCGAAACAGATTTCTATTTGGAACGAATGGTAAAATAGAGATGAAAATTATGTGACATTAAACTACATTCGACAAAAAGGGTTAGCATATCCTGCTCCACCGTACTTAGCAACATGAAATGGTCTGATAAGCAAGCCTTTGTTAAGTCCACTGTTGATACTGTTTTTTCTTTGTATTCCCTCTTACCAAATCTTTTGAAACTGGTATTTCTTACTTAATGGCTGCATTCCACATTAAAAGAACGACTAGCATTCACACCATTCCGACATGATCTGGAAGCGATCTCCGGTCCCCAACCCTGTTCTTCATGGACATTGGCTAATGTATAAACAAATATCATGCATAATTCACAGAATGATGTACACGGTGTGATCTAGTGGCGCCTGTATAGCAGGTGTTTGTTTCCTTCACCACGTGTGTTTAGATTTATCAAATAATATCCAGCCTCAGTGTCACAAATAGTTTCTATGAAAATCCACTTGCTGTGTAGTTTGTGACTTTTAACACGTGTTTTTAGACATGAATACATTCAATGATTCCCTATTACCCACCTCTGACACAATTTATGATAATTTGTTTTGGGTCAAAACCTATCCACGTGGTCGTGTAAGTCACAGTAAACCTATTAGGCATTATCAGCTATCTAATTTTGTAAATAGTGTTTGAATGTTTTTCTGGCATTTAGTCATTCGTTTCTTTAGAACTCTCTCCTGAAAATTTTAGAAATATTTAATACTGTGCTGTCGATGCTTGCAGTACAATTCAAAGAACAAGAACGACCGCTTTTGAAAAAATGCAGGGGACCGGAATTTGGATAAGAAGAGTGTTTTTAATCCAAATGTTTGCCTCAAGGTTTCTGTCGTTTACATTTTTCTTCGGTTAATATACATATCAGGAATGGCTTCTGATGTGCTATTCCTTGTAAAAAAGGTGCAAATTAAGTTGGTTTCATTTCCCCTTGTCGGAATATTTCGGAAAAGTTTCAGACCCTTCCCAGGAAATAATGGTCGATGCCCAAAGGCGCAAAAAGCGTCAGTGACGTCATATTGCTTTGTGGAAACCGTAGACGCTTCGTGATCACCATCCGGACGAGTGTAGGCTTCTAGTCATTATGTAGAGCAAGTTGTTGCCGACTGGCCTCGGGCGTGATGCCTTTGGCCACTTTTCTAATTTTATATCGGTATGGTCTCCTCAACTAGCAGCTGCTATTCTGCCCTACCCCCTTCTCCGAGTGGCGTCGTCTGTGATATACATGCGTTAAACCTGTCTGTAGATATACATGTTGTCTGTTGTCACAAGGGACCAAATAAAGTTATACTTTAGATGAATGTTCTGTTTTTGTCAATCGTTTTGTCAGTGTATTCCGCGTTTGCATTCTGGGTCGAGATAGACCTACGGCTTCCCATTGCTGCAGTTAGAGCTGACTAGAATGTGAGTCAGGTTCTAACAATGTCTTCGGCTGATTGTGTCTTCCTCACACGACAGCATAACTCGTGTACTCGTGGTATCAGAGAAGTGGTCAGTCGGGTGGTCAGGCTTGCTGACTTGCTTGACACGTCATCGTATCCCAATTGCGTAGCTCGATGCTCATGCTATTGATCACTATTTACAGACCGCCGCCATATAGCCGGAATATTGCTGAGTGCGGCGTTAAACAACAAACACCCACTCTCCAACCCGTACTCCAGAAGTTTCTACCATCAACAGGGCGGTGGGGTAGCCTAGTGGTTAAAGCGTTGGCTCGTCACGCCGAAGACCCGGGTTCGAATCCCCACATGCATATGGGTACAATGTTTGAAGCCCATTTCTGGTGTCCCTCGCCGTGATGTTGCTGAAATATTGCTAAAAGCGGCGTAAAACCAAACTCAGTCGGTCAGTCAGTCTACCATCAACGGTTCGATTCTGACAGTGGGTACATTGGGTGGGATATTGCTAAAAGTGGAGTAAAACCGCAATCACTCTCAACAAGTCAAGTCTTTTCGTTGTTATGAAGTGGAGTCTGCAAAAACACTTTTGATACATTGACAAAGACGGGCGACTTGTTTGTATTGTCCAAACAGGGATGACTCGTGAAGGTCCGGGTTAGAATATTGATCTTCAGTAACCCATGCTTGTCGTAAGAGGCGACTAACGGCATCGGGTGTCATCGGTTCCCAATTGCGTAGATCGATGCTCATCATGTTGATCACTGGATTGTCTGGTCCAGACTCGATTATTTACAGACCGCCGCCATATAGCTGGAATATTGCTGAGTGCGGCGTCAAACTAAACTCACTCACTCACTCAAACAGAGATGCCACTGGTACAGAGAGTTACCTCTGAACAGCCCTGTACTTCATTATGTGACGCATGCCCGAGAAGATCCGGTTACATTTGGTCTTCATTGACCAATGCTTGTCGAAAAAGGCGTCTAAAGGGATCTCCAATTGAGTAGATTGATGCTCATGCTGTTAATCACTGGATTGTCTAGTCCAGACTCGATTATTTACAGACGCTGCCAACGAACCAACCAACTAAAGGAACCTGGTGGTCAGGCTGGCTGACACTGTTTATACAATAGTAACGACAATGAGTCATGGTGCCAACCATTGTATTGTGTGTCCAGGTTGGATTGTTGACAGATTGTGGCCATATTGCTGTAATATTGCGAGGTGGGGCGGTAAACATCAAACAGACAAATTAAATATATTGCTCTTTGATCCAAGACCAGGCAAGACCGAAACTTCCTCGATAGCTATAGCCTACATCAATATTCATGGTTCACAAACTAACAGACCGCCTCCGTGGTGTAGTGGTTAGAGCGTCCGCCCGGAGAGAGGAAGGTCGCGGGTTCGATCCCCGACCGCGTCATACCAAAAGACGTTAAAATATGGTATTTGTTGGTCCCTGTCTGGCGCTCGGCATTAATGGGTACAACAAGGACTGGTCGGCTCGGAGTCAGTATAATGTGTCTGAGTGGGGTATTCATGCTTCACTGCGGCATGGTATCTCAGTGGGCTAGCACTATAAAACCAGCTTCAGTCTGGGCTAGTACAAGCAGCCGCACATACACATACACACGCATGCACGTCGTCATATGAGCGAAATATTCTCAAGCACGACGTTAAACCCAATTTCACCTCACCTCACCTCACAAATTAACAAGACTGGCCTGTACACAGTTAATATCACAGAATCACGTGTTTCACGTGCTACGGTGCCTCACATTATGACGGCCAATTTCATTCGACGTTACGCTTGATCTAACACAATACAACACGTGTACTGAACATCTCGGTCTGTTTCTAGTTATAGGGACTTGTCATTACGTTTCAAATCATGATAACAAAATTTCATTATATTTGAAAATACAGAATTGTATGACTCCAAACTCCAGTATTTGTTATTCAGACACATCTGTTGCCATTATGTACCACACTGCTGATAATGGTACTGTTGCTGTTTATCTAAACATGAAATATCATAATTGAAGATGAAAAAGACACAGCTCATTTTGATTCTCAAATCAAAACATCTTTTCTGTATTTTCTAGGCAGCATTAATGAAAAACTCATACGAAACCAATCACTCTGGAAATATATTTGTGCCATGCTGTCATAATTCGATACCGCAGTTGTCCAGAGTTGCGTCCCTTGGACGTGGGTTCGTATCCGGTCGTCTTGTTTGTGTTTGTATGTTCGTGGGATTCACCAAAGTGGCGAAAGGCTGAGGCCTGTATCACTCTGAGCTTTGCTTCCACATTAACATGATGTGATATCACCCGAGCTCTGTTCCCAGCGGTTCGATTCTCCACATGGGTACAATGTGTGAAGCTCATGTCTGGTGTCCCCCGCCGTGATATTGGTGGAATATTGCTAAACGCGGCGTAAAGCCCAACTCACTCACTCACTCACTCACTCACTCACTCACTCACTCACTCACTCACTCACTCACTCACTCACTCACTCACTCACTCACTCACTCACTCACTCACTCACTCACTCACTCACTCACTCACTCACTCACTCACTCACTCACTCACTCACTCACTCACTCACTCACTCACTCACTCACTCACTCACTCACTCACTCACTCACTCTCACTCACTCACTCACTCACTCACTCACCACTCACTCACTCACTCACTCACTCACTCACTCACTCACTCACTCACTCACTCACTCACTCACTCACTCACTCACTCACTCACTCACTCACTCACTCACTCACTCACTCACTCACTGTTCTCAGTGGCCAGACACTCCTAGCATGAACACCTGTTGTACACGTCCTGTTAATTAGTGTGTACATAAACGTCCGGAGCTACTCAGTCACTGAGAGGGTCCATTGTAAACCCTCACCTAACACCCAGATTGATACAGTGTATTGAGGGCAATGTTACAAGTTCGCCTACAATGAGCAGCAGCTTTATTAATACTTGATGGAACCCGAGTGCAGTGACCTTGCGTGCTGCTTGGTGTTGTAGCCAATACGTAGGGTCGTCCATATAACCAACACATATCGGCTCAGGATGCAGCGAGTCGCAATTGTAGTACAGCGCTACCAACAACGCGATGCAATCATGTGAAATATACTCTGCAAAAATAGAAACGCAAAAGTGGTTTTCAGATGATTTATTTATGCATTAAATTATGATCAACAGATCATAATAATTTGTTCAAATCTGCGACAAGTCATTTTCACTGGTTCATCATGGCACACATGAAACAGTTGAATGTCAAGGTGAAGGACATCTTTTCTCAATATCTTGTGTGACCACATGAGAGTGAAGAACTGTCTGAAATTGTCGTCCCTTGGAGACAATCAGATTACGAATTGCAGCCTGGGAAATGTTCACTACTTCTTCCAGTGCTTGTGCCAACTGTTGGAGGTTCTGTGGCTGTTGCTGACGCAGACGTCGAGAAAGAGCATCCCATGAATCTTCGACGGGGATTAGATCTGTAGACCTTGAGGACCATGGCAGTACTTGGATGTTGTGCTTCTTCAAAAAGGCCGTTGTCAGCCTATGACGTCAGGCATTGTCATGTTAGAAAAAGATGTTTGCTTGTTGTATATGGGGAAGATAGTGTGGTTGAAGAATTTCATCCGTGAAACGTTGGGCCATTAAAGTGCCCAAATAATGTACCACGTTCTACCGGTATATGAGATGGCGGTCCACATCATTACACTTCCCACCAAACCTGTCCACTTCTTGTATGTAGTTTTATGATGGGGGGGGTAGTGTTGTTGACGCGTTAACCACTAGGCTACCCCACTAGGAAAATTAATAGAAAAAGACTAAGATGAAACACTTGGTTGGCACAGTTGCTTGGATCATATAGTGCAAACAGGACCCAAACAACAGGCCTTGTATGAAAAAGGTCCATTATAGCTTTATTCAGTAACATGCATAAAAGGTACAGTCCATAACGCCAAACTACTCTCACTGCCGACATGATCATTACTGCAGATAC
This sequence comes from Haliotis rubra, assembly GCF_003918875.1. Taxonomy (NCBI): domain Eukaryota; kingdom Metazoa; phylum Mollusca; class Gastropoda; order Lepetellida; family Haliotidae; genus Haliotis; species Haliotis rubra. The sequence continues at coordinate 862,692 of NW_025765514.1, read as the reverse complement.
ACTGCCGGACAAAATAAGGTATACACGTATGCTTGATGGTAGCTACAGTGATAAACAAACAAGGAAAACTATCCAACAGTACTGTATTGGACATATCTATGTTTGGCCCTATGTGTGCAGTGTTTAAGCCGGATAGCGTCTTGACATCGTTTAGGGAGTACTTTCTTTTGTCCGGTAGTTTACAACACACCAAGACGCAAATTTCATACTGCTGGTTGATCCCGTCCAAGGAACATGTCATACCATTCCACGCCTTGTCTGCTGTAGTCATCAACAAATCAGATTCTTCAATATGCCACCTGCAGAACCTGCTTTCTCTTCTCGCCAACACTGGTCTCATGGCTGGTTTCAAGTTGCCCCTTCATCCAACTTTCATATCAATTTACCGTTTATGCCAGATGGAATGTGTTTCTGCGACAATCAAGTCTGGTTATTCTCCTCACTTGACGTTTTTCTATGTCCATGAAAAGAGACAGAGACGCAGATTCGGGTACTTTACATTTCTGAATTCTTAACAACAAACTTCAACATCATTAAGGGGCATGTTTCAGTATCGTTTATATAAATCTCTTAGATCCAGATGAAAATGTTGAATACTGAATACAAAATAGTTTTATCAAACAGTCTAGCGAGACTTCTAAATTCTGAAAAAGACACAGAAATCTCATTCTTTGTATATTTCTTGTATAGAGTGTACATATCCTCAATATATTCACAGGGGGTGAATTATTTTGAATAAATAGCATTGGATTAGAGGAAAGGGTCGTCTTAGGACGGATACAGGAGGGGAGGTTTTGTAAGGTACAGTATACAGGAGGCGCGAGTGTCTCCAGTACTGTAAGGACAGTGGTGTAGCCTCGCTCGTCACGCTAAAGGGGCGGTGGGGTAGCCTAGTGGTTAAAGCGTTGGCTCGTCACGCCGAAGACCCGGGTTCGAATCCCCACATGGGTACAATGTGTGAAGCCCATTTCTGGTGTCCCCCGCCGTGATGTTGCTGGAATATTGCTAAAAGCGGCGTAAAACCAAACTCAGTCCGTCAGTCGTCACGCTAAAGACCTGGGTTCGATTCCCCTAAGGGTACAGTGTGTGAAGATATTCCTTGTCTCCACCAACATGATATTGCTGGGATGTTGCAAGACTAACGCTTAGTCTCTGAATATATATAATTTTCATAGTAACAAACAAACACGTATAAATTGAAAAGGAGCCCCAGGGAGACCAGAGAGTCAGATGTTGCAAACACCCCTGTATTGTATACAAAGAAATGTAACCAGCAAAGTCACATGTCGCAAATTAGGTAAATGATAGCAAGACGTTGTTCATGGCTTCAGCGGTTCATCTCCTGGCGGGTTATACGACTATACAAAGCCAGTACAGGGTCGAGAGCTTCCGTCAGTCAAAATTAATCGTGTGACAAATAATGGAGCCAAAGGTCAGTATAACGATCACTTATATGAATAAACATAATTTATCGTTGGATGTAGTATAATATAGTTTATCACACCACTTGGCGACTGTTCCCCGCTTGGTCTCAAAGCAACAAATTGTTTAGCTATATCTCTCTATATGTACATATATATGTACATATAGACAGCGCCTTGAGCATGCACTAGTTGCCTGGATATGTGCGCTATATAAATATCCTATAATAATATATATCTCCCTGCAGTAAACGTATTTACAACCGCCCCCTCCGCGATAGCTTAAATCTGAAAATATACTGACGTTCATAAGAAAGTACACACCTGGTGTTTTGGGACTATTTCCATTAAAACCATAAATATGTCGCTAGCAATGTTGTAATTGGGTACAATATCTGGTGTTTTGGAAACACTTGCACAATGTTTGTGACAAGGCAGAATCAAAACACTTTTTAAAATATTGATACTGTTTTGAAGAAAACATTTTACCAAAGAATCAGGTGACTGTGTACTTTCTTCTGAACGCCAGTTTACCATGCTGTGATGTGTGTAGATTGAAGACATCATCTGTGCCATGGGAACCACACTATCATGGCTTTAGATTCATTTTATACTTGTCACAAGACTAACGCTTAGTCTCTGAATATATATAATTTTGATAGTAACAAACAAGCCCATTTAAATTGAAAAGGAGCCCTAGGGAGACCAGAGATTCAGAACCTGAAGGAAATCTAGACTTGCTTTATTTAGGGCTTTAGCACTGCAGAGACGCTTGGCAGTAGGGACAATAATGTGGTTCAGGGACTGTGAGACAGACTAACTTGTCACGTATAAAGTATGCACTGTTGTACATGCATACACGTAAAGTATACACGTGTTTACACCGTCACTGGTCCTGGGCGCTCCAGGCCTACCTTACAACCTTTTATCAGAGCAGTAAAAACATTTGTTCTTTAACAGCAGGTATTGTTTTGGGTTTGGGTCATTTTATGGAAATTGGGACGAAGATGCAAAATAACAGAGGCATACTTACATGTGTAGTATGCAGTAGAATAGCTTAGTGCGATACAATATCGTATCAAAAAGGCCATCCTAGTACTACACATTGTACAAAACACGGTACAAGGGACCCATAATACGGAGGCTGTGCCTACAGATTTACATCAGTCTTGTGACAAAACTGGACGTTGTTTAACCTCTGTGGAGTAGTTTGAACTGTCCTGACACGTTTCTGAGGAAATCTGATTCCAATGAGAGGATGTTAATGTACATGAACTCACGGGTGTGCCAGAGTCTCGAATGAATATCTTTTACGAAGATGATGCTTTACTTCCGCGTAGATGATACTTACATGTATGTATGTATGTGATATTATAATCTAGTCAGGAGAAGATGTCATCTGCTATCGAATTATCGACTTTACTAACCATATTTTCTTGATAAATCGGAAAATAGTTCCTAATTTTCCCTCGAAAATTTCGTGTCTGTTTACGTAACCTCTGGCTTATAATGACCGTGTTTTAACTTTCATCCTATAATACATGTGTGTCTTCAGTGAATTTCTAACTGGTACTACCATAACACTACCTAAAGTAACTTCATTATAAACATGTCCCGAAGTTTGTTAAATGACTTTTTAACGCATGATTTACAAAACCCAACATCTCTATATATACACACACAATGAGCCGTGCAATAATTTGAAAAGTACCATCAATGATGATAAATTTATTCTAGACTGTGGTCAAAATACTTTATCATAGGCGCAGCTCGGCGTGGGAGGGAAAACATAAGGTGTACAGATATTCGACGTTTTCCACTTTAACAAAACCAAGGTGTTGGGTTGTAGCGCTGACAATCCAAGCAAAACAGTCAACGCTTGCTGGTGAGATTTATGAACGCAACCGTGCATATAATATTTGTTTCTTTTTGAAGGCCCAAACTGACGTGTCTTGTGGTTATAAACAGTTTTGTTGAAACTATGGATACAGGCAAAGGACGATTATGTTTACGATTGTCCAGTATTATCAGTATTATCTGGGATTCGAACTCACGCATAGCAGATCATGTCGTTACAAAGGGAAAGAACTCTGAACAGCGTTGAGATAGACGAGCAGGATTGAGTATATAGGTGATTCTGTCTTCCTTTGTAATGATATAACGCACGAAAAAATCAAGAAGTAAATTATTTTTTGTTCGTCGGCTGAAACAGCAGAACGATGTCGGTGTGTTGTAAATACGTACCGCCAAAACCTAATCGTCCATCGGTGCGCGAGGAAAGAGACATTAAAGTACAGATTGCGTTGGACAAAAAGAAATGAAACTGACAGGCCAGACAGACAGTTCCTTGGACTCATGGCCCACGTGGAACCATTGGCTCATCTAAACACAGAGGCAATTGGCTAAGCTGACCACCTCCCGAGATTCATTCCACTCGTACGTTATTAGACGTTTTAAGTTCATTAGTTCAATAGCTTCATTGCTTCCACCTTCCATTGCGTGTAGTCGGGTCACTTACCGCCATGGTCTCAAGGTCGCGGTGACGCTACAGTTATGGGAAGGAGAGTGCTATTTTCCTATCAACAATCAGAATCACAGACTGAAGTGGGTGGAATAACGGTCCAGCTGAGTACTTACGTCATTAACTTTCCTATTTATATACTAACATAAACAAGACGTGGGTTACTGGAGAGGGTTTCTGTTTTAATGTTTCAGAAACAGTCAGTAGAGATAACATGACAAAGAACCGGAGATATTTCTGGCACGGATTATTTATCTGGTTTGATAGTTTGTATTTCGTTTGGAGTGGGTGATACTAAATAATCCAGGCTATGTTTTTCAACAACCAAAGTAAGCAAATATATTAGGTTAGGTAAACATGAAATATGTATTCGAGTTATGGCGTAAGGTCTTCAAAACATCGGGTTTCGTAATGGAGATTTTGCCATGGAGATTATATTCTTTGATTTGATTTATTTCTTTGTTCGTTTTTTTTTTTGGTTCGAGGCGACCATATCGATCGTTTGGTCCGGTTTGGGGACACGGTTGATTGCTGGCGCGGGATTAAAAAACACGAATAAACGAAAACAAGTAACGAAGTATATCCTTGAAAACTGGATTTGACCAAAACATTCCAAACGTTATCAAATAGTTACTAGACTGAAAGCAGTCGCCAAAACACAACTACGTTGCCTGTACCAACTACATCACATCAGGGGCGGTGGGGCAGCCTAGTGGTTAAAGCGTTCGCTTGTCACGCCGAAGACCCGGGTTCGATTCCCCTCGTGGGTACAATGTGTGAAGCCCATTTCTGGTGTCCCCGCCGTGATATTACTGGATTATTGCTAAAAGCGGATGAAAAACCAAACCACTCACTCACATGAAATCAAATAACCATTTCTTCTTTGTTTTAGTTAACCTCCATCGGTGAAGGATGTGCATCTTATTTCACTAGGCAGTTCAGTGCAACAGTACTAGAGCTAAGAATGACGTTGATGTCCCGTGGTGAATTGTTATATTGCTGTCAGACCTTACACATTTATGAAGCATGGAACTGCCCAATTACACAGTTAGTTACTCAGTAATTACTCACACGACTGTATAACCGCGTGTGCCTCTTTCGCCATCGCAGTAATTGGTCCCTGCTCACTGGAGCGTGTCCGTGCAGCTGATGCTTCCAGATTCCTGATAGTGGAAGGCAGTTCTAGCATGTTAATCACCAAGGAGACAAATATTGGGTGATATCGATCGGACGGTTTTGTTTTTGGACGTTTGTGCCCCGTCTATTGTTCATGAACATTTCAATGCTGTATCAGTTATATGGCCGTCATGACTTGTCTGTGACGACACTTACCGATGCTCCATTGGGGATGTCGGCTTGCCTGTATCTACTGGTAGGGTTGAATGCCAGCTGAAGGAATAGGCACAAGACGCGCTCCTAATACTACACCGTCTGATGTCTATACATTTACTGGTGTTATTCCAGGAAAAGCTGTATGACGACCTTTTGAAGGTTACGGAAATAGGCGAGCTGTGATGATTGGTGTCTACGATAAATGAACACACCCGTGGACTAGTAGAGTGGCAGAATGGCGGAAGTCTGGGGTTGGATACCTGGCTGCGCCATACCAAAAGACGCTAAGATACGACACCCTGCCTGTCATTACAGGAATGAAACACCGGCTGGTCGACTCGGGGTTAGTACAGTGAATGTGTGAGGTATTCATGTCAAAACTGCAGAAAAGTGGCATCCGTGTACCAAATATACATTTGACAGAATCTAGCGTGTACCAAATATACATTTGACAGCATCCACCGTGTACCAGATATACATTTGACAACATCCACCGTGTACCAAATATACATTTGACAGCACCCACCGTGTACCAAATATACATTTGACAACATCCAGCGTGTACCAAATATACATTTGACAGCATCCAGCGTGTACCAAATATACATTTGACAGCATCCAGTGTGTACCAAATATACATTTGACAGCATCCAGTGTGTACCAAATATACATTTGACAGCATCCAGTGTGTACCAAATATGCATTTGACAGCATCCAGCGTGTACCAAATATACATTTGACAGCATCCAGTGTGTACCAAATATACATTTGACAGCATCCAGTGTGTACCAAATATACATTTGACAGCATCCAGCGTGTACCAAATATACATTTGACAGCATCCAGTGTGTACCAAATATACATTTGACAGCATCCACCGTGTACCAAATATACATTTGACAGCATCCACCGTGTACCAAATATACATTTGACAGCATCCAGCGTGTACCAAATATACATTTGACAGCATCCACTGTATACCAAATATACATTTGACAGCATCCAGCGTGTACCAAATATACATTTGACAGCATCCAGTGTGTACCAAATATACATTTGACAGCATCCAGTGTGTACCAAATATACATTTGACAGCATCCAGCGTGTACCAAATATACATTTGACAGCATCCAGCGTGTACCAAATATACATTTGACAGCATCCACTGTGTACCAAATATACATTTGACAGCATCCACCGTGTACCAAATATACATTTGACAACATCCACCGTGTACCGAATATAAATTTGAATGCATCCAGCGTGTACCAAATATACATTTGACAGCACCCACCGTGTACCAAATATACATTTGACAGCATCCAGCGTGTACCGAATATGAATTTGAATGCATCCAGCGTGTACCAAATATACATTTGACAGCATCCACCGTGTACCAAATATACATTTGACAGCATGCACCGTGTACCAAATATACATTTGACAGCATCCAGCGTGTACCAAATATACATTTGACAGCATCTAGCGTGTATTAAATATACATTTGACAGCATCTAGCGTGTATCAAATATACATTTGACAGCATCCAGCGTGTACCAAATATACATTTGACAGCATCCACCATGTACCAAATATACATTTGACAGCATCCACCGTGTACCAAATATACATTTGACAGCATCCAGCGTGTACCAAATATACATTTGACAGCATCCACCGTGTACCAAATATACATTTGACAGCATCCACCGTGTACCAAATATACATTTGACAGCATCCACCGTGTACCAAATATACATTTGACAGCATCCACCGTGTACCAAATATACATTTGACAGCATCCACCGTGTACCAAATATACATTTGACAGCATCCACCGTACTGCACAACATAAAGCTACTGAATCCAGAATAAAACTCAGCATCCCTGGGCATCCAGCATATACAGTTGCTAGCTTCCAACATAGTGCACAACTGCATCCAGAATACTACTTAGGAAGGCACAGCATCCCGGGTACCAAGAGGGGTTTGCATCCTCCTAGGGAGAATGAACAGTAATATTGTTCCCCTATAACAGATATTCATTTAAAAAACCACAAAACCATGGTGTTGTGTAAATGCAAGTGTACAGATATTTATTACATTATTTACAAATCATATATATAACAAATATTGACACAGCTTGAGAAACGGTGTTTCTTACAATGACTAACAGTGACGTGTGATTGCACAAAGCCCTTCCACATATAACCAGACAATATGTTTTGAAGAACGCAGCCTTTTCAAGCATGTTAATCTAAAAAAATATTCTGAAATGTCATTAGTTTCAAACTGAAATTGACAAATGAAACGAAAATACATGATGTAAGAATGCCTCTGATTTTACATCCAAAAACAAACGTTTTCCAATATTACAACAAAAAAACCCAGAAAGTCTCATTCTTTACGCCTTGAGTGAAATATTTAGGATCACATTGTATCTTAATCAACACAGAATCAGTTGTGAAGGCCATTCATTAACATCTGAAGTTGACACCCTTTTGGGATTACATTGTACTTAATTTAACACAGATGTATTCTGAAGCTCACTAGAAGTAATAACACATGATATCTCCCAGGTGAGGGATAAATGGCAATATTTTCTTAAAAATCCCCTCTTTTTATTGCCCATCTCCTATACAAATATTTACCTATCCTATGTTTCCATAATACTTTCATCGTTCATCCCTTCTGCTGACATTGTGTGACTGTATTCTTTGTTCACAACAAAAAGTCTTCACCTGATGGGCACCATTAGTAGGATCATCAAAGTGTACATCCCATTTTGGATCATTTGGCCATAATGAAATACATACTTGTCAAATGGTCTATTTTCTTTGCTCTCTTAGACAATGTCTGTACAGGCCTGAGAACTAACAGACTTTCCAAATTTCACTGGACAAGTTGTATATTTCATTAAATAACAGAGCAGTGATGATTAGATATCACTTATTACAGATTTACATATCAGCATCAGTAGAGAGATATAGTGTTACATTAACTTAATATTTATATTCTATCAACCTATATAGGCAAGTACATGAATGCATCAAGTACAAATAAATACTCAACCGATTACTTTGTTTTGATCTCATGACACTTGGATGATCACACAGTGATCAGATGACTCCCCATACATCAATGTATCAAGATACAAGTTTTGATACAACTCTTGTATTGTTGGTTGATACATTAATACAAGATTAATTCATAGGCCCCCACTGCGGGTCAGAAAATCGATAAACTAGGCCCCGTTTTAGTATCCACACACCCTACTATATAACATGTACATATTATATAGTAGGGTGTGGATATATGAATAAACCGGGCCTAGTTTATCGATTTTCTGACATTATATAGTAGGGAGTGTGAATACTAAACCGGGGCCTAGTTTATTGATTTTCTGACATTATATAGTAGGGGGTGTGAATACTAAACTAAACCGGTTTATTGATTTTCTGACATAGTAGGGGTTATTGATTTTCTGACATTAAGTAGGGGTGTGGATACTAATACTAAACGGGGCCTAGTTTATTGATTTTCTGACATTATATAGTAGGGGGTGTGAATACTAAACTGGGGCCTAGTTTATCGATTTTCTGACATTATATAGTAGGGTGTGTGGATTTATCGATTTTCTACAATATAGTAGGGGTGTGAATACTAAACGGGGCCTAGTTTATTGATTTTCTGACATTATATAGTAGGGGGTGTGGATGTAAACCGGATTTTCTGACATTATAGGGTGTGGATACTAAACTGGGGCCTAGTTTATTGATTTTCCTGACATTATATAGTAGGGGGTGTGGATACTAAACCGGGGCCTAGTTTATTGATTTTCTGACACTATATAGTAGGGGGTGTGAATACTAAACTGGGGCCTAGTTTATTGATTTTCTGACATTATATAGTAGGGTGTGTGAATACTAAACCGGGGCCTAGTTTATCGATTTTCTGACATTATATAGTAGGGGGTGTGAATACTAAACCGGGGCCTAGTTTATCGATTTTCTGACATTATCTAAACCGGGCCTATTTTCTGACATTATATAGTAGGGGGTGTGGATACTAAACTGGGGCCTAGTTTATCGATTTTCTGACCCACAGTAGGGGCCTATGGATTAATTCTGTTGCCTACATTGTGACAGTACACCATGACATCAGTCCATGCTAACATCTTTAGTGTTGGATGTTTGTCAACTTATTGGTTAAACATATACAAACACCAGTCTCAGGACCAAAAACGCTTTTTGATTAACTTATATCACCTGCCAGTTTTTCTGTATCAAGACACATATCGTATGTTGACTTCACTATCATTTTCCATATCATGGCTGTCGTGTGTATCGCCCCAAGCTCACCAGTCACACCTCACAAGACTAATATCCACTCTTATTAGAATTCCTCTCTGTTGTATACAGAGAGATCAGTGATAGATTGACTGTAGGGTCTTGCTCAACCAAGAAGGACATTGTCCTCCTTTTCAGCTTCCACTCAACCAACTTCCACAGCTTCCACTTGTCCTAGAACAACATCATCAGCTTCTGGGAAAACTGAATTGGGGAAGTATTTCCACCAAGGAAAACATTTTTTTAACAAAAATTCAAATAAATGGATTATTATTGTCAAACACTGACATCGGAAAACATTTCAGTGATAATACTACTCAAAAGAAGTAAGGGATCATGTAATTCTTTGATATTTGTTATGCCATGACAGACTAACTATAGCAATGTGAAAGAATCTGGTGCTCCTTCCTTCTTTGAGCAGTATATGAGTAATGTATATTGTGGCCTGGATGAGTCTGGTTTACTGTTGGTGAAGCTGAAGCCCAGCAAGCATCATCATGTAGCAGTATTCAGGAATGTAAGAGTAGCTGGCTTATTTCAGTTCCTTCAACTTGTTTGCAAGGCTCGCTGTTTTGAAGTCAGCACGCAGCTGTACAAACTGCAACACCACTGATTCTTCCATCATTGCCTGTGGAGAGAAGGGAGATAACTGCTGTAGCCAGGAAAGTTGCTGGTGCAAGTTAGCATGTGTTGTGTCCGGTAAAGACACAATAAAAAGATGTTTCATTTTCATGGATATGGTTTTACAGCTTTTCATATGGGTAATTTTAAATAGGATGGTTTGTGAAACAGCAATCTAGTTTTTCTTTATCAAAAAGGAATAAATCAGAAACTGTCTGTCTCATCTATAAGATATACATACAGAAGATTCTGGTTAGAAACTACAGCTTTTCATCATGAGGTACCAACAGCTACCCACAATAGGCTTCACAAGGGTGAGGTCAACTTACCAGTTGTTCGTCATCTCTGACAACCTTGATGTTCTCTGGCACCACGACAAGGAGGTTACAGAGTGCATGGAGCTTCTCAAACAGCTGTGTTACCATGGGAATCTTAAACTCTTCCTTCACACACTTCCGGTACTCATTGATGTCACAGATCACCAACATGGCTCCTGTAACAAACACATCACAGATCACCAACATGGCTCCTGTAACAAACACATTGCTGATAATTGACATGGAATAAACAGGAGGCATAGTTTATTGATGAGATGATAAATGAAATAGATTATCAAAGATTGTATTTAAACAGAAGAAATAGTTCATTGAATATTTTATTTATTCAGAAGAATATGTAATTATGATAACTCATTTTTATTAACTATTATGAAGTTTGAAAGTCATTTTGGTTTAAACATATTTTATTATTATTTATGAAAATGAATTGGGATTGGTAGGGCATTCCATAAATTTATTGTGTCGGGTAGAAAGGGTTTGGCATAAGGGGCATTTCGACTGTAAATTTCAGAGTTATTTTAGAGTTTTTTCTTAAACTATAGCTTGTAGTTTCGGAGACGGAGTAAATCTGAGTAGGTAAATTAATTTCTCTTTGATCACGAAGTTACCTACACAAAGTGTTTAATTATTAAAGACATTTACCTGAGTATGTTAATCAATTTATCTTATAAAGTTTCATTAAGTTACCTCCACAAGATTCAGTTACATAGCAAATCAGTTATTAGCTAGGGTGAATCCATTCTATCAAACAGGGGAGTATGGTGTGTTTTCGTTGTTAATTACCTATTCCACTGTCTCATAACTGGGAGTCTCACAACTGGGAGTTCTCACAAATGGGAGTAGACCTAACAAACACATCACAGATCTCCAACATTAAACCTCGAACCAATGCATCACACATGAAACGTCCAACCAACACATTGCAGATCTCTAATCAGGCTCCTGCAACCAACACCACAGATGCTCAACAAGTGTTTGCTACCAAGATGGCAATGTCCCCCGCCACAAAAGAAGAAGATGATCTCTAAGTTCAGTTGAGAATGAGATGAAGGCTGCATATTTCAAATGTGACATTGATGCCAAGCATCAAAGAACACGCTTGGCATCGAATGTAATAGTTCATGGCATATTGTGTAAACTAAAGTTTGAAAAGTGTCGTGTGACCTTGAAAATAAGGTCAAGGTCAAATTTTTATGAGATATCGCGTAATCACCCAATGTAGAATGTTGACATAATTGAAGACATTGGGTGCAATGTTTTATGAGATATCGATAGGTTTGAAAAGTGGTCAAAGTGTCATGGTAACCTTAAAGATAGGGTCAAGGTCACCCATGTCAACTGATGTCTGTAATCCCCCAATGTAGGCTGTCACCAAATTTGAAGAGACTAGGTACAACAGTGCATGAGATATCGCATTATCAAGAGTTTGAAAAGTGGTCTTTGTCATCGTGACCTTAAAGATGGGTCAAGGTCACCCAAATCGACTGAGCAGTCAGTGTAACCCCCAGACATGGCACCTGCCACCAACATATTACAGATCTTCCTGAATAAGCTACACATACAACAATATATTTCTTGAAGCTCATCCAAGTATTGTTCTGTTATCTATAGTGAAAACATAAGTTTCCAGTTCCAGTGTTCTTATGGTCAGCGGGGCGGTGGGGTAGCCTAGTGGTTAAAGTGTTGGCTTATCACTCTGAAGAACCGGGTTCGAATCCCCACATGGGTACAATGTGTGAAGCCCATTTCTAGTGTCCCCCGCCGCGATGTTGCTGGAATATTGCTAAAAGCGACGTAAAAACCAAACTCAGTCAGTCAGTCAGTCTTACGGTCAGCAATACAAGCCACTGAGTTCTCAACCAAAGGACAAATAAATTGGGGACACTCAAGTGCCATGTAACCCATTAATCTTAATTGTGTCACTTCCTGAAAGGGAGATAATGCTGATTAATTACCCATGTCCTCCTGCCCACAATTCTGTGAGGAATTGTCCATAAAACTGCATGAAACTAATGACTCAATCATTTTCTATTTTCCACCAGTTGACTGCTATATGAGTGCAAATCGAATACCCCAGATTAATCAAACTGACAACTATACATGCTGTTATCATGGGAAAAGGCTGATGTAATGTAACCACATATATAGTACTGGTGATGTATATTATAACGATACTGGCAAAGGTGAATAGTCATATGACATCCCACCAGGTACCCATTCACTGCTGGGTCAACAGGTAATTGTAAACAGACTCGCTTAAGGTGAGACCACATTATCATGTGTGCTTCGTTGTTGGGCAGGACTGAAGTCCTTGATACTCGCAGGATTTTCTTGAAAGAACTGCCAAACATGGTGAACCAACCAAGGTCTCTCTGTGACCAGCGTTGATTAACTTCAACTGATTTGACCTGGGCTCCATGCACAGACCACACACCGCCACATATGGGCTAGTGAAATGTTACCATCATTAAAATACTGGTGATGTATTGCTCAAACTTAAAAGCTAAAGGTAGAAGATTTATATGTTTGATATTTCAGGTGTTTTTGTACAATCAGAGGGGGGCCTCTTCTTCATTTAGCTTTTGTCAGGTGTCAATTTCTATAACTGTTGAAATGTAATTACAGCATTTCAGACCTGTTTTGAGATACGTTCAAACTAATCTCAAGAAAGACATAAACAGTTACTAATATTCATGAAATTTATGATTCATGAGTGAGTGAGTGAGTGATCAAGTGAGTTTAACACAGGAAGTAAAGATAATAAATTATCAAATTATCAAGTCAAATTACATAAGACATTTCATTTTAACCCTTCTAAACAAACAGCACGGGTACAACTGTACATGGGTACAATGTGTGAGGCCCTTTTCTGGTGTCCTCCACAGTGATATTGCTGGAATATTGCTAAAAGCGGCATAAATCTAACCCACTCACTCCAAACAAGCTCTTTTTAATATAGTCCATATTTCAGACAAGCTCCCTGTGCTGCCCCTGTCCCTTCAGGCCAAGGCCTGACAATGTATACAAAACACTGTTTGTATGTTTCATCCAAGGCCTGACAATGTCTACAAAACACTGTTTGTATGTTTCATCCAAGGCCTGACAATGTATACAAAACACTGTTTGTATGTTTCATCCAAGGCCTGACAATGTCTACAAAACACTGTATGTATGTTTCATCCAAGGCCTGACAATGTATACAAAACACTGTCTGTATGTTTCATCCAAGGCCTGACAATGTCTACAAAACACTGTTTGTATGTTTCATCCAAGGCCTGACAATGTCTACAAAACACTGTTTGTATGTTTCATCCAAGGCCTGACAATGTCTACAAAACACTGTTTGTATGTTTCATCCAAGGCCTGACAATGTCTACAAAACACTGTATGTATGTTTCATCCAAGGCCTGACAATGTATACAAAACACTGTATGTATGTTTCATCCAAGGCCTGACAATGTCTACAAAACACTGTCTGTATGTTTCATCCAAGGCCTGACAATGTCTACAAAACACTGTATGTATATTTCATCCAAGGCCTGACAATGTCTACAAAACACTGTCTGTATGTTTCATCCAAGGCCTGACAATGTCTACAAAACACTGTTTGTATGTTTCATCCAAGGCCTGACAATGTATACAAAACACTGTTTGTATGTTTCATCCAAGGCCTGACAATGTATACAAAACACTGTTTGTATGTTTCATCCAAGGCCTGACAATGTATACAAAACACTGTATTGTATGTTTCATCCAAGGCCTGACAATGTATACAAAACACTGTATGTATGTTTCATCCAAGGCCTGACAATGTCTACAAAACACTGTTTGTATGTTTCATCCAAGGCCTGACAATGTCTACAAAACACTGTATGTATGTTTCATCCAAGGCCTGACAATGTCTACAAAACACTGTTTGTATGTTTCATCCAAGGCCTGACAATGTATACAAAAAACACTGTTTGTATGTTTCATCCAAGGCCTGACAATGTCTACAAAACACTGTTTGTATGTTTCATCCAAGGCCTGACAATGTATACAAAACACTGTTTGTATGTTTCATCCAAGGCCTGACAATGTATACAAAACACTGTTTGTATGTTTCATCCAAGGCCTGACAATGTATACAAAACACTGTTTGTATGTTTCATCCAAGGCCTGACAATGTATACAAAACACTGTTTGTATGTTTCATCCAAGGCCTGACAATGTCTACAAAACACTGTTTGTATGTTTCATCCAAGGCCTGACAATGTATACAAAACACTGTTTGTATGTTTCATCCAAGGCCTGACAATGTTTGTATGTTTACAAACACACTGTTTGTATGTTTCATCCAAGGCCTGACAATGTATACAAAACACTGTTTGTATGTTTCATCCAAGGCCTGACAATGTATACAAAACACTGTTTGTATGTTTCATCCAAGGCCTGACAATGTCTACAAAACACTGTATGTATGTTTCATCCAAGGCCTGACAATGTCTACAAAACACTGTTTGTATGTTTCATCCAAGGCCTGACAATGTATACAAAACACTGTTTGTATGTTTCATCCAAGGCCTGACAATGTCTACAAAACACTGTTTGTATGTTTCATCCAAGGCCTGACAATGTATAAAAACTGTGTATGTATGTTTCATCCAAGGCCTGACAATGTATACAAAAACACTGTTTGTATGTTTCATCCAAGGCCTGATGTTTCATCCAAGGCCTGACAATGTATACAAAACACTGTATGTATGTTTCATCCAAGGCCTGACAATGTATACAAAACACTGTATGTATGTTTCATCCAAGGCCTGACAATGTCTACAAAACACTGTTTGTATGTTTCATCCAAGGCCTGACAATGTCTACAAAACACTGTATGTATGTTTCATCCAAGGCCTGACAATGTATACAAAACACTGTATGTATGTTTCATCCAAGGCCTGACAATGTCTACAAAACACTGTATGTATGTTTCATCCAAGGCCTGACAATGTATACAAAACACTGTTTGTATGTTTCATCATCCAAGGCTCCTCCGACAATGTCTACAAAACACTGTTTGTATGTTTCATCCAAGGCCTGACAATGTATACAAAACACTGTATGTATGTTTCATCCAAGGCCTGACAATGTATACAAAACACTGTATGTATGTTTCATCCAAGGCCTGACAATGTCTACAAAACACTGTATGTATGTTTCATCCAAGGCCTGACAATGTATGCAAAACACTGTTTGTGTATGTTTCATCCAAGGCCTGACAATGTCTACAAAACACTGTATGTATGTTTCATCCAAGGCCTGACAATGTATACAAAAACACTGTTTGTATTTTTCATCCAAGGCCTGACAATGTCTACAAAACACTGTATGTATGTTTTCATCCAAGGCCTGATAATGTGTATACAAAACACTGTTTTGTATGTTTCATCCAAGGCCTGACAATGTCTGAAACACTGTATGTATGTTTCATCCAAGGCCTGACAATGTCTACAAAACACTGTTTGTATGTTTCATCCAAGGCCTGACAGTGTATGCAAACACTGTGTGTATGGATGTTTCATCCAGGGCCTGACAATGTATGCAAAGGCTTAATGTATGTTTCATCCAAGAGTACTGACAAGTGTCTACAAAAGCACTGTTTGTATGTTTCATCCAAGATACGCCTGACAATGTCTGCAAAAACACTGTATGTATGTTTCATCCAAGGCCTGACAATGTATACAAAACACTGTTTGTATGTTTCATCCAAGGCCTGACAATGTCTACAAAACACTGTATGTATGTTTCATCCAAGGCCTGACAATGTATACAAACACTGTTTGTATGTTTCATCCAAGGCCTGACAATGTCTACAAAACACTGTATGTATGTTTCATCCAAGGCCTGACAATGTATACAAAACACTGTTTGTATGTTTCATCCAAGGAAAGCCTGACAATGTCTACAAAACACTGTATGTATGTTTCATCCAAGGCCTGACAAAATGTCTACAAAACACTGTTTGTATGTTTCATCAAAGGCCTGACAATGTAAATCTACAAAACACTGTATGTATGTTTCATCCAAGGCCTGACAATGTATACAAAACACTGTATGTATGTTTCATCCAAGGCCTGACAATGTCTACAAAACACTGTTTGTATGTTTCATCCAGGGCCTGACAATGTCTACAAAACACTGTATGTATGTTTCATCAAGGCCTGACAATGTCTACAAAACACTGTATGTATGTTTCATCCAAGGCCTGACAATGTCTACAAAACACTGTATGTATGTTTCATCCAAGGCCTGACAATGTCTACAAAAACACTGTTTGTATGTTTCATCCAAGGCCTGATAAATGTTATACAAACACTGTTTGTATGTTTCATCAAAGGCCTGACAATGTCTACAAACACTGTATGTATGTTTCATCCAAGGCCTGACAATGTATACAAAACACTGTTTGTATGTTTCATCAGGGCCTGGACAATGTCTACAAAACTTGCTGTGTGTAATGTTTCATCCAAGGCCTGACAATGTCTGCAAAACACTGTATGTATGTTTCATCCAAGGCCTGACAATGCATGCAAAGGCGCTGTTTGTATGTCTGTTTCATCAAGGCCTGACACATGTCTACAAAGGCACTATGTATGTTTCATCCAAGGGCCTGACAATAATCTACAAAACACTGTGTATGTTTCATCCAAGGCCTGACAATGTCTACAAAACACTGTCTGTGATGTTTCATCCAAGGCCTGACACCATCTCAAGGCTTGACTGTGTATGTTTCGTCAAGGCCTGACAATGTCTGCAAAACACTGTTTGTATGTTTCGTCAAGGATGCCTGACAATGTACACACTGTTTGTATGTTTCATCCAAGGCCTGACAATGTATAGCAAAAACACTGTATGTAATGTTTCATCCAAGGCCTGACAATGCCATACAAAAACTTGCACCTGTGTGTGTATGTTTCGTCCAAGGCCTGACAAAGGCAATCTACAAAACACTGTCTGCATAATCTGTATGTTTCATCCAAGGGCCTGACAATGTCTACAGGAAACACTGTATGTATGTTTCATCCAAGGCCTGACAATCTAATGTCTACAAAACACTGTATGTATGTTTCATCCAAGGCCTGACAATGTCTACAAAACACTGTATGTATGTTTCATCCAAGGCCTGACAATGTCTACAAACACTGTATGTATGTTTCATCAAGGCCTGACAATGTCTACAAAACTTGCTGTTTGTATGTTTCATCAAGGCCTGACAATGTCTACAAAACACTGTATGTATGTTTCATCCAAGGCCTGACAATGTCTACAAAACTGTGTCATAAATCTGTATGTTTAATCAAATGCCTGACAATGTATAAAAACACTGTATGTATTCATCCAAGGCCTGACAATGTATACAAAAACACTGTGTATGTATGTTTCATCCAAGGCCTGACAATGTATACAAAACACTGTTTGTATGTTTCATCAAAGGCCTGACAATGTCTAAAACACTGTATGTATGTTTCATCAAGGCCTGACAATGTCTACAAAACACTGTATGTATGTTTCA
This sequence comes from Haliotis rubra, assembly GCF_003918875.1. NCBI lineage: Eukaryota > Metazoa > Mollusca > Gastropoda > Lepetellida > Haliotidae > Haliotis > Haliotis rubra. The sequence goes on along the minus strand of NW_025765514.1, from coordinate 844,562 downwards.
TCCAAGGCCTGACAATGTCTACAAAACACTGTAATGTATGTTTCATCCAAGGCCTGACAATGTATACAAAAAACACTGTATGTAAATGTTTCATCCAAGGGGCCTGACAATGTCTACAAAACACTGTATGTATGTTTCATCCAAGGCCTGACAATGTATACAAAACACTGTTTGTATGTTTCATCCAAGGCCTGACAATGTCTACAAAACACTGTATGTATGTTTCATCCAAGGCCTGACAATGTATACAAAACACTGTATGTATGTTTCATCCAAGGCCCTGACAATGTATAAAAACACTGTATGTATGTTTCATCAAAGGCCTGGACAATGTCTACAAAACACTGTTTGTATGTTTCATCCAAGGCCTGACAATGTCTACAAAAACACTGTTTGTATGTTTCATCCAAGGCCTGACAATGTCTACAAAACACTGTTTGTATGTTTCATCCAAGGCCTGACAATGTCTACAAAACACTGTATGTATGTTTCATCCAAGGCCTGACAATGTCTACAAAACACTGTATGTATGTTTCATCCAAGGCCTGACAATGTATACAAAACACTGTTTGTATGTTTCATCCAAGGCCTGACAATGTCTACAAAACACTGTATGTATGTTTCATCCAAGGCCTGACAATGTCTACAAAACACTGTATGTATGTTTCATCCAAGGCCTGACAATGTATACAAAACACTGTTTGTATGTTTCATCCAAGGCCTGACAATGTCTACAAAACACTGTATGTATGTTTCATCCAAGGCCTGACAATGTCTACAAAACACTGTTTGTATGTTTCATCCAAGGCCTGACAATGTATACAAAACACTGTATGTATGTTTCATCCAAGGCCTGACAATGTATACAAAACACTGTATGTATGTTTCATCCAAGGCCTGACAATGTATACAAAACACTGTATGTATGTTTCATCCAAGGCCTGACAATGTCTACAAAACACTGTTTGTATGTTTCATCCAAGGCCTGACAATGTCTACAAAACACTGTATGTATGTTTCATCCAAGGCCTGACAATGTCTACAAAACACTGTATGTATGTTTCATCCAAGGCCTGACAATGTATACAAAACACTGTATGTATGTTTCATCCAAGGCCTGACAATGTCTACAAAACACTGTTTGTATGTTTCATCCAAGGCCTGACAGTAGTATACAAAACACTGTTTGTATGTTTCATCCAAGGCCTGACAATGTCTACAAAACACTGTATGTATGTTTCATCCAAGGCCTGACAATGTATACAAAACACTGTATGTATGTTTCATCAAAGGCCTGACAATGTATACAAACACTGTATGTATGTTTCATCCAAGGCCTGACAATGTCTACAAAACACTGTTTGTATGTTTCATCCAAGGCTCTGACAATGTATACAAACACTGTTTGTATGTTTCATCCAAGGCCTGACAATGTCTACAATGTATACCAAACAATGTATACAAAAACACTGTTTGTATGTTTCATCCAAGGCCTGGACAATGTCTACAAAACACTGTATGTATGTTTCATCCAAGGCCTGACAATGTATACAAAACACTGTCTGTATGTTTCATCCAAGGCCTGACAATGTCTACAAAACACTGTCTGTATGTTTCATCCAAGGCCTGACAATGTCTACAAAACACTGTATATATGTTTCATCCAAGGCCTGACAATGTCTACAAAACACTGTCTGTATGTTTCATCCAAGGCCTGACAATGTCTACAAAACACTGTATGTATGTTTCATCCAAGGCCTGACAATGTCTACAAAACACTGTATGTATGTTTCATCCAAGGCCTGACAATGTCTACAAAACACTGTTTGTATGTTTCATCCAAGGCCTGACAATGTCTACAAAACACTGTATGTATGTTTCATCCAAGGCCTGACAATGTCTACAAAACACTGTTTGTATGTTTAATCCAAGGCCTGACAATGTATACAAAACACTGTATGTATGTTTCATCTAAGGCCTGACAATGTATACAAAACACTGTATGTATGTTTCATCCAAGGCCTGACAATGTATACAAAACACTGTATGTATGTTTCATCCAAGGCCTGACAATGTCTACAAAACACTGTTTGTATGTTTCATCCAAGGCCTGACAATGTCTACAAAACACTGTATGTATGTTTCATCCAAGGCCTGACAATGTCTACAAAACACTGTATGTATGTTTCATCCAAGGCCTGACAATGTCTACAAAACACTGTATGTATGTTTCATCCAAGGCCTGACAATGTCTACAAAACACTGTTTGTATGTTTCATCCAAGGCCTGACAATGTATACAAAACACTGTATGTATGTTTCATCCAAGGCCTGACAATGTCTACAAAACACTGTATGTATGTTTCATCCAAGGCCTGACAATGTATACAAAACACTGTATGTATGTTTCATCCAAGGCCTGACAATGTATACAAAACACTGTATGTATGTTTCATCCAAGGCCTGACAATGTCTACAAAACACTGTTTGTATGTTTCATCCAAGGCCTGACAATGTCTACAAAACACTGTTTGTATGTTTCATCCAAGGCCTGACAATGTCTACAAAACACTGTTTGTATGTTTCATCCAAGGCCTGACAATGTCTACAAAACACTGTTTGTATGTTTCATCCAAGGCCTGACAATGTCTACAAAACACTGTATGTATGTTTCATCCAAGGCCTGACAATGTATACAAAACACTGTTTGTATGTTTCATCCAAGGCCTGACAATGTCTACAAAAAGCACTGTATGTATGTTTCATCCAAGGCCTGACAATGTCTACAAAACACTGTACATATCTGTTTCATCCAAGGCCTGACAATGTATACAAAAACACTGTTTGTAGGCTGTTTCATCAATGACAATGTCTACAAAACACTGTATGTATGTTTCATCAAGGCCTGACAATGTCTAAAACACTGTTTGTATGTTTCATCAAACACTGTGTGTTTCATGTATGTTTCATCCAAGGCCTGACAATGTTTCGTCCAGGGCCTGACAATGTCTAAAACACTGTATGTATTGTTTCATCCAAGACCTGACAATGTTACAAAACACTGCCATGTACATAAGTTTTCATCCAAGGCCTGACAATGTATACAAAACACTGTATGTATGTTTCATCCAAGGCCTGACAATGTCTACAAACACTGTTTGTATGTGTTTCATCCAAGGTCTGACAATGTTCACACAAACACTGTATGTATGTTTCATCCAAGGCCTGACAATGTCTACAAAAACACTGTATGTGTTTCATCCAAGGCCTGACAATGTATACAAAACACTGCATGTATGTTTCATCCAAGGCCTGACAATATTCTACAAAACACTGTTTGTATGTTTCATCAAAGGCCTGACAATGTCTACAAAACACTGTTTGTATGTTTCATCCAAGGCCTGACAATGTCTACAAAACACTGTATGTATGTTTCATCCAAAGGCCTGACAATGTATACAAAACTGCTGTATGTAATATGTTTCATCAAAAGCCTGACAATGTACTCTAAACACACTGTTATGTATGTTTCATCCAAGGCCTGACAATGTCTACAAAACTTACTGTATGTATGTTTCATCCAAGGCCTGACAATGTATACAAAACACTGTTTGTATGTTTCATCCAAGGCCTGACAATGTCTACAAAACACTGTATGTATGTTTTCATCCAAGGCCTGACAATGTCTACAAAACACTGTTTGTATGTTTCATCAAAGGCAACTGACAATGTCTACAAAACACAGTATGTATGTTTCATCCAAGGCCTGACAATGTCTACAAAACACCGTTTGTATGTTTCATCCAAGGCCTGACAATGTCTACAAAACACTGTTTGTATGTTTCATCCAAGGCCTGACAATGTCTACAAAACACTGTATGTATGTTTCATCCAAGGCCTGACAATGTATACAAAACACTGTATGTATGTTTCATCAAAGGCCTGACAATGTCTACAAAACACTGTCTGTATGTTTCATCCAAGGCCTGACAATGTCTACAAAACACTGTCTGTATGTTTCATCCAAGGCCTGACAATGTCTACAAAACACTGTTTGTATGTTTCATCCAAGGCCTGACAATGTCTACAAAACACTGTATGTATGTTTCATCCAAGGCCTGACAATGTATACAAAACACTGTATGTATGTTTCATCCAAGGCCTGACAATGTCTACAAAACACTGTCTGTATGTTTCATCCAAGGCCTGACAATGTCTACAAAACACTGTTTGTATGTTTCATCCAAGGCCTGACAATGTCTACAAAACACTGTTATGTATGTTTCATCCAAGGCCTGACAATGTATACAAAACACTGTCTGTATGTTTCATCCAAGGCCTGACAATGTCTACAAAACACTGTCTGTATGTTTCATCCAAGGCCTGACAATGTCTACAAAACACTGTCTGTATGTTTCATCCAAGGCCTGACAATGTCTACAAAACACTGTTTGTATGTTTCATCCAAGGCCCATTGACAATGTAATCATAAAAGCTTGCTGTATGTATGTTTCATCCAAGGCCTGACAATGTCTACAAACACTGTCTGTGTGTTTCATCCAAGGCCTGACAATGTCTACAAACACTGTCTGTATGTTCTCATCCAGGCCTGATGTATAATGTTTCATCCAAGGCCTGACAATGTTTCATACAAAACACTGTATGTATGTTTCATCATCCTGACATGTATGCACAAAACACTGTCTGTATGTTTCAAATCCAAGGGCCTGACAATCTACAAAACACTGTTTGTATGTTTCATCCAAGGCCTGACAATGTCTACAAACACTGTCTGTATGTTTCATCCAAGGCCTGACAATGTCACAAAACACTGTCATGTATGTTTCATCCAAGGCCTGACAATGTCTACAAAAACACTGTCTGTATGTTTCATCCAAGGCCTGACAATGTGCTACAAAACACTGTATGTATGTTTCATCCAAGGCCTGACAATGTCTACAAAAACACTGTCTGTATGTTTCATCCAAGTTTGTCATGTGTTGTATGTTTCAAGGCCTGACAATGTCTACAAAACACTGTGCATGTTTCATCCAAGGCCTGACTGTATACAAAGCACTGTTTGTATGTTTCATCCAAGGCCTGACAATGTCTACAAAAACACTGTGACAATGTATGTATGTTTCATCCAAGGCCTGACAATGTCTACAAACACTACAAAACACTGTCTACAAAACACTGTCTGTATGTTTCATCCAAGGCCTGACAATGTCTACAAAACACTGTCTGTATGTTTCATCCAAGGCCTGACAATGTCTACAAAACACTGTTTGTATGTTTCATCCAAGGCCTGACAATGTATACAAAACACTGTTTGTATGTTTCATCCAAGGCCTGACAATGTATACAAAACACTGTTTGTATGTTTCATCCAAGGCCTGACAATGTCTACAAAACACTGTATGTATGTTTCATCCAAGGCCTGACAATGTCTACAAAACACTGTTTGTATGTTTCATCCAAGGCCTGACAATGTATACAAAACACTGTTTGTGTATGTTTCATCCAAGGCCTGACAATGTCTACAAAACACTGTTTGTGTATGTTTCCATCAGGGCCTGACAATGACAAAACTGCTGTTTGTATGTTTCATCCAAGGCCTGACAATGTATGTTCACAAGGCTGCAATGTTTGTACACGGTTTCATCCAAGGCTCTGACAATGTCTACAAAAACACTGTTTGTATGTTTCATCCAAGGCCTGACATGTATACAAAACAAAACACTGTATGTATAAGTTTCATCCAAGGCCTGACAATGTCTACAAAACACTGTTTGTATGTTTCATCCAAGGCCTGACAATGTATACAAAACACTGTTTGTATGTTTCATCCAAGGCCTGACAATGTATACAAAACACTGTTTGTATGTTTCATCCAAGGCCTGACAATGTATACAAAACACTGTTTGTATGTTTCATCCAAGGCCTGACAATGTATACAAAACACTGTTTGTATGTTTCATCCAAGGCCTGACAATGTATACAAAACACTGTTTGTATGTTTCATCCAAGTCCTGTTTACACGGCCATCAGTGACAGGGGAAATCACAATCTCTCCTGCAGCGGATGATGGAGATGATATTAATTGGGAACACAATGAAATTTGGGATATGTTATGAATATTTTTCAATAAAATATCAGTGATTTACATACAAGATATTCAAAGATACTGACAGATTCTGCTCATTTATCATTCTCCACATCAAAGTAATAAGCAAAAAACAATAAGAATTTAAATAAAATGAAGAAGAAACACTCAGATTGAAATACATTGTATGAAGGTTTTCCTTCCAGAGCAGTGGATTAAATGCAACCCAGAAGTCTTGTGGAAAATGTGTAATCAATGTTTTCATGTCATGCCAATGAAAGTAAAAGTGAGCTGGGTGGGTGAGTGGGTGGGTGAGTGGATGGGTTAGTGAGTGGGTGGGTGAGCAGGTGAGTGGGTGGGTTGGTGAGCGGGTGGGTGAGTGGATGGGTTGGTGAGTGGGTGGGTGAGTGGATGGGTTTGATGAGTGGGTGGGTGAGTGGATGTGTTGGTGAGTGGTTGGATGAGTGGGTGGGTGAGTGGTTGGATGAGTGGGTGGATGAGTGGATGGGTGGGTGAGCGGGTGAGAAGGTGGGTGAGTGGGTGGGTGAGTGGATGGGTGGGTGAGTGGGTGGGTGAGTGGATGGGTTTGATGAGTGGGTGGGTGAGAGTGGATGTGTTGGTGAGTGGTTGGATGAGTGGGTGGGTGAGTGGTTGGATGAGTGGGTGGATGAGTGGATGGGTGGAATGGGTGGGTGGCTGGGTGAGTAGGTGGGTGAGTGGGTGGGTGAGTGGGTGGGTGAGCAGGTGAATGGGTGGGTGGGTGAGCGGGTGAGCAGGTGGGTGAGTGGGTGGGTGAGTGGATGGGTGGGCGAGTGGGTGAGTGGATGGGTTGGATGAGTGGGGGGTGGTGGATGTGTTGGTGAGTGGGTTGGATGAGTGGATGGGTTGGTTGATGGGTGGATGAGTGGATGGGTTGGTGAATGGGTGGGTGAGCGGGTGAGTAGGTGGGTGAGTGCCTGGGTGAGTGAGTGGGTGAGTGAATGGGTAGGTAGGTGAACAGGCAAATCAGAGACGGAAGGCATTTAGTGAGTGAGGTTAAGAGGCAGAAAGTGAGTGAGTGAGTGAGGGTGGGAGGCAGGAAGTGAGTGAGTGAGCGAGTGAGTGAGGGAGGGTTTGAGGCAGGAAATGAGCGAGTTGGGTTATTGCCACTTCATTGAATGTGTCCACCCAATCCAAACTCTAGATAGCTCTCATGGCTAACACACTGCCATATAGCTGGAATATTGCTGATTGCGTCATTGAACAACAACAAACAAATCCACAGCTAACACAACTAATGTGATCTTGATTGGAAACAAAAGAGATGTGAAAATCTAAACAATTACAACATGCACATTTATCTGCAACACGTTTGACCATCAACTGTAGGTTTGTGCATCATGTTTCACAGTTGCCGAAATACTTCTTAACAATGGTTGACAGGTCAACATTACATAAGTACCTAAAAATGATTGAGTTGATATTGGATGGGGTTCAAACTGGTGATCACAGGATTCTGACACATCTAAGGGACGTAATCCTGCAAAGTAAATTGTAGCACCATAAGCAACTAAGTGCTGTGAACCCACATGGTAGCTGCACCATACCAGCATCATCAGTTAGATGTTGGTGTTGTATTTTCTGTAAGTTCCGATGAGTAGTATATGATGGCAGATATAATTACCCTATACTAGATGTTCCCTTATTTTCTGAGTAGCATGTCATGTCTGACATCTTAAGCATTCCCTCACTTTCTGTGAGTGGTATATCATGGCCAACATCTCATTAAGCCTTTCCTCCCTCCTGTTAATAATATATTGTGGCCAGTATCTTATTGATAAACATTCCCTCTGTGAGTGGTATGTCATGTACAACATCAATAAGTATTCCCCCACTTTATGTTAATGGTTTAATATATTATGTAAACAACAGTAGTGGTTCTAGACTAAATTTAGTTGCAGGTCATACTTTTAGGGATCATTTCTATAGTATGCATCGCCATGACTTCAGGTAAAACTGACAGTCTACCAAACCATGAGGACGTCAATGTATTACAGTCAGTGGCAGCAAATAACTGAAGAGCTAGTAAAATATCAAGTGCTGTGGTGGTCACATTCAATAGTGGTCTGCAGTAGTGAATTATTTAGAGTTATCCATCTTTGTGTTAACATTAACATGACAGGCTTCATCAGATGAGAAGTTTGTGGATGAGACAGTTTCTACAGGCTTGCTGTACCTGTCTATACAAGCAGCCAGATAGTGATTTGAGGCTTATTTAGACCTGAATTTGCATCTCTTGCCATGGTGGTGGTGTTTGGTCCTGTCCAAAGAGCTCAGGTCACAAATCAGTTGCAGTTAAGCAACATTGGTCAAGGAGAGCCCTTGGATGGGTGACCAAGTTTGGCAGCTTGACTCCTGAGAGACTTCAGTCCTGCTCCACAACGAAGCACATGTAACACATGTGATCTCACCATAGGAAAGTGAGTTTGTTCAAAATTGCCTTTGATCACCAGGCAGTGAATAGGTACCCAGGGAATGGGTTAACCAAATGTTAACCTTCTAGTGCATCACAATCCAGCTTTGACTGTAAACAAGTAAAAGCCATCTTCCACATGAAGACGTTTGCAGCAAGAAAATATTCTGAACATATCCATCATACAATTTCTAGAACCTGCTGAAGATCTGACCCACTGTGATTGTAATTCTGAAACTGCGTGGTTGAATATTTGTTGTTGATTATACACTGATCTTTTGTGATCAGTTACTGATTGCAAAATCGATTTTTGGTAGGAAGTGATTTGTGGGATAACTGTTGCATTTCAATTATGAAATCCCCTCCTAACAATGTGAGGGCAGATGATATGATGTGTGACATGAAACCCATTGTTCTACTTTATTAGATATATCATCCATGACTCTCGCTGGAGCATGTCAAAGCTGAAGTCCCAATGTCTATGTTTTTGTCAAAGTTGAAGGTGACCCGTTGGTCCAATTTCTCTTAGAGGACTATAGCTGAGTAAGTGCTAGTAGTGGAGACTGAAAGTGCTTGCCCTTTACAGACTATTGACTCACCCATCTCATTGTACTGGAACTGGACAATGTGCTCGTAGATGACCCGGTGAAACCTCTTGCCCAGGTCGACCAGCACCACCTCCACGTTCTTCCCGTCCAGGCTGGACTGTATGGCCTGGCCCTGAACCTTCATGAACTTCACAACCTTCCCACACGCCTGCAACACAATGGTGCCATGTTACCAACAACACAGCCATGTTACCAACAACACAGCCAGTCGTATTACCCACAACACAGCCAGTCATATTACCCACAAAACAGCCAGTCGTATTACCCACAAAACAGCCAGTCGTATTACCAACAACACAGCCAGTCAACACAGCCAGTCAGATACCCACAACACAGCCAGTCGTATTACCCACAACACAGCCAGTCATATTACCCACAACACAGCAAGTCGTATTACCCACAACACAGCCAGTTGTATTACCCACAACACAGCAAGTCGTATTACCCACAACACAGCCAGTTGTATTACCCACAACACAGCCAGTAGTATTACCCAAAACACAGCCAGTCGTATTACCCACAACACAGCAAGTCGTATTACCAACAACACAGCCAGACGTATTACCTACAACAGAACCAGTCGTATTACCTACAACACACCCAGTCATATTACCCACAACACAGCCAGTCGTATTACCCACAACACAGCCAGTAGTATTACCCAAAACACAGCCAGTCACTTTACCCACAACACAGCCAGTCACTTTACCCACAACACAGCCAGTCGAATTACCCACAACACAGCCAGTCGTATTACCCACAACACAGCCAGTCGTATTACCCACAACACAGCCAGTCGAATTACCTACAACACAACCAGTCATATTACCCACAACACTGTCAGCCGTATTACCTACAACACACCCAGTCGTATTACCCACAACACAGCCAGTCGTATTACCAACAACACAGCTATTCGTATTACCCACAACACAACCAGTCGTATTACCAAGAATACAGAGTCGTGTTACCCACAACACAACCAGTCATATTACCCACAATACAACCAGTTGTATTACCCACAACACAGCCAGTCGTATTACCTACAACACAGCCAGTCGTATTACCCAAAACACAACCAGTCATATTACCTACAACACACCCAGTCGTATTACCCACAACACGCCCAGTTGTATTACCCACAACACAGCCAGTCGTATTACCCACAACACAGCCAGTCGTATTACCCACAACACAGCCAGTCGTATTACCAACAACACAGCCAGTCATATTACCCACAATACAACCAGTCGTATTACCCACAACACAGCCAGTCGTATTACCTACAACACCACCAGTCATATTACCCACAACACAACCAGTCGTATTACCCACAACACAGCCAGTCGATATTACCCACAACACAACCAGTCATATTACCCACAACACAGCCAGTAGTATTACCCACAGCACAATCATTCGTATTACCCACAACACAATCAGTCGTATTACCCACAACACAGCCAGTCGTTATACCCACAACACAGCCAGTAGTATTACCCATAACGCACCAAGTCAGATAATTCCACAACACAACCAGTCATACCCAATACCCACAACATACAACAACACAGTCGTTATTACCCACAACACAGCCAGTTGTATTACCAAGAATACAGAGTATTACGAATACAGTTACCCCACAACACAACCAGTCATATTACCCACAATACAACCAGTTGTATTACCCACAACACAGCCAGTCAGATACCTACAACACAGCCAGTCAGATATTCCAAAACACAACCAGTCATATTACCTACAACACACACCAGTCAGATATTACCCACAACACTTCCAGTTGTATTACCCACAACACAGCCAGTCAGATACCCACAACACAGCCAGTCATGATACTCCACAACACAGCCAGTCGTATTACCAACAACACAGCCAGTCATATTACCCACAATACAACCAGTCGTATTACCCACAACACAGCCAGTCGTATTACCTACAACACCACCAGTCATATTACCCACAACACAACCAGTCGTATTACCCACAACACAGCCAGTCGTATTACCCACAACACAACCAGTCATATTACCCACAACACAGCCAGTAGTATTACCCACAGCACAATCATTCGTATTACCCACAACACAATCAGTCGTATTACCCACAACACAGCCAGTCGTTATACCCACAACACAGCCAGTAGTATTACCCATAACGCACCAAGTCGTATTACCCACAACACAACCAGTCGTTATACCCACAAAACAGCCAGTTGTATTACCTACAACACACCCAGCCGTATTACCAACAACACAGCCAGTAGTATTACCCACAACACAACCAGTCGTATTACCCACAATACAGCGAGTAGTATTACCCACAACACAGCCAGTCGTATTACCTACAACATAGCCAATCGTTTTACCCAGGATACAACCAGTCGTATTACTCACAACACAGCCAGTCGTATTACTCACAACACTATCAGCCGTATTACCAACACAACAGTCGTATTACCTACTAAACAGCCAGTTGTATTACCCACAACACAACCAGACGCATTACCCACAATACAAAGATGCCATATTACCCACAACACAGCAGTATTACCCACAACACAGCCAGTCATATTACCCACAATACAACCCTGCCATGTTACCCACAAGACAACCTGTGCACATGGCAGCAAGAGAACAGTACCATCTCATCTACAACAAACCTTCCCCACACACGGCAGCAAGAGAACAGTACCATGTCATCTACAACCAAACCTTCCCCACACATGGCAGCAAGAGAACAGTACCATGTCATCTACAACAAACCTTCCCCACACATGGCAGCAAGAGAACAGTACCATCTCATCTACAACCAAACCTTCCCCACACATGCCAGCAAGAGAACAGTACCATCTCATCTACAACCAAACCTTCCCCACACATGGCAGCAAGAGAACAGTACCATGTCATCTACAACCAAACCTTCCCCACACATGCCAGCAAGAGAACAGTACCATGTCATCTACAACCACAGCAAGAGAACAAACCATTCAACCAAACACACATGGCAGCAAGAGAACAGTACCATCTCATCTACAACCAAACCTTCCCCACACATGGCAGCAAGAGAACAGTACCATCTCATCTACAACCAAACCTTCCCCACACATGGCAGCAAGAGAACAGTACCATGTCATCTACAACAAACCTTCCCCACACATGGCAGCAAGAGAACAGTACCATGTCATCTACAACAAACCTTCCCCACACATGGCAACAAGAGAACAGTACCATGTCATCTACAACAAACCTTCCCCACACATGGCAGCAAGAGAACAGTACCATGTCATCTACAACAAACCTTCCCCCTTCCACACACACATGGCAGCAAGAGAACAGTACCATGTCATCTACAACCAAACCTTCCCCACACATGGCAGCAAGAGAACAGTACCATGTCATCTACAACCAAAACCAAACCTTCCCCACATGGCAGCAAGAGAACAGTACCATCTCATCTACAACCAAACCTTCCCCACACATGGCAGCAAGAGAACAGTACCATGTCATCTACAACCAAACCTTCCCCACACATGGCAGCAAGAGAACAGTACCATGTCATCTACAACCAAACCTTCCCCACACATGGCAGCAAGAGAACAGTACCATGTCATCTACAACCAAACCTTCCCCACACATGGCAGCAAGAGAACAGTACCATCTCATCTACAACCAAACCTTCCCCACACATGGCAGCAAGAGAACAGTACCATCTCATCTACAACCAAACCTTCCCCACACATGGCAGCAAGAGAACAGTACCATGTCATCTACAACAAACCTTCCCCACACATGGCAGCAAGAGAACAGTACCATGTCATCTACAACCAAACCTTCCCCACACATGGCAGCAAGAGAACAGTACCATCTCATCTACAACCAAACCTTCCCCACACATGGCAGCAAGAGAACAGTACCATGTCATCTACAACCAAACCTTCCCCACACATGGCAGCAAGAGAACAGTACCATGTCATCTACAACCAAATCTTCCCCACACATGCCAGCAAGAGAACAGTACCATGTCATCTATAACCAAACCTTCCCCACATATGGCAGCAAGAGAACAGTACCATGTCATCTACAACCAAACCTTCCCCACACATAGCAGCAAGAGAACAGTACCATGTCATCTACAACAAACCTTCCCCACACATGGCAGCAAGAGAACAGTACCATGTCATCTACAACCAAACCTTCCCCACACATGGCAGCAAGAGAACAGTATCATGTCATCTACAACCAAACCTTCCCCACACATGGCAGCAAGAGAACAGTACCATGTCATCTACAACAAACCTTCCCCACACATGGCAGCAAGAGAACAGTACCATGTCATCTACAACCAAACCTTCCCCACACATGCCAGCAAGAGAACAGTACCATGTCATCTACAACCAAACCTTCCCCACACATGGCAGCAAAAGAACAGTACCATGTCATCTACAACAAACCTTCCCCACACAAGCCAGCAAGAGAACAGTACCATGTCATCTACAACCAAACCTTCCCCACACATGGCAGCAAGAGAACAGTACCATGTCATCTACAACAAACCTTCCCCACACAAGCCAGCAAGAGAACAGTACCATGTGATCTACAACAAACCTTCCCCACACATGGCTGCATGTGCATGCTTCACTGACACATCAGAGCAACTCATCCTATGATGTCATCAAGAATCAGTGAGCTGACACGCCCTGGACAACACCTGCAGCCAACATCAATACTTACCACGGACAACACCTACAGCCAACATCAATACTTACCACAGACAACATCTGCAGTTGACAATCTTCTTCTGGCTTAAAGTCGGACTTCTTCTGTTCTGTAGCTAAGATATACTTAGTCCAGCCAATAATTGTATTCAAAGACCTGAAACATGAACACAAGTACGTCTTGGTAGAAACATGTTTGTAATTACTTCTCAGATACCTGGAAGACTGGTCTGACATGCAACCTTCAAGTGTGCAACCTAGTGTGACCTATGTGAAGTGCAAGCAGGGACATCAATCATCTGGGGAGTCACCCAAGAACCACTGACTGTCCTTGCTGTAGGCTTATTGTCTCACCTATCTAGACCTGTGCCAATCTTGTTCTCTAGGGTTTCTCGAAGTTCACGTTTCCTTTTCAAACACAAAGCATGCCTTGGTGAGGATCTGAAACAAGAAACAAGTTTAAGATGAATTAATAAAATATAGACCACAGATAAAGGAAACATTAAGGAACTTATATTTCAGCAACCATGGTAACACTTACAGGACTAGAGGGACTAGGCTGTCCATGAATTGTTTCTCAAACAGGTGGAAGAGTGTGTTGGCCTGGTTGATGACGTCAAAGAAGTAGATCTCAGGTTCTGTCTTTGGGTCCGGCAGTGGTATAGCTGTGCAACATAGAACAGGGAATCAGTCATCATTGTCAGTGTTGTATCATCAGTTGCCTACATGCAGCTTCTCCATGCAACATCTTCATCCTTACTTGGAGCATCGCACTTCCTCCTGAATCAAGCTATAGGGTATGGCATTCAATTTGCTCAAACACAGTTCTTAAATCATATGTTGGTAATCTGAGATGGGATGTGTTTTCCATATTTTCTAAACACAAGTATTTTCAATGTCTACAGAACTAGGCAAGTCATGTATATGTCATAACTTTAGAACTGTGAGAAGATATCGAGAAAGCTGTCTCTCTTCACATCGACAAAGAGCTTGCAGGCTGTGTATCACAAATCAGGTGGTCCCCCAAGGATTAATTGGTCTTACAGCCACTAAACTTGGACTCGGTCTTGACATGTTCTCAGTCTTGTACAAGTGTCCATTCATTCAAACAGCCTTTCAAAATTCCTTGTCCTGGGACAGAGTACACTCACCTTGTAGACCCAACTCTACAGCATAGTCTATGTGTTCTGTGACGAGCTACACTCACCTTGTAGACCCAGCTCTACAGCGTAGTCTATGTGTTCTGTGACGAGCTACACTCATGTGACCCAGCTCTACAGCATAGTCTATGTGTTCTGTGACGAGGTACACTCACCTTGTAGACCCAGCTCTACAGCATAGTCTATGTGTTCTGTGACGAGGTACACTCACCTTGTAGACCCAGCTCTACAGCATAGTCTATGTGTTCTGTGACGAGCTACACTCACCTTGTAGACCCAGCTCTACAGCTGTAGTCTATGTGTTCTGTGACGAGCTACACTCACCTTGTAGACCCAGCTCTACAGCGTAGTCTATGTGTTCTGTGACGAGCTACACTCACCTTGTAGACCCAGCTCTACAGCGTAGTCTATGTGTTCTGTGACCAGGTACTGTACCAACACTTCAAATATCTTCACTGAATGGCTCGGCACATCATATGATAACTGAAAGAAAGAGGTATAACAGTTGTACATAATATGCCTCCATATCAATAACTGTTATCTCTGCTGAAGACATCTTTGGTATAGGAATGGTACAAATGCAAGTGCGTTATATAACATTTGTAGACATTAATCAGGAAATCAGATATTATGGCAAAAGATGGAATGTTGAGCCACAACTGCCAGAAGGAAGTCAATAAGTAAGATGCATAGGATATATATTGAAAATACGTATATTTATCTTAAAAATTGACTTGTAAGATCTGCCCAAAACTTCCGCATGTTCCAGATATGCCTACAACATGCCAATCTTATTTGTATATAATTGTCATAATCATTCCAACATATATAACATCACATACTTCCGTCAACTTCCATTTATGAACTGTATCAAAACACAAATGGTAATGCTCAGCAAGACAGTACACTGGGGAAGACCATTCATCTTTATGACTTTCGGACCTAATGCCACACATCACAAAGACAGTAACAAAGATGGAACGTCAGTTCGCTAAGAGGCAATGCAACTGACAACAGACACATCTCGACACATACAAGTCATCAGTGGTGACAACTTACCACGTGACATCGTTTGAACGCCAGTTTGGTCTCCTGGAGGATGTTGATGGAGACCTCCTGGGAGAGGAAGGTTTCGCCGCCATAGTTTTCAATGGCCCGGACCTATGTTAATGTTTGCCTTTGTCACTGTACCAAGTTTGGCTTGAATATCTCGACGTAAGTCATGAATTCTGAAAACACAAAAATCCCATAAACACAAGAAGATTTGTACTATAGTATGTGCACCAACAAAAGACATGCTCATGCCAGTTTCATATGTTACCTACTTCCCTTTTCTATTTTCTCATTCTCACTTTTGTATAAACCCATTATCTAAGCTTCTGAGCGAGCCAAGTAATCTATGTCACAGTGCCTATGAATCATGTCAAATGAGTGCATCTTCCTACTTTGTCTCTGGTCCTTCAGTGACAAAATCAAATAAATACAAAAATATTCACCTACTGCAGTACATTTAAACACAGTAAAGGAAACTGATAAACTCACGGGGAAATGAACTACATTATTTCCTCAGTTCATTTGTCACTGCTGACCTTGTGAGAGCATGTGATCATTGATTTGTTGTATGCATGTCTTCCTTGAAACTAAAACTCCATGCCACAACAAGAATGCATGATGTGACTACCCTCACTTTTCCAAGACCACCAGTACAGCATGACTGACCCGTCAGACTGGATCTGTGTCTTCTGTTGTTTCCCATCCTCTTGCCCCCTGAATGTGTGGGGAGACTGTTATACTGTCCCACCCCAGGACTGCCTGACATGAATGTCATCCCTACCCCACCCTCATAGTACATATCATGACTGACCCTTAAGATGGATCTGCTTATTCTGTTGTTGTGCAGATTTTTGTCTCCGCATGCATGAGGAGACTATAATATCTATTCCACCCAAAGACAGTGTGACTTCAAAGCCAAACCCTACCCCATCCTCACACACACCCTACCCTCCCGGTACACATCATGACTGACCCGCCAGACTTCTTCTATTGTTCCCCTGAATGCACGAGGAGACTATTACACCATCCCATCCTGAGACTGCATGACATGAATTACCTACACCCCATCCACCCACAACCCTACCCTCCCGGTACACATCATGACTGACCCGCCAGACTTCTTCTATTGTTCCCCTGAATGCACGAGGAGACTATTACACCATCCCATCCTGAGACTGCATGACATGAATTACCTACACCCCATCCACCCACAACCCTTAATTAAGCCTCTTCCGACACACATCATGACTGACCCGCCAAGACTTGGGTTGCTATTGTTCCTATTGCACCCCGAGACTCATTACACCATCCCATCCTGAGACTGCATGACATGAATTACCTACACCCCATCCACCCACAACCCTACCCTCCCGGTACACATCATGACTGACCCGCCAGACTGGATCTGCTTCTTCTGATGGTCCCGCATCTCGTAGTAGCGCAGCATCAACACCGAGCACCGATCATGCAGGTACTTGGTCTCTGCACTGCAAAAACAACAACAACACAACTATAAGACATCCTGATACATCTAATCACTGATGAATGATACAAGTCGGAACAACACTTGTGTTTGTTGTTTAGTGCCCCACTCAGCAATATTCCAGTTATAGGGCGGCAGTTTGAAAATAATCGTGTATGGACAAGACAATCCAGTGATCAACAACATGAGCATCAATCTACCCATTTGGGACAGCATGGGTGCTGAAGACCAATTCTAACCCGGATCTTCACAGGTGGGAACAATACTACTCCTGACAGCACATTAGTACGGTCAGAAGAAGTTGTAAAATGATGCTAAAGACTCCAGTTGCTGTCATATGTGTCCTTACTTTTCTTCACAGAATATCAATACAAGCTAGGTGATGTGCGATTGTCCAGACACTAAGACCTCATCATTAAGATGGGGTACTGATATGTCATGTAAAAGCTCATGAACAATGTGATGTGCATAATTAAGTGTAAACTAGGTATATCATAGCAGATTGTTGACAGTCATAATCATAAGTGCAGGGGCGGATACAGCTTTTTGAGAAAGGGGGGTGCACGCTATTGAGAAAAGATGGGGTGCACACTTCATTTTCACCCAGGTTTCAATGGTCATTTAACAAACTTTCAGCACAAAAGGGGGGTGCACCCTGCACCCCCCCTCTGGATCCACCTATGAAATGCCATACTTAAAGATATAGTCTGGAGTCCAAGCACTATGATCACTTTGTGTAAGAAGACCCTGGACAGAAGCAGCTTACTCTATGTAGGCGGTGAGGTGTTGCTGGAAGATCCCCTTCAGCAGCTTGTTGAGGAAGGAGCTGTCGTTCCCCAGCTTGAAGACAGACAGCTCTGTCGTAAGTTCCTTGGTCCTGAAGATGGGACAATGTCAGAATACAAGCATGGGATGCAGAAACAACTTAAAACAGTTTGGAGAACTTTAATTCGCTACATATGTAAAAATGTACCTGATGAGAAGGGTTGATCGGCGGTGGTTAAGTGTGTAACTGAAGTACCATCATGTTGGTTGGATGTTTATAAGCCACACTCAGCAATATTCCAGCTATATGGCGGTGGTCAGTAAAATAATTGAGTCTGGGCCAGTCATTCCGTTGATTAACATCATGAGCTTCAATCTACACAATTGGGATACAATGACATGCGTCAACCAAGTCAGCGAGCCAGACCACCTGATCCCATTAGTCACCTCTTACAACAAGTATGTGTTACTGAAGACCAATTCTAACCCAGATCTTCATGGGTCTGTTACCATCATGTAGTCTAGCCAATGACCTTCATCGTCCCCTGACATCCTTGCTGACCACACAGAGTAGGGACTCACCTGACGTACAGGTCGTTGAGATTCTTGAGGTACTGTTCCTGGTCTGATCGGTCTCCCAACCTCTTGGATATATGAATCTGAAGGTAACATCAAGGATGTCAGTATACCGATGTATCCCCTAAAATAACAGTACCATGGACCTGTGTCCCACTGCAAACATCAATTAGATGTCGACGAAAATTACCAAACAGATAGATTAGTCCCTCATATTACCATCAGGGACAGTACAACTGACTTACATAAGCATCAGACATACAGTTATGGGTGTCTGTGAGTGTCTGCTAAACCACTGATACTTAATGATTCATGTTACTATACTGAATGTCAATATCTGGACTGTGTTTACAACCAGTGCTACATAGTCTCATCTGTAAAAAAACCTTTTAAACTAACAGCTTCCATATTTTGTTTGTTGTAAGTAAACTCGACCAATCTCATACTGAATGCTTTAACCATCAGTCTGACCACACCACATGTGTACTATAATCCAGTGGCTTTAAAACTTACTGTAATGAAGACATGATAAAGTGACCCTACCTGCAGAATACCCTGGAATATGCTCTGCACGAACTTGCCCATGACCATCTCTGGGTTGGTGAACACGTGGTTGATAAGTTGACTCGTCCGCTGACACAGCGGCAACACGTCGTCAAACACGTTCTCCTTCAGGAAGGAATGCTGAAACAATATGCCGTGTTCATTCGAGGCCCCTGATTGTGTATTAAAACGGCAAACAATGGCAGACATGGAATCAAATATGTCAATAGTTTTATGGAAACATGTATTGATAACGCTATGAGAAGGTCGGTAACTCCCAGGTCCAGTATACTGACAATGATATCGGTACGATCTGACAACTCCGACATACCTTCTGACTCTCAGTGATAAATGTGTCGATGCAGATACCATATGACTGAAAAACAAAAACATCACATTAAACAACACACATGAGTCAAGGATTTCAGCAACATACATCATACATATAGACACAAAGGAACAAAGATTTCCGATATTAATCGGACATATAGACACAAAGGAACAAAGATTTCCGATATTAATACCAACAAACGACAAATGCAAAATGCAAACAATGTTATCTTAAACACTTGTGTTCCTGATGTGAGTATGCTGTTAAGTCAGGGTTTTGCTTTAAACCATGATGCTTTGAACACACTAGATTACACCGATATGTGTCAAGTATTTGCTGTGCAAGCCCTATGAGATAGCAGGCCGCAGTTTAACATGGACCCTGGCTGTGACACAGTTTATTGACTCTGAGATGACCTGTAACTTTTTTATCCAAATGCCAAGCACCAGGAAATATTTATACTGAATGCGTTCTTTTAACATCTTTTGCCATGATGAGGCAGTAGATGGCACCACCATCTTTCCCCTCTCTGGAGAGATTTTCTTCATAACTAGACATGTTCCGTAATTAACATGATGACTGACTGACTGAGTTTGGTTTTACGCCGCTTTTAGCAATATTCCAGCAACATCACGGCGGGGGACACCTGAAATGGGCTTCACACATTGTACCCATGTGGGGATTCGAACCCGGGTCTTCGCCGTGACGAGCCAACGCTTTAACCACTAGGCTACCCCACCGCCCCTAATTAACATGATGAAACAAGTAACATCCCACAGAGTCCCTCGGCTTGACACACAATGGAGGTGACAGGAGACCAACCTTGAAGTTCTGTAGGACACTTGCTATTCTCTTCATTTTGCGCTGGTCGCCGTCCCGGTGTGCCAGCTTGAACTCTCCGATCAGCTCCTTCTCCACCGAGTCATACTTATCTGCAGCACACAATCAGATAAACATTACAAACTGTCATATAAATAAGGACAAACTACAAATGGGGGATGTATTGTGTGGAAGATATTGCAGATACATAACAGAACTGAAGGGGGTGAATCAGTGTAAATATATGTATTGATTACAAACATGCATTTACCCATTGTTTGATTTAAACAGATTTTATTCACAAATATGAAAGGGATTGGGGACAAGTTACCCATTGTTTCCATAACATCAGTGACAAAAACAAATCTGGAATGAGTCTGAGCATGTTGCACCAATACTAGAATATAAGTGAAGACATGCTATCGTCACATCATTAGTTGAAAACCTCAACAAATGCTAAAATATACAGTAAAGCTTTCATATATTTTCAATAAATAGCATCATGAAGGGTGATTTTCGGAAGTGGTCTAAAGCATTGAACAGTTACAAGAAAATACCTGCAATTCTCTGTCTTGCCTTGTCAAATCTGAAAAAGGAACAGAGTATATTTAAACATACTTAACAGTTATCCATAAACTGCTCAATAAACATCTATCAAGCTAATACATGTATATCCAATAAACTCTGAGTAATGATCTGATGAATACTGAATAAGTGAGTTTAGTTGTATGCCGCACTCAGCAATATGCCAGCTATATGGCAATGGTCTGTAGTGTAAATAATCGAGCCTGGACCAGACAATCCAGTGATCAACAGCATGGGCATCGATCTGTACAATTGGGAACTGATGACATGTGTCAACCAAGTCAGCGAGCCAGACCACCTGATCCGGTTAGTTGCCTCTTACGACAAGCATGGGTTACTGAAGATCAATTCTAACCCGGATCTTCACAGGGCATATTGAATAAGGTCATAAAGCAGGAACTACTTTATATCTCCACACATAGGTTCAGTATCTGCTTGCTCGGTACTTTAGACAGAGAGTTTTAAATGTTGGGCTGATTCTGCTGACAAACAGGACTGCAATGGAACTAAATCATTATTTGATAAAAACGACACTTCACACACGTCACCGAATGACAATGTGATCATTTGATCCCACACTATAAGTTTTATTTAAAATATTTGCACAGAAACATTTAACAAGAAGACATGGTCATCAATATTCCCCGCCACAGTGTTCTGTTCCTAGTTTGACAACTATTTATTCTTCCTACAAATAGCAATACATAAGCTGTTAAATGAGAAAATTTGTCCCCATTGGGGATACCGTGCACTGAGTCTAGAAACGCATGACAAGGGCCATAACTCTGTAAAGAATTGTAAAACGGCTTCTGTTTTCGAAATCCATCAAGGCATTCATGTCCTGAAAACACATACCAAATTTGCTTTCCTTATCTATAACTTCGTGGCGGGGGATAATAATCTGTATATCATGTATTGTGCTTCAAATGACGGTTTACTCACTTTCCCCCGGGAAGCTCTAGAGCGATCATGTGGAGCTTCTGAATGACATCCGCAGTCAGCTGGAGCTGCAACACAGTGAAGATACTTGATGTCACAGTCAACAAGAAGACAAAGTCATCAATATCCCCCGCAATGGCAAAATACTTTTCATGATTATGTCTACGAGTTATGATTATGTCAAATATTTAGGTGTGTATATAGAAAAGTGGAAGGAGAGTATTGAAAGGTTTTTAGAGTTGTGCTCCAGAAAGGAGCACTATCACCAATTTCAGTCTATGTATATTTTATTTAGAAATCCAAAATCCAAAAGGCACCAGTACACCACCAGATCTATCTATGTGCCAAGTTTGGTGAAGAAATATTGAACGGTGTTCGAGTTCTGCTCCGGAAAAGACAAATGTGCACGGACGGACGGACAGACGGAGTCCATTTTAATACCCCCCCGCAAAATGCATTGCGGGGGATAACAATAATAGTCACGGTCATCAAAATAATCAGCAAAAATACGAAAACAATACATTATTTGATCCCAAGCTTAAGTAGGGAGAAAATGACTTTAAAGAACTTTTAGCAATATTCCAGCAATATCATGGCAGTGGACACCAGATATTGGCTTCAAACATTGTATCTATGTCAGAAATAGAACCTGGGTCATGGCATGAAAAGTGAACACTTTTACCATAAGGCTACCCCCTCAACACTTCCAGCCTAGAACCAGTGGTCTGAAAAAACACCTGAACCATACTTTTGAACTACTTTTCTAATAAGAAAGGTCTGTGCAGTTCAATGGTGTGTCTCCCAGAACCTCAAGAATAAACTAAAAAAGGAGACCAAACCAAGTCTATTTATTGGCAAGTCTAGGCTGCCTCAGCTCTACGAAGCTTGAAAATAAACAGTGTTCTTAGCTCCATGTAGATTTTAATTTATTTAGTTTGTCGACATAGATTCTGAAGTAACCTAACTTT
Source organism: Haliotis rubra (assembly GCF_003918875.1). NCBI lineage: Eukaryota > Metazoa > Mollusca > Gastropoda > Lepetellida > Haliotidae > Haliotis > Haliotis rubra. The sequence goes on along the minus strand of NW_025765514.1, from coordinate 821,440 downwards.
GTTTGTGTGACTGAGTGTTAGTCCAGCAATTCCAGTCAACTGACATCTCTCCTGTCTACCATTGTGAAAATACCTTGACGCTTGTTACCACAAAAAATAACACACAGAGTTGTTATGCTAAAAGTCAGGAGAAAGAATCCACAGACACCGTTGCTGGGGAAACAGAATTTCACTTTTAATGCACCGTACTGTTGAGAGATTATTTGGGGAGACCAATGTTAAGATGAAGTTCATTGTTTGATTGTTAAGATGTAGTTAGCTCACCTGGAAGGGGTCTGTCAAGACAGGAGACTTGAGTGCCTCGTCTGCCAGAAACTCGGACAGGTAGTTCATCAACCTCTGGGCCTCAACAGCTCTGGCCCGAGGCGTGTTGACCCCCCTCCAGCTGGTCACCGAGGTGAACGACCTTCGTAGCTACATAGTTAATACGCTCATCCAACTTCTGGAAATGGGTGTACAAGGCCTGAAAGAGAAACAGGAATATGAATTAAAAATACAATTACTAGTGCAGGAGTGATGGATGGAATAATTGGCCAATCGATTGATCTCGATCTCAGCAGCTATCAAGGGGCTCTGGAGACTAATCGATATTCATAAAAAATGAAACATCAAAATTAAACTGTAGAAAGTATGTTTCTATCATGATGTTTGTTAAATCAAGACACAAACAACTGTTGCAGTGGCAGCATACTTGCATATGTGTCTCAGTAGGAAGTATCCTTGATCGTCTTGATGGTAGTATTAATCAGTGATGTGATGTGATGTGATGTGATGTGATGTGATGTGATGTGATGTGAGGTGAGGTGAGGTGAGGTGAGGTGAGGTGAGGTGAAATTGGGTTTTACGTCGTGCTTGAGAATATTTCGCTCATATGACGACGTGCATGCGTGTGTATGTGCGGCTGCTGGTACTAGCCCAGACTGAAGCTGGTTTTATAGTGCTAGCTCACTGAGATACCATGCCGCAGTGAAGCATGAATACCCCACTCAGACACATTATACTGACTCCGAGCCGACCAGTCCTTGTTGTACCCATTAATGCCGAGCACCAGGCAGGGACCAACAAGTACCATATTTTAACGTCTTTTGGTATGACGCGGTCGGGGATCGAACCCGCAACCTTCTGCTCTCCGGGCGGACGCTCTAACCACTACACCACGGAGGCGGTTATTAATCAGTGCTGGGAACTGGTTGGAATCTCACAATTGATAACTGGTTCATTACCAACGAACAATCATCGAAAAATTGGTCAGCGTCATTTTTCAGATTTTCCTGTGCAGGTTGTTATTGCAGATAGGTATAAAGTGGTTCTCCGTTGCTGTTTTGTTATATTTAGAAAACTGCACAAATTGTATTTGCAAATTTCGCATCCAATTTAAAATGAGGCAACTTACTATGGTAAAGTGATGACTAATGTATCATGAACATTAACTTCCTGGAGTCTTCAAGAAATATTCAGTCATGACTCTTCAGTAAGTGAAGTGAGTCTTCTGAGAATTAAACACGTTTTTAGTCCCTGACAACTTCTAAGATGCTTTCCATCGTCAAGTGTTTCAAACACTAAAACAGTAGTTCCAAAAATTGTTTGTGTTCGATTATGTGAAAATGTGATTGATTGTTTGTCGTTTCGTCACTGCAACCAATTTTTTATTATTTCAATTAATCGGAACACCACCAGTATTAATCAGTGCCTGTTTCATACTATGGTATGATTGTGTCCCATTATTGGCCATATGTGTTTTGAGGTGGGTTTTACCATTATGATCGATTACTGATCGAATACTGAGCTCCGATTATCGATCTGCACTTTGTGAGCAATAACCAGCACTAAAAAATAACATCACCTTGACTGAAAGCATCCTTGAAGACATTATGAAAGTAAACATATTCATTGATATCCTCAAGGTTGATACCTTCAAACAAGGTGCCAACCTTATTGATGTTTTTGTATCCTTCACAAATACATTACCAATCAGATGCTAACACCACTGTTTAAACTTAACATTTGCTGAACACTGCTCTGTCAATACAGTAATTATGTTCATGATGCTTTACCATATTTAGACCCTTAAAAACAACATGTAACTATATCCCTTACCCCAAGCAAGCTCAGTTACATAGGATGGTAAACATGAGAGAAAATAGAAATAGAACACTTCATATCCACTCACATGATTCTTTTTTTGTAGTTCTGAAACTCGCTGCCAGTGTCGTTTCTCTTCATCTTTGCAATTATTTTCCAGTTTCTCAATCTTCCTGGCAATCATCACATTCTTCTCCTTCAGGTCACGGATGACCTTCTCGAATGTGCTGTGGAGCAACATGGGGTCGAAGTCCTCCGGGCTGGTGTGCCCGGGCTCGGCTCCCCATTGTCTTCCATGCCAGCCGCTCAACAAATTCATGAACGCTGAACGGCTCCTGCACACACCAAAATATACATCATTCTAGTACCAACATGTGGATTGATTTTAGGTTTGCAAACAACAATTTGAAGGGGTATGTTCTGTTACGTTTGGAACTTCCCTGAAATTTCTTCCATATCAGAGGTAGCTGGGTATGGCGTTGCACTGGTCATATAAGGTGAAATGACTTGTAACTAAGAGTGAGAGCTTCTACTACCACAGTGATGCTATGTAGAGAAACACATGCAGTATGACAGTATACACGTGGGTGGTGAATCCTAATGCAAGTTGCCACCTAAGCCATTGTTTACACAGTTGTGAATGAGTTCAAGCTAACATTGTAATGTGGATGCAAAACTTTCAAGCACTATAATTTGAATGCAAACCCCTCTAGTAACATATTTTCACTGCCACATGAGTGCTTGTAAATCCAACATTGACTCATTCATTTGAGTCATTTAATTTGGAGAGGAAAAGGCGAACTTTCTACAAGATGCAATGTAGATTTTAGGCCTGAACTAGGTCTAAGGAAGCTCTTGGGGTGTGAAATTTGCGTTTGATGTGACGGTTTTACAATTTGCTCACATATGTACTGGCCCGGTATGCGTTGACAGTCGGCCTAGACTGATGAAAACCACAACAAACATAGACATGTTTTCTATTAACTTTCAGAAACAACAAGAACTGTTACTTATGCGACATTTCATTTTTTAGAAGATGTGTTATGAACTATACTTAAATCATTGAAGAGTTAAATATTTTAATAGGAGCATGAGCTAAGATACGATATGTCCCAACCAGAAATGAACGTCACGATGGTTTGTGTCCGTTTGATACACCTTTGGTGATGCCTGTACATTTTTAACAAATACACAGTATATCATTACTCTTTGAAAGACTTCATACACACCTGATCTAGCTCCTCCAAAGACATGTTGTGCAGCAGACATCAAATAAACACTTGACAAGAAAGAGCTATTACATGTACGACTCCATTTTGTTGAACACTTCCGCCCTTTAAAGGGAGGTCACTCTTGGTTCCTTATTGAGCCCCGCCTCCTGTGTGGAGTTCCGCCGTGATGTTGCTGGAATATTGCTAAAAGCGGCGTAAAACCATACTCAGTCAGTCAGTCAGTCTCTTGTAACCATGAACCATTGTGTGAACGGTCTACCATTTTTCAAAAGAAAACATATGATATATATACTTTTAAATACAACTAGGCTTACTTGGGTATCAGAGCAAACCATTGATTTGTCACATGTTTACAACAGTAACTCGTAAAGACTGCTACATCTTGTTAAATATAATTTTTGATGCACGACTTCGCAAGTGCATTGTAGCCTATTTTATATGACTCCGGCCGTTTTTATGAACGTTTATTGATTCACTAGGCAATTGTTTTCATTTGTGTATCATACTGAAATACGCCACATGTTTTACGAACATCTGGGATTATATTGATCAACTGCAGCACCATCGTCAATCAATCCTAAGTTATCTTCATCACGTGACATGTGGGTTTCTGTGTCACGTGGATCAATGTTTATGGATTTATGTCGATTTGTAATAAAACCAGTGTGTTGCATATGCATTACAACGCTTCATTCATGAAGCTCGTTCAGCCACCTGGTTCAATATCACCTCGTGGTACACTCACTGTATAATCGTTTACATAATATCTGTTCATTTCATCGGCTGGATACAATTAGTCGCTAGCCATCCATACTAAAAAGTTTACATTGATATACTGTTTAATATAATGATATATACTGATAGGCAAAAGAAAATATACCAAGCTGGTTTTTTTAATTTAGTTGAAAATTAAAAGAACTGTTGTTAGATATACTTATGTCTATTTAAATTTCGCTCATTCATGCAACAGTTTTTATAAAATATTTGTAGCTGTAAGTGTGTGAAAATATGAATTTGTTCAGAAATGTAATTACAACCATCTGCCCCTACCATGTTTGAAATAATGTAATTGTGTACAGAAAATCTGATATTTCAAGAGTTGGATGGCTGAGATACCTATCCTCATTTGTTCAGTATGCCATGTATTTTTCAGTTTTAAAAGTTTTGGATCAAATCTTATTTTAAAGAATAGGGACATGTTTAAGTATTCTTTGAGTGCTGACTAGGCGCTGGTATAATTCAAGGTTTGAATATATATCGCTATCTTACGATGACGCAACCGCCACCCACCCCGTGTCCCTTTGTCTGGTATACAGAGAGTGAGTGAGTTTAGTTTTACGCCGCACTCAGCAATATTCCAGCTATATGGCGGCGGTCTGTAAATAATCGAGTCTTGACCAGATAATCCAGTGATCAACAGCATGAGCATCGATCTGCGCAATTGGGAACTGATGACATGTGTCAACCAAGCCAGCGAGCCTGACCACCCGATCCCGTTAGTCGCCTCTTACAAGCATGGGTTACTGAAGGTTTATTCTAACCCGGACCTTCACGAGTAGGTATACAGAGAAATGAAGGGACGACTATATATATATATAAGCTTAAGACTCTTCAGCCTTGGAGACTCCAGTAAAATAGTTCATTCGATCCTTGTGCGGTGTGGGCAGACAACTCTGCATTGGACAGCTCCTAAACCTGTTGCCACGTGCATGGTTGTGCTGCTGAATGGCGCGGCTACTATTTGATGTAACATGTATAAGAGAGTATGTAAATATAAGACATCAAAGCCAGTCTCGATTATCCGACGAAACAGATTCTATGGTCATAAAAGTCAAAATATATGCTTAAATTATATCACTGGTAATGCCGATTAACATCACATACGAGACAATTCATGGGGAGTACCCACACAAATATGTCATTCGATGTATATGTATATTATTAAAACAATAATTCTGGATATTCAAACCGGCTACTGATCTAACGGTACAGGTTTGCAACCTAAATACTGCACACAATATATACTAGTCTCCGGTTCAGAAGACTGTCACTTTGTTTGCTTTCAGCATAGAGGACATTGCCAGTAATCGCCTTGCAATGAAAGTGGGTATTTCCGAGATGTGTGGTGTGACGTGCATGCAGTCGAAAGAGGAAGTTTTGAGCCCCTTTGTTATATAAAATAATTGTGAAAAAAATCTTTCTAAAGGAGGTCAATAATATCACGTCAAATACTTGGGTGGCTGCTAGTCTGGTGTAACACATGGTTAGATAACTGATCTTCTGCCGGGGCGGTGGGGTAGCCTAGTGGTTAAAGCGTTCGCTCGTCACGCAATAGACCCGGGTTCGTTTCTCCACATGGGTACAATGTGTGAAGCCCATTTCTTGTGTCCCCCGCCGTTGTATTGCGGGAATATTGCTAAAAGCGGCGTAATACCATATTCACCCACTCACTGATCTTATGTCACCAAACAAATGGGATATTTTTAACCGGTGATAGCTGATCATGCTAAACTACAACGATATCGTTGCCTTCACGTAGCCAATGATTGAAACTACAACGATATACTTGTCCTGTTATAGCTAATAATACTAAACAGGGTGGATATACTTGTCCGGTCATAGATCACAACACAAAACAAAAGGAATATCCGTGCACTGCCTTATTGTTTGTGTGTGCAAGATCGGATGCTGTAGGTTTTACGTGCGCATCACATGGTTTATCATTACACTGCTGTTTTGATGCATCTAAAACGTTTAAACGCCGCTTTGACCAGTAAATCAGACAAATGCCTCTTTTACGAGGAAAACCAAATCTAATGTATGTCTTAAGTGTTTACTACTGGATCCTGGTACCTAAGAGTTGCAAGTCTTCACAGCGGATTTGTGCCGCCCAAAATCACTGTCGGCGAATAGTTTGTGGAAGAGAAGCGCTCGTAAAATATCAACAATCCCGTATCTTGGTCATGTGAGAAGCACGTTGTGTCCGGCTCTGCAGTACACTAACCGTTTAAATGCTTTATTCTTTTTAACCCTTCTGAAATCTTTATACGTGCATTAGGACGCACACTGATCACACTTGCATAGTTCAGAAAATCAAATTAGTATGATATTTAATTCTATCAGAATCATAGCTGCACTGTCATTCCTACAATGTATTTAAAGATATTCAATACCAGACACATTGTGTTTCTGATATGGATCCGAACGGAGGAAGAAAGACACACGGCCAACTCTCGACTGACCCGTTCTGTGTTTCCCATCTTTCGCCTGCCCTGATTTTTCATTCCGGCGTGGTCCCGCGAAGATCCGGGTTAGATCTTAAATAACCCATGCTTGTTGTAAGAGGCGACTAACGGGATCGGGCATGCTGGCTTGGTTGACACATGTCATCGGTTCCCAATTGCGTAGATCGATCCTCATGCTGTAGATCACTGGATTGTCCGTTCCAGACTCGATTATTTACAGACTGGAATATTGCTGAGTGCGGCGTAAAACTAAACTCACTCACTCATTCCGGCGTGACAAAAATCTAAAAAATTCAATTTCCCCCGTTGTGAACGTTTATTCCCTGATGTGACAACAAAAGTACCTTGAACACTCGTTTAAAGGTCAGCTTCATTATTCTTCATGTACATTCATCAACATATTGTTTCCGAAGTGAGCAATTCGATCTACATCATAGCTAAATATCTATATTATTATCATGTGATCTAAATTTCAATATTTCATGAAATATGTGAGAATATGTGGAAATTGTTTTTTTATTATCTATTTTTATTGATGTTTTCCACCCCCCTGAAATCTTGCGGGCTAAGGCTGGAGAAGAAAAAACATACGGATGGCTTAATCAGTACAACCACGGAACAATGAAAGACTTGGATCTCTTGGATCCTCTCAGGTGGATCCGTCCTATGCAATTCACTACCAGAACTACCATTACTACGGGGATACGGGGAGAGCATGGTATAAAGCTGACCCTACTTGTCTAAAGCTACGTAATTCGCGGTTAAGAGTTGCCTCCCTTGGGTATAACAGGATACGACGATCGTGAGTTTGATATCCCGAATACACCCTACTAATACCCTAGTTGTCAGCTCATGCCAATGCTAGGTGCTTCCAGTACAATGAACACGTCTACGACCAGAGTCATTTGGCCTATCATCCACAATATGCTGTGTTGCGGTTGCACTGTTCAAGACGACATTAAGCCCAACTCACTCCCTTATATCCCCGTAAGTTTTTGAATAACAAACAAAGACAGCACACCTCCTCTCGCCGATGTTGATGAAACACTGGCTGCTCTCCATAAACACGTTTGCCAACAAACATTTTATAACATTTTTAGTTTAAAACTTTACAAATATGTCCGCCAGCCATTAAATGTTTGTGCTTAACAACTAAATACAAGGTTTTTAACGTCTCAAGTCAAATTCCCCTGGCGATTACATGGTTTCAGCAAGGGACATTCGACAGGCGATGAGAGACATCACTTGCCAATGCATGTTAATCCAAGTCAGTTTGTTTAATGTTAAAGTAATCGTGAGAACTAACAGAATTTAACACATGTCGGGTGTGTTCTTATATGTTTGGGGTTTCAGATAGAGCTATAATTTAGATTAATGTCATTTAAAGAAAAAAGAAAACTTGTAATTGAACAGATTTTTTTCCGATTTACTATCTATGAAATCATATGTTATATATTGTCTAACATTTACTCGTCTCAAGTGAAACTGATGTTGTTATTGAGGGTTATTACATCAGTATTCTAAGGATGGGAACTTCCGTTTTCATTTGTTCATTTTTAAAGTTTAGAACTTGCAAGCGCTTTCCCATCCAGCAGACTTCGGATTCAAATCCCCTAGAAATGCGATCGCTCAGTCTGCAACTATGTAGGTGGGCGATGAATGCCGTTACTTATTTACATGCCGATATTTTGTACACTCCAGACAGACGTTCATTAAAATATGATACCTTACCTGATCAAATATCAGAAAACGGAAGGAAAATAAGGAGAAGCCTTTTTGTAAGCTAACAAGCCCTTAGAAAGCATCTGAATTTGTTTTCCTAATTATTGAATTAAAAAGATGTAAATACTATTTTGTTATAATTATCATTACTTCATTGTTGATGCGTTCATGGTGTATACTCTGACCTACAGCTATATTGTAGCACAGCACTGTATAGCACAGTGCAGTATATTATATTATAGTATAATACAGTACAGTATAGCACAGCACAGCACAGTATAGTGTAGAATAGAATAATACGGTATGGTATGGTATGGTACGGTACGGTATGGTACGGTACGGTACGGTACGGTACGGTATGGTATGGTATGGTATGGTATGGTATGGTATGGTATGGTATGGTATGGTATGGTATGGTATGGTATGGTATGGCACGGCACGGCACGGCACGGTACGGTACAGTATGATTGAAGCACACAACTCATGACAATTTCAAATACAGTTATAATTAGTTGAATATTTATAATTATCACTACATTGTTGAAATTTTTCTATGGTTGTAATTATAACTGTTATTAATTTTATGTTTACAAGGGTACTTATACTCTAATTTGTTGTATGTTTAACAAGTACTGTCAACTACAGAACTATGGATGAAGTGTCCAGTAGAACTGAGTGTTCGTTTGAGGTTATTGTGTAAGTACTGTAGGAGTATATATAAATATATATAATATTTTCAACGTTACAAATTTGTTTTACAATACATCAGTTCATGTGTAAACAGTACCTATAAACAGAATAGAATATTTTGCAAAATTTAGTTTAGAACAGTTGCCTGAAGTAAGTGGATATATTTACAATAGTGAGTCTAAACTTGTAATGGGAAGTATATATTGACAGCTGTAAAATGTGTGCTTGTATCTGAACTTTCAAAACGAGCATGCTGAGAAGATATTCAATTCCTGTTCAGGGCTCCTATGAGATACTAGCAATCATTGAAATCTCACTGAATTCTTTAAAGCGCTTTCAGTAAAGGACAAGTAATCGTAATTTCATCTAGATATTTTCCAAATCTCCCATTCAGGAAAATCCCAAAATATGTTACTCGTTACACGGGATCCTATATCTCCGGAAAGAGCGTGTTCCGGTAGAGATTACCTCTGGGAATTCCTCCATGTGTTCAGCGTGATACGACTCAATGGGACCTAGTTCATTAATCAGAACGTTAGTTAATCCGGACAATATCCCTGGGAACACCACAGTCTGGATTCAAAGGGTTCTACAGTAAAAGTACTTTAAGATGAATTTAAAACAAAGAAAAATCCCAATGGGAAGATAAGTACAGTGCCGGCCAAAAGAAAACATACCGAAGCATGATTTGAACAAAGTAAATACAAACATTTAGTAAAACATTTAGAAAAACTGAAAACTGTCACCAAATCACTTTAAACTCAAAAACACAACTACGATCAAATACATCACTATCGAATAAACAATATTCTATTCAAAACGTATTTATGTCGAATTCGACAGAAAACATCTGGTCAATGTTCTCGCGGCTACTCATCCAGCGTGTGTTACTACAATCAAACGGCATCGATGTCGGTTTAACCAACACCACGCCGATATCAATCAGCCATGTTAAAACACGTGTTGCTCAATGAAATCACCTGAGTCGGACCTTTCATTATTCAGCACATTGTGTCTGCCGTGTCAGATCTCTTTGATCCGTACCTGTACATGCATGGTGACAGGTAATACCCCAATAAGGTATATGTGACGTCATGGCTGCCTAGCGATGCGTGAACAGGTCTAGTATTTGCTTCCCAACAATTTGTTTGAATGTGGAAAGTTAATTAAGTGTAGCGAACGCGCAGCCACAACCATCGCGCAGGTTTTATTGGGAGAGCTATTTATAGAAGCACAGTAAGAAGTGGATATACAGTGTCACCAAAACAAACTGTCAACCGCCGTGTGACGGAGCTGCGATAACGATTGATACCATCGGAAGTATACTTGATACCACTGCAATCAGTGTCATCAAGACGCCACATCCCCGCAGTGACAGTGTCAACAAACAGAGGCTACATCAACACCGACGGGTGAGTTGTAGTTATACGCCACCATGTGTATGTGATAGGTTTACTATTCGTGACTGTACGGGATATCAGAGTTTCTCGTGTGATCTATATTCTAAAAGGTTGTGTAAATCATGACTACGCTATTTACGCTCGTTTCGAAATAGTTCAATAGTCACCCAAGTCCGAGTGTAGATGTAGGTTATTGCGAAATAGGAAGTAATAGTGATTTCATCCATATTAAGGGTATCAAACGATAAGTGAAGACTCCGCAATTATTTTCATTGAATGGAGACGAAGACGTAGATATATACATTGAATCCCCGTATGACCAGTTCTGCAGATAAACGAATCATTGCACCATGTGAGTATTTTTGAGTTTTATTTATTTATGAAATCACGTGAAATCGGGTGTGACGTCGTATGCGGTATTTTTACGCTCACACAGCGTATGTGTGCGTGTGTGCGTGTGTGCGTGCGCGAGCTCGTCTTAGTCGGTGCTAATGTTTTATAGTGCTATTCCCCTGAGAAATCGTGCCACAGTTTAGTACAGCCGCCATGCATTGTATACTGGCCCGACCAGTCTTCGACCCATCCCCTTTATGCCGGAAACCAGCGGGGCAACAAAAAGTACCATGTTTTCAAGTCTTTTGGTATATATGACGCAGCCAGGGTTCCAACACCCGGCCCTCCGACTTCGAGGCAGACGATGCCTCCATATATTTGTTCTATTATTATTTATGACCATTCCTAAAGGTTATCGCTTAGAATGCGCTTTCACGACTCACGAGGCGGCGACCAACGCTCGTTGGTAACTATATCTGTCCGTGAGTGTTGCATGACGACGTAGTTTAACTTATCATGGCGTAACTCGTTATCGGGTATGTACAGAGTAGCTGTGGCTGTCAAGCGTCTGTGACCACCCAATACCCATATTGTACAAGCGCGAGCAGCGTTTACACGAGCGTGTGATACTGCTTCTGTTATTTGTTTGTCTGTCACTGTGTGACAGAAATGCCCCCATGAAAAGTTGAGGCGTATTTTCCTAATACTTATCTCTTCTTTTGGTCGTCAGATTATACTACAGCATGTGTATATTCTTGTATATGTCTATATGCCTTGTGGGGCAGTGGGGTAGCCTAGTGGTGAAGGCACTCGTTCGTCACACTGAAGACCCGGGTTCGATTCCCCACATGGGCACAATGTGTAAAGCCCATTTCTGGTGTCCCCCGCCGTGATATTGCTGGAATATTGCTGAAAGCAGCGTAAAACCTTACTCACTCACTCACTCATGACTGAGTGAGTACATGTGTATGAATTTTACAGATTTATTGCAACATAACAGAAACGCAAACGTCGAACTCGGTCTTCGTCCTGGCGAGCGAGCGCATTAACCATTGTGCTCACAGTACCCAACTGAGCATCCCAAGTCTCAGTGTACTGCATTCCATCCCTCTACATCATAAACCAGGCCAATGTCAGCCAACAATGAAACCTTTATACTTAACGCAACACCACACTTTAGATAATAATATCCTGGAATATAAATAGTTTCATCCATCACATTTACATCCTGTTGGCAAACACTTGGACACTCTGTAGGTGCCGAGCTGCATGCATGTCAGCTAATCCCAGGCTAACGGAAGCATACGGCTCAAGCTACAAGGCAGACGCTAATAGGCAAAGACAGCATAACCCGTCTACCATGTTAACTTTCTGACATACATATATTTCTGAATTTTGGAAAAAATGACTGTTTGGCCAGTATTGCGATGGCCCGGCACCGAATCTACTACTGACTGACTGAGTATGGTTTTACGCCGTTTTTAGCAATATTCCAGCAATATCACGGCGGGGGACACCAGAAATGGGCTTCACACATTGTGCCCATGTGGGGAATCGAACCCGGGCCTTCGGCGTGACGAGCAAACGCTTCAACCACTAGACTACCCCACCGCCCCCCGAATCTACTAACATCTAGTCACTTAAGTGAGCATATTGTACAGAAGAAAAAAACATAGAGTGTCACGTTAAAATATAATGAGCGAGTTGAGTTTTACGCCGCTCTTATCAATATTCCAGCAATATCACGGTGGAGGACACCAGAAATGGGCTTCACGTTAAAATATTATGAAAAACTAGCCCAGAGAATTTGAAAATTTTCAGACCCTGAAACTGCGGTTACCGAGACTTGCTCTAGACATGCTTGGGCTCTATTAGATATATTTGTTTCAAAGTCTACATCTAAAAATGTTTTTAGTTCCCAAAACGACTGACAACATGAAACGTTGTCCAAGAATTCTTTACGATGAAAGAAACATATTTTGCCACTTTAAATAGCTTACAGATGAAGTACTGCTTGGCTTGTAATATTTGGCTATGGGCGAACAAAATACTGCCTTGTATCCTTGAGACAAAAGCGAATAAATAAATTACACTTTCTTGCACAAAGGTTTGTTAAAAAGTAAGAATGGGAAAGGACACGCGAGTTCCTCAGTCGTATAAGCACAGTTGCTGCATCTGCAGTTGGGCGCAACGCAACAAATTCGTTCAGATAATATGTGTTAGTGAGTGAGTGAGTGAGTTGCGTTCAACGCCACTATGAACAGTATTTCAGTTACGTTATATCACAACACGTCAACTTTATGTTGGATGAAAGCACGAATTAATGCAGGTCTTAACGTTTACTCGATGAAACAGCGAGCAACGATTTGGTGCAGACAAACCAAACACATAATTGGGCCGAACCAGGATTCGACCCAACGACCATAGGTGTCCGGCGTTTCCAAGGAAGGTAACTCTGCTGAGTGAATTGATTGCAACGTCTTAGCTGAAGGGGCTACCCGGTAATATATGTGCACTCGAACATTATACTATTTAGTCGCTGTGAGAGCTTCTAAACCTTTCCCTCAGTCGATGAAGAATTTATAAGGTGTTTCCAAAGACCACACATTTCAGCTAAATGCACAAAAGCGTAAACCTATGATCAATGGGAGAAAAACATACAGATATGATAAGTCGATACGCAGAAAACCATACAGATATGATAAGTCGATACGCAGAAAAACATACAGATATGATAAGTCGATAGGCTCATGGCCTGTATTGTGAAGAGATTTCATTGTAGAAGCTGTACATTTTTTTTCCATTTCTACGTTTCAAGATGCATTGACGAATATTCTTCCTATATATGTTCCTGGATTCTCACAGGAGTACTCATTCCGTTAATACGTTAAACAATTTCTGCATTCCTTGAGTAAACTATGCCTTGCCGTTATGAGATCTCAACAAAATAGTGTAAGCTATTTCATCCGTGTCGAAATTTAAGACGAAGTACTGTCCTATATTCTGCTTGTCCAGTCAATGACTTTTAAATAATTTCAGGTTTTTCTTATATAGAATATTTCTTGGAAACAGAGAATGATGTTAAAGTGGAGCCTCGTTCAAGTCATCGCAACGCGCTACCCTGGTCAGAGAGCTCCTGAGTTAGTTATACAGTTATACAGATAGAGTGGAGCCTCGTTCAAGTCATCGCAACGCGCTACCCTCGTCAGAGAGCTCCTGAGTTAGTTATACAGTTATACAGATAGAGTGGAGCCTCGTTCAAGTCATCGCAACGCGCTACCCTCGTCAGAGAGCTCCTGAGTTAGTTATACAGTTATACAGATAGAGTGGAGCCTCGTTCAAGTCATCGCAACGCGCTACCCTCGTCAGAGAGCTCCTGAGTTAGTTATACAGTTATACAGATAGAGTGGAGCCTCGTTCAACTCATCGCAACGCCCTACCCTCGTCAGAGAACTCCTGAGTTAGTTATACAGTTATACAGATAGAGTGGAGCCTCGTTCAAGTCATTGCAACGCGCTACCCTCGTCAGAGAGCTCCTGAGTTAGTTATACAGTTATACAGATAGAGTGGAGCCTCGTTCAAGTCATGGCAACGCCCTACCCTCGTCAGAGAGCTCCTGAGTTAGTTATACAGTTATACAGATAGAGTGGAGCCTCGTTCAAGTCATCGCAACGCGCTACCCTCGTCAGAGAGCTCCTGAGTTAGTTATACAGTTATACAGATAGAGTGGAGCCTCGTTCAAGTCATCGCAACGCGCTACCCTCGTCAGAGAGCTCCTGAGTTAGTTATACAGTTATACAGATAGAGTGGAGCCTCGTTCAAGTCATCGCAACGCCCTACCCTCGTCAGAGAACTCCTGAGTTAGTTATACAGTTATACAGATAGAGTGGAGCCTCGTTCAAGTCATGGCAACGCCCTACCCTCGTCAGAGAGCTCCTGAGTTAGTTATACAGTTATACAGATAGAGTGGAGCCTCGTTCAAGTCATCGCAACGCGCTACCCTCGTCAGAGAGCTCCTGAGTTAGTTATACAGTTATACAGATAGAGTGGAGCCTCGTTCAAGTCATTGTAACGCGCTACCCTCGTCAGAGAGCTCCTGAGTTAGTTATACAGTTATACAGATAGAGAGGAGCCTCGTTCAAGTCATCGCAACGCGCTACCCTCGTCAGAGAGCTCCTGAGTTAGTTATACAGATAGCATGGAGCCTCGTTCAAGTCATCGCAACGCGCTACCCTCGTCAGAGAGCTCCTGAGTTAGTTATACAGTTATACAGATAGAGTGGAGCCTCGTTCAAGTCATCGCAACGCCCTACCCTCGTCAGAGAACTCCTGAGTTAGTTATACAGTTATACAGATAGAGTGGAGCCTCGTTCAAGTCATTGCAACGCGCTACCCTCGTCAGAGAGCTCCTGAGTTAGTTATACAGTTATACAGATAGAGTGGAGCCTCGTTCAAGTCATGGCAACGCCCTACCCTCGTCAGAGAGCTCCTGAGTTAGTTATACAGTTATACAGATAGAGTGGAGCCTCGTTCAAGTCATCGCAACGCGCTACCCTCGTCAGAGAGCTCCTGAGTAAGTTATACACCGCATCCGACAATACTCCTCATCATTCCTCCGATCTCACTTATACCTAATGATGGCATCACAGAACTCTCTTGAGCGTCCACCTTGAATTCCATCAGGGCCCAGCAATATGGGTGTCAGGGATAACTAAGATTAGTTACACTCTCACATGACAATCTCTGACGACAGCCTCCGTGGGCAAGTTGATAGAGTGGAGGCCCAGGGAGAGTAAGGTCGGGGTTCGATACCCGGCTTCGTCATACGAAAGTCCTCAAATGATGGTACTTCTTGTTACCCTGACTGGCGCTCGGCATTGTGGGATAACACGAGGTCTTGTCGTCATGGAAACGGTATATTGTGTCTCAGTCTGGCATGGTATCTCTGAACTGGCACTATAATACCTGCGTATTCCGGACTTGGACGATCAGTAGGAGAGGCAGACACAGATACAGACACGCAGCCAGTTACACGTGTGTGCAAGTTGTTATGAAAGTTTAATAATCTCGAACGCCATGCTAAACCCTGTTTGACCTCACCTTATTTGACAATGAGATATCGTAAAAAAGGGTCAGAGGTCAACTTATCGCCACGAAATCCGTGCACCGCACGCCAAGTCACGTCCGTGTGCAGGAGTCCATAATTGAGAGATCAAAATCTACTTCCGGTAGGAACATAGTCGAGTGATTTCTCCGACTTAGTCCATGCAATGGTTGATAGAGAGTTTTTTTTATAATTTTAACATTCACCTATAGTTACATCATTTATAAATTTTGTTCAGAATGACCAGTGAATTCAATATATGGACCGCAGCAACTATAGTAGTCCGTCTCACAGTCCCTGAACCACATTATTTCCCTACTGCCTAGCCCTCCCTGTAATGTAGTCCGTCTCACAGTCCCTGAACCTCATTATTTCCCTACTACCTAGCCCTCCCTGTAATGCAGTCCGTCTCACAGTCCCTGAACCTCATTCCCTACTGTCTCCCTGTAGTCCCTGAACCTCATTATTTCCCTACTGCCTAGCTAGCCTGTCTCACAGTCCCTAATGTAGTCCGTCTCACAGTCCCTGAACCACATTATGTTCCTACTGCCTAGCCCTCCCTGCAATGTAGTCTGTCTCACAGTCCCTGAACCACATTATGTTCCCTACTGCCTAGCCCTCCCTGCAATGTAGTCTGTCTCACAGTCCCTGAACCACATTATGTTCCCTACTGCCTAGCCGTCCATGTAATGTAGTCTGTCTCACAGTCCCTGAACCACATTATGTTCCCTACTGCCTAGCCCTCCCTGCAATGTAGTCTGTCTCACAGTCCCTGAACCACATTATGTTCCCTACTGCCTAGCCCTCCCTGCAATGTAGTCTGTCTCACAGTCCCTGAACCACATTATGTTCCCTACTGCCTAGCCCTCCCTGCAATGTAGTCTGTCTCACAGTCCCTGAACCACATTATGTTCCCTACTGCCTAGCCGTCCATGTAATGTAGTCTGTCTCACAGTCCCTGAACCACATTATGTTCCCTACTGCCTAGCCCTCCCTGCAATGTAGTCTGTCTCACAGTCCCTGAACCACATTATGTTCCCTACTGCCTAGCCGTCCATGTAATGTAGTCTGTCTCACAGTCCCTGAACCACATTATGTTCCCTACTGCCTAGCCTTCCCTGCAATGCTAAAGACCTAAATGAAGCAAAGAAAATTCTCATCTCACTGGGGCTCCTTTTCAATTGAAATGGGAGTTTCATTTAAGAAAAAAAAATACATTCAAAGACTAAGCGCTGGTCTAAAACCATAGCCTCATTATAAGGTCTACATCTGTTCGTTCTGGACTTGGGAGGTTGCGTTTTGTGGTTATGAAAACACTAGAAGGGGTCAATAAGAAAAGAAATACGTCTCGTTAGGGTTCTTTAAAACCAAGCGTGTCAATGATTATTTTCAAGTTCTGAATTCAGTCATTCATAATTTTCAGCTTTTTAGTCTCCAGTTAGAGTTATCTACCCTTGTTGGAAGTGAACGCTCGCTCATGTGTTAGTGTCTCAGATTGCGTTATTTCAGTTGTTGTTTGAAAAATGGATCATGTGCGCATTTTGTTTTTAAAAAAATATTTTGGGTAGTTTGTTGTTTTCCGAGATCCTCAGCGAAAAAAGATGTGGAATATGAGGAATTATCGTTAATACAATACCGTTGGGGTTGACACTACATCTTCTGCCAGGGTTGGGACTAGTTTCCTCTAGCTTCGGCGAACAGACTGGGGGTGAAATAAAATAGGGCTATGCTTTACCGGAGAGATTTGTCATGACCGTTATCTCCCTGCCGAACACGATGAAGCTGTTTTTAAACGAACATTGCATTGACATAGGCACCGCATAGATTAGATCTACCAGTGTAAGTGTTAAAACACACTCCGCGTAGATACAACTACGATATATGTTACTACAGGTACACGTGGTTTTAGTAATCGGAGTACGTCATCGTGACCATGCACAAACTGTGCTGCAAACTGCCTAGAGAACGAATTTCAGTAGGGACGATGAGGTGCCCACAGTACAAGCGACGGTGTTGATCTGGAGTCGATAGGATGTAAAGGGGTGGATTGGGTCAGACCTGGCTGAGATGACATGTAAAGGGGTGGATGGGGTCATACCTGGCTGAGATGACATGTAAAGGGGTGGATGGGGTCATACCTGACTGAGATGACATGTAAAGGGGTGGATGGGGTCATACCTGACTGAGATGACATGTAAAGGGGTGGATGGGGTCATACCTGACTGAGATGACTTGTAAAGTGGTGGATGGGGTCATACCTGACTGAGATGACATGTAAAGGGGTGGATGGGGTCATACCTGACTGAGATGACATGTAAAGGGGTGGATGGGGTCATACCTGAGTGGATGACATGTAAAGGGAAGGATGAGCTCATACTTTTGGTTGGATGAGATGTGACCTTGGGTTTGCATGACGTGAAGGGGTAGTGAAATGCTGTGATGTGACTCCGTCGCCCGTGAAGTATCTTCCCAAACCACATACACACACTTCTCATTAAACAGTATTAACTATGGTTAATGTCCCACCCTTACCCACAGGAATCTGAGTCCTCTTGTTGCGAATTGATCGACCCGTAACAGTAAAAAATACTGTAATAAAAATAAATTATACTCTCAGCTCTTAAAAACTAACATTAGTTTTCTCTACCTATAATTATGACTAAGAAGTCCTCCCAGTAGTTGTGTACATATGTACAGTAGGATATTACAGTTATGCTGAGTCATGTTAACTACGTTCCGCTGGATGTCGGTCTTCACGTGACAATCACCTGACCAGCATTTGATCAACGCTCGTGTTCGAAACGTCAAGTGTGTGTCGCAATTGTCAGGACCTATTATTTATACACGTGTAGATAACTAAACCGGTTTAGAATGAGGAAATAATACAGTCTTTATACCATACCGTGTCGTGTAGATTTCTTGACCACCTTTAGAAGGCAGCCGACAGTATTACTGAGGGTCCGGGTATCACTGTGTCAGGGTGTCATGGTAACCAGGTGTCATGGTGTCAAGGTGTTCGGTACAGCTACGCATGTGATTATAGAGCTGAGATTGTTGACACTAGAACAGCAAGGTAGGAACTTTTACATTTGCTTTATGATTTTGAATAATGGTTGTTAACATTACATTCAGTGTAACATACGTAGTTATATAAAGCACCTCAAATAGACTTGAATAATATCTGACTCGACTGACTGATGGATTTCAACATTTTCTAATTCTTCAATGCGTTACTGCCCACCCTGCCCTGTGTTTTTACATACATCATACAACTCCACTTACACATGAAGAAACTAATTATCAAATTACGTGGACCTGTCTACACCTGCTCCGAGACCGATATTCAGCTCCGCAGTAAATGACAATGAAAATTCCCATGTTGAATTGAATTTCCCAGTCTCTCAGAATTTCCGACAAAAAAAAAAGAACCTAAAGCAATAGACAAAATCGCGATAATTTCCCAGTATGACACAATCACTAAGTTTGAAATCCTAGAAATTTCTCTGAATAAAAGACAAAAAACATTCCCCTGTGGACTGGTTAGCATGCTCGTCCATTCCTTGCAAGCAGTATGGTCTTGTTGTGAACGGAGGAGATGACTGGTCTACTAAACTTGATGCAAAAGGCTAGACATCCCAGGTGAGGTGAGGTGAGGTGAGGTGAAATTTGGTTTTAACGTCGTGCTTGAGAATATTTCGCTCATATGACGACGTGCATGCGTGTGTATGTGTATGTGCGGCTGCTTGTACTAGCCCAGACTTAAGCTGATTTTATAGTGCTAGCCCACTGAGATACCATGCCGCAGTGAAGCATGAATACCGCACTCAGACACATTATACTGACTCCGAGCCGACCAGTCCTTGTTGTACGCATTAATGCCGAGCGCCAGGCAGGGACCAACAAGTACCATATTTTAACGTCTTTTGGTATGACGCGGTCGGGGATCGAACCCCGCGACCTTCCGCTCTCCGGGCAGACGCTCTAACCACTACACCACGGAGGCGGTTTAAACATCCCAGGAATGTCCAGTAACACTAGCATATCTTTTCGTACCTACATGCCAGAAAACCTGAATTATAACTTGTAGATTGTTGTTACAATTACCCTTCATTGTTACCTCACCATTTCTGTAACTGAAAGTTCTGTGTTGATATAGACTGAGACAATATTACAATAGATCGGATATTACGTCAGATACCCATCGTCATTCGTCACCACTCGCCCATTTCCGTAACCTGCTTGTCCCGGAATAACACGAGTTGGTCACGAATGACCGAGCGTGTTTTGTTTCCGGTTCTGTGTTTGACAGTGGAGTAGGAAGATACTACTAGCATGAAGACAGACAAACAGACACGAATTTCTGTAACACACACATAATGGCGTTTGGATATTATCAACAAAACAACCAAATAATAATATGGAAATATATTTTTGTACATCTCAACAAATTATTCATTTAAAACAATCAAACCTCCTTCACATGCAGCTTAGGTACTAGGAAAACGTCAATTCAGTGTAAAATGTGTTTTCGCATTATAATTTAATCAGCTATTAAATATATGCTTCACATGTTTAAGAGCGAAATCTACTTTATTTTCAAATTAGTTGTAGGCTAACTGTTGATACCTCTTATCTTAATTTGCAGCCGAGCGCTTTTGGTTTATCTCCATTCCATAATGATGACAAGACGGCTTTGTAAACGGTGCTCACGCTGAATATATACATACTTAGTCATGCGTCTGAAGGCTGGCTGTGTTAGAGCGTGCGGGAAATGGGACGAGGTGTTAAAAAAATATAATATGTTCAAAATTAACTACTTTTTTCAACAAGTTCAAAATAATGGTTACAAAATTCATTTAAATTAAAAAGGAATTGATAAAACAACACATAAGTATTCATAAGTTCATTCAACAAGTATTTGCTCTCAGTAGTCAACAGGGGCGGTGGGGTAGCCTAGTGGTTAAAGCGTTGGCTCGTCACGCCGAAGACCCGTGTTCGAATTCTCACATTGGTACAATGTGTGAAGCCCATTTCTGGTGTACCCCGCCGTGATGTTGCTGGAATATTGCTAAAAGCGGCGTAAAACTAAACTCAGTCAGTCAGTCAGTCAGTCAGTAATCAACAAGTATTGGCTACTTCCAAATCAAGATGTATGCGATAATGCGTAGGGGGGTGAATGTTTTTAAAGATTTTTGTCTGAAAACAAATGTTAATTTTGGGGATTTGAATGGACGTAATACATACCCCGTGCACCTTTCTAAAATATGTGTGTATATTGACGTGTGTAAATATACACCTTGAGTAAATTTACACCATATCTGGAGTAAGTGCCAATGTAAATTTACCCAAGTGCAGATTTGCCCTGTGTGTGTGTTATCTGGTTAAAGTTTACGCCAAACCCAGAGAAGAGTTTAATTAATATACCTGCTGGTCTACACACCAACAAATTATCAACAGTTCCGTATCCCGATGTTGGCGCTAGTCAGCCTACATCACCAAAGGGCTTTCAGAGCTGGGCGGACATTGTTTGTATGTGGGATTCGAGGAGTAAACATTTATGTACAAAATAAATCAAACTTTACTTCATGAAAAGATTTCTGAAAGCGTCACTCTTCCCATTTGAGTTGGGGCGGTGGGGTAGCCTAGTGGTTAAAGCGTTGGCTCGTCACGCCGAAGACCCGGGTTCGAATCCCCACATGGGTACATTGTGTGAAGCCCATTTCTGGTGTCCCCCGCCGTGATGTTGCTGGAATATTGCTAAAAGCGGCGTAAAACCAAACTCAGTCAGTCAGTCAGTCCCATTTGAGTTTGATTTGAAAACATGATTTTCACGTTGAAAGTCGTGAACAGATTGATGAATATGTCTCCCTCTCACCATCTGGATACATCATTTACAGATTTAATTTTCATATATCACTTTAGTGACTAAACATTGGGGTATTGAATGGGGTATTGAATACCTGACTCTGACCAACCAGAATGAACCATTCTTCAACGTCATGGCAGAGACGCTCTGAAAGATATTTTGATTGTATTACTAATATTTGAATATTATATCCTCTCAATAATATATTTATACACTAAATATTGGATTATTTGAAAAGTATTGGATATTTTTGGCTTTGATTTAGAGTCGCAAGCCTAGTCATTGATTGTAGAGAGGTACATATTTTTACAGTCGCTCTGGGGTAGCCTAGTGGTTAAAGGGTTCCCTCGCCATGTCGAAGGCCCAGTTCGATTCCTATATGGTTACAATATGTGAAGCCCAAGACGTGTGTCCACCACCATCATATTAATCCAGATTTGTTAAAAGCGGCGTAAAAGCACATTCAATCACTGCATATTTCACCTGACAACCTTGGTGCAGCATGTTATCTGTTTGTTCTATACGCCATGTCAGCGCAAATATACCAATATTCTAATCATGAATCTAAATATTATGAACATGTTTAGATTCCAAAAGCGTTTAAGCACATGTTGTGGGACAAGGAAAGTGCTTAGGTCTGTGTTTAGAATCTAAACACATTTTGTGAAAGTGCATTACCAAACGATCGATTTCAGATCACTTCATCGTCCAGACGCAGCCTGATGGGACACGCGTCATGGTGAAACCATTGCCGCCTGTTGGTATATTGCACTGCGTTAAGTGCCAAGTTACCGTTACCTACCAAAGTAGAGCAACAGTCGTAACGACTTCAATATATGCAACAAACAATACACGCTCATTCTGTAATTTTAGTGATATGCAATTATTTACCATATTTCTCAAATATTCGTTTTATTCCATCATGTGTATGTATACGAAACTTTCTGAGCAAACGTTATATAAGAAATCAGTGTCGTATTCTAGTAATCGTTTTCCATATGATAAACAGTTTCAATGTTTCTTTAATGTTTACAATTATTAAAATTACAAATTTGTACAGAATACTTGAGAAAGTGAACTCTCAGTCTTATGTCAATCTCGTATAAAACCATATGGAGTTTGTTTTACATATTCCGACAACCATTGTTCACTGTAATTAGGATGAGACTGGGCTTGTTTGTCTTGGCTCTCCGGTCAACGTGGTCCAGTGGACAGAGCCCCTGCCAGGAGAGCGGAAAGTCTTTGGTTCGATCCGCGTCACACTAAATAACCTTAACAGATGGTACTTGTTATTCCCGTGCCTCGCTCTTTAGAATAACACAAGGAAAGGACGGCAAGGAGTCAGTATACTGTATCTAGGTGCGGTATCCATATTTAACTGTAACATGGTATCTCCACAGGCTATCACCATTAAATCGCCTTTATTCCGGACTAGCATAAGCACATGCCGTACTAGACATCTAGTCTCTAAAATGAAGATATTATAGAGGGGAAAAAAAAGTTTTTTAAGATTTTGTTAATAAAATGCAATAAGAAGGACTTTCTCCATTTCCTGAAACTGTGGTATTCTAGACTTGGTATGGGCTGCATTGGCTATATTTGTTTCAGTGTCTGCATGACAGACTAAGGCTATACAAAAACAGTAATCTTGAGTAACACCCCTTGTCATCACACCGCGAGTACAATCAATTCCTAATATTCTGTTTATACTATAAGGCATGATTGGTTACACTATATCGTGTTTTTAATGTCATTATTTTCTATAAGGCGTTGATACCATGATTATAAATACCTTACTACATGCGTAATACAATATTTCGATACTTCAACGGTTCGTTCAAACAGAATAGCGTCCCTTGGTCGTGAGAGGATGCAATCTCTACTGTTTTAACCCCCTTCCTCTGCATAATCTTTTGATGGTATTCACCAAAGTGGTAAATCTGCACGACGGCCTTCAGCATCAAGCAAGCTCTATCTAAAGTACTGAGCAAGCAGACACTGAACCTATGTATGAAGATATAAAGTAGTTCCTGCTATATGACCTTATTCAATACGACCCATGAAGATCCGGGTTAGAATCGATCTTCAGTAACCCATGCTTGTGAAAGGCGACTAACGGGATCGGGTGGTCAGGCTCGCTGACTTGGTTGGCAAACGTCATCGTATCCCAATTGCGTAGATCGATGCTGTTGGTCACTGGATTGTCTAGTCCAGACTCGATTATGTACAGACCGCTGCCATATAGCTGGAATATTGCTGAGTGCGGCCTAAAACTATACTCATTCACTCACTCAACATCAAGGTGGCAGCCCGGAATATAACTGCGATGTTATCTAACGGCGTAAAACCCAGTTCGTGTACTCCCGTTTTACACTGAATCTGTCTCCCCTGCAGCGGACATGTTTGCACATAGAGCTCTGTGTCAACATACATCTATTATTCAATTAGCTTAATGGCTCAAACTGCATGTTTTGCATCACTCTCAGGCACGAATCAGTTTTACACACAAACCAGACAATGATTAACGACCTTTAAGAAATTATGTGTTATCTTTCCGACTCAGTCTATATTGACCAAAAGCTCAGGACTTACAGCCATACTTTATGAGGGATGAGGCTTGCTGTATAGGTGTTTATTCTCTGTATTTTGCTGGATAAAAAGTAAAGAGGGTAGTATAGTGGGGTTTTAAGTATGTGTGTGTGTGTGTGCGTGCGTGCGTGCGTGAGTGCGTGCGTGTATGTGTGTGTGTGTGTGGCGTTAAGACTTTTATGATAAGGTAAATTTTATAATACAGCTGCAGGTAAGTAATTTGTATTACTTCAAACAATGATCCTAAATATGTATTTTTCCAAAGTCACCCCGCCCCGCCGCTCCCCTTTATCATGTGATTGAGCCTATTTGGTACAGAGTGGATCACTGATAGGCTAAGAACATTAGACATGGCATTGGGAAAAATAGTAGAAAGCTGATTTTTTTCAGGAAAGCTTCAGAACATCATTACCATGTGCAAGATACAAAGTTCTGCAAATTCTACCTTGTGGCATTTTCAAAATGGCCGCCAGTTTCAAGATGGCCACCAAAATCATTAAAATGATTATGCAAACAGATATTTTGTCAATAATTATGCCATGTGATATATCAAATGAAAGCTTATCTCACAGGGATTCTAAATATATTGCTATCATGCCTTGTCGCATTTTCAAAATGGCCGCCAATTTAAAAATGGCCACCATTGTCCTTAAAAT
The DNA here is from genome assembly GCF_003918875.1 of Haliotis rubra. Taxonomy (NCBI): domain Eukaryota; kingdom Metazoa; phylum Mollusca; class Gastropoda; order Lepetellida; family Haliotidae; genus Haliotis; species Haliotis rubra. Next base: position 796,522 of record NW_025765514.1, on the reverse strand, counting down.
ATTCAAAATAATCTCACGAAAATATTTCTTTTTAATTAACCATACCTTGTGATACATTAAAGGAAAGCCATTCTCACAAGGAATCTAAATATATTACTTTTAACACCACACATACAATTAATGATGGCATGATAACCACACATTTGATGCTTGTGCTTTTGGTACCAGACGTCAAAATGGCTACTCATGGTTGGTTACTCAAGACAGCTGTGGTCACCACATTGATGGTAAATCACTTGTACAAATATCAATATCATCATTTTAAGTTAGTAAATTTTGAAACTTACTGTAATCTTCAGTCTTTGATTCATGTATCATAAAGTCTTTTTGTCAATCACAACATCTCATTCTTCAATACAGAGTACATTTTGGCAGGTTGGCAATCCTCGACATCCAGTGCAAAGCAATGTGCACTCAATTCCTGCTCTTCGACAACTGCACCGTCCCCTGCACTCAAACTTGCATCCACAAGATATCATCTTCAAGACTTTCTCTGTGAAATATCTGTGAGATAAGCTTTCATTTGATATATCACATGGCATAATTATTGACAAAATATCTGTTTGCATAATCATTTTTATGATTTTGGTGGCCATCTTGAAACTGGCGGCCATTTTGAAAATGCCACAAGGTAGAATTTGCAGAACTTTGTATCTTGCACATGGCAATGATGTTCTGAAGCTTTCCTGAAAATTCAGCTTTCTACTATTTTTTTCCAATGTTACCTATTGTTTGTGTTTAATGCTCCTGGCCTATGATTTGGGCTGTGACGTTAGTGTCATTTCTTCTCCTTAGATCATGTTGAATGTCTTCTTATATAATGCCTTGCACTTGTAGTGAAATTTTACCTCACACAACGAATAAATGAGAGAGTGGTGTATAAATGGTCTCTGTGTACGCAAATTGCTCTACAGTAACATTTGTTGTAGTTTGGTTACAACAAAACAGATTATACCATCATCGTTAGATATGAAAGTTCCGTTAAGATCCACATTAGTAAGTCAGTCTAGGACGGTACGGCTTAATACGTGTCCTTCAATTACTGGACGTCAAAATGGCCAACACGATAAACGTGACGAGAGAAATTTCCGAAGTTGTTACTCGCCATCGATCAGTTGGCCGATCACTGAAAGGTGATTAATAATATAAAGATATGTCAAATGAATTCTCGGGTAAATTCGCAGATTGCTGTAGACTGTCACTATTAGTCTAGACACGAGGTGAGTCGATAATTTTGGTGTGCATTTCCTCCTTCGGTCTACTAGGATGGATATTTGTGCGGATAACAAGCCAATTGTAAAATGACCCAAACTGTAGGCTATATGCTGATTTAAAATTTTATAAGGTCTAAATAATCAGAAATAACAAAAATCCAAAGAAGATAGTGCGTCAGTATTTACGTCACCGCAAGGAAACATTGTCATTGAAATCGTCTGAACTTTACAAAGTGTCGGGCACACGCGAATGAATTTAGTTTCACGGTTATTTCACCTGCCTAGCGACAAAAGAATTAACCGGATCTTGTAAATGGTATGCCCATAGGTCTGTATGCGGGACAATACATGATATACATATACGTCTTCATGAAATACATTACAGGATATACAAAGAGGTCTTAATGTAAGCATATCACACGATAAACACATAAATCTGCGTGAATTATATATTACAAGATACACTCATGGGTCTACATGAAGGAATATTGTACGATATACATATACGTCTGCATGTATTATATATTACAAGATATACTCATGGGTCTACATGAAGGAATATTGTACGATATACATATACGTCTGCATGTATTATATATTACAAGATATACTCATGGGTCTACATGAAGGAATATTGTACGATATACATATACGTCTGCATGTATTATATATTACAAGATATACTCATGGGTCTATGAAGGAATATTGTATTATATCTGTTATTATATATTACAAGATATACTCATGGGTCTACATGAAGGAATATTGTACGATATACATATACGTCTGCATGCATTATATATTACAAGATATACTCATGGGTCTACATGAAGGAATATTGTACGATATACATATACGTCTGCATGTATTATATATTACAAGATATACTCATGGGTCTACATGAAGGAATATTGTACGATATACATATACGTCTGCATGTATTATATATTACAAGATATACTCATGGGTCTACATGAAGGAATATTGTACGATATACATATACGTCTGCATGTATTATATATTACAAGATATACTCATGGGTCTACATGAAGGAATATTGTACGATATACATATACGTCTGCATGTATTATATATTACAAGATATACTCATGGGTCTATACATGAATTAAATATTAAAAGATATACTCATGGGTCTACATGAAGGAATATTGTACGATATACATATACGTCTGCATGTATTATATATTACAAGATATACTCATGGGTCTACATGAAGGAATATTGTACGATATACATATACGTCTGCATGTATTATATATTACAAGATATACTCATGGATCTACATGAAGGAATATTGTACGATATACATATACGTCTGCATGGATTATATATAACAAAATACATGTATACTCATGGATCTACATGAAGGAATATTGTACGATATACATATACGTCTGCATGTATTAAATATTAAAATATATACTCATGGGTCTACATGAAGGAATATTGCACGATATACATATACGTCTGCATGTATTATATATTACAAGATATACTCATGGGTCTACATGAAGGAATATTGTACGATATACATACGTCTGCATGCATTATATATTACAAGATATACTCATGGGTCTACATGAAGGAATATTGTACGATATACATATACGTCTGCATGTATTATATATTACAAGATATACTCATGGATCTACATGAAGGAATATTGTACGATATACATATACGTCTGCATGTATTATATATTACAAGATATACTCATGGGTCTACATGAAGGAATATTGTACGATATACATATACGTCTGCATGCATTATATATTACAAGATATACTCATGGGTCTACATGAAGGAATATTGTACGATATACATATACGTCTGCATGTATTATATATTACAAGATATACTCATGGGTCTACATGAAGGAATATTGTACGATATACATATACGTCTGCATGCATTATATATTACAAGATATACTCATGGGTCTACATGAAGGAATATTGTACGATATACATATACGTCTGCATGCATTATATTACAAGATATACTCATGGGTCTACATGAAGGAATATTGTTCGATATACATAATAAAAATATACCTCTGCATGCATTATATTACAAGATATATTCATGGGTCTATATAAAGTAATATTACACGATATACGTGTAAGCCTTCATGCATTATATTACAGAATAGACACTTTGCTCTACATGCATTACAAACACGGTATGCACATAGGTCGATATATATATCCTGCAACTTCGCACTATTACACGATATACACATTGGTGTGATATATATATCCTGCAACTTCGCACTATTACACGATATACACATTGGTGTGATATATATATCCTGCAACTTCGCACTATTACACGATATACACATTGGTGTGATATATATATCCTGCAACTTCGCACTATTACACGATATACACATTGGTGTGATATATACATGCAGGATATTTCATGATATTTGCATAGGTCTATATGAAGTATACTACACCATAAACACACAGGTCGATATGAAGTATATTATACGCGGTGGGCGAGCTGGTTAAGGCGCCAGGCTAGTGATCCAGCGAGGTTGAGGTGTCGGGATCGAGCCCACCTGTGACCGGGTGTAAAAACCTTGGAGTCAACTTTGTGTGCAGACTCTTTCAGTGTTGTCACAACCCCTAGTGTACAGTACACAACGCTGTGCACTTAAAAGAACACACAAATCCGTTGGTATATGACCAGATGGTGACCACATGAATACGTGTAAACACTTAGTTGCGGGTACAGCAACGTGCAGTGAACATGGACAAAGTACTGTGACTATGTGTCCCAGTGTCTGGGTCTGTACAAACAAGTTTATAGTTTGCCTGCAGATCTTAATCAGATAGAATTTACTTTATTACTAAGCTTGGTTCTACCATAACGAACCAGCACAAAACATGAACAAAACATGCCTAATCAAACGTGCAAACACCCAGTTGCGGGTACAGCAACGTGCAGTAAACTTGGACAAAGTACTGCGACTATGTGTCCCAGTCCACCCAGCTGTGAATGGGCACCTCGTTAGGATGAGAAAGCCACAATAACTCGGTGCGCCTAGTGGCTGCAAGAGTTGTATACTCCCCAGGGAGTTGAGATTGATAATGCGATGTGCCGTTGAGATTGACATCCAATGATCGAGGAAAAAAATACCAGCGCCTTAAGCATGCACTAGTGCGTGGATATGTGCGCTTTATAAATATCATATAATGTATAATAATATAATATAATATGCACATACATGTAGGTCTACAACAAAAGAAGATTGCACGACATACAGAGTAAATTACAAAATATATACAGGTTGACAAACAGCATATGACCGATATATTCACATAAGTCGATATACTGTTTATCAAACGACATGAACATAGTTGTATCACAAGGTCTATATGCAGTTAATTTCACAAGGTATATTGTTTATCAGATTATCTAAGACTTCAGCCTCAGGTAGAAAATTTAACTTAAAACAATTCACTAACACAAAAGGGATTATTCTCAAACCAAGAGACAAGCAACGTTATGATATACATACATTCATGTCCGTAACTGGACTTTGGCTACACCGGACAAAAGGTTTTGTGTCCACCTCGTCCTACTTGTCTCACTGTTCCCACGCCCCGGGTCTCCCGTGACGGGTGCGAGAGCTAATATGTGAGGGTTCCAGCAGGAAAGCTATAAAACACGTGTCGCGAGGGCGGAATAAACTGCCAATACAACCTAACAAACAATTCAATGGCAAATCCTGTTAGTTGCGGTGTTCGGGATATAGGCCACGGTTATTTCCGTGTCTCTAATGTTCGATCACTCGCAGTAAATAGCAGCGTCACGCATCGCTGAGTACGGGGGGTTGTCGAGGGAGGGGTGGTCGATCTATGTCATCTCAGCGGGTGGCACAGATGGGGAACACCTGTCGAGACATAGCAGCTTATCATAAAAAACGTGAAAAAAATCGTTTGAAGTATTAGGTGACGCCAAGAAATGATATATCGGTAATCATTTATCGTTTTCCACGAAATGTTGTTTTGACGATATCACTATTACTATTCAGTCAGAATTAAAATGTGGAGTATGTTTTGAAATACTCCTAGATTCACACCTACAGGCCTGTTCCAACAAACCCGGGGCTGGTCTGGTGGCCTAGTAGGGTATCCCCACCGTGATATCTTGCGGGATTATTGCTAAAAACAGCATAAAACAAAACTCACTCAAACAAACCCCTGACGTGAGAAAATACGAGAGGCTTATTTTATATGTTTATTGAAGATTGTCATTCACTTCGAGTGTGAAGTTTTGTGCTGAACGAACGAATGGCGTATCATTATATAATGTACATTCCAGTGTATCAACAGGATTCGAGTAAGTTAAACATCCGGGTTAGTTTGGAATCCTCACTGCGCCACATACCGGTCAGTTTTGGAATTTACTGTGCAGCACCCGGATGTAATAATGTGTGCGTGACACTCGGTGCAGTTTAAATCATTATCGTGCATCTCCTGACTCGATGAAAACCATTATTGTGTGACACCATAGTCTGTTTAAACCATCACTGTCGATCGCACTGGTCTGTTTAAACCATGGCTGTGCATCGCTCTGGTCAGTTTAAACCATTACTGTGCATCGCTCTGGTCTGTTTAAACCATCACTGTGCATCGCCCTGGTCTGTTTAAACCATCACTGTGCATCGCACTGGTCTGTTTAAACCATCACTATGCAACGCTCTGGTCAGTTTAAACCATTACTGTGCATCGCTCTGGTCTGTATAAACCATCACTGTGCATCGCCCTGGTCTGTTTAAACCATCACTGTGCAACGCTCTGGTCAGTTTAAACCATTACTGTGCATCGCTCTGGTCTGTTTAAACCATCACTGTGCATGGCCCTGGTCTGTTTAAACCATTACTGTGCATCGCCCTGGTCTGTTTAAACCATCACTGTGCATCGCTCTGGTCTGTTTAAACCATCACTGTGCATCGCTCTGGTCTGTTTAAACCATCACTGTGCATCGCCCTGGTCTGTTTAAACCATCACTGTGCATCGCCCTGGTCTGTTTAAACCATCACTGTGCATCGCACTGGTCTGTTTAAACCATCACTGTGCATTGCCCTGGTCTGTTTAAACCATCACTGTGCATCGCTCTGGTCTGTTTAAACCATCACTGTGCATCGCCCTGGTCTGTTTAAACCATCACTGTGCATCGCTCTGGTCTGTTTAAACCATTACTGTGCATCGCCCTGGTCTGTTTAAACCATCACTGTGCATTGCCCTGGTCTGTTCAAACCATGACTGTGCATCGCTCTGGTATCTTTAAACCATTTCTGTGCATCGCCCAGGTCTGTTTGAAACATTACTGTGCATCGCTCTGGTCTGTTGAAACCATTACTGTGCATCGCCCTGGTCTGTTCAAACCATGACTGTGCATCGCTCTGGTATCTTTAAACCATTTCTGTGCATCGCCCAGGTCTGTTTGAAACATTACTGTGTATCGCCCTGGTCTGTTTAAACCATCACTGTGCATCGCCCTGGTCTGTTTAAACCATGACTGTGCATCGCTCTGGTATCTTTAAACCATTTCTGTGTATCGCCCTGGTGAGTTTAAACCATTACTGTGCACCGTCCTAGTCTCTTTAAACCATTATTGTGCATCGTCCTGGTGAGTTTAAACCACGACTGTGCATTGCCCTAGTGAGATTAAAACGTTTAAACCATTACTGTGGAAGAAAACACTCGGATTAATTACAAATAAGTGTGGTGCGACACCCGCAGCAGTTTTGGCTAGCTTCCTGAAGAGACTATGCGCCAGATGAAGGGAAAACACACCTGTTGAAGGGAGATGCGCCAGTTGAAAGGATAACATGCCCGTTGAAGATCATGCGTCAGTTGAAAGGAGTGAGGGAGTGAGTGAGTTTAGTTTTACGCCGCACTCAGCAATATTCCAGCTATATGGCGGCGGTCTGTAAATAATCGAGTCTGGACCAGACAATCCAGTGATCAGCAGCATGAGCATCGACCTGCGCAATTGGGAACCGATGACATGTGTCAACCAAGCCAGCGAGCCTGACCACCCGATCCTGTTAGTCGCCTCTTACAACAAGCATGGGTTACTGAAGGTTCATTCTAACCCGGACCTTCATGGGTCAGTTGAAAGGATGACACGCCTGTTGAAGGCAGATGCGTCAGTTGATGGAATAACACGCCTGTTGAAGAGGATGCGTCAGTTGAAAGGATGATACGCCTGTTGAAGGCAGACGCGTCAGTTGACTGACTGACTGAGTTTTACGCCGCTTTTAGCAATATGACACGCCTGTTGAAGGGAGATGCAGCTACATCACGGCGGGGAACATCAGAAATGATGACACGCCTGTTGTACCCATGTGAGGATTCGAACCCGGGTCTTCGGCGTGACGAGCCAATGCTTTAACCACTAGGCTACCCCACCGCCCCCGCGTCAGTTGAAGGGATGGCACGCCTGTTGAAGTCAGATGTGCCCGTTGAAAGGATGACACGCCTGTTGAAGGCAGATGCGTCAGTTGAATGGATGACACGCCTGTTGAAGGCAGATGCGTCAGTTGAAAGGATTACACGCCTGTTGAATGCAGATGCGTCAGTTGAAACGATGACACGCCTGTTGAAGGCAGATGCGTCAGTTGAAAGGATGACACGCCTGTTGAAGGGAGATGCGTCAGTTGAAAGGATGACACGCCTGTTGAAAGCAGATGCGCCAGTTGAAGGGGTGACACGCCTGTTGAAGGGAGATGCGCCAAGTGAAGGGATGACACGCCTGTTGAAGGCAGATGCAACAGTTGAAAGGATGACACGCCTGTTGAAGGCAGATGCGTCAGTTAAAACGATGACACACCCGTTGAAAGGGAGATGCGTCAGTTGAAAGGATGACACGCCTGTTGAAGGGGATGCGTCAGTTGAAGGGATGACACGCCTGTTGAAGGCAGATGCGTCAGTTGAAAGGATGACACGCCTGTTGAAGGCAGATGCGTCAGTTGAAGGGATGACACGCCTGTTGAAGGGAGATGCGTCAGTTGAAGGGATGACACGCCTGTTGAAGGCAGATGCGCCAGTTGAAAGGAATGACACGCCTGTTGAAGGGAGATGCGTCAGTTGAAAGGATGACACGCCTGTTGAAGGCAGATGCGTCAGTTGAAGGGATGACACGCCTGTTGAATGGAGATGCGTCAGTTGAAAGGATGACACGCCTGTTGAAGAGGATGCGTCAGTTGAAAGGATGACACGCCTGTTGAAGGCAGATGCGTCAGTTGAAAGGATGACACGCCTGTTGAAGGGATGACACGCCTGTGAAGGGAGATGCGTCAGTTGAAAGGATGACACGCCTGTTGAAGGCAGATGCGCCAGTTGAAGGGATGACACGCCTGTTGAAGGAGATGCGTCAGTTGAAAGGATGACACGCCTGTTGAAGGCAGATGCGTCAGTTGAAAGGGATGACACGCCTGTTGAATGGAGATGCGTCAGTTGAAAGGATGACACGCCTGTTGAAGAGGATGCGTTAGTTGAAAGTATGACACGCCTTCTGAAGGCAGATGCGTCAGTTTTGAAAGTATGACACGCCTGTTGAAGGCAGATGCATCAGTTGAAAGGATGACACGCCTGTTGAAGGAGATGCGTCAGTTGAAAGGATGACACGCCTGTTGAATGGAGATGCGTCAGTTGAAAGGATGACACGCCTGTTGAAGGCAGATGCGTCAGTTGAAAGTATGACACGCCTGTTGAAGGCAGATGCGTATGACACGCCTTTGAAAGGCAGATGCGTCAGTTGAAAGTATGACACGCCTGTTGAAGGCAGATGCATCAGTTGAAAGGATGACACGCCTGTTGAATGGAGATGCGTCAGTTGAAAGGATGACACGCCTGTTGAAGGGAGATGCGTCAGTTGAAAGGATGACACGCCTGTTGAAGGGAGATGCGTCAGTTGAAAGTATGACACGCCTGTTGAAGGCAGATGCATCAGTTGAAAGGATGACACGCCTGTTGAAGGGAGATGCGTCAGTTGAAAGGATGACACGCCTGTTGAAGGCACGCCTGTTGAAGGGATGATGCGCCAGTTGAAAGGATGACACGAAAGGTTGAAGGGAGATGCGTCAGTTGAAGGGATGACACGCCTGTTGAAGGGAGATGCGTCAGTTGAAAGGATGACACGCCTGTTGAAGGGAGATGCGTCAGTTGAAAGGTTGACACGCCTGTTGAAGGCAGATGCGCCAGTTGAAAGGATGACACGCCTGTTGAAGGCAGATGCGTCAGTTGAAAGGATGACATGCCCTGTTGAAGTTGAAGGCAGGCGTCAGTTGAAGGCAGTATGAAAGGACGCCTGTTGAAGGCAGATGCGCCAGTTGAAAGGATGACACGCCTGTTGAAGGCAGATGCATCAGTTGAAAGGATGACACGCCTGTTGAAGGCAGATGCGTCAGTTGAAAGGATGACACGCCTGTTGAAGGCAGATGCTTCAGTTGAAAGGATGACACGCCTGTTGAAGGCAGATGCGCCAGTTGAAAGGATAACACGCCTGTTGAAGAGGATGCGTCAGTTGAAAGGAAGACACGCCTGTTGAATATATACTACCCATCAAAAGTTTAGACTCACTTAAAGCACTCACTATATGTTATGTATATATATGTGGTTACATCGAAGATTAATTTCTCAATTAGCTTTGGGGAACAACTGCAAACCTTATACAGATGAATTGCACGAGGTTCATTCATCAAATTGCTGAAAAGCCTGTGCAAATATCGTGCATGTGAACAGCTGCGTTTTGGTGTAAAGTTTTGTTAAGAATTCTCCAACTTTCACTGAGTTTCATCATTTATTGAACTCATAACAATAATCTTTTCAACGTTATGAATTTGTTTTACAATACATCAGTTCATGTATAAACTGCACCTTTAAACAGCATGGAATATTTTGCAAAATCTAGTTCAGAACAGTTGACTGAAGTAAGCGGCTACATTAACACTAGTGAATCTAAACTTTTGATGGGTAGTATATGTTCCAGTTGAAGGGATGACTACTGAAGGGATAACTCCCCCGTTGAAGTGAATACCAGAATGTTGAATGGCAGATCAAGGAAGGCACAGTTAAGGTCGATGCACCTATTGGTGGGATGATATATTCTTCATGAGGAATACATGCCAGGCAGTGTAAGTTAAATAACAATCTCCGCCATGGATTTACATTTCTCTATATCAGCCTCAGATTGGGTGCACCTGCTCAAATATATATGACTGAATTGTGTGCACAGTTGACAGGAAGTCACACTGGAAGTGTATTAAACTGTAAATTAAACTGAGCTGGCGATAAGTAGTCAAGCATGGGTGTTTGTGCAAACATTTTGTTGAGTCTGTGTATGTCAGTTCAACTTGACAGCTTTTTATAATGATTGTATATTCCATCCTGGTGACAAAACCTGTTCCTTCTACTTGGAAAACGATTGCGACGTCGGACCAGACATCAAATCAAAGTCTGGATGGCCATTAAGGCTGAGAGGTCGCTTGTGTTATTACTTGGAGAAACAACCTCAAGCATGATTCCATTATGTTGATGGACCCTTATTTATCTGTTACTCCACTTGTCAATATTGCAATTTAGACAAGTGAGATCGGGCGAAGCGATAGCCCAAGCCGCTCGTAATAGACATGAAGTGACGAGCATATTGAAGGAAGTGTATTTAACACAAGCAGCGTTCTCCAGGGTGCAAAATGATCAGCCATACCCAAGCCCCTTAATAGGTTCCACTTGTAGCAACCTTTATAGGATTTCCATTCAGCTGACTGTGGACGGTTCTAGAAGGCTCAACAGTGCCCATCTCAGTTCCTGCAACAGCGATCGTCTCCCAGGCTTATGCTTTGATTCACAACCATGTAAACACACGGAAGTGTGTTACACGTTTTACTGGGCTGGGCTATCTGGGGTCATCCTGATCGCCAGCGTTACCTTCCTGCCATACGGCGATTACCGCCCGTCGTATAACGTCTTACTGCCTTGATCGTGTTTTAATAGTGCCTACGTGCCGTGGCAGTAACGTTGCTTATCAGGGCTCATAGGCTCACGTGTAATCAACAGTGAGTGAGGCTTTGCCGCGAAAAGACAAACTGCTTTCATTACCATTGCTGACGGGAGCGGAGGGTATCGGGCTTGGTAAGTAGTGGATAGTGTGTGCGCGGTCGATGGCAAATATTGATTTGACTCCGTACGGACTACGAGGATTTACTCAATGGCTTCCATTCAGGCTAAAGTACCACTAATTGTGCCCCGTTGATAGAGCTTCCTCGTGTTACAGCGGCTGAAGGAGACCCGGGCTTATTCAGGCCGCTTTACTACCCTACTATGTGACGCATGTGTAGGAAACAATCTGCTTGCCACCTCGCCAGCACTGGAGGCTCGTCTGTCGTAGCGCCTTGGTCTGATCGACAGCGTTGGTGCACTTGTAGTCGAAGGAGGCGGATATATATACGTGGGACAGGTGTCAGGATTGTAGGGTCAGCGGGATTACAGCACGTGGCCCAGGACCGAGGCTTGTGGGTGAGTCGGGTGTTGCTTGTTGACGCCTGTTGCCAACACAGATAGATAGCTTGGTGGCAGTTTCTCTCCATCTAATGAATGTCGTCTGGTGGATGTTGGAGCGCTGTCGCGGTGAGTATGTGCCTGTTCGTCATGTTTATCGGATACAGGGACGCGCGTGTGTGTAACCTCATCTCATATCGCCGTGACTGCCTGCTGGTGAAGAAGGCGTCATGTTGTCACAGCGTGTGATGGCGTACGACTCCATCGGGACGTACAACCAGGCTGTGACATCGCATTCTCTCCTGTCATTCCCCATTTGCATAACTGGAACAGATTGTCGGCACAAATGTTAAGACAGTTCGAAGATCAATCATCGATCGGCATTGTGTGTAAGCCTATTCGGTTGTAATTTATCGCCATATGTGAAAAATAGTGAATTACCGCTTTCGTACCGAGGGCACACATGTTGTTTCAATATACTGTAGTATTTGGTCTAATAACATCTGCGTTATAGGTGCAGAATACACCCAACGTTCACATATATGACTAAATCGGTTTGTAGGGAACACGTGTTACTAAACATCGAGAGGGTATTATTATTATTATTGCCATTATTTTACTCATGTTTATCATCATCGCCGTTGGTTAATATTCTTCATCATAACGCCTTGATCATGTAAGACAGTGAAATAAGCCAGCTTATGATGGTCGGGAATCATTATCATCGTCATCATCATCATCATCATCATCATCATCATCATCGTTGTCGTCGTTAGTTAATTTGCTACATCACAACGCTGCGATCATGTAAGACAGTTAACAAGCCAACTAATAATGTACATTAATCATCATCATCATCATCATCATCATCGTATGTTATTTTGATACCACAAACCTTAATAATGTGAGGCATAGTTAAGTAGCCAAATAATAATGTGCACTAATGGCATCCCGGAAGTTATAGTTTCAATGAATCGTATTTATCTGACGCAGCCAAATCAGCACCAGCTGCGTCCGAACAGAGTCGTGTACGACGGGAGACCGATATGCCTCATGTAGATATAATGTCAAATGTCGCGTCGCCCGCAGCTTATCACTGGACGCAAATGTCACCTCAGCCTTGTTTGTCCAATACAGTATCTGATATGAGAGCTATCCCGTCATGGCCAGTGTTACCGTTATGACGTATTGCACTATTAGATTCTCATCAGTGCAGTCCATAGTTCATAAAGTTCTACATTATACTCTGCTTGCTGTCGGCGACGGCCTTGTCGCGCAGCTTGAAGGTCGCAAACCGCTACATGCACCAACAAATTTATGAGAGTCACGTACAACGTGTCACAGTGTTCCAGCGTCCTCAGTAATGCTGTAAAACTATGTCTTGCTATGTATGGCTGGGAACCCTCTCCGGACATCTCTACAACACATGGAAACAGTATCTCCATTGGGAATGCATGTTTTGCAGCTTTCCCCATAGGAGTGAGGAATACATGCCATATGACTGCATATATCTTTAGAGACCATATGTCTCGTCGTATGGTGCAACTGGTGACTGTCACGTCGTTTCTTATAACTAGTGTATATTTGCCGTATCACATATCACTCTGGTGACTGTCATGTTGTATCATATAACTGTTGAGGTTCACGTGATATAACGTTGTTAATGAATCTGTGTCACGTCGTATCATATATCACATACTTCAGGTTACTGTCACGTCGTAACGCATGGTGGCATTGTTTTTAAACGATTTGTCAAATCGTATACCATCCGGGCACAGTACGGTATACCATGGTGCTTATACAGTATGTCAAGTCGTTCAAATGCTGTCGATACTTCCTATAAGGTATGACAAGTCATATCGCATGTTGGCAGTGGTGCTTATAAGGTATGTATGTGGTTCCCTATACGGTTGTCAGGTCGTATCACGGGTTGGCAGTGGTTCCCTATACGGTTGTCAGGTCGTTTCACATGTTGACAGTGGTTCCCTATACGGTTGTCAGGTCGTATCACTGGTTGGCAGTGGTTCCCTATACGGTTGTCAGGTCGTTTCACATGTTGACAGTGGTTCCCTATACGGTTGTCAGGTCGTATCACTGGTTGGCAGTGGTTCATACGGTTGACAGTGACAGTGGTTCCCTATACGGTTGTCAGGTCGTATCACATGTTGACAGTGGTTCCCTATACTGTTGTCAGGTCGTATCACATGTTGACAGTGGTTCCCTATACGGTTGTCAGGTCGTATCACATGTTGACAGTGGTTCCCTATACGGTTGTCAGGTCGTATCACATGCTGACAATGGTTCCCTATACGGTTGTCAAGTCGTATCACATGTTGCCAGTGGTTCCCTATGCGGTTCTCAAGTCGTTTCACATGTTGCCAGTGGTTCCCTATACGGTTGTCAGGTCGTATCACTGGTTGGCAGTGGTTCCCTATACGGTTGTCAGGTCGTATCACATGTTGACAGTGGTTCCCAGTGGTTCCCTTCCCCATATACGGTTGTCAGGTCGTCAGGTCGTCACATGTTGACAGTGGTTCCCTATACGGTTGTCAGGTCGTATCACGTGTTGACAGTGGTTCCCTATACGGTTGTCAGGTCGTATCACATGTTGACAGTGGTTCCCTATACGGTTGTCAGGTCGTATCACATGTTGACAGTGGTTCCCTATACGGTTGTCAGTCGTCGTATCACATGTTGACAGTGGTTCCCTATATACGGTTGTCAGGTCGTATCACATGTTGACAGTGGTTCCCTATACGGTTGTCAGGTCGTATCACATGTTGACAGTGGTTCCCTATACGGTTGTCAGGTCGTATCACATGTTGACAGTGGTTCCCTATACGGTTGTCAGGTCGTATCACATGTTGACAGTGGTTCCCTATACGGTTGTCAGGTCGTATCACATGTTGACAGTGGTTCCCTATACGGTTGTCAGGTCGTATCACATGTTGACAGTGGTTCCCTATACGGTTGTCAGGTCGTATCACATGTTGACAGTGGTTCCCTATACGGTTGTCAGGTCGTATCACATGTTGACAGTGGTTCCCTATACGGTTGTCAAGTCGTATCACATGTTGACAGTGGTTCCCTATACGGTTGTCAGGTCGTATCACATGTTGTGGTTCCCTATACAGTCGGTTCCAGTGGTTCCTATACGGTTGTCAGGTCGTATCACATGTTGACAGTGGTTCCCTATACGGTTGTCAAGTCGTATCACATGTTGACAGTGGTTCCCTATACGGTTGTCAGGTCGTATCACATGTTGACAGTGGTTCCCTATACGGTTGTCAGGTCGTATCACATGTTGACAGTGGTTCCCTATACGGTTGTCAAGTCGTATCACATGTTGACAGTGGTTCCCTATACGGTTGTCAGGTCGTATCACATGTTGACAGTGGTTCCCTATGGTTGTCAGGTCGTATCACATGTTGACAGTGGTTCCCTATACGTGGTCGTATCCCATGTTACAGTGGTTCCTCGTACGGTTGTCAAGTCGTATCACATGTTGACAGTGGTTCCCTATAACGGTTGTCATACACGGGTTGGCAGTGGTTCCCTATACGGTTGTCAAGTTGTATCAGATGTTGACAGTGGTTCCCTATACGGTTGTCAGGTCGTATCACATGTTGACAGTGGTTCCCTATACGGTTGTCAAGTCGTATCACATGTTGACAGTGGTTCCCTATACGGTTGTCAAGTCGTATCACATGTTGACAGTGGTTCCCTGTACGGTTGTCAGGTCGTATCACATGTTGACAGTGGTTCCCTATACGGTTGTCAGGTCGTATCACGGGTTGGCAGTGGTTCCCTATACGGTTGTTGTACAGTGGTTCCCTATACGGTTGTCAAGTCGTATCACATGTTGACAGTGGTTCCCTATATACGGTTGTCAGGTCGTATCACATGTTGACAGTGGTTCCCTATACGGTTGTCAGGTCGTATCACATGTTGATACAGTGGTTCCCAGTGGTTCCGTACGGTTGTCAAGTCGTATCACATGTTGACAGTGGTTCCCTATACATGGTTGTCAAGTCGTATCACGGTTGTCATGTTGCCAGTGGTTCCCTATACGGTTGTCAGGTCGTATCACATGTTGACAGTGGTTCCCTATACGGTTGTCAGGTATCACATGTTGACAGTGGTTCCCTATACGGTTGTCAAGTCGTATCACATGTTGACAGTGGTTCCCTATATACGGTTGTGTTGACAGGTCCTTGTATCACGGTTGTCAAGTCGTATCACATGTTGACAGTGGTCCCTATACGGTTGTCATGTCAAGGTCGTATCAGATGTTAACACCGGTTCCCTATACGGTTTGCAGGTCGTATCACATGTTGACAGTGGTTCCCTATACGGTTGTCAAGTCGTATCAGATGTTGACAGTGGTTCACTATACGGTTGTCACGTCGTATCACATGTTGACAGTGGTTCCCTATACGGTTGTCAGGTCGTATCACATGTTGGCAGTGGTTCCCTATACGGTTGTCAAGTCGGATTAGATGTTGACAGTGGTTCCCTATACGGTTGTCAGGTCGTATCACATGTTGACAGTGGTTCCCTATACGGTTGTCAGGTCGTATCACATGTTGACAGTGGTTCCCTATGCGGTTGTCAAGTCGTATCACATGTTGACAGTGGTTCCCTGTACGGTTGTCAAGTCGTATCACATGTTGCCAGTGGTTCCATGTACGGTTGTCAAGTCGTATCACAGGTTGAGAGTGGTTCCCATTTCGGTTGTGAAGCCGTATCACGTCGTATAACATTCTGGCAGTTGTGCTTATACGGTTTGATCACGTCGTATCAGATGCTCGCAGCGGTGCTTATACGGCCTGTCACGTCGTATCACATGCTGGTAGTGGTGCTTATACGGTTTGTCACGTCGTATCACATGCTGCCAGTGGTTCCCTATTCGGTTTGTCACGTCGTATCACACGATATCGGGAAGCATAATGTGCACAGCGGTGATTGCACACCGCCGACTGTGACAATTTGTCGCGTCACATAACGCACTGCTCCATGCCTCGTCCATACGCCAGTTTTTTACTGTCCTTCGATGACAGGTATTTATGTTCCAACCTCATTAATTTTCATATTCATATAAACTGGATTGTTATCGTCACAATATGGCTGAAATATTGCCGCTGTGACGTTAAATAATAACTCACTCACTCACTCCATACGCCAGTCTATAACGTCACGTCGCATGACGTCTTCCAATAACACGTTGATTACAGACAGTCACAGTATACGTGTGGTCTGTGATGCTGGTTTGTACGTGTTGCCGCCTGTCCCCGAGCTTCACAGCATCCACAGATCTTTGACACCGAACATATGGATCCATGCTCGCGATAATGATCTCATTATTTCAGAACATGGTTGCGGAATATTATTAAGGTACGCTAATACCATCGTTCTTATAGTCATAGCAACTGATTCAGAAAACCTTTGTCCGTAACACATTTAATTCCAAAGGTTATCCACTACGTAGCCAAGGCACGTATAATTTGACTGAAACTCCAGATGCCAATGCATGTACATCGACAGGAGAACAAGCTCAGAAATATAGTTGCAAGCAACGATGTAGGCTCCTTGGCTTTAGTTCTATCTAGCCTATTGTGTCTCACATATCTGATGAAAGTAGTAATAGTTTTAGTTAATATGAATCATATCACTGCTAGTCGAATGCTCTTCGACTGGAAGTACTGGAAGGTCTTTAAGTTTCGATTAATTCATCACAAAACCTTTTTTTTAGATTAAAAAATATCGCTTGGGTATCATGAATCTCAAAACAGAAGAACCCTTTGTTCAAACAGCTATCTTAATTACCTCTAACAATCATGAAGAAGATATGTACTAAACGGTGATACTTTTCACATGCACCGAAGAACAGAAACTGATCAGCTAACGTTTGAGATACATACTTTCTCTAGAGAACCGATGAAGATAGCAACTAAAGTGTGGAAAATATAATTTCACTTGTCCCTCTGTTGTCTTTGGAGATACATTACTGCAATCGGTAGCGGGGGTCATGTACCTTTTTAAAAAGTTCTAGAGAAGAAATAGTTCCCTATTTAAAAGGCGGTATCTCAGTTGTTCTTCAGTCTACGGTCAAAACAATTAGTGTTCTGGAATCACCAAGACTTCATTTATCACCCTGGCACATTTTTATGCAGAATTTGCACAATGGTTACTGGACATCAGTTATGGAAAGTTTGGAATGTCTAGAGCTGATGGTTCGAGCTCATCACATTTTGGGAGCAAACTACTCAGAAAACTGCTGAAAAACATGGCCAAAAACTGAAAACAAAAATAACTGCCGAACGGTACATTTTAGCGACTTGGCCCGCCCAGGCAAAATTGTTGGGAATTCGGTTGTGCATCTGTACAAGAGATTTGGAAGTGTTGGAACAATTAGTTCTTGAGATATTTGCTGTCAAACTTTGAACTTTTGGAATTAATTTTGAATTATCTCCCCTTTGCTATTGGGCCTAGAGCCTAGAGATTTTTAAGGGGAATATCTACACCTCGGTGTGCATCTGTGTGATTTTTAGTAAGCGATTCGGGGCATTGATTTTGGAGGTATGTTTGGTACAAAAAATACGTTGAGTCCAAACCTCTTTAGCTGCATATACAATAAACAAATACACAAGACAGCAATGAGCTTGGTGGCCGATTCAGACATAAATGAGGTGAGCGGAGTTCCAGCTCAGCGTCAGGGCGTGTCCAACTAGCGGCATTATCCTGCTCGCGGTCGTCTCTAAACAGGCCGTCTCTAAACAGGCATACACAATCGGAAGTGAGGTGAAATTGGGTCTAACGTCGTGCTTGAGAATAATGCTCATATGACGACGTGCATGCAATGATATTTTGTACTAGCCCTGACTAATGTGGTCAAATAGTAAAACCATACCCACTCAAACATTATACTGGGATCCTTGTTGTACTTTCTCAGTAAAGAACAGATCTCTGATCGGGGAAACCCGCGACCTTTTCCAATGATAATTAGTTGTGGTCAGGTAGTTAAATTTGGGATCGCACTTTCTCGAGATCAAATTCTAGACCTTTTTGACCCTCAGATCGAGTCAGGCACCAAATCGCCAGCGCACAGGTCAGCCACCTTGCCCACTCATGAGAGAAGTGGGCGAAAGCCACGATGGCTGAGTGAGTTAGATCGCTGACTTTGTGTGCTGGGGGTTATGTGCCTGGCTCAAGAGCGTGGGTTCGAATCCCGGATGCGACTATATAGTATACATAAACAATTTACAGATGAGGAGACAACAATGGGCAGATAACGAAACAACGCCACTGCCTTGGACTTACTGATATGACGACAGACGCGGCCAAGGAGGTAACCCATTACGTTATAAATGTCTTAATAGAAATTACAGCAATTTATGAACTGACAATGGCTCGGGTTGGCTGACAAGTCAATATAAAATGCAGTTGTGGTGAAGGTTAGACATGAAGATTAGCATCAAATAAGTAACTGCAGTCCAGTTATACGTGCATGGCTACACAGTAGACCGCTTTGGGAAATAATGTGTATCGGACAATGGATGTCCTGAATCCCAAGCTTAAGGTGAACAGAACACATCACCCAGACATACAATCCAATAAGAGAACAGTTATGTCTACATAGTTTAATAGAATGTAATGAACTGTTCTATAGAAGCAAACCTGTCATCCCATATAGATCAAAATATCATTTGGCTCATATACTGCAGTTCAAGCTCGTTACGATTTCGCTTCTTTACCTGCTCGATATCAAAATCTCTTTCGGAGTATCCAGTAAAATTGTCAGCAAATTAGTGCCAGTGTGTTGTCTGTGTGGCACACCCTATTTTGTAGCCATGTGCAATAACGAACCATGTTCTTTTCATTCTTTCAATTGTAGTGGAACAAAGACGTTAGGCAGAAGGGGTTTTATACTTCCTTCGGGTTACTGTCACCCATTATTCTGGCTTGAACTTTCTCATAGCGGCGCCCTCAACAGACACAAGATATTGTTCACTCGGGACTTAATTAGGCTCATGTGACACCGCCCCCTCCCAAGAAAAACAAGGATTTTATAGGTATATAATAATAAAGTATAATAATATAAAATATTTTTAATATATAAAAAACAGGGTTTTGAAACTCTTGTAGATAAGAACTTCACTGACGTACCGAATGCCATCTTTCTGTGGATCTGCCGATATATTTCATTTGTGTAAATGTTACCCCGTGATAATATCAATCTGATTATTAAGCCGAAATCTGCCGCATCTTGCACGTCGATGCGAGATGCAAACTCAAAATACTTTGCTGACGAGAAGCCAGGGGGGGTCTATCTCAATTAAATATTGACCTCCCGGTAATTATCAATACGTCTTTATTGGCTTTGATCCTCGTATTTCACACTGCAAAATGATATCAAAGTGATATCTAAGTGATATCCAGTATGTTTTACTCACTTGACCTCATTCAGACCACTACGGTTCATTCTCTCAAATGAAACAGCATGCGTTATGGTGTTGCCTTAGTGGCGACTGTTAGCCGGCTATGGTTACTGTTAGATTAAAACTTCACCTTCAAACAACGGTACTACTGAAACTAGCATGGTTAAGAAACCAGTTTGCGAGTACAAAAATATGTTCTTCAATTTTCCTTTTTCGTCGCCTGCCGGATGTTGCGGACGGGAAGTAAGATGTCATTATTTTTCTTGTTCACTTCATCCAGAAGATGATATCGATCTCTCTAGTGTTATACTCCATGAAGATGTGTCTTGACGAGTGTTGTTGAAAGTCATTCAGGTGAGTGGGTATAATTCTGCTCCGCTTTTAGCAATATTCCCGCGAAGTAACAGCGGAGACACCAGAAAAATGGTCTGTGCCCATGTGTGTAATCAAACCATGGTCCTCGACGTGACGAGCGGACGCTTTAACCACTAGGCTACCCCACCGCCAATAGTGAAATTGCCACTCAGTGTATAAGCAAATATATATTTGTGGTTTTACTTATAACAATCGTGAGATAAGCAAATATATATTATGATTTTACTTCAATCGAGAAATGCATGAAATAGTATTAATTAAAATTTGACTGATATTTACCCGTGAAAATCTGGGTTAGAATTGGTCTTCAGCAATCCAAGCTAATGCACTCGGGTGGTCAGGCTCGCTGAATTGGTTGACACATGTCATTGTATCCCAACTGAATTTATCGATGCTCATGCTGTTGATCACTGGATTTTCTGGTCCAGACTCGATTATTTACAGACCGCCGCCATATGGCTGGAATATTGCCGATTGCTCCGTTAAACAACAAACAAACAAACCTATGATATCACCGACGAATATACATAAGCTTTGGCTATCAACTTGTCTTAACTCGGCACCGAAACGTCGCACTGACCTCATAAAGTGCGTTGAAACACAAACGTCAGTCCTGTCGTCATGGAAACTATAGCTTTTATAATGCCACTTAGAGCCATAATTCCACAAAGCTGTTTAATTTAGACATCTTTTTCTGTAACATATACAATTCAAAAGACGTTATAAAAAACACCCGATTTTTTCACGTTACTATTTATTATGTCATTGCATATGTACAATAGTCCTATAAAATATAATTGTATATTCTGGTCTGCCTTTGACGTGTTAAAGCAGGTCGTAAGTGTTAGGCACAGACTGTTTAAAGGGGGCTTATAAGATAATCTCTCCACCCATACTTAAACACATACTTAGAGATGCTTGTAGATATGCACCTATCTACACAGCCATATACATGTATATTTATTAAAACGGGATGTTTTAAAACGTAATTGTTTTAAGGGGCGATTGAGATTATACAATATTTACCAAGCCAGTCAAGTTAACATTTAATGGGTCTGTGTAAACGAGGCACCCGTCGACGCTAAGCGACAGCTAGCGATGTGGGAATAATTAAGATCAGATCTGATGTTGTTTTCATGGTTTTATGAAACATTTATGAGGTAGCATGTTGGTCCTACTCTGGTGTTCTTAGCTGTCATAAATCCTCAGGCGATGTTTACTAAGTCACGCTTATTGTTCTCGATATCGCGTGCTAGTTTCAGTATATGCATGGAAAACTCTGTTAAAATGTAGTTCCGAGGCTATATTTAAACTTCACGACGTGTTAATGGTTATTGAAACTGAGCGCATTTTGTTTTTCTTGGGGCTCGTTTGTTCCCTGCACTGTTTCTTGTCGAAACTTTTTGAAGGCTTTTTTCGGCTACTTTTTGAAGAATCACAGCGGAACACAGAAATTGACTTCACAAATTGTACCCATGTGGGAATCGAACCGGGCTTCAAAATGACGGGAGAACCCTTTAACCACTCGGCTAACAGACATACCTGCCGAAAACATCCGTCTGATTGTGTGATGACAGTCGTCCACTTCATGGCATTCTGTCGTATACTGTGGGCGTGGGGGCGTTGGGGTAGCCTCGTGGTTAAAGCGTTCGCTCGTCACACCGAGAACCCGGGTTCGATTTCCCTCATGGGTACAATGTGTGAATCCCATTTCTGGTGTCACCCGACGCGAATTTGCTGGAATATTGCTAAAACCGGGTAAACCATACTCACTCACTCACTGACTCAAGCCCTATATCATCTTCACTCGTTTTAAGTCGTGTGGTGTATCACCAATGGACATTGTCTAGTTCTTGAAGCGGCGTAAAACCATACTCACTCACTCACTCCTGCCAGCGTGGGTCGGTGCTCGTTGTATCAATCACTGGGTATATGGATGCTGCCTGACTTTTTGTGAGATCCACAAAGGAAGAGATAACCTTTAAGGCAGCCACAGAAGTCTGATATCATTTTGAATGGCGTATGGCTCTGGTTCCTGGAGATGGTGGCACTTTGTTGGCGGCGACCAGTTGGCCCAGTGGACACACCAACGCGGCCTAGTTTGATTTCCAACATGGGTACAATGTGTGAAGATTCTCCCTTCATCCCGCCATCTGGATATATACTAGTCAACAAAAGTTAAACAACACGTGATTCTGTCATGTTACTAAACTCATACTATTGGCTGTGGGGTAGCCTTGTGGTTTATGTGTTCGCTAGTCACGCCGTAAATCCAGGTTCAATTCTCCGCATAGGTAGAACTTGCGAAGTCTATGTATGATGTCCAATTCCGTAATATTGCGAAAAGCGGCTTGAAACCATACCTATTTATCTACTCTACTGATATACAGACTACCTATGTTCGTTTAGGGTGGGGGCGGTGGGTAGCCTAATGGTTAAAGCGTTGGCTCGTCACGCCGAAGACCCGGGTTCGAATCCCCACACGGGTACAATGTGTGAAGCCCATTTCTGGTGTCCCCCGCCGTGATGTTGCTGGAATATTGCTAAAAGCGGCGTAAAACCAAACTCAGTCGTTTAGGGTAGTCTATGGGTAGCTGGAATACTGAAAATCCTACTCTCTCAAGCGCTCTTGTCTGTTTACTTTCCCAACTTCATCCCACACCTGCAGGTGTATATGAACTCACGGCTCGTCATTTGATAAACGTGCTTTTGATTAGTTTGGAGCTGAAGCAAGCATTTGTCAGAAGTAATTCCTTGTAAGACACTCCAAAACAGTTCACACATAGAAGTAATATGCATAGACGTTATTACCTTCCGATTGATATTAGCGCTAGCTTCTTGACGTCAGGATGGGAATGTTACTCTCGTAACCATGTCATGAAAAATAACCAAACTGGCTTGTACATTTTACTTTGCTGTCCAAACGTGGGGTTATTCTCTGTGAACTGGCTTAGTCATTCTCCTTTCATCCAAGTCTTGTACACAGAGAGAGAGAGAGTTAGGAAGGTTTTCCTCAATGCATAGCATGCGATTAATTATTTTTGCCTTTCAAGAGTATTTGAGAAATCGATACAAGGACAAATGTTTATAAATAGATTTATCATTTGATTAATTCTATTGTTTAGAAATCTAACTACCGTGTATGATATGTGTAATACAGTTATTAAATACGTAAGACAAAGTTCGTGGGCCTATTCCAAATAAGTCGGAAAAGGATGTTTTAGCTTAAGTAGAAAGACGGTAGGTTAGAGCTGTGTCATCTCTTGGATGTCAGTACTGTTTGGAAGTTTATTGTATTTACAAGATTCTTCCGGAAGTTGGAATTGTTCTTCCATCTCCTAGAGATGAGAAAGGATGTCGTTCTATCATGGAACAGCAGCAGCAGCAGGAGACGTGGCCATTAGAATGTCAGCACAAAACTTCTGAATTCTACCTTTATATTCAGGCAACGGGGTTATAAGTGGCCTAGTGGTCCAAGGCGCACCCTGTGGTCCCTTTGCTCATAGGATGGGTTCGAATCTCATGAACCTGTTTCACCCAAACTCGCCACTCCAGACTAAGAGCCTTCGGGTTTGATCCCAGCAAACAATGCTTGTCCTACGAGGTGACGTCATAGATTGGGTGGTCAGAGTACCTTGGGTGACCCCGTGCCACCATTCCCTATAGTTCAATCCATTTAAGGAAGCGTTGCCAACAAGTTCAACCTCAGTTTTAGGTATAAAGAACCCCCTGTCTTTCAACAATACGCAGATAAATGAATATCTTCACCTCATCTAATCCCCCAGTTGGAAATCAAAGAAACAACTGATTAACCACATTCACTGCCCGATCTAGATCTATGCATAGCAATCCAAAGTGATGGCAACCTCTGTATCAAGCTGCGTAGAAAGTAGGAGGATTTCGATTTTCTTATCGTGAATGTTTCCTTCATGTTTCGCAGTAGACCTGTGGCGTCTATATTTCCCAGTTGCTGCGGTTCTGAGACGTATATACATAATAATATTTCAAAATACATGTTTTGAAATAAGCTTTTAAATCAAGGTTAACAAGGAAAAGCCCGGTTACGTCATTTTAAAATTTGTACGTTAGACATTCAAAGGAATCTTAACATTTGAGTCGTCAACGTGATGTACGATGTCCATGCTATGGGATGTATAGTTATGTCAACGTGATGTACGATGTCCATGCTATGGGATGTATAGTTATGTCAACGTGATGTACGATGTCCATGCTATGGGATGTATAGTTATGTCAGCGTGATGTACGATGTCCATGCTATGACATGTATAGTTATGTCAGCGTGATGTACGATGTCCATGCTATGACATGTATAGTTATGTCAACGTGATGTACGATGTCCATGCTATGACATGCATAGTTATGTCAGCGTGATGTACGATGTCCATGCTATGACATGCATAGTTATGTCAACGTGATGTACGATGCCCATGCTATGACATGTATAGTTATGTCAACGTGATGTACGATGTCCATGCTATGACATGTATAGTTATGTCAACGTGATGTACGATGTCCATGCTATGACATGTATAGTTATGTCAACGTGATGTACGATGTCCATGCTATGACATGTATAGTTATGTCAACGTGATGTACGATGTCCATGCTATGACATGTATAGTTATGTCAACGTGATGTACGATGTCCATGCTATGGCATGTATAGTTATGTCAACGTGATGTACGATGTCCATGCTATGACATGTATAGTTATGTCAACGTGATGTACGATGTCCATGCTATGACATGTATAGTTATGTCAGCGTGATGTACGATGTCCATGCTATGACATGTATAGTTATGTCAACGTGATGTACGATGTCCATGCTATGACATGTATAGTTATGTCAGCGTGATGTACGATGTCCATGCTATGGCATGTATAGTTATGTCAGCGTGATGTACGATGTCCATGCTATGGCATGTATAGTTATGTCAGCGTGATGTACGATGTCCATGCTATGACATGTATAGTTCATTTCCTCAATTCATCAAAGGCTGCAGCTACTGTAGTGGATAGGGCGGTCAGGCTCAGCTGACACGATCATGCTGTTGCTGATGATACTAATCACTGGATTGTCTCATCGTTTAAAGTGAAAATTGTGTGTTTGGTGGGTGCTACAGGTAGAGTAGGACATCCTTACCCTTTTCGCGAATACATCTTGTCATCTCTGGTAATTTTTGTTGTTGTCCATTTCTGGCGTTGACGTTTTCGGATTTTTTTGGTATTTGCCTCACTCACTCACTCACTCACTCACCGTGCCAGTTAACCATGGCACGAACATGCCTGCAAGATGCAGGCTTACAGTGTGAACACGTCTCATGCTACAGAAATCGCATACTTGTGTTTCCGCTTTTACATTGAAACTAAAATTTGAGAATGGGATAATGGCAGGCATTAACGTTGTGATAGTTTAAATTAATAACAAAAGGGAGGAGGTTTACTGTCATCTTGTTTCTGCAACA
Organism: Haliotis rubra; assembly: GCF_003918875.1. Classification (NCBI taxonomy): domain Eukaryota; kingdom Metazoa; phylum Mollusca; class Gastropoda; order Lepetellida; family Haliotidae; genus Haliotis; species Haliotis rubra. Next base: position 770,468 of record NW_025765514.1, on the reverse strand, counting down.
GTATCAGTTCCGCAGATCAGTGTTGCAGCACGTCCAAGGAAGCTATGTGTAGACCAGTCATTGGCCACGTTGAATAGCCTCTCTCGAACAGATGGCCTCGACGCCCGCCTTGCTATAGAGCCTATTAACAATTCAGTAGCTGGGATGTGCGGCGACATGGGATATCTTTGTTTAGGAAATAATTATCCGGAGAATTATCGTATTATAATTAATAATGAAGTATTTTATGCCCATACGTGTCTGTATTTATCATCCTACACAAGCCTATATATTACATGTGCCATTGTGTCAATTGTAGATACTATCATTAACAGTCCACAGTATATCACTAAGACTGACTGACTGACTGAGTTTGGTTTTACGCCGCTTTTCGCAATATTCTAGCAACATCACGACGGGGGACACCAGAAATGGGTTTCACACATTATGCCCATCCCGGGTTTCGAACCCGGGTCTTCGGCGTGACGAGCCAACGCTTTAACCATTAGGCTACCCCACCGCCCCATATCACTAAGAATTGAACCTAACTGAATGTATAGTTTTAGTTTTATATACTACCCGACTTCTCATGGGGATAATTGGATATATTAAGTGATATGTTATGACAAGTGTGTCATATCCCAATTGCGTAGATCGATGCTCATGATGCTGATCACTGGATTGTCTGGTTCATATGGGGCTATTTACAGACCGCCGCTCTATTGCTGGAATATTGCGGAGTGCGGCGTTAAACAACAAACCAACCAACTTGTCTCTATTAAATGTAATAGAATTATTGTCCATGAATATACCTTGCTTGTATCATCTGTAACCCTGGTGTGCTGAAATAAACAGTGAAAAATAAACCCAAACAAACAAACAAACATAAACACTTCACATAGGAGAATCAATCAATCAATCAATCAATCAATCAATCAATCAGTCAGTCAATCATCCTTTTTATTACCATAAGTTTACAAATACATGCAAAGCATCATGGGGGGTATTTTTCAAAAATATATCACTTTTAGGCTATGGCTTGAAACAAATCCAGCAATTATGTACAGGTAAACTAATCATGTCATGTTGACAGACATTATAATGGAAATAAATTTACATAGATTTCTTAATTGCTTCATATTATGAGTTTCAAATAGGGCTGACATTTTATAATAGTTAGGGTTGTTTACATAATAATTCTTTAAATACATATTTCTGGAAGCAGTAAATTTATTACATTGAAATAAATAATGAAACTCAGTGTAGTGTGTCATGGAGAGATTAAAACATGTGGTTGGTTGTGACACAATCACAGTGTACGTAATAAAGAAGTAGTTCTGACTTAGTACACATATGGTGACTGAAGTCCATTACACCTCAGCATAATCAGTATGTATATGACAGTGATATCCTTCTACCATCTGACGCATGCCCATAGCCATCAGCGAATCGATTCAGAACCATTGTTAGAATTTGGATGAAAGTGCAAATTTCATTCATCGTAAGTTGTCCCGGAAAGATTACACCGCCTTGCACACATCAAATATTCATTGCCTGCTTGGTAGGCATATCGTAGGCAGTTTCTTCGGCTCAATAATGTATTACCTTAAGAGGGTACTTATTGCAGGTTATTATGAAGCAGTGCCCGGGTTTTTGTGATCAGTAAGGCGGAAAGCCAAGGGCACCCTTTGATGCACGCGACTGAACTTGCGGTGAGACGTGAATTTCCGGCCTGGACCACCACTCATAAACCGGATCACTGTACCGGGACAAAATTATGGTACCGTAACACCAGGCTCCCTTGTTTGATCAGGAGAGGTGAAATTGTTTTTAATGTCGCGTTCAGGATTATTACTTATATATACTGAGGAGCGCGTGGACGAGTGTAATCGCCAGTGCGCGAGAATGTACTAGGCTAATGCCGGTTTAATCGCGCTCGCCCCGAGAGCACCAATCCAAATTACAGATTGAATACTTCTCTGAGACACATTATACCAACTCCGAGCCGGCCGGTCCGTGTTTTAACCCCAAACTGACGAACACAAGACAGGGAAACAAGTGGCATCTTGTGTTGTTATGATGCCTCGGAATCGAACCACCGACCGAGCACAGTCAGTATCCACTTCAGAAGCTTAAATTTTATCTTCAGCGGACTCTCTCGGTGTCAGAAAAGCGGACGCTCAAATCAAACAGTGACGTATAATTGCACTTTAAATGTTTACGTGATGCGCTGTTAATGTCTAAAACCGGTTTTACTGCAGGCAGTGAGATACACGTGGGTGGATGGTCAAAGCTATTTACGGATGGAGATAGATGACACAAACCAACACCCTACAGTGGATGATATAGGAACGGAATACGATCTTGTGCCATTGTAACTATGTGTCGAATAAAACCTGTTCTTCATATTACCGCATCGTGCTCGCTGCCATGAGCCGCTGCGTGTTACGCTAATGGAGACGCCACGCTGCAAGGTCAAGGCTGCACAGGTCAAGGCTGATGTTACGCTGGCTGGTCCGTAGTGTAACTGTGTGGAACCTCATGCTACATCGATGACGGCATGAAGGGAGTTACAGAGATGGTGTGGTACAATGTATGAAGCCCAATTCTAACCCGAATCTTTACGGGTTGAATAATGTAATGTCCACGTTTTGTTCTGTAAGACACATGAGGATTCGTATATTTGTCAGAAATCCAAATTTCCTTACCCGGATCTTCAAAGGTCCAGATATAAAGCCGATGCCACGTTTTGATTTTCTATTGGTTAACTTCTATCTCTAGAATGCGCTATGTATCACGTCTCGGCGAGGAATAGAGACCGGCTCTGTTCCATTCCGACGTCAACACCCCTAGAAGGAGACTTTCGTTGACCGTTTCTCGGCATTTGACAACTTGAACGTATGCACGTTTCCTTTGTTTCCCTCACCTGACATTTGTTTATTTTGCCATTCTGCCTTTCACGTATTCATTTTGATGCCTGTGGACAAATTATTGCTTCTGCTGCTCCACATAATATTTGCCAGTCATGCAGGTTTGGAAGGGTGACGTTGGTAGCGATTCCATTGCAACGACCAAGATGGCGGGAATGCATGATGTCTGCGTGTGACAGATCTGTCAGCAGACGTTATGATGTCTCCTGACTTATTTTCCAGACATATGTTGCCACTTGTGTCGTGGAGATTTGATGTCTTACCCACGACCAAGAGAAAATGGGACATGAACCCGCAATGCTAGATTTCTGGCACGACCAAGGGAGGCAACTGTGCACCAGGAAATGCGTCGTCTTATCGATTCATACACAGGTGATAACACGTGTAGGTGATGTTACATACTTGACACATTGTGAGTGAGTGAGTGAGTATGGTTTTACGCCGCTGTTAGCAATTTTCCAGCTATATCGCGGCGGGGGAAACCAAAAATGGGCTTCACACATTGTACCCATGTGGGAATCGAGCCCGGGTCTTCAGCGTGACGAGCAGACGCTTTAACCACTAGGCTATTCCACCGCCCCCTGAAACCATGTGAGTGACCAAGTGGTAAGGGTTATTGATAAGGATGGAATAATGTTTTATCATCCAAAACTGTTCCACAGGAGATATCGCTTGGGTGAGATCATATGATATCTCCTAGGAAATATCGTTTTGACAGTAGATTTTGTACAATGCCCTGACAATGCTATGGCGTCATCAACTTGTTGACGTCACAATGCTATGACATCGCTGCACTGCAAGTCTAATGGTAGTACAGTGTTGGGAGATGTAAATTTGTCATTGAAAACTAATGAAGAATGATTTTTGATGATAAATAGAATCTCACCCTCGTGTCTACTGATATCAATTATATCAACACTCGTTGATAAAGGTAAAAATATCCTCGGCAAGCTTCGGATATTTGTAACTTTATCAACTCGTGATGATATAATTGATATCAGTAGACACTTGGGTGAGATTCTCTATATACTTTAATTACTTGTAGATGACGTCTGATTATAAATATTGTAAGGATAAAGAGCTGATGCTATGGAACAGATATAGGCCAACAGGCGATAATGAGTATGCAGGTAATGTTACACAATAATACAATAGAGTAATTAACGATACAGACCTGATGCAATGGAAGAGATAGACAAATGGTAACATGTAGATGCTGTTGCTGTAACATGCAGATGCCTTAACGCAGGATATGTTCGGCATCGTTGTACGAAGTCATCACTGATGCTGTTACTACATAATTTAAAGACCCGCGAAGATCCGGGTTGGAATTGGTGAGTGAGTGAGTGAGTTATTATTTAACGTCACATCGGCAATATTGAATTGGTTTCAACAATGCTTGTCGTGAGATCGGGTGGTCAGGCTCGCTGACTTGGTTGACACATGTCATCGCATCCCAGTAGCGTATATCGATGCTGCTGATCATTGGTTTGTCTGACCCAGACTGCCGCCAGGTAGCTGGAATATTGCTGAGTGCGGCGTAAACAACAAACAAAACATAATGTAAACATGTAAGGTTAAATGATCCTTCAGACATTTATAAAGATCCATATATTGTGTTGACAGGTGACAAACGTAACCATATACACCACCATACCTTGGGATTCCGTGTCCTGATCCCCATAGACATGAGAGACGTCAGGTGGTCAGGCTCGGTGCCTTGTGTCATCGTATCCTGACGGAGTGGGTCGTTGCTCACGATCTAAATCATTGGATTGTGTCGTCCGGATTAATAACAGGCGCCGCCATGTTGGTGGAGTACTGTTGAATGCGGCGTTACACAATAAACAACGCAATGGCAAAGTGAGTCTTGGCAATACCGGTATCTATGTGTTATCTAGGTATGCTAAACGCAAGTCTTCTTCTTTCATTTGCTAGTGCTCGGGGTTGGGTGGTCTGGATCACAGACCTGGTTCATGGATGTCATAGTACTTGGCTAGATCGATTTTTGTGATGTCAATCACAGGATTGTCTGATCCAAATTCGATTGTATACAGACCGACGTCACATAGCTGCAATGTTGCTCGATGCTGCATTAAAAACAAACTAAATGCACCGGTGTATATAGGGTGTTGTATATGGGCCTCTGGCCTTCATGCAATAAACTGATTGATTGATTGAAATGCACCGGTGCGTCAGTCAATGGTAGCACAACTATAGAACTCATAAGTAGTTAAGGACCACTGATTCTTTCATATTGTTAAAGTTAATCTGAAAGAAGCGAGTGGTCCATAACGTCTTTGAGTATTATGGTACAACTGTGCTCAGTAATTTACTGTATTGATCACCTGAGCGCCAGTGTAGTTGAGTGAAGATATATTGTAGGAGTTCCAATACAAACTCGTTTTATGTACATACGTGCATCTATATGAAAGGTGCATCTCCATCTGAAAGTAAAGTCGGCGAAATCATACCCGGTTATGCCCTAATCCCATTGTAGTCGAAATGGGGTTCTGGGGACCTATTTGGTCGGATGACGACGACGACGATAACAATTATGATGATAGTGTGACGTTTGTATTTTTCCAATCATGATACTTGACGTATGTCCTTGCTGCTGCTGCTGCTGCTGATGATGATGATAAGAGTGAGTTTGGTTTTACGTCGCTTCTAACAAAACTCCCACGATATTACGACGGATGATGATGATGATGATGAGAGTGATTATAGTTTTGCGCCATGTTTAACATTCTAGCATCACGACCGGTATTGATGATGTAGACATTTCGGCAGTTTATCCAACACAGTGTGACCTATAGGACAATTCCTCACCCCATGGTGTTGGCACAGGTCGTGTTACTGTGATACTCCACAGCTGTGTGTGACGACCAACGTTGCCTCGACGCCCACGTCCACGACATCGTGACTTCACTGCTCTGCAGGTAGAGCAAGTATTCAATCTTCGGTAACCTGTCGCCACTATCGTTATAGCATATCCTCGTACTAATTTTGTTCCACCCAATTTATAAAGATGTAACCAAGAATAGCGTTGATTTGCGTTAGCATTAGCTTCTTTTCAGCTCATATGAAAACAATAATAGTAATCGACAAAGAACATTTACATAATTATAAGAAATCTCTACTGTTTAATGAGTCAATTGTCCCGTCCGACTGTATCATGCGTGTATGCTTCTGAATCACTGTCAGATAGTGAAGATGCAAGTCAAGCGTTCATCTGAAAAACTCACGGAATTATACGGTACATTTTAAAAATGTTAATTGCATCCGACATCATTTTCGGCACTGATCCGTTACATTTGGAGATCTCAGTGGATGTCTATGCAGTAGCCCCTTAGAGTAAACTGTCATACAGCCGTAACTTAACATTAGTTCAGTATCCCTCAGTCTCGGTGATGTTTTGTCAACAAGCAGCGAAATGGTCAGGGTAGGATATTCGCGAGGTACTCAACATAAATGAATATATACTGTTCAAATGAAGTTAAGAACATCAAATCCTTTCATTAATTAGAGCAGTAAATATGTTATTGCATGGCCGGTTTACCATAGTAATATGACTTACATGTCATGAGATGCGCCTGTCATGCTTTTGATTTGTTTTCGACATATTGATTCAAGAGCGAGCACGTATGAGAGACAACCACTGTTCCTTGTGACATGATTTCAGACAATTCTTGTTACCTTAATAAGTTTGAATTCTTAAAGGTGAAGAATTGTCACGTACTCTGTCGATCGTGTCGTCACGTCATGCCCTGTGTTTCATGTCGTTGCCTAGTTACTCATGTTTGTGTCAGGTTGTGTTGCAGTGCGTGACGCCGTGCCATGATTAACGTTATTGTCACATCGTGTCGTTCACGTCATGGCCACGTGCTCTGTAATTCAGGTTACGTGGTTCTGCTGTTCACGTCATTGCCACGTGCTCTGTATATCATGTCACGCGGTGCTGTTGTTCACGTCATGGCCACGTGCTCTGTAAATCAGGTTACGTGGTTCTGCTGTTCACGTCATTGCCAGGTGCTCTGTATATCATGTCACGCGGTGCTGTTGTTCACGTCATGGCCATGTGCTCTGTAAATCAGGTTACGTGATTCTGCTGTTCACGTCATTGCCACGTGCTCTGTATATCATGTCACGCGGTGCTGTTGTTTACGTCCTGGCCACGTGCTCTGTAAATCAGGTTACGTGGTTCTGCTGTTCACGTCATTGCCACGTGCTCTGTATATCATGTCACGCGGTGCTGTTGTTCACGTCATGGCCACGTGCTCTGTAAATCAGGTTACGTGGTTCTGCTGTTCACGTCACTGCCGCGTGTTCTGTATATCATGTCACGCGGTGCTGTTGTTCACGTCATGGCCACGTGCTCTGTAAATCAGGTCACGCGGTGCTGTTGTTCACGTCCTGGCCACGTGCTCTGTAAATCAGGTCATGTGGTGCTGTTGTTCACGTCATTGTCGCGTGCTCTGTAAATCAAGTCACGTAGTGCCTATATTCAAGTCATTGTCGCGTGCTCTGTAAATCATGTCATGCGATGCTGTTCTCCACGTCATTGTCACGTGCTCTGTAAATCATGTCACGCGATACTGTTATTCACCTCATTAACAGCCACGTGCTGTTCTCCACCTCATTGCAAAGTGTTCTGTAAATCATGTCCCATTCAGATTCGTTTCTTCATATGGTGCTCTGTGAATAATGGTATAATTACCTCGTTTTCTGATTCACGTCATGAATAATGGTCACGTGGTGTTTTGCGGTGCACGTGCGACATGGGAAGCAGCGGGTTAAACGTGTGTTTTGTATTACGGTCACAAATCCAAACGTTCGGGGGCGGTGGAGTAGCCTAGTGGTTACAGCGTTCGCTCGTCACGCCGAAGACCCGGGTTCGATTCCCCCCATGGGTACAATGTGTGAAGCCCATTTCTGGTGTTCCCCGCCATGATATTGCTGGAATATTGCTAAAAGCGGCGTAAAACTAAATTCAGCCTGTCAGTCAGTCAGCCAAACGTTCGAATGTGTATACTGTATACATGACGGCTTCAGGCAAAACCAGTTGTTCAAAGATCCATTGCGGACAACGGGTATCTGAGGGTGTCTCCAAAACCTCTACGTTTCAAAGCATCGACACGCCAAAACGAGTGTGACATGCGAAAGCTTTACATCCCCATACTTCTAAAACCTTTACCAAATTTAAAAGTTAAAACAAAAGAGATTTAACGCTGTATTGAAACAGCCGAATCGTCTATAACATATTTTGCCTCATATTGCATCATTATTGCAGTAGAAAACCTGTATGTAATTATCATTCTAACATCACAATATCGATCGAAAATATTTAGTTTGTAATATATACGTCAAACCTCAAGATGGAATATAACCATGAAGATCAGTGTTAGAATTGGTCTTCAGTAACCCATGCTTGTAAAAGACGACTAACGGGATCAGGTGGTTAAGGTTTGCTGCCTTGGTTGATGCATCGCAGTTTGATGCTCATGATGTTAATCACTGGTTGGCCTAGTCCAGTGAGTGGGTGAGTTTAATTTAACGCCGCACTCAGCAATATTCCAGCTATATGGCGGCGGTCTGTAAATAATCGAGTCTGGACCAGACAATCCAATGATCAACAGCATTAACATCGATCTCCGCAATTGGACCTTAATCCAGACTCAATTATTTACAGAATGGCGGCGGTCTGTAAATAATCGAGTCTGAACCAGACAATCCAGTGATCAACAGCATTAACATCGATCTCCGCAATTGGAGCCTAGTTCAGACTCAATTATTTACAGAATGTTGTCATATAGCTGGAAAAAAGCGGCGTAAACAACAAACAAACAAGAAGGAATCAGCACGCAGTTCATCGTAGTACCAGCTTCTCTCTTGAGATGAAACACCAGAATGCCCCGCCCTGTCATACAAACTGGAAGATGTGTTGTATCGGGAAAGAAAGATATATAGAATGTCAACGCCAGAGAACAATCAGCCTCGATTACCCGCCGAATTGGGCGTTAAAGACGAATCAATCTGTCTGTCAACATATGAAGTACTGCAATGACAGTCATCCGGGTAATGAGGAGGGGAGAAGAACGATCAAGCCTATAATTTAGACGTTTAGCCTCTAAACCAGGGCACACCTGATGGATAAAGTTTCAATTCAATAAAGAAACTGAGTACCATCCGTCTTAGATTCCGGCTGCGGTTATCACCTTCACTCACTGCTGTGTTGATGTAATGGATCGCCAGCGAGTGTGTAAACAGAATATATCACGTCCCGAGGCGATCTTCCGCGCTTATTACATGTTGGGTACTCTTGTCCATATATCTCCTGGAGAAATTGTCGCTGTGACATAAGACAGTTGAAACACTAAATGTTTCCAAATATGTCTGAAAACAGTTCTTTTAGTACCGGGTTCACCGGGACTCGACAATGAGATAGAATCATCGTACGACCAGAATAAAATAGCCAAGTGGAATATTAGATAGTGGTGCTGTGGCGGAAGGAACACATGCTTCTGGCATCCTGCTTCGGCTTATACTGTTACTATATAACGGCTGGAAATGAACGCCGTGTAAAGAACGACGCTGTAACCTGACAAGGCGTGATGGTACATGTCGCTTCTGCTAGCTAAGTGGTATCAATGATCATTATTAGAATCGTCATCCATTTCTCCACCCAGGGGAGTTTTGATGAATATTCCAAACCGTTACAAAGCTACAAAAAATACTGAGTATGGTGGATACATGAGACCCTTTTCACTATCTGTTACAAAAACACTAGAATCTTACTCTATTCCAGAGACCATATACCGATATGGTCTCTGTATATTCTTATACGTCTGGAAATAGTTCTTTGAATGACGTTTTTGAAACTACATGGGGGAGGATAAAAGAAGCGTAGGAGCCCAGTTTCTTTCTTCAGTTCAATGTATACTCTTACACTTTTATCAATTCAGTGGACACAAATGGTGCCACGCTGATGTGCGGGAACACAAGGGAGCTAATTTTACGACATATTGTTAACAGCTTTAGATAACATTGTTGCTTTTGTATGCTGAAAAAGCAATGATGTATTTGGTTCACCACGCTTTCTCCTGGGATATATTTCTCCTTGTATATGAAGGATAGATTTCTTCGCATTCTCATGGTGATTCGGTACTTGAAATGTTTGTCTGGGCACTCTTGACAGGTAACAAGTACCTGAACCATATTGGAATCTATTTCCGTGGCGCCACTTGTCATGTGTAGTTATTTGGAGTAACTAATCTGGTGACTAATCACTAGTCACGTGCAGTGTCATTGTCCCAGGTTACGTGCAGGTTTATAACGTCACAAGTCACGGGAAGTTGGTGGTGTCACTTATCACTATAGTCCGTTTGGCTCAAAAGCGGACTGATGAATTGCAATCTAACTCGAAAACTAATAAACATAACATACTCAATGAAACGCTGATCATAATCAAAACATCATACCCACTCTGTGAGGTGTTTGCAGAATTTTTGTCCTAAAAATAAAAAAGTTGTTTAACAAACTATCATTAAACTATTGACACAGTTCACTATTTGTTACGAGGGAGGAGTGCAGAGAAAGGGACAGCCAGGTGTGAATAGTAACAGTTAGATTGCAATTCATCGGTCCGGACTGTAGTCACCTGTAGTTACATGACGTCACAAGACATTTGTAGCTACATGGCTTACCTGTAGTGTTGTGTCTCTTGTCAGGTTTGAATAGTAACAGTTCCAAGCTCCACTTGGTCGTAATAGCTGCAAATGTTTGCAGCTTGAATGTAAAGGCGTAATATCGCCCCGCTTTGTCTGACATTAGAAACAGCAGCAAAGACAAACGTCTGGCTGAGCACATCACATTTATGGATGCGGAAATACCTCTACACTCCATGTGACGTTTTATCAGTCAACCGATCAATACTTCATTCACTATAAAACCATAGGCCTATATAGAAATGACCCGTGAAGGTCCGGGTTAGAATATTGATGTGCAGTAACCGACGCTTGTCGTAAGAGGCGACTAACGGGATCGGGTGGTCAGGCTCGCTGACTTGGTTGGCACATGTCATCGGTTCCAAATTGCGCAGATCGATGCTCATGCTGTTGATCACTGGATTGTCTGGTCCAGACTCGATTATTTACAGACCGCCGCCATATAGCTGGAATATTGCTGAGTGCGGCGTAAAACTAAACTCACTCACTCACTATATAGAAATAATCTAGTGGTTTTACTGTCCTTCGTTGACAGGGTTTTATATATTATATGTATGTATTATAAATTTAGAACTAGTTTTAGTCACGATATGGCTGAAGAATTGCCGATGTGACTTTAAACATTTAACAAATACTTTTGACTTTCATAGGAATGAAAAATAAACAAGCGTAACGATTTCATTTTTCATGACATTCATACTTCTAAGTGTATTGACGTAAGTGATTTCTTAGCGAAATATTTAAATACCGAAAAAGGGCGTCCTCCACTATTATTTATTGAAACGGTTCAGAGACTATATCAGACTATATTAGTTCAGGTTGAGGGAACAATTAAAGCAGTCTTATAGGTAATAGGGGTCTGGTTGATAGAGCACTGCATTGGCGGATCCAAAGGGGGTGGGGTGGGTAAGGGGTTCAACACACACACCTTTTTTTTCTTTTCTTTTTCAAAATGGCTAAACGTTGTCGAGCTGTGTTGGGGTGGATACGGCGAAGTCCTGGAATGGTTCTGGCAGTCATCACTGCAGTCTGAAACCTGTGACAAAGATGGGTCACCCTTATCCATCTGTCCTGTCTTGGCGTTGTTATACGTGGACGTCCAGAACGTGGCCGATCGTTTGTGTTCTGGTAGCGTCTCACCAGTGCAGAAATGGTGTTCCGGTGGCAGTGGAAATGTGCAGCCACTTGTCGTTGAGACATTCCCCCATGGACCATCCCAATAGCCTCATGAAATTATGCATTGGTCAAGGGTGGGGGTGGGGGGTTAACAGACATAACAGGATGTTCAAAGAGGATGTGATCATTGCAGGTTTATTGTACTGTTATGTGAAAAATAACACACAAAAACGGCGGACGGCACCGCGGAACATCCTTTTGTGGTCCGTCCTGGAGGCATGGAAGATGGCAGGATTGCACCTATCTCGGGTACCGAGTTCCCTGGCATCCTGCAACTTGTGTCTGCATTGAAAACCACGTGACATTGGGAATACCCCTTGTGAATTCATACTTCCGGCCTCCGTATAGCTGCGTGGTGCGTATTCGGACACTTTTGAAGCGTAAGCAAAATCTACGCACTATGCGCACGTGGAAACGCACATACACACACACACACACACATGCGTACTCACACATGCATACTCACACATATACGCGTTAAACCCAGCATAGCAGCTCACTAGTCGAACGTATAGTCTGCTAACTATAAACTTTGAAAGAAACAAATGACCCCGTATAATTTGCAAAGGAACCCAACTGAGATTCATAACCCGGGGAAAAATCTAGACTTGCTTCATTTATAACTTTTGCATTGAAGAGAGGGCTAGGAGGAAGTGAAAACAATCTGGTCTACGGTCTGTGAAACAGACTATGCAGCACATATACTGGCGAAAGGAACAGCTAGACAAATTACGACAAGATAAGCATCAAAGACAGACACGATCAACACATGGACATTGTAGCATGGACGTCCACTCCAGAACTAAACCGGTAAAGTCAACAAGTCCATCAGCTGTAGCAGGGCGACAAGTTAAACCCCACATCACAACCTTCTCATCATAACCCAACATACAAACGCCATGTCAGATACTACTCTCCTGACAACCTCTCGCGTCCACTATTACGTCAAAACAATCCGATTACACTCACAGGTTACATTGTGACGTGATTCTGTGTAAGACTGTGTTAGTTCCGGGTTGTACATACAATGCCTTGCTAAGCAGGGATTAGGCGAGCGTCTCGCGGCCATTCTGCGGCGTAGACTCAAACGCGGAAGTGTTCAAGAGGCGGTTGTAAATTATCTCTTTATGTGTCCTTTGGAAATATAGATACTTTGAGCCAATGTGTAGTCCTATTTCATAGTGATTCGTACGTACATGCTCATGCACAATGGCCTCTGCATACAGCTCAAATGTCTTATATTACGGAAAGTGCTTTTGTCGGTTTTATATATAATGTATTGTTTGGTATGTTACACATGTATGTTGGATGAGCGCCGGAAAGTAGTATTTGTTCTAATGACATGTCTTTTATGACCACTGTGTTCACGTGAATACACTGACTGGTTTGCAGTCACTGATGTTCCTGGAGGCAGTGCATGTGGTATTTGTGTTAACGGGAATGAACGACTTTCTATCTTTTATGAGTAAGTGAGTTTAGTTTTACTCCGCTTGTAGCAATATTTCTGCAATATCACGGTCGGGACACCAGAAATGAGCGTTACACATTGTACCCATGTTGGGAATCAAACCCGGGTCTTCAGTGTGACGAGCGAACGCATGAACCTCTAGGGTACCCAGCCGCCCTTCTATCGTTTACAGTCTGTATACGATTATACACCCTTTCAAGGGCTAAGGGGTTTGTATGTACACTAAGGGGTTTGTATGTACACTAAGGGGTTTGTATGTACATTAAGGGGTTTGTATGTGCACTAAGGGGTTTGTATGTACACTAAGGGGTTTGTATGTGCACTAAGGGGTTTGTATGTGCTCTAAGGGGTTTGTATGTACATTAAGGGGTTTGTATGTACACTAAGGGGTTTGTATGTGCACTAAGGGGTTTGTATATACACTAAGGGGTACACTAAGGGGTTGTATGTACACTAAGTGGTTTGTATGTACACTAAGTGGTTTGTGTGTACACTAAGGGGTTTGTATGTACATTAAGGGGTTTGTATGTGCACTAAGTACATTAAGGGGTTTGTATGTGCACTAAGGGGTTTGTATGTACACTAAGGGGTTTGTATGTACACTAAGTGGTTTGTATGTACACTAAGGGGTTTGTATGTACATTCAGGGGTTTGTATGTGCACTAAGTACATTAAGGGGTATGTATGTGCACTAAGGGGTTTGTATATACACTAAGGGGTTTGTATGTACACTAAGGGGTTTGTATGTACACTAAGGGGTTTTTGGGTGCACTAAGGGGTTTGTATGTGCACTAAGGGGTTTGTATGTACACTAAGGGGTTTGTATGTGCACTAAGGGGTTTGTATGTGCACTAAAGGGTTTGTATGTACACTAAGGGGTTTGTATGTACACTTAGGGGTTTGTATGACAATATGAGGGTACATGTATATGCAAATATGAATATATTTTGCAAGTATTTAGATATGGAGACTGTCCAAACCCAAGAATATCCGAGTATCAACCCAGGTTCCATTGGCCTAGACTTGCACAAGTCTCTGAGGTAATAACTCATAATTCAAATAAAAATTTCTACAAAAGTATAAATAACAGACTGGCGTCCGTTTATCTAGACTTGCTTCTTTAAAGGATAAATTACTATACATCCATGGGCTTAGCATTCAGTACAACCTTGGAGCAAGGCTACCATTGGCCTTTGGTGTCACAATAGCCGTCAAAATGAATCAAATAAGCAACTTTTTATAAAAAATATGAGTATCACGATATATATGTATAAAGCAGGTGCGACAATGCGAAACTATTTAGTATTCGAATATTATATGTATGCATACACATCCACACCCACATATATATGTGTATGTGTATATAGATGTATGCTTCATATATGATTATGAAAGTATTTATGTTCAAATATGAAGTATTATATTAAACATGACAATACGGAAGTATACAGCATGACAATATGAAGACATGTAATACTTATGTTGAATTATGTAAGACAATAAGTTACTATTTTACTGACGATTGTAAAGTAAGACATTTTGTATTTAGCATGACGATAAACAGATGTACACTGTAAAGTAAGACAATGTGTTCGTATTTTCGTTTATTTGCACGTGAAGTATGTCAATATATAGATATATACTTAGTATGTCAATAAGAAGGTATATGTTGTCATAGTAACCACTTCTTAACTACCGTTAATTACACCGATATGCTAAGGCCAACGTAATTTACCAATTTCTGCTGTGTATCCCCATCTCACTGTGTGGTAGGTTTATCGTCAGCTATAAAAGTTAAGCAACATTCAAGCTATATATTGTCGGCCTGTAAATAGTCGGAGTCTAGGCAGGTAGAGGTTTTGTTTGTTTCTTAAAGCCGCACTCCTCAATTTCCCACATATATATTGGCGTTCTACAAATAATCGATTCTCGACCAGACATTCCAGTGAGCATCAATCAAAGGCAATTGGGATACGATGACATGTGTTAACCAAGTCAGCGAGCCTGACCACTTCGATCCCGTTAGTCGTCTCTTACCACAAGCATGTATTGCTGAAGATCAATTCTAACCAGGATCTTCACACATATACTAGATATGTAAATGCTTTCATATATTTGTTTGTTTTGGGTTTTATGGTCGAATTTGACATAACATTAGGAAATTGTTAGTTCTAGAAAGGTCAGTTACAATGGTCCTCTTTTGAAATGCATTTTGGGGTAAATTCCATTAAATGAGTAAGTTAAAGCTTAAAATCATGCCCAAAATATTCCCCCAAAGTGTCAAAGAAAGAGACAAAAATATACTAAAAGCTATACTGCAATTTAACGGCAATAGAGACCATGAACAGTATCTAAACATCAACTTGCTTTGTGGATACAGACGTGCTGACACTGTTTAGGGTACGTTTGTCAATTAAAAGCTTAACTGAATAAAAAAAAAAGAGACGAAATTAAAGTATTTGTTAATCCAACATTTATATGGCGTATCTTATATCGTCGCTCCCGTTGGAATGTGTCAAAATAGGTTCCTTATTCACACTTCCTGTTCCAAAGCCCTCTCTTTGTCCCGAACAACCCTTCCTGTCTCGAACACACGTGCCTAGAAATACCATGCTTCTCTTAAACACCCCTCCACTTCCCGATCACCCTTCCTTGTTTTGAACAGCCCCCTCGTCCTAAACACGAAACACACACACACCCACCCTTGAAAGTGACTAAACACCACTTTGAAGTTAATGTTTTGTATTGGCGGAGCCGGGGTGGGTGTTTCGTAACCCCACCCCCACCTAGATCCGCCTGTGCCACGTACACGGGTACAATGTGTGAAACCCATTTCTGGTGTTCCCCGCCGTGATATTGCTAGAATATTGGTTAAAGCTGCGTAAAACCATGTTCACTCACTCACCCCTTGTCCCGAACACCCGTCCTTCTCTCGAACATCCCTCCTCTGTCTTCCCGTAGGTCGAACTGTACAAACGTTGTTCATGCTATCAACCTCCGATCTCTCTGACTCAAGCACGGTCATTTCCGGGTTGCTAGGATATACATAAATATACTGAAGTACGTCCGCATTCAGTCTTCCTTATGAAACAGCACACATTCAAATACAACTCAGTCGTTCGGACCCGAGAACATACTCTCGCCAGAAGTCACGTGTACTCGAGGCCTAATCCACGGTTAAATCTTCCGGGAAGAATGTTAAGAAAGCCAACACTTATGAAACTATCATGCTTTGCTTTATATATGAAACTAATCCTAAATGTTTGGACTGATTACGTACGTTATTGTAGGAGCGCGATCGCACTGTAACAGGGCAGGTAACTCCGTAGACTGTTTGCGTGATTGGGCGGTCAGTTAATTCAGTAATGTCGACAATCAGACAAGACGAATCTATACAGCATGTAGGAATGTCTAAATCCAGCAAGAAACAACTTTCGTATCGGTTTAGTCGTCCGGTGATGGATGTATCTTGTCTGGGTTAATTCTAGGTGTGGGGCTGGTGGTGTCCTAAAAGAGGATCTTGTTCTCTGCTATGTGGTTAGGCTAACACATTCACAAAATGGCCACGCTGATGCACCATGAACAGTAATTGCTACGTTGATGCCGACATGGTTCATCCGTGAACAATTACGTTTAAAAATGCAGATATATATCGTGACTTGGAAATATGTGAGGGGCGGTGGGGTAGCCTAGTGGTTAAAGCTTTGGCTCGACACGCCGAAGACCCGGGTTCGAATCCCCACATGGGTACAATGTGCGAAGCCCATTTCTGGTGTCCCCCGCCGTGATGTTGCTGGAATATTGCTAAAAGCGGCGTAAAACCAAACTCAGTCAGTCAGTGGAAATATGTGAATCGTTCTTTTAAAGCACGAACGACATTAAGATGTATTTGTAAATTTAACAATTAATGTTTTTTTCTCAATAAACTGTTGCATTTTATCGTGAACTTTCACTAATGCTTATATGGGTTTCCGGGTCCGGCTCGAGGCTCACGCGTTTCCTTCTTTCGCGGTTCATAATTCATCAATAACACTTAAGTAACTTTAATTTAAAAAGACACGAACACAATTAAATCACCAGTGAATAAGCCGCGAGAGAAATGAATTCACTCAATATTGCAGGCATTATAAATTGCCACTAAGGAAAGTCATCATGATTAAAATATCAAACCCTTTACGATGGAAGAAATTAATGCCGAAAGCCGTATGAGGTCTTATTGTGTAATGCATGGTTGGTTTTTCTTTGTATTTGGGGACGAGTAAGGTTATTTAGTTGGAGCATGATGCATATTTCTACAGCCTGATGCCCAACCGCATTGCTTTCCGCGAACTAAACTACCTGACGGCGCGCCCTCTACCGGCCAGCCGAACCTCGTCACGTCAAGCCTCGGAAAGATGGCGACCGAAGCTCGGAAACAAGGAGGCAAAGCCAGCCCAGTTGTCGCTGCGTGTGCGAATAAGACGAAAGATCAGGTATCAAAATTATTATATACCGTATATATAAACATGTAAGAAGGTGACTGTATGTTTGTTTTAGAGATCGGGGGTGGATTTCATGGTGAATTACGGTTAATAAGTTAGGTGAGTGAAAAAATTCGTGCAAATTTCTCTCAATATCTGAAGGGCCCTGAAGTATTTTGTCACATATCTCGACATCCGTGAGTAAAGGAGAGTAACTACAATATATATGAGATTCTAGACTGTTTGTACATGACGAATGCAATACAAATAGGTGGATATTGGTCTACATAAAAGCGTACTAAACGTTTCCTAGGCATGTATTTTGCGATGTCGGCTGCTCGCCTATATGGGAATCTGCTTGTTCGTCTGTCCCTATATGCTGCAGTAGTCAGGCTTGAAGCTAGCGCTCTGGTAGTTACGTTTATTTATGAGTCTGTCTGAATTGCGTCCATATACGACTAAATCTGTCACCTAATTTCCCACCCATGTCACCAAAATTACATATTTTATCTATGCATACTATATTTAAAAAATATATATTGGCTTTGAGTACTTGCAAGCTGTTCAACCTAAACCAACCAACATAGAAAACGTTCTAGGTAAAGCTTTATGTGAAGCTTGAAAAGGTTTATGATTTTGGAATGATATTTCTGGAAATGTTCTAGACCGTGTTTTATTAATCATTAAATCATAAACTGTTAAATTTGCATTGCTTCCTGGATGGTATGCCTATATTATTTCACTGTAATACTGGGACATTATGCAGAAATATATGACATCTACTGGTATTTTGTCTCTTTCTACTCTGAACAATTTTGAGTAATTAATTTCTATTAAGGCTGCAAAGGTGAAATATTAGTTTTGGGTAATGACACCTGTTTTGTTTGTAAACACATAGCAGTGATTGGGAGTAGGGGGCTGCTTTGTGGTAAATATACTTGTCAGCCTCAGAACACCTGGGATTGATTCTCTCCCATTCTTGGTTTTCACATGGATGTGAAACTCTTTCAACCATTCTGCTTCCTCTGAATGAATTTGTTCCTAAGATTGTCAAATAAAAGTATTTTTTGGAAATACTTTTTCTTGAAAGTATATATTTTTCAAATATGCTTGAATTTAAGCAACAATGATTCATGTGAAGGGAAAACTGGATGAACAAAATGTCTGTTACGAAATTATTTTCTCTCTCTCCCTGGATAATATTTGAAAATACTGGAATTGCTATTTTGTTATTTTTTCAATAAGCATTCCTCAAGATGATAGATAATGTTTCATTCCATGCTGTCATGTGTCTAGCTGATACATACATACATACATACATACATACATACATACATACATACATACATACATACATACATACATACATTTTTTTTTCCCTCGTTCACTGGATGTCAATCTCAACGGCGCATCATATTGTCAATCTCAACTCCCTGGGGAGCATACAACTCTTGCAGCCACTAGGCGCACCAAGTTATTGTGGCATTCCCATCCTTACGAGCTGGGTGGACTGGGACACATAGTCACAGTACTTTGTCCAAGTTTACTGCACGTTGCTGTACCCGCAACTGGGTGTTTGAACGTTTGATTAGGCATGTTTTGTTCATGTTTTGTGCTGGTTCGTTATGGTAGAACCAAGCTTAGTAATACAGTAAATTCTATCTGATTGACATCTGCAGGCAAACTATAAACTTGTTTGTACAGACCCAGTCCATGCAGTGTTATCTGTGAAGCTAGCCCAGAGGTGTGGTCAGTGTGTCCAGTAGAGACACTTTACCACAGCTATATACTGTGTACTTAAGCCTAGATCTCTGTGTACATGTGTAAGAAATAGGTCATGGCTTGGCCTGAATGGAGGTGGATGTACAGACTGAACATCTACAGTATAGGAATTTGTTATGCAATTTTGAGGAATGATCCTCTCGTTTTGGGTGTGGCGGTGGGGTAGCCTAATGGTTAAAGCGTCTGCTCGACATGCTGAAGACCTGGGTTCGATTCCCCACATGGGTGCAATGTGTGAAGCCCATTTCTGGTGTCCCCTACCGTGATATTGCTGGAATATTGCTAAAAGCGTCGTAAAACCATACTCACTCACTCACTCACTCACTTAGTTCATAGGGAGATGATGTTTCTTGGGCTTCCTGAACACATGTCTGCTGTAAGTGATAAGTATTCAGTATTCAGAGTATTAAGTCATTCCCTGATATTTGCAGCATAAGCGTGTTGTAATGAGAGTAAAATGTGGATTGGCCGGTCAGTGTTTGACTTGCTGATTGGGTGTCATCATGCCTCATCATTGTAGATTGTTACATTGTCTCAGTGTTTTATTTCAGACAATACCATATAGTTTCAGATTAGTGCAATTTGCCATCAGTGACAACACATATTGCTCACCCACTCCCATCCAACTTCCAGTAGTTTGTGGGGCGGCGCGGTAGCCTAATGGTTAAAGCGTTGGCTCGTCACACCGAAGACCCGGGTTCTAATCCCCACATGGGCACAATGTGTGAAGCCCATTTCTGGTGTTCCCCGCCGTGATGTTGCTGGAATATTGCTAAAAGCGGCGTAAAACCATACTCACTCACTCACTCCAGTGGTTTGTAAAGCAAATGTCATTGTCATTGCAAAGCTTATCCAATACTCTCTCACTTCTGCTACGGGGTGGTGGGGTAGCCTAGTGGTTAAATCGTTCGCTTGTCACACCGAAGACTTGGGTTCAATTCCCCACATGGGTACAAGTGTAAAGCCCATTGCCGGTGTCCCCCGCCGTGATATTGGTGAAATATTGCTAAAAGCAGCATAAAACAAGACTCATTCTGACTCACTGACTTCTGCTACTTGTATGTTAGAGCAGAGCATTGCTAAGTGACATGTTGTAGAGACAAAGAAGCAGTAGTATGTGACTAAATGTTGTTTAATGCCACAGTACGCAGTATTGTAGCTGAATATGTGGCCTCAAGCTTGGACTGACTGACTGACTGAGTTTGGTTTTACTCCACTTTTAGCAATATTCCAGCAACATCACGGCGGGGGACACCAGAAATGGGCTTCACACATTGTACCCATGTGGGGATTCGAACCCGGGTCTTCGGCGTGACGAGCCAACGCTTTAACCACTAGGCTACCCCACCGCCCCCCTCAAGCTTGGACCAGAAAAAACAGTTTATGCTGGTCATCAGAACTGTGCCAACACGTTACCCAATGGGTAACCAGACTGCCTCCTGTATCTTTAGAATCTCTATAGACTGAATATTTGTCCAGAGTAGCTTATTTGACCTCACAAACAATCGAAATTTCGACTTCATGGAAACTTGTTTTTCTTTTCAGAATCTGAAGAAATACAAGCAGGCACACAGCATTGGATCTCGCAAGTTGCGCGAGAAGTTTGTATCTTATAACGACACATACCCAATGTACGAGTCAGTGATCCAGGTGTACCTGGAAACAAACAAAGACACTCTCATGTCCAAACAAGACCACAAGGCCAAGAAACGCAAGCATGATGAGATGAAAGAACCAAACAACAATGTGGTTGTCAAACCAGATAAAAAACAAGCAAAGAAAGAAAAGACTGAGAAAAAAATCAAATTAGAGAAAAAAGATAAGTTGGGTTCAAGTTGCAAAGATTCTAGTTCTGACAAAAATACAGGAAAGTCAGCCTCATTTGCTAAGAAAGTGTGCAAGGAGACTTCAAAGGGCAAGAACATGAAAGTTAAAGTGAAGAAGCCCAAGAAGGAGTTTAATGTGTATCAGTTCATGAGGCTGAAGCGGGAAGCAAGTCTAAATGCTTCTGCCAGAGTCAATATCATGTTCGAGAAACTTCCTGCTACTCCAAAGAAAACTAAACAAAGTAAGGAAGAGTCCAATGCTCAGTCCAGTGAAAAATCTACCAAGGAGAAAACAGGACCCAAAGAGAAATCCACAAAGGACAAAGTTAGCAAATCAGTCAAGGAGAAGGATAAATCCTGTAAAGAAAAAGTTGAAGATGTCAAGAAACAACGAGAAGAGATTATCAAACATAGAAAGGTAAAAATTGAAGAAAAAAAGAAAAATGCCAAATTGGATAAAAATAAAAACAAGATAGAATCCAAAGGAAAGACTTTGAAAAAAAATTAAGAAATTATTACCAAAATGTAAAGCTAAAGACAAAACTACAGATAAAAAATCAAATATTAAAAAGAAAAAGGACAAAAAAGATGATTTAAAGAAGAGAGTGAAAGATAAAATGAACTTGGTTGGAAAAACTGGCAAAAGAATAGCCAATCTGAATGCAAAGGCTTTGATGGCTGCCACGAAGGATGTGAGACCTAGTTTGGAACGTGCTGCTCGGATTGACCGCTTTTGTGTTTCGTGGAAACGCGTATCAATAGCTAGCAAACATCACCCCGCAGCACGATGGGTAGATGGGCTGGGTTCTACAGTGTGCTGCGCAACACAAGCCAGTGTGTGCATCTCCAAGAAAGAACAACAGATTTGTGAGGAATCTAAGACCACTACAACAACTGTGATGACTGCCATCCAGAAACCACCGACAATACCCGAATCAGAGGCAATCAGTGACGACCGCCCGTCCAGTGTTGTGGACGTGGTCGGGGCCCATACCCCAGTGAAACCCTTGTCCCGGGACACCCCACTGCATCACGCCCATGTTCTCATCCAATCACAACTGTGTTCCTCCATGTAATGGGTTCTCATGTGGGTCTGGTTCAGAGAGGTTTGTGGCGGCAGGGCAGTACCAGTCTCTGACGCTCGGAGGTATTGGGAGTCTCAGCAGCATTCAGATGATGTCCTACAACCACCAGTCCCCCTACAGAAGCGCATTCAGCGTGCCATTCAACCACGCCACTATTCCATCTTACAGTGAGTATGCTAATCTTAGTAAGTATTCATCTATATGGTGAAAAACACACACTAGTTGATAGGGCTGTGAAATATAACCAGTTTATCGGAATTTACCGGTTCAGACATGAAAACGATACGTATTGCGATACGCTGATCGAAAAACGGTATTTTGACTTGCATTCGGAAAACTTAGTAACACTCGGAAATCTTCGGATATTTCCTTTTTATCATTTGTGCTAAATATTATTCACATTTTTATTTTTAATCATGAATAAAAGCTTAATCAAGCATAGTGATTTTGCTGTGTATTTGCTCTATAAATCAAGCATTACCTCGATTATAAGCAGTTTTTTGTTTAAAAATACTTCATGCAATATATTGCAATACATATCGCAATACATGCTTTCGCAACGCAATATATCGCAATATGAAAATTCTCTGCAATACCCACCCCTACTAGTTGACAAACAGAATATATCCAGGGGTTGAAATATATCAAGAACATGTACTATGTAAACATTTACAAATACCCCAAAGGTTTAAATTTCTACTAGGCATTAATATACTTTTAACATTAACAAAACTATCAAGGCTTGGGGCAAGTGCTGATTTCATCCCTGTGGTCCTGGTAGTCAGGTTCTGTGGCCACCTGGGTTAGACGCCATTTGTCATATACAGCTAGTCCACTGCTCAGTTTGAACAAGTGGTTTATGTAAAAGCTGGATGTTGTGTGAAAACAATTGGATCTATCTACATTTGTTCACTTTTCCTGGACTAGTTGCCATTTCTATGTGTGAGTGGTTGGTTGCACATGGGATGTTGCTTATATATCGACCATTGGTTTTTCAATCGATTAGTTACAGGCATCAGGGATACAGCTGCAGTGTTAAGCAACAAGTACAATTAAATGTATGTACAGATAAGTGAAAGCCATAGATGTCAGAGGGTAAATTTGAGTAACCTGTTATAATCATTAGAGATGCAGAAGATGCAGTTTTGATGGGTTTACTGAAAGTATGTCACTGTACGTGTGGTTCACAGAATAACAAATCCTAGCTTATGCTTGCAGCCACTAATTTATTTAACTCTTGTTTCATGCATTAAATGCTGCCATGATATTGCTGGGTGGACCAGACAATCCAGTGATCAACAGCATAAGCATCGGGAACTGATGACATGTGTCAACCAAGTCAGCGAGCCTGACCACCCGATCCCGTTAGTCACCTCTTACGACAAGCATGGGTTACTGAAGATCAATATTCTAACCCGGATCTTCACGGGTTCTTGAGATCATAATGCCACCTTATGATCAGAATTCAGTGTTGTATGTGTAATGCGCTTGTCATTGCAGGTTACTACGGTGGGGGATTTTACCAGCCAAACCCTCCGGTGTTGCACCAGTCCATCGACCCCTGCTTGCTGCCTCATCACCTCCCCGTGCCGGTCCCCCATGCACAAGTCAAGGTTCTCATCCACAACCCTGACAACTCCCACGACTGTGCGTTCTCCAACTACACAAAACACGACAAGGAAATCCCTGAGGATCCAGCTACTGGGAACACCGTCAGCAAGAAGCCAAAAGGAGATAACAAATCGAAGCCAGAAAACCCCAAGCCAAAGAAAAAGGTTGAGAGAAGGCGCAGCAAGAGTCCGAAGGATGACGGGGTGGAGAAGAAGGGGGGTAGTAAAGTAGTTCCATCAGCCGTGCAGCGACAGATTTCTTCACCCCCGCACAGCTGGACGTGGTCAGGGGAATCTGAGATGAAGGTGGTACCAAGTTTGGTAAGTGTGCATTGAAGTAAATGCATTCTAAGAGCATTAAAATCTTCATATGTCAACTTGTTTTGGAATCAGTACAGTGTCACGGCTCCATAGTGTAATCAGCTAGTGGGATGAAAGATAATATGACTGTAAATCTCGTATCCCTTGTGGGCATCTGAGATGAAGGTGGTACCAAGTTTGGTAAGTGTTCATCTGGGTTTGAAACATAAACATTGGAGTAAGTGAAGTCTATGGGCATTAAAATCTTCATATATTTAGTTGTTTCGGAATCAGTGCAGTGATTCTCATGGCACACACATAAAGGGATGTTTCCTGTGTACAGAATAATGATCACATTTAGGCAACCTTTGTCTCAGATGATTTTACAGCACAAACTTTGATCACCTCACTTGACTCCATAGAGTGTCAAGGCTTCATAGTGTAATCAGCTAGCTAGTAGGATGAACGATGATATTACTGTAAACATTCTATCCCCTGTGGGCATCTTCGGCTGTATACTCCCCAGGGAGTTCAGAATGAGATTCATGTGCATGCTGATCCTCCGGCCAGGATAATAGATCTGTTGAGTTAAGCATTCTTCAATGGATGGAATGGCACAATATTCATACACTCTATTATGTCTACTGTCCTGTGTTGTGTGTTCTGGACTGTGTGTTGTCTATTTCAGGGGGACTCCCCACCGGTCAAGAGGAAGAGTTACCCAGCCATTAGACACAGCAGTGGGGATATCATCCGAGTGAGAGACTGTGTGCTACTACGATCTGGACCAAGAAAGAAAGACATTCCATTTGTAGCCAAAGTTTCTGCTCTTTGGGAACATCCCGATGACAGTCAGTATTTGTTCTGATTGATCCTAAAATGTATCTTTGTAATGATAGATACATGTCACTAGAGACACTAGTACTCATATCTGCAAGTTTAATATGCGCATAAAACACTCTTGGGCCATCACAGATGACTTGAAACACAACCAAAGCATATTTTCATTGCTGCGGAGTTCTTTGGTGGCAGATAAGTCATAAGGGGTCGGTGGGGTAGCCTAATGGTTAAAGCGTTGGCTCGTCACGACGATGACCCGGGTTCGAATCCCCACATGGGCACAATATGTGAAGCCCATTTCTGGTGTCCCCCGCCGTGATGTTGCTGGAATATTGCTAAAAGCGGCGTAAAAACCAAACTCAAGTCAGTCAGTCAGTCAGATAAGTCATAATGAATTTGTAGGTAGAAGTCACATCTTTCATCCCAGAGTATCATATAAGCAGGATATTCTCTGTTCGAAACAATATTTTACAGCACTTAATAAATAGATCTACAACAAACCAATTAATCATCATTGTGAAGTTAAAATTTGCTGAACAAAGCAAAGATTCTCTTTTGGGATATCAGCGATTCATAGCACTGTCTGTCTTTTGGGGCTGGAGTGTCTAAAAACATGGAATCAGGTTTGTTGTATATTGGCTGCAATGACTGTTGAATATAGAGAGTTCTCGATTGAAAATCATCTTTTGACTATCCATTGTGTATCCATGGTTACAGGTGAGATGATGATGAGCTTACTGTGGTACTACCGTCCGGAACACACAGAGATCGGCCGTAAACCACACCATGTAGACTGTGAAGTGTTCGCTTCAAAGCACAAGGATGAGAACAGTGTTGCCTGCATTGACGACAAGGGCTATGTGCTCACCTTTAACGAGTATTGCAGGTAGGCACAAGATTCTCATGAAACAATGTATAAAGATAAAAGGTGAGGTAAAGTATGGTTTGGAAGTGGCATGCACCATACAGACTCAGATCCAACCAGACCTGGTTTAATCCCCTTAAGACTTCCAAAAGTAACATCTTCTAATGCAGAGCTCCAGATAAGATTTAGCTCATGTGGGTACTGTACCCACTGTATGTTTTTGGAGTGGGTATTATGAATGTTGTGTGGGTATTTCATTTTCCGTTACCCACTGCTTTCAAATATGTGCGTATTTCAGTCACTTTACTCACCTAAGTATTACGTCATTGAGTAAGTTTACTAAGCAGGTATGTTCTGCCTTATGTCATACCTAATCAAAACCAACTTAAATATAATGGAAATAATTTCATAAAAAATCACTCATCCTATACTGACAGTACAACACTTGTCCTATACAAACAGTACAACTTGATAGCAATCGATGTCTTTTTCATTACGCAAGCAATTTTTATAAATATATTCCGTATGCATTTGATTTAAACTTTTTGCGTATCTAACATTTTAAATGCGTAACTGATACACAACAATTATTTTTCAATGCGTAATTGGAAACTTTCTATGCGTATTTTACCCGGATACGCAGCTTATCTGGGCCTCTGTAATGTCTCTTAGTATGACATCAAACCCCCAACCATCCACTCTCCACTGAAGCACTGAGATGGTTGTATCCTGAAACAAACAAATCTATTCAATAAGTTTTCTGAGACATGCCAAAAACTATTTTGCCATAAATCAACATTTCAATTAATCCGTAGCTAATCTTCTGACTTTCAAAACATTGACAAAGATATTCCATGTGTAAAATGTGAAGACAATTTCTACCAGGTAGAGTTATCTCCCTTCCATTGTGTCACCGTTCCTTCATGCTTTCAGCCTTTCTTGCAGTGTTTTCTTCTTCATGGCTGTGATAACGTTCTGTGTAGACTCAGGCATCAATTGAGCATTAATGTGTCAGCTAGGGGTGGGTATTGCAGAGAATTTTCATATTGCGATATATTGCGATGCGGAAGCATATATTGCGATATGTATTGCAATATATTGCAAGGATTATTTTTTAACAAAAACTTCTTATAATCGAGTTAATGCTTGATTATAAAGCAAAAACACAACAAAATCACTGATTGATTAAGCTTTTATAAAAACTTTTAATCATGACAAAATAAAAATGTAAGTAACATTTGGCACAAATGAAACAGGGAAAAGAACAACTAAAAAAACGGAAATATCCGAAGATTTCCGAGTGTTACGAAGTTTTCAGAATGCATGTCAAAATACCGGTTTTCGATCAGCGTATCTGAACCGGTAAACCGGTTATATTGCGCAGCCCTAGTGTCAGCCCCATCACAATACTGAAATAGTGGTAATGGTTTGTCTACTTGCTTTGGGTGGTGGGGCAGCCTGGTAGTAAGGCGTTCGCTCGCTGTGCCGGAGACCCGGGTTTGATGCCCCACATGGGCACAATGTGTGAAACCCATTTCTGGTGTCCCTTCTGTGATATTGCTGGAATATTGCTAAAAACAGCATAAAACTAAACTCACTCCAACTTGCCTCAAATCTAGCCTGCATCCTACACTGAACATTGACATATACGAAATAATGTTCGATGCTGTGTTTTCCCAGTGGGATTGCAGATGTGAACACACACCCAGAAACCTATGCTGGAGGTGAGTTTAAGGATTGGTTGATCAGGCTCTGGGTCTTTGTTGAATGGTCATTGTACACTATAGATGTTGCAGATAACATCAATCGCTGGTTTGTGTACACCATGTTTGAATATTTACAGGTCACTATCATCAAGATCATATTGCTGAATGCGGAGTTACCAACAAACAGTTATAGATAGTGTGTCTATTTATCAGTGCATCAGTTTCCATGGTTAAGAATCATATACTCAGTCATATATATATATATATAGACACACACACACACATATCCTTGCGTAATAGGGGCGGTGGGGTAGCCTAGTGGTTAAAGCGTTGGCTCGTCACGCCGAAGACCCGGGTTCGAATCCCCACATGGGCACAATGTGTGAAGCCCATTTCTGGTGTCCCCTGGCGTGATGTTGCTGGAATATTGCTAAAAGCGGCGTAAAACCAAACTCAGTCAGTCAGTCCTTGCGTAATAGTGGGGCAATGGGGTAGCCTAGTGGTTAAGGCGTTTGCTTGTCATGCCAAAGACCCGGGTTTAATTCCCCATATGGGTACAATGTGTGAAGCCCATTTCTGGTGTCCCCCCCGTCCGGCTGATATGGCTGGAATATTGCTAAAAATATTTACTTCCTGTGGTTTAGACTGTAAAACATGTTCAAACTCACTCACTCACAAACAATGGTATAATAGAATGTCACTTTTAATATTTTCAACTTGATTAATGTCCGGGTAAGTCAGCTTCAAAGTTGATAACCCGGTTCGATTCCCCACATGGGTACAATGTGTACATATGATATGTGGAATATTGCTAAAAGTGGCGAAAAAACTAAACTCACTCACTCACTTGTATAATATGTCAATCAGAGGTTCTCCATAATGCAGAGGTTCTCCACAATGCAAAATAATGGGTAAATATGGAATACGCAATAATCAAACTTTTAACTTTCAGACATCTGCAATTTCAACACAGCAGTGTTTGATGTTTTATAATACTGTGACAGAAGGATGCTCACTTTACCTTTTCTGTCTGCAGGTACCGAGCGGAAGTCTCCCGAAGTGATCAGCATGCTTGTGTACGATCTAAAGTAGTTCCTGACATGGAAGGAGATAATCCTATCCTCCATCGTATGCCAGGAGTTGACGTCGACCCATCCACAGTGTTCGTATGTCGACAGGTGTATGACTTTAGGCAAAAGAGAATGCTTAAAAACCCATCTTGAGAACTGACCCTGAGTTTAGTGACCGGTACTGGACCATCGAGTGTGAGTTCGCGACGACAGCATAACCTTCACATCTCGACCAATAGGACCCACACCTCCCCTTGGGGGGCACAGTGTGCAATACATTTTTATCAAGGACCTTTTCAGTATTGCAGCTGCCTTCGTTTGGAGGACAGCATGTTTCAGTGTTTGAATGGTGAGAGTGTCTACCTGCCTTATTCCATGTACACAGATGCTGTGCAAGACGTTCATCACAGTGTCCCAAGTAGATGAGTCTGATGTCTCTCAAGGTAAAGACATCTCTCCTGAGGTGATGAAGATTGAAACGTCTTGGTACATCTTGGTAGAAGTCAACAATTAATTGTTATGTTGAACTTACGTTTTCTTCCATGCCAAACTACATTACCGTAGTCCTGATGCTAAAACACCCATTTAGCAGCAAATGTTCATACATTTCTATGGTAACGTAAACCACAAATTGAAGTTTTTGAATAAGTCTTTCTATTTGTATGAATGTTTGTGGAATAGTTTGTAGCCTATATTGCTTAAGAAATTAGGAGACTTTTTATGTTAAAACCTTTAATATATTCAACCTTTGGGAGGGACAACCATATATATCATTCTTTTTATATAAGCACTTGTAATGTAATGAAAACCATTTTTGTATATCATGGAAGGTGAATAATATCCTTTTCAAAAGTTTAGTGGCATATTTGTATAATTCGTGCATTCTGAGCAGTGCCATATATTATTTATGAGATGTCCAATGTGATACAATACTTTCATAAATCTAAAAAGTTTCTAGACATGTGACATTAGTTTAAAATATATTTATAGAAAAAATGGCTCTTTTGCAGCCCAGCAACACAATAGATATTCTTTGTATTATGAATAATGCAGAATGTGTAGTTGTTGCCATGGTTACATGGTAAATGTCTAGAACATACTCACAGAATATGATCAAAGAGACCTGAATCAGCACGTGCTGACACTGCACTTTTTCCCTAGATCTGAACTGTCTCCTAAAAATCATGTGTATGCCTGAGTGCAGAGGGGGTGGGTGAAGACCACGCCCTAGTGTGTTTGTGTGATGTGGTGTCTCAAAATAACAGTTCTTAATGAATATCTTCACAGCTTGATCTCGGTGTTTATCAAGATGTGAACACTGATGATTGACACCAACAATGTGATTTTTTGGTATGTCACATTTTTTTACTCTGTGCTGTTCCAGTAGATTGTCTGCAGTGGTCAATGCACTGTTTACATTATGTCAGAGTGATGTCATGGTTGTCAAAATATCAGGCATGTCTGGATGACAATTTGTTGACAATATGATCATGATAATACATTAGATTAATGTTAACACCCACAGTGTGAAGATATATCATGTGTGAAGCCCATATCTGGTGTCCACCGCCTTGATATTGCTTGAATATTGCTAAAAGGGGCAAAAACCAAACTCAGTCAGTCAGGAGTGAGGATAGATCATGTGATTATCAAGGGTATGTGACTGTGTCAACAAACTCAGGGGCAAAATTTTATGTCATTATTTGGTTAAGATTGATTAGAAACAAATGATACAGCTTTTAAAAATATCCCAAAGTAACAATCTTTAGAATGGTAATTGATCAAACGGCTTTGTGGTACTGCCACAACAAAACTAAGGTAGTGCCAATGCCAAAATATTTGCAGAAATTGTCTTGAACAGAATAGAATACAGAATTTGTGTACACATGACACTAAGATGTGTTGGATGTAGACACCTGGATGTGCCCAGGTGTGTACAGGTGTGTTTGTATTGTCTGCGTCATTTCCTTCATCCTTGTTTATTGTTTATCAGTTTTATACGTTAATTTATTTTTTATGTTCATGTACATGCAGAAAGCTTCTGAATGTATGAATTAATCTCTTTTTATGAGGACAATTGAAATTTTAGTTCAGAGTTTATTGAATGTTGGGATCAATTAGTTTTATATGATTACATGTTTTGAGTATTTAATTTTTGGTGATATCATGTACATAATGTAGAGAATCTCTCAGTGCAGACAAACCCTGGTGTCTACCATTCTATAGCTGGCTAGAGCCAAAGGGTTCCTTGGGGGCACCCACTTGCATTGTGTCAATAATGGTAAGTTCGGCATCTCGATGTTCTTTAGTTCATTGGATGCCAGCAACTGCGGTACCTCAGGAACTGTTACATCTATGATCACCTGAAACTCATCAGTGACTACAGGAAGTGCAATACATGCTCTATACAGGTGTACTACACTCAAGGAACCCCTCTATTCCAGCTTACCACCTATAAATATGTTCAGTACTGTTCTTGTGGACGGACAATTTTAGTGTCATATCATCTCCGAAATGGGATATTGTGGCACACTATGGTTTCCAGATTTGCCGAACCAAGTTGTGCCAGAAATGGTAACAAGACAAATTTTAATGCATTGTATCCACTCACAGTTAATGCTCTTTGCATAACATTATTATTACCAGGTCAAGCGGTCAGTGTGTTAGAGTATGTATGTTTCAGGTGACTGAACAATGAATTTGTTAGTGGAATTCAAGTCACCCAAACTTATTGTTTTGTTATGAAAACTGTACATTTTGAAACCTATTATGGTTGTATTATGACAACAGAAAGTTGCAACACAGACTTGGGGCTAATGGATAACAAAAGATTGCTTGTGTCGGTCTGGTAATGTGCTGTGATGAGATCTGTGTATATATATAACACTGCCATGGTGATGTACAAGCAATAAGGTGGACAGACCAGGAATATATAAAGCAGAGAGGTTTTAGGTGGCTATAACTTGTGATATCAAATGGATTTAGCAGGTAAGCCCTATATTCCTGACTGAGGAACTCTACATACACAATAAGCACAAGGGTTTTCTTTATTCAGCCGCTCAGCACCTAAAAGTGGGTATTGTAAAAGGTATTTCAAGTTGAAGATTGTTATAAATATTTATTTTGTTTGTATAGCCTTTGGAATTATTTTCAAGACAGACATAATAGGAGATCTGAAGAGGTGTCATATATTACTGACTGAAAGGTTTAGACTATAGGTGCTTGGGTTCTTAATTGAAAGTGACTCATAAGCTGAGACGGTTAGGTCAACATAGTTTTCGATATTGTGTTATGCAATGCGAATCCAGGGCGCATCTATCCAAAGTTTATGCAACTAGAATTGTGGTGAAGTTTCACTAGATCCCTAGACACCATTCACTTTGGTAGTGGCTGAGCACATATAACAAGGCAACACCTTGTCAGAACCCGATATATAGCTTTGTTATGGACTAGAATTCCCAACTTGTTTAAGTGGTACTGAGATAGTGGTTAATGAACTGTGACAAAGTCTTGAAATAGATTTGATACACATGTGAACCTTGTTTCATCTACAGCATACAGTATGATTGAATATGTTTTGTGTATGATTGTTAATTAGTTATCATGAATCAGTTATTCCAATTGAACCATTGATCATCCCAAAGTAATGAGAAGCCTGTCTTCAAGGAGTTGCTCTTTGTGCAATTGTTTATTATGTAAAGTTAGATCTGTGGGGTGTTGGTCACACCCAAACTTCAGAAGATAGTCCTTCTGTTGTCCTACCAGTAACATGATGCATTTAAAGCTATACTTAGTGAACACTGTCCTTGTATAGTCAACCCTCTTCCTCCCCATATAGCAGCATAATTTATACCCATGTCCACCACATCCACTATCTTGTTGTGTTTTACCTGTGATCCAAGTGTGTTCAGTCTTTCGCTTTGTGGAAATGTTCCTAGTGAAGCAATATCATTACTCCCACGATTACCAGAAATATATGTACATATGTGTTTGTATGCTCAGCAATCACGATGCAAGAGGCCCGTTTATTAGTCTACAGAGTGGTGTCAGATATATTTTATTGAATATTTTAACACAAAAACATCATTGCACTCATGCTATAGTATTTTATTATGTGATTGATTTTATGTCAAGGAGATGGTTGTTTCTGGGTATATCTTGTATATGAGTAGATTTGTGTTCATAATAATTGTACATAACTCCCCACAAAGCATTGTCAGTTCACAGTGAACAAGATTCAAAACACATTGTACAAATGGTGTGCTGTTTAGACTTGTGTCATTTTTAGAGTAGGGACGTTTTGTTGGTACCTTGTTGAATGCATGCCTATTAAGACACTGTCTTTGTCTGAAGCAAGACAGCAGTGTATTGTGAACATGTTGTCTTGGCTAATAATCTCAGACGAAATCATAGGCAGCAACTGACATTCCAATACCTCCTTTGTGAGGGTCTTCAGTCAGCATGTCACAGTTCAATCACACCATCCCTGGTTTACAGAACACGGAGGACAGAGTATCCAGGCTAACATTATGCATGCAGAACAAATCCAGCCTCCATGAACATGCATGTAGGAAAGAATGACAATCCGGCCTTCCATCTTCATTCATTCATTGAACATGCATGCAGAACAGAACATGCATTCAGAACAGCACATCAGAACAATCAATGACCATGCATGCAGAACAGCACATTCATAGAACATGCATGCAGAACAGTGCACCATGCATGCAGAACAGCACATTCATAGAACATGCATGCAGAACAGTGCATTCATTGACCATGCATGCAGAACAGTGCATTCATTGACCATGCATGCAGAACAGTTCATTCATCAACCTTGCACAATAGTACTGTCCATTCTAACATCCACATGCATGCTGTAAATGTGACACTCCAACTCTACACACATTATGACGCAGCAAGCACCTTACAATCATGTCTCCCATCAACATGCATGCAGAACACATACAATCCAACCCATGTTAATGCATGCAGCACATGTTTAACAATCATATCTTCCATCAACATTCATGCATCTCACACACCACTATCTAACATATTCGTGCAGTGCATACATCAAGTAGTCATCTTTATGAATGCAAAACATAATCAACCCGGTCACCATCATGCCTGCAGAATATTACAGATTAATGTAACCTGCCACTGATATGCATGCAGACCTTTGTCACCATTGTGCATGCAGTTAATGTAGACGGCCTACTGTTCAGTAGACACTTGTGGCACATGGAGAACACTTCACTATTCAAAGAAATATACCGCAGTGGCTCAGTACACCGTTTCATATGTAGAAAAACTAAACTGGCCCGTCCTCATTATCATACAAGCTCTAAACATACCAGTTTTGTGACGGTTATTTACCCGCACAGGTTATACATGTACCTTAGGATGAGGTACTGGTTGATATTTCCGTGCCGGATTTCCAACGTGAACGAAGTGTGTACCTGAACCATTAGGGTTACAAGAGAGCAAGGCCTTCCTAGAACATGTGTTTATATAGATGATAACCTGTCATGACTGATCAAGCAGGATTTCGCCAAGTACCCTTCGTGATGGGGGTACTGCTTAAAACGGCTTACACTTCCATCACCGGAGAACAAGCCCACATGCTGACGCTACTAAAGAATCAAAACTCCTTGATCATAGTGTTCATCAAACCGTGATCGTTGTTGCACTAGTGGACGTGAATGCCTTTCTCCCATATGTCCACTACGTGGACAGGAAGCACAAACGTGTGTGGACTAAACCTCCTCGAACCGTTCAACAACGTACGCTGTTCATGAACACATGATCAGTCGATATTTCCCCACATGTTGGGTCTCATCAAACGCACTCTTCAACCTTGCCATTTTTCTCCATTAGCCACTGAAAAATATACATTTTATTTGAATTCATGTATTTATATCAATGTTTGTATGAGTGTTTGAATCTTAAACCATTTATCTTGGGTTTATTTTTCGTCATGAGATTTATACGCAATTGGTCATTATTGTGACAGGTAAATTTGGCGACGTTGATTTGACTTCATGCAATGAATGTATGAGAATCTATCAGTATACCCGCTCTAGCTTCCCCCTGTAAAGTCATCCCCTCCACCGCCACACTGAGCATCTGTACATATGTAATCATTATGGTATTGTGGCCTTACACGTTACACCACCAGTCAGAACACCGTCTCCTGGTTATGATAATCATTAAGTAAAACAATACACAGCCGAGTTTTTCAAATGATTAACTATAGCAATATGAAATCAGTATGATTGTTTCAAATGACGCTAATGCATGTTACGGATAATTTAGTTCCATACTCTCTAATCTTAGTTTGGATTATATTCAAACGTTTAGTTTTTTAACTCTCAAATCTTAGTTCATTTAGCATTTGCTATAACATTGTTTTTAAATCAAATCATGTCAAAATAATATTCAAATCGTTTCTGGACATTTTGAGAAAATGTCTTTCTTTCTGTTCGTGTCGGTGATGCGACTTTTGATGAAACGACGGAGTCGAGTGCTGTTACTGGTGGTGTTGTATCCTCTGTGTTCACCCCATGCCTCCCCCTTTCTCCACGCCCTTTGTCTCACACGTGTCTTACCTAGTTTACCAGACATGCAGTACCGTGTATTTGTATATATATGAGACAACTGGTTACCGTTGGGTTGTTCTTGTTGCTACGAATGTGTTTGACAATTAAACTATTTGAGATATCGGCCTGGTCTGTCTTATTTATCATGCCCGTGAACATCTTCAGAATTGGTCTACACCAACCCATGCTTGTATAGGGGACTAATGGGATCGGGTGGTCAGGCTCACTGACTTGGTTGACACATGTCATCATATCCCAATTGCGTAGATCGATGCTCATGTTGGTCACTGGATTGTCTGGTCCGGACTCGATTATTTACAGACCGCCGCCATATAGCTGGAATATTGCTGAGTGCGGCGTTAAACAACAAACCAACCAACCAATCTTATTTCTGAAGTGGAGGTGTTGCCCACAGTGCGCGTCCTGTGTTCAGGACTGCCCGTGAAGGTCCGGCTGAGAATTGTTGTTAGTCACCATCCAATACCTATTACGTGGGTCGATGATCGTGCTGTCAAACATTGTATTGTCTGTACAAACTCGATTATTTAGATACTGCCTTCATACACCTGGACTAAGGAGATCGGGTGGACTTGGTTGACACTTTTCATCGTATCCCATGCGTAGTTCCATGCTCATGCTTCCGATCACTCGATTGTCTGGTCCAGACGCGATTATTTACAGACCGACGCCATATAGCTGTGTTTATATGGCAGGGTCAACGTGAGGCAAAGCTTACCAACACTCTGCTGGGGTGTGAGGTTATGTATTTCTGTAGGATGAGGACTGATAAACCGACACCCTGTAACAATAAATATAATAATATACTATACATCTTACACAATTCATACAAGATCAATATAATTCCATACAAGGGTTTTATACATATAGATAATTACCAATAATACTGTAGTTACTCAAAGTATGAATAACCATTACTTACTACATATATGGAATATGGGAATTATGAAATTACATCATTACGTATAATGTAATGATAATACATGCATACAATGTAATACACACAAGATTGGTAATAATACACCATTACGCTTTAGTCGTAATAATAATATACACGTTTCATCACCACGCATTACGTGATGGTACTATATACAATACATGGATATAAAAAGACATATACACACCCTGTGGGTGGTACAAGGGTGTACAACAATCAGGCACAGCACCAGTCTTATGGACGGGGACGTATCTGTTATAAAAAATAATAAATATAATATGAAAGGTAATGTGGAGTAGGTTTAGGGCTATATTCATGAACATAAAATTATTTCCACACATTGATAATTATACTTATAGTTATCATAGTTAAAACAGCAACTTATATTAAAACACATTCTCTCATCTCACACATTCAGTGAAAGGGGATAGTAAAGATAAGAATATATTAGTGATACTTATTTATGTTTATAGCTTAGGATTGGAAAGCTAGCATAATTACATATAGCACACTTACATGCTATACAATTTAATACCTATTTAAATGATAGTAAATAGATATACGTTTATTATATATATATAATTCAAGGATTAAATGCAATATTACTTTAATTACAACAAATACTAACCTTAATGTTACACTGTGTGTCTGTCCAAGCTGTGTTCACGTGGCAAGAGTCGGTGCAGAATGAGAGAAATTGTGCATGGAGTTAGTGAGACCAATCAGCCGAGAAGCGTCATGGCTTGGGCAATTAGTGAGAGAGGCCAAGCTCTAAAGCTTTAACCGTTAAAGTGCCTATTGATAACATAGCTAAAGGGAGAGAATAATAAGATTAAAATAATATATTTACACTAAAATACATCTGCCACATTTACATCTATTCCTCGTGGTGTGGTGTTTATGTTAAACTACCCTCTTTGCACTAACCTTCTCTGTTTACAAGAAACAGCAACAAAAACCTGGTTGAACGTATTCATTTGTGTTTCTCCTCTATTATTAAGCCTGATCCGACAGTCGATTTGGTTTCTTGTTACTGAAAGACGCCTTCCAAACCGGTGAGTCACTGCGTGCTATAGATTACGACAGTCTACAGACTCCCACCTAGCACCTGTAATCATGTGTTGTGTGGGTTACACCCCACTCGGCAATGTTCCATTTTCGTCATGGCGATTGAGAGGTTCAGGTCGTGGCCAGTGGCACCCAGTCACCGAAGTCCACAGAGACTGTCCACCGGACTCCACCCAATCCACTTCTTCGTCCTCGTCTCGTCCAGAATCACCACAGTGGTAACATATACTGTAAACAAATGAAATCAATATGGATCAATATCAATTTCGACGGCTTTTGTTTTTAAAACTTTTACATTCACTGTCCATATGGTAACAGCCGCAATTCGTTATACCGAGTAACGTCCTTTGGTTACGACTGGAACCCGTGATCGTGGGTTGTTTCCAGATTTGCCCTGAATGTGTTTAGAAGGTTTACCAGCTCCCAACCGTGTCATAAACGTCTGTGACCAGCTTTATTTTGGTCTTTCTTCCCGTCTTGTAACAGTAATTCCAAGGGGCAATAGACCCTACTCACTTATTCCCCAAATACATACACAGGGGCGTAGCAAGCCTATTTTTTCGTGTATTCCCGATAGGCTGCAAAGCTTTATGTTTAGATATCATTGAGGGCTTGCTCAACTAGTAACAACAATCATGTGTATTCCCGATAGGCTGCAAGGCTTTATGTTTAGATATCACTGAGGGCTTGCTCAACTAGTAACAACAATCATGTGTATTCCCGATAGGCTGCAAGGCTTTATGTCTAGATATCATTGAGGGCTTGCTCAACTAGTAACAACAATCATGTGTATTCCCGATAGGCTGCAAGGCTTTATGTTTAGATATCATTGAGGGCTTGCTCAACTAGTTAACAACAATCATGTGTATTCCCGATAGGCTGCAAAGCTTTATGTTTAGATATCATTGAGGGCTTGCTCAACTAGTTAACAACAATCATGTGTATTCCCGATAGGCTGCAAGGCTTTATGTTTAGATAGCATTGAGGGCTTGCTCAACTTGTAACAAAAATCATGTGTATTCCCGATAGGCTGCAAGGCTTTATGTTTAGATATCACTGAGGGCTTGCTCATCTAGTAACAACAATCATGTGTATTCCCGATAGGCTGCAAAGCTTTATGTTTAGATATCATTGAGGGCTTGCTCAACTAGTAACAACAATCATGTGTATTCCCGATAGGCTGCAAAGCTTTATGTTTAGATATCATCGAGGGCTTGCTCAACTTGTAACAACAATCATGTGTATTCCCGATAGGCTGCAAGGCTTTATGTTTAGATATCACTGAGGGCTTGCTCAACTAGTAACAACAATCATGTGTATTCCCGATAGGCTGCAAGGCTTTATGTTTAGATATCACTGAGGGCTTGCTCAACTAGTAACAACAATCATGTGTATTCCCGATAGGCTGCAAGGCTTTATGTTTAGATATCATTGAGGGCTTGCTCAACTTGTTAACATCAATCATGTGTATTCCCGATAGGCTGCAAAGCTTTATGTTTAGATATCATTGAGGGCTTGCTCAACTAGTAACAACAATCATGTGTATTCCCGATAGGCTGCAAGGCTTTATGTTTAGATATCATTGAGGGCTTGCTCAACTAGTTAACAACAATCATGTGTATTCCCGATAGGCTGCAAGGCTTTATGTTTAGATATCATTGAGGACTTGCTCAACTAGTAACAACAATCATGTGTATTCCCGATAGGCTGCAAGGCTTTATGTTTAGATATCATTGAGGGCTTGCTCAACTTGTTAACAACAGTCATGTGTATTCCCGATAGGCTGCAAGGCTTTATGTTTAGATATCATTGAGGGCTTGCTCAACTTGTTAACATCAATCATGTGTATTCCCGATAGGCTGCAAGGCTTTATGTTTAGATATCATTGAGGGCTTGCTCAACTTGTTAACAACAATCATGTGTATTCCCGATAGGCTGCAAGGCTTTATGTTTAGATATCATTGAGGGCTTGCTCAACTTGTTAACAACAATCACGTGTATTCCCGATAGGCTGCAAGGCTTTATGTTTAGATATCATTGAGGGCTTGCTCAACTTGTTTACAACAGTCATGTGTATTCCCGATAGGCTGCAAAGCTTTATGTTTAGATATCATTGAGGGCTTGCTCAACTTGTTAACAACAATCATGTGTATTCCCGATAGGCTGCAAGGCTTTATGTTTAGATATCATTGAGGGCTTGCTCAACTTGTTAACAACAATCACGTGTATTCCCGATAGGCTGCAAGGCTTTATGTTTAGATATCATTGAGGGCTTGCTCAACTTGTTTACAACAGTCATGTGTATTCCCGATAGGCTGCAAAGCTTTATGTTTAGATATCATTGAGGGCTTGCTCAACTTGTTAACAACAGTCATGTGTATTCCCGATAGGCTGCAAAGCTTTATGTTTAGATATCATTGAGGGCTTGCTCAACTTGTTAACAACAGTCATGTGTATTCCCGATAGGCTGCAAGGCTTTATGTTTAGATATCATTGAGGGCTTGCTCAACTTGTTAACAACAATCATGTGTATTCCCGATAGGCTGCAAAGCTTTGTGTTTAGATATCATTGAGGGCTTGCTCAACTTGTTAACAACAGTCATGTGTATTCCCGATAGGCTGCAAAGCTTTATGTTTAGATATCATTGA
Source organism: Haliotis rubra (assembly GCF_003918875.1). NCBI lineage: Eukaryota > Metazoa > Mollusca > Gastropoda > Lepetellida > Haliotidae > Haliotis > Haliotis rubra. The sequence continues at coordinate 730,370 of NW_025765514.1, read as the reverse complement.
GGGCTTGCTCAACTTGTTAACAACAATCATGTGTATTCCCGATAGGCTGCAAGGCTTTATGTTTAGATATCATTGAGGGCTTGCTCAACTTGTTTACAACAGTCATGTGTATTCCCGATAGGCTGCAAAGCTTGATGTTTAGATATCATTGAGGGCTTGCTCAACTTGTTAACAACAGTCATGTGTATTCCCGCTAGGCTGCAAGGCTTTATGTTTAGATATCATTGAGGGCTTGCTCAACTTGTTAACAACAGTCATGTGTATTCCCGATAGGCTGCAAGGCTTTATGTTTAGATATCATTGAGGGCTTGCTCAACTTGTTAACAACAGTCATGTGTATTCCCGATAGGCTGCAAAGCTTTATGTTTAGATATCATTGAGGGCTTGCTCAACTTGTTAACAACAGTCATGTGTATTCCCGATAGGCTGCAAGGCTTTATGTTTAGATATCATTGAGGGCTTCCTCAACTTGTTAACAACAATCATGTGTATTCCCGATAGGCTGCAAAGCTTTATGTTTAGATATCATTGAGGGCTTGCTCAACTTGTTAACAACAGTCATGTGTATTCCCGATAGGCTGCAAGGCTTTATGTCTAGATATCATTGAGGGCTTGCTCAACTTGTTAACAACAGTCATGTGTATTCCCGATAGGCTGCAAAGCTTTATGTTTAGATATCATTGAGGGCTTGCTCAACTTGTTAACAACAGTCATGTGTATTCCCGATAGGCTGCAAGGCTTTATGTTTAGATAGCATTGAGGGCTTGCTCAACTTGTTAACAACAGTCATGTGTATTCCCGATAGGCTGCAAGGCTTTATGTTTAGATATCATTGAGGGCTTGCTCAACTTGTTAACAACAGTCATGTGTATTCCCGATAGGCTGCAAGGCTTTATGTTTAGATAGCATTGAGGGCTTGCTCAACTTGTTAACAACAGTCATGTGTATTCCCGATAGGCTGCAAGGCTTTATGTTTAGATATCATTTGAGGGCTTGCTCAACTTGTTAACAACAATCATGTGTATTCCCGATAGGCTGCAAGGCTTTATGTTTAGATATCATTTAGGGCTTGCTTAACCTGTTAACAACAATCATGTTTAAGCCCCGGCTTTCTTTTCAAAATGGTAGCTACGCCCCTGACACAGACTTAACTTGGAGAAGCTCATTTTATCGTTACTTGAAAATATTTCACCATAAGAATTAATTGTCTGTTGTTCGCCTTTTGTATCATTCATGAAGCACGATGGATGCCCTATCTAAGGTTAAAACACAGGAAGGAAATGAACAAGGATGTATGACAAACCTCTAGTTATTCGCAGGCTCACTGAATATATGTGCTACTGAAAAGACACGAGTTTTTCATATGATTATATATAGTTCATCAGTCATAGCTTCGTTTCTAGGGGGGGGCGGTGGGGTAGCCTAGTGGTTAAAGCGTTGGCTCGTCACGCCGAAGACCCGGGTTCGATTCCCCACATGGGCACAATGTGTTAAGCCCATTTCTGGTGTCCCCCGCCGTGATATTGCTGGAATATTGCTAAAAGCGGCGTAAAACTAAACTCAGTCAGTCGTTTCTAGGTACCCGTGAAGGTCCGGGTTAGAATATTGATCTTCAGTAACCCATGCTTGTCGTAAGAGACGACTAACGGGATCGGGTGGTCAGGCTCGCTGACTTGGTTGACACATGTCATCGGTTCCCAATTGTGTAGATCGATGCTCATACTGTTGATCACTGGATTGTCTGGTCCAGACTCGATTATTTACAGACCGCCACCATATAGCTGGAATATTGCTGAGTGCGGCGTAAAACTAAACTCACTCACTCACTCACTCGTTTCTAGGTATAACATATATTCCTCTCTGTTTCCTACTGGCTGAGGTGTATATTTGACCACGCACCTGCGGGAGAGCCTACTTGTATATCGATCGGTTTACTGTACGATGTGAGTGCGTTCATTGTGACCTAGGACATGGATAGGTGCTCATGCTTTCGGTCACCAGTTTGCCAGACTCGATAGTTTACTGGCCGCCGTGATATGGCTGAAGCAGGCTGACCGTGGCTTCAGAAAAAGAAACTGAAAACCAGTGTGGGAAAGTACGTTAACTAAATGTGTTTGTGTGTGTATGTCATAATGATACGTTTTCACCAATTCCGACGCTCGTAAAATCTCACACACTCATTCAATGTACTTCTTACGTCCTACAGAATGAAAACAGTCAGGGCAATGGAAAAACACAAGGTGACCTGGCGGAGAGGAAAGGGCCACCACTTGGGTACTGTCGTTGTGTACTATCTGCTTCTTAGTGAGTAAGGGTTTACTTCGCTCTTAACATTATTTCAACAATATCAACCATTGTACCAATGTGGGGAATCAAACCCGGGTCTATTTGACGAGCGAACACTTTAACCACTAGGCTACCTCACCGCTCTTCATCCTTCAGTGACCCGTGAAGATCCGGGTAGAATAGATCTTCAGCAACCGACCCGTGAAGATACGGGGTAGAATAGGTCTTCAGCAACCCATGCTTGCCACAAAAGGCGACTATGCTTGTCGTAAGAGGCGACTAACGGGATCGGGTGGTCAGGCTCGCTGACTTGGTTGACACATGTCATCGGTTCCCAACTGCGTAGATCGATGCTCATGCTGTTGATCACTGGATTGTCTGGTCCAGACTCGATTATTTACAGACCGCCGCCATATAGCTGGAATATTGCTGAGCGTAAAATAAACTCACTCACTCATCCTTCAGTGGGGGCGGTGGGGTAGACCACTGGTTAAGCGTTCGCCCGTCACGCTGAACATCCTGGTTCGATTCACCACATGGGTGCAATATGTGAAGCCCATTTCTGTTGTCCCCCACCGTGATATTGCTGGAATATTGGTAAAAGCGGCGTACAATCATACTCACTCACTGATCCTTCAGCCTCTACTTAACAGCTACAGAGCATCAGAATGAAAACAGTTCTTTTGCAGCAAATTTTGTGTATTACTAATATATACAACCGAGTTAAAGGATTTAGCGTGTCTGTCGTGCAGAGGGTCACCTGAAGGTATGTAGATAGAGTGTATACGATACTATCTATACAAGGCATGTGGCTGTATTAACTAGCGGTCGTACTCTGAATACCAATAGATTATCAAGTCACGACATCATGCTATACTTTCAATGAGAGGGAAAAGAATCTGGTGAAGTGTTTATGTTGTTGTCAAGGGTGAAATATGGACAGCAGCTCAAAGCCTCTAGATCTAGACAACGAAAGTCAATCATTGGCCAGGACGGTTCTACATTCAATTGTGCTACACATGTACACGCATGGGTCGCCATTGTCTGTTCTCTGGTTGAATAGGGTGTCATTGTAGCCGTGTTTTCAAGGCAATTAACCACGAATCTCGCACTCCGTTTACCCATACAGCTGAGGAGCAATAAAGGCTTCTGATTGTTTCCTAGCCTAGAGTCTCTCTTGCCCAGGGGACGAGGTAGATGTTTGGGTGAGACTATGGCAGACATAGCTTCCCGGGTTTGGCTCGGTGTCACTTTGGTTCTCATTGCTGTGGTGTCGCTAGTTGTCAACATAATAGTCATAGTTGTGTGGGTTAAAACCCAGAAACTCCGAGATCCCAAGTACTATTTCTGGATTAACCTAGTTGTGGTGGATATCATCGGAATATGTATGTGGACATCCTTGTCCGTCACGGCCGTCGTCGGCGATGCATGGATCCTACCAGACGTCGTCTGTAACGTCCACGCGTACTTCTCCACCTTCTGCAACGTCATCAACCTTCACACACTCACAATCCTGGCCCTGGAGAGGTTTCTGAAGTTCTTCAAACCGTCTAAACATGAAGACATATGCATCGGGTTCTTCCTGATTCTTCTTATATGCGGCGTGTGGTTCTTTGATGGTGTCGTCTGCGTCTTCACGGCCATTCATTGGGCGCAGGTGAGATACTACCAAGCCCAGTATCAGTGCATCCCGGAGCACCAGCTCAGCACCTCGCACCTGAACTTCATGTTTATACTGTCATATGGAGTTCCTCTTGTTGTCATGGTCGCGACTTACACGGCATGTTTTATAAAGGTCATCCACATGCGGAGTCGTGTCCAACCAAAAGGAGCCCTGGTGTTGGAGACCAACAAGAGCGCCAAAGGAGACTCGTACTCAGAGAGGATGAAGCGATACACTGACAAGTTTCAGAACGCAGGAATGAAAAACAAGAAGCCCAAGTTGGAGAAGACGTACGACTACACTAAAGATGGCTACGTCGTGAAGTCGGACACTGAGGACGACGTTCAGCCGAGTGATACTAAATCTAGGTTCAAGAAGAAGGAGTATTCACTGGCTAAAGAGGATTACATGCTACTGAAGGTTTACGTCATCACTTCTTGTGCTTACGTAGGCACGTGGATACCTTACGTCATCAGCAGTTATGTGTGGACGTACTCCCGGTTCAGCCCTCTGCCGGCTGGTGTGATTACCTCCCTCGTGTGGTTGTCCCACTGTGGCGCGTTCGTCAAGCCGCTTGTATATGGACTGTGTTTTGAGAAGTTCAGGTCACGTTTACTGACTGTGTTGAGGAGGCAGGAGACGTGACCAAACAAATATACAGTCACGCTTTTGGACCCGACAATCAAACATATGATGGAATGCATTTATTACACATTTATTCACAGTCAGGTGAAAGGTTCTGTTTCATACAGTTTACGTTTAATTCTGGTTGGATGGTTTTACACAGACGCCATGTTTTGTTTGACTGTACAGTTGATATAATTTGGAGCTGACATCCTCCTCGCTTTACTACTCTGCACATCATGTAGAATAATATCATGGATTGCGTGCTAGTCTAAAGCAGTTGCTTAAACGATCATTTAACGTCATTTTAAGCTTTCAGAAGAAGAATACAATTACATAGAATATCATACAACAATTTCTTTATGACATTCGTTTAAAACTTAATTTTGTTTTGAGTATTTTCTCAGTTACAGCAACCAATTATTCTCAGTGACTTTCTTCAGAATCTATCTATGAAATCGATGACACGCATCCGGTAAGGACGGCCACATGTATCGTTGAACATATTTTAATACATGCTCATTGAAACGAATAAGGGAACACATGAAAGTGCAAGTGTTCCTTTATTCTTTTCAAGAATTTCACCACAGTGCAAAACAAAGCTTGTGAAGAAACCTGGAAAGGAAAAAAGGAACACTTGTACTTTCATGTGTTCCCTTATTTGTTTCCATGAGTATTTACCTGTTGATCGACATCCATTAGTTGATATTAATCTACTTGTTCGTTCTCTGTTGGTCACTTTTACAAACGTGTCTATGACACAACGTAATGCCTCTTTGATTGACATCTATTAAAGCCATGTAATGTCTCAAAGATAGTTGTCTATTTAAACCCAATAATGGTTTCTATGTGATCCACGTGATGCCCAGGCTGTACGGTGAGTGAGTGAGTATTATTAACGCCGTTTTAGCAATATTACAGCAATATCACGGCAGGGGACACCAGAAATGGACTTCACACATTGCACCTATGTGGGGAATCGAAGCCGGGTCACCAGCGTGACGAGCGAACGCTTTAACCAGTCGGCTACCCCACCGCCCCTCTATGCTGTAGAAGATCGTTGGCTCGATCCCTACCGCGCCATATGGGAATTAACAGGATAAAACACGACTGGGCCGTTCTGAGTGAAGTATTAAAGTAAAACTGCAGCGTGGTGTCTCGCTAGGCTAACACTGTAGTCATATAGTCCACACACACACACGTCTTTATATACTCAGTGCCATTATTGAAGGGTCATGTGTCTTTTGCATTGATAGGAATCAGTTCAATATTATGAATATATCAGTAATGAGAAGTCAATACTGTTTAAAACCCTGTTGACAAAAGGCACCATAGAACACATTAGGCTACGCACATGTCTCAATGATTGAGAAGTTAAAGATATACAGTGTTTCAAAATTATGATCATGTTGAGAATAGTTTTGTTTCCGTGAACACTGTTAATGTCTGCATCGTGGTGGAAAGGCAGCATTTTGTCTTGTATTGCATGAGAAAGTGCGACTTCCCATGCACAGATTTAGGCTATAAATGTCAACTGTAGTCTCGTCCTGACATCATGGTTTCTGATACGAAATGAGACGTTTCCTGCAGTAGCGGAGAGGGGTCAAGCAATTGGTCTCATGCAAGCTGGTCACAGTCAACGACAAGCTGCAAATCACTTCAATGTGAGTCAGAGTGTCATTTGGAGACTGTGGCAAAGGTTTCAAGCCACGGAATCGATGGAATATGCGAGAAGACCAGGTCGACCTAGAGTTACCACTGCAAGGCAAAACAGGAACTTGGTTAACGTCACTTTACGTAACCGATTCTTGACCGCCGGTGACCTTCAGACTGAACATTACAATGTTCATGTTGTCAGGATAATCAGGAACACTATTCGACGCTGATTAAGTGCCAGTGGGCTCCGTTCAAGGCGACCAGCAGTCCGTCCACCACTTGTGCAACGTCACAGACATGCACGTTTAGCCTTGAGCAGACGTCACGGACGTTGGAATCAACGTCAATGGTCGACCATGCTCTTTACAGATGAAAGCCGGTTTAATTTGTATTTTAATGATGGTCTTCGGAGAATATTCCGCAGAAGAGGTGAACGGTTCACTAATGCTACAGTTGTCACACACAATAGGTTTGGTGGCGGGTCAGTCATGGTTTGGGCCGGTATCATGGCTACAGGAAGAACCCAGCTTCACATTATTGATGAAAATTTGACTGGTCAGCGGTATCGAGATGAAATCTTGATCCCCTTTGCTATTCCCTTTTAGCAAGCTATGCATGGATTTTATGGTCGGGATCCTCTTCTACAGGACGATAATGCCAGACCTCACAGAGCCAGGATAGTCACTGATTATCTTCAGCAACAGGGTGTGGAACGGATGGACTGGTCGGCATGTTCACCAGACCTCAATCCAATCGAGCATGCATAGGATGAACTTGGCAGACGTGTTTACAGACGTCACCCTGCTCCACAAGATCTACAGTGTCTTCGGAGAGCTCTTGTGCAAGAACAGGAGGCTGTTCCACAGGCATTCCTCATAAACTTGATCAGAAGAAGAAGAAAAGAAGATTGTTTATTATCAGAAGCATGAGGTCTCGGTCTAACTCTGTCCAGGACCAGAGAGGCGGCTACACAATGTACTGTTTGGTCATGGACTCTATTGTTATGACTTTCCGTTTTGGGGGTATCCCTTTGTTTGATGTCCGTATAGATACAGTCGTGATCCTTTTCTCACAACTTAGCACTGAACACTTCCCTCAGTTAATAAACTATCTTAAACTATAATCTTGTCACAGCATACTTTATTTTACATTATGTTATCTTATAGCTGCATGACCCCTCAATAATGGCACTGAGTATATAATTGCAATAATCGTGAACGTGTCTTCAAACCCCATATAGGGGCGGTGGGGTGGTTGAAGCGTCCGCTTGTCACGCTGAATACCCGGGTTCGATTCCCCACATGGGTACAATGTGTGAAGCCCATTTCTGGTGTCCCCTGTCGTGATATTGCTTGAATATTGCTAAAACCGGGTAAACCATACTCACTCACTCACTCCCTCACTCACTCCAGGCCTATATCATCTCCACTCGTTTGGAGAGTCATGTAATGTATCGCCAATGGGCATGAACAAATTCTTGATAACTGTTGTTTGATTGGCACCATTATGTCGGTTAGATGATCGATTTTAAATAATGAGCTTTTTAAAAAAAATGATTAATTCTATTATTTTTACCACTTTAGCGAGTGAATATATATTTATGTCATATTTGGTGCACTTATTTGAAAAGGGGAAATATTGCTAAAAGCGGCTTAAAACTAAACTCAGTCAGTGAAAAGGGGAAGCGTAAATTTAGGTGCGGTAAATATATATAAATATAACAGACCTGTATATCAGTATATGGTACGATACCAGAAAGATTGTTTGAATGGACAACAAGAGCAACGGTAAGTGTATCTGGGCACCATCTGAAGTCATGCGTGCAAATCGATCTACGCAAATGGGATACGATGGCATGTGTCTCCAAGCCAACGAGCCTGACCACTCGATCCCGTTAGTCGCCTTTTACAACAAGCATGGGTTGCTGAAGATCAATTCTAACCCGGACCTTCACGGGTGCAAGTGAAGTATTCACCTGGGTAAACACGTTAAAATACAGTACATGCAAACTTCGGAAATTATAGACTTTTAGACTTTTAGACTTTGAATGGCATTTAGAAGTGCTACACATAAAAGGTGGAAAGTTTGGGATGTCAGCTTATGTATATAATCTGAGGAACAACGTTTCGGTGTGTTCTTATAAATCTTCAACTTTCTTTTTGGTCACTGATGCGTGAAACACAGAAATGTCTTCCACTATCTACCATTTGACGTTTTGGCATCATTTCTAAGGTCTTGAATGCTGTAAACCTGATCAAATCATTTTCATCAGGAAAGTTTACTATTGGAAAGTTGAAGTCATCCATCTTGTCATATAGTCTAGGGGAGAGTGTGTCGTCACTACCGTGACAGATGCTGCTGTTTTATTGGACTTCTATTTCTAGTTCGGGTGGGGACATCAGAGGAAGAGAATGACCTCTGTGACCATCACTGATCGATATCAGATCAAAATTGTGCCCTGAAGATTAATCTAAACCTTTTGGCCTCTTAACCTTGTTTTGATAGTACCAACCCTAGCACCACTGGTGCCCATTGGGATGTCTATTTCTTGAGTAACGTCACATCCTAAATTTCACAGCATCTCGGTTATTCTTTTGTCAGAAAACAGTATAGTGTTTGCTGCCATATGGACAAATCGTCGTGGGCCCTGGAAGATTGAGACGTAATTATCTCTGCGCTATACATGTATATGGTCATCGTGATTAGTTTCATGGAGGGGCGGTGGGGTAGCCTAGTGGTTAAAGCGTTGGCTCGTCACGCCGAAGACCCGAGTTCGAATCCTCACATGGGTACAATGTGTGAAGCCCATTTCCGTGATGTTGCTGGAATATTGCTAAAAGCGGCGTAAAACCAAACTCAGTCAGTCAGTCAGTTTCATGGATGAACTGGTGGCTGATAATAGAATGGGTAGGGCTTATGTTGTAAATTGTTGTGTTTTGTTTTTATTTTTATTATTATTATTTTTTGCTTGTTGTTGGCTTTACTTTTTATTTATATCTGTTTTACTTATTTATTTATTTTGGAGGGAGAGAGGAGGGTGTGTGTTTTGTTTTGGTTTTTGTTGGTTTTCGTATTTGTGTGGATAGGTATATGTGTACGTGTTGGGACATACAAAGTAAAACTATTACGTTCTGAACGTGTGTCAATACGAGCATATGTATTTCACCTGTCTGAGACTTTGTTTTGTTCGTGCACTTTTGAATAATTATTGCCTGCGCCGAATGAGTTGTACTCACAAATCACCAATATAAAACATGACGTAAATGGTTTGATACGTATCTATGTTTTTGTAAGAAATCGTGTAATGTGTATCCTTGAAAAGCAGTAATAAACCCCGCCAATATTCGTCGGATGTAATACCAACAGCAAGAAGCAGACAAGTTATAAAACCTGAAACGAAATAATGAATCAAGGGAAGTAACTCTGTTGAGACTTATCTAAGATTTCTTTTAGCTGCGCGAGATGGCTGGTAGACTGCTCTGCCCTTCAATGTCGCCATAGGTATGTAAACGTTTCACTTTAGGCTTACACACGATCCCATTACGTAACTCACTCTGGACACTATCACCAAGGAGAGTCCGGATGAGGACAGACAGATTACCTATCCTGCTTTTGGCAACAGGCAAGCAAACAGATCGGGTTTGAGGTTTGAGTTGCTTGTCTTCGTACATATGGGACTCTGCTCATGATATCAATCACTGGATTGCCAGGTTCAGTCGATTATGTACAGGCCGACGTCATTATAGCTAGAATATGTCTGAGTGCGGCGTAAAACAACAAACGCAGTTCATACGTTTTCTGGCTTCAGCACATTCGTTCAAGACCTGAAATGAAATCTTGTCTTGTTATTAATCCTAACTAGAAAGAATGTAACACATAAATATTGTTTGATCATATGTATGTATGTGTAAAAAAATGCAGACGTACTTTAATGTCTTACATCGAGAATGACACACTGTTTCTGTTGCGTGATCACATCTACAGGCTCCATATATATCAGTGTGACAGTGACAGCAAGTGGGCTGTAAATCTCCTACTGAAGGCCTTGTACTGCTGTTGTTCGCAACCCGGCCTCCTGAGCGGAGAGTTGAGAGGCTTTCTCGGGCTTTGCTAATAGGGATGATTCACGGGGAAATTGATAGAAATTGCAGCAGCAACAATAGTAGCAGTAGCAGCAGCAACAGTAGCAGTAGTAGTAGAAGAGGTGGCAGAGGCAGTTGTAGTAGCAGTAGTGAGTGAGTATGGTTTTACGCCGCTTTTAGCAATATTCCAGCAATATCACGGCGGGGGACACCAGAAATGGGCTTCACACAATGTGCCCATGTGGGGATTCGAACCCGGGTCTTCGGCGTAGCAGAGTAGTAGTAGCTAGTATAGTATACGCTGTATAGCTACTAGCGCCTAGTATATCCATCTGACTAGTTGCTCACTGGACGCTGTAATCAGAATCTGATTATTATTACCCCGGATAACCCAAGCTGCCTGTGAGGCGCTAGAAGGTTAATAGTCACATGACGTATCTCACCGGGTACCCATTTTCTGCTGGGTGAACAGAGGGACTTGCCTAAGGTGAGACACGTGTATCACATGTATGTTCTTCGTTGTGAGGCTGGACTGAAGTCCTAGAAACTCTCAGGAGTGAAGCTGCCAAATACGGTCACCCATCCAAGGACTCTCCGCGCTCGACGTTGCTTAACTTCAACTGATTTGTGACCTGAGCTCTACGCACAGGACCACACACCACTACTACTAGTAGTAGTAGCAGTAGAAGAAGAAGTAGTAGTAGTAGTAGCAGTAGTATTGGTGGTGGTGGTGGCGGCGGCATCAGCGAACGCTTGCACAGTGGTTTGCCATGAAACAACACATATCTAGACGTACTTCTTTCTGTTTGCACACTAAAGTTAATTTCTACGACAGATATATATACATGTTATATCAAACAAAATCTGCTGTACAGCTAAAATGCATAAGTTGCACCTCTTTGGAATTCCAGTCAGAACCGGTCCGAAAAAGTGATTGCCGTTAGACGGTGTCAGTCAGGCTCGGGGACCGAGTTCCATGTCACGAAACCTTGGGAACCTTGACTCGTAACAACAATAATTGGTTTGTCTGGTCCAGGCTCGAACATTTACTCACTGTCGCCATATATAGTGAGTGACTATGGTAACACGCAGATTTTAACAATATTCCAGCAATATCACGAGGGGAACACCAGAAATGAGCTTCACACATGGTACCTATGTGGGGAATCGAACCTGGGTCTTCGCCGTCACTAGCGAACGCCTTAACCACTAGGCTACTCCAGCCCCGTCATCTTATACAAATCATGTTGCTGAGTGGGGCGCTGGCAGCAGAGACCAGTAAACAGCAGATCATTGTAAACAACAGCAACGCCTTGCTAACTAAACATAACGTACATTTAATAGAATAATCCCAGCTTAACCGGGGGTCCTACTGTATTGCTGTACCGTGCATGTAGTTAGCCAGTTATGGCACCCAGTCAACAGGTTAATCGATAAAACTGATGTAATACAGCGAAAGGAAGTTCTAGCAATAGAGTTTTGAAGAAGATTGATTTTTAGTTATCACCTGGTTGTGTCACACAGGTTTGTCACAGAAACCTAGCCAGCAGACGACACCGTGAAATCGATATCGAGGCTGTCAGATTGCCGCGCCTGGAAAAGGTACGGACAAACTTGTACAGAGCTGGGATGCGTTTGTGTTGTCCGCGGTGAAAGCTGGTATAGCGATTGTACCCACAACAAAAGCGAGTGTATACAACTCGCTAGTGGCGTCAGTGCGGCTTTAAGCAGGACCGTAAACATACTTTACACCGGTGACGGATGGCCCAAACTACACTAGGTGGTTCGCGCAGTCGACATTCCATACTCCGAGGTGAGAGGCTATCGTCTGCTACCTTCACTAGCAGACGACAAGAGAGCACCACCGGAAACGTCGAGAAATAGAGAAGTTTGTGTGTGACTGATGTTAGAAGGGATGTGCCTGTCTGTCACTTTTGCTGGTCGCGATCACGTATGAATGGCATCTATTCTACGCTAGCCTGGAATGCCCAAATCTAATTGTTTCGTCTGGAGAAGCAGGAATTAATTGATTGTGATTGTGTTTCAAGTGAATCCCAAGCATCGGTATGGTTTCCTGAGGCGTGTGGTCAAACTGTTACAGGTAGGCAACAACGTTGATGATGTTGCTAAGCTAATACACAAGCGCGTTATGGATGGTTACATATTTATGTCATATTCAACATCGCATGGTCCCTAATCTGTGACCAGGATTTTATATTAATGACAAGTTCCAAAAGGAAGATATCTTTTCCCCCGGACTCTGTCCTAACAGCCGTTATACAGGATGGAGATATAGCCGAACTGGCACGAATACTACATTCGTCGTCGCCGTGCGTCGATGTCAACACCGGCAGCCACACTGGACTTACTGCCCTCCATCACGGTGTCCTCAGCAACAACCTGGACGCTGTGAAACTTCTTCTAACACACGGAGCTCATGTTAATACCCAGGATATCCACGGATTTACTCCGCTCCACACGGCCTCTGCGTGTGGATTCCTCCAAGTCGCTAGTATGCTGGTTCTGCATGGGGCTGACGTGTTTGCGCTCACTCGTCAGTCTGAACTACCTATAGATCTCGCCAAGGATATAGGTGTCGTTCGGTTGATATCGGAGGAGATGACTCGTCAAATCCACGCCGAGTTGTTCGTTCCCTCTATTGTTATAGCAAAATTCTGGGAGTTGTGTGTCCTTTGCCAAAAGATAATCATTTTGTTATTGACACTGTGTTCCCAGAAACTCAAAGAGGTTTGGCATCGGTACAGACGGAAACAGGATTAAGGAAGGTGGAGCTAGATATGTACCGATACCTATCCGTGAACCTGTTAACTGTGAGGTATGCATGCATGTGTTGATGTTTGAGTGAAGGGTGTGACGCAGTATTTAAATCCATTATAAATAAACACTTGTTCGTTCAAATCGTGTAGCATAGGCTTGAATAACTTGTACATGACTCAGACTGAAAAAACATTTACATTTTCCATTTGCTGTATTTACCTATTGTGTCCTATCCTAAGCTCACCTGTAATATCGCCAATCGCTTTTACAACGTTCAACCATTAAACCATGTATCAATTGAGCTCAAATCTTATTCAGCGCATGTGATATTATACATCTGTGAATACGAGCCCCGTTGAACCACCCGGCATTCAGTAAATCATGCTCACTGTACAATCTATCGGTCTTCAATAAAAACGCAATGTGCAGAATATGCAGAAATCCATCCACATTTTGTTTTTTACGTATTAATGTGTATCAATAACACACGCGAAGGAAGACATGCACATATACGCCATTGATGAGAGTAGGAAATTGATCTAAGTCTTCCTGGTGTCTGTTAACATCTGTACATAAACTGGCTCTGACACACACAAGTGGAAGCGCAGCTGACGAAGGAGTGTTGAAACAGCGTTTTATGAGATCGTTTGAACATCCTATTACAAAATGTTAAAATCTTCAGTTTACTTCTAGTCAACAGTGGTATTACTTTGGCAAGTATTCAGCTTAATTAGGGCGCATGTCGTTAAGCCTTAAAATAATGCCCTTCAGATAAAAGCAATATAGGTTCCCAAGCGTATTTGTTGACATTGGGCCAATTCCTTCATTTGCTGGCTTGCTTGTTGTTTAACACGGCACTCAGCAATATTTCAATTAAATAAGGGCGGTCGGGAGATCATCGAATCTGGACCAGACAATCCAGTGTTTCATGAGCATCAATCTGCGTTAATGGGATGCGATGACATGCTTCAGTCATTTCAGTGAACCTCCCGATCCCAATAGTCGGCTCTATACCAAAAACAGGCATGGGTTGGTGAAGATCGGTTCCAACCCAGAATTTCAAACTCTGCTTAAGTGAATGAGTTATTTTCTCATATTCTTTGATGTATTTTTATCGATTTGTTTATAGGGTTTCTTCCCAATCTAATGCGTTCTGTGACGACAGGTAGCCCGAGGCACCGCTGTGTTCTGGGGGATATGGTGCTGGCTCATTAAGCGCTATTGCAGCAATAGAGAATGGACGACAGAAAACGGTTGAAAGGCTGAACCTGTGAAGAGTGAGCATTTAAACCACTGGGCCACCCTTTCTATCCAACAGCAGGCGCCTGGAGACATTGACATTGAGAGACAATTTACAATCCATCTTTCAAGATATCAGATATACCAGCGAATAGAATGCCCCAGTCTGTCTCTCAGTCCCTGAACAGCATTATTTTATTTACTGCCAAGCCCTGCCTGCAATGCTAAAGCCCTGAATGAAGCAAGTCTAGATTTCCCCAGAATGTCCCAACTCAATGGGGCTCCTTTTCAATTTTAATGAGTATGTTTGTTACTTTTATAGCAAACTTCTATATATTCAGGGACTAAGCGTTAGTCTAAGAATGCCCCAGTGTGCGATATATCCAAGTAGGTAATACCCTAGTGTGCTTATATATCCGAGTAGGTAATGACCTAGTGTGCGCTATATCCGAGTAGGTAATACCCTAGTGTGCTATATAACCGAGGATTAATACCCTAGTGTTATTTATCCAAGTAGGTAATGCCCTAGTGTTCTATATATCCGAGTAGGAAATACCCTAGTGTGCTATATATCCGAGTAGATAATGCCCTAGTGTGCTGTATATCCGAGTAGATAATGCCCTAGTGTGCTATATATCCGAGTAGATAATGCCCTAGTGTGCTATATATCCGAGTAGATAATGCCCTAGTGTGCCATATATCCGAGTAGATAATGCCCTAGTGTGCTATATATCCAAGTAGATAATGCCCTAGTGTGCTATATATCCGAGTAGGAAATACCCTATTGTACTATATAGCCCAGTAGGTAATGCCCTATTGTTCTATATATCCGAGTAGATAATGCCCTTGTGTACTATATATCCGAGTAGATACTGCCCTATTGTGCTATATATCCGAGTAGGTAATGCCCTTTTGTGCAATATATCTGAGTAGGTGATGCCCTAGTGTGCTATATATCCGAGTAGGTGATGCCCTAGTGTGCTATATATCCGAGTAGTTAATACCCTAGTGTGCTATATATCCGAGTAGGTAATGCCCCAGTGTGCTACATATCCGAGTAGGTAATACCCTAGTGTGCTATATATCTGAGTAGGTAATGCCCTAGTGTGCTATATATCCGAGTAGGTAATGCCCCAGTGTGCTACATATCCGAGTAGGTAATACCCTAGTGTGCTATATATCTGAGTAGGTAATACCCTAGTGTGCTATATATCCGAGTAGGTAATGCCCTTTTGTGCGATATATCCCAGTAGTTAATACCCTATTTGCTATATATCCGAGTAGATAATGCCCCTGTGTGCTACATATCCGAGTAGGTATTACCCTAGTGTGCTATATATCTGAGTAGGTAATGCCCAATTGTGCTATATATCCGAGTAGGTAATGCCCTTTTGTGCTATATATCCGAGTAGGTAATGCCCCAGTGTGCTACATATCCGAGTAGGTAATACCCTAGTGTGCTATATATCTGAGTAGGTAATGCCCTATTGTGCTATATATCCGAGTAGGATTTTGCCCTTTTGTGCGATATATCCGAGTAGTTAATACCCTAGTGTGCTATATATCCGAGTAGGTAATGCCCCTGTGTGCTACATATCCGAGTAGGTACTACCCTCGTGTGCGATGTATCCGAGAAGAGAATGTTCTGGTGCACACTATATCCGAATCCGTTCTGTTATTTGTGTACGCAACATCCGACTTATTTTATCTCAGTGTACGCAATATTCCGAATTCGTTTTGGCCTAGTTTTCGCCACATCCGATTTCGTTCTGTTACTGTGTTCGCAATATCCGAATTAGTTTTGGCTTAGTGTTCGCCACGTCCGACTTCGTTCTGTCACTGTGTTCGCAATATCCGCATTAGTTTTGGCCTAGTGTTCGCCACATCCGATTTCGTTCTGTCAATGTGTTCGCAATATCCGAATGTGGTTCTGTCACTGTGTAGCAGTACCTTTAATCTCCAGTGCACGATGTAGGCAGGGTACACCAGGGATGTTATCTGGGATGACGTTTATGACATTGTTTACTCGACCTGGACATCAACAACGTCACGATCGAGGTCACAGACACAGACACATTACGTGAATGTACATGGCTCCCAGCAGCCGTCTGTGATAGATGTGTACATTCCTGCTTGGACGTTAACAGGTGCTGGAGTGTATGTATGGAGACCAGAGGACGTGTCGTGGGGGACTACAGACCGTTACACAAACAGCCTTCTGTCACAGACTTACCTGCAAGGGTGGGTGGGTTAGGTGGGGTCAGTGACGATGATTTTAGGGGAGTGGGGTGGGTTTCACTCATTTTGTTCTGAGCAGGTAGTGGGTCATCAATAATGTACACGTGTAGTGAGGGTGGGTGGGGGTAATTGATTTTGTAGATGACATGCACGGGGTGGGTCGGGGGACTTCCTTTGTGCATAAATTTATAAAGGTGAGTGTCATTCACATTGTACATGCTTCTCCACAAAAATCATCATCACTCTTCCGAGACATAAATTTAGACCGGTCTCTAAGTGATGCGTCGGTTTGCTTCATCACACCTTTGTCCTTTCAAACAATTTTCTGAACTTGCCGAGAGATGCTTGAGTATTTTTATGAATGTTGTTAAATGTTCAGAATGCGTTCCCTATCGATGTCGGGACTTCCCATCATGCCAGACCCCTTCCATCAACCCCCTCACCCCATCTGCGACCCCTTCCATCAACCCCCTCACCCCATCATGTCAGACCCCCTCCATCATCCCCCTCACCCCATCTGCGACCCCTTCCATCAACCCCTCACCCCATCTGCGACCCCCTTTCATCAACCCCCTCATCTCATCATGCCAGACCCCTCCATCAACCCCCTCACCCCATCTGCGACCCCAGATATGTACATAGCTTGCAATTCCACCAGCCACAACCTGCTTGACGTGAGCCTTGAAGTAACCTAGCTGTTTGTATACTCTCACAGAGACCTTGAGAAATAATCGTCGACCTCTCGAGGGATGACTTGCGAAGCTTTTTGATGAATTTCCACTCAAGCGTACTCCAACAGCTAGCTGCGGGCTTCTCCGTTCACAGCTGGCCGGGCGTGTTTCACATTCCATTAAATAGACCTTACTCGTTACTTAATTGCTCCATTACTGAGCTGATATCACGCCTCGGCTGAACCAGGTACTGTCAAAATAATCTTACTTTCATTTGTACAATTTAGTTTATAGCCAGACAGGGTGAGCGAGACATTGCTTGCCCGTTGTTCCCAACCCAGATGTGTGACGGCGACTTATAAATAACCAAGTCTGGACTAGAGTGAGTGAGTTCAGTTTTACGCCGCTTTTAGCAATATTCCAGCAATATCACGGCGGGGGACACCAGAAATGGGCTTTAAATATTCTACCCATGTGGGGAATCGAACCCAGGTCTTCGGTGTGACGAGCCAACACTTTAACCACTGGGCCACCCAACCGCCTCTGAATTAGAGCAACGATCATGATGGCTGATTGTATGAACAAACGCCCACTATGTCATCCAAGATGACCGTCAACCACGTGACAGGTCAATCAGTTTCAGTCCAAGGATGACCAGAAGCTAATAGGCCTCTGAATCCTAAAAACTAGAATTGTCTGCTTGCTATTTTTCAAACTTATGATGTGAGAAGACTGTAGATATTTTGTTTGGACAAAATCCACTTCCAGGCTGAAGGGAAATTTTCTTTCCTTGACTGGTTTGTTTCGGTACGCCGTTATAGTGGGGAACCGGTGAAATACCTACAACGGCAGCATCGGTCGCTGGGAATCTTTTCCAAATCGTGTTTGGGGGTAACCTAGTGGTTAAAACGTTTGCTCGTCACGTCGAAGATCCGGTTTTGATTCCCCATATGGATACAATGTGTGAAGCCCATTTCTGGTGTCCCACGTTGTGATATTACTGGAATATTGCTGAATGCGGCGTAAAACCATACTCACTCATTTCTCTAGGTAAGATGAAACTGCATTTCGTGAAATTTAACACACAGGTGTCTAATGACTAAACACGAATTCACGTGTCTCTGCACCGCAGCAGATCCGTGAAGGTCCGGGTTAGAATTGGCGTTGACTTCAACAACCCATGCTTATAGAAAGAGGCAACTAACGGGATCGGGTGGTCAGGCTCTCTGACTTGGTTGACACATGTCATCGTATCCCAGTTGCGTAGATCGATGCTCATGCTGTTGATCACTGGATTGTCTGGGCCAGACTCGATTATTTACAGACCGCCGCCGTATAGCTGGAACATTGCTGAGTGTGGCGTAAAACTAAACTCACTCACTCACTCACTCACTCCACTGCAGCAGCACGATGTGTATTTAGGTCAGTAGTTCCACAATATTTCTTTTGGCCATACCACGTTCCAGGAGGCAGTCAAGCGAATATGTTCAACGGCCGGAACTGATGCAGAGAAAACAACCAGCGACGGCATGTGTATATCAACCTAGCAAACAGGTATACACAGTTTACACCTCTAAGTGCACACACGTTGGAAGGGTGGATTTGAATTAATAAACGGGTTTTAATCGAGGACTAGTCATAGATGAAACACACAGGTAGAGCCAAGGAATATAATTACCTTCATCGGAGATTAATTATCATTTCCGGTATGATCAGATCTGCACTAAACGTGCTCGTAACAGATTTTAATTGGAATATTATTAACAAAACCCGCTCGTAGTTCATGGGCGGATCCAGAGGTGGGTAGCACGGGTGCGCACCGCCCCTTTTCTGATGAAAGTTTATTAAATGACCAATGAACATTGCAACCCCAACCCCCTTTTCTCAAAAAGCTGTATCCGCCCCTGTAGTACATATAAGGCAGTACGGAACAATATGAATAATGAATTTGTCATGACCACAGTTTTTCAGATATATCAAATTGCATTGAATTTATTGCCACAAAAACATATCCCGAGGCCAAAGCTGTTTTGAATTACCTCCCGACGTATTAAAAAATCCATAAATTCATCTTCATATGTTCAACAGGAGTATTCACATTTTATGTCTTGAGTTAAACTGACAAACTGCGTCACGGTGCGTTATCATAAGTCACAGGTAGGTTGTGTGGATTTATGATTACATTGAAGGCTTGGCCTCATTCGTTACATTAGCGTTTGTTTACGTAAAGCTCAGCTTAAATATGACACATATGTTTCGTTGATTGATTCCAGCCACATATATCTTACCAATGACGTCATTTTATTGGTTTCGCCAGCTGTTCGTGACGTAACACGAGGGCGAACCACTAAAAATGTAAACTCCATTACATCAACTTTTACTCTCATAAAACTGAATACATACATATGACGCATGAAATCTCGGATGTTAACGCGGGTTTTAAGTAGAAGACTCTCTTAAAACTTCAACATCTAACACACCCAGAACAGTTATAACAGAGCACCTGCAGATCACGCGGCGAGTTCCATATCCCCGTCGCCGTGTCATTATGTTTCTCAAGGGAAGAGATAGTCTTGCCTACATGTGAATGTTGATATTTTTGTCAATATTACTTGTGTTACGGGAAGTAAAATTCTGAAAGAACATTGTAAACAGACTTCCTGCTACAACTTCCTCGTGCAGTGCAGTAGAGATACAAATTGGTCATAAAATGACATAAAATAGCTAATGTGAGATAGTTCAAACAATTATGGCGACATCTCACTATTGTTGCTGTTGCTGTGCCTGGAGTTTAATTAAAGGCCATTATGAATAAATTCTGAAGACGTAAAACTGACAAAACTAACTGTTTTCAAATTAAGGAGAAATTATAAACCGTTACATGGTTAAATCGGAGAAATCACGCAAATCTGTTGCTACCGGAAGTAGAACCGGAAGCTTCCGTTACGGCCCGTGGGCGCCACGTGTGGTATTTAGGAGGAAAACCCCATGGCGCTCCAGGAAGCAGTATGATAGACACGGTGCTCTGCTACAGGACGTGGATTTCCAGGTACCAGGGAAATACAAAGAAGGAAAACAGACTACTGGCCGTCAATCTCATTACCGTATTTAACCAAGATTAAATAAATGAATAAATGAGTGATGAACGAACGAATGTAAGTTGACGTTATTCATGTTAAGAGTAATTAGGCATCCAGATTTATGCCTCTGGACGTGGATTTCCAGGTAGGAGGTAAGTACATGTATACGAAGGAAAGATCATCAATCTCAGTACCGTATTTAACCGTAAATAAATGAATGCGCACACACACGCACACACGCACACACGCACACACACCACATACAATAATTGCAAGTCGGCATTATTATCGATAATCTTATTTCTCCATTACATAACCGCTATCTCAATTCCCGTTGAGTAATTATAATCAGTAATTAATTAGGCCCGCGTGTTAAACTTCACGAATCCACGAATCTCCCATGCGTTTAGAGAGAGAGAGAGGAGTGAGTATGCTTTATACCGCTTTTAGAGAGTATTCCATCAGTTCACGACGGGGGACATCAGGAATGAGTTCACACACTGTACTCACGCGGGGAATCAAACCTGGGTCTTCGGCGGGACGAGGGGACGCTTTAACCACTAGGCTACCCCGTCACTGTTTCACGAGGGGAGATTCGGGGGTTCTATTACATGTGTACGGGAGTGGCAGAAACACAATGAACGTGTTTGATGCCGACCACGTTGTCTGTCCATTTAGAGACGAGCGGACTATCTAACTATCAGGCTAACCAGCAACCCCTGTTTTAAAACAAGTAAACCATGAGGTCGTGAATGAATATTGTTTTTCGATCCTTATAATAATATCCTAGCAAACCAACGACTGCACGTGTGTCTCCATCATATTACAAATGTGTAAAAACCACAATGTATTTACAATTTTCAAATATATTTTTCAAATCCATCATCTAATGCATTCGGTTATTAAAATGAGTTATAAATATATCTGTAGAAGGGAGTCTGTTAGGACTGTTTATTTACTCTGAGATTAATTCTGTCTTTGAGTCTTTGCTTGCCTCATTTCATGTTTTAGCCTCAGGTACTGAAATATATCCATTTTCTTCAGAGACCTTTGAAAGACATAGCCCGTATATATTTCAAGCACATCTATATTTGTACTTGTAACCAGAATAACCTTGAAAGAAAGAACCACGGGGTGATAAACAAACACTGGAAGTAACCTCAAACATCACAAGTGGAGGAAATGGAACAGTTTGTTCCCCGTGCATCTTCAGAGGATATTACTTTTTGGCGTGTGTAAAACGTCTCTAATGTCAGTTAACCTCAACTCAGCTGCAACCAGTTAGGTCTGACTTTGACATGATCTATTGTTTCGTAATCCGTCTATTTCTATAATGATTTATCAGTGCAAGTTGAGAATGTCACTTTCACTTTTTTATTGGACGTTATCGTCTTTGCCAAACAGTCACGAAGGCGTAAGAACGTGCAAAACCTGATGACGGACCAACAGGCAAAAGGGAAATATGCACCAATGTCTGATCGAGGTTATAAACGAAAGACCAAAGATGGTGATGTGGTTTTATATAGGTCTGTATGTTTTGGACCAACGTTTCCAACGTTGTTTCGTGGAATGTTTTCAGCCGAGTGACGGTTTGATAAAGTTTGTGATTGTTCGGTAAGATCCAATTTTCAAGTGTAAAGGTTTTTTTTAGCCCGACAGTTAATGAAATCAATGTGTCACTCGTGTAAATAGAACTGCTTAAGCTGATTTGAGGCTTCCACCGGGACGTCATGACGTCTGCCTGAGATTAGTGCGATAAGGTTACATAGATCATATAGCTTACACTGACATTGTCTTGTCCAGTCACGTGACATTTACTCTTGAGTCTGAGACACGCAGGAATTGTTGTTTAAATTTACGTCGAGATAACCAGTCAATTTGAAGAGCCGAATATCTTCAATGTTTTCAAAAGCGGTAGAACGACTGTCACAAGTGAGGACCGCCTCCGTGGTGTAGTGGTTAGAGCGCCGACCCGGAGAGCGGAAGGTCGAGGGTTCGATCCCCGACCGCGTCATACCAAAAGACGTTAAAATATGGTACTTGTTGGTCCCTGCCTGGCGCTCGGCATTAATGGGTACAACAAGGACTGGTCGGCTCGGAGTCAGTATAATGTGTCTGAGTGGGGTATTCATGCTTCACTGCGGCATGGTATCTCAGTGGGCTAGCACTATAAAACCAGCTTCAGTCTGGGCTAGTACAAGCAGCCGCACATACACATACACACGCATGCACGTCGTCATATGAGCGAAATATTCTCAAGCACGACGTTAAAACCCAATTTCACCTCACCTATAAGTGTTACGTGTGATTGTAAAATGAGTGGGTTAGTAAGTAGGTTGGTTAGGTGGTGAGCTATTGAGAAAGTGAGTGAGTGAGTTTAGTTTTGCGCCGCCTTCAGCAATATTCCAGCAATATTACGGCGGGGAACACCAGAAATGGGCTACACACATTGTACTCATGTGGGGAATCGAACCCGAGTCTTCGGCGCGACGAACGAACGCCTTAACCGCTGGGCTACCCCACCGCCCCTATTGAGAAAGTGATTCGTGAGTGAGTCATTGGGTGATAGAGCTTTCCCCCATGACGATCATTTGACTGTGAAAACATTGAACATTGTGAATAGACAAGAAAGTGGGATTTGTGCATTGTAAGCTGGTCATGTGTTGTGAAAATAGTATTAAATACTCACTTGTCTGATGCCTATGATACAGGCTTAATTAAACACTGGCGTTAATCTGTAAAAAAACACTCACGAGCTTAGGGAAATAATTTTGTACCCTGACTGAATTAATTTCACGACCTTGGCAACTTTCTTCATTATTCAGGAAGGGGAGATAATCCGCAATTCCCAGTTACTAGTTGTGATATAAGACATGGCCTTTTTCTGACATATCGAAGAGAGGATTGGTTCTGGAGCACCGTTGAAGACATGAGCTCATGTGATCCAGTTTTACCGTAACAATGCTGCTTAAAACGGATTGTGAGGCCACGAACAATGAGTGACGTCATCGATAATCATTTACGACAATCCGTTTATATGACTGACGTAACATTGACCTATTTGGAAACCGTTCCACGTGAGGCAATGGTTACAATGTCCAATAAGAATTACTGAAGCTAATTGCAACGGTATCTTTGTCCCTCTGGAGAACTTACGCCAAACCTTACCGCTCTCTATACGTTACAATCATTATCCATGAAAGATTCCTATTTGAGATATCACAAGTTGCTGTGTTTTTCAAATATTTGGGTTTTACAAATCAAGTTCCACGTCTAGTTCGCACATCAAACCATTTACGCTTCTGTTTTGACCTTAAGTGTGAAGTGGGGTGGTGAGGTAGCCCCGTGGTTGGAGTGTTCGCTCGTCACGCCGAAGTACCAGTTTCGAGTCTCCACATGGATGCATGTTGGAATCTCATCAACCTTTGCGTCCCACATCGCTAAAATGACATAGGACGTTGCCAAACCACACTCACTATTGTATTTCCTCTATTTAACTGAGCTCGGGGCCCGGTTTTTGTCATTATTATGTTTATGGTTCCTTCAGACCCCTATTTGGTTCAAATGTTCCCTAAATGCTTCAGTGTAGCGGGGACAATGTGTTGTATATGCACATATTTCATTCCTTTGTATGTAACTACCGGCGTTTCATCCAGTCCAGGCGCGTGCTATCGTTTCAACGAGGAAATACGGTGTGTCCTTGAGCCGTATGTTTACTATTAGAATAAAAGAGAGGCGAAGCCCCAATGTTTCGCAAGGCACGACAAACACATCTACTACTACAAAACATCAAAGGAAGAATTAAATACAACAGTTTGTTAAGAATTACATGCAGTAGCATTCAAACATGAGCCTTTCTCTAAGTCTAAAAGCGGTTTATGTAACACTCTTACAGCAAATAGTCGATATCAGAGCCTCGAGACCACTTCCTCAATTCTGTTTACATGATAGATCGAATGTCGTACGAGTGGTAATTTTAACACCAAAATACATGGCTTGATTAAGATCCCAAACTTAATGTTTTGCAGGTCTCAGTTCCAAGTGGCACGCGTAATACGGAATTCTTTTCATTGAACTTGTTATGGCTACTGTTAAGTCCGTACTAAATGCCTCTCAGGTAATGGACAAACGTGAAAATATTTCGGATAACGCTGTATTCATTGCAAATAGAACTTTTGCTGCTGTTATATCCAGGCCCATAAGTAACATATCACATGCAGCATGGTCTTGAACACAAAACGCCCCGACCTCCCGTGAAATGAGGGTCATGACGTAGGTCCATTCAGCTGGAAGGGAGAACAAATGACCCAGTCATCTAAGTCGGCTTCAATTTGCCGTTCAGAGTTGCGTCCCTTCGGCACACCTGGAACCTAAGATATGGGTTCGAATCTCGGTTCGCACCGATTATGTTTCTAGATTTGTCAGCACCATACCCGGGCTTATTGTGTTTCAAACTGGTTTCGTAAGTGGTGTACGCCGAGGACATGCATTACTTCGGATTTCTTCCTATATAAGTTGTCATGCCGTGATTGTAACTGGAATACTGTTCACACTTGGGTTAACCAACTCTGTCAGCTGGGCTAACTGGATTGGAAATACCACATGAATTTATACAGAATGTTCATATATAAATAAAACAAAACTTCATTCAATGAAATATTTTAACAACATAAAAATTATAATATCTTTATGTAACAACCTTGACCACTTGTCAAACTCTGACTGACCAAGAATTTGTTATAAACAACGCACACCCTGGAGAATATACTGAATCCATCCCATCATGTTTGTCTCTGAGAGTGAGCATTGTTTTACACGCGACATATATTCCAGCAATGACATACAAGAAATGGGCTCCATGCATCCAACCCGTGTTACGACGCGACGAGCGAACCCGTTGAACACTGAACATGCTTAACGCCAGTTTTAGTTTTAGTTTGTCTCCCTGAACCAAGAACATAATCAAGATTAAGTCCAGATTGTCTCAGCTCGCTTTGTTAGTTTAGTTAGATTTACCCGCGAAGATCAGGGTTAGAATTGGCTTTCAGCAACCCATGCTTGTCGTAAGAGGCGACTAACGGGATCGGGTGGTCAGGATCGCTGACTTGGTTGATACATGTCATCGTATCCCAATTGCGTAGATCGATGCTCATGCTGTTGATCACTAGATTTGATTATATACAGAGTGCCGCCATGTAACCGGAATATTACTGAGCGGCGTTATACTACAAACCAACCAACCATTGGGATTTGACTTAATTTGGTGCTTTAAGGTGAAGATATTTGTGCGGCTAAATGTTAGTCGAAGTACAACCAGACCGCCATTATAGAATAGCTCTCATGATGCACGAAGCACTAACTCACTTCCTCTACATCTTCTAAAGATTCTCGTCCACTATAAAAAGTATATATATCCTTTTAGAATAACTGACAATGCTTAACCTATCAATTATGAATGCAACTCATTGTGCGCCGTTAAAGTGTCATGTAAGCCCCAGGGTCTTCTCATGGAGGCATGTATACTGACAGTCTGCTGGTTGGCTTCTACAGCTCTTGACAGCTCACTGCAGCGGTTTTTGTTTAGCTTGAAATGAAGATGTTAATAACCGACAGAGACTAGATCACAACATACGTGTTACAAATATGTTGACTCTAACCTAGACATTAAACTATTTGATAATGATGAAATATGAATGTACTTCAACGAAGTGAGCTTGTATCTGTAGACTCTGCACACCGCCCCTAACATGATGCACGTGTAGCAATGACGTCATTATAGAGTGGCAGAATGGATTGCTGGGATACATGTAAACATGGCGGCCGCCGTGATACTATCTGTGAAGAAACATGTTGAACGTGTAGCTCTGTTGTCGTGACGTCATGTTAACTCGTGCTGACAAAGTTTTGTCGATAACCTGATGACACGAGACGCGGTTGACCAGGAAATTGCTCTATTATTGAATTAAATGTTTCACGCCATCTTTGTTCTGTAATGGGCTAACTAATTAAAGTGAGCGACGCCGCTTACAGCAATATTCCAACAATATCGCTGCGGGGGTTGCAATGATTGGTTTCATTTGAATGTTCATTATTATTTGTAGTTTGCCCGTTCCATTGTTGTTATTTTTTGGTTTTGAGTAGAACATCTGTTACATGACATCTTGGTGAACTCGAGATACATATTTCTTCCTACACCATATTTGTGTACGTGGAAGTAAATGTTGTTCAGCTCCAGAATCAGTGAAATTGCTGGCTATATTGACGCGCTAAATAAACCTGCCCACTCTGAAAAATTAATTAATTTAAAATACCCTTTAAAATCTGTCCATTCTATCCTGTAGGGGTTGGATGGCAAACGAGCCTTTTCTTCTACATTTGTCAACAGTTACAAACGTTATTAAAACGTTGTAAGGATGACAGAAGTCTATGATAACTATCAAATACATTTATGACTCACCATTTCGCGTTTGATTAATTTTTAGTCTCCACGAAACATAAGCTTATATTTTCTTTAGTCTGACAGTTAATATTCATCTGACATTAAATACGCGAACATTTTTAAGTTTAAAGCAAACTAGTCATACAGACAAAATATATCGATTTGTAAGAACAGCGTTGCTCTTCAATCAGACACCGAGTGTGTTAACAGCACCGCAATATCCCGACTTAAGTTTAAGTTTCCCTCGATGGCCCCAACCCAAGTGGGCCTCGTGTACAGCACCACATCGACATCTAGATGGCAGAGCCCCAACCCACGGGTCGTCCGCCGGCTTATCGCCATCATCAGGCTCCCAATATCCTGCTCGACAGGATGCCATGGCTGAGGATTAAGGTCCACGAATTCGAACGTTTTAAGATTTAAGACGAATACCATGCAGGGCCATGGGATGTGGGGAGCAAGGCAAGAGACAGCTAGCATATTGTGAAGGAACATAGAGAAGTTAGCACCTACACTGCAAGGAGAAACATAAGCTTCGGCCCAACTCCCGGAGAGGAGATTGACTTCCTCTGCACTAACATGGATGAGGACAATCCATCAATCATCCAGTTTCTGCAGACGGGATTCGCTTCATTTTCAAATGCTAAGACGTTAAATCGGACAAAAAAATTCTAAATGTTCATTTGCAGTGTTGAAATGGCAATACATTCTTCATCATCAAAAGGTCAAGAACACTAGGAGTGTTAAGTGATATATGTAATGTTCAACTGATTTTGAACATCCACTTATGAAAGCAAAATATGTCAAATTATTTTTACCTCATACAAGAGAGCCAAAGATATATAAAAGTCTAATACTAATATCTTTTGCATATAAGATCCAACAGCCGAGTGACGTTAGTAATTCCAGCTTCTTAAGACGATACTAAACTACGTGTGTTTCGAAAGTTGATGAATCTAGATTTGAATAAGAATCATCGGATTCTGGCATGACTAGGGGAGACAACCCGTGACCCGTCATACATCTGGACCACTCGTGCGTCATGTGCAGAGACTTACAGATGATAGTGTCGGGTGGAATCAACCAGGTAATCAGTCAGACCCTGACAGGAGAGTCTCTGATGGAATCTCTGTACACGCTGGCAACAGGTTTAGCCAGTTCAGGTCCGGTACCAGCAATGATATCAGTGTCTGTAGCCACATGACAGCTGTAAACAACACCAGGGTCAAATCTGTCTACATATATAGCACACACAACATACAGTAAAACGATATGAAGTCCGTGTAGTTGGGTGTATCAGTCACCAAGATTCTACACTCCATTCTCTGAAAGTGAGACCCAGCCATTGTATTTCTGTAATGGACCAATTCATCATACCCCATCTGACACCCAGAGGAGGCAGGAAGTAGCTTGGCCGCCAAGCGTGTAAGTGAACATGATAATGACGGACACAATGATCCTGCTGATAGATAGTCCAGGAATACAGTGACCCGACACTGACCAGGGTCAACCTGTTACAGCGCGGCTTGGTTTTCCTGACAAACGGACTTCTAGTACATATGATGTGTCGTAATGGTATCGTAGGCAACTTTACAGGACCGAGGATATTTTTGGTTGGTTTTGCTCCCAGCACCTATTACGTGGTTGTTTGTTGTAGCAATTAGCAATATTCCAGAGCCCCGTTCCTCAAAACGATCGTAGCGCTACGACAATCATAAGTCTATGTTAAAATATGGGGTTTACGATCATCTTAGCGCTACGATCGCTTTGTGAAACGGGGCCCAGCTTTATGATGCCAGTCTGTGTATATTTTGGTCTGGTCCAGACAATTCAATTTCTCATCAAATGTTGAAGGCGGTGGATTGTGCTGAATAATGGTTAACACAGATACGTGTGTGAGTCCTGGGTCCCGATCCACGAAGCGTTCGTAACGTTACGACCTGTCGTAACTCTATAGTTTACCATAGGCTTACGTATGTCGTAGCGCTACGAACGCTTTGTGGATCGGGACCTTTTTTTAGTAATGACTGAGTCATCATCAATTAGCGGTACATTTGTACTGGAATCCCCCAGTTTGGGGCGACTAATACATCAGTGGCAGAAAAATGTCTGCAGGTAAAAAGTTCATATGTACAATAATATCTGAAACAGATTTGAACTATTCTCACAGCTGACCTTATTAGGTTACTGCAACTTTCATGGCGTGGGTGATCCTGTTTAATGCAGATGTAACACCAATGTATTTTTGTCTCGATCGTTACTGATAAACTGTCAGTCAACAGGAAGTCCACTTCCATGTTTAGCCATCATCAAACATGGATGAAACAAGAAACGGTTATCCGATAATGATGTATTTGATACGAGTGTCCTAGCTGTGTTTAAACATTGAGCTGGTAGAGTTTCGGCGACAGTTTTCAGCCTTGTAACAATATGATAGCAAGTAGGCGATCATCTCTTCTCAAACCCACCCGCACACGCACACACACGCGCACACACGCACACACTCCCTCGCCCCAACGTGTGGCTCTGTCATCCCAAGGACATATCCCGTTGCTCTGTCTTTCAGCCATTGGTATGGTTTCTGTATTCAGTTCGTTGCCTGGGTTAAAAGCTAGAATATTACTGACTGCGGCTCGTCACTATATGGCTGAATTATTGCCAAGGTGACGTTAAATTCTATCTCACTCACTCACTCACTGACTGCGGCATTGAACAACATTCATTCACTCACGCACTCAAGCATGCTACAGACCATAGTTAAGTAAGGCTAGTTCATCATGGTATCAGGCAGTAAATGTTCTACCCCAAACGATGGAACCAACAAACGTAAACGTCATTATAACGTCATTATAAAGATAATGACCGTGTAATTATCTCGTTATCCCCGTCACTTTAAGTACAAGTAATCCATTACAGAACAAAGATTGCGTGAAACATGTAATTCAATAATAGAGCAATTTCCTGGTCAACCGCATCACGTGTCATTAAGTTATCGTCAAAACCTTGTCAGGACGAGTTAAGATGACGTCACGACAACAGAGCTACACGTTCAATATGTGTCTTCACAGATAGTATCACGGCGGCCGCCATGTTTACATGTTTACATGTATCCAAGCAATCCATTCTCCCACTCTGTAATGACGTCACTGTTACACGTGCACCATGTTAAGGGCGGTGTGCAGAGTCTACAGATAGAAGCTCACTTCGTTTCAAGCACATTTATATTTTATCATTATCCGAGAGTTTTATATAATTTCCAGCTTGGAGTCAACATTGTAGTTGCATTAAAAATGCTGCGCAGGATCTTTAGAATATATTTGTAAAACGTATATTATTGTCTCGTCTTGTGCTCACGAACTTCCTGGTTCTCCGTGTATTATTAATATGTTCTTTTCAAGCTTAACGGTACGCTGTTCGAGCTGTACAGGCGGAACAGTGTGTGAAGACTGTACATCTCACAACATGCGCTGAGCAGGAGTTGAATTAATAGTTTTAACAAGCTTTAACCATTAAAAAGGAACTAAAACTCGTCCTATCATAGAGAAGAACGTTGGTTGTAAGAGGAGTTACTTGGGGTTTTCGCCATGGAGGAAACTATTTATCTTATGGCGGCCAGCTAAATCCTGAAATTCGGCTGGCATATTTTAATCCAATCAGATCAGCTGAATGAGTGATGATTGAGTTGTGTTTAACATATATATGTTATATTTGGGATTACACTTTAAACCCGATTAAACCCGAAGTTAAACCATCTTGGTGAAACCCCTGAGCTCGGCTTGGTGATGACAGACCTAGAAACCTAATCCGAGATTCGAACCCGCATTATAGGTTTCAGACATCTCTTAACGACGTGGTTCTCCACAACGAATTAAAGATCATAAGATGTCTGAACTGCCGGTGGTCCCTCCAGCTGACTGAACTTATTACCTGGTCATAACATCCATTTTGGCCATGGCATCCTTATTGGGTTGTCCTGTGCTCAAGAAAATGTGAAGTATTAATAGTGTATGGACATGTAGTCCAGATAGTTCAGTGTAAAGTATTCAATATCATAATTGCCACTGAGATCTGCAACAAACGTAAAGTATGAGATTTGTTTGAGGCCACGTATGAACTGATGGTATAACGACATTCGATCTATCACATACATCGTGGTTGTTCATAATGAGCTACCGTTGTATCAGATATCGACTATTAGCTGTAAGAGTGTTACATCAACCCGCTTTGAGTCTCGGCTCATGTTGCTGTGCTACTCATGTAATTCTTAAGAAATTGTTGTATTAAATTATTCCTTTGATGTTGTGCAGTAGATGTTTTCACCATCAACCGCCTTGCCTTACACTGCAGCTATGCCTCTCTTGTGTTCTGGGAGTAAACACACAGCTTCAATAGATACCGTATTTCCTGAATGAAACGCTGGGCCAAGATAAAACGCCTGCGTACGAGGTATCTAAATTCAATGAGATCTGGGTCTCGATGAAACGTCGGGTAGACAAATAAATAAAATATTGCGGTTTCATACCGCACACAGCATTGTTTCGACTTCAGTATGCGTACACAAAATAGTTCAGAGAAATTTTCAACTACAGAATCTGAGCGAATTCATCGTGGGAAATTATAATAACCATAATGCCTCCGTAAAACGTGGGTTTTTCTTTTGTTTTGAGGGTTATTTTCGTCTTGTTTGTTGTTTAACGCCGTACTCAGCAATATTCCAGCTATATGGCGGCGGTCTGTAAATAAGCGAGTCTGGACCAAGCAATCCAGTGATCAACAACATGGGCATCGATCTGCGAAATTAGGATACGATGTTAGTCGCCTCCTACGACCAATTTTAACCCGGATCTTCATGTTTTGTTAAACGTGGTGATAAAGCATGTAAGGAGTTTATACCCTTAATCATTAATCGAGAAAATACGGTATTGAGTGAGGTTTCACAACATACCACGTGGGTCACACAGGCAGGGCTTATACCCAGCTGGATATCCGGATCTTGGGCGCTACGAGCGAACACGGTGACCACTGGGCTATCTCAATGCTTCCTTTGGGTTAAAACTTGCAAATCTGGAACTGAACCCATCATATGCAAATGCAGATGTCATTGATTAAGATAGGCGCCACCGTCATGGCGAAGATCTGTTGTCTGGAAATTGTGAATATACATTTAAAAAACAAATAATTAAATGCATCTGAATTTGTTAAATACAATACACATCTTTCATGGATACTGAATACATTATATGTCAAGTGGTACAATCTGACTAATAATACCAACAGAGTCCAATATATTGTTGCAATAGTTTCAGTAATTCTCATTCAACATTACCACCTCTGTTTCATGTGAATTAATTTGTGTCCAATTATTCAGATATTACTCATGTTCGCACATACGTCCATAACCCTGTTACGTCACAAATTGATGACGTCACCCATTGTTCATGGTCTCACAGTAATGTTTCATGTAACTCTGTTCTATAACAGATCGATTGTGCTCGTCTCTCGCGGCGCATCTACCTCCGTTATCAAAGAAAAAAGTCTATCAAACGACCTACTCGTAACTCGGAATTGCTGTTTGCCTGCTTCTCTTGAAATAATGTTGAGAGTCCGTCGCCATGGCTCGGAAATTAATTCAGTCTGGGTAGATAATTATCTCTCCAAAATCGTGAGTAGATCTTTACGGGCTAGCGCCAGTGTCTAAACCTGTGTTATACATATGTATGTATAAATAATCTGGTTATTTGATAATGTATTAACTGAAGAACATCGTACAAACAACAAACAAATCATAGCGGGTTTATGTATTTTTATAAAACAATGTTCAAAGATTCAACACAGCCAAACAATTTCATTGTGGGAGACTCACTCTCTGGCTTACTCACTCACTCACTCACTCACTCACTCATTCACTCATTCACTCACACTCACTCACTCACTCACTCACTCACCAGTGTTGTTTTGCGTGCACTGAAATCACGTTGAAGAGGAGTGTAAAACCCAGTGAGTATCCAATGTGATATATTACACCGAGATTTGGAGGAGACTTAACCACAAGTACATACCTTCAATCTTCACTGTGAGTTCATGTTACATTTTAAAACTGATAGATAATACTAATCAGCATGCTTACTCCTGCTGTTTTCCATTTATTTCACGACATAGAAGGTATCTAGCTCATTAAAATAAACAGATGTCGATTTCACCTGATAAATTAGACTGTTTTCACGAAAGACTCAGCCACAAGAGAAAATGCCAAGTCACCGGATAAGATACTGTCGAAGTAAGTTATGTGCTGTCTGTTGCCCTTATCGTACTGATCTCTGGCGGAAGGCATCGCGTCACTATGGAACAGTGAAAAAGGTTCAAGAAGAAAAAATCGATTTCAGGAGCTGCAGGGCAAAAAGAAATATACATTTCTAGGATTTCAACGCAAACTTAATATGTTATGAAAACCTTACCAGGCTGGAAACACTTGCCGAAGAGCAGCAAACTTCATGTCCAAAACGTGACCCCATTATCTAAAACAGCACCATCGAATAAGAGTTCCTTATGTTTCAGGCCCCAGTAAACATCAGTGAATGCTTCTTTGGCCAAGGTTATATTCAGATTCGCGCGTTTCCTAAATCAGATTCACGATGAAAATGTATAATAAAATAAAAATGAAAGTCAACAACATAATCACACTCGTGGATTGCTTCAGAAGGATGACACTTGGCGTTCGCGAAACAACAGAGTATGTCCGCGAAACAACAAACCATGTCCACGAAACAACAGAACATGTCCACAACAAACCATGTCCACGAAACCACAGAACATGTCCGCGAAACAACAAACCATGTCCACGAAACCACAGAACATGTCCGCGAAACAACAAACCATGTCCACGAAACCACAGAACATGTCCGCGAAAAAGCAGAGCATGTCCGCAAAACAAAATAACATGCCCACGAAACAACAGAGCATGTCCAGGTAATAGCATAACGTCAACGTAACAACACAACATGTCCACGAAACAACAGAGGATGTATGCAAAACAACAGAGCATGACCACGAAACAACAGAACGTGTCCACGTAACTACATAACGTCATCGAAACAACACATGTCCACGAAACAACATAGCATGTCCACGAAACAACAGAACATGTCTGCGAGACAACAAAGGATGTCCACGAAACAACATAGCATGTCCACGAAACAACAGAACATGTCTGCGAAACAACAAAGGATGTCCGCGAAACAACAGAGCATGTCCACGAAACAACAGAGCATGTCCACGAAACAACAGAGCATGTCCACGAAACAACAGAACATGTCTGCGAAACAACAGAGGATGTCCGCGAAACAACATAACATGCCCACGAAACAACAGAGCATGTCCAGGTAATAGCATATAACGTCAACGTAACAACACAACATGTCCACGAAACAACAGAGGATGTATGCAAAACAACAGAGCATGACCACGAAACAACAGAACGTGTCCACGTAACAACATAACGTCATCGAAACAACACATGTCCACGAAACAACAGAGGATGTATGCGAAACAACATAGCATGTCCACGAAACAACAGAACATGTCTGCGAGACAACAAAGGATGTCCGCGAAACAACAGAGCATGTCCACGAAACAACAGAGCATGTCCACGTAACAACATAACACGCAATCTAAAAATCACTGACAAAATAAATCTCAGAGTTAATAGTACGTCACAGACTATTGTCTCTCTATATATTATGTTAAGAACACATTTAACTTAACAAATGTTAAGATGCTGGACCTTATGTCTCCCGAGACAACAGAGCATGTCCGCGGGACGACAGAACATGTCCACGAAACAACAGAACACGTCCACGAAATAAGAACATCTCATGTATGCGAAACAACAGAGCATGTTCACGAAACAACAGAGCATGTCCGCAAAACAACAGATCATGTATTGAAACAACAGCATGTATTGAAACAACAGAGCATGTGTGCGAGACAACAGAACATGTTCATGTAATAACAGGGCATTTCACGTAGAGCAAGACCGCGGAACAACAGAGCATATCCTGTCTTACTGGTAGCAACCGAGTTAGGGTCAAGGTCACCTTAACGTCGACCCTAGAAACACACCCAGTCCGTCAAGAAATAGTATCCTCTGAAGATGCACGAGGAACAAACTGTTCCATTACCTCCACTTGTGATGTTTGCAGTTTCTTCCAGTGTTTCATTTATCACCCCGTGGTTCTTTCTTTTAAGGTTATTCTGGTCACAAGTACAAATACAGATGTGCTTGAAATATATACGGGCTATGTCTTTCAAAGGCCTCTAAAGGAACAGGATATATTTCAGTAACGTGGAAAAAAAGACGAAAAAACGCAATCTAAAAATCACTGACAAAATAAATATTAGAGTTAATAGTACGTCACAGACTATTGTCTCTCTATATATTATGTTAAGAACACATTTAACTTAACAAATGTTAAGATGCTGGACTTTATGAGGTTTTTTTATTTTAAATAAATTGCAGGGTAACAGAAAGTATACACCAATGTTAATTATTCGTGAAAATATAACAAGAAATGCCTTGTCGATGGCGTTGTCGTTGATACGGGCATTAGTGTGTACTGTTTCGGCGACTCTTTTCATTCTAGTAGCGTCTTGAGAACGTTTGTAATTGAAAGCACTAGCGTTTGTAACATGACTGAGAAAGTGTGATCCCAAATATAACATAACGTTTGTAACTGTTTGGTCAAATCAGTTGTCAAGACTTTCCTTAACATGGACATTTTTAAAATTTCTTAAAATATTCTTCAATCTACAGAACAGATGGCGTACCATCCTAGCCGACTTCCATTTTTGTACTAGAATTTGTACTTTACTGAGAAAGTGTAATCCCAAATATAACATATGTTGCATTTGACCTCTTTCTAAATGGCATTGTGTAATCATCCTAGCCACTATCATATATTCTGTAACTGCACGCTAATATTGATGACAAAGTATTCTGCACGCCTGCTGGATTCATATTCAACACAATGTTGACCACCCGATCCCGTTAGTCGCCTCTTACGATTGGTTACTGAAGGTTCTTTCTAACCCAGACCTTCACGGGTACCTTAGCGCTAAGACTACCTTAAGTCTATGTTAAGGTATGGGAGTTACGGTCACCTTAGAGCTAAGATCGCTTTTTACAACGGCACCCTGGGTCCGGTTTCACAAAGCCTTCTTAGCGCTAAGACAGCTGGAAGTGTGATAGTTACGATTTCCTTGGCAGCTACGATCGCTCCGATGTTGAGACGTCGGCGGCGGCTCTGATGATTACGACACGAGACGTCGCTCATGGCATCAACCATCACTTTGTGTTGTCAAGACACGTCGTATAGGTTCGATATGTGGACTGTGTCTTTAAACAAGAAGGGCAGGATCTAAAACATAATGTAAGTTTCCAAACCCAGTCGCACTTCGATGTATTCGAAAGGATATTGTATGAAAGTGAGTGAGTTTAGTTTTACGCCGCTTTTTGCAATATTCCAGCAATATCACGGCGGGGACACCACAAATGGGCTTCACACATTGTACCCATGTGGAGAATCGAACCCGGGTCTTCGGCGTGACGAGCGAACGCTTTCACCACTAGGCTACCCACGTCGATGTATAAAGTGGTAGGCATGAGCGTCGGATGCTATGGGGGATATCGACAGTAAGTCTAAACTGTCCCCACACATTCCTGTCAGAGAGCGCTTATGTGTGGGTTAGAGCGTTCCCCCCACATACATGCACACACGTAATCTTCGGGGATTTTAATTTTTTTTTTAAAAAGTCTGAAACACTGGATAATGGGGCATGCTATTGTAATGAGATCACTAAAAACCGTCGTGTTTTGAAAACTTGACAAACATAACTGGATACTCAAATTACAGAAAAACACCTGACGATATACATTTCCGTAACATACAATGAAAAACCACCAAATACGTCAGAAAGGTCAACATAGTAAAGCTTCCTTTTACATATATTCCGACAAGTCCATAACACGCGAAGAAGTCAGTGTATCAACAAATGACCTTGTCTTTCACCTAACTGCGTGTCTGTTATCACGCGATGTTGTCCAGCCCACTTGAGTACTGTATTTGGCATTTGGAGATGAAATAACAAGAACAACAAAAACACAATGTTAAGTATTATTGCCACAGTTACAACTTGAAAACAACGTGACTGAGTCATATTCGATCATAAAATGAAATGCCACACGCATTGGAAAAGTCTGATTGGACAAGGACACGAGACATAAATGGCGATTTGATGATAAGATATATGTGATGAAACAAACACACAAGTTCAAAACCTCGGATGAGACAATCACTCAAGCTGTAGACCTCAGGTGAGACAATCACTCAAGCTGTAGACCTCAGGTGAGACAATCACTCAAGCAAGCTGTAGACAACCTCAGGTGAGACAATCACTCAAGTTGTAGACCTCAGATGGAGACAATCACTCTCAAGCTGTAGACCTCAGGATGAGACAATCACTCCAAGCTGTAGACCTCAAGTGAGACAATCACTCAAACTGTAGACCGCAGGTGGAGACAATCACTCAAGCTGCTGTAGACCTCGGATGGAGACAATCACACAAGCTGTTGATCTCAGGTGAGACAATCACTCAAGCTGTAGACCTCAGGATGAGACAATCAATCAAGCTGTAGACCTCGGATGAGACAATCACACACAAGCTGTAGATCTCAGGTGAGACAATCACACAAGC
Organism: Haliotis rubra; assembly: GCF_003918875.1. Taxonomy (NCBI): domain Eukaryota; kingdom Metazoa; phylum Mollusca; class Gastropoda; order Lepetellida; family Haliotidae; genus Haliotis; species Haliotis rubra. The sequence goes on along the minus strand of NW_025765514.1, from coordinate 692,865 downwards.
TGTACACCCTCAGGTGAGACAATCACACAAGCTGTAGACCTCGGATGGGACAATCACTGAGCTGTAGACCTCAGGTGAGACAATCACTCAAGCTGTAGACCTCAGATGAGACAATCACTCAAGCTGTAGACCTCAGGTGAGACAATCAATCAAGCTGTAGACCTCAGGTGAGACAATCACACAAGCTGTAGACCTCGGATGAGACAATCACTCAAGTTGTAGTCCTCAGGTGAGACAATCACTCAAGATGTAGGCCTTGGATGAGACAATCACACAAGCTGTAGACCTCAGGTGAGACAATCATTCAAGCTGTAGACCTCGGATGAGACAATCACTCAAGCTGTAGACCTCAGGTGAGACAATCACACAAGCTGTAGACCTCAGGTGAGACAATCACTCAAGCTGTAGACCTCGGATGAGATAATCACTCAAGCTGTAGACCTCAGGTGAGACAATCATTCAAGCTGTAGACCTCAGATGAGAGAATCACTCAAGCTGTAGGCCTCAGGTGAGACAATCACTCAAGCTGTAGACCTCAGGTGAGACAATCACACAAACTGTAGACCTCGGATGAGACAATCACTCAAGCTGTAGACCTCAGGTGAGACAATCACTCAAGCTGTAGACCTCGGATGAGACAATGAGACAAGCTGTAGACCTCGGATGAGACAATCACTCAAGCTGTAGACCTCAGGTGAGACAATCACACAAACTGTAGGCGTCAGGTGAGACAAGCACACAAGCACATGAGATAATCACAAACTGCTGTAGACCACACAAGCTGGATGAGATAATCACTCCTCAAGCTGTGTAGAGATGAGACAATCACTCAAGCTCAGGTGAGACAATCATTCAAGCTGTGTAGACCTCAGGTGAGACAATCACTCAGATGATGAGACAATCATCAAGCTGTAGACCTCGGATGAGACAATAACTCAAGCTGTAGACTTCAGGTGAGCCAATCAGGTGAGACAATCACACAATCAAGCTGTGAGACCTCGGAGGTGAGACAATCACTCACAATGAGACTGTAGACCTCGGATGAGACAATCACTCAAGCTGTAGACCTCAAGCTGCTGTAGACCTCAGGTGAGACAATCACTCAAGCAAATGAGATAATCACTCAAGCTGTAGGCCTCAGGTGAGACAATGCACACCAAGCTGTAGCTGTAGACCTCTGGATGAGACAATCACTCATGAGCTGCTAGACCTCAGGTGAGACAATCACTCAAGCTGTAGACTGTGAGGCGTCCTCGGAGGTGCTGTAGACCTCAGGTCAGCAATCACTCAAACTGTAGGCTTCAGGTGAGACAAGCACACAAGCTGTAGACCTCGGATGAGATAATCACACAAACTGTAGGCCTCAGATGAGACAATCACACAAGCTGTAGATCTCAGGTGAGACATTCACAGAAGCTGTAGACCCCATGTGAGACAATCACACAAGCTGTAGATCTCAGGTGAGACAATCACACAAACTAGGCGTCAGTCGAGACAATCCACACAAGCTGTAGACCTCACGTGAGGCAGTCACACAAACTGTAGGCCTCAGGCGAGACAATCACGCAAGCTGTAAAAATCAGATGAGACAATCCCACAAGCTGTAGATCTCAGATGAGACAAGCTGTAGGCCTCAGGCGAGACAATAACGCGAGCTCCAAATCTAATATGAGATAATCACACAATCTCCAGATCCATACTGAGCCAGTGACACAAGCCCTAGGCATTAGATAAGACAATGAAACAGGTTCTAAATTTAAGATGGCAAAATGATAATGTAGACATCAGGTGAGACAATTACACAAGCTGTAGATCTCAAGTGAGACAGTTACACAAGTTGTAGATCTCAGGCGAGCCAATCACACACGCTGTAGACCCCAGGTGAGACAATCCATCAAGCTGTAGACCCCAGGTGAGACAATCACTCAAGCTGTAGACCCAGGTGAGACAGTCACACAAGTTGTAGATCTCAGATGAGACAATCACACAAACTGTAGACCTCAGGTGAGACAATCACACACACTGTAGACCCCAGGTGAGAAAAATCAGTCAAGCTGTAGACCTCAGGTGAGACAATCACACAAGTTGTAGACCCCAGGTCAGACAATCACACAAGCTGAAGACCTCAGGAGAGACAGCCACACAAGCTGGAGACAGTGACACAAGCCCTAGGCCCTAGGTGAGACGATGAAACTTCTTTCTACTTAAAATGAAACAAAGAAGGAGGTTCTGAACCTAAGATGGCACAATGATAATGTCACAAGACGTTAGTGTAGGCAAATGACACTCCCTATGAACCCGACAGTTTCCCAGATGCTATATTCGACTAATATCATCTCAGGTCGTATTTGCAGTTTTTCATATGGATGCATCTGTTTTCCAGTTAAATTATTGAAAAGAGAAACCAAAACCAGATTTGAGTGAGCTCCGTTCGTTCCTGTACTCGATCTGTTCTCATAGAAACCTGAACATAGCATGCCAGGTGTAACCATCTGCTCTGTGTTGTCTATTTTCATCATTGAAATTGCGCCCCCTCGTGGAAGGTCTAGACATGGCACTTCCGGTTGTAGTTACTAGCAGGAAACTTGAACAATATCAGGTCGTCCATGACTACTAGCTTCCGTCATGTGTCGTTCGTCAGTGTAATTGATGCGGGTTTGGTCATTAGGAGGAGGGATTGCAAGATTCGTGTTCTCCTGATCATCGCGATGCGTGATTGTTGTAGGTCTTATCCTTGGGGTGCATGATTCTTGTAGGTCTTATCCTTGGGGTGTGTGATTGTTGTAGGTCTTAACCTTGGGGTGCGTGATTCTTGTAGGTCTTATCCTTGGGATGTGTGATTCTTGTAGGTCTTATCCTTGGGATGCGTGATTGTTGTAGGTCTTAACCTTAGGGTGCGTGATTCTTGTAGGTCTTATCCTTGGGGTGCGTGATTGTTGTAGGTCTTATCCTTGGGGTGCGTGATTCTTGTGGTTCTTATCCTTGGGATGCGTGATTCTTGTGGTTCTTATCCTTGGGATGCGTGATTGTTGTAGGTCTTATCCTTGGGGTGAGTGATTCTTGTAGGTCTTATCCTTGGGGTGCGTGATTGTTGTAGGTCTTATCCTTGGGATGCGTGATTGTTGTGGTTCTTATCCTTGGGGTGCGTGATTGTTGTATTATTTGGGGTGCGTGATTGTTGTCTTATCCTTGGGGTGTGTGATTCTTGTAGGACTTATCCTTGGGATGCATGATTCTTGTAGGTCTTATCCTTGGGGTGTGTGATTGTTGTAGGTCTTAACCTTGGGGTGTGTGATTGTTGTAGGTCTTAACCTTGGGGTGCGTGATTCTTGTAGGTCTTAACCTTGGGGTGCGTGATTGTTGTAGGTCTTATCCTTGGGGTGCGTGATTCTTGTGGGTCTTATCCTTGGGGTGCGTGATTCTTGTTGGTCTTATCCTTGGGGTGCGTGATTGTTGTTGGTCTTATCCTTTCGGGTGCGTGATTCTTGTGGGTCTTATCCTTGGGGTGCGTGATTGTTGTAGGTCTTCACTTTGGGGTTGTGATTGATGTAAGTGCTTCCCTGTCGTATATACCACTATTGTATGGTTCAGTATTGAAAATGTACCACATAAAGTAGAATATATTACAGGGTATGCTTATCATGTACTATGAACCACTAATGTATCTTTGATCCATAGAGATCATCAGCAGTGTATATTTGATCAAAGAAAACAGGTTGTCCAGGAGGTATATCCAAGTCTATCAACACAACTGGTTTTGCCTTGTGACGCCATAAGGAACTTAGGGTCGACACTCAAATCGGACACTACTTCCAGTAGACAAACACATAGGACACTACCTACAGTAGACAGACACATAGGACACTACATACAGTAGACAGACACATAGGACACTACACTACAGTAGACAGACACATAGGACACTACCCTACAGTAGACAGACACATAGGACACTACCACACAGTAGACAGACACATAGGACACTACCTACAGTAGACAGACACATAGGACACTACCTACAGTAGACAGACACATAGGACACTACCTACAGTAGACAGACACATAGGACACTACCTACAGTAGACAGACACATAGGACACTACCTACAGTAGACAGACACATAGGACACTACCTACAGTAGACAGACACATAGGACACTACCTACAGTAGACAGACACATAGGACACTACCTACAGTAGACAGACACATAGGACACTACCTACAGTAGACAGACACATAGGACACTACCAGTACAGTAGACAGACACACATAGGACACTACCTACAGTAGACTACACTACCTAGTAGACAGACACACCTACAGTAGACATGGGGAGAATACACAGTAGACAAAGACATAGGACACCTACAGTAGACTTCAGACACAGACACTACCTACAGTAGAGGAGACACATATGACAATGCCTACAGTAGACAGACACATAGGACCTACAGTTGACAGACACATAGAACACGGCCTCTAGTAGAGCTACATGCTAAAAAGCTACACGCGTTTTTTATCTTTCCAACAGGTAACCCTTCGTGACTTTTCTCGTATGCCAATTTTGATTTTGATACAATATGATATTCCATGTGGCGTTATTAACGTCTGGCTGTCGTTGTGACAAGATTGGCATTGTTTCCCCTCTAGCCCCGTCTCCCGAAACACATCGTCACTTAGCGACGACAGCAACGATGGAACACCAAGACGAGAGGAACGCATGGACGGTAAGAAGCTAATTGACTCTCAAACTGCCGAAACAGGATCAAAGTCGACCTGAGCCTGCTGTTGTGTTCGTTAACCCTACAAGGAGAGTACAGCGACATCACGAAACGGCTGTCAACGTGACCCTCTTCTTCCCACGACGACATCCAACGCTGTTCCCACACAACTCCGGTAACTGTGTTATTACTCCAGGGCCCCGTTTCACAAAGCTATTGTAGCGCTACGCCTGTCGTAAGTCTATACTAGAGTATAGGAGGTGTGATTGCTACGAGAAACGTTACGAGATCTTAGACTTACGACAGTCACGATAGCGCTAAGGTGATCGTAACTCCCATATTTTAACATAGACTTACGGCTGTCGTAGCGCTCCTAAGGTAGCGCTCCGATCGCTTTGAGGAACGGGGCCCTGGATGGTAGCGCTCGAACTGGCAGTGTTCCGTTTGTTTACGATACAGCCAAATGTTTCAGGGCACACATTCACCACCTACGGAGTTTGAATTCCTTTTAAAACTGAAAAGGAGCCCCAGTGAGAAGGGAGATTCAGAGGAAATCTAGGCTTGCTTCATTTAGGGCTTAGCTTTGCAGAGAAGCCGCGGTTACATCTTACGGTCATGAACGTTGTTGATAGTGATTCATTTGAACGTAGGTCACCGTAGTGCCACTACGGTGAACTGGATTCAAGTAGGGTGAAGTAGGTTGGAGGTAGTAGTAAACCGTTGTTTTATCGCAGTGCCATGTTACCATCGTGTACTACGGTCAACACAACGATGCAATAGGGTCAAGTACGGTCTACTAGGGAGAACTATGGACAACCACTCCGGTAACAGTAGGGTTTTGGCATTCAAGCTAACTGTAGAGATATTGTGAACATGTTGAAAGGTTTTGGTCTAACCACGGCCAAATCATGGGTTTGCTGAAGTTCAAAGTACGGTCATAACTACGGCGATCTACGTTGAACTACGCTTAAATACGTCCAACTACGTTTAAATACGTCTAACTACGTTTAACTAAGGTCAAATATGGTCTACTACGGTCTACGACGTTGATCCCCTACTACGGTCAACTACGTTCATCCCCTACTACGGTCTACTACGTTCATCCCCTACTACGGTCAACTACGTTCATCCACTACTACGGTCAACTACCTTCATCCCCTACTACGGTCTACTACGTTCATCCCCTACTACGGTCTACGACGTGCTTGTCCGTAACATGTGACCGCTCCTAAAGGGTTAGGCAGATGGGAAAATGACGCAATTCGGGGACTGTGAGACGGACTGAATAGGCTTGCCACTCTCCTACCCAGAGTTCCATGCGGCAAGCCAGCATAGTACCTCTGCCACAGGCCAGAAAAATGTGGCGATTCGTCACATCTTGCAATGTCCATTCAATATAATGTACAGATTTCTTTTACTCTTTTATTTTTGACGAGTCTACACATCTAACTAAACATCTTTAATAGAATGGTTTAGTTTCACTGAGAAAATATCCAAAAACATGTAACACTATTTCGATTTGCTAAGCGATCCTTTGTTTACATAGGTTGTACGGCTCCACGTGCTGTCATCGAAGCTGATGGAGAGCAAACGATGCAGCCAGTTTGATATCTAAATATGTACTGTCATAGACCTTACTGTGGCAGTTATGGAAGAATATATATGTAACAATGTAAAACATTATGAAGAGAGCACCGAAAAGCTTTCGTGAGTCCAGTCTCTTCTTATTATGAATATGCGCGTTTGATTACAAACAAGAGAAAAGTCCGGTCACGTGATATGCAAATTAGCCTGTGGCAGTGATATGTTAAGTCATCGCTGTGCCGGAGTGTGTAGGCTTGCAAGTTCAAATGGGAAACAGAGAGATCAAAATTTAGCGATGTCTATGTCCGATCGCGTGCATTCAATTCAATTCTTTTATTACAGAAGTGTAGGCCATCGGCCCATAACTACATAGGTTACATTTACATGGCAAAACATGGTGTGTACGTCGAGCATGTGCGGCGCCATATTGTTTTTAATTGTTGTTGATTTCTAATTCAGATAGACAACTCGCTCAAAAACATTGGACTCAAACCATACCCTTTTACTCAGATTGAATGTGTTGGTTTCTGATTGATCTGCCATGGGTTCCTAAATCGATTCAGCTTAGTTAAATGTTCAGTTGACCTAGCTCTGAAATATAAACACTGTGTATGTATTTCATAATTCACTCTGTTACTGAAATATAAAAATCAATTATTTTATTGATCACAACTTTCTTATTGATTCTCACAGCTCTACGGGCTCAGCTCTTCTAATATACAAAGATAACAAGATAACAGGGAAACCAATAGGATTACCGAGACAAGGTGAGCTGGTCAGGGAAGGCTTTGTGATTGAGCTGGGATGGAAAAGAGCTTACTGGGACAATATGCCAGTATAACAATAGGATCGGCAATGATGACGGTACAGCACAGCTGATCATACGAGAATATCTCCAGAAATCCATCTGAAAAAATGAGGAGACACCGGATTCATAAAAAGTATTATGTTAAACATGTCTATTTCAAATTGATTTGCTTGTCAGTAGTTAAAGATTAGGAGCCTGAAGAAAGCTATCTAGCGTGTGTAAACTATTCATGATAAAGTTCTAACCTGGAAAGAATATTTTATAAATGTTCGTACAAATTACTAGAATTTGTGTTTTCTACCTGATCCGATTGCTCAGATCAAAGCTGTTTATGAGACTGTGATTTTGTTGTAATGTATAATTCAGTTCATCCCAGTGAATGGCTGTCTTCTTTCTTTCAGTTGCTTTGTGTGTTTTTTAACGAGCTATAAAAGATGTGTTTATTGCGAAATGTATATAATTTCATAATTATCTGTATTTAGTTACCTGCAATCCATTGCATAATTCACTGAAACAAGTTCGCTGTTAATTAAAGTACCTTCCATATATACAAACTCAACATTGCTGGCAGGAAGTTATTCCACGTTGCGATGCTTCAACTCACAAGGGTTCTTGGGAATGAGTTTACATGATTAAAAACAAGCATCAATTGCACATTGCTGACTTTCGGCCATCAGTCAATCTGCTGTCTTCTTTCTTCCTACTGAAGATACTACTCCAGTGAATGCAGAGCGGAATCAACAAGATGCGCCACCGGCAGGTGCCTCTACTTCCCCCAAGAGGTATGCTTATCTCCCTGCCCTCGGCCCCGCAGTAATATACCACGTCGCCACACTCTGCGGCAGTCGTATCTCACAGTGCCAGATAATCGACATGGGGTGATCCTAATTTCCAGGGAATGGCACTCTGCCTGCAGTAATTATACAGACACTGTAGCCCCTGCCCCCGGGCTGCTTGTTTCAGGGAGGGTCACCCTCAAGTACAGCTTGTTAGTGGTGATTCAGGGTAAGGTTTGTGCATCATTTCATGGATGGTGTTGTATTTGGTGCCTACGTCCATATGCAGTCAATTCTCGTAGTGTCGAACTCACGGTTGTGTCGAAGTGAAATCGCGGTGTTCAAGTATTCTTTCTATATTCTTATATTTGTCGGTTGTGTCGAACCCCAGAAAACTCGATGTGTTATCGCATATGTATGTAATACATATTTTACAGTTTTGTCTGTTGGTAGTTCTGAAACCGCTGTTGTGGCCTAGTGGATACAGCGTCAGCCCGGAAGCTAGGTGGTTCGATTCCCGGACGTGAACTTGTTGTAACCCTGTCATGTTTGGTTTTAATATGAGTTGAAATGAAATAGCCGTGTTCAAGTATTCTTTCTTTATCCATATATTTGTCGGTTGTGTCGAAGTGAAATCGCGGTGTTCAAGTATTCTTTCTTTATCCATATATTTGTCGGTTGTGTCGAAGTGAAATCGCGGTGTTCAAGTATTCTTTCTTTATCCATATATTTGTCGGTTGTGTCGAAGTGAAATCGCGGTGTTCAAGTATTCATTCTTTATTCATATATTTGTCGGTTGTGTCGAAGTGAAATCGCGGTGTTCAAGTATTCTTTCTTTATCCATATATTTGTCGGTTGTGTCGAAGTGAAATCGCGGTGTTCAAGTATTCATTCTTTATTCATATATTTGTCGGTTGTGTCGAAGTGAAATCGCGGTGTTCAAGTATTCTTTCTTTATCCATATATTTGTCGGTTGTGTCGAAGTGAAATCGCGGTGTTCAAGTATTCATTCTTTATTCATATATTTGTCGGTTGTGTCGAAGTGATATCGCGGTGTTCAAGTATTCTTTCTTTATCCATATATATTTCGGCTGGACAACTGGAAGTGTTTCCGTGTATGCATGTAATGCATATTTTACAGTTTTGTCTGTTGGTAGTTCTGAAACCGCTGTTGTGGCCTAGTGGATACAGCGTAAGCCCGGAAGCTAGGTGGTTCGATTCCCGGACGTGAACTTGTTGTAACCCTGTCGTGTTTGGTTTTAATATGAGTTGATAAAACTAGGACCGGTCGGCTCTGTGTTTCAGCCACCATTGAGAACTGGCGTCAATAGGGCAGTGTGTACTGACATCCGGTACGTCATAATGTACTGACTCCATGTACGGCATTTATGCTGACGTCATTTGCGACATTGTGACACCAAGCATGGCACTGTGTACTAACGTCATGGGTAATTAGTGTGTAATTATTGTTTTCTGACGTCATGTGCTGCAATGTGTACTGAAGTTATCAACAACACCGTGTACTACCGTCATGTGAAACATTGTTTACTGACATCATACAAGTCGATGTGTACTGACGTCATCAGGGTGTAGCTACCATTATAGAAAAAGCCCGGGCTTACACGAGATTCTTGGTAAAAAGGTTGGACAAGCCCTCAATACTATCTAAATATATAGCTTTGCAACCTATCAGGCTTACACGAAAAAAATGGCTTGCTACGCGCCTGGTCATGTTCAATAGTGTGTACTCAAGTTATTTACAGTAATGCGTTCTGACGTAATTGACAAAACTGTTTCCTTACAATATTTGCGACATTGTGTACTGACGTCATTTAGGTCATTTACAACATTGTGTACGTGCACACTGTACGGTATTGCGTACTAACGTCCGAGATGATAGTGTATACTGACTCCATGTGTTGTGACCCGGTGTTGTTTATGACACTGACGTCATATCCGGTAGGGCACACCGGCTTTGTCATACTGTTTTGTCCCGCCCACGATAGCTAGGTCAGCAAATGGTACCCGGCTTTCTCCACTTAGCACACTTTATTGTTTTAAAAGCCTATCACACTGTAAACTACACGAGGCCCATCTCATCAAGACCGACGTGTTTACTGCAAGACTTAATGTGCTTTAGTAAGTGAAGTGCTCGCTCTTCCCGCTCGCCAACACTCCTCAATAACACAAACATTTTCACACCTGTTGAAACCCTGCCAGATTGATTCAAGCTGCTGAAACTCCATCTCCGCCACCTTTTCCCAGACCATCACCAACGTACGCCCAAGGGACCACGGTGTCGAAACAGATATAGATGGATGTGTTGATGAAGCGGCACTAATTACCCTACCTTGGGACGGTACATTGTGGCACGATGTGGCGTTCATGCTGTTAGTGATTCTACTTAGTCCAGCAACTCTACCGGCAGAGGGATTTAGTGCGCATGTGCGAAATATTACCGTTTTAATGGCGACACATAAGTGTGAAACAATAAATAAGGTAAACTGCCTCCCGTTAGCTGGGTGCAATGCATAGCTGATGTCGTGGTCGGGTTGCTCAAGTGGGTGTATTATGTTCTGATGAGTCAGGTAATTGAAGGTGTGTGCGTGCGTGCGTGCGTGCGTGCGTGCGTGCGTGTGTGTACACTCGCGTTCGTATGTGTAGGGGGTGGAGGTTGGTGGCACACAAAAACAAAGGCATTGCAAATTAAAGAGATTGTCTGTAGACGATCGTTTCTGTATGGCATGTTGGAATAATTTTGATTGATGGGGTGAGTGAGTTTTACGCTTTCTGCGAAGCACAGAGTTGGATCATGTGTTCCTAAAACGCCCATGGTACAACTACACACTGTTCACTGTACATGTACACACACTGAAATGTACACACTATACACTAGTTTCACTAACTGAATGATCCAAAGTACACACACACGTTAATACACACACATCCACTAACACAGGATAACTGTGTGTATCACACACTGGGCAATCCAGAGCACTTTACATCCACACATATTCAAAGATTAGCACACAAGAGTTCGATGAAACACATTCACAGACTGTAAACCTTAACACAACGTGCACATGCTAAAACCTGTCGATATCGTTGGCGGTGAATCCGCCCGAATGGTCCCGCTGATAGAACTATGGAGCGAGGGGAATATACTGTTTAGGTCCTAGGAAACACACACTCTGTGTGCTGAAAGACGTATTACACAACGGAACAGACACAGCCCGTAAACTCAGCTTCGGTTAATGAGGATTGTTAGCTTGCTGTCCAAGAGTTGATGGAAACGGAAGAAAGCCATACTAGTACATGTGTTATAGACGATTGTGTGATGACACCGGACCATGGCTGGCAATATCTGTAGTCACGTGGGGCACCTCCTATATGTCATCACAACCCCTCACCCTAATCCCCTTCCCCGAGTCCACAACAACATGACAATGGCTGGACTCACCAGCAAATAAACAGTTCTCAGACAAATTAGTTATTAATATCATCTCTAACTAGTTCTACCATATCCCACCCGCGGCCACGACATGTTTCCTGGGAGACTTGGTGTAACATGTCTGAAGGGGAAGACGCTCTGGAACCGTTGCAGTCATGGTGTTGTTACTGTCATCACCGTCAATATCTATGATAACATGATGCTGATATATTTTGGGGTTAAACACGAGAGCATGATGATGAAAGCTCGAGCATCATATTCTGGGATTCGAACAAACAATACGCGAATCCTGCTAATTGCTGCGCCTATGGTTACCGATCATGTCGTCATGCTGCAGATGTTGTCGGTGGCGATGATGACGAAGCAGCCTGGCGACGACCCCATCTGTATGCAGGTCTAGTATAGCTTGATCCCTGATACAGTTAATGATAAACGATGCATCAGGCTTTACATCGCCTCCGTCTGTCTGGCCACCAGACCCTGTGAAGCCGGAGATCACAGACTATCAAGCGTGATAGAGGAGACGGGAATAATGGATTGGTCTTCAACAGCTGTGGGTTATCTCCCCTAGGGAGTTGAGACGAACTCTGGCTACAGTAGCGGAATGGTCTGTGATAGCGCTTGCATAGTTGCCTATAGCACTCGAAACCTCCACCTGCCTTTACGAAAAACACGCTATACTCCAAATTCAGTTGTCCACCTTGCTTTCTATGGTGGAATGAAAGGCGAGTTAACCCCTGCAATATTTGGTGTTTCAAGTACCAACAGGGAACACGTGTTTGCCCGAGTGAGTGTGCCGATGATGTCACTCTATCAACAGGGGCCACGTGGTTCCCCGTACAGGTCACTCTACATACAGGGACACGTGGCTCCCCGTACAGTTCCCTCTATCTACAGGGGACACGTGGTTCCTTGAACAGGTCACTGTATCTACAGAGAGACACGTGACTCCCTGAACAGGTCTCTCTATATACAGGGGCAGGTGACTCCCTGAACAGGTCACTCTATATACAGGGGACACGTGGCTCCCTGAACAGGTCACTCTATATACAGGGGACACGTGGCTCCCTGAACAGGTCACTATATATACAGGGACACGTGGCTCCCTGAACAGGTCACTCTATATACAGGGGACACGTGGCTCCCTGAACAGGTCACTCTATATACAGGGACACGTGGCTCCCTGAACAGGTCTCTCTATATACAGGGACACGTGGCTCCCTGAACAGGGCACTCTATATACAGGGACACGTGGCTCCCTGAACAGGTCACTCTATATACAGGAACACGTGGCTCCCTGAACAGGTCTCTCTATATACAGGGACACGTGGCTCCCTGAACAGGTCACTCTATATACAGGGGACACGTGGCTCCCTGAACAGGACACTGGCTATATAACAGGACACGTGGCTCCCTGAACAGGTCACTCTATATACAGGGACACGTGGCTCCCTGAACAGGTCACTCTATATAACAGGTCACACGTGGTTCCCTGAACATAGGTCACGTGGCTCCCTGAACATGTACTCTACTATACAGGAACACGTGGCATCATGGTTCCCTGAACAGGTCACTCTATATACAGCTTACGTGGCTACCTGAACAGGGGACACGTGGCTCCCTGAACAGGTCACTCTATATACAGGGACACATGGCTCACTCTGATACAGGTCATGGCTCCCTGATATACAGGGGACACATGGTTCCCAACAGGTCACTTTATACGGGGGACACATGGTTCTACATGCAAGGCAGTTGTATATCTGCAAGGGAAACACGATGAAACTGATAACTGGCAACCAGATCTTTTGTATAGCGAACGAAGCAGACATTGTCAGACCAAAGTGATAACACGAGATGGGGATAATTTGGTCACGACAGAACAGATATGCTGTTACTGCAATTTGATGGCATCGATTCCATTACCCTGTCACCAAAGACTCTCTTTACTCCGAGTGCTTTCCCCAACCGCCTCCACTGGCCGGCTCCCCTCTTCATCCTCATTAATCTCGGAGAGGCTCACAGGACGTTAGTCCATCTCCGACAGTGCCAGCTTCTAAAAGCATGTCATTAGTCTCATTAGCGCGTCTGTCCCCACCTCTGCTTGCCTCTTTGTCCCCAGAGATACAGATGGCTTAATGCTGAGCCTCCCGTAACCATTGACATCAACTCTGGTTCCTGGCGAACAACATCGTCGACATTGGCGACCTGTAACAGATAACCGGCTTTCCAGGGAGATCAATGCCACGGCTCAATTAATGGCAATATCTGTGGGATTATGGGGTTACCAGATACATCGTATTGAGAATGAACCTACAGAATGCCGTTGATGTGAAACATATGGTTTAGAGGCTCATGTACTGAAGGGAGTGTGAAACGGTGTTAAAGAAGGGGTATCTAACACACAAGTAAATCCCAAGGGACCGTTCATAATTTATGGCTAGGGGGTGATGAAGATGTTTTTTGAGAAGCATGTACAATGTTAATGCCCCCTAGAATGTATGTACAAAGTAAGTGACTCCCCCTGCATGACATGTACAAAATCAATTACCCCTCACCCCTTCTATATTTCTAAAGCATAACTTTTATGTACAAAATTGCTGACCCCCTTGAAATATATGTACACAATTGATGACCCCCTACCTCCCCAGAACAAAATGGGTGACCCCCCCTTAAAATCATCATCACCCATCTAGCCATAAATTATGAACGGTCCCTAATATAAACAAAATACTGCATACTGTGTTCTTAAATCTTTATAGACGAAATCTTTGTCTGTGGAAAGTAAGTAAGGGTCATCGTTCTGAAACCAGCTGACCGGAAGTCCGTCATCCGGGTACACCAATGAAGGCTAACATCCAGGTAGGGATTATCCCCGCAGCCCTGTACAAACATGACCAAACGGAAGTCTTCTGATCGCCACACTGATGAAGGAATGAAAGCACGAAGTTGTACAACGAACTCTCCTCAGATGAGACTTCATTAGCCCCGACGAATCCTTCCGGGAGATAACAGAGAAACGCAGGTGTTGCTTCTACACAGCCGAATGGTTCGGAATCACGTTAATGCTGCCGATGAATACCGCACCGCAGGTTCAAACGGCATATGACGCTTAACAACGGCTTTCACATAGCGCTGGTTATAATGATGTAGGAAATGGCGGTATCGTATACCATCTATTAGGAGTATGAGGTGTATGTTGCTATTGTCCTTTTCATTACTGTTTCGTAATTCTAAACATATGTTTCATATTCGAAAACGGTTACCGCAGAATGTGATTAACCACAGTTTTGAGAAAATTAACCCGTTAAGTGAACCCGAGAGAAAAATTAACTAATGGTTGCCCGGCAACGGTTTTAAACGTTTGGGTTGTGAGGGTGAAGAATGTGGTTATCATTTTTCATTGGTGCTTCTTCTGCAGAAAGAGTGTGTGTGTTTTTCAGGCCATTGACCTTTCCTTACTCGGAAACACTACAGCAGCTAGCATGGCTATCATTGTCAGAAACATTACAACTATATCATGACCTTCATTGTCAGAAACATGACAACAACTATATCATGGCCTTCATTGTCAGAAACATTACAGCAACTATATCAGGACCTTCATTGTCAGAAACATTACAGCAACTATATCAGGACCTTCATTGTCAGAAACATTACAGCAACTATATCAGGACCTTCATTGTCAGAAACATTACAGCAACTATATCAGGACCTTCATTGTCAGAAACATTACAACAACTATATCAGGACCTTCATTGTCAGAAACATTACAACAACTATATCAGGACCTTCATTGTCAGAAACATTACAACAACTATATCAGGACCTTCATTGTCAGAAACATTACAGCAACTATATCAGGACCTTCATTGTCAGAAACATTACAACAACTATATCATGTCCTTCATTGTCAGAAACATTACAGCAACTATATCATGGCCTTCATTGTCAGAAACATTACAGCAACTATATCATGACCTTCATTGTCAGAAACATTACAGCAACTATATCATGACCTTCATTGTCAGAAACATTACAACAACTATATCATGGCCTTCATTGTCAGAAACATTACAGCAACTATATCATGACCTTCATTGTCAGAAACATTACAGCAACTATATCATGGCCTTCATTGTCAGAAACATTACAGCAACTATATCATGGCCTTCATTGTCAGAAACATTACAGCAACTATATCATGACCTTCATTGTCAGAAACATTACAACAACTATATCAGGACCTTCATTGTCAGAAACATTACAGCAACTATATCATGGACCTTCATTGTCAGAAACATTACAGCAACTATATCATGGCCTTCATTGTCAGAAACATTACAGCAACTATATCATGGCCTTCATTGTCAGAAACATTACAGCAACTATATCATGACCTTCATTGTCAGAAACATTACAACAACTATATCATGACCTTCATTGTCAGAAACATTACAACAACTATATCATGACCTTCATTGTCAGAAACATTACAACAACTATATCATGACCTTCATTGTCAGAAACATTACAACAACTATAGCATGGCCTTCATTGTCAGAAACATTACAACAACTATATCATGACCTTCATTGTCAGAAACATTACAACAACTATATCATGACCTTCATTGTCAGAAACATTACAACAACTATATCATGTCCTTCATTGTCAGAAACATTACGACAACTATATCATGACCTTCATTGTCAGAAACATTACAACAACTACACCATAGCCTTCATTGTCAGAAACATTACAACAGCTATATCAGGACCTTCATTGTCAGAAACATTCCAGTGGTGTATCAGGACCTTCCGCCCGTCAGCGGAAGGTTACAGCAACTCGATCCCCGACCTTCATTGTCAAAAACGTTAAAATATGGTACTTGTTGGTCCTGCCTGGCGCTCGGCATTAATGGGTACAACAAGGACTGGTCATGTCGAGTCAGTATAATGTGTATGAGTGGGGGTATTCATGCTTCACTGCGGTATGGTATCTCAGTGGGCAGCACTATAAAGCCAGCTTCAGTCTGGGCTAGTTCATTGTCACATACACATTACAACATGCATGTCGTCCTTCATTTCTCAAGAAACATTACAGCAACTATATCACCTGACCTTCATTGTCAGAAACATTACAGCAACTATATCATGGCCTTCATTGTCAGAAACATTACAGCAACTATATCATGGCCTTCATTGTCAGAAACATTACAGCAACTATATCAGGACCTTCATTGTCAGAAACATTACAACAACTATATCATGGCCTTCATTGTCAGAAACATTACAGCAACTATATCATGACCTTCATTGTCAGAAACATTACAGCAACTATATCATGACTTCATTGTCAGAAACATTACAACAACTATATCATGGCCTTCATTGTCAGAAACATTACAACAACTATATCATGGCCTTCATTGTCAGAAACATTACAACAACTATATCATGGCCTTCATTGTCAGAAACATTACAGCAACTATATCATGGCCTTCATTGTCAGAAACATTACAACAACTATATCATGACCTTCATTGTCAGAAACATTACAACAACTATATCATGGCCTTCATTGTCAGAAACATTACAACAACTATATCAGGACCTTCATTGTCAGAAACATTACAACAACTATATCATGACCTTCATTGTCAGAAACATTACAACAACTATATCATGGCCTTCATTGTCAGAAACATTACAACAACTATATCATGGCCTTCATTGTCAGAAACATTACAGCAACTATATCATGGCCTTCATTGTCAGAAACATTACAACAGCATATCATGGCAACTTCATTGTCAGAAACATTACAGCAACTATATCATGGCCTTCATTGTCAGAAACATTACAGCAACTATATCATGGCCTTCATTGTCAGAAACATTACAACAACTATATCATGGCCTTCATTGTCAGAAACATTACAGCAACTATATCATGGCCTTCATTGTCAGAAACATTACAGCAACTATATCATGGCCTTCATTGTCAGAAACATTACAGCAACTACACCATGGCCTTCATTGTCAGAAACATTACAGCAACTATACCATGTCCTTCATTGTCAGAAACATTACAGCAACTACACCATGTCTATCATTGTCAGAAACATTACAACAACTATATCATGGCTTTCATTGTCAGAAACATTACAACAGCTATATCATGTCCTTCATTGTCAGAAACATTACAGCAACTATATCATGGCCTTCATTGTCAGAAACATTACAGCAACTATATCATGGCCTTCATTGTCAGAAACATTACAGCAACTATATCATGGCCTTCATTGTCAGAAACATTACAACAACTATATCATGGCCTTCATTGTCAGAAACATTACAACAACTATATCATGGCCTTCATTGTCAGAAACATTACAACAACTATATCATGGCCTTCATTGTCAGAAACATTACAACAGCTATCATTGTCAGAAACATTACAGCAACTATACCATGGCCTTCATTGTCAGAAACATTACAGCAACTATATCATGGCTTCATTGTCAGAAACATTACAGCAACTATATCATGGCCTTCATTGTCAGAAACATTACAGCAACTATATCATGTCCTTCATTGTCAGAAACATTACAGCAACTATATCATGACCTTCATTGTCAGAAACATTACAGCAACTACACCATGTCCTTCATTGTCAGAAACATTACAGCAACTATATCATGTCCTTCATTGTCAGAAACATTACAACAGCTATCATTGTCAGAAACGTTATAGCAGCTATATCATGGCTATCATTGTCAGAAACGTTACAACAGTTATATCATGGCTATCGCTGCCAGAAAGCTTTCACGAGCAACAGATGGTCACTATTGCCAACAGCATTATGTTATTACCACGTTCTTCATCGCTGTTTTCGCCCGGTGTGACACAGCAAATCTCTGTTCAATATGAAACGGAACTGAATTCTTATACAGACTAAACAGACTCCATGCTGACACCACCAAGAGTCAGTCCACTATCTGTATATCACCAGTAGCAAAGGATTCATTGTGTCCGGGATCGTAGCTGGAGCGTCTACCGCTGGCAAAATCGAAACCTTTGTCCTCTGTAACGTGACAACATGGCAGTTTTGGAGGTTGATGATATTGATGATGTTAAGGTCAGCTGTCTCTGCCCCGTGGCCATTGAACGGGGTGTTTTCCACGGGGAAGAAATCACCATACTTGCTTCTCAGGCACAACAAGATGATGGCCCTAGTTTCTAGCATTGACGTTATTTCGAATCTGTCGTCCGTATACAGCTTCCGGTATCGGAAGATTCAACTGATTTCTCCATGACAATACTGCCTATGACACTGGCATAACCTAACTCTGTATTGTCACATGCTTGGTAGTGATTCATGAGATTGGTGGTAAGGCCTAACGGTAACCCGCAGCCTTATCTGCTCAATGTCAAGTTGTTAGTCTGTCTCACAGTCCCTGAACCACATTACTTCCCCAACCACCCAGTCCTTTCTGCAATAAAAAAAGGCCTAAATGAAGCAACTCTAGATTTTTCTCAGGCTCAAGCGGGGCTCCATTTCAATGTAAATGAAGTTACTTATTTCTATCAAAATTAGTCATTTTATGAAACTAAGCGATAGTCTACCAAATCTTGTAAAACTTAGATGTGCGTAAACAGGAGACGTACGTCCTACGGCGTCGTAGAATGGTTTGTTGTTTGGGAGCCAGAGTGATGGATTTCCTGAACAGACATCGATTTGCTAAGGAGGCTATAATTGGGAGCTTCTCGCCAGTTTATTGTAACCTTTCTATCGTTTGGTGCGTATACGAGGACCAACCAGCAGTTGTCCCGCCAACAGTATCAGAAGCTCTTCAAAACGCCAACAGGTTGGTGACATTCTACGAATGTAATGGCGACGAAGGATCTGTGAATCTCGTGATGGACTTGGTTAAAAAACTGGATGAAATCAAACCAACGAAACAAACATCAATGACAGACTTTTTAAAGAAATAAATGTGCTTCATGGGAAATGTCAAGATACTGAGTGAAGTGAAGTAAGATGTAATGTGAGATTTACGATCTCTTATGTATATGTTATGATTAATTGTTTTTACTATTAACTATTGATTTATTGATATATATATATATACATGTACATGAATAAATTTTCAATATACATCGACAAAACGTTTTGCTTGTTTGATCCAGTTAACCGGACGCATCTCTATCCGGACGATTTCTGAGTGTAACCAAAATGTCCGGATAAACGGGGTTCGACTGTATTTAAAAGGTTTGTTTGTTATTGTTTACCGCCGCACTCAGCAATATCCCACCTATAGATATGGCGGCGGTCACTAAATAATCGAGTCAGGACCACACAACCCGGTAGTCAACAGCATGAGCATCGATCTACGGATACGATGACGTGTCAATCAAGTTAGCGAGCCTGACCACCCAATCCCATCAGTCGGATCTTGCAAGCATGGGTTACTGAAGACCAATTCTAACCCAGATTTTCCGTAGATAGTGGCTCACATGCAATCACATCTAACAACGATAAAATGTTCATGTTGTACATAATTTCCTGTTTGTTCATCAAGGTGCCTTTCTATGTAAGTGAGGCCCGCCATTGGATGAAGCATTGTGTCATGCTTCCCTATCATGTCCTAAATGTAATCCGCCTAGTATTTATTTTCTCGTCAAGTCTGCTAACACGTTGTGCAATCAGAGAATAAACGATCTTCATCAAAGATCCTTGAAAGCTTGTGGCATTTCGCCGACCTAAACCTCCACATAAATGAAAGGTCAGTCTGCAAAAACAGCAGACCAATCAAAATGTCTTGAAGTAAAGCCACCAAGAAGTGCATGATCTGAAGCACTTTTGCACTCCAATGTTGAACATGATCCAACTCACCAGTGTACAGTTCCACCAAGCCAGCTTAGTGCTACGTACGACCGTCGTGAGTCTGTGTGACACTACAGAAGCAGGACCGGTTTGTTCCACGTTGTTGAGATAAAGAGAGTTCAAAGAGAATACTCCAAGACAGTTGCTATTTTGAAACAACGAATAGACGAGAAGATGAGGGTTTGATGTCTGAAGTCAATAATATGTTTGCTAAACCACTGTGGCTTCACACAACCATAAAAGCTTGATAAAGTTGTATGCCGTCCATGTATACCGCCCACGTAGCCAGATACCGTCCATGTAATTGTATACCATCCATGTGTACCGTCCATGTAGTACTATATACCGCCCATGTAGTTGTATACCGTCCATGTATACCGTCCATGTAGTTGCATACCGTCCATGTAGTTGTATACCTTCCATGTAGTTGTATACCGTCCATGTAGTTGTGTACCGTCGATGTAGCCGTATACCGTTCATGTAGTTGTATACCGTCCATGTAGTTGTATACCGTCCATGTAGTTGTATACCGTCCATGTAGTTGTATGCCGTCCATGTAGTTGTATACCGTCCATGTAGTTGTATACCGTCCATGTAGCTGTGTATCGTCCATGTAGTTGTATACCGTCCATGTATACCGTCCATGTAGTTGTATACCGTCCATGTAGTTGTATACCGTCCATGTAGTTGTATACCGTCCATGTAGTTGTATACCGTCCAAGACAGTCGCTATTTTGAAACAACGAATAGACGAAAAGATGAGCGTTTGAAGTCTGAAGTCAATAATATGTTTGCTAAACCACTGTGGCTTCACACAACCATAAAAGCTTGATAAAGTTGTATGCCGTCCATGTATACCGCCCACGTAGCCGGATACCGTCCATGTAATTGTATACCATCCATGTGTACCGTCCATGTAGTTCTATATACCGCCCATGTAGTTGTATACCGTCCATGTATACCGTCCATGTAGTTGCATACCGTCCATGTAGTTGTATACCTTCCATGTAGTTGTATACCGTCCATGTAGTTGTGTACCGTCGATGTAGCCGTATACCGTTCATGTAGTTGTATACCGTCCATGTAGTTGTATACCGTCCATGTAGTTGTATACCGTCCATGTAGTTGTATGCCGTCCATGTAGTTGTATGCCGTCCATGTAGTTGTATACCGTCCATGTAGTTGTATACCGTCCATGTAGCTGTGTATCGTCCATGTAGTTGTATACCGTCCATGTATACCGTCCATGTAGTTGTATACCGTCCATGTAGTTGTATACCGTCCATGTAGTTGTATACCGTCCATGTAGTTGTATACCGTCCATGTAGTTGTATACCGTCCATGTAGCTGTGTATCGTCCATGTAGTTGTATACCGTCCATGTATACCGTCCATGTAGTTGTATACCGTCCATGTAGTTGTATACCGTCCATGTATACCGTCCATGTAGTTGTATACCGTGCATGTAGTTGTATGCCGTCCATGTAGCTGTGTATCGTCCATGTAGCTGTATACCGTCCATGTATACCGTCCATGTAGTTGTATACCGTGCATGTAGTTGTATGCCGTCCATGTAGTTGTATTCCGTCCATGTAGTTGTATGCCGTCCATATAGTTGTATGTATGATTATTATTTGAAAACATCATGAATATTGTTCAGATACGTCCTGAATAGTGTTTGGATACGTCGTGAATATTGTTTGGTTTGCATACGTCATGAATACTGTCTGGATACGTCACGAATATTGTTTGGTTTTGATACGTCGTGAATATTGTTTGGATACGTCAGGACTAATGTTTGGTTTGGACTGACTGACTGACTGAGTTTGGTTTTACGCCGCTTTTAGCAATATTCCAGCAACATCACGGCGGGGAACACCAGAAATGGGCTTTACACATTGTACCCAATGTCCCCGCCGTGATATAACTGGAATATTGCTAAAAGCGGCGTAAAACCACACCCAATCACCCCATGGACAATATACAAACAGTATTTGTATAGGTTGCTATCCAATCCTACCGGGTACCCAGTTAATGCGGCGCGGCTCAATATGAACATGTGCTGACGGAGGCGCTTGCTTTACAACATGTTTCACTGTCGGCAAGGCAGAATAAGTCAATAGACAACAACAAACAAAAAATCTATATAAGGATCTTTACACATGCCAATACTGTCAACATTTCCAGCAACCGTTCCAATTACTGCGATGTACGGTTTAGACTGGTATAATTATTTCAAAGTACAAGACGCTCTGACCCGACAGCCATTCATTAAACGAGGAAACGCATCTAGTCTCCATGACGAACGCCTAGGCAGGTGATTGGGAAGACGTGGCTGTGAAAGAAATAACCGTCGACATGGATATCCGCGCCTAATGGTACCTAAATGGAGAAGGAAAAGTATCTGCGAGTGTTGGTTCACAACTAATGTTCACGAACATCAAGTGCTTTTCCTCACATGTCGAAAGAGAAAATATATGTTACGTGGTTACCATGGCAAAGTTAATCTATTTCCTAAGGCACCAACAAACCGACGGGTTTTTTCTTTTTACAAAGTGGTAATTCATTTTCCATGGCAGTAGTGAGAGTACTTAAGTGGAACTGATGCTTTGCCAGGAGAGAGGGTTGTGGCGATGGAGTTTACAGGGAATAATACAGGGAGAGACATAGACTAACGGTTAGTCCCTGAATACTAGTATATAGTAACAATAAAAACCCATTTAAGTTTAAAAGGGGAGTTGGGAGTAATAACATCTAATAACATCTGCATTGGGGAACATGGCTAAATCAGGACTTTATTTTAGGTCTTCGCCATTGCAGGGACAGCTAGGCAGTGGGGAATATAATGTGGTTCGGGGACTGTGAGACAGACTAGGAGAGCTAGGCAGTAGGGAATATACATGTAATGTGGTTCAGGGACTGTGAGACAGACTAGGAGAGCTGGGCAGTAGGGAATAGAATGTGGTTCAGGGACTGTGAGACAGACTAGGAGGGCTGGGCAGTAGGGAATATAATGTGGTTCAGGGACTGTGAGACAGATTAAGAGGGCTAGGCAGTAGGGAATATAATGTGGTTCAGGGACAGTGAGACAGACTAGGAGGACTGTGAGACAAACTAGGAGGACTAGGCAGTAGGGAATATAAGTGGTTCAGGGACTATGAGACAGATTAGGAGGGCTGGGCCGTAGGGAATATTATGTAGGGATATGGAGGGCTAGGCAGTGGGAAAAATAATGTGGTTCAGGGACTGTGAGACAGACTAGGAGGGCTAGGCAGTAGGGAAAATAATGTGGTTCAGGGCCCTGACTGTGAGACAGACTAGGAGTGGGGCTAGGCAGTGTGGGAGGGCTAGGCAGTAAAAATGGTTCAGGGCCCTGACTGTGAGACAGACTAGGGGGGCTGGGCAGTAGGGAATATAATGTGGTTCAGGGACTGTGAGACAGACTAGGAGGGCTAGGCAGTCGGGAATATAATGTGGTTCAGGGACTGTGAGACAAACTAGGAGGGCTAGGCAGTAGGGAATATAATGTGGTTCAGGGCCCTGACTGTGAGACAGACTAGGAGGGCTAGGCAGTAGGGAAATATAATGTGGTTCAGGGACTGTGAGACAGACTAGGAGGGCTAGGCAGTGGGAATATAATGTGGTTCAGGGACTGTGAGACAGACTAGGAGAGCTGGGCAGTAGGGAATATAATGTGGTTCAGGGCCCTGACTGTGAGACAGACTAGGAAGGCTAGGCAGTAGGGAATATAATGTGGTTCAGGGACTGTGAGACAGACTAGGAGGGCTAGGCAGTAGGGAATATAATGTGGTTCAGGCACTGTGAGACAGACTAGGAGGGCTAGGCAGTAGGGAATATAATGTGGTTCAGGGACTGTGAGACAGACTAGGAGAGCAAGGCAGTAGGGAATAAAATGTGGTTCAGGGACTGTGAGACAGACTAGGAGGGCTAGGCAGTAGGGAATATAATGTGGTTCAGGCACTGTGAGACAGACTAGAAGGGCTAGGCAGTAGGGAATATGATGTGGCTCAGGCACTGTGAGACAGACTAGGAGGGCTAGGCAGTAGGGAATATAATGTGGTTCAGGGACTGTGAGACAGACTAGGAGGGCCAGGCAGTGGGGAAAATAATGTGGTTCAGGGACTGTGAGACAGAATAGGAGGGCTAGGCAGTGGGGAAAATAATGTGGTTCAGGGCCCTGACTGTGAGACAGACTAGGAGGGCTAGGAGTAGGGAAAATAATGTGGTTCAGGGACTGTGAGACAGACTAGGAGGGACTCAAACAGAACACACAGACACGCACAGATATATCTGTGTTCATGAAGGTTCACTTTATCACTGTGTACCTTGTCCAATCAGTAACGAACGAGGAAACACGCCTCTCTGCAAATGAGGAAATGGAGTGAATACTGGTTGTGTGATCTAAATAATCCTTTTCGTGTAATCCCCTTAGTTCTTTACATATTGTTTAAATCCATTCATTCTTGGACGTTTTGTTGCTCCATGATTCCCGGCTGGATTTTCAAGAAATGGCGTTTGATGGTATCCTGATACCTTGTGGAACTGGAAATGCGCTCGTGCGTGCGTTCATGTTCGTGCCTCTGTGTGTATGTGTATGTGAGTCTAGATTTCCTCAGGTTCGGGTCTGAATCTCCCATCTGACTGGGGTTCCTTTTCAAGTAAATTGGGTTTATTTGTTACTATTTAAATCATTATATATTCAGAGACTAAGTGTTAATCTAGTCTGCCTTGAGCCTCAGTCTTTACTTTACTACCTTAATGCAGAGCACCGGGAATTGAAGTGAGAGAGTTTAGTTTTACGCCGCTTTCAACAATATTCCAGCAATATCACGGCGGGGAACACCAGAAATGGGCTTCACACATTGTACCCATGTGGGGTAATGAACATGGGTTTTCGGCGTGACGAGTGGAAGCTTTAACTTCTAGGCTACCCCACATACAGGCTACCCCACATACCGGCTACCCCACCGCCTCGCCGGTGAGTCTAACAATAAGTACCATCGTTTAACGTCTTATAAGTAGACCCACATGGGTAAAATGTGTGAAGCCAATTTCTGGTGTCCCCCCGCCGTGATGTTGCTGGAATATTGCTAAAAGCGGCGTAAAACCAAACTCAGTCAGTCAGTCAGTCTTATAAATAGAACCACTGACCTTCCACTCTTGAGACAGGTGCTCTTCCCACTAGTCCACGCAGACGTAATTAGGTCGTATGCGTCCGTTTTTGAAAATAATGACTTAATTTCTTTCCGAGTCCGGCATTTATGGGTACAACAAGGACTGGTCGGCTCGGAGTCAGTATAATGTGTCTGAGTGGGGTATTCACGCTTCACTGCGGCATGGTATCTTAGTGAGCTAGCACTATAAAACCAGCTTAAGTCTGGGCTAGTACAAGCAGCCGCGGTGTCCTCCCATTACGCAGACAGCCAGTTTGCAGACACCTTAAAACAACAACATTTACGGTTCAGTGAACAGATTATCTACTACCCGTTACCTACACATTATAATGGAATAGTCCAAATAAAACACAGGAACAAACTGAAGCTATATTATTTATTTTGAAAGATGGACGAAAAGACAGTAATTTGAATTTTTATTGCTGCAATATAAAAAGTTTATTTTCATAAACATTTCGGCTTAACCTTCTAGTCTAACGGGAGTCGGCATCATCATATTGAAAACATTAGCTTAGCTATTAGATATTGCGACACTGTTGCATCATATACATCAAATAGACAAATGTGAACCTAAATATTATTCATATGGAATAAAGAAATTATATGTTTTGCACACAATATTAAGATCCATGACAAGTGCACTTAATTACGATTTTTTTAGAATAAATATTTAAAATAAGACGCATCATGTGAATGTGGCCATGGATGTGAGAATGTTTTTCATTACTTCTTTGAATGTCCATTGTATATTACTCTAAGACACAAACTGTTACAATCTTGAGAAAGTATTGTAAAAATTAGAAAACTGATTGGTATTAATCATATCTTACATGGCAACTTATCCCTTCCCAGTAGTGTCACAGTCCCTGAACCACAGTATTTTCCCTACTACCTAGCCCTCCCTTCGGTGCTAAAGCCCATAATGAAGCAAGTCTAGATTTCCTTAGGTTCAGAATCTCTCATCACACTCTGTATCGTATTTAATTTCAATGGTTTATTTGTTACTATCAAAATTGTATATATATTCAGAGACAAGCGTTAGTCTACCACCCCTGCATTCTCCTCACAGCGTTTGCACCTTCCGACATAGCCCCTTCTCTCGACAGGTATACAACACTGGAGTTCATCTGTCAGTACGTACAGGTCTGAGGAGGAACACAATTGATCACTGATGGACACGCGAACGGGGCTCAAAAGTATTTTACGACTCTTCGCTTGGTTTGCTGGTTTGTGAGTGAGTTTTGTGTATAGACGCGTTAAAGAGTATTTCCGTTATATCACAGTGTGTCTGTCAGCCTGGAGTGGGAGGAAAACCCAGAGGTGTTGCAGGGCGATCAACGTGAGTGAGTATGGTTAATTCTACGCAGCCTTTAGTAATATCCCAGCAATATCACTGCGGGGGACTCAAATTGAGCCGCGCCGCATTGACTGGGTACCCGGTAGGATTGGATAGCAGCCTATACCAATACTGTTTGTATATTGTCCATGGGTTGAGTGAGTATGTTTTTACGCCGCTTTTAGCAAGATTCGAGCAATATCATGGCCGGAGACACCAGAAATGGACCACATTGTACCCATGTGGGGAATCGAATCCGGGTCTTCGGTGTGATAAGCCAAAATTTTAACCACTAGGGTACTCCACCGACCCAGGGGCGAACAAAGCACAGGGCCCAGGCACAATAAGGGACGCAACTCTTCGAAGTGAATTACGATGCGTTCAGCGACTCCGCCCACTATTATGAATGGGAGAGACATATAGACTTGAAGTCAGCCGTTTGACTGACATTTTCAACTCCCCAAGCATGCTTCTAGAGCAGTTCAAATGGTCCACTGGTCGTTTTGACAAATCCGGGCCTCCGGATCGGCCTATGATCTTTCGTTTGAGGTAGATTCACTTACTTTCATGAAGTACACCCCGGATCGGCAGGATCAGATGCCACCCCAAAACCGTATCAACCATACTTCCTTTGATGCTGCTAATGGGGCGGTGGGGTAGCAAGATGGTTAAAAAAAGCGTCCGCTCGGCACGCTGTAGACCCGGGTTCGATTCCAACATTGGTACAATGTGTGAAGCCCATTTTTTGTGTCCCCCGTCGTGTTATTGCTGGAATATTGCTAAAGGCGGCGTAATACCATATTCACTCACTCACTTACAATGACGTAATTAGCAGTGAGAGCATCAAAAGAAGGCTGAATTCGCCATTTGTAATTATATTCGCAATCAGGGGGACGGGGGAAGACTGTATTCCTCATCTAAGAGGTGTAAACAACAGGGTAGAAGACCGTGAATGCATTGAAGATCATTTAACATTTAATACCACTAAAACCATTTCTCGAATCTTCTACCCACGCCCTTCAAGACCGCCTCCGTGGTGTAGTGGTTACAGCGTCCGCCCGGAGAGCGGAAGGTCGCGGGTTCGATCCCCGACCGCTTCATACCAAAAGACGTTAAAATGTGGTACTTGTTGGTCCCTGCCTGGCGCTCGGCATTAATGGGTACAACAAGGACTGGTCGGCTCGGAGTCAGTATAATGTGTCTGAGTGGGGTATTTATGCTTCACTGCGGCATGGCATCTCAGTGGGCTAGCACTATAAAACCAGCTTAAGTCTGGGCTAGTACAAGCCGCCGCACATACACATACACATGCATGCACGTCGTCATATGAGCGAAATATTCTCCAGCACGACGTTAAACCCAATTTCACCTCACCTCACCTCACCCACAGCCTTCTACTTTGTTATAAGGATACATTTATTGGAATTGTTCATACAACTGCCAACTCTTTAACATTGCCGTGAGGTTCAAACATATCTCTACATAACCAAATATTTTGTTTTGGGGCACAAAACACTTTATCCACTGGTTATATCGTGGGCATTAAAATATCAATATTGCTATTTATCTTTGATAACGGTATTCTATAATTTGTAACGCTCATATCACCATGTACATGTATCCGGTTAAAATGGTGTTCAACCAAAGGTTCAGGGGCTGGTAGAACGTTCCAGTGAACGTTGAAAGTGTGATAATTATTTTTATGACATGTGGTGATGTCAATGCACGCATTTGCATTAACAACAATTATAAGATACCTTTGCAAAACAGATTAGGTAAAATGTTGGTAATTTTTTGTTTTATCTTCAATCTCTATGCTCGAAACGGAAGACTCAGGGGACATGGAAATGGTGAATTTAGCTACCTATCAGCGCAAGGTTGTAGAGTTGTTAAATATATTATTATTTATTATAGAATATTTATATAGCGCACATATCCACGCAACTAGTACATGCTCAAGGCGCTGTTATATATCATAGCCTCTCTAGCTGTATTCAAATATTTTACCAGATTCAGAGTTAACAATATTGTAGATTCAAAGATATGTCACTACTGCTGTGCTCTAATGACACTAGAACGGAAAAGAATATATACTGAACATCATTGAAAACGCACCAGTCTAAAAGTGTCCGTATTTTCATCAAGATGGATTTCAGCATGACAATGATCAATGAATATGAAATCGAAGGGCATGTCCAGTTGAAAAAATGCTTTAGAAACAAATTCCTGTCCACAGCATGACTCTTAATTCCAAAATGCATCAACATGCAGCCACGCCATGAAAAAAGCGCGAATTTCATTCCGAAATCATACTGACTGTGATATTAAAAGCAGGTGTATGAGAACCGATTCCCATTGCTTCACAAACGATTGTGAAACGAGGACAGAGATGCCGAGGTTAACACCTCACGAAAGAGAACGTGCACTAGGCATGATTCAGGTTGGCACCAGCAGCAGGGATATTGCTCGACAACTTGGACTTGGCCACTCCACCATCGTTAAGCTTTATAGACGACATCAGTAGACAGGCAGCACCCGTGACCTTCAATGACCTTGGCAACAACGTGTTACAACGCTCCATCAGGATTGCCATATTGACCTTGTCCATATCAGTGATTGAACACTGCCGACTGCCAGGACTGCTGCACTAGTTCAAGGTTGACGTGGGGGTCATCAGCGCTGACTCCATGCGACGCCGTCTACACGCTACAGGGCTCCATGCTCGACGTCCTTACGTTGGACCAATTCTGACTGACAGACACCGTAATGAGCGTATACAATGGGCTAGCAGGCATTTTCAGTAAAGGTTACAACAATGGCATGGTGTGGTAATCACTGACGAGTCACGTCTTCATCTACGTAATACTGACGGCCGATTACGTGTTTGGCGTAGACGTGGTGAACGTTATGCTGATGAGTGTGTGGTTCAGACAGACCTTTGGGTGGTGGAAGTGTCATGGTCTGGGGTGGAAAAAAATTACAATCACAGGACTGCCTTCATGTCTGTCAAGGGAGAGTTAATGCCCTTCATTACCGTGAGCAGATTCTTCAGAATCACATCGTATCTGTCTTCAATCACCACCAAGATGTCCATACTTTTCAACAGGACAACGCACGGGCACACACAACAAGACTTTCCATGCAGTATCTGGCCCAGCAACACATCCAGGTTATTCATTGGCCAGCACAGTCGCCAGATGTATCCCCATGGAGCACTTGTGGGACGAAATTGGTCAGTCTTTCGCGGCGACAACAGATGTAAAACATCCGGGAACTTGAGGCTGCACTACTGCAGAAGTGGAATGCCATCCTCAAGAACTCTATTTGGACGCTTATTGACTCAATGAGGAGACGTTGAACTCCATGTGACAATGCAAATGGCGGTCACACGCGATATTGACTTTTCGATTTGACCCCACGTGTGTTTGATCCTTTCTGACTGTGGAACATTTCAATGAATGAGCGTCTTTTCTGTGTTGTTTTTGTCAGTCGTCCATCTGTTATTATCCACTCAAAAATATTAATTCCTTACACGTGCTTTTAATAATCTGAACTTTTATAAGTGGTGCGTTTTCAATGATGTTCAGTATATTTCCTCAGATTGCAAATCAGTTAAATTCCAGTGCAATGAGGAGTATAGGGATATATTTGTTGGTAACTTTAAACCAGCTTTCAATACAAACTCATGTTATCTCTTGACCTTTGTCAATATCGACTTAAAAGAAGTACTAGATAATGTAACTGCCAATTTAAATCCTGCGTGCTGTACGTACAAACAATTAATAGGATTTTACAATTCCGAATGTAGAAATATCAAATGTGAAGCTAAAAATATTCTTTCTCAAAGGCATTTAATTGAATATTAGAATGGAAGCATTTTTACTAATCCGTGGACTAAGGTTGTCCACGTATACATTGCAAACTACGTGTGGCCTTTGTAAGTTTTAAGGAAGCTTTCAGCTTTGGGGATTTAGTACATCGGGATTAGCTCTGATTGCTGTTAAAAATACTGGATGACTAAAATACTTAAGAAGTATTTACGATCTTATGAAGAGGAAACGTAAATGTAACACTGACTGACGTTTGAATGTCCCAGTGGTTTACGCCAAGGGTGTATTTTAAGCCTGTTACTCTTTTTAGTGTTCGTATGTGAAATGTAAAAGGAAGTTCTATATTTGCCACAACAAATACAGATGTAAACGCAGTAATTAGTGAAGAGAATAAACGCATATGCATGTGCCACGTTTCGTGACGCCAGTGGTTTCGACATGGGCACATGCAACACATTTGTGCATGTGCATCTAAATTAACAGCTTAGAGCACAAAAAAAGCTCCATTCGATTTTTGATGTTTGATAGTTAAAAAAACAACCGCACGTCTGTTCTGACCTTAAAGCTAGAATGTGACGTGGTCATATAATCTCCGCCCACTGATGAATATTCATGACTATTCTACACTTAAGACCATTGTAGCTTTAAGGTCACAACACACGTCATGCCACGAATCAGACTGCACAACGTCATGAGGCTAAGGGGCAGGGTGCTGTTGTACAAATCGATCTTAGCGCGAAGGTGACCGTAACTCCCATAACTTAACATAGAATTATGGTAGTATTAGCGCTTAGGTTCTTTTGTACAACGGCACCCATGTGGGTGGGGGGGAAAGTTTCACCGCGAAATTTCATTGCCACCGAAACAAAATTTCAGCACTGTTGAGACAAATGTCAGAGCAATAATGAAGTTGGTGATCGCCAACATGCTGCAGGACAGATGGATATGGGTGGCCCATCTAAAGCACAGGTTACAGGCAGCAGTAATCACTGCTCGGAACATTCCAGGATTTCGAGGTATTAACTCCGGCGTAGAACGGTTAGGAATCACTTACGTCATTATGGCATACGACCACGTCGTCCCGCCATACGACCTCTCCTGACGCAACATCATCCAGAAAACCTTCAAAGATGGTGCCGAAATCATGTTCGCCAACCTCAGTTGTGATGGAGTCTGTTGTTTTAACAGAGAAGTCCACATAGCCCCCATAGTGACGGACTTAAGTGAACGTCAGAGGACCACTTGAGATGTTGTTCAGGGCAACTGGACAAGTGTGGGCTACAGAGATCAGATTCTCGGACCAGAGGCAGTTTATTCAACGTAATGGCCCAGCACTACGGCATTTCTTGAACAACACAGTGTTCCAGTATACATTCATGTCCTGCAAATTCACCGGATATACTCACGAATTCAACAATTGAGACTTTAACCAATTCACCAACTCTTAATAACAACCAAAATGGTCATAAGGATAGACGCTTGTTGTATATTGGACATACATGTGTGGATGCGTGGGTAAAAATGAAAAACTGGAAACATTCAATCTGCTTGTGTGTTAAACGTTTCTTCACTTGACACAATGAGTGAATATGGTTTTACACCGCTTTTAGTATTCCATCAATATTCCATCCATCCCCACAGCAGAAATGATCTTAACACCATGTACCCATGTAGGGAATCGAACAGGGTCTTCAGTGTGATGAGAAAACCTTTTAACCACTATGCTACTCCTCCTCCCACTCTTGAAACAGTGAGCATAAATAACTTAGTGAGTGAGTTTAGTTCTTATGTGGATTTTAGCAATATTCAAGCAATATCGTGGCGGGGGACACCAAAAATGGGCTTCACGGTCTTCAGCGAGAGGAGCGATATAACCACCAGGCTACCCCACCGCCCATTAGTCCATGCTTTAGGGTGCACAGACAGTCACTGCCCTGTCAAAGTAGCCCTGGCCAGACCATGCCAGTGATGTCACAATCGAATAAAAACATAAGGGTTCATATAAATAGATTTATTTTGCTATAAAATTGCTGTCGCACCATAGCAACAAACAGAAAAAAACATTAAGTGGAACAATTCACACATGGAGCAGTTAGCAGTAAGTTTATACAACAATCATGAGGCACAAACCAACTACTTCTATTCTGAATTACTTGGGTATGACACATAAAGTGTTACCTCACTTTATTATTTGGCACAAGGTGTTCCTTGCTGTTGAGAAAGTTTATAAACTTATCCGTAATGAACCATCTACCTTAATGCTTAGATATTGTCCACTCACCGACAAGAATAATCTGTGATATCTCAAAAACAGCACGTTGCATTCAACAGCTGAAAACTCAACAACCTAATTCACTAATTCTTCGTAACAACCAAAATGATCAGAACAATAGATGCCTGTTGTATATTGGACATACACAAAACAAAGTTCTTAATAACAACCAAGGGGAGACGACTGTAATGCCCTTTCTAATAGTTATGTAATTGTATTGCAAAGACAGCATTATTCATGAACTATGCATCATATGTGACAAATGTATATTCAGTTGTAGCCTCCTCCACCCCTACCTCTACCCCTCCCTCCCCCTCTGCCCCGACCCCTTCCTCCTCCTCTACCCCCACCCCTTGGTATCCACCCCCACCTTGATATCCACCCCTCCTCCACCTCCACCTTGATAACCCCCACCCCTTGATAACCCCCACCCCCACCTTGATTGTAACCACCCTGGTTGTAACCACCCCCACCCTGACTGTAGTTTCCTCCTCCACCCTGACTGTAGTTTCCTCCTCCACCCTGACTGTAGTTTCCTCCTCCACCCTGACTATACCCTCCCTTTGACCCTCCATATCCTCCCCCACCTTGGGCCCAGTTTCCTCCTTGATTCTGATTGTGGGAGTCACCCCACCCACCCTGGACACGCCCACCACCCCCTCCTCCTCTTCCTCCCCTGTGACCACCTCCTCTGCCACGTCCTGAAATAATCAACAGAAACTATAACCACTACATAAATATCTGGACATGCTCATGAGATTATATTTTTAAATGTTTCCAACAGTTACATGGATGTGAATAACAGTTACATGGATGTGAACAACAGTTCCATGGATGTGAACAACAGTTACATGGATGTGAATAACAGTTCCATGGATGTGAACAACAGTTCCATGGATGTGAACAACAGTTCCATGGATGTGAATAACAGTTACATGGATGTGAACAGCGATGTAACATTATAATGGAGCAATGCTGAGACTCTTCCCAGGTGTATTTTACATTGCTTCACATACTCATCATTTAAGATTTATTATGTCTCAGATTGTAGGCTGGTAACAAAAATAAATGTTCATGTTTTTATGTTAATTATGACAATTGATCTGGCACACACTAGCAGCCTTACCTTGAGGTGCCGCTGATCTCTGCATGAATGCTGGCATCTCTGGAGGAGGGGGTGCTAGCTCTGTGGTACGACCTCCACGATCTGGAACCTGGACAATTAACAAAAGCTTTTTAACAGATTCACCACCACCTCGATTTGATTCATTATCATTCCAAGTGATGAGGTTTTATTATTAGTTAGTGGTACCCAGCAATGTGACTGCATTCTGTTAATAATCTGGAGCAGAGTCACGGAGGCTAACCACCCAATCTAGTTTGTCATCTCCAACAACCAGCATTGGTTCTTAGGGAACTATTATAACTTCCAAAAGGGATTTACTGAGCAAGTGAGTGGCGAGTGAGTGAGTGAAAATCTTACTGTTAGCTAATAACGCCTGTAAATTTGGTCGGGACACATCTTAAGTTTACCTGTATACATATACATGTAATACAAATCCTGAAAGTTGTTATTTTTAACACACACACAACAGCACATCCAAAAACACGAACACAAGCATGCACGTGCACACACACAGACGAACACTCGCATGCAAGCATGAATACACACACAAATACACACACGAACACACACAAAACACTTGCATGCAAGCATGAATACACACACACACACAAACACTACACACACAAACACTCGCACGCAAGATTTAACACTTGCATGCAAGCATGAATACACACACAAATACACACACAAACACTTGCATGCAAGCATGAATACACACACAAATACACACAAACACTCGCACGAACACTTGCATGCAAGCATGAATACACACACAAATACACACACGAACACACACACAAACACTTGCATGCAAGCATGAATACACACACACACAAATACACACAAACACTCACACGCACACGAACACTTGCATGCAAGCATGAATACACACACGAACACATGCACGAACACACAAACACATGCACACGAATACACACACATAGACAAACAGTGTCCAGTACTCACCTGTCCTATCATGACTCTATTTATTGCACATTTGGTCTTTTCCCTGGCTTCCCCACTGCTTGTCTTCTGAATCCTTGTTAAATCTGAAGTGGAGAAACATCCGATACATCCAGGGAAGGATGTGTCAAGATCACAAATGCTCATATTTCAGGTCCACTTCTCTTGGCAAAATTAATTGATTTATCCAATATTTCATTCATGCTGCCAGACATGGATTAGGATGCAGCAACTAAACTTACATCTATCTGTAGAAAAACTACATGCACACAGTTCTTTAACTAATCACTGATGCAAGTTTGCAGTGGAGTGACTGAGTGAGTGAGTGAGTTTGGTTAAACACTGGTTTAAACAATACTCTCATTACACCATTGCATACCATCTCTTGCTGCCAGGATCTGGGGCACTCCGACATTCGTTTTAGATGAAAGTTGTTTTCTAATGGGCTGATATACTCTGGCTATCTTGTCCTCGTTGTGCTGCAACATAAACATGATACATGTCCATAAAAGGGATGAATCAATCAGCCGGTTCCACATAATAACCATCGGATACTCAAAAGTTGCCTCCTTCAATAAATAGGGGATATGATCAGCCTCTTCAATCTTGGAGTCAAAGTGAAGCATCTTACTGCGTGTGTTAATTTATTTGCTATTTCATACCACACTCAGCAATATTACAGCTATGGGACAGCACAATAATAAAGAGGTTGTATTTCCTTAGAACTTTCCTAGTTATTTATGTGCTATCAGTCTGTAAATAATCAATCGACAATTCCACGATCATATTGATCAACAATCCATACCTTCAGGGCATAACAACATGTAATCAATCTCAAGTCACCAGCCTGACCACCCAGTCCATTCTGTCACCTCTTATGACCAAGTTGCTATGGACCAATTCTAACCTGAAATTCCCTCAATAAGCATAAATCTAAGAACATATATCAACAAAAAAATGAAAGTATACCCTTGCTTTGTCGGACCACTTGAAGGACTGGATGGTAACGTCAAGTCGTTTAATCAGCATGTCCCTTCTTAGCTTGTACTCCTCACACAGCGCCATGTTGACCTTCAGAACATGCTCCCACTGCTTGTCAGACAGCCGCGCCTTCAACAACGGCTTGCCCAGCCGACTTGGATGCTTGGCCACCAACTCTTTAATCTGTTCATATAAGTTAAACATGCAGGACATCTTCGTCAAGTCAGTATAAAGATGTGACCATCATATAACATTTTGACTTCTGTTAGAGTTAATGATTTACAGAGATCAAAAATATTATCATACAATGGATAGTGTTCTCGGCAGGATAAAGTCAACGGATATTTTCGGTATCCGTTGGGGTCATATACGGATATCGATGCAAATTAGAGAGGTCATATGCAAATTTCAGGGACTACTTTCACAGTGTAAACAAACATGGCGTCAAGGGTAGGCGGTCGTGTCCGGATTGACGGCCGTGGTTACGATACTGTCAGTGCTTTGATCCCAGAAAATTCATGCCTAGTTATGATAGATTGAGTAGATTACAAAGCGAAGATAGAAATTCCCAGGCTTATGAAGATACCAACATCAGTTCCCCGATCGACTGTCAGTGTTAGCGGGATAACGGCATAGGAATCCTGGTGCATAATGTCACGCGAACATTAAAGCGTATTTTGTTGTTCAAAAGGTTAATTGAAGGTTTCTGAAGTTCCACGCCAAGGTTTGCTAAATACAATGATTATTCCTAATGCAGGATATTAACCATCCCAAAACACACTCGCGTGATAACCTATATTTCCTCACCTTGGCCTCCACCTTACTGAACAGCTGAAACGGTGTGATGTTTGTGGGTGGTTTGGGGAACCCCAGAGCCATCAGCATCTGTCTCAAGTAGGTGGCCGTTTCACTCTCAGCCTGCAGCAGCAACAACAGTCTCATCATAATACATGAACAACACCAACAACAGTCTCAATGTAATGCATGTACAACAGCAACCATAGCCTCTGCATAACGCATGGACAACAGCAACCATTACCTAGCTATTGCAGGGAGTGACTCAAACCACAAGTGAGTGTGGGTACTGACACTTTCAACAGTATTTCTGATAAACACAATGAGTCAAAACTGAAGTGATTTTGGTCTTATACATTAACAACTTTTGCAAAACCAGATATGGGTACGGTGCTGACGAAATGAATAATAATCAGAGCAAATCCATGAGTGAGTGAGTGAGTTTAGTTTTACACCGCACTCAGCAATATTCCAGCTATATGGCGGCGGTCTGTAATTAATCAAGTCTGGACCAGATAATCCAGTGATCAACAACAGGAGCATTGATATGCGTAATTGGGAACCGATGACATATGTCAACCAAGCCAGCAAGCCTGACCACCCGATCCCGTTAGCCGCCTCGTACGACAAGCATGGGTTACTGAAGGCCAATTCTAACCCGGATCTTCATGGGTCGCAAATCCATGAACAAGAATCAGTATGAAGAGTATCTTGAAACATAATGAAGCATATGACTTTGTGGACAACTTCTTGTAAAAAGTTGCTTGATAATGGTGTAAGAATCGCCACCAAAACATCGCCCTACGCAAGAAAACAAGACGCTATTACCCATAAAATCGTACTGTTCATTATTGACAAACAACTTCTGGAATGCTGACCAACTAACTAACTTGGAACAAGCTAACACAAGACACATATCCATGGCAACTGGCAAAGACAAATTGCTTTATGATGGAATATACTGAATAACTGAGTTTATCTTACTTTCATGTAAAATACTTTAATTTCATTGGTCAATGACGGTTTGACAAGTTTCCGTGTCACCTTTCCAGGAGGGTGACAACTGGAAAAAATATTACCAGCTGCCATGGTAACCGCCTATCGGCTCGGGTGACACTGCTACAAAGAGGCGTACATCACACCGTATTACCCTCGAGAGACCCATACAACTTATAATGTAACCCCATAGGGGATAACTCATCCACATATCTAGTACCTGAGTAGACACGCCATCGGGGGTAGTAGATGTTGTTTTCAACAAGCCAGGTTTTCCTGCTGCTAATATCCGTACACTGGCCAGCTCTGTGCACAGATAATCTGCAATAGGATATGTACACGGTCAGTTTCAGCTTAGCATGACACACTTACACCACAATGTTGGTCCTTATGTCAGAAAAGTTGAATAAGTAAACTCGCATGAGTCCACCAGTCCAGGCCCGCGTTTCACAAAGCCTCCTAAATGTAGGAGGTCGTAGCCCATAGGACCTTGTTTACGACCCTCATCCGACCTTCTTTACGACCGTTTTACAAAGACGTCGTATCCATGTCGTACGACGCGCTGTCCTAAATCCATGTCGTACATTGTATAAGAGGTACTTCGTTGCATAGCAAAGCATAAAGTGAGACCGAACGGGCAACTGCTTATCTTGTTATTCCCAAAGTATTTCAAAATAGAAATAATGCACATAACAACGCAAATGTTATGTTTTTAATTGAATGTACAGGTTATCTTATTGTAACAAAAATATCAATAAATGAATTATTTTGGATTCTCTAACTAAATTCCATTGAAAATTACAAGATAAAATGTATAAATCATTTCCATTAATATTATCAGTTTTACTTATAAGGTTTGAATTAACTCGCTGTCAATCATTTTGTTTATATGAAACTGCAATATTAGTCCCAATGTATTGAATATTGCACACTATAGGAACTAAAGTACATGTTGCAGTTATGGCTACACTTGATCTACTAACCCTTGTTTAAAGGTTTAAACTATGGTGTGATACTCTAAATGTGCCAATTTCTTTTGTAACTATTATTCAAACAATTAAACACTTTCAACTGACTGACTGACTGAGTTTGGTTTTACGCCGCTTTTAGCAATATTCCAGCTACATCACGGCGGGGGACACCAGAAATGGGCTTCACACATTGTACCCATGTGGGGATTCGAACCCGGGTCTTCGGCGTGACGAGCCAAAATGCTTTAACCACGAGGCTACCCCACCGCCCCAAACACTTTCAAAGAATAACAAGAAGACAAAGTCATCAATAGCCCCCGCAATGTCAAAATACTCTTCATGATTATGTCTACGAGTTATGATTATGTCAAATATTTAGGTGTGTATATAGAAAAGTGGAAGGAGAGTATTGAAAGGTTTTTAAAGTTCTGCTCCAGAAAAGAGCACTATCACCAATTTCAGTCAAAGTCGAACTTGTTGCCATGGAAACGCCAAAAATATTTTATTCAGAATTCCAAAACTACCAAAAGGCACCAGTACACCACCAGATCTATCTATGTGCCAAGTTTGGTGAAGAAATAGTGAACGGTTTTAGAGTTCTGCTCCGGAAGAGAGCCCAACCACCAATTTCAGGCTAAGTCAAACTTGTTGCCACGGAAACGCTAAAAATATTTTATTCAGAATTCCAAAACTACCAAAAGGCACCAGCACACCACCAGATCTATCTATGTGTCAAGTTTGGTGAAGAAATAGTGAACGGTTTTAGAGTTCTGCTCCGGAAAAGACCAATGTGCACGGAAGGACGGATGCACGCAGGACGGACTCCATTTTAATACCCCCCCACAAAACGCGTAAGGAAATCTATATCTCGACATCATGCCAACATCATCCAGAGTGTCGAGCACGTTCGACCTGTCTCAAAATTTCTCAGGTCTTCTTTGTTAGCTCGTTTTAATCACTTGCAGTGCCATAATCGTTGTAGTGTTTGCGACCTCCTAAAGCATTTACAACAGGTCAATCGGGGTCCTAAATTTTGGGCTGTTTACGGCACAGTGTAAATATACGAATTCTTTGTGAAACGGGGTAAAAAAGAAAGAGGTTGTCTACGACCTGCTTTACGAGGTCGTACCGGTAAGAGGGCTTTGTGAAACGGGCCCCTGGTCCAGAGAGGTGAGTTTGTGTAGTATTATCACTATCCCCAAGCAATTTCGGTGTGCAATTTAAGGTGTAACCTTTTGTCATCACTTATCAGGCCTTAGGTTATAATGGGGAGACCAAGAGAGTGTTTTAAAAGGTTTCAGAAATAGTGGAGACCAGGGGCGGATACAGCTTTTTGTGAAAGTGAATGCGTTCATGTTTTGGTTTTGCACACTCTAGAGAAGGGGGTGGTGGGGGGTGCACACTTCATCTCACGAGAGTTACAATGGTCATTTAATAAACTTCAGAACAAAAAGAGAGGGTACGCACTCCTGCACCCCATCCCCTCTGGGTACGCCTATGGTGGAGACAAAGCAAGTGAAACATTAAACATTTATGAATCATCACATCAAGGACAAACACCTTAACACATCAAGAAACATTGGTTAATTACACCAATAACTTGATAACCCTTGTACTCCATATTCCTTTCATACCTGCTAGCTTGTCCTTGTATACCATGCATCTGTTTACATTGCTACATGACCAACACAAACGTGTAACACTGCACCAATACAGGGGTGTACTACTGGCGCTGCTTTGACTGGATGTTGTCTTATACTAGAGTCAGCAACAGCTGTATCACTGCAGTCTGTACATCCAGAGTCAGACATGCAGCCAGACTGAACAGAATCCACACTGTTGAAGTACAACAAGGTACAATCAGCCAGGTCACACACCAAGACCACGGAGTCACTTTTTCAGTCATGTAATTGTGTATGGGTATACACAAGGTTCTTGGGACCAATACTTCCCTGGAATGACCTTATTATGTCTGCTGTCTATTTGAACAGGACCTTGGATTTAAGTTGGAAGGTGCACTTGGTGACATGGGAAGGAAACATGGAAATGGAAGATTTAAAAGGTGACCTTTAATAATGAACATGGTGACATGAGAAAGTGACACTGGAATGAAACTTTGGAAGGTGATATAAGAAAAAGACAAGAAAGGTTAAGGAATGTCAAGAGATCTACCCAGGAGTTGTAGCTTGTTCATTCTGGTGGTAAGCCGTTGATTGATAGGGCCATCACTGAGTGAAGGATACGGACAGCCTGCAATGGAATCATGTAACTTATGAATAAAGGACAATGTACAGCAAATATTGAAGATATTCATCATGCGAAACATACCAACAATGTGCAATTACATTAAGATTTCACTTATTTCTCGCTACAGTATTTTTTCTATTATGATTGCGGAAGCAGTCTACACATACAGACCAACAATCAAGCACAGTTTCACTTACAGAAAAGATATTTGCACATTGCTCATTGTATAATCCAATTACTGTCTGAATTAAGAAAAACGATTTCAACCAGGAGAAATAAAAAGTATTATATGACATACCATATTCTCGGAGGAAGCCACTTAACTCAAGTTCAAAGTTACACCAGTCACCGGTATCTGCAAAATGTTTGTTTTTGTTACTTGACTTTTCAAATAAGTCACCAATAAGTGATTAATAGAGGCATGATGTATCATGTATTTATACAAAAGGGCACAATGTCATTGCGTCACTTGCACAGCTTGAACATTTTGTTGTGATGGACATATTTTTGGAAATCAGTGTTTTAATTACAAGATAAGCAATATCTATTGACGGATATAGTCATAAAAGATTTGACATTTAAATCAAAAGTGATTTCAACTTCAATAGAATTTGGAAGATAACAGACATTGGCCATCATGTCCACCAGTATTCTTATGTAAGTGTGATACACAAGGACTTGACAAATGTTTCCTGAGATTTGCATACAGAGTATTGAGGTCATGAAGTATTATTGCAAAAGTCTCGATCTGGGTACCCTCTACACACTTTTGACAACAGGGTGATTACAATTACCAGACTTTCAGGCTGTTTCAACTCAGTTACAGTAACAATTTGTCCCAATGAATTATTGGTTAACTGATCCTGTATACACCAGTCATATGCATAGATCATATACAGTACTCTATGGATTACGCCAAAGGAACTATGAGCTATCTAATGCACTAATTCTATTGCTCACTGAAGTCAGTGTATGTGAACTGTATGTTAGACTTAGTCACTTGTGATGGTGAAGCCACTGGTTTGTTACCATGGGTACAATCAGTGCAGCCTTTTTTCTCATATCCCCTTATGTGATATTGTTCGAATATGGCTAGGGCAAACCATACTCGCACTTCTTGTATGTGCAATTCAAAGAAATTAGTTAGGGTCTACTCTCCAATGTTACTATAAAGAGGACCAAGGAAATATATTTCCCATCCATTTTCAAACATGACATTATCCCTGTATTTCCTTACGCATAAGTGACAATGCTCAGTCTCTGAAATCAGAACAAAAAGAATTCAGTTTAAATTTCAAAGAAGCCCTAGTGAGATAAGAGATTCAAATCCTAAACCTAAGGAAAATCTACACTTGTTTCATCTAGACTTGCTGGGCAGAAGGGAAATGATTTGGTTCTGGGACTTTGAGAGAGACTAATGTTTCTCCAACAGTTTGACAGAACTAACTTGTGATGGCATTGACATGCTCCTCTAAGCCACAGAACTGTTTAAGTTGTCTGGTGAGCCACTCAACAAGCTGAGTGTATTCCAAGGACTTGTTGCTGGGATCAACTGATGACGAAAGTACAGCCTCATCCAGAAGAGTCCCGGAGAAACTGTGTGGAGGAAAATTAATGTCAAACAGGAACAATGCTGATTTGGACAAAAATTGCAGTTTCATTTTCCACATGTGTCAGGTGAAAGTGTTTAAGTTAATCATAATATATAATTCAGAAAATACATCTACTTGTTTCATACTCCTTAACGTGTTCACAGTACTTCTATTTTCAATCTTTTGTATTGATATTTTATATCTCAAATACTATCACTTGACCCGTGAAGATCTGGGTTAGAATAGGTCTTCAGTAACCTATGCTTGTCGTAAGAGGCAAATAACAGGATTGGGAGGTCAGGATCGCTGACTTGGTTGATACATGTCATTGTATCCCTATTACGTAGATCATTGCTCATGTTGTTGATCACTGGATTGTCTGGTCCAGACTCAATTATTTACAGACCGCCACCAGGAAACTGGACTATTGCATTAAATAATACACCAACCAACTAATCACTCAGTCTTTTTAATCAATATGAATGATGATAAATAGCTTATACAGTTTTATCGATGGATACATCATACTTTAGGTTCCTAAGTAGTATAAGGGGCGTATCCCATAGCGCCTGTGTCATATCGACATTATTAACACAAAACAATTCTTGTTATAGTTAGGATATCATTTGTTTCTCTGCACACCCCTACCCTACAACATACAGAGTACCTAGCATTAACTAGGAACTTTGCACTATACCAAGGTTGCTCTATGGGCCTTGGCTGGAATACAAGTTTATTCATATGAACCAACAGAGTACCTACATTGGAACATGTTTAAATAAGGTTGGGGGTTGATCCTTGAAAATTCACACCCTCAATCCCTGCAATAGCAACAACATTGGATCCTTGAATGCGTAGCCGATCTATCAAGCAGTTTCACCTCTTTTACATGTTCATGACATGGTAATGTAAGCTTTACGGATAATACAATTAATTAATTGAAAACAGACTGCATATGAATTTATGTCCACCATTAACAATCACTTATGAAACTGCATGAATAATGAAACTGGTGCATCTTTTTTGTCAAAACCATGTTACCATTCTAAGCTACATGTACAGTAATTTTCTTAAACAACTACATCCTAAACTTTACCTTTGTTTAGATATTTTGACAATACTGCACACATATAACTATCAAAGGAAAACAAATAGTTTATGTAGAATTAGGAAAATGTTAGTGAATGAATATTTTGGTTATGCTGACAAAGCAAGTCTGCTGTAAACGCTAGTGACGTATTGCAATGCGTTTGACAATCAGTCTTGCGGCACTTCACCGTGGAGCTAGGCTTATCTGACTTAAAATACAATGAGACGTTATCAGATAATATTGACAGTGAATTGAAAGAAGTACCCTAGATCTTCAAGAGAATCTAGAATGTCGTTCTCCATCACAAAACAGTTGTTATCCGTCAAATTATCATACACAAATGCCGACTTATACTCCGCATGTGCTTGAGTTTACGAAATGCAGAGTACTTGTTTCCATAAAACTTATGTTACTCTAAGATACCTGCCGGTGGTGATCTAGTGACAGCAATAAACAAAATAGGTTTGAGTGAAAAGGAAAATGAGAGTATTCCCCGTGGCTAAATTGAAACTATCAAAACCCTATTATACTGTTTGCGGTGCATTTCACGTGATTTTATAGTATTCACCCGACAAACTAGATTCCACTGTCACAACATTTCCAGCCTGTCTTTCTGGAGAACACATACAGTATGCAGGAAGGATATAGTCTGAAAATTCACATGTTGCCAGATATTATGCACATACAGTGAAGACAAATATATGTCGGATAGACATTAAGTGCTATGTTACTTGTGCAAATATAACGCCGTTACATGCTACAACGGTCATAATTCTCTCGTAAAGGACTCCAGTGGGGCGGTGGGGTAGCCTAGTGGTTAAAGCGTTGGCTCGTCACGCCGAAGACCCGGGTTCGAATCCCCACATGGGTACAATATGTGAAGCCCATTTCTGGTGTTCCCCGCCGTGATATTGCTGTAATATTGCTAAAAGCG
The DNA here is from genome assembly GCF_003918875.1 of Haliotis rubra. NCBI lineage: Eukaryota > Metazoa > Mollusca > Gastropoda > Lepetellida > Haliotidae > Haliotis > Haliotis rubra. The sequence goes on along the minus strand of NW_025765514.1, from coordinate 648,307 downwards.
GCGTAAAATCATACTCACTCACTCACTCCAGGCTCTGAGTGATAACAAGATCATTCAAACCGGAAAGTCCTCTTGTTATTTAACAGCTATCTCCAAGACATGGTGTCCAATAATTTAACAGAAAATAGTTTCAAAGACAATGCCAAGGTTTCAGACATGGTACTAACTAGCTACAGAACATCTTGGGAACGAACCCATAAATCTGATTAAACTGTTAGGCGATGTTAAACTACATTGTATAAGATAACTACTAAGGTCTCTTTGTGTTGTGGCCACCAGACCAGAGAAGAGGCTCGCGTTAAAGCATCCAAAAGGAAAATTTGCAGAAAGTAATTTCATACTAAAATGGTAACTTGAAACTGTAGAAAGAATGTGTACATGTAATTCAATATTAGTTTCGATAGCTTTATTTATTGTGTCGTGTGAACGTTTCAGGTCTTTTGCTCATCCGCCATGATGTTTCCGGGGGGAAGGAAATGCTGGACAAACATTCAGTCTAATGGTGTTATTGTATCAAAACTAAAAGGTCAAATTCAAATTGAATCCGAGAACAATGCTAAATCCACAGAGCTGAGGTAATCTAGATGTTGGTTGGATAAAATTTTAATTCACTTTCTAGCGGCTGGTATGATGACTAGAGGTTCTTCCAAGTAATTCATTTTGTCAATATGGATGGTGGCTGTGTCGCTGTTCATGTCTTGAGGGGAATGTTATCAATCGTGCAACAGTTTGCCTGGACTAGAAGCAATTGTTTAATTGTTAAAAATCTGGAATATTGTTGAATGTTGCATTAAACACTCACTAACTCACTCACTCACTCAAAATATTACAGAAATGGGGGGATTTGTACAAAAGTATCAGTTTTTACCTCTTGTCTAAATTCTAGTGTAAATCTACTCAAAAGTGTCAACATTTGTAATCCACCTGAAAACACAGAAGGAGCAATGTCCTGGACCCGGTTGTATCAAACTTTAATGAAGCATTAACGTGCCATTAAATGTTCATTAACTAATGTATCATTAGGGTTTAATGTTGACATTAGTTAATGAAGCAATGATACAACCGTATCCTGGCTGTTATGTGACGGCATTCGAGTGTCAGTATTATGTGTGAGTGAGTGAGTGAGTTTAGTTTAGTTTTACGCCACACTCAGCAATATGCCAGCTATATGGCGGCGGTCTGTAAATAGTCGAGTCTGGACCAGACAATCCAGTGATCAACAGCAAGAGCATCGATCTACGCAATCGGGAACCGATGACATGTGTCAACCAAGTCAGCGAGCCTGACCACCGATCCCGTTAGTCGCCTCTTACGACAAGCATAATCGCCTTTTGTGGCAAGCATGGGTTGCTGAAGACCTATTCTAACCTGGATCTTCACGGGTCGTCAGTATTATGAAGACCAGACACTCCGGTGACTGACGTCATGAACATCGGTCTACGCAAGGAGGATACACCGATATGACAACCTGATAACACGATCCCGTTAGGCGACTTGTAGGACAAGCAAAGGTTGCTGCGGACCAATTCTGAACCGGATCTTCACGAGGCGGTTTCAATCTAGTTCCTAGTGTACACTCGACTTTTGAACCCGGACTTTCAGTAAATGTTGTTGAATAGTTTACTTGCAGAACAACAAGTAACAGTCATGTAAATACTTAATATCCATGAATAATGTTCGTTCAGCATGAATAATGTTCGTTCAGCAATTATACTTGACTCTGGATGAGACTCCAGTAAATGGGTGTTTGTAAAACAATATGCTGAAGCAATCCTGCTGGTGACCAGAGGTAGTTTTGAGACACCACGTGTTCGTACAGTTCATACTAGGGTGTGTATGGTATCGTGTTTGTGTGTATGATGCGCCTTTGTGTGAAAAGCGTTGCATATTGTTCTTGTGTGTGCCCGATTGTTTTCTATCAGTTAAAAATGACAATGGCTGACCACAAACAGTAAACAAAGCATATACATGTATATGCGACAAATACACATTGCAACGTATCACTAATTTTTATGTAATCCCTTAGTTACACATAAACTGTGTGGTATTTAATTAGAAGGTAAAATCGATACATTTTAAGTTAATTGTGTGTTGTAGTATCTAGCAGACGATAAACATACTGAAAACTAGTTGTCCGGGAAAGGTGATTTCTATTTTCATCCAATCAGAATCATTTCCAAACTGAAGCTCGTTCCTGCAAACACGACAAACATGTCTTCCTTGAAGGAAATCGTTGGAATGTATCAGAATTTGAAGCGTGAATTTGATCGCAAACCACCAAATCTTGAAAGATGTGGCGAGTTTTTAGCAAAGCTGAAGGTATAATCTTTCGAATTTCCCATCAATATTTAGTATTTGCTGTATTATTGTCTCTATGTCAGTCCCCAAACAAGCCCAAGTCAACCACAGATTTGCTTTGTCATTTCCATTTTGATAACTTCTCAGTATTAACAAATGTTGTCTTGATTCTTCAAAGACGGTATTTTTTTTCAATTATTATCCCCCTCCAGCAATCTGAGAAGAGATTAACACTAGCTCTATGATGCTGGTTTGTCACCAAATGACCAATGATATGATTAATCTGTGTTATTCATCATGATAAATTGATGGCATTTATACCAATAGATCTAGTTCATATGAATAAACTCGTATTCCAGCCAAGGCCTACATAGAGCACACCTTGGTATAGTGCAAAGTCGTCTAGTTATATGCTGGACTACAATAGATCTAGATCAAGCGTGCCAGCACAAGTTTTACCGTGAAAACATTTTCCAGTATTATTCTCAGATTTTGATGTTAAGAACAAATGTGTTCGCAGTGATAGCTGTAAAGCTGCGCTTTTATTATGCCATGTTTATGCCCTCCTTCCTATCGGGATGAGGTGATCAGACTCACTAACTTGGTCGATGCGTGTTATCGTATCCCTGTTGCATAGGTGGATGTTCATGATGTAAATCACTAGATTATCTTGTCTAGATTATTTACATATCTCTGTCATATGGCTGGAAAATTGATGAGCATGGCGTTAAACAACAATATAACCTATATTATACATCAAAACCAGAGTATAGCAATGTACGACCACATGGACAACACCTCCCTTGAGGAAGTAATAGGTTATCTATTGAAGACCACTTACAACACCCTTTGCCATGCCTATATCCTGATACAGCTTGTGACTGCAACTAATTTTCCAGTTGTTCATCTTAATGAAAAGTAACACTTTTTCCAAATTTTCATTTACTTCATTGAAGATAAACAATACCCCAGATATGTACTTGACCTAAAACATGCGACTGCTTAATATATGTTTATGGAAGACAAATCAGTTAACTCTAAAAAAATATACATATAAATGAGTGTGTGTCATTTTGATCCTCAAATTGTTTCAATAAATATTGTTCTGATTCTTGTGTTTGATCTGTACTTGGATATAACTGAGCAAATATTGACATTGTTAATTTTCAGATTGCTCTCACGAGTGTGACGTTTTTGCCTACAGATGAATCAAATCCATCAAAGCAAGAACTGCTTATTGCTCGTAAGTTAATAACCTTCCACTCTGTCATGTATAAATGAAACCTCAAAAGAAACTAAGTGGAGGAAGATGTCAGGGGACAACACTAGTACTTTTAGTTTTATTGTATAAGGAACCAGTTGATTCACAATTATTTACAGACCACTCCATATAGCTGGAATATTGCTGAGTGTGGTGTTAAGCAACCAACAAAGAAACAAACAGTTCTGCAATCACAATTCAGATTTGTTTTCAGATGAGATGAATTACAGCTGAATTATTACTATGTTATTCCTATGCTTATTAAAGTGTCTTGAGTTTTTAGGCTTGCCTGAAAAAAAGGAAATATTTTCACATCTAAGCCCTGCTTTAGATATTATCTGGACACAGGCAGCCTCACCCTAACATAAATGTTTTGTAATACTTCTATCTAGGGTTATGCCGTAAGATATTATTTCAGGGGTTATGAGCGACATTGCAACCAAATATTTTCTTCTCCGACACATATTGTAACATTGAATGACAATGTGGTAGTTACTGCTAGTAATACAACCCTATTCAGCAGCCTAACCCACCCACTGAAAATATTGTTGTTTGTTTACCAAGTACCATGTGCAATGCATTTTTGTCTGAATCATGTGCAGTATATCTTATGTACAGTTAACCATTCGTGAATACTATGACCTAAAGTATTCAGATCTGCAAAGCTGCTACTGCTATGTTGAGTTTACTTGCCCATTATGAAACTGGTGTTCATCATATTTCAGGTGATATTCTTGAAATTGGTGCACAATGGGCAATTGCTAAAAGAGACATTCCATCATTCGAGCGCTACATGGCACAGCTGAAGTGTTACTACATGGATTACAAGTGAGTGTTCCCAATGAAACATCAGTGACGTTACATAAACATTCAACAAAACTAGGGAGTGACATTGTTTTCAGAACATGGTTTGATATGAATTATTTCCTCTTTGTAAGGTGAACTTGGTTTTTCTTAGACTGCATTGCTGATATTAGTTATGGTGAATGTTAATCCGATGATGCTGTAAGTTGATAACATATGCTGATGATATTGTCATCTTCTGTTTCAGAGACAATTTGCCAGAGTCTACTTACAAATACCAATTACTGGGTCTCAATCTGCTTTGTCTACTTTCACAAAACAGATTAGCAGAATTTCACACAGTAAGCTTCAGTTACTTTGTTTTTACTGTGTGTGCAATTGTTATTTCTTTCTGAAAGCACTTTTCACATGTTTGTAGACAATTTCAGTGGTGATATCTAGGATCAAGGATCTGATACATGGTTTTGTTCATAAATACATAAATAACTTTCTTATCGCACAGATGAAAGGGTTGCATTATAAACTTGCAATGTTCTAATGAAGAATAGATATTAAAGTACATTTCTGAAGTGTTATGTGACATTAGATCTCAGGTTGATTTCTTCATTCATTGTCTCTAACCACATTTCATTTTTGTGCAGTCCATGACGAGCAATTTTAGTTTCTACATAGCAGGTTAGGTGGTTCTTTGTCTGTATCGAAGGTAATGTTGACATAGATGTATTTCATGGGTGGTCTTCATGTTTTCAGGAACTTGAATTATTACCTGTGAAGGAAATCCAGACAAATATATACATCAAGCACCCAGTTTCCATGGAGCAGTATCTCATGGAAGGCAGTTATAACAAGGTTTGTCATGGACTTTCATAAGGGGATCGGGTCCCCAGTTATCTTTTCTTGTCATGAGACCTGGATTGTCTGGACCAGCCCATAAAGCTATTGTTGACAGGCCTCTGTGATATATTTTATGGCTGGATTATTGCTGCGACATAAAACATCAAACATATACTTGTACCCTTCAGTCAACTTATAGAATTGCAGAAAGTTATCAACCTGTAAACAATTTTTGTTTCGGGCTTTTTTGTAGTGAGGTCCATTCTAAACTTTTACATGATGAACTGCAAAAGATATTACCGGGTGTATTTCAATCATGGCTCCTACTGCATGTTGATCGCCTCTTTTGTTGAATGTATAAAACGTCTCTGAGAAGAGCGGAATGTCTTTGGTTTGATCCCTTGATGTGTCACACCAGGAGACATTGAAAGAATGTTATTTGTTGTTGCTGGTGCTGTCACTTGATATACAGGATAAAGGGTTGACTGGCCAGTAATGAATCAGTGTACCAAGTGTAGTGTCCATGTTACACTATATCGTGATATCTCAGTGGGCTTGCAGTATAGAGTGACTGAGTATGGTTTTATGCCACTTTTAGCAATATTCCAGCAATATCATAGAGGGGACACCATAAATGGTCTTCAGACATTGTACCCATGTTGAGAATCGAACCCGGGTCTTCGGTGTGACAAGTGAACGCTTTAACCACTAGGCTACCCCACCACCCTTTGCCCTAAGTTGCAGTAGTTCAGATTAGTACAGGCAGTTGTAAACGCATACATGCCTGCACATTGCTTGAAAAATGAGGTTTTCTTGAACACCATGAACACAACCTGGACATCTTAGAACATGCTTTCACTTTGAAAAATAAAACTTTATGTAGATGTGTTTAATTGAATTGTGTATTTTTTCTGACAGGTATTCTTAGCAAGAGGAAATGTTCCAGCAGAAAACTACAACTTCTTCATAGATATATTACTGAATACAATTAGGTGTGTATGTGTGGTTCTCATGTCTGTCTTCTACCACTGGAAAGAAGTTACAGACAATCTGGTTCATTCATAGTACTATTGCTATAGTTAATCAGTGAAGGCAGGACGGATTAACTGTAGTAATTTGAAAGAATCAGGTGGTCCTTAATTTCGTTTGAGTAGTATACATTATAGAGGGTTGAGCTCAGAGATTAGATAAGGAAGTAGATGCAGAATACAATTATCTTCCCACTACTTTGAATACCATTTCAGTCTCTACCAAAAACTGAATCTTTCGATTTCAATAGTTGTTAATATAAATGTTTGGATGTTTATAGGCAGAATTCTTCTAGATCATTCGTAACTACTCGTGTCATTCCAGCAAGCCGGATGGCGTCTCATACCCCTCTCGTGGCCATGTTTACGACTGGGCCCTGTCTAGGCGCAAACGGGCATGGAGATGAAAATAGTCTAGTACCATACCAAGGAAAGATAACTCTGAATTTCGAAACATGGCTCCTAGAATATCCTATATCCCGTGGGCAAAACAGCAATACAGTCATGTCCTTTGTAAACATGTTTCAGTGTTTAAAGTTTCTGATCCTTTAGCTCAAAGTTTTTGTTTAAATTGTGCTTTGCATAGTTTAGCGAAATTTCCAATTCCAGCGGTGCCGCCATTTTCATGCTTTGAAATGCGTTTTACTACGCGCGATTTGATTGGTTTGCCACGATTCTTGGCAATGGCGTACGATAGGGGTACGAGTCTTCTTGTAAGTCACGGAAAGAGGCGAGTAGTTACGAATGCTTCTAGATCTAATTGTTAACTTGGTTTAGAGATTTTTATTCATTGATGTTAACTATCAACTTAAACAGAATAATTTACTTCTACAAGGCAAGCTATTTTATGAGTGATTGTTGTTCAATTTTCAGAGATGAAATTGCTGGATGCATTGAGAAGGCTTATGAAAGGATTGCACTGACTGAAGCTGGTCGCATGTTGTTCTTTGAGTCACAGAAACCCATGAAGGAGTATGCCACACAGGTAGTTGTACCTCATTACATGATTAACCCGTGAAGATCCGGGTTAGAATTGGTCTTCAGCAACTCATGCTTGTCGTAAGAGGTGACTAACAGGATTGGGTGGTCAGGCTCGCTGACGTGGTTGACACATGTCATCGTATCCCAGTTGCGTAGGACCCGTGAAGATCCGGGTTAGAACTGGTCTTCAGCAACTCATGCTTGTCGTATGAGGCTTAATTTACAGGATTGGGTTCGCCAGGCTTGCTGACTTGGTTGACATGTGTCTATTGCATACATTGATGCTTATGATGTTGATCACAGGATTGTTTCGCCTAGATTCAATATTTACAGACGGACGCCATGTAGCTGGAATATTGCTGAGTGTGGCTAGACAACAAACAACTAACCAACCTTTACATAATCCTCTCATATAAAGGTGTAAGAACACAACTAAGTGTTTTGTCCTAACAAATGGCTGATTAAATGAGAAGGAATGATGTTAAACCTGTATATATTGTAACACATTTCTCCACAAGTTTCTGTTTGTTTATTAACTTTTCATATTTATTTCAGCGCAAGTGGACTGTAGGACCAGACAACTTTTTCAGTTTTTTTCATGACACAAAAGACACAGAGGAAGTTATTCCCGCAAAATTGCTAGCTGAACAGACGATAGAATACGCCAGGGAGTTAGAAATGATTGTCTAGTGAAAGCAATTACATCTATCTCTTGATCTGACTTTGTGTGCAAGTGCCAGGTTCACAGCTCATCAGGTTGTCATGGAGTTATCTCCTGTTTGATGCAGGAGTCATCTCCCTTGCCAACTGGGCCCTGCAAGTAGACATTCAGTTGCTGCATATCATCATGTACAGAAGTGCTACTTGGGGCGGAGTACCTGCTCAACTTGCCCCAGTACTATTCATTTTCATGTTACGGAGTAAGCCACAGTGGTTATTTTTCAAGTCAGTGTTAACCAACTGGCATTCTGGAATTTGTTAACTCTTCGAGAAATATCGTCTTTTGTTTGTTACAGTACTGGATTCACAATTCGTCCTGACAAATAATATAGAAAATGGTTTTTTATCATGATGAAGAAGCTATCTTTTGCTGAATGATACTATGTAATATTTTGTTTGTAATGGAAATGGATAATAAACCAATTCAAACTGTTGTTTACTGTGATTCATTTATCAATGACTCAGTTCAACCTTTATTGAAGCACTTCATCCGCCCCTTGTGAGGTCATCCCAGTCACCTCTCCAGCCTCTATATTTAAGTAGTTCATTGTTGAAACACAGCATTGTAATATGTTTCTTGGATGAGAATCCTTATCTAAAAGACATTAATCATGTCCTTCCAACATCCCTAATCAGTATGGAGTTCTAAAGATCAGTCAGAATTGACTAAACTGTTGATAAAAGAAAGTTTGGCATATGGAATGTTTGAATGTATTTATATCAAATTCTGCATTACGAAAATTTCAAAATCATACATTTTTGCACCAATACTATTTACCCACCCAGTCGTTGTCATTTATGACGTTTGATTTTCAGGAAACAATATGTTTTTAACAGAAGGACATTTTATTTAAAGAAACAACAGCATAATGGGCACTTGGGTACACCTCTTGGGCACAGACATGCCACTGTGACCAGGTGTGGATTTTGATACACCTCTTGGGCACAGATATGCCACTGTGACCAGGTGTGGATTTTGATACACCTCTTGGGCACAGATATGCCACTGTGACCAGGTGTGGATTTTGATACACCTCTTGGGCACAGATATGCCACTGTGACCAGGTGTGGATTTTGATACACCTCTTGGGCACAGATATGCCACTGTGACCAGGTGTGGATTTTGATACACCTCTTGGGCACAGATATGCCACTGTGACCAGGTGTGGATTTTTGATACACCTCTTGGGCACAGATATGCCACTGTGACTAGGTGTGGATTTTGATACACCTCTTGGGCACAGATATGCCACTGTGACCAGGTGTGGATTTTGATACACCTCTTGGGATATGCCACTGTGACCAGGTGTGGATTTTTGATACCACAGACATGCCACTGTCACCAGCTGTGGATTTTGATACACCTCTTGGGCACAGACTTGCCACTGACCAGCTGTGGATTTTGATACACCTCTTGGGCACAGACATGCCACTGTGACCAGCTGTGGATTTTGATAAACCATTTGGGCACAGACATGCCACTGTGACCAGCTGTGGATTTTGATACACCATTTGGGCACAGAAATACCAGTGTGACCAGGTGTGGATTCTGATACTCCATTTGGGCACAGAAATACCACTGTGGCCAGGTTGTGGATTTTGGTACACCATTTGGGCACAGAAATACCAGGGTGGCCAGGTGTGCATTCTGATACACCATTTGGGCATAGAAATACCAGTGTGACCAGGTGTGGATATTGATACACCACCTGGGCACAAAAATGCAAGTGTGGGGATTTAGCGCATCTTCATGGCACAGAAATAACAGTAGCTGGGCGTGGATTTTAGCAATCAGCTTGGCAATACCAGTGTTGTTAGGAATGAATTTTAATACACCACAGGAACAACTCCAAGAATTCAGACTTGACATGCAGTTTCAAGATAGGGTTTCCAAAACGCCCTGACATTTAGAATAGGCCCCCATCAACCTTTGCTGACGCAGTTGACTGGGTGACAACATATTCACCCCAGCGGTATAGATCGTGCACATACATCACAAGTCAGTCTGGTCCGGCATTAAACAACAAAGACATGATAACCCAAAAGAGGTTCTGTCTGTGGGGATGAACATCATCAAGCGGACTGGAACCCTATCCTGTATAGGAACTAAAGTCATGTTTTCTTGTCCATCGTTCATCTCCTCAGAAATCGGTAAAGTTAAAATCGGGGTGTGTGTGTGTGTGTGGAAATTGACCGTGCTATTCAGTTCTACAAAACTGCGTATTTTGCTGTTTAACGATGGTAAGCTTTCTCTATGAAACTGGCTGAGAGATATTAACGTGGCATTTATGACCCCCCTTTTGATGACATGTCTTGTCCAAATCAATACATTATCCTTTCAGTTTGTTTCCTTATTACATATGCAGGAAAAAATACTGCCATTTCGAAACTTTCGTTAAGTGGATGTTATTGTTACTAAATAACCAGGCGAGCTACTGTACCGTGGTGCTAATGTTAGAATGTCGGTGGGGCCTGTTCACCATAATCACAAACGGTAAAAGCCACCTGTTCACTTGGACATTCACGAGGGTAGATTCAGTTAAGGGAGACAGGTGGCAAGATCAAAAGGAATGCCGGTGTATTGTTAAACGACAATGAGCATTATCCGACACCACATACACAATGTTCAAGCAGCCAAAACAAACCCTCCGACAGAGGATTATCTTAGCTAAATCCTCGAGCGTGAGTGAGTGAGTGATACCGTTTAATCCCCCAAGGATTCCGAAACAGGTCCTGGGTACAACATGGTTGGGAGATCCCATGTGTAGTGTGTAGGGGGGTAGCCTAGTGGTTAATGCGTTCGCTCGTCACGCCGAAGACGTGGTTCGATTCTCAACATGGGTACAATGTGTGAAGCCCATTTCTGGTGTCCCCCGCCATGATATTGCTGGAATATTGCTAAAAGCGGCGTAAATCTAAACTAATCACTGGATAATCTGGTCCAGACTCGATTATTTACAGACCGCCGCCATACAGCTGGAATAGTGCGGCGTTAAACAACAAACCAACCAACCAACTCTGAATGTGTGACACAGAATCTGTTCCATAAAACAATCTTCGCCTTGCGATAACAGTGTCAGTCTATGCGAAAGACATCCTCTATAATCTCGGGTATTTTATCGACATTCTTTAGGATAAAACCCTGGAACCTATTCGATGTATGTCTTTTCGGAATTGAATCCCAAATTCTCATATCCCTAACAGCACAGAATTTCATGAGTACCTAGTGAGATAGGAGATTCAAAACCTGAGGAAATCTAGACATGCTTCATTTAGGACTTTGCATTACAGAAAGGGCGAGGCGGGAGGAAAATAATGTGGTTGAGGGACGATGAGACAGACTAATCCCAGTATATAGGGTATGCGAAGTAATTTAGTGTGCACTACAGAAAAATGTGAAAAATCAAATTTGAATATGGAATAAAAATCCATATTTTCTATAGTGGTCACCCTAACTGTTCAATTAGCTTCTATTATTTTGTAACGCCATCAAGCATATTTTGCTTCAGATCAGTTCCCCACCGGCGCACAATCATTTAGTAAAGGTCCCCTCGGACAATGGCAGATTCTTTGAGGTGAAAGTATTTCATAAGCGTATCTTGTTTCAACCACAGGGCGTGTACGCTTAGAAACAGCGTTAGAAGACATATAGGTATATATACCCTACCCTAGTACTATATAAGGATCCTTATACCTATATGTCTTTCTAACGCTGTCCTTCTAACGCGTTCTACACGCCCCTGTGGTTTCAAACATTCAGGACAGGGGAATACGAGGGGCTGAACACAACGGATTCCCTTCCCGCTGTAGTATCCAAATCTATTCTTTTATTTCCCTGTTTCAACACACACCTTAGATGCTAGGAATGGATGCAGTTCCATCAACTAATGATGTGATGGAATGGATGTACACCTGTTCCATACACCGCTAGACAGCTTATGTTATGTTTCTTTGGGAGTAGGTTACCATTCACTGACTGATGACTTCTCAGTGCTGGTACCATCTTGTCCTTTTGATAAAGCCAATGAATTTATGTATTGAATTTTCACACCATGATAAATATGCGCCTCGCCTTTGAAATGTCTCTTTCATCCCAGACAGCCCTTGGTTTGGTACCTCCTGATATCAAGAGTGCCTTACATCGGCAGCCCTTTGACACTTGAGTGGGTTACTCATTCACTGGACTCTTGATGACTTCCTGGGAGAAGTCCCATTCGCGATAACCTAACTAAACAAGGGCCCTGAGGATGATGAGCCTTACCAGCCTGACTGTGCCAGGATCACACGAACCCTCTCTGCTGCATACAATTTTTAATCTGTAAAAATAATAATAATAATATAAAAAATAATTATAAAATAAATTGCTTTATTTTAATGACATATTGCTACATCATCTAATTGTTTAAATGAATAAAGCATATAATAAATGTTCTCTATTTGAGAAGATCATGCTGACAATATTCTCAAACAGCAGAGGGTCTTGTATTAAGATAGTACTAATCCACTCTCACTTGATTTCTGGAGTGGGGTCTTAAGTTCACTGACAGTGCTGATCCTTCAGTATTTTCAATTTCACACCAAAACAAACAATTTGGTAAATGGAACCCATTTTTCGTGTACTACTAAAGTGCAATTTTATATATATCAGGCATTAATTGATATGAATTTTAACTTATGAATTATTACGTAATCATTTAACCGTTGCGTTTTCCTGTACAGGTATATATTATTTATAGTATAAGTTGTATTTTTGTATTACTTGATAGATAGATGAGGTATCAGAGACCGACCGAGGGTTTTGAAAATCGAATGAGGAGCGAAAAAATACATAATCTGCTATGTAAACATCCGTATATATATATGAAACATAACCAGGTTGACATGTACACGCGATCCTTCCTCGGTGGTTCAACTTTTTTAATTAAAAAAATACATTTCTGACCATTTTGGAGATCTCAGGTTCGACTTACTTTTTGACCAAATACACTTTAGAACGGCACCAAGCTATCGTTTTCTTTCTTGATAACAGTTAATGTTTCTCGTATAGCTTATAATTTCACGTGATAACTATCACTATTAATTTAATTATCAGTTACCAAAATGTCTAGCCGAAGTTTCCTTGGAATTTATTTTTATTACATTTGGTGAAACAACACTTGATATAATGGTGAAGGTACGCTCTGACAAAGACGTATTGACGTATATACGTCTTTGGTTCTGAATTTTAAATTTCGCGCTCAGTGTACTCGCGTGTGTTCGACAACATTAAAGATTATCTCCCTTGAAAATACTCGCGCTAGTCCCGTTACAAGGAAAATGGCGTAGTTTTGTTTTGGTTCGCGAGACTGTACTTTGTTTTCATCATAACTGTACAGCACTTGCCAGGGAATCAAGATGCCTTGGTACAAATTAATACCAGAGTCTTGGAAAAAGAGAGCATGTAGATATCTTCTCCAAAGATATGTTGGTCATTTCTTGAAAGAAAAGCTGTCTTTGGATCAGCTGAGCGTTGATTTGTACAGTGGAAAAGGTGTCATCAAAGAGCTAAATTTAGATGTCGAGGTAAGATAATGAGAAAACTATCAAGGGCAGTTTTGCTGATTTTATGTCAAAACACATCACATTTTATTTCACTCGTAAAACCAATACAGTTGACAATAACAACAAAATCGTCCCACATCCGTACTCGACCTTTAGCTTCGTTTGTTTACTTTTGTGTCATGGCTCTTGCGTAGTAATGTGTAATATATTCTCTTTGTTTCCAAGATTATTTCGCCGTATACGACCTTTGTTCTCAACATGATCATAACCAATGACTATTGGAATATATTGTTTGTAGTTTTGTTACAAAATTAAGCAGTGGCAGGAAGAAAATGAAAGTGTTGTGGCGAAGGCCAGAAAGTGACATATTGCCAATATGTCACGAATCTTTTGTTCTGAAACATGCTTACAGAACGTGATTATAAAATAGCTAGTTGATAAATGGACTATATGTCATTATTTTCATCTCAGTATTGCAACATGCATCATCTCTTTTGTGTGTTGTGGTTTGGTTGCAACTTGCCAGCAGTAATGTACTGTTACACCCCAAAATTCAAATTTTGGTGAATTGAGATTGTGTTTTCTTGCAATGTGTATTGTTTAACATGTATGAATGTTAAAATAGTAGAGATATTACAGCTGACAAGCCAGTACCCGTCAAAGTGATGTATCAATATAAATTATGTGTATGTTTTCTAATTTGAATAAACAATTAATGACACATGCCACTATATACATCATGACATGACATGGGATAAAGAGATTCAGCATGATGTATGTAAACGTATGTGAACTTGTGATAACTGACCATGCTGACACAGATGACTGACTCTGTGAACAAAGAAAACAAACAAAGAATGTACGAACTGTCCTGCTGAGTAATGTTGACAGTTTGTTTTACCTGCTTACTTTTCATGTTCATCATGTGCTATTCTATACATGAATATGCATGAACACATGGCAAGTAAGCATGGACAAAACTTTGAATTCATTTAGGGGATACATCAGATTAATGTTTGGTACTTTTCTGGTATGTACATTTACATGCTTTTCCACATCATTATCTTAGTAAAGAATAAGTGAGGAATGCATGAAGCTTGATCTCACAAAAGGGTTTTCCTCATCAAACCCTCATCATGACTAACCAGTCTGACTGTACAAGCTGTATGTCATTGTGACCCAGTTATACCAATGTCATGAATCTCAGGTGTCATGAGAACTACTTTCTTAGTGTTAATTGCTGTCATTGAAAACTGATATAATGAAAAAAACAAAATGATAGACAGTGCAAGCTGTATGTCATTGTGACCCAGTCATGGCGATGTCATGAATCTCTAACTTCATGAGAACTACTTTCTTGGTGTTAATTGCTGTCATTGAAAAGAATGTATACTGAGAAACTACAACATGCTAAGTAAATTTATGGAACTTAGGCATGCTGGTTTAAGAGAGGCTCAGTTCACTATGCTTCTAAGAGCTGATTAAGAAGGGGATTATATGTTTACATAACGGTGTGTCATGCATGATCTGGCTGATTGTCATGCTCTTACTGCATGGCTACTTGTTCATGCCATTGACCACTGGTTAATCTGGATCTTCATACGAAATAGTGTATTGCTTGTTATATCAGTATTAACTGGAATACGTCATCACATTGTTATAAAAACAATACAAGTTGAGTCTTTCTCTGACATGCAGACCACAAACTAGATTATTTTTGCAGTTATTTGGTCTTATTGATGTAGATTTGAAATGCTCGAGAAATACAGGTCAGACATTATAAAGACATTGCTATGATGATTATGCCAATATCTCACCCCACCCTCCTAATTCATGATAATTGTATGTGGCATTCAGTTAGAAACATATCCATTATTCAGTCTGTAACCATAGTATTTTAAGCCTTCTTACTGAAATCTCCTATTATTTTGTTAATTGATATTTTATTGATGTTACAAAGAAAGGACCCGCACCCTTTTTGGTGATCAACCGAATATTGGTAGTGTTTCGTATGAATGTAAAGAAATAAAGGTTTAAGATTTTTGTGTGTAAATAAAACACAAACACGCACTCATGAACACGAGACACATTCATACAGATACACAAATGAAAACAACAGTAAACCAATAATTCCACAAAAACTGTTTAGGCTATCTCCAATTAGGAAACATGTAATTATACCTAGTTTCTCACTTTCATAGTTCCGGGCCTATTTCAAAATCATAGTTAATAGCATGAAGGAGGAAGACACCCAAGGAATTCCCAAAACATTTAAAAAATCCATCTGTGCCAGGTCTTTTATTGATTTTAATGCATTTAGTAATTTCAGGGATAGAAATGCAATTTTTTCAAAGGGTGCTATTGTTCACCAGACAGACAATTTAGGTACCGGTATGCCTTTGTGAAAGTAAGTGTGCCCATTCCTATTCATGATCCAATTGAACTTAAAACATTACAAGAATTATGTCATTTCAATTTGTTTAATAAATCAGTAAACATCATGTACACCTGTAAACTTGAGAGCTGGATTCTTGAACACATAACTGCAAGAATAGTTGTCCTGGACATATAGACTAACCCACAAACTATGTTATCATCTGAAATGGGATTTCCTGTTATGCATGCTTACATTCAGATTTCCATGCCCATGTAAATCTGTGAGAACAGTTTGTTGATGTGCAAAAATAGGTTATAAACCATTTGAACTGGTCAAATTTATCTCATTTCTCATTAAATGAATCAAGTTGAGTATTATCTGTATACATTTTAGTCATGCCGCCAGGGCACATTGAAGATACTAAACTTTCAGATAATTGTTTACTCAAATTTAAGATATTGCCACCAGACAATAAACTGTTCAAATCATAACTGTGGTGTACTTCTTGTTCATGACATTGATATAAATACTCATGGAAGATTTTTGTTTCTTCAGTAATGTCACCCTCCTCAGTGAAAACAACTCCATTTGGCTTTTTGATATGAGTTATTACTTTGCATACAAAATATTTCTCTTTTCATACAACAAAAATACCTTGTTACTTTTTCTCCACCTTAAATCCATCTTGATCTTATAAAAATACCTTCCATTTTATGTTTTCTCATGTCTTCAGTTTCATGTATAATTGTTCTAACAATCTGAAATCGATATTAAAGTCATTATCAAGTCATTCTATCATTTCTGTCCTTTCTTTCTTATTTTGTTCCTTTTTTTACATGAAACATATACTGACACACATTGAAAACACAAAACCCATTTTGGCAATTTCTAACAAAGTTTTGTGAAGCAATTTCATTTACCACACGAAGATATAGTGATGTGAGGTTGCCGAATAAAACCATATGCACATCTGGGTTCGAACCCTTTTCGTGTTTCTGGCATGGGTACAGTTCATGAAAACACAACTCTGGCATATTCCTTGGACCTGTTGGGGTGCATGATGATCATGATATACACATGCAAAGCCAGGTTTTGGACGCATAAAAGGCACTATGGTTCAACCGTTTCACTAGCAGTCACACAATGCCACGGCTCAGTGAACAGCAGAGGGAACAAGCTATCGGGATGCTGTTGGTGGGAACATCACAAAATGAGGTCACCCACCACTTCGGATTGAGCCCATCCACCATCAACAGACTCCAAAATCGTCATCAGCAAACTGGAAGCGTCCGTGACTGTCCCTTACCAGGACAAACTCCGGTCACGACGGCACATCCGACGAGTTCACCAAAGAAACCGCTTTCAGACAGCAGCAAACTCACCTCGAAACACCGTAGGACGTAAAGGACGCCACATCAGCGCTGTGACAGTCATTTGATGTCTGCAGGCTGTGGCACTAAGGGGCCATATCGGGAAACGCCATTACGCGAACGCCATCGAAGTCAACAGACTCCTTTTGCACAGCAACATAGCCTCCAACCACCATGAATCACCAACCAGTGGGTGTTTTTCAATGGGTCCAGGTTCTGTGTGTCATTTGCAGATGGCAGACAATGCATCTACAGGCAGCAACATGAACATGAGCTTGGTCGCCGGATTCATCAATGGCAACGTCAACGCCAGCCAAACAAGCGTTGCTGAGTTGACCCTGGCTTTACAACAGTAGTGGCAGAACATCCCCAAAGCACCTGTTCGACGTTTGTGCTTAATCCGGTGCCACATCGACTCCGTGCATGTGTACAGGCTCAGGGAGGTCACACTCGCTACTGACGGACGTAAGGGGGGTCTGTGTGTGATGCTTGACGTGTCAGTCATATTGGCAGAACTCTTGCAATCATTTTTTATGAAAATGAAGCACAATGAAATTCTCAACATATTTGTAGAACAATTTTTATCCAAGTGTTGTTGTTTGTTAAGTTTTCCTCATTTGAATTTGGTTTTGCGTTTTCAATGTGTGTCAGTATATATTGTGTTACTTCTTACTTCCATTAACACTCTTCTATCATGTATATTATCCACCCATATAATAGCACTGATATCTGTAGAAAATGTTACTAAGAGCCATGTTCAGGCTATCAGACAAGTAGACACAAACAATTTTGTCACAGATATAAAGTATTTATTGATGTGGCCATGAATGTTTATTGAAGTGAGGATTCAAATTGATTTCTGATCAGCCAGTCTCCTTCCTATACATGTATAGTGATTCATGTAAACAAGAATGCATTATGTCTACCAGTAGCAAAGTGTAAAAGACTTCATTACAATGTTTAATAGATCCACCTTCCACAAACTACCCACTTCAGCCAGTAGTTAAGCTGGACAGTATGCTGTCTGCAGTGAAGTAATGATCATTGCTTGTAAGGTTAAGTAGTTGTCTGCGCTGGAAGCTGAAGTTCTGTGATGTTTACAAGATACTTATGGCATAGTCATACTCTCCAGGTAGTGCTATAAAGGGGGTGATAGATTGGAATGGTTCAAGCCATTATGGTAGTAATTTCTCTCAAATGGTTTGGCCTTCAATAATGGCCCATCTCTATTGATCTGACAGTGATTCAGCCCTATTGGTGTATCAGATTGTTACACCTGCCATAATATTGGAATCCCAAATGGACATAATGTTCATCAAGAACAAACTTCATAATTTCTTAGTGTTTGTGTTCATATCTTTTAGCAAATGGATGAAAACATGTTTTCCATGTCCCTCAATTTACCAAATTTCCCATTTCAATTTCAAACATGCACCTCTCATTGCATGATGATGTTATATGGCTATGACATCACAACTCAGGGTGACACTGCTGTGACATCATAGTTTAAATAACATTGCAGTGATACTGTCTCAAGCTTGCTGTATGCAGTATGTGACAGGTTGAAAAGGGGAATAAATTCACAATTTGTTAGATGTATGACACTCTTTTTAGATGATTTGTCTTTGAATCTGCATTTCTTACCTACATTGCTGTATTTCATTCATCACAATATAGTCTTAAAGTACTGGACTGCTAAAACACAACAGTTTGTGGTTGAAAATAATGTAACTTTTTTATCCAATTTGTGTCCATCTCTGTTAATTCCAAGGATAGCGAGGACATGGCAATAGCTATGACTCATGGTACTCAAACGTATGTATAAATAATGACATCTGACATTATTGAGGAGAAACTGCTGACAATGCAGTTTTATTTGAAGTTTCGAGTGTCTAGCTGTTCTTAGTAGTAATGACATTTTTTTATGACAGGCACTCAACGAGGCATTGGAGAGTGTTAACATCCCCCTTGAGATCGTGGATGGATTTATTGGCAGTATCTCGGTCTCTATTCCATGGACTTCGCTGCTGACGGACAGCACCACAGTTGAGGTCACTGGCCTGGAGCTCACAATACAACCCAAACAATGGGATGATAGTGGTAATGACCTTGCCTTTTGAGAGTTTTAGTAGTTACTGTTAAGGTGCCAGCTGCTGAAACATACCGTATTTCCTCTATTTGATGCCGGGTCGCCAGTACACATCCTCCTCCAGTTGACACCTGGGCCCACTTGCACAAAGCAGCCTTAGCGCTATGATGATCGTAACTCCCATTCTCTAACACAGACATAGGACAGTCTTAGCTATACAGTCGCTTTGTGCAAGTGGGCACAGGCCATGTGCTCTGTCCAAAAGTTAGAAACTGGGTCTTTATTCAACTTCGGTCTGTAATAGAACCTGGGTCCATCATTTGACAAAATCACATGACCTTATGACATGTAATGATTACTCCCATTCACTTCCAGCATCTATTACTGCTGATATGATTTGGGATTGTGTAAGATAGACCATCATCACTGTTCTAGTATTAAGCAGAATACAGCACCTCTAACAGTAGACAGTCTGTAAATTTATTGACGCTTGTTGGCTAACAAGGGAAATATGGTAATTTGCTGATTGTTCTATATATTTTGTTTTTCAAAGCCATTACTGTATATATATACCAGTGGCCTTAACACAAACCTACAGACTTTCTCCATCTCTTCAGTGTATTTATCATACTCAAACAGATGAGGAATGTGTTCATTGAGTAATGTCTTGTTATAAGCTGAATTCATCAGTACTGAAACCCCTGATTGTATTTCTCCGTTTTAAACTCTAGTAACATAGAACTTTTAATTTGAAATTTCATATTTCTCGTGATCTCAGGTGTGTGCTATCACCCATCCATTTATTGTGGCTCATATATCCTCTGGAAGCCAGCATTATCCACCATGTCCTCAGGCCCTTTCTGTTTGCATTTAAAGCCTTGAGGTGTATAGTATGACCCAAGAGAGTGAGTGAGTGAGTTTAGTTTGATGCTGCTTTTAGCAATATTCCAGCAACATCATGGCAAAGGACACCAGAAATGGGCTTCACACTTTGTACCCAGGTCTTCGGCATGATGAGCGAACGCTTTAACCACTAGGCTACCCCACCACCCATATGGCCCAAAAGAGATCACTTGATATATTGATATCAAGTTTACTTTTAACGTGTGTGAAAATGTGTAATCTACTGAAAAAAAATATTAGTACTCTCCCTCCTTACCTGGACAAGTTAATATTGTTACCTGGCCTGAAGTCAATCTAAACATCTTGTCCTTAATCCAGTCAAACATAATGAGTGTGATTTGTACTATTTCTTTGTGACTACATTAACTACTGACGAAACCATTGCTCAAGATCCATGTCACATACAACACATAATAACTCCCTTCTCAGAGCATTATAGTCATGGTTATCTGTCTGAAACCAGTTTGTTAGTTTAACATCAAGTCTTTGAAATGGACATATTTTCCAGAAAAAAAAGTTAATAATTAATAATCATAAATTGAAATGAAATGGAGCCCAGAGACTTTCTTCAGTTTCCTGAAACTGTGGTTATGTAGACTTGCCACATATTCTAGACTTACCGGTAAATGGGATTTCTTGGATATATTTGTTTCAGGGTCTGTCTGACAGACTACCAGTTGGTGTTCTGGGTAAGCATGGCTACCCTGTGCTAGTACTTGTCATAAGAGGATGGGATTCTGTTGCCAATGTCTGGCCCAGATTCAATTATTCATGTCACCATAGTAGGATTAGACCTAGATTCAAATATGTTGATCTCCTAAGTAAAATGCCCATGTAATTTTAAAACAGCAGGGAAGTCTGGAAATTTGTACCAGCCTAGATGAATTTGTGGAAGCCCTGGCTAGCTAGCTAGTGTTAAGTCCTAACCCTGTCGTAATAACATTGAAATATTGGTATGTAAAACTCTGTGATGTATTTGAAGGAGACAGCCTGGACACACTCTCCATGTTGAACAGCATGCACATGACATCCAGCATGCAGCTGGCTCAGGAAGTCCTCAAGTCTGAGAAGCTCACAGAAGAAGCATCTGAAGAAACCACAGGGTTTGAGGGAGTCCAGATGTTTGCCCAGACCATTGATGCAGGTAAGTGGACGCCAAGGGGATTCAGGGTTAAACTGGTTCCCAACAACATCAGATTCAACATCCTGGGGACCGTTTCACAAAGCTATCGTACCGCTACGACTGTCGTAACTCCCATACTTTAACATAAACTTACGACAGTTGTAGCGCTACGATAGCTTTGTGAAACTGGGCCCTGGATTTGTTGGCCAGACTTAGTGACATTGTTTGTGGCTGTCATAGTTATACCAAATATGGATTGCTGCTCATGATATCAGTCATTGGTTTTGTCTGGTGAGGTGAGGTGAGGTGAAATTGGGTTTTATGTCGTGCTTGAGAATATTTCGCTCATATGACGACGTGCATGCGTGGGTATGTGTATGTGTGGCTGCTTGTACTAGCCCAGACTTAAGCTGGTTTTATAGTGCTAACCCACTGAGATACCATGCCGCAGTGAAGCATGAATACCCCACTCAGACACATTATACTGACTCCGAGCCGACCAGTCCTTGTTGTACCCATTAATGCCGAGCGCCAGGCAGGGACCAACAAGTACCATAGTTTAACGTCTTTTGGTATGATGCGGTCTGGGATTGAACCTGCGACTTTCCGCTCTCCGGGCAGACGCTCTAACCACTACACCACGGAGGCGGTCGGTTTTGTCTTGTCCAGATTGGATTACTTACACAGGGGTTCAAAACATCCATCGCCTTACGCCCGGGACAAGTCAGTTTTCATTTCGGGTGATCAAATAATGGTATCTTAATTGTCCGTAGGCTACTAGATAATTTCTGCTTTCGGTTTCAAACTGCAAATAAACTTGGATTTCATTTCATATCTGCTCAAAATGTAGCTATTAAAATTTGACGAAATGAAGAAATTTTCGCAATGATGATAAACTAGAGTTATCTTTCTTTGCTATTTATCACTCCTCGATAAATATTCCAGTAAACATTAACATCAAATACCATGTTGGTTCATTCTTTAATAATTACATCATCATGATGATGTCATAAACATCTGGGCAAGTGGAAAATTACTCAGGACAAGTTACTTTCTTCAAGTCACATGCCCTGTGGCAAGTGGCTCTAAAATTATTTTCTTAACACCTGTTACAAACCACTGTCTTAAGTCTAATGCTTCAGTACAGTTGAGTGCCTCATTATGCAATGAGAATAACAGCAAATATCAGTAACTGCATTGAAAACGGTGAAAATAAGTACACATGTATAGATAGCTGAATCCACAACTGCCATATGTGTAGTGTTTTGTCTGTCAGTCAGATGTCTAGGTCACTTTTATTGTGTTAATGGCACTCTCGTGAAATAATGTGTGTAATTCAATATCAAAATTGTTTGCAATAATGTGTGTACACTCCATATTTGTTGCACCAATTAAGCTTGCAAATAAAAATGTTCTTTTGTGTTATCAGTATGACTGTGAATGTCACTTTCATCATTGCTCACTGTGAATAGTGTGATGAAAGTCTTGTATTAGCAATATGTTGAGTATTTTATGTTGGATCTTCTCAAAAGGGACCATTCATAATTTATGGCAAAGGGGGTGATGGTGATTTTAAGGGGGGATCACCCATTTTGTTCTGAGGAGGTAGGGCATCATCAATTTGTACAAATGTACTTGGAGGGAAGGGGAGGGAGGGATGGGTGTGTGTGTGTGTTTTAATTTGTCAATAAAACTATTAAAACAGTATGCTTAAAATTATGGGAAGGGGTTCTCATTGATTATGTGCTTGATATGCAGAGCTTAACTTTCTTTGTACATAAATTATTTGGGGAGTCATTCACATTGTACATGCTTCTTCATAAAAGTCATCATCATGATCATTTCTCCCTCTGACCATAAATTATGAACGGTCCCTTATGATATTCTTTTACCTCTATTGAAGGCCAAGATTTCCTGAGGTTACATGAAATATGATTTAACCTTCAGGGTCAAGTTGGCCTAAAACTTCACATGTTCAATTAGAGTCAACAAATCCGGACACTCAAGTAACTGTTTATTTGGACTTTGTAAACAGTTTGAAACAAATGCCCCAAACATGCTGAATCTTGAAATAGTACTGATTTCTGATTGGCTAATGTTAACTTCCTGTTAGTCATTTTGTTGGTCATTCAAAGTTCATAAATGTCATTGGTAGTGCAAGTCATTGGTAGTGCATGTCATGGTATCAACATGATGGAGTAGGTACACTCTACATGTGATTATATTCACAGTTTTATTTTGTGCACCGATGCATAAACATTCAGTAGAAAGAGTAGTTATGTTGTTTTTGATATTAAAAAATATGGTATTTGTTAAGTCATATTATTGATGTCTGATTGAAAATGACATACTACAAAAACATCAATGTGTGAAATAGCCACTAGCCCTCTAGCCCGTGGCCAGTAAATATCCAGTCAGGCCAGTAAATCTCCACTGTCACTTGCCTGACTGGCTAGTGAATTTTCATGGGGTCAGTTTGTAAATATATCACTCTCTCCGACTTGTTAAGTAATAACACAATTTTAAATCGTCCAGTATTATGGCTCGATAAAAATATTTATCATATTAGCTGCTGAATTATGAAACCCATGTCTACATTCAAATTTCGGACTAGTGAATTATTTTGTGGGCAAGTAACTTTGAGGCATAGCTAGCCCGACTGTATCACTGGGTGGTGGTGGTGGTGGTGGAATGGAATTGGGTTTAACGTCATGCTTGAGAATATTTCGCTCATATGACGACGTGCATGCGTGTGTATGTGTATGTGTATGCGGCTGCTTGTACTAGCCTAGACTGAAGCTGGTTTTATAGTGCTAGCCCACTGAGATACCATGCCGCAGTGAAGCATGAATACCCCACTCAGACACATTATACTGACTCTGAGCCGACCAGTCCTTGTTGTACCCATTAATGCCGAACGCCAGGCAGGAACCAACAAGTACCATATTTTAACGTCTTTTGGTATGAAGCAGTCGGGGATCGAACCCGCGACCTTCCGCTCTCCGGGCGGATGCTCTAACCACTACACCACGGAGGCGGTCGTATCACTAGGTACTATATTAGTGGTTCATGTAGATGTTTGTATGTTCCAGTGCTGTCCAGGATAAAGATGTCCTTTGTAGACACCACCATCCGGTTAGAGCATCTCCACAAGGGAGCAGACAGAGGAGTAGCTCTGGAGCTCAAGGTTGAAAGGTATGCTGTAGTTTGCATGTACTTGAAAACCAGAAATATGGCAGCCTTGTTTACTGATCCTGGCAATAACTAAATAGGCAGTTTTATTTCTGTATCACATTCTGATCAACGTCAATACATTGTCACTACATGCCTTCGTTACCAGTGAATGATTGACTGAGTATGGTTTTATGCCGCTTTTAGCAATATTCCAGTAACATCACGGCGGGGGACACCAAATAAAGGCTTCACGCATTGTACCCATGTGGGGAATCGAACCCGGTTCGTCAGCATGACAAGTGGATGCTTTGACCGTTAGACTACCCCACCGTTCCGCATTACCAGTGAATATGTATATAGCTGCTTTGTGGTGTCGACATGATGTTTGTTAAGTTGTTTACGTAATAAACTTGTTACAATGATGCCAGCGTGATTCATGGAAGTTAAAAGAAGCCCTACTTGCTGCATGAACTTTGTGCCAAATTTTGTGAAGTTTGGACATTCTGGAACAGACGATTATGCTTTTTGTCAAATAACTCAAAATACATCCTTGTAGGTGTGCTTTCATTTTACTGGATTGAGTGTCTCCCTTGTCTGTTTTCAGGATGGAATATTTTGATGACATTGCCACTGAGCAGGATGGTAGTCCTGTGGACAATCCTTTGGGAGGTTTGTCAGAGCCAGCTGGTATTGCTCACAAGAACATCCACGTTATGGGGGTGTCGCTGTTCTTTGATGAGTTCTTCAGAGATCCCAGCCAGCACCAAGGACCAGACTTCGCCTGAGCTGTCACCAAGAGTAAGTCAAGACATACAAACAAATGTATATGGTGAACGAGTGTTGTGAGAAGCAGTAGTCAGCGATATAACAACATTCCATTGATAATGTTGACATTATCAATTATATATCAATTAAATATGATTTATTCAAGTACCATATCTCTTTTAAAACAAATGTAAGATACCTAAATCAATGAATTTATGTACTAAATATGTTTTGTATCTCTCTGATGTATCAGTGGCTCTGCTTTGTAAAACAAATTCCTGAAAAGGCATTATGCAATTCTATTAGCCAGTCATGAAGCAGATTTTCAAGATTAGGGGAACATGTATCAAAGTGGCAACTTTTATTACTGACTAGGCAATGACATAATATTTTTATTCAAAATTTGCAACATGAAGAAAGTGAATGAGTTAGTTTATTTTTATGCCCAGCTATATTCCAGCTATATGGCGCGGACTGTAAATAATGGAGTTTGGACCAGACAATCCAGTGATCAACAGCATGAGCATCGATCTACACAATTGGGATACAATGATGTGTCAAAATGAAGAAAGGAAATGCTAGACTGTCTAATAATAGGTGTTCAAGATTTGACGGTGGAAAACTCTTTTCCTTTTCAACTGTTAATGCCATGGAAGGGAAGGGCAGAGGCATTTTAGCATTTAGGATCATTCTTACAACCTTTGACTGTTGTTGAAAATGTCCTGAATTAAGCTTTACAAGGTTTCATTATTACAAAACACATTTAGACTTTCGATCTTGTGACTTCATAAGTGATAGTCTGATTGATGAAGGATCTTTCTTTCACTACCAGTCATGTGATCTTGTGATGTCGTCAGATATTTGTGTACCAGTAGAGAACACTAAGATCTATTTTAACAAGATTGCATCTTCATGGAAGCTCTTATTTATTGGTACACATGAAGATCCGTGTTAGAATTGGTCTTCAGCAACCCATGCTTGTTGTAAGAGGTGGCTAACAGGATCGGGTGGTCACCCTTGCAACTTGTCATCATATTCCAATTGCTTAGATTGACATTAATTGTAGTTTCTAAAATGGAAAGTTGCAGTTGTGAAATATTCAAAGCGTGTTTGGCACTGCATTGTTACACACATCCTCGATAATCTCCAGGATTAGGATAACTCTCCACTATACCCTGGATGCATCCACGGCTTGGGGGCGATGATTTTATTACCTCCCTTGGCTGGCTCCACATTCTCACAGTAGCCAATCAGCTAAGCCGCCGTAACAACAGAGCTTGCCAGTGTTAAAGATAGCGGTCTCAGTCAAGAAGGTTTGTTCGCAGTGCCACTCAGATTTTTGGTGAAATAATAATGACAAATTCACAGATCTGAAACTTTAAAAAAATATATGAAAGAGCTTCTACTTCTTTCAGAGTACCTCTGCATCAATTGTGTTGCCAAATTTAAACGGTTAGAAAATTTAAGAAGCGAAAGTGAGTAGTGATTGGTACGCTCAACTTCTCTGCATAGGCACCTGATTGGATAAAAAGCCAGCCAAGGGAGGTAATAAACTCATCGCCCCCCAAACCGTGGATGCATCCAGGGTATAGTGGAGAGTTATCGTAACATATACCCTGGAGATTATCGAGGATGTGTTACACAGAAAATTACAAATATTTGAAATGTGGTAAATCTCATTACTTTCAGTTGTTCGCATGGTAATTGTCAATGTTATTTCATATTTTAGCTGTACGACTCTACAGTGAGTTCAATGTACAAGAGCACAGCGGAGAATTTGATCAGCCACAGCATCACCACACAGCCCAAGTCGCTTGGAGCATCCCTTGTGTCTGGATCTCAGCCCATTCAGGTGGCAGTCTTCTCCGGCAGACAGGAACTCAAGGCCAAGCTGAAACAAGTGGACACACTACCTGGACCAAAGGTATCACTCATAGAGTAACATCTGTGATGTTCTGTGTGTACACTAAAACCTTGCTGGTGTGGATTTTGTTTAGCAGGAAATTGCACCATTCTGAATATTGCTGCTGAAAAGATTACTTTGTACCTATCATTTGTAATTGTAATTTGTAATCACACAGAGTGCTATCATCAGGATTAATGGGGTCCCAGTGGAGCAGTGGAGCCTTAGAGGACAAGGTGCAGATCCACAAAGTGTTCATTCCTGAACCTATGACAAACTGTAGAATCACAAATGGTCATCAGGCTCTGAATACTTTGCAGATCAGGGAAAATGTTCTTGGAATTCCTCTTCTGTTGCATCTTGTCACGCTTGATTCACAGTGTCTTTAGTTCTGTTCAAGTTGTCATCTTTCACATTATCACATTCCAGCTGAATTAATGATTGTTATTTCAGCTTGAACTTGACTGTCAGCTTGGAGCCCTTCACTTGTTGTTATCCCCCAGACAGCTCCATGGGATTCTGGAGATATTCAGCGGGCTTGCCTCCCCAGGTTAGTGACGATGATAGCCCCACTTTCTTTGGCTCTGTGTCCTCGCAGTGTTGTGAGGTGATATCCAAATTGAAATGCAGAGGTTTGCAATGGAATGAATTGTTTAAGCAGTACATGACCACACAGTGAATATTCACTAAATTTTATTCCAACACTCAGTTATAGGTTAGCAATGATAAAGTCAATGCAGTCAAATCGTGGTGGGTATTTGCACAGTTGGTAGTCTGGAAACCAGATATCTGGATAAATGAAGCATTTTATGTTGTATATATAAATGTCATCCGGTTGGATGTTCCAGAAGTTTCCAGATGTCTTAGTTCTGGAAGCAAGGCTCCACTACATAATGGGTCCAAATTATTGGTCACATCAGCATTAAGCAGCAGCATCAGTAAAAATAATAAGTTTACTCTGAAGAGATACATATTAACATTGAAAGTGTCACTATGTATGTGTTATTAACCTTCTGGTGGGTGTCCCTGTGTATCTTTCAGCTAACAGTGATGATTCCAGTGGCAAGAAGCGCTCCAGTAAAGACAAGCCAATGAAGGCTGCTGACTTCCAGCGAGTGGAGTATGAGCTACAGCGCCATCTACAGACTGGCAGGATGGAACATCACATGGCCCATATGGTGCCACAGACACCGATGTTCATGCAGGAAGACAATTTGATGGAGTCCATAGGTGAGAATCTGTAACCAGAAAAGGCAATTGTCATTTCATTGTACGGTTTTTAACCCCTTGTTCATGCAATTAAAAACCTACCTTAACTTCTTTCTTCAAGTCAATATGGCAGTATGCTCATTTTTTTAACCAATAAAATTTTCCATCTGGACCATCCTTTTAGTTGTCAAAGATCAAATTTCTCTGTTTAAATGGAATAGTGTTGGTTTGAATTATGTATGTGCACCTGGTTGGAAGCTTGTAGTTCACCCTGAGTCTTGATACAGATGAGCTGAAAGATGAAGACCTGTACTTCTCCATGCACGGCGGGGTACGAGATTCGGCTCAGTCTGAGATGGAGTCCTCCTTCTCCAGCAACTACAGTGGGAGCACCACCAAGACGGCCAGCACCGCAACATGTAAGACTTTACCTTTTGTCAGTACCCAATATGCCATGCTCGATTCTTACCTGCATGTTATGTGAAGGACCAAAGCGACTCCGAGGAAATTGGGGGAGGGCTGTTAGGCAGTTTGGCGTTTCTTGACATGTTATCCCCAAATGGAACAGATTTCCCCCCGCCACAAAGTGGGTGTTTTCAGGACATGAATGCCTTGATAGTGTTCGAAAATGGAAACCGTATTACAATTTGTTACAGGGTTATGGCCTTAGTCATGCATCTCTTGACTTAGTGCACGGTATCCCCAATGGGGACAAATTTTCTCAGAAACTGTTATAGATATAGAAACTAAATTTGGTATGTGTTTTCAGGATATGATTGCCTTGATGGAGTTTGAAAACAGAAACCATGTTACAATTTGTTATGGCCCTCTGTGATCTTCTCTTTTGCTGACATAACAGCAATCCTCGCAGTAGTCATTTAACAGCTTATGTATCGCTATTTGTAGGAAGAATGAATAGTTGTCAAAATAGAAACAGAACACTGTGGTGGGGGATATTGATGACCATGTCTTCTTGTTTTGTACAATACCACCCTATGCTCTATATGAGCAAGATGTATGTTCAGGTTACTGGCAGATAGAACAAACTTTATGGATAACAACTTCTTTTTATTCGTGAGTGCGACGTTTCGATACAGATTCTTGTACCGTTGTAAGCAGCGGTACAAGAATCTATATCAAAACGTCACGACTCACGAATAAAAAGAAGTTGTTATCCATAAAGTTTGTTCTATATTGTACTTCCCAACTTCTAAAATGCCACTCAAAGAAGTTTACTGGCAGATATAATACACACTCATTATAACAAGGATAACAATGTTGTTGTTTTTTGTTGTTGTGACAAAAATAACACAAATGTCATGGTTGGAGAAAGACATCCCAATGTATTGTGTGATTAAGTTAGAAACAAAGGATGATTTCGAGTTGGTGTTATGAATACAGTGAAACCTGCCAACACCGGCACCTGTCTAACCTGGCACACTGTCAAAACCGACAACATTTGGTCCCGCCAATTTACAACGATATTATGATCATTAAAACATTGTCTAATCAGGTACCTGTCTATTCTGTATTCCGGCTCGACTGTCTGGTCCGAACAAGCAATTTTAACTGTAATCAACACTGTCTTAACCGGCATGGGTATGAGCAGCCCAATCAAGGACCCATAATCCAATACACTAATTAATCCTCTTGGCACGCTAGATAATCAGGAAGTAGTGATTGCGCAGTGAATCAAACGCCCTCAAGCCCATATGGGTATGAGCAGTCCAATCAAGGTCCCTTAATCCAATACACTCCTCTCTGCACGCTAGATAATCAGGACGGTGAGTCAAACGCTCGTAGGATTACCGCGGTTATGCTTTACAAACAATGGGGGATTGCATTAACTGTTTTCAAGTGAGTGACGTGTCAGAGAGTAAATAAATAGGCATTGGTTTTGTTGACTCGTCAGTCACTTTGAATGTAAATGGCAGCCATGTTGGAATATGACCTTCACTGTCTAATCCAGCACCCTGTCTAAACCGGTATTTTATTTCAGTCCCGTGGGGTGCCAGTTTAGACAGGTTTCACTGTATAACCTCTTATGAAGCTATGGCATTTGAATTAATGTTTGTATTGAAATACCATAAGTTGTCACATTTTGGGACACAAGTTGATTTGAATTTTTGAATCATTTCTGTATCTGACTGTTATCTAATACTTTCCAGCATTCCCCAGAAGTGAGTCTACAGATTACCGAAGACCAACGTCCTCATCAGCACCAAAGTCCCCTAAAGGTACCAGAGGCAGATATCATTTAAGGGGGATAATCAGGGGACATAACTCTTCAGTCCTTTGGAGACATCTGTTCATTACCAACTCTTCAGAGGCAGATATCATTTAAGGGGGATAATCAGGGGACATAACTCTTCAGTCCTTTGGAGACATCTGTTCATTACCAACTCTTCAGATACACCAGCCATATTTCTGTTAGTCCTGAAACGAATGATTACATTACAATATGATGCCACTGAGGGTTGTACTATGGGATGACTATGATATCAATCTTCTCAGCCTTTTACTAGTTACGACTCCTGTTTTGTGATATTTAGTTGATGTGGTCACATCCATCATGAACAGGGCTTTAGCCTAATGTTTTAAGCCCGCTCGTCATGCCGACGACCTGGGTTCAATTCCCCACATGGGTACAATGTGTGAAGCCCATTTCTGGTGTCCCCTGCCATGATATTGTTGGAATATTGCTAAAAGTGGCGTAAAACTAAACTCCATCACAAACAACCAAGTTTATGTTGATAAGTCCTAAAATAATATCCCGGTGTCTGTTCATAAACATTGTGGTAGGATAGCCCAGTGGGTTATGTATTTGCTTGCCATGCTGCACATCCAGGTTCCATTCCCTTAATGCCTATGATTGTAAGATGCCTGTGTAGATCCAGGTTAGAAATTGTCTGCAGCAACCCATGCTTGTCATAAGAGGGAACTGATAGCACCAGTTGGTCAAACTTTCAGACTTTGTTGATGTATGTCATCATAACCTTTTTGTATTGATCAATAGTCAAGATGTCAATCATTGCATTTTCTGGGATAGAATCATCCATATATGTTGGGCCATATTGCTCCGAGTAGCATTAAGACCGCCTCCGTGGTGCAGTGGTTAGAGCGTCCGCCCGGAGAGCGGAAGGTTGCGAGTTCGATCCCCGACCGCGTCATACCAAAAGACGTTAAAATATGGTACTTGTTGGTCCCTGCCTGGCTCTCGGCATTAATGGGCACAACAAGGACTGGTCGGCTCGGAGTCAGTATAATGTGTCTGAGTGGGGTATTCATGTTTCACTGCGGCATGGTATCTCAGTGGGCTAGCACTATAAAACCAGCTTCAGTCTGGGCTAGTACAAGCAGCCGCACATACACATACACACACATGCACGTCGTCATATGAGCGAAATATTCTCAAGCACGACGTAAAACCCAATTTCACCTCACCTCACCGAGTAGCATTAAAGAAAGGAACAAATATCCAAAATTCATATTCTCATGATTGTTTATGGGGTGGGGAGGGGACGTGGGCACAGTTGGCAGGGTAATCTATTTGTTTGACAAACTGAGGACCCAGGTTCCACTCTCTCAATGCCCATGATTTGTAAAGCCTATTGCTGGTGTCACGATGTTGACGTTGCTGGAATATTGCTGAAAGCAGCATATAACGTGATTCATTGTTCATCGTCAACTTGACTCCATCCACAGATCACATACAGAAACTGCTGGACGACCCGTCAGCTGAACTAAGCAGATACAGGCTCAAGGTGAGCTTCATCTCCATCAACCTCCTGCACGAGAACCCCACCTCCACACCAGGGGACCACTTCTCCCCCGAGGTGCCGGCCTCGGAGAAACTGAAGACTATCTCAGACACCTACTTCACTAAGGCAAAGTTGATTGCCTTCAGCGGCATGACGTCCACACTGAAGGATCTGAGAGAGAAGTTCTCCACAGCACTGCCATATGATCATATTGGGTGAGTTGGCAGCATGCTTATATGTGATTTATGTATTAAATGTAGAGGTTAACTAAACAACTATTCACACAGAGCTGAAGTGTGTAATTAGTATATGATCACACAAGATCCATTAAACACTCGATCAGTTATGTTAAAACGCATATATTTAGATTTACAATACAAAACAAGTTCAGTTCAGTGGGTTTGAATAAGTGGCAGCAGTAAAAAAAGACATATATGTATATAATATGTAGCCCATCTTTGTGTAGTAATATTTGAATGTACCTACTCATGTATGTATGTATGAAAAAATGTAGACCATGTATGTATGTATGTATGTATGTATGTATGTATGTATGTATGTATGTATGTATGCATGTATGTATGTATGTATGTAGTGTATGTATGTATGTATGTATGTACTGTATGTATGTATGTATGTATGTATGTATGTATGTATGTATGTATGTGTGTGTGTGTGTGTGTGTGTGTGTGTATGTATGTATGTATGTATGTATGTATGTATGTATGTATGTATGTATGTATGTATGTATGTATGTATGTATGTATGTATGTATGTATGTATGTATGTATGTATGTATGTGTATGTATGTATGTGTGTATGCGTGTGTATATATTGACAGCATTAACTGATGTGTCATGAATTACCAACACTACAAGCCTGTATTATGTATGATCTCTGTGTAGTAATGTATGAACGTTCCTACTTCATTGCTACCTTTAAAGATATGTTGCTACAATGAAAAGCCAAGTAAATGAACCTACGAGTAAACAGTTACTGCTACTTATAGCATTATGCTGTGACCTACCAAAATGTACAAACCTGAATGAGTTTTGTATAGTATGAATGTACATACTCATGAGAATAAAAATAGTGGGAAAAAGAAGTAACAAGCCCTAGAAGTACTCTTAAGAATATTCAAACCATTGTCTCTGTTAAATGTCTTGATTGTAGCTGGTCTTGAATTGAAAATAGTGATAGAAGTTGGCAGCATGTAGTGTTTTTCAAATAGGTGTCCAGTCAGCACTGGAATGTATGATCCTGAAACTTCTCAAACTACCAAGCCTGCCGTGTTCATGTAAACAAGGGGCAGGTAACTCTAACTGGGAAATCATGCTTCATTTGCTGCTGGACAGTGCAGTCCAAATTTGGACTTTATTTTATAAATGAGTGCTGTCGTGTTTTTACTTGTCATCAACACAATTTAGTAGTTTTGGTTGAATTTCAAGGAATCGATATGATTATGTTACAGGTTCAGACATGTAGATAATTTGAGTTGATATATAAGTTAACGTGAGCCTTTGTTTTTCGCCATAGTTTTATTCCATTTGTGTACACCAGTTACCACATCATTAATGATATTTTGTGACTTCAGGATTCTAGGGAAGCCCCTGACCCTGGAGTGTGCCCAGAAGACGTCCCAGCATGTCCAGAGTCTGTGTCTAGATGTGACCATCGGGATGTTTGAGGCAACTGAGTGTCTGTTTGACCGACGCAACTTCACCGCTTCCATGATGGGCTTTAGCCTCCCCATTGACAACAAGCTGCCTGAGTACAGCCAGGTAAGGCATCAAGTTTGCTGTGTTACTGATATGCTTTAGGAAACCAAGTGCCACTTCCACGTGCTACTGTGTAACTCAGGCACATGTAGACAACTGGAAGTGTCAATACATGCCTACATGATGTATGATATTTCACCATTATACCCAGCTAAGAAGTGGGGTGGTGGGGTAGCCTAATGGTTAAGTGTCCGCTCATTATGCTGAACACCCGGGTTCGATTCTCCACATGAGTACAATGTGTGAAGCCCATTTTTGGTGTCCCCTGCGATATTGCTGGAATTTTGCTAAAAGCAGTGTAAAACCACACTCTCTCTCTCTCGCTCGCTCACTCACTCACTCACTCACTCACTCACTCACTCACTCACTCACTCACTCACTCACTCACTCACTCACTCACTCACTCACTCACTCACTCACTCACTCACTCACTCACTCACTCACTCACTCACTCACACTCACTCACTCAGCATGATCATTTACCTGCTGTGGACAATGACCGATCTGTGATCACCATGGCAACATGGTGAACTGAATGCAAATAACCCTTGAGATTTCATCTTTGGTTTTATTAGGGCTCTTTACCTCCAGGCAGGAGTCCTATTGAAATCGTTTGGAGTATTATTATTTATTATTCCGCCATATTTTGTACCAAACATAGATCCTAAACCAGTGCTCAGAATGGCTTCCAAAAAATCACCAAGGTGCCCACAACACTGAAGTTGATTGCGCCCAAAACTGAGGACTCAAGGCCCAATAACAAAGGGCTGATAATTCAAAATGAATTATAAAATGCCAATTTCCAAAGCAATAATCTCCAAAACTACATGTCCAATAACTACCAAATTATTGGGGCAGCTCTGGAATCGGATTACCTTCAATTTCAACTGAAAGACCCATGGGGCTAAGAGGCACTGTTTGCCTGCTATATTGGATTCAAGGGAATTTGACGTTTTTGGCGGGTAGGCATTTCCATGGACCCGTACATTATATCTGTACATATGATAACTGAAGTCCTGGCAATTCCAGAACACTAATTGATTTGACCGTAGACCAACGAACAACGGAGCTACGGCCTGTTAAAGAGGGAACTATTTCTTCTCCGGAACTATTTGAAAGGCGACCCTGGCTGTATTTGGAAGGTCCGCTAGCATGTCAAAAACGTTTTCTGGCTCCGTTTTTGATGGTTTCTAGCCCTTAAATACACGTCAAACACCCATAACTATGAAACCAACCGTCCGATTTCGACGAAAATTTACCTGTGCATATTGGCTGTTAATGCCGATTATATATACCCATTACAGTAATGTATCTCCAAAGACTACAGAGGGACAAGTGAAATTCTATTTTCGTTACCATCGTTGCTATCTTCATCGGCTCTCTACAGAGCACAATAAAAAATTCCGGTATGTATCTGAAAAGTTTGCTGATCAGTTTCTGTTCTATGGAGCATGTTAAAAGTATCACTGTTTGGTAATGTTCATGATTAGAGGTAATTGAGATAGCTGATGAAAGCACCGGTAAAATCTAACAACCCCCACTCGCTGGCTTTCCAATGCCGAAAGAGGTAATCCACTTTTGGTATCAACTAGGTCTCCTGCAGTTCAGTTGCGATAGTGTGATAGCGTAACAGTATAATGTATACTGACACTAAGGATAGAAATGCCTTACTTGCTGTGGATTCAAACGATCAGTTGCGGCAGTATGAGAGAAGGTGCTAGGTCATTTTTCTATATGCTGTTAAAATTAGATTACTGGAAATGTTGTTTTGTTGTTTGAAATAGACTTACGTTTTAATCCATATAATTTGAATCACATTGAACACTTGACATTATTTGGTTGCAGTAGCTTTTAGCTTGATAACCGTGTAAGAATCTACATCGAAACGCCGCTCAACACAATAAACAAAAATTTGCCATCCATCAAGTTGTATGTTTCATGTTTTGACTCACCAACTTCTAGAATGCGGATAAAACAACTCGCACCTTTTTGAACTAAGGCTACAAACTTTTCTATTTTTCTGAGTATAAATTTGTCAAAACTGGTGGTGATGTCATCCATTCAGTTAAAACAAATAGATAATTTGCAGTTGAATGTACAAGCATATTTCTTGTTTCTATGAAGTTCTAATAAAGTCAGCATCTGTTTCTAAAGCCACAAGTGTCATAATCCAAACCATACTACACAATCCTTTGTATCTAACCCTGGACAATAATAATTCACACATTTCCAAATTACTGGCAGAGATATGATTCCTATTAATTGTAGTCATTATTACTTTCGACACTACAAGACAGGTAAAAGTGTCTAGATTGAATTAAAGCCAAGGAGCCCACATCTCTGCTCCCAGCTATATTTTATTATGTAATTGTATATTGTATGAAATTATACATATTGCTATTGTTCCACATACAAAATATGAATATTTCAGCGATGTGCTCGTTCTTGAATGTGGACCTATTCTAGCGAAACTACAGTAAGGCACTCGTATGTCAATATTGCGTGAGTGTATGTGTGTGTGTTTGTGTCTTGAGGCCGTATCATATTTTGTAACACTCCTCACCCTATATAGTTGTGATATATCATGGCAACCCAGTCTCAAGTGTTGTCTCATTATTTCATTCATGAATTAAGTGTCCACACCATAGCTGTATCTTCTAAAACTTTATTTGTGGTGTTCACCAACTATTGTATAATCTGTGTACACGACAAAGTCTTATCACATGTGTCAATAGTCAGCTCCGTACAGTGTATACTTTGTGTACATATAAGTTGCTTCAGTGAGTGAGATAATGAATTAGGATGTAACTCTGTGTTGAATTCTGAGGTATTAAATGAAGAAGTTAGACTCAACCTAACAAAGTGCTAGAATCTGTACTTAACTGAGAAAGTGTAATCCTAAATATAACATGTTTTATAGCTAAAACACATGGAATTATCATGAAACGGCCCTCCTATTATCAGACATTTGCTGAACATTAACGACGGGCCACTATCAGTTCTGTTGTCAAGTGACGTCATAGTGGGTGCGTCGGTTCATTCGACATTGGCTTTGGACTGGCAGATATTCTGGGTCAAACAAGTCAAAGCAACCTGAATTCCCGCTTTAAATAGCAGTAATATTGGCTTTCTTGCTGGTGCTAACCTTAACAATTGCACTATTAACGTTGTTGTTGGACCAAAACCGAACACTGGCATGGTTTGGCATGTTGCAGGCTATGGTCTTGTCAAAGGCCAGGGTCAAATATCGTCACTTTCTGTTGTGAAGTCACTTGAATTGTTCGATGACGTGATTGCATTCGGGCAGTCAACCCCGTCAGAAGTTGGTTTTGAGTAAACTTACAGTCAAATTCCTTCATTGTTTCCTTTTTCTTTTCAACACAAATTCCATGTATTTTAGCAATAATAACGGTAATGCTATTTTTGAGGGCATTATCATTTGCAGAAGCCCTCGGTCTTTTTCAACTGCCCCCTTTTGTCGGGCAGTTAATGGAAGACCACGGGCTTCTGCAAATGATAATGCCCTAAAAAATAGCATTACCCTTATAATATTTAAAAACTTTCTAAATGACTTTGTGTAGATTAAAATTTCAAATGGATAATTCAGAGGTTTCAAATTAATGCTGAACTGGCACATGATAATTCCTGTTTTACCATGACAGTTTCATGACAGATTTGAGTTTAGTAATAAGTGATGTGGCATCAGATGACCTATCACCCTAAATATCGACATATGACGTGTTATTTAGTGATGATGATAACGATGATTTGGGGAATTAACATGCGATTTCCGACATAGTGTGTATTTAGCACACGGGCCTGCCAGGCCTTTTGATGTGTTATTTAGTGAGCCCTGAAAGTGTTATTGTTGGGTTATCAAGAGTAACACCAACACAAGTGTTAGCTGCTTGTCACTTGCTTCCGTCTGGCCCATCCTGACACAGGTGAGGCGAGGGTCACCTGGCTGTGTGATGTCACCTGTAATCAACAGGGCATGGCAGTCACAATGGAAGGGATGGATTCTTCCGCAAACAGTATTGAATGTCAATGCTGACTATTTCTCCTAATAAAAATTCTAATCCATTGCTGAATTGAAAAGCAGGTACACCCATAACAGAGAATGACGTGAATTTCATATGTCCATGAGCTGTCACAGTTTAATGTGCTGTTCATGTAAATAACTTGTATCCAGACTTTGCAATAGGAAAATAAAATTACAAATTTAAACCACACAACATATTTAGATTTAATACCAGAGATTGAGAAGGGGAGTATAAAGTTTGATGTAGGTGTTAATATGACCAAATGTTTCCCATAAAGTCATAAAATGTTACTCAATCCGAAGTATTGTTTACCAACTCTAATTATGTTTCACAATATTGTTGGCTTACAATACAATGCCCAGAAACCTCACAGAAATGGATTTCTTTGGGTAACTTAAAACTTAATATCTACATGTAAAATGTATGCCCCTCCTTTAAAAGCTGTTTCAGGGCTGGGGGCTACTAGTGTGCATTATGAACAAGAAAATACTGGCTGTAATAATTCTCAAAATGGTCCAAATATGATCATGACTTAAGCTTGGTCTTGGGGATGCTTATCGGAGCAGAGCACTTAATATCACAAATATTGTATACAGATTATCTTACATCCTAGTTTATCATCAAAGCCCCAACTGAATACAGTAACTGTATACTGTTTTCCGGGGCCATTTTAAATCCTGGGGTGACTCAGCTGGCCCTTCAGATACGCAGATGAAATCCGGGAAAACCCATGTGTAAATCCAATATTGACATGACTGTAATTGAATGTATTGTCAACCTGTTACACAGGTCTACTATTACCCTGTCAGCTCTCTAGTTGGTAGCTGTATACCAGCACAGCTTGCTGACACTATCTCACATTAGGGTCCCTTGTTACTGAGAGCTGTTTATTTATTATTCAGCTGGATGTAGCAGGGGGTCATAGCTATTTATAGCACTTCAGTTCCGGCGGGTCAATCCCACAACAATATTACTCACACACAGGTGGTACAGGTGTGCTTTAGGGTTGACATGAGATTCCTTCACACATTCTTGAGAGTTTCTGATTGTTTGGTTCAAATTTAGGAAAATGGAATTATGTATAAAACTTCTATGGTATTGTCAAGCCATTCTGCTTATTGTACAGATAACCATTCTATGAGAAATAATATGAAAGATTTTCCATTCTTCATACTTTTAAAATCTTTTTTTCACATACTGAGATTTTTCACCAATTTATTTAACTTTCTTTTTTTTATTGCAATGGTTGTTTCCTTCCCATGGACATTTCACTTTGTCAACAGTTGAACATTTCTTATGTAATTAAAACCGTCCTGAATGTAGTTCAAATTATCCTGAATGTAGTTTCAGCATGAACATACTGACAAAGGTAGTTTGAACTTATTGAATCTTTGGGCATGTTGGTTGTAAGCATATGATATGTCAGGTGTTATTGCCATGATGGCACATGTTAACCCTTGTGTTACATACCAGCATACCATTATGCCGGACCAATGTGTGCTGATTCTTTGGGAGTTGTTCAACTGCGACATATGATGACAGAGTTATAGTTGAATGTCTGTCCTGGTGTCCCCTGTAATGTTTGAATCAAACAACCTAACATTTTCACTTTTAACAAAAATAATTTTTCTTCTGTCTTGCTTTGTGACAACACTGTGATGACAACGATGATGGTGGTCATATTCATGAGGTGATAATCATTAGGTTAGGAAACAATGCCAATTTTCAGTTGTGGTTTCAGCAAAACAATGATGATGATGATGATGATAGTTATATTCATGAGGTTATAAAACAGCTCAGACACAATGCTTTTTTTTAGTTGTTTTCAACAAAACTTGGATGATGATGATGATGATGATGATGATGGTGATGATGATGGTGATGATGATGATGTTAAGCATGTGTGTGAAGATGTATCCTAACATGTGTACTACTGCACACAACTTTGATTTAAACCAACTTGTCATATGTTTTGACTAACATCATTTGTCTATGTTACAATTAAGAAGCTGTCCCTCTGGGAATCAGCTTTCTCACCCTGTGTTCATTCATCTCTTCATGAGTCTACAGTTGTGTTAGGTATTTGGAAAATTTACATATGATCTAAGTATCAACTATGCAAACAGAGTGACCTGGGTCAGATGTTTGATATGAGCTTGTCACGATCGCTTGAACCTCGTGTGTTTGCCCAGTGTCAACAGAGGCAGCAACCAGCTGGGACATGTTGAGACTGTATTCAGGGACTGGTGGTGTTTCTTGTGTTTTCGTTTCCTTGTAATCAACACTACAGACAGCCCCACCACTGCTTACAACTAATACAATTCTAATATGGAACACTGAGATTTACATAGATATTCATTTTATTTTATTGAGATTGAGCATTCCTTACATTCTTGAAATGTGTACAAACATGTGTATGAATCATACGTTCATTCATTCCTCTTGTGCCTTTAACTAGGGATATATTGTGTAGTTATCAGCAGTGTAGGAAAGATGTAGAATATCTAGCCTGTCCACAGGACTGGCAGGTCAAATTTTTTGCCAGTCCTGCCAAAATCTAGCCTGTCCTCCAAATATAAATAAAACACCTTCGGCAGTAAATATTCAAAAAGGTTATAATCATTATATATATGTCATTGGTTTGCTAAAATTGACCCGACATGAGGACGGACTAGATATTTTTTTAACCCGTCCTCCACAAAATTCACCCGTCTCGGACGTTGGGACGGGCTATCTTTCCTACACTGTTATCAGGCTTAAAATCTGAGCCTTTAAGATGTATCAAGTTTCATAACTTGTCACACAAATGTTGCTTAGCATATTTGAACCTCAAGCTTACAATTAGCTGCCTGGGGACGAATTAGGGTTTTACATATTACCAAGCATATGCAACAGAATAAAGGTTCCCTTATATGGTCAGGTTGATAGGGTGATAGATAAGCTGGCGATACAAACAGCAAGGAAATTCCTCTCCATCCTTCTACAGCTGGGTGTGTCAGATAGTCATAAATCCTGGCATGAGTGCTTATATAAGATGGCATTGTGTTGTCTATACAGTAATATACTTGTCAGTGCTGTATGAAATATATCCAACAGACATTCAGGATTCTTACTGCTCTGCACTGCAAACAATGTAACAATAGAGAAAAGCTACCCTGTTCAATTACTAAACACAAGAAAGATAATATTATTATTTTATATTTTCAAATATTAATGAAATATTTGTGTATATTTTTAGTATTTTGCCATATGTACAAACATCATGTATATTCAAACAATAATTCAAACATATCAGGTAGCATTGTCTAGCTAAGCTGTTGTGTTAATACTCTCTGGCATTGTCTAGCAAAGCCACTTTGTAAATACATGTACTCTCTAAAAAATACCTTCTTTGACAAAATGTCACATCCCTTGAAACATTATATCTAAATTCTATAGTGTGAATTATGTATGTTTTCAGCTTTACAATCAGTGACATATTGCCACACAGGTTTTGTCGTAAGAGATTCTTTTTAGGAAATGAACATCATGTACTTGTCAATTTCCGTGTGTTATTGAGTATTTGATGCATGGGAATTCAATTGGAATGACATTTTCTTTCATGAGGATGGGCCTGACTAATTCAGGGTTTTCTCAAGGTTTGACTACCCTCATCAATATTACACTACCAGTAATAGTAATAATGACTGTAATTGCTTTCACAACTGGAACTAAGTTTTGGTGCCATCCACTGGGTAGAAAACTCCATCTTAAAGACTTCTCACACATGTACTTTAATGGGAAAGTGATTTTATAAAGTTATATGTCAGATAAAAATCATCTTTGTGTAAGTTTTGGTCTTGTGGGTTAAGAGGTATGCAAGTTCCGCAATCTATTCAGCAATCAGTTAGAAGCATTACAAGTCATCATATATTTACTCTGAAAACTGGACAGCTTCACCATTGAAAGGTAAAAGAGGAAAAATGTGCCAGTTTTAGAACCTTCTGTATATACTGTGACAAATTATTTGTGTGTTTGTTTTTCTGCATTTTCTCAACAAGGTTTGAGGACAGGGAAGTATTTAAGAATTATGCTTTTTATCCAGCATCAAACTTTTGAACTGCACAGTAGGATGATACGACATGGTGTTATCTGAATCAGTTGAACTGCTGCTGCTAATTAACAACTGTGAATTCAAGGCATGTCACGTTGATCCACAATCAGAAATCGTGTTCAGTAGTCCAGATGTTTCTATTCATAGCCCTGATCAATAGGAGTCACACCGAGGGTACACAAAGCAGTTTCTCAGTTTAGAAAACATAACAAAAAGGAGTTAAAACAATAACAATTGTCAATTTGTTTTAAGAATTTATTACCATAAGAATATATGTTTCATAACTAAGAAAGTCTGTACATAATATCTGTTTGCATATATATTCTACCACTCATAGACAGAGGAAACAGGCTTAAGACAGGCACTCAGGACACCTTATGGTCCAGATGATTGCTTTAATACCATTAAAAGGCTTGGGCCTTTTTCAGACCAGGTTGTCAAAAATACATTTGGTAACCATTATCCACAAGATTGAGATGCTAAAAAAAATAACTATCACTCAGTGGTTTGGTTGAAGGCTACAATGAAACTAGCAGACTGCCAGTTTGGTCCCCCTTTAACAGAATACTATGATTTGTCAGTTACCTAGGTAACCTGGACGGTCATAATGGAGACAAGCAAGGTTCCTCTGTCCACGGTTGGCTGCTTTAGCTCCTTACAGCCTTATAATATCAGATATGTACATCTGTACAATATATACAAGCTAAAACATAAAAATAGAACTGTATAGAGTGGTATACAAAGTATATCAAAACAAAAATCAACTGGAATGTATATTATATTCTGCTATCTCTGGTCAATGCATACACATAGGATGTGCCAGAGGCCATTGTTCACCAATAGTCAGTATGCATGTACATAATGTCGGAGAGGTCGACTAGCACTTGATTGAGATCTCAGGCTGTACATGGTCATTTGAGAATCAGACATCTGCTTGGATCTCAGGACTGTGAAGAGAAATTATCAATATTCATGGAACAAAGCCCCATTTGCCTCCAAGGGTGGACTGACCTATGAATATTCATAAATTTCATTAACATGCCATTTGGATTCATGCAGATGATTGCACCTGGTGTAATAGGACCAGGAAGTAGTTCTCAATTCACAATACATTCTGTCAGATATAAATACATTATTAGCCAACACTTGCACATTTATTTTCAGATTAAGCGTATTATTCCTGTGTATCTGGATATAGTCAAAAGTTTATAAACTTGTACAAAAAATACTCCATAATTAGGACATAATCATGATAATTTAAACATTCAAATGTAATGAGTTAATTTATTCATTAAAAAACATTTAAACTGAGGTAATGAGATAACAAGTTTTGGTATTAATTCAGTTTGATTATTTGGTGACAAAATATAGCCATAGATGCATATCCTAAATGTAGAAACATCCACTGTAGTGTTTAGGTTATAGCCATGACAAATAATTTCACAACACTGGAAATATATTTTGTATGTAGGATATCAAGTCAGCAGGTTTTGGGATTTTTGAAGGTTCAGGACAGTTTCACCTGTTTGTAGAAATCTCCAAGGTAGGTGTAAATGCTCTGATATATAATATCACAAGTCATTTCTGTTTCTAAAATTGTTGATGGACGGCACTCACATTGTTCATAGCTGCTGGAAGATCAGAACCCCGTTCCTCAAAGTGGTGTTATTGCTAATATAATTGCAACACATTGTAGTCCCAAACATGCTTTGTGAAACGGGGGACAGGTCTGTTGTTTGATACCTGCAGTCTCTTTAATAGTTCCATCAGAAAGGCTCATCCCCTGTTAGACCAGACACAAGTCTATTAGGTGCTTGAGATGAGTCACAGTTAGTAAACCTTGTACTAAGCACCAGTAAGCACTTCCTGCAGCTGGAGTGTTCTTTGCTGTGAAGAGCTTGAGGAAGTCACACATCATCTTGGCCACACACAAACATTCAAGCATGAATTGTCAGGACTCCCAGATATATTACGGAGCCTTAAGTACTGTTGAGTGATACACAGATCTTGTTTCCGTGAAAATAATATGGAAATCTTTCCACAAATACTTGTTTGTTGGGTGCTATATACCTGTAAGTATCTCTTTCACATACACAGATTGATAGCTTGTTCTTCAGTCCACAGTCTTTGCACCAGTAATGCAGACCACACTTGTAGAACCTTACAATGGACCCAGCTTGATGTTTGTAAGTCTGCCGGGTCACTGATCGTGTTTGTCAAGGCACATTGAAAGGGCGATTTGTAGAGGCACACATTGGCTAATATCATGTAGGAACTCTACAAGTGGATCTCTGTGTATGTATGAGGCTGTTGGTCTGGGTACGTGCTGTTCCGGAAGGCTGGGTTATA
Source organism: Haliotis rubra (assembly GCF_003918875.1). Lineage (NCBI taxonomy): Eukaryota > Metazoa > Mollusca > Gastropoda > Lepetellida > Haliotidae > Haliotis > Haliotis rubra. Next base: position 603,903 of record NW_025765514.1, on the reverse strand, counting down.
GTAACCAGTCGAGTCTTGTGGCTTCCGTGGTAGTGGACGCATGTCCACATCATTCTCGTACGGAGAGGAAGAATGTTTTGCTGCTGCATCATTAACATAGGGAGGAACTGGGTTTGGCTTATTGCTGACTGGTTGCTTTTCATCCAAGTATTGATAACTTCCAGCTGAAATACGACCTAGGTTAGGCTGGCCATTTTTACCATCAGTTACTGTAGACACAGTTACCTGGTTTTGGTTGCCATCTGTAGTATCCTTCTTCTTCTTTCGGCCATACCTTTTGGAATCATATCCCATCTGGGGAAGTTCCGATCGTGTGAAGGGTCGAGGCTGAACAGGATATTTTTCCTTGGGAGACTTTTTCCGTAGAAACACAAGATAGATGATTGCAACAAGGATGGCTATCAGCACTAGTCCTCCAATAACGGACCCAATGATAAGTCCGATTTCCGTTGAGTTGGATGTCGGGTTGTCAGTAGAGGATGGCGGTGTTGCAGTTGCTTGGGTTTTTTCTCTGATACATGTTTGTTGAGGTTGGCCATCCTTTCTGTTTAATAAAACGCAAATTTCATATCCTGTATTTTGTTGTAATCCAGCAATGCTATATTGTGAATTACCAGGGGTGATCTCCCTTGAATAACTGTGGGTGGTGCCACCAGGTACTTCTATGTGGCTGATTGTGATGTGATTCAAGAGTTCGGGTCGGTCCAATGTCCAAGAGATAGTGATGCTGTTAAGAGTGGCGCTCTTGAAGGTGACTGTGATGCCAATGCTTATTTTTGTGGTAATGGTCGTGGTAGTGGTCGATGTGGTCGTGGTTGTAGGGCTGTAGTAGTCACTGCACACTGCTGGGGTTGGTGCCGTGGAGCACAAGTCAATGGGGTTGAGTGTTGAGAAATCAGAACCATTCCTTACAGATGGGTAAATACATGTGTTCGGGAGATACATTTCTAAAGAAATTTGTCCATCCCTGACAGCCTTGCTAAGCCAGTACAGATGACAGTCACAATGAAGAGGATTGCCTATCAGGTTCAACTTCAATTGAGTGCCATAATCATGGAAAGTGCAGCTATCAAAGTAATTGATCAAATTTGAAGATAAATCAATGCTTGTTAAGTAGGATTTAGGACCTACAAATGTTTCTTGATTAATGGTCGTGATTCGATTGTTTCCAAGATCAAGGGAACTGAGATTTGTCATTGTCCTGAAAGACATGTTAGGGATACTAGTGAGGCCAGTTTGTCTCAAGTTGAGTGTTGTCATAGAAGTAGCCTGACTAATTCTGTTCCAACTTTGGGTGGAGAGGGGCGTGTTTACCAGATTTAGGGTGGTCAAGGAGGAAAGAGGAGTCAGAGGGGGTAATGTGAGGGAACTGCCCACTAGACTCTGACGGCCAAGGTCAAGTTTTTTCAAGCTTGTCAATCCACTGAAAGAAGTGTCCCCCATTGTTCTAATCTGGTTTTCAGAAAGGTCCAGTTCTAGCAGCGATGACAGGTTTGTGAATACTCCATTAGGTATATCTGTAAAGTGGTTGCCTCGGAGATCTAGAATCTGTAGATTTGGTTTGTTGCTGAAAACTGCTGCACTTGTTGGAATTGTTGTTAATCCAGAGTTTTGTAATTTAAGTGTTTGTAGGTAACGTAGGACCTGCAATTTGGACAAATCTGACAATGGAATTGTGTTTAAACTCATGTCCAAAAATTGGAGTTTGTCTTCCAAGCCATTGAAACAATCCTCCTCTAGCTGTGCTATACGATTTGAAGTAAGCACCAATGTTTTTAGGACCTTCATATTTTGGAAACTGTAAGCATATAATGTTGTAATTTTCGTGTCCGATACCTCAATTTTTCTATTGTATCTTGCATTATGTCGATGGCTCCAACAGGCAGTGATGTGAGATTTGGTTGTTGCTGTATGTACAGCTCTTTTAAGCTTGTCAGGCCTGTGAAGGCTGTAGAGGCAACTGACTTCAGGTTCCAGTTTTTGAGAGTCAATTTCTGAAGTGCAGAGAAGGGCTGGAAGTAGTTACTATTTTCTAAGTCTCCATTTTGAATCAGGAAATTTTCAAGTGTCAGTTCTTGAAGGTTGACCAGGTTGACCATGGCGGTGAATGGTGCACTCATGCCATTCACACCTCCACTGAGTTTCAGCACTGTGAGGTCAGCTTCTAAATTGCGGAAAGCCACATCCGAAATGTTGGACAGCTTGTTGCTGGTCAAATCCAGGCGCTTGATGCGGAGTCCTTGAAAAGCATCATCCGGTACTGTCTCAATGTCGTTAAAAGCCAGTGTGAATTCATAGATTAATCCAGTGTAAGATCCATTAATGGTTGGAAAGGTAGTGAGGCCTTTGCGACGACAGTTGATAACTATGTCAGTGGCTTGGTCCAGACTGCTTTCACAGTTACATTGTGGTATAATGGCTGTCAGTTGAGGACAGTCTGCTGGCACAGATGCTACACTGTACAATCCTGCTGTTATATACAAAACCACAGCAGTCAAGTAGAATTGCTTCATGATGCTGTGAGAAACCTCGTCACTAATCTGAAAAGGATAATAAATATTTAATCAAAATGTTACAAAATGTGAAAAATGATTTAGGAAATGCTCATATCATTATTATTTATTGGCGTAATACTGAGTCATAAATTCTACAGGATTAATATCAAGGGGTGGACACTTTTAGCAACCCCCAATTTGTCAAGTTATTTCAGACAAAAAGTACATATTTGAGAAAACAAGTACGATTCCACAAGATTCTGGACTATTGTCTGTGTCTCACTTGGTACAACATGAATTAGTTGGAAAGATTTCCGCCCATAACACCAAGATTTTTTTTATCATTCAATGCCTAACCCAAACCCTCATATTGTTGAAAATTATATGTAGATATTTCATTAGTCTCTTTATTGTCGATATTACTCAGATCTATTCTTTAATTTTTATTTTCACTACAAAACCCATTTACATTTTGACATTTTAAGCTGGGATTATGGGTGGAAGTCTTACCTATTCATTTGCTGAGAAAGGTTTCTATTACATCTTTGTCATCATAGGAAAACATGCTTTGAAACAGTGAAAGTATTGTCATGGTTACCGGTATGTATTTTCACAGAGAATATTCAAACTGTTCATATTTCGGTAAGAGTTCCACCCGTATCCCCCGCTTGAAATGTATTCTATTTATTATGATTATTTCTAGGGGTTAGGGTTTACGTTTAGGGTTTAGGTTTAGCATTATGTTAGGTTTAGGGTTAGGGTAGGCTTTCTATAAAAAACATCTATTCTTAGGCATAGAATAATAAAAATCTGGGGTTACGGGCAGAAATCTTTCACAAACCTCATGTCCCTACACTAATAGCTGTGTCAAGAAAAAAACAAACATGCCCAAAATATAGAACATAATTCATATCATCTATCACCTTGATGGAATCAGTCAGCAGGAATCAAACAGGTAGCACTCCTCCTTTACATGTTCAACATTTGTCACAGCATAAAGAAACACAAGAGTTGATCAAAGTCTGTCTCACCAGCAACTGGTCACTCCCCACTACACACTGCTGTGTTCAATGGGAGGCTTGCATACCATTCTGATGTAATCACTCACATTGGTATCAACAACCTGGCCCTAATTAGGTCAACACTGGACACGGGCTAATTAGTGTGTCAATGTAATTACCTAACACCTTTGTCTAGCTACCTCACCTGAATTGGCTATACTTATTGTCCATTGTTCTGCTCCCTGTGCAGCAGGGTTGTGAGGAACACTGATATTGCTGTGTCGTTGTTGATGTGGGATTATTGTAAATACCTGCTGACACTTTGCCCTGTCAAAGCCTTTTGTGTATAAGTGTTAACCAGCATTTCATATCTATACAGATTACACAGCCTTGCCTTGTTATTTTGAGAAACGTTCCCTAACATCGTAGTGTCAAGGTAGGAGTCTCACATACCACTATTCACATGACCTAGATACACACCTGGCTGTAAGATGTACACTTGTTGGGCTCAGCTTCAACACACAGTAGTAGGTGTCTCCTCAGGTAATAGCCTGTCCAACTGGTCTGGTTCCAACATTACGTACAGTTGTCACAATGTTAAACTCCAACTGTCCCACGTCCAACTTCCAACTGAGCGTCTACCTGTTTATCCAGCCCATACCTGTAAGCAGGGTCACCCTTGCTATGACTCACTCGCCCACATACCTGTGCAACAAACACACGAGGCTCAGCCAGTCAGAATACAGCTCTCTGCTTTCGTCACACTTTGTCGCAGCGGGACAATTGTAGGTCTCTGAATAGAGTCACATGCACAGGTAAAGAAATTCTTGAGGAGCATAAAGCAATTGGGACAATCGACATTAACTGAGGCTAATGTCCATTGCTGACTATTCCTGCTGATATATCAGGTTTCACTCTGCAAACTTATTTATTTATTTATTTATTTATTTATTTATTTATTTATTTATTTATTTATTTATTTATTTATTTATTTATTTATTTATTTATTTATTTATTTATTTATTTATTTATTTATTTATTTATTTATTTATTTATTTATTTATTTATTTATTTATTTATTTATTTATTTATTTATTTATTTATTTATTTATTTATTTATTTATTTATTTATTTGTTTATTTGTTTTGTTTGTTTGTTTATTTATTTATTTGTTTGTTTGTTTTTGTTTGTTTGTTTATTTTCATTCATTCATTCATTCATTCATTCATTCATTCATTCATTCATTCATTCATTCATTCATTCATTCATTCATTCATTCATTCATTCATTCATTCATTCATTCATTCACAGTTTGTGTTGATAGTAAATGTTGATGGTGATCATCAAGTAATTATATATAAGGTTTGGAGGGATACACTTCCGAACGAACAGAACACCAACTAAAAAACATTGGAAACATGTATGCTCAAATGTTTTTGTCACTTCCTAATTCCGTAAATACAAATCTGAAAACCAAGAAGAAACTGCTAGTGGTTGAGCAGCATATTGACTGTCTGCTCTAAACAAATCAGTTAGCATCTGAGGTCATTTGTTCAGCAGTGACGAGGGGAGCATTTGTTGGTCTGGAAAGTATGATTAATTCCTGAACTGTGTACTAGGGACGCTCATGGTCAGATATGTGCTGGCCATGTTTCAATATTTACAGCTTTGTTCACCAAACACACAGGGAGTAGAATGTGTTTTGTGGGCTCGCTGACTTCTCAACTCCACTGAGAAGCTGAGTGTGACTGTGTGTAGTGGGATTTGGCATCACTAGTGTAGAATCAGTCTTCACCTTTTGTGTGTCCAAGTCATGATGTAACTTGAGAAAAATCCCAAGCAGTTGCATGTGTTGAAACTGTTATTGACAGGATTCAGCCCCCTCATTGTTGTATTATGACTTAAGGAGTTTTCCTAGGTTGTATTAGCCACCCACTTCATCTTAACAATTGCCCTTCATTTAGTGTAATTGTAAATTCCTATACTTGGATTGACAGTTCTAAATTTTCAGCAGTTCTTTTGCTTTACAAACTTTTCCTTAACTGTGTCATTCACTAGACAGATGGATCTTAAGTGTGTATGATTCTAGTTTTTGTAATCTTGAAACCAACATGGAAAATCATCAATATCTGATTTATTATATCAAACAGTTTACGCATGATAAAGGTTAAAAACAATTTATTATGTACACAAAGTTGCTTTAGACAAGAAATGATGGTGAAGAAACACAAGTAGCTGACTTGGCATGCTGCATCTGGGCAACAGGTAGTGCTGTGTCTGTAAGGATGAAGTTGTCTATATGCTAGCTATGTCAGAGTGACCTGTAACTAATTTATATTTCACTGCAGTTTTTGTTGATGTTGAGCCACATTTGATGAAGTGACAAATTAGCACACACACCCAAGGGTTTTACTGAGAGCATACCCAAGATACTATAGTACCTGTCCGAGATTATCCAGCATCTTTGTAGATTCATGCCCCATTGATGGGTTGTAGTCTTGTTGTAGTGTGGTTGTGATGCTGGTGTTAGCCTTGTTTTGTTTTGTTTTTTCAGCTGTTGGTGTTTGACAACAAAGATGGACCTGAAGCCTTCCCCAGCAATATGTACAGCAGCATGCACGGCGGCGCACCAGCTGTCAAGCTCAACATCGTCACCGCTGACAGGATTAAGGTCAGACAACTGGTGCAAAAAATAAAAAACCTGACATGCGTTTGTTTACCAACAGTTCTCATATGCTCCTTATGTCAGTTACATAACTGGAACTTATCAATGAAAAATATATCTTTTGTGAACCTAGTGGATTTAAACTATGAAAGAGATATTTCATGTTATTTATAGTCATCAAAACTGGGAGTGTTTGTGTGTTTAATGATTCAATGACATCTTACCATTAAAGCTTGTGTTGAACAGACAGATCACGTTTCTTTATTTCAAACTCACGCTGATCTGTGTTTCCTTAAAGATTATTTTCTCGCTGCACACACTGTGAAAGTCATTTAGCAGTCAACTGTCAGCTCAGGGCAACATTGTTGCTGTAATTAGTTTATTGTGGGTGTCATGCAAGCATATTGGCTCTACAGTAGGGGTGCAGGCCTGAGGCCATATGAAGAGAGGGAGATAGTCACGGCTGGCTGCCTCTACTTACACAGTCAGTACAACCTGTAGGATTACCTGGGTACGGTGCAGTGGCCCTGGGCAGGGTATTATTGTTATCAGGGTCTTCATTATCACCTGATTTCAGCCTACCTGTCAATGCGTATTGACACTGGGGGTTAGATGGGAACATAGATCGCCTTTGTTATCTCGGGAAACGTGGACGAGAAGATTCATTGTAATTATCCTAAGTCGATGTTCATTGATCTTCTGGACAGTGAATTGTATTGTCACAAAGTGACAGATATGTCAAATATTTCTGGGTGGATATATTGTACATTGAAATTTATGATAAAAACGGATCCTTACCTGTATTTTAGTGGTGGTCCGATTAATTGAAATAATCGAAGATTGGTCGCAGTGACTAAACGACCAAGCAATCGATCATGTTTTCTCATAATCGAACACAAACAATTCTGGAACACTTTTTGCATTAACAATATTTTTCACAAGGTTGGTTTCGTCTGTTACATTTCATGAGCAGTACAAGCTCGTTCCAAGCCATGATTGAATTTATCTTAAAGGCCCCAAGAAATGTATGTTCCTAACATACTAGTCATCCTTTAAAGATGTGCAATTTGCAACAGAAAACCCCAAAGAACTACATGTTTTTTTCTTTATGTTTTTGTGCAAACAAAAATAACCAGGAAAATTTCATAAATGACGCTAACCAATTATTTTCGATGATTGATCGGTTGTAATAAACCAATCATCAATTATGAGATTTTAACCAATTCCCAACACTACTGTATTTGTGTGACATTAGCTTGGTGGATATTAACATGATTCTGTTGTATCATATGATGAAAGAATTTCCTTTTGGCCCCAAAGTTGGCAAAGATGTTTGTCATATAGCAGATTAATTACACATCATCATCATTTACGGTAGAAATATTTCCTAATAATTTAATAGATTTCATCATGATTGCATCTCACTAGCCATCCCATCTTAAAAATTAGATGTTACATTTTAAGATAATTGTGGCAGTCTAAATAGGTTGATTGGCTAAACATGCAATTCTGTTTGGGTTTATGTTTTCAAAATAAAGTACCATGCCCCTAAGAAGACTAATGTTTCCTGAATGAGTGGGGCTTGTGCTGTAGTACTAGGCTGTATGATGTACTAATCTGTTCGAACTCAAACATCAAAGGTACATTATCTCTAAACACTGATCAGAACATGATAACGGCATCCAGTCTGTGACCTTGACAGAGCATAGTGTATCAATGGAACATGGCTGAAAAAAGACAAGAGTATACTATTTAGAGTATCTTATTAGAAGTTTGATTTTCTGCATTAATTATGAACTAATTTCATGTGAAATCTGATGGGATTGTCATAGTGTTCAGTGCAGAGTAAGCCATGGACTTTAATAACCATTTTGTCTGATATCTTTCATGACAGTTCAGTGTCAACTTTTGCTCTACTATTTATTGTATAATATTTAGCAAAACAGTAGGGAATATTCATATTTTAAAGCTCTTATCTATGCATATATAAACTAACTTATTATTTTTACAGGTATATTTTTGGATAGATATTGTTCTAATTTTCACATTAAACTTTCACACTATATGAACTCAGTTGTACAGCAAGTTCAATGAGCTAGGAACAAAGTATTTTTTTTATTTTTAAGACATGCCTACCCCAATATTTTGTGAAAGCGGAAACACAGTGTAGATATTTTGGCATATTGAAACAAGAAATGACATGTCTATGATCTGAACAATATTGGAAAAAATCAGCATCTTCATCCTCTCATGTTTCATGTTCCAGTCCAGTTCCAAGTCACGCAAGCTGCCTAAAACAAACATCAACTTTGAACTTGGTCAGTTTACATCTGAGATTGACATCACGATTGTGGACCGCATCAGTGCCCTGTTGTCTCCAGAACCTACTGCTCCTGCTGAGCATGGAGGTGGGGTGAGGTTCAAGACGTCGCAGCAACAACAAACCAGTGTGGTGAGACCATACCCCTTTACATACTTCACTGACAGAACTATAAGCCAGAGTTAATCTACGTCATCCCTCTCTCCCTCTTACCATCAAACGCTCCACTTCACATATTCTATTGTCTCAAAGTACGTACAGATGTGAAAATCACAAGGTGAACTTGGCATCTGTGGTTTAGTGGGTATTCCTTTATAGTAGTAGGGCAGTGGGGTAGCCTAATGGTTAAAGCGTTCACTCATCGTTCACACGTTGAAAACATGGGTTCGATTCCCCACATGGGCACAATGTGTAAAGCCCATTTCTGGTGTCTACCGCCATAATATTGCTGGAATATTGCTCTCACTCACTCACTCACTCACTCACTCACTCACTCACTCACTCACTCACTCACTCACTCACTCACTCACTCACTCACTCACTCACTCACTCACTCTACTCACTCTATCACTCTATCACTCTATATAGTCATGATGGTCAGGGAGTCAAAGCTGAAATATACTGTAGGTATGAATCTTTTTGAATGAAGTATGCAGAATTTCTGCAAATGTTATGTATTTTTTTAATAGAATACAATTATTTTTGTGAACTGAACTAGATAGTCAACTGGCATTATACTAACAACACCATGTATGCAGTTATGAGTTGCGAGTTAACTGTTATTGAAATCATCCTCAATTTCTCTTGTCAATGGGTAATATGGAGATTGAGGTCATTCCAGATATATTAACAAAGAAATAAATGTCTATCTGTGGTTTGCAATGTAGTTTTGTCAGATACAACAGTGTGTTCTCAGTTTAATATATTAAATAATTCTTAGTTATAATTAAATGATTCTGTTTTCACAGTGTAGCCTTTCATGAAATGTGTGAGTTACCTGCTGTTTCAGTTGTATTGTCGGGTGACTGCCTAATGTTGAAAGAATGAAAGCAGGTCATAGATATGAGACCCTCACTAACAAATATATTGTCAGTAAAGTTCCAATATCTGGCACTCAAAATCCTCAGTCCTTCCTGACAACCAAGGACCACATTTCACAAAATGATCTCAGCTCGAAGGAGATCGCAACACTCATCCTTTAACATAGGCTTACAGTCATCGTAGGGCTAAGATCGCTTTGTGGGACACACACCAGGGCCCAGATTTTCGAAGCTCTCTTAACGCTAAGATAGTCGTAAGTTAATGTTAATGTGTGGCACTTACGACTATCTTAGCGCTAAGAAAGCTTCGAAAATCTGGGTCCTGGTTGTTGTGATTGGCTTCAGCTGAGAAGTTCATATATTGGTGATGCTCCCACCCCTAAGTTTATTTAACATTTTTGTGTCACCATCAAGTATGTATTTTCCTGACAAGCCACCCACACACTCCTATCATGGATTACCAGTTACTAAATTATAGGGTCTATGGGTTTTTTATGTGAAAAAAACCCCAGAATCATTTTTTCATGGCCATCCCTGTATTGTTGTGATACATTTCAGCCTCTCCTTCACTTTCACTGTCACGTATTTCATTCCCCACTCCAAATCTCACCAAAGGGGCATAACTCTTGCATTGCCTCAGACTATACTCAGCACTCATGGTCCCTGTTTGTAAAGTGCCAGTGTAATCCATGGATGGTTTTGCTTGCAGTTGGGGCGGCAGTGTTTCAGCTCCGCAATGGAGGAGGGGCCGATGATGGAACAGAAGCAGATGGATCTGCACGTCTCCAGTAGTGGGTCCACGTTCAGAGTCAGGTCAGACAGCACAACCATATATCTCCATATTGTTTCTTTATGTATGTTTACTTTCTGGAACACCCCTGTAAATGTATGGTTGTCAAATGGCTTTTAAAACAAACTTCTGGAGACAAATTTAATAAATAACTTTATGCTGGATCAAAGACTATCTTCCTAATAGTGAGATAGAGATTTATTCAGTCAAAAAGCCACAAAATGTCTACATGTTCTAACTTATATATGTATGTGTAAATGCATTTTCTAATAGTGAGAATATTGCCAGACACTCCTTTCCTAAGTTTTAGAATTGCTGTCAAATATTCTTCAGCTTTTCCACCAGTTTGATAGCAGTTAACCTAAAATTAAGTCCATCTAGCCCATAATTATATTTGGACTTGAACATTAACCAGGGTGCTACATTTTTGGAGAAATATACAAGTCCTTACAAAATATACCAGGTCCAGGACAAGTCATTGTCTGAACCTTGCTGTAATGCCAGCATACTGCCAGTAAAAGTATATTTCTCATGACCATTTAATGTTTATTGCCATTTTTCAGGTTCCCTATCATTGACTTGAGGACCGGTCCCCAGGTGATCAGACAGCCCTGGTGGCAGAGGAACCTCCACAAAGAAGTCCTGATCCTGGAGATGAAGGACTTCACTTTCCAGACAGATGTGGGCAACTCAGGACCACAGCAGAAGATGGAGTTCATGTGCAGTGATATAGCAGGTCGAAACAACTTTCAAAATAAATATTATTGTCACAATATCCATAGATACTTTATGAACCTTTCTGTTTTTTTCAGACATAAGTATATTTTATACAAACTAGTCACAGAATCGACAGTTGCATTTTGACTTTGTTTCTTAGGCTACTTCCAAGAGGATCCCAATGATGCACCTGTGTTACTGGTGTCGGTTTCCTCTGATGATGGCTGTGATTCATCAGAGAAAGGCTTCAACTGGCCAAGGTGAGACATGAGAGCAGGGTGTCTGAGTTGTACATGTTGTTTGTTTATGAAATTGTCTTTCTCTGAATATGTCAGAAAATAATATATGGACACTGTGTTTATTCAGGGATTTTGTAATGAAACCTCTCTATAGTACTTTTTGATATTGTTCCCAATTTAAAAGTTATTTCTATACCTGGGCAGACTTGTGATTGTGACCAGCCAGAAAGAGCCATCTGTGTTGGAGGACGACCAGGGAGACCAGGGAGACACTGATGACTCCTTGCCGATGGATTCTTTGAATGGAGCTTGTCAGTTTGACCGGTCTGAACCATCACCCTTCTCGGCTCGCAAGTCTATGTATGAGCAGGAGGATCTCAGCAGTCTGGGTGACAAGGCCGAGAGCAAGCACACCAGTGAGGAGGTGAGTGTTTAGTCCAGTTGGTTCTGCTCATCCAATGTATCTAGGCCTAATTTGGCAGGCATCAGGCTTGAATACTCGTCCAGTCCATTAGACATATCTTGGTTTATTACCTGTGATGTATATTGGTTCAGTCCATCAGGCATGTGTACTGGTTCAATCCACCAGTCACATTCTGGTTCAGTCCATCATAACTACTCTTGGTCAGTTCATCAGACATGTACTGGTTCAATTCTTCAGGCATTTATTGGTTCAGTCCACCAAGGTTATCATCATTGAACCCATCAGGCATTTACTTATTCAGTCCTGCAAACATATACTGGTTCAGTCCATTAGGTACATACTGGTTCAGTCCATGTTTAACCTGGAATATGTAATTCTTGTTGGGAATTCCAAAAACATGGAGTGGGTGTTGATCGGTCTATACATGAACCAAACAGCCTCAGACTTGGTAAAGAACACACACACGAGGAAAGTTCACTAATGTTCTTACTGAGGAAAAAATCCAGTAGAGAACATGTTAAGTATGAAATTTACATGTTAGCTATGTTATTTTATGAGGACAAACATTTTGGTTGAAATGTCTTCGATTTACGTAGAGTGATGTTTATGTTAGTAAGCTATGAATGTGATTACCCAGATGGTTCTGCCTGGAGACAAGGAGGAGATGCGAGGGTTCCAGGACTTCTGCATGAACAACACAAAGCTGCTGGTGGACATCACGCTGCCGATCGTCACTGCCTGCCTCCCCAGCAGGAGTATGTTTGAGGTGCTCTACAACAGGTCAGTGGAATCAAACACTTGTGTTGGTCATACCAAGCTGACACCTTAATCATCAGGCCAACCCTCTGTACTAGGAAAAGACCAGAAATGATTCTCTCCGTCCTCTAGGCGCCAGTTGATTATTTGCTAAGAATGACCAAGATGATTGTAACACCCATCCTTATCAATTTCTTCACCTCACAAAAAAGATTTCAGAGTGTGAATTATGTTTGTTTTTATCAAGGCATTGTCTCTCACTATGAGTGGAAAGGTGATCTAGGTGGTGTACTTAAGTGATACCCGTTGAGCACGGATGTGATTCTGACACACTGAGGATGAAACCTTGTTTTAGAGCATCACCAATAGTGTCTGCATGATTTTGACTTCAGGGTAAATAATGACCTGACACTGTGGGAACCAAGCGCTCCATCTCCGCTGAGAACACAGGAGTCCATGAACCTGGCTCACCCTGCCAACCTGGACATCCTTCACCTCCTGCAGCAGGCCGGGGACCAGGAGAAGTTCCAGATGGCCCATCTGTACATCTCAAGTCAGCTCCAGCCAGTAAGGTAATCTCAGCACCATCAATACAGTAAGCACCATCAGTACTGGTGGCATGTCATAATCATCTCTTCAGTACAGCAAGCACCATCAGTACATCTCAAAGTCAGCTCTCCAGTATGGTAAGCACCATCAATACAGTAAGCACCATCAGTACTGGTGGCATGTCATAATCATCTCTTCAGTACAGCAAGCACCATCAGTACATCTCAAAGTCAGCTCTCCAGTATGTAAACCCTATCCGTACACATCAAAGTCAGCTCTCCTGGCAGCTCGGATCACTTCCTCACTGTTCCAGACTCTGGTTCCTGACTCAGACTCTGGTTCCGACTCAGACTCGGAGGACTACCAGTACTCCATCCATGAAGGCCGTTCTCGCAGCCACCGCACTCCCAAACAGCAGCTTCCTAGCAAGTTCTGCTTCTCTCTCAACATCACCAAAGGAAAACTTCTTATGGTCACACCGCATAAGGTAAATTGGCCAAAACTAAGCTTCACAAATTTTTTGCTCATAGCACAATTAGCGTACAGAAATATTGTTCCCATTTGAAAACACCCTGTTCCATTTGATGTTAAATATTGATGTTTTTGTGTTAAATATTGATTTTTCCACCGTCCAGGAGGAAGGGAAACATGGAGAGGTGTGTCTGGAGGTGGATGAAGCTGTCCTCTTCTCCGTCATCAGCTACAACGGTGACCCTGACCTTAGATACCTCTGTTTCCAGTCCAACAAGGCAGCCATGAGTAACAATGGTAGGATTAGTTGTTGGTCCTCACATTACACCAAGAAGACACACATGCCCAGATAAATACAAAGGTTTAAGTCTTTGTTTGAAGCTGCACTCAGAAAATATCCAACTAAATGACAGGGTTATATACAAAATTGACTCTTGACCAGACAGTCCAATGAGTGATATCATGAGCATCAATCTGTATAATTGGGATACAGTGAATTCCTCCAAGTCAGCAAGTATGACCATACGATCCCATTGCCTGTTACTTCAAGCATGGGTTGCTGAAGATTTTAACCTGGATCTTTAAGGCTTAGGTAATGTTATCAAATACAAATTGGCTGTAACTAAATGCATGTACAAATGAATTCAATGGGATTTTAAAGTTCTTCAGGATCTTTTGAATACAAAAAACTGTTTTCACTACGTTTGAGAACTTGATATTTTGCTTTCAGGTTACCTTAGTAACCCGGTGGTTCCTGGCAACCTAGAGCCCCTAAAACAAGACTCCCTCCCAGCCCACCTGGAGCCCCGAATATACAAGTCAGAAATGGGTGTGGCCTCCAAGTCCGCCAGCTGTGTGGGGCGGGGCTCAGACAGCCCGGACATGATCAGCTTAGCCATTAAAATCAAACTAGATACACTCAACAATACCAAGGTGAGAAACTAGTCCCAGACATCTCATACTCAGCCTGTTGTTTCTACATTTATGTCTGTTATGATCCCAAATATGTAGTGGCTACAATGGAAGTGAAAATAACCAAAACAAATGACAGCGATTCTATTCAGGAAAGGTAGATCATTTAAATATTCTGGGGTTAAGAGTTTGAGTTTTTAGTGACTGAATATTTCCCTGACCACTGCTTCACAATAGACAAAACAAATAATTTGAAAGGATGTGCTGAACATTTAATATTTTCCCCTGAGATTCAGCATGTTTGTGTAACAAGATGACTATGTACTTCTCAGTAGTTTCAGGAACAAGTCAAGTTTTTTAAGTCAACCCAGGTTTGAGCATGAATGATGTGGAACTGTAATTCAACATTTTGATTTTAAAAATTTCTGCTTTGTTTGTTCAAGGACTTCATTGTGTCAGTAAATATAAGAGGGGGAACTCTACGACACAAAATGGTTGCCAGTGGTGAGAGCTGGATTTCCCAGGTATGTTAACACTTGCAGTCCCAGGTATGTTATGGGTATAACGTGTGAAGCCAGTTCTTTGGGTGTTTTGGATAAAAAACTTCTCTCTCACCTCATTGGCTACATGTTACAACGAAATGACAATAATTCTCTGTAAGATCACTTTATTCACAACACAACTTGTATACTCCCAGCGCTTTGAGCATGCACTAGTGCGTGGATATGTGCGCTATATAAATGTCCAATGACAATCATAATAATAATACATTGATTTGTCTGTGTTTCCCTGTAGTGCTGTAACTGCCCTCTGTGTTGACAGTGTCTGGACTTCCTGGATGTGAAGGACTACCCTATCCTCGGCTACGTGGAGCCCAAGGTGATCACAGAGCTTCATATTCATCTCTGGAGTTGTGCTGTAGACTACAGGTTGGTACCACTCCTACCTTCATATTGTACTGTTGCCAATCACAGTTTGTGTGTGGTCAGTGTTGTCCATACTTGTGCTGACACATTGATTCTCTGGTTCCTGCATGTCTGTAAACTGCAAGTTGGCAGTCGATGTGTCTTCAAGTAATAACACACTTGGTGTCCTCTGTCATGATTTGGCTTGTGTTTAATGTTGTAAGGAATTTTATGCTTTGGTGCCTAGGGTTTTATTTTTATTTGATGCTTGGTTATTTACTTTTATTTGCTCCTTTATGCCTCATTGAGTGGAAGGACGGTGGGGTAGTCTAGTGGTTAAAGCCTTCACTTGTCAACCCAAAGACCTGGGTTTGATTCCTCACATCGGTACAATGTTTGAGGCCCATTTCTGTTGTCCCCCGCCGTGATATTGCTGGAATATTGCTAAAAGCGGCGTAAAACCATAAAACGTAGGATGGTGGGGTAGCCTAGTGGTTAAAGCGTCCGCTCGTCACACGGAAGACCCGGGTTCGATTCCCCACATGGGTACAATGTGTGAAGCCCATTTCTGGTGTCCCCCACCGTGATATTACTTTTATATTGCTAAAATTTGTAATATTGCTATTACCGGGCATAAAACTAAACTCATTCACTCATTGAGTGGTAGGGTCGCTTTGGGTTTAAGGTAATAGCTTGGAACCCCAGTCAGTGGTACAGCTCCACACCTACCTACAATGCATGAAGCATTTCCTTGGTGTCTACAGCCTTCATATTGCTGAAAGCTACCAATAACCATAAAAGCATACTAACAAACTCACTGAAGCTTGAGTGCTTCCAACTTAAATGAGGGGTGGTGGGGTAGCCTAGTGGTTAAAGCATTGGCTCGTCACGCCGAAGACCCGGGTTCGAATCCCCACATGGGTACAATGTGTGAAGCCCATTTCTGGTGTCCCCCGCCGTGATGTTGCTGGAATATTGCTAAAAGCGGCGTAAAACCAAACTCAGTCAGTCAGTCAGTCCAACTTAAATGAAAATTGTTTTGACCAGATTATTTTTATGGACTTAGTTGTTCTGCTGTAGTCTTTGTATCAGTGATGGTAATATTATGTTTGTGTGTACATTCAGACCGTTCCAAGACAAAGATGACTTGGTTGCTGAGTAATGGTTTTAACTTATAGCTTTCCCCTCGCTTTCCAGATCAGTGCCTTGCATTTTGATATTGAATAATCACAGCATTGCTGAAATTCTGCCAAAGATACTAAATTTCAACTGTGGCAATTTTTGATTTCAAACACTTTGATCAATCAAACCATTACAATTTGACATCCAGTGACTCATTATTTGGTGTAATCCTATATGATAGTTCTCAAGCTGACACTGTAATCCGTCTCTCACAATGTATGGCTGCATTGAAACCTTTCTTGCAACTGCAACCCCCACTGCTTGCCCCACCACACACACTCTCACACCAGCTTGGGGCCGTGGGGTAGCCTAGTGGTTAAAGCGTTCTCTCGTCAGGCCGAAGACCCGGGTTCGAGTCCCCACATGGGTACAATGTGTGAAGCCCATTTCTGGTGTCCCCTGCCTTAATATTGCTGGAATATTGCTAACAACAGCGTAGAACTAAACTCACTCACTCACACATCAGCTTCTGTTGTGACCAAAGCACTGATGTTCTCCTTTCACATGTTGAACACTGTTTATGCTTGCTGTTTGCATCATATATATATCAGCCAAAACTGGCTGCCACAGTAGAAAACACCTTCGGATCAACCGATATCACTCAGTAAATAACTCTGCCATTCCAAATGCTAAAGCTGATCAGTTCTACCTTTTTCACTCCAAGAAACTTGTTACTGTTTGCAAACTTTGAAAAGTTTGAAGAATGATTTTGAATGATAAATAGAATCTCACTCTCATATATTTTAATAACAGAACTTATCAACACTTGTGGATAAAAGTTCAAACTCACCATCAAGCAGCATAGTTTCAAGCTTTGATCAAGTTGTGTTAATCTAGTGAGACTCAGTATATCCCTGATACAACTGAGCAAGCTATATAAGCCAGACCAACTATATTTCGTGAAATGAAAAGGTAAGGTCATCAGTGAAGCAAGAAAATATTGCATATTGGTCTGAGGAATAACAGAATGTTCCATATATGTGTATGATTACTTACATGTTTATATTCCAGACCTATTCATCTTGCTCAACGGGCCATGTTGACAGCAGAAACCTTCAGTATATCAAGCAACATTGTAGCCCAATCTCCAACAACCCTACTCAGGTAAAACTTTCATCATGACCCTACTCAGGTAAAACTTTCATCATGACCCTTCTCAGGTAAAACTTTCATCATGACCCTTCTCAGGTAAAACTTTCATCATGACCCTTCTCAGGTAAAACTTTCATCATGACCCTACTCAGGTAAAACTTTCATCATGACCCTTCTCAGGTAAAACTTTCATCATGGTACTTTCTCAGGTAAAACTTTCATCATGACCCTTCTCAGGTAAAACTTTCATCATGACCCTTCTCAGGTAAAACTTAGGTAAAACTTTCATCATGACCCTTCTCAGGTAAAACTTTCATCATGACCCTTCTCAGGTAAAACTTTCATCATGACCCTTCTCAGGTAAAACTTTCATCATGACCCTTCTCAGGTAAAACTTTCATCATGACCCTTCAGGTAAAACTCATCATGACCCTAGGGTAAAACTTTCATCATGACCCTTCTCAGGTAAAACTTTCATCATGACCCTTCTCAGGTAAACTTTCATCATGACCCTTCTCAGGTAAAACTTTCATCATGACCCTTCTCAGGTAAAACTTTCATCATGACCCTTCTCAGGTAAAACTTTCATCATGACCCTACTCAGGTAAAACTTTGGTAAAACTTTCATCATGACCCTTCTCAGGTAAAACTTTCATCATGACCCTACTCAGGTAAAACTTAGGTAAAACTTTCATCATGACCCTTCTCAGGTAAAACTTTCATCATGACCCTTCTCAGGTTTAGGTAAAACTTTCATCATGACCCTTCTCAGGTAAAACTTTCATCATGACCCTTCTCAGGTAAAACTTTCATCATGACCCTTCTCAGGTAAAACTTTCATCATGACCCTTCTCAGGTAAAACTTTCATCATGACCCTTTCATCAAGACCTTCAGGTTCATCATGACCCTTCTCAGGTAAAACTTTCATCATGACCCTTCTCAGGTAAAACTTTCATCATGACCCTACTCAGGTAAAACTTTCATCATGACCCTTCTCAGGTAAAACTTTCATCATGACCCTTCTCAGGTAAAACTTTCATCATGACCCTACTCAGGTAAAACTTTCATCATGACCCTTCTCAGGTAAAACTTTCATCATGACCCTTCTCAGGTAAAACTTTCAACACAACCCTAGTCATGTTTGTTTGTTTAAAGCTGTGCTCAGCAATTTCAAGCAATGTGACAGCAGTCAGTAAATAATCAGACTGGACCAAACAATCCAGTGATTGACATCATGAACATCAATCTAAGCATTTCGGATATGATGATATGTGTCAACCAAGTCAGCGAGCCTGACCACCCAATCCTGTTAGTCGCCTCTAACGACAAGCATGGGTTGCTGAAGATCAATTCTAACATGTATTTTCATTGGTGTGTAGTTTTGTAAAATGGTAGCTGTTCGTGTCTGGCTGTTTGTTCCCTGTGCATGATTTTTACACATGTTATTGTTACCTGTCAGGTTCCACCTTGATGATGCAGCTCTATTTCTGTCCATCAAGAATTACATGGAGGTGAATCTTAGAAGAGGTAAGACATACATACAGTATAACTTTGTCCGCCACCAACAGAGTGACAACACTAGTGGTGAGGTGGAGTGGGCTTACAGTTCAGGATTATGGACCTTATTAAGTGATGTGTCTGTTTGTGTGGCTGCTTGGTCTACTCCAGACAAGACCAGTCTATAGAGAGAGCCCCCTGAGATGCCATCCCATGGATGCTCCACTAAGACTCAATACAACAACCCCTGATCTGACCAGATATTGTTTTATGCCCTAAGATTTAAACACAAGGCAAGGTAACAATTGCCATCTTGTAACATTTATGGTGAGATGCAGCCAGAGATCGAACCACAGAGCTTACATTCATACACAGAAGCTGTTGCCAATGTTACAGTTCTGTAAACTACATTTTGATGATTTCTCTTTTCTTTACTTACAGTTTTGCGCGTTTGTCAAAACATGTTTCATGTACCTAATGTTGTTGCAATATAAGATATTCACTGTGTGAAGTATGATCAAATACATTTGTATTCAAACTATTCCTCTGTTATGTGAACTTCCTGTCTTAAGGCGCTACCACTGCCATGTTTATGTTAGGTGTAGAAGTTGTGATATGACTACCGTCACCTCATGTAATGGTGTCAGGTGTGTATGGCATGTACTGTTGAGAGGTGTACCTTGTGTTACAGACTATGTGTGTGTAGCGGATCTGGAGAGGTTTGAGCTGTCCCTGAGGACCAGTGATGGCAAGGACCAGGTAGGTGGAGCTGCAGCTGGACCTGTGTATAGACACCAGTAGATAGTGTACTGGGGGTCTCAAAAGTAAGCTGTTATGGCATGTGTTTAAAACCATTTCGAAGCCAAACATTCAACCCAAACCAAATTTCACAGCACGACTGATACAGTGAACTGAGAACTGAGATTTTGAGCAGGCAGATAAACAAAAGAATGAATTATCTTTGAGTAATCTTACCAGGGCCTAGATTTATCTTTGACTAATCCCTTGACCAGGGCCTAGATTTTCGAAACGTTCGTAGCTCAACGCACTTCTTAAGCCCATTCTTATCACATTGGCTACGATCTAAGTAAAGAATTCTTATGGCTACGAATGTTCGAAAATCTAGGTCCAGATGTTCAAATTTGCCATTCAGCATTGACATTACCATACTATTTTACTTACCATGTTCGGTGTAATATTACCTGATTCTTTGATTTTTAAATGTTTTTTGTATTGTATACGTTGTCTTGTCAGTATGACATTACCTTACTATTTTACTTACTATGTTCGGTGTAATATTACCTGATTCTTTGATTTTTAAAATGTTTTTTGTGTTGTATACGTTGTCTTGTCAGTATTACAGCTGTCTTGGATCATATATTCCACAGAAGTTTGCCAAGACAGACTTGAGAATATCTACCAATCGTGTGAATATCCGCACATGTGCTGACTCGTGTAAGGCCCTCACAGAGTTGATTCGTTACTTTGCCGATGAGGGGGACCTCATCCCCACCGATAGCCAACCTCAGGAGGCCACTCATTTCATGTCCAGCAACCCGGTTAGTACTCCTTACCACTCTCTCAAGTGTTCCTTTCATTGTCAGGGCCGCAGATTGATTTCATTAGTTAAGGGTTAAATAACCCAGTAACTGTTAAAATGTTTTTCAAAAGCAGTTGTGAAGGGTACTGTTTTGCTTAGTGGAAGAGTCATATGTTATTACAGGACATTAGTACAATGCTACATTAGACTGTCGATCTGCATAACTACCATGCTGTGTTTGTCATAAATGCTTAGCTTAAAAATAGAAACCAGGGCCCTTATACTCAAAATGTTCGTAGCCCTAAGAATTCTTAACTTTGATCGTAGCCAATGTGTTGAGAATGAACTTAAAAAGTTCGTAGGGCTACGAACGTTTCGAGAATAGCTAGCCTGGCCCTTATTCTCGAAATGTTCGTAGCCGTAAGAATTCTTAAGTTTGATCATAGCCAATGTGTTAAGAATGGGCTTAAGAAGTTTGTAGGGCTAGGAACGTTTCGAGAATAGCTAGCCAGAGCTCTATACTCATCGAGGTGATGTTTCTCTGACATTCTGTACACCACTAACCTATAGTCTGCAACTTCAGCCACGAGTCTGAGTAAAATTCCAGTAAAATTCTTTTCAGTCTAGCAAGATCACCAGCTAATAGATTCTGTGTAAAGTCTACTGAAAGTGAGGCTGTGAGGCAAGTGTGGGCTTGTGCATGAAGTGTTTGGACATAGACTCTGTATTATTAGCAAAACAAGCAGATGTAATTTGATTCTATTTGTATTATTGATGGTGATGTCTTATGTTTTACAGTCCCGGGAATCTTCACTTGTACCTGACACTGTCCCAGAAAGCTACCTGATGACGGAGTCCCGCTTGGAGCATGTCAGCACCATGATGGTTGATGCAATGCAGGAATCTGAGGCCTCCTCGTCTAGCTCAGGTGAGTGTCACGTTGAATGTAGTGGTGGGTGTCATGTTGAATGTAGTGGTGGTTGCCATGTTGAATGTAGTGGTGAGTGTCATGTTGAACCTAGTGGTGGGTGTCTTGCTGAATGTAGTGGTGGGTGTCATGCTTAATGTAGTGGTGGGTGTCATGTTGAATGTAGTGGTGGGTGTCATGCTGAATGTAGTGGTGGGTGTCATGCTGAATGTAGTGGTGGGTGTCATGCTGAATGTAGTGGTGGGTGTGTTGCTGAATGTAGTGGTGGGTGCCATGTTGAATGTAGTGGTAGGTGTCATATTGAA
Organism: Haliotis rubra; assembly: GCF_003918875.1. Taxonomy (NCBI): domain Eukaryota; kingdom Metazoa; phylum Mollusca; class Gastropoda; order Lepetellida; family Haliotidae; genus Haliotis; species Haliotis rubra. The sequence goes on along the minus strand of NW_025765514.1, from coordinate 582,074 downwards.
TGTATTGGTGTCATGCTGAATGTAGCGATTGGTGTCATGCTTAATGTAGTGGTGGGTATCATGTTGAATGTAGTGGTGGGTGTCTTGCTGAATGTCGTGGTGGGTGTCATGCTGAATGTAGTGGTGGGTGTGTTGCTGAATGTAGTGGTGGGTGCCATGTTGAATGTAGTGGTGGGTGTCATATTGAATGTAGTAGTTAGTGTCATGTTCAATGTAGTTGTAGCTGTCATGCTGAATGTAGTGGGTGTCATGCTGAATGTAGTGGTGGGTGCCATGTTGAATGTAGTGGTTGGTGTCATGCTTAATGTAGTGGTGAGTGTCATGTTGAATGTAGTGGTGGGTGTCGTGCTTAATGTAGTGGTGGGTGTCATGCTGAATGTAGTGGTGGGTGTGTTGCTGAATGTAGTGGTGGGTGCCATGTTGAATGTAGTGGTAGGTGTCATATTGAATGTAGTGGTGGGTGTAATGCTGAATGTAGTGGTGGGTGTGTTGCTGAATGTAGTGGTGGGTGCCATGTTGAATGTAGTGGTAGGTGTCATGCTTAATGTAGTGGTGGGTATCATGTTGAATGTAGTGGTGGGTGTCATGCTGAATGTCGTGGTGGGTGTCATACTGAATGTAGTGGTGGGTGTGTTGCTGAATGTAGTGGTTGGTGCCATGTTGAATGTAGTGGTGGGTGTCATATTGAATGTAGTAGTTAGTGTCATGTTCAGTGTAGTTGTAGCTGTCATGCTGAATGTAGTGGTGGGTGTCATGTTGAATGTAGTTTGTTTGTTTCATGTTGAATGTAGTGGTTGGTGTCATGTTGAATGTAGTAGTGGGTGTGTCGCTAAATGTAGTTTGTTTGTTTCATGTTGAATGTAGTGGTGGGTGTCATGTTGAATGTAGTGGTGAGTGACATGCTGAATGTAGCGATGAGTGCCATGTTGAATGTAGTGGTGGGTTCCATGTTGAATGTAGTGGTGGGTCATATTGAATGTGTCATATTGAATGTAGTGGTGGGTGTCATGTTGAATGTAGTGTGGTGGGTGTGTTGCTGAATGTAGTTTGTTTGTTTCATGTTGAATGTAGTGGTTGGTGTCATGTTGAATGTAGTGGTGAGTGACATGCTAAATGTATTGGTGAGTGACATGTTCAATGTAGTGGTGGGTGTCATGTTGAATGTAGTGGTGGTTGTCATATTGAATGTAGTTGTAAGTGTCATACTGAATGTAGTGGTGGGTGTCATGTTGAATGTAGTGGTGAGTGTCATGCTGAATGTAGTGGTGGGTGTCATGCTAAATGAAGTTTGTTTGTTTCATGTTGAATGTAGTGGTTGGTGTCATGTTGAATGTAGTGGTGAGTGACATGTTGAATGTAGTGGTGGGTGTGTCGCTAAATGACGTTTGTTTGTTTCATGTTGAATGTAGTGGTGGGTGTCATGTTGAATGTAGTGGTGAGTGACATGCTGAATGTAATGGTGATTGTCATGTTGAATGTAGTGGTGGGTGTCATGTTGAATGTAGTGGTGGGTGTGTTGCTGAATGTAGTTTGTTTGTTTCATGTTGAATGTAGTGGTTGGTGTCATGTTGAATGTAGTGGTGAGTGACATGTTGAATGTAGTGGTGGGTGTCATGTTGAATGTAGTGGCAGGTGTCATGTTGAATGTAGTGGCGGGTGTCATGTTGAATGTAGTGGTGGGTGTCATGTTGAATGTAGTGGTGGGTTTCTTGTTTAATGTAATGGTCGGTGTCATGTTGAATGTAGTGGTGGGTGTCTTGTTGAATGTAGTGGTGGGTGTCATGCTGAATGTCGTGGTGGGTGTCATGCTGAATGTAGTGGTGGGTGTGTTGCTGAATGTAGTGGTGGGTGTCTTGCTGAATGTAGTGGTGGGTGTCATGCTTAATGTAGTGGTGGGTGTCTTGTTGAATGTAGTGGTGGGTGTCATGTTGAATGTAGTGGTGGGTGTCATGTTGAATGTAGTGGTGGGTGTCATGTTGAATGTAGTTGTGGGTGCCATGCTGAATGTAGTGGTGGGTGTCATGCTGAATGTAGTGGTGGGTGTCTTGCTGAATGTAGTGGTGGGTGTCATGCTGAATGTAGTGGTGGGTGTCATGTTGAATGTAGTGGTGGGTGTCATGCTGAATGTAAGTGGTGGGTGTCATGCTTGTCATAATGTAGTGGTGGGTGTCATGTTGAATGTAGTGGTGGGTGTCATGCTGAATGTAGTGGTGGGTGTGTTGCTGAATGTAGTGGTGGGTGTGTTGAATATAGTGGTGGGTGTCATATTGAATGTAGTAGTTAGTGTCATGTTCAATGTAGTTGTAGCTGTCATGCTGAATGTAATGGGTGTCATGTTGAATGTAGTGGTTGGTGTCATATTGAATGTAGTGGAAAGTGACATGTTGAATGTAGTGGTGGGTGCCATGTTGAATGTAGTGGCAGGTGTCATGCTGAATGTCGTGGTGGGTGTCATGTTGAATGTAGTGGTGGGTGTCATGTTGAATGTAGTGGTGGGTTTCTTGTTGAATGTAATGGTCGGTGTCATGTTGAATGTTGTGGTGGGTGTCATGTTGAATGTAGTGGTGGGTGTGTCGCTAAATGTAGTTTGTTTCATGTTGAATGTAGTGGTGGGTGTCATGTTGAATGAAGTGGTGAGTGACATGCTGAATGTAGTGGTGAGTGACATGTTGAATGTAGTGGTGGGTGCCATGTTGAATGTAGTGGCAGGTGTCATGCTGAATGTCGTGGTGGGTGTCATGTTGAATGTAGTGGTGGGTGTCATGTTGAATGTAGTGGTGGGTTTCTTGTTGAATGTAATGGTCGGTGTCATGTTGAATGTAGTGGTGGGTGTCTTGTTGAATGTAGTGGTGGGTGTCATGCTGAATGTCGTGGTGGTTGTCATACTGAATGTAGTGGTGGGTGTGTTGCTGAATGTAGTGGTGGGTGTCATGTTGAATGTAGTGGTAGGTGTCATGTTGAATGTAGTGGTGGGTGTCATGCTGAATGTAGTGGTGGGTGTCATGCTTAATGTAGTGGTGGGTGTCATGTTGAATGTAGTGGTGGGTGTCATGCTGAATGTAGTGGTGGGTGTCATGCTGAATGTAGTGGTTGGTGTGTTGCTGAATGTAGTGGTGGGTGCCATGTTGAATGTAGTGGTGGGTGTCATATTGAATGTAGTTGTTAGTGTCATGTTCAATGTAGTTGTAGCTGTCATGCTGAATGTAGTGGGTCTCATGCTGAATGTAGTGGTGGGTGCCATGTTGAATGTAGTGGTGGGTGACATGCTGAATGTAGTGGTGATTGTCATGTTGAATGTAGTGGTGGGTGTCATGTTGAATGTAGTGGTGGGTGTGTTGCTGAATGTAGTTTGTTTGTTTCATGTTGAATGTAGTGGTGGGTGTCATGTTGAATGTAGTGGTGAGTGACATGTTGAATGTAGTGGTGGGTGCCATGTTGAAAGTAGTGGCAGGTGTCATGCTGAATGTCGTGGTGGGTGCCATGTTGAATGTAGTGGTGGGTGTCATATTGAATGAAGTTGTGAGTGCCATACTGAATGTAGTGGTGGGTGTCATGTTGAATGTAGTGGTGAGTGTCATGTTGAATGTAGTGGTGAGTGTCATGTTGAATGTAGTGGTGGGTGTCATGTTGAATGTAGTGGTGGGTGTGTTGCTGAATATAGTTTGTTTGTTTCATGTTGAATGTAGTGGTGTGTGACATGCTGAATGTAGTGGTGAGTGACATGTTGAATGTAGTGGTGGGTGCCATGTTGAATGTAGTGGCAGGTGTCATGCTGAATGTCGTGGTGGTTGTCATGTTGAATGTAGTGGTGGGTTTCTTGTTGAATGTAATGGTCGGTGTCATGTTGAATGTAGTGGTGGGTGTCTTATTGAATATAGTTGTGGGTGTTATGTTGAATGTAGTGGTGGGTGTCATGCTGAATGTAGTGGTGGGTGTCATGTTGAATGTATTGGTGAGTGTCATGCTGAATGTAGTGGTGGGTGCAGTCATGTTGAATGTAGTGGTGGGTGCCATGTGCGGTTGCATTCTTTGCCCAGAGAATGTAACAAATTAAACCACTCCAACGAAAATGGATTATAGATATTTTTTTTCCAGGTTGCACATGGGAGTATTTCCTTTCTGCTCAGACATTATCAGGTCTAGTAACATTTTTATCCTTAAATGAACACCTAGAAATAATAAAAATCAAGCCTACTGTATCACTCAGGGATGTTACTAAATTAAATGCAACATGATTACTACCTTTTCCAGAATCTCCTGAAAGACAAAGTTCCGACAACAAGACACAAGTTTTCTTCTTGCCAAATACTCATACCCAAGGTGAAGGTCAGGTACCTCCAGCTGGCCTGCGTCCGATCGTCATCTCGACCAGTGCAGAGTCTGTGACCAGCAGCACCATGTCTGACCGCACCGAGAAGCTGAGCGATGATGATGAGTTCCGTATCATTGATGATCCTGGCTGGGGGATAGCTGTAAGTTGAGGAGTTGTATGATCCTGGTTGGGGGATAGCTGTAAGTTGAGGAGTTGTATGATCCTGGTTAGGGGATAGCTGTAAGTTGAGTTGTATGATCCTGGCTGGGGGATAGCTGTAAGTTGAGGAGTTGTATGATCCTGGTTGGGGGATAGCTGTAAGTTGAGGAGTTGTATGATCCTGGTTAGGGGATAGTTGTAAGTTGAGTTGTATGATCCTGGCTGGGGGATAGCTGTAAGTTGAGTTGTATGATCCTGGCTGGGGGATAGTTGTAAGTTGAGTTGTATGATCCTGTGGGGGATAGTTGTAAATTGAGGAGTACGTCGGGAAGATAACAGTAGTGACAGAAACTTTAAATGTTCTTTGTGATGAAACAAATAGTTACTTCTATATGATATGAAATCATGTGAAACCATTAAACATGTAGAGTGAGGCTGGGTGATATGGTTGTTCAAGGGAGACTACTCTCATGGCCGAGAAGAGGAAGTTCTCAGGAGTTGCAGAACTTTGATTACATGCTTGGTGATCACATAGTTCAAGCAGATCCCCATTCTACTCAATATTTCCTGTAATACCATTATATTACTTTGTGGGGGAAGGTGGGGGGTAGGCCAGTGGTTAAAGCGTTTGCTTGTCACGCCGAAGGTCCTGGTTCGATTCCCAAAATGGGTACGATGTGTGAAGCCCATTTCTGGTGTCCCCCGCCTTGATGTAGCTGGAATATTGCTAAAAGTGGCGTAAACTAATACACACTCATTATAATACTTTGTTAACACATATGTGTTACACATCATGTTGTATTACAGTGTCTACAGTTTGGGAAGGTTATTGAGTATTACTGTAAACGTATTATATATGACGCAGGTTTTATTTTACCGCGAAAATTTATACACAGCGAATAAACCCACGCTCGCCTCTGAGTTGTTACCATAACACATCAAGTTTGAAGACAGAAATCTACGGGAATCTTAAAATGACGACTGATAGGTGCATAAAGAATCATACTTTACTGTCGCTGAAATGGATATCCCAAATGTCCTCACATGTTCTATTTTGACCAATCGAAGTGACAGATGGTTTGATACAGAACGGATTACCATGAATTTTTTAATTTTTTTTATTTATTATTATTTATTATAGGATAATTATATAGCGCACATATCCACGCGCTAGTGCATGCTCAAGGCGCTGGTATTTTTTCCCTCGATGATTGGATGTCAATTTCAACGGCACATCGCATTATCAATCTCAACTCCCTGGGGAGTATACAACTCTTGCAGCGACTAGGCACACCGAGTTATTGTGGCTTTCTCATGACTCGGAAAGAAATAATACTGCAGTATTTTTTTTATTCATTAAGATTTTTTTTATATTTATTCCTCCATATCACGAAATGAAATCACAAAAAGCTTCATATACTTCAAGGGAAGTTCATTTCCTTGATAGTCAATTTCGCAATGCCATCGTCAGATCTTCAGAATTAGGAACATAAGACTGATGTGTTTTTCATCTCTTTATATTTGTATCACGATATCTCACTTCCTAAGTACTTAATACTTCCGTGAGTAAACGTATTACTGTATATATCGCGCAGGTAGGGATTTCCTGTGAGTAAGCAAAACACGCTACCTGACAGGCTAAGCCACTCTGGTTGTTTTCATTGCTATTAGTTGAGTCCTAAGAGACAGCTTGAAGTTCCGGCAATTACTGATTGCATGAATAATTGACCGCGCGATGTAGTCTAAACTGTCAATTCCGCGAAATTTGCACCAAAGCGAAAAAAAGTACGTTTACAGTATGTTTGGCTATGCAAATGCTGAAAGACTTGGTTTTTCATGACACATATCTTTATGAAGCCTGTTAAATCATCTTTGGCATCAAATATATGATGGTCTTTTACTGATCAAGCTTGATTTAATCCAGATTACATCAGTATAACTCTTTTTCCAGCCACGAGATGGTCAACCAGTGGTACGTGTGCTGACCAAGGGCCCAATCTGTATCAAGGACAACTACTTCAGTCAGCCCTTGGGTAAGACTGACCAGCTGAAACCACCAGAACACTTCCCTGCGGCGGAGTACCGCTACACACTGAAGGAGCTCACCCTGGTGTGGTACATGTACGGGGGCAAGGACTTCTCTGGGGAGAGAGCAGGTGAATCAACTAAGGCCATGCTTAACTTATGGTTCATACAGTAAACTTGAACTAAATTTAGTGATCACTTTTTGAACATCAAGTTAGGTTTAAATGGATGTTTCCTCTATAAATAACTGAATACGGCTATGTACTGGGACCTGTTCTACAAAGTAATCTTAGCACTAAGATGATCATAACTACCATACTTCAACATAAGCTTACGATAACCTTAGAGTTGAGATTGCTTTGAGGAACTACACCCTGGTATAGAATCAGTCCCCAAAACCTCATGATTACAGAAAGGTTCCTGAATCTCATGTGTCTTCCAGTTAGTCTGGGGGACGGTGGGGTAGCCTAGTGGTTAAAGCATTGGCTCGTCAGGCCGCAGACCCGGGTTCGAATCCCCACATGGGAACATTGTGTGAAGCCCATTTCTGGTGTCCCCACCGTGATGTTGCTGGAATATTACTAAAACGGGCGTAAAACCAAACTCAGTCAGTCAGTCCAGTTAGTCTGGTGATTCAAGGGCAGAATAGTCACCCTCCATATTGTCTTTATTGTTCCGTGTTTGTGACTGTTATTTCATCTTCCGTTGCAGATGTTTCGAGTGCATCATCATCACCCAAGCCCCAAGGTAGGCTGACATTTGTCAACTAACAGACAGCAATTATATGAACAATTAGTTTATATACATGTTTGTTTCACTAGGTTCTGGTGAATTTACACTCTCAAGGTAATCTGATATTGGTCAGTAAATAGACAACAAATCTATGAACCACTATTTAAGTGAATTTGTGAATTCAACTATGGCTGAAATATTGCATGTTAATAACTCACTCACTAAGATGAATTTGTGAATTCTTTAAAGCATGTTTCACTCGATTCCAGTTACGTCACATCACTTAAAACTTAAATAAATAATTAAGTATGAAGATGTAGGTTTGTGCTGAGGTTGGTATGTAACCACAGACTGCCGGGCCACGGGGGAGGAGGCGTGAAAATATCCACCAGACAGCCAACAACTTGGCAGTCACGGGGAGGGCCGCAGCGAGATCTCAACACACTCATAGAGCTGCAGCTCTCCAAGGTGGGTGCCTGTAGAATGTATAAATATTCAGTATTGATGGACTTTGGGTTAGTATGGGTCCACAGCAACCTATGCTTGCAATATGAGGTGACCACGTGTTTTTTGTGATCAGACTTAAACTTTGTTGATAGCTTGGATCAGTCTTCATACTATCAATCTCAGGATTGTATTGTCTAGACTCATATATTTACAGATCACCATCACATTACTGGAATATATGTGAAGAACCTGGTATCATGAGATGTGACTATTAACCTTCTAAACCTCACATGCAGCTTTAGCAGAATTCTTAACTTTTATTCATTCTTTCATTCATTCTTAATAATTCATTTATTCATTCAGGCGTTGGGGTAGTCTAGTGGTTAAAGCTGCGTTCAGCTCAATAGCGCTTACCCTGGTTCAATCCCACATGGGACAATGTTAACTTTCTAGCTGTCACCCAGCTTGATATTGCTGAAATATTCATTCAAGCAGTCAGTCACTCAGTCAGTCCAGTCAGTCATTCATTCATTCATTCTTTTAAATTTTAAATCTATTTATTTATCAATATCAAATTTTGATTTATTTTTGACTGGTAGCTAACAAATAATTATGCAGCTATAATCATTGAACCTGTTCTGTCCTGTACCATTTGTTCATCATAATATCTCACACTGATGAAGTGACTAATTGAGATCTGTGTTGATAATGCAGTTCATACCGATACCTAGATGTTTCCAAGTACATGTTATTATGTGAAGCCTGGTTGTTTCCCCAGGTTCGATGTCAACATGAGGTCTACCCCGTCCACACCAGGCAAGCCTCCAGACAGGTCCTCATCATTTCCGAGTTCGAAGTCCGAGACCGCCTGGCGACGTCCCAGATCAACAAGTTCCTTTACCAGTACACCTCCGAGAACATGCCAAAACAAACACATGCCAATATGGTAATGAATTTTGAAAAAAGCCATTAAAGGCCTTAAAAGACACATGTGTAGTTTATCACCTGTGCAGTGAATGAATTTTCTGTGTTATTATGATGTGATGTTATTGTGCTACTGCTGACATCTTGTGTCCACATGCTTCAGCTGCTGGTCAAGGCGCTACACACCCGGCCAGAGTCCTCCCCTATCCAGCAGGAATGCACCCTGAGGGTGTCCCTCCTCCCGCTCAGACTCAACATTGACCAGGTCAGTACCCACTTGTTTACACTGCCAGCTAAACAATCTTATCAAGTAGTCATCATGCCAGTGTTTGATGTGATCATTATGTCTAATACATGAATGGCTGTGATCAGGAACATTTGAAAAAAATGTCCAAAAAGGTCTCCTCATCTAGTGTTTATGAAAAGACTCGTACAATAATGATGGATTTAAATCATGTCTATTTTGTATATAATTTTGTTAATGGAGCTCAATAAGTCAAATTTCAGTGAGTATAATGACTTAGAAATGGCTCCTGAAACACAATTGAGCACAAAAACGATTTCCGGTAAATAATTTCCCACTGTAGTACACAGTTTGGAATCCTATTGAGTCAGTGGATGATTTGCCCACAGGATGCACTGTTCTTCTTGAGGAAGTTCTTCATGGAGCTGTCTGGGGGGAGTGCTCCCTCTCCTCACAGCAAGTCTGTGCCTGTCCCCGAGAGTCCCGTGGGCAGCCCTAAGCCAGGGACCGCCTCCTCCACACCTCCTGCCCCTCCCGCCCCGGTAATGGCCGTCAATCTGAGCCCAGAAGAAGAGGCTGGACCGGACCAGCAGGATCTGCTCATCATGTTTGATGAGATGAACCTGGATTCTAATGTTGTGATACCAGGAACTGACTGAGAGCACAACATCATCCACGGGATCGGATCATGGGGCTCAGCCAGTCTTCTTCAAGTTAGTAGAACTAATGCTTTGCTCAATTACAACTTCATTGACAGTAGTTACTTGACTTGAGATGGAGAAATTATTAGAATTACCCTTCATATGAAAGAGAGATATTATGAGCACCTCAAGAGCAAGCCATTATTTGACTTTATTACAGCTGATTACTGTATATATTTTTTAAATTACAAAATATTTTCACTATCAAAATCCATACACACCACCTATTCAAGCTACCCCTTTCAAAAGAAATGGATTACATTGGACTCATTCACTTCACTTACTGATTAAGTTTCTTCACTGTTTATTTTCCTTCCCTCCCCCCTCCCCCCAAATACACTTCCTTGGGGATTTAGAAACAGTGTCAGTTCCCTCTTAGAATGTTTTACAGTCTTGATGTTGAGTCTGATTTTGTAGGGTTTTTTGGGTTGTTGCTTTATCAGGTTTTGTAGTTATACCTTTGTATTGCAGGTCTTTCATATTTTCACCTGATGTGCCAATACGGTTGGACTACCATGGGAAATTGCTAGCTTCGAGTGGCACTTGACATGGAGCAGGTAAGACACCGTTAATGTCTCTGGAATATATATGTCAGTATTGTCGTACAGGGCTTGATTTGACTATATGCATTAGTGCAACCTAATATTGAAAAAATGCAACTGAACATGTTTGTTTACATGCATCAGGTGTCTGGCTATCCCTTACACGACCGCACAACATCAAACTCTTAAATATTTTTTACAGGGAACATTTGCTGGATTGTTGGTAGGCCTTGCTCAACTGAATTCATCTGAGCTCAAACTGAAGCGGCTCAACTACAAGCATGGGTAAGTGAAATATATGTAAAGATCGTAATAAGTTAAGGTGACACATTGAAATCAGTTACATTTCACTATCCCAAATATATATTCTGAGTAATTTAATTGACCACTACATAACCAGACATCTGGAATATGGTGTCCCATAGAAGGCTAGATTGAATGAATGTTGTTTAGTTCCTCGATCAGCAATATCTCATTTGTCACCTCTCACCACAAGCATCGGTTGCTGAGTAACAATTCTAAACCCAGTCAATTTTTTTTTTATCAAGTATTTTCTGAAACTTATTCCAACTGGCAGTAGCACCTGGTTGGTCCTGTGTTTGAATTCTCTCCATGGGTCCAGGAAGCCTGTGTAACCTGATCCAGCCCCACTCACACATAGGGTCTTGGCATTACGACTGTCACAAACCTGTTAAAAGTATGACAGTTACAACTGTCATAATGGTAAGATCATATTGTGCAAGTGGACGCTGGTCAGTAACCTGTTGTTTTGTGTTTCTGCAGCTTGCTGGGCATGGACAAACTGGCCAAGTATGCTGTGAGTGAGTGGCTGAATGACATCAAGAAGACCCAGCTGCCCAGCATCCTGGGGGGAGTGGGGCCTATGTACTCATTTGTACAGATAGGTGAGTCATAACACTAGGGCTGTAATGATGCATCGAACTATCGATGGATTGCAATTGTTGAGTCACCGATAGCAATTAATCGATGGTAGAAACGAAAAGCTATTGATGCATTGATAGTATGTGTGACTATCGATTGTTTAGTAATTGACTTCTGTTGATAAATGCGGAGCGCAAACTGCAGGAAGTACCACATTCGTTAACTTTGATTTAGAGTTATCTGCCCCTGTTACCTGTTTACTTGATCTGGGTTTCAAGTTTCTTGTCAGGTATTAAAAGAGGCTGAAACTGAAACTACTTCAACTTGTTTTTATTTCATATAAACTATACATTCATTTGGAAAATGACTTCAAATGAGACAATTCAAGAAGAAAACTATTGCAATAGTATTGCAATAGTTGGTTGCAAAAGACTATCGCTATAGCATGTTACGATAGACTAACGCTATCGCAATAGTTGTTTTTCCCTCAATAGTGACCCCTACACAACACTGTGTGTTGATAGGATAGCTGTGTAACCAGTCACTACTGTCAGGGTCATACTGACTTACCTTAATGGTCATACCGACAACACTCATGACGTATTGGCATATTGTATCATGTTATATGAAGGATTACACTTTCTCAGTAAAGGACAGATTCTAATGTTCTTTTGGGGTGGGAGTTCCATCTAGGATTGGTACAACACTTTCAGAATATGATGCCTAATCACCAGGCTAGTTCCTCAAAGCGTTCCCAAAACATTGACAGTCGTAAGTCTCTGTTAAAGTATGAACTTCTTCACCTTAAGACCATTCTTTGACACACTGGCTACGGTCAACATTCGTTAAGAATTCTTAGGGCTACAAAGTTAAGAATTTTAGAGAATAAGGTACCATAAGGTACACAGCCCTCAACCACTGCAGCTTCCACAAAAAATAAAAGTTTAATAACTCGTACTCTAGATCACATACTTTATGCACCCTCTGACCAATGTAAATTTGCACAGTCTGAGTAAGGATATGCATGATTATTATATCATATATGGAGATGAGAAAAAGATCTGAGCTATGTATCTGGAATACCCTAAAGGAGAGTGATCTCTCCAGAAGAAATGACAGAGACACTTGTTTCTGCTCAGTTACAAAAGCCGCATCATGCTTGCAGTTATAATGCAATAACATATGCCCTATATATCACCTTCAGTGCACGGCATGAGGGATCTCTTCTGGCTGCCAGTGGAGCAGTACCGCAAAGATGGCCGCATTGTCCGTGGTCTCCAGCGTGGAGCCAGCTCCTTCACCACATCCACGGCCATGGCTCTGTTGGAGCTCACTAACAAACTGGTGCAGTCCATTCAGGTGGGTTGCTTCTGTATTCCATGTCAGTACTGTCACACGTGTGCAATACCCAGTCGTTAACGCTTATCTGTCCATGTTCTTCAACATGTACGACATTCTGACAGAAGCCTCCTATTTTTGACTATTTTGAGTGTTATATGCAAATATTGTTGAATGAATGCTTAATCTGTATTTCCTCTGTTCTCCAGTACGTGGCTGAGTTAACCTACGATATGCTGTCCCCGGGGCCAAGCGTTCGCAAGACTAGCACACGACGTCCCAAACAACATGTCCGTCGGGGACAGCCATCAGACATGCGTGAAGGAATGACCAATGCTTACATTGTGATTAGAGAGGTAGGTCAACTCTTTGACCGTGCTGTATTTAAACGGAATCACATCAACAGGGATTAATAATTGTATTTATAAGATGGTAGTTAAAAGCTGAAAGGAAGGATATTTTTTGTTTTATGAAAAAAAAAATTGACATTATATGAAGCACTAAATTTGTAGTATTTAAAGGAGAATCAGTTTATGAATTTTATGTCAAGAGTAAACTGCATGCAGTAGTGCTTGGATATGTGATCACTGACTAAGAGGTCATAGTGATAACCAGCAGGTCTGACTATGACTAGTCTGCTTGCTGAAAACGTGACTTTAAAATCATTATTGTCCTTTGATCACGCCGAAGACCCGGGTTCGAATCCCCACATGGGTACAATGTGTGAAGCCCATTTCTGGTGTCCCCCGCCGTGATGTTGCTGGAATAGTGCTAAAAGCGGCGTAAAACCAAACTCAGTCAGTCAGTATTGTCCTTTGATAAACAACAATAGTACATTATTGATTAATTTGTAATAAAGCTCAAACCTCTCATTTTGATAACCTTCCATCCTAGAACAATAGATATGGCTCTAGCAGGAAGTTATGCTGGCCCATATGTCAGACATTGTCCATTTGCATTGTCAAGTCACAGTTCTAGAACAATAAGTATGACTTAAAGGCACAATGTCACACATTTTTTTACAATATTTTTACATTTATTATATATATTGGGGCATATGCACTCACTTTAGCTTCCTATTGATGCGATAAATGACTTATTATCCCTTACAACCTGCCTGAAATCGATAATTGAAACTTCGAGGTGAACAGCTTCCAAACAGAGAACACTTGCCATATATGGAATGTAAACAATTGCTCCATACATCGAAAACTGTCGCATGAGGTGTTGTTGGTGTTTGCCAAACTGGTTTCAGTCACTAGTTGTGTATAGGATATTCGTAAAGAGTGTTCCAAGGGAGATAACTCTATGGTGTTCGCTTGAAATAATGTTCATCCGGTAGAGGGCACGAGAGTCAATTTAATGCTACGTTGCATTAATTCATTGGAACTTTTTGATTTAATAGTGTAATCTAAATACGTAATGTTTTGGGGAAAGATTATATGGTAGCTTCCCTGAGGGCTGATAGTTAGCATTATTGCGAGAAATACATTATTTATTTTTAGAGAAGTGTGGTGTGATATACTGCCTTTAAGCTTGATGTTGTGTTATTCAGGGTATTTCGGACACTGCCCAGAACCTGGTTCGGGCTGCCACAGAGGAGCAAGAACAGAAGGGGCTGACGGGGGTTGTAGGAGGCGTGCTCCGTCAGATTCCACCCACCATCGTGCAACCAGTCATAATCGCCTCAGAAGCCACATCCAAAGTCCTGGGTGGAATGAGGAACCAGCTCCGCCCCGAAGCCAAGAAGGAGGATGAGGACAAATGGAGAGAGGGAGACAAGAGTTGATGAGAGAATCATACCAGGCTGTGTGTGTGTGTGTGTGGTTGTGTGGAGGGTGAAAGGCAGACGTCAAATGTTGGAAGGAAATCTCAAATGATGTCAGGTTTAAGCTGAAGTTCTGGATGGCTGATATCATCTGTGATGTTGATTCTTAACACTATTGTGTTATAAGTAGAAAGAATTGTGAACTGATGGCAGTTGTTCGAAGACTTCTGTCAGGTCTGTTGTTGGCTGTGAGAACCATGATGCTTTCTGATTGTTGGAAAGGAGGTGATGGTAGTTGCTGGACAACTGATGTTACCATAAAAGGATGTTTTAAGACTGATGTCTTCCCGGAATGATGATGATGATGATGATGATGATGATGATGATGATGATGATGATGATGATGATGATGATGATGATGATGATGATGATGATGATGATGATGATGATGATGATGATGATTGTTGTTGTTGTTGAAGGTGTAATAGATAATTTCTACATTAGAAATTGATGTGAATGAATAAGGGCAACAAAGTAGTAACATCATAAGTGACAGCTTGCCGACATTATTATGAATTATCTCTGAGCATTTGCTTTTTGCCTGCCTCACTTCAAGATGCCTGACTATGACTATTTCTGAACAGTCTTAATCTATCCCAAATTGATATGGCTTATTTGGAGTTTGAAAAGAATCCAAAAGAATCACTAGATGACAATGTGATCATTCATTTGTCGTTGCCTTATGTACAGACACAGATAAATTCAGCATACTCACTCCTGAGTGTCGTTGTTCAAAGCAATCTTAGTGCCATGGTGATCTTAACTCCTATACCTTAACATAGACTTATGATAGTTGAAGCACTTGAATGTTACTTAACTAGGATTATCTATGATTGCCATTACATTGCTGCCCTTATTCACCAGTAGCACATCAAAGAGAGGCTGATGATCATATGTGATACTGAAGATGTCAGGATAATCATGGAATATTGTGCCATGAACAGTTTGCAGTTATCAGAAGCATAGAGTGTACAAACTAGTCCCTGATGGCTGAAGCACAGAGCATAAGGATTATTCTGTGATGGCTGAAGCACAGAGCATAAGGATTATTCTGTGATGGCTGAAGCACAGAGCATAAGGATGAGTCTGTAATGGCTGAAGCACAGAGCATAAGGATTAGTCTGTGATGGCTGAAGCATGGAGTATAAGGATTAGTCTGTGATGGCTGAAGCATGGAGTATAAGGATTATTCTGTGATGGCTGAAGCACAGAGCATAAGGATTAGTCTGTGATGGCTGAAGCACAGAGTATAAGGATTAGTCTGTGATGGCTGAATCATAGAGCATAAGGATTATTCTGTGATGGCTGAATCACAGAGTATAAGGATTAGTCTGTGATGGCTGAATCATAGAGCATAAGGATTATTCTGTGATGGCTAAATCATAGAGTATAAGGATTAGTCTGTGTTTGCTGAAGCACAGAGTATAAGGAGTAGTCTGTGATGGCTGAAGCACAGAGTATAAGGATTAGTCTGTGATGGCTGAAGCATGGAGTAAGGATTAGTCTGTGATGGCTGAAGCACAGAGTATAATTAGTCTGTGATGGCTGAAGCAGAGAGTATAAGGACCAGCCTGTGATGGGTGCTTCAATCGAAGTGCTATGTTATGGATTTGACGAGTGATGCAATGTGATGGTATGACATTTTGGGGCAGGTCATTTTCACGAGTGTCATTCACACTGTGCTGTGTTAGTCCCTGATGGCTGACACATAGAGTATAAAGACTAGTCTGTGACGGCTGAATTTCTTCTGTCACTGTATCATAGCTACCCAGTAGTGAAGCCATGCTCTGGTAGTTGGGAACACAGCTACTAAATATATAATATTAATGTACCTGGGTCTGTCTATCAGTGTGTTATAGCGACTGTAGTGAAGCCATGCTCTAGTAGTTGGGAAATAATATAGTTTTGTACCTCGGTCAATCTATCACTGTATTATAACTACTCTGTAGTGAAGCTATACTGTGTGTGCTACCCAGGAGCACAGCTACTAAATAGCCAGCCGATGAACCTAGGAAAGGCTATGACTGTGTCAGAGATACTCTGTAGTCCCATTGAACTTTACATTGCCAAACAGCATCAAACTGTGTCTGTATCCAGACTGTGACCACAGCTGTAACTATCTCTACACACAGAGACATACCCGCCACCCCAAGTTGTATAAGTAGTGATAGTGTACAGACAAACAAGGTGACGACTGCACAGGTCATATACATGTATTTGTCTTTCATTCATTCTCTGAGTTGTATATGTTAAGGTCATATACAGGTATGTAATGATATATCCCTTTCTAGAGCTGTTACAGTGTTGTAGAACCAAGTCAATATAATCACAATGCAAGTGGTATGGACATTCTGCAGGGCCAAGATAAGAATAATTAATCCAGTAGGCTTCAAAATGGTGGAAACCTGATAGAGGCATCCTCTTACATTGAAGAAGTATAATCCCATTGTAGCTGCAAATGCATGTGTGTCTTCATTCAAGAATACAGTTCTCCAAGTTGAAGACCTGATAAACTGGGTTTGAATGTTCGATTGGCCATTTATTTTTATATAGCAGAATTCCTCACAACTAATGTCCAGTTCCCAACATGGTATTCTTTGTAGCAATACAAAGAAAGACGATCCGATTTCCATTTTGTGAACACTTATGTCTATATTATACAAAAGTAATCTGCAAATTTCTTACCATTATTTGAACATTATAAGTGTGTGGTTTGCCATGTAATGTGTGGTGAAGTCAACTTACATGACTTTATTTTTAACCCTGTTATAATCTTTCATGTGATGAACCACTAGTTTTATTTTTCCAAGATGATTCTCAACAATGCAGGTGAGCTACATGGCCTTTCGGTTATTGGTCTCATAGAAATCATCAGGTTTTAATGACTGACCTTTTAAGTGTATATTTCTTTGTTTTCTTAAACAATGTATATTGTATAGAAGTTTGTTATGCTTTGTTCCTTATCTGTGAAGGTGAAATTATGTACTTCTTCAAATATTGGTCATAATTTGCAAGGTTTCTCACAGTAGGACATGAATGATGCGAAACTTGTAAGATTGAGACAGTATGTATGTATACCACTCCCACAAAATAAGGATATTTTTATCTCTTCTTGATACACAAAACAGACCTTAATATATTGGAAGCATATGTAAAATAGAATGCCATATCTGATTGTCCCTGTCAAAGCTGAGTAGCACATATACCAAAGTGGATTTGCAGTCAATGTTTACATTCACATTGCAAATGCTAATGATAGTCTTGGATTACTACAGCATTAATCTTTGCTTCTGTTTTTTAATATATAATTTCTCTCTAGCCAATAATATTGCTGATTAATCAAGAATGGTGTGTTATTTGCTTTGTCTATTTATTTTATACTCAGTAAATTACAGCAATGCTACTGTCTGAACAGTGGTATCAACCACCCTGTCATATCATTTGGATTCTTGATTGGCTTTCAACTGCTGGGGCCAACGGTTGCCAAGTAGTCTAAGGAACTGGAACTCACTGTACTGAGTTGCCTCCCTTGCCAGAGCAAGGATCTGCTTGTCGTAGTTTGAATCCAAGATTTGACTGTTATGTTCCTTTGTCTGTCAGCTCATTACATTGTTTGCAGGCATCAGTCTGAGCAGTTTTTCTCTGATAATCTTGACATGATGTGATTGACATAGTGTTTAAAGTTCAAACTTCATCCCACTTAAGAGTCCAAGCTGTCAGACAGATGGACTCAGACTCTTTCAGTGATCATTTAATGGATGACGTGTAGATGTCATCTTTAGAATGCTGCATAATGCCCCATGCTGCTGTATGTGTGCTAGTGTGCAGTGTGCTTGAGTAAATGCTCTGCTCATTTCTTGCCTTCAGTGATGGGCCACTCTCTCATCACATCGATGCTAGATGAATTGAGACGGTTTTATCAGATCATCACTGTAAGAGCCCCTACCTCTTCCCAATACAGCTTGACAATGACAAACTGTGACACCAGGAAAGATAAGTTAGTTTTGATGATTCTTCAGCTTGCTTCTCCGCAATATCCAAATACTGAGACGCAAAGCAAATATGGCAATACAGAATTTCACGAATTACAATGATGGCACTGTGGCACATGCCTAGCTGTTGTTGAGCTTCAGTGTCCTGTGTATATCTGCTGTTTGTGAGCTGTTGACAGGCTTATCATTGTTAGAACATATGAACCTATAGTGTGCATGTATTCCATGTTCCTGCCTCTAGAGTATAATATTCCTGTTAGTAAACATTCCTGATCACGAGGTTGTTATAGGAACTAATGATGATCTGTATGTACATGTGTTCATATCAGCATATCCTTATCACAAGCACCTGCTGACTTCTCAGTCTCATCAATCAGGCCCCGATTTCTCGAAACAAACTTAAGTTTTTTACTCAAATTTCAAACTGAGTTTGACAATTTGAAACAGCTGAATTCTTAACTCAACTGCATTTTTAGAATAAAAAAGCCCAAACAACTTAAGTAATCTATCCACCAAACTCAAATTGTCTACTATGTTTGAGTTTAATATCGATTTCAGTTCATTCTGCGAAATGCATTTTCTCAAATTTGAGTAAAAACTTTAACTTAAGTCAAAACTCAGACTTAAGTTTGTTTCGAGAAATCAGGGCCAGATCTTGGTGTCACTACAGCACTAAGATCTAACTTTTATCAAGTTTGATGTCTTTTATAAATGCTGTTTGTTTAGTTCTGAGAGAAGTATTTTTCACACATAGATCAAATAAGCTGCTGCTGCTGTTGCTGCTTTGTTACTGTGTACATTAGGTCAATTGACTTGCAGATAGTCTCCACACCCACGTGTATAATTGTATGGAAAATTATTTTTCAATATTCTTGCTCTCCCTCATAACATCTAGATATTGATATATTGGAATTTTTTACTTGTGCTATTTTATTTATGTTGATAGTGATATTAGGGAACATGTTCACAATAACTTTCAGTGATGTCATACTGCAGTATCTGTTCTGCCAACAGCATTGTGAATCAATTCACCTCTTTTATTGTGTAACTTGATATGCATATACAATGACTGATGACTTTCAGAAAGAAGTCACAGGTTTGTCAGGAAGCATGAGAGGTCCTTTAAACTTATGTTCAAATCTTTCTCCTGTAACTATTTACCAACTTTTCATTTTCCATACACTGTTAAACCCTCAAAGTCAACAAGGAACCATTTTGTGTTTGTATTTCCTTTCAGTCTTCTCTTTGATTTTATTAAATTTAAAACAATTAACGTATCTGATTCCATATTGAACTGAAAGTTATTTTGTAATTTATTCTAATTATTGTACAAATAATGAATGCACATACTTCAGACATATGCCCCTGAGGGAATAGGAGGCCTTTCGCCTGTAGACTAAGAAGTACTTTGTTCTAAAAGGGTACGTCAGGATACTGGAGTGGAATTCATGACGAGTGAATGGATTTTCTTTGCAAAGACACTTCCAGTTGTTGTTGTTGATGTTTGTGAGCCATGATGGACGTACGGTGTCTGTGGATGTACAGAGAGTCATGTGCAATGTTCAGTGATACTCGACAGGAGTGAAGGATGGAGGATATTTATGCATACACGCTGTACATAAACTATTTATTCAAAAAACAATATGCTATTTGTAAATGGTATGCATATATGAAGTGATTGAAATGAATGTGTATGATAACATAATTAATTAAACAGCTGCATTTGGAAACTTAGTTTGTTTTATTTCTTCTGCTCATGAGTGGAGAGAGTAATGCCTTGCAATCAACAATATACAATGTAGAAACAGTGAAAAGTGAGACTTGGACCTGCTACTGAGCTGCTGATAGCTAAACAATTTCTGTTGTCTATCCACTATGATATTGCCAGAATATTGTTTAATGTAGTCCAAGACCATACTGTAGTCTGTTCTAAAAATACTGGGGCGGTGGGGTAGCCTAATGGTTAAAGCGTTGGCTCGTCACGCCAAAGACCCGGGTTTGAATCCCCACATGGGTACAATGTGTGAAGCCCATTTCTGGTGTCCCCTGCCGTGAGGTTGCTGGAATATTGCTAAAAGCTGCGTAAAACCAAACTCAGTCAGTCAGTCAGTCTAAAAATACTGGGGTGCTAAGGACGTACTTCAGCTGATGGAGGCACAGCAGACCAAAGAATGGCCAGTTTCATGAGGGTATTTTGACATCCCATACATATATCACAGGCTATTTAGTCTGGATTATCAGTCTCTTCAAACATAGGAGTCCATCAGTGGATCCACAACACTTTATTTGATGTACAGCAATAGACAGGCAGCATCTCGGAGGCTAACCTGACAAGCTGCCATGAAAGGGTCAAGGGAGTCTGCTAATTCCTAAACTCTCTCTGTATGTATTCACTGTCAGGCAGCCCTGTATCATATTACAGTACTGTTTGGTCAGACTGCAGTATCCAGCACTTCTTTCATGATGTTTAGCTACCACTTCAAACCACCCATTCTCTGTTTAATTACATTCTGCTGACATACACAGACTCTGTGTGGCTGGTCATTATAATATTCATTAAAACTGCCGTTGTTTCACTTGTATTGACAGTAGTGTAATTATTTAGATATATGAAGTTTACTTAACTCATAAAATATACAAAACCTGATAAAAGTGATTGTGCCTGTTAGGGCTTCCACGGGTACTCGAGTACTCGAGGACGAGTCGGGTTTAGCTGGACTCGAGTCCATATTCTAGGACTCGAGGACTCGAAAAGGGGAGATAACTCGAATTATTGGGTTACGTTGACAGACTGTCTGCCATGTGCTGAACATGAGCGGCCGTTAACGTCTAATATTAAGATAAGATATAACTTTATTATCCCGGAGGAAATTCTTATACATCCAAACTGTCTCAAAATGAATATGTACACAATTCACAAAAATATACACAATAATTATATGCACAAAACGAAAACTATTTACACAATAAAACTGACATGATATAATTCAATTAACCACATAGGTAAAGAGGCTGAATAAAATTCTAGTTGTTATCACATGGTGATAATTCAAAATATGTGTTGCATTCACGAATACTTGAGGGTATGAAAACACTTACGAGCTCTGTTTGTTTTGAGGGAAGGTAATCGACAGCAGCGTCCAGAAAGAAGAAATGTTCACACTCTTTCAAAATGGTGAGATAAAATATGTTAACTATCAAATCTAATTTTAGTTGCCTTTTTGACAATCTGGCGCTCATAGATAAAGGGAATATACTCGAAATTTAGTCGGCGGTATTAACAATTTTGAAAAGTTTGTTTTTGTTGCGATCAGACAGGCCCCTTACCAACATAGAAAATTGTAGGTCAACACACTTTGAATAAAGGTTTGATAACAACTGTCATTACGGTTTTGTCAATGCCTTGACGATAATAAGCTTCAGAATCAGAAATTAGGCCAGTAACAGTGGCGTCATCTGCGAATTTCACAGTAAACAAGTCATTTAATGACAAGTAACAGTTATGGGTATACAAAACGAAGAGTACGGATGAAAGAACACAGTCCTGTGGAGCTCCAGTAGAGGTTGAGAGTAAAGAAGATTGATAGCCATTGACACTGACATACTGAGTTCTATGTACCCTGAATTCTTTAACCCATCTAATAATGTTTTTATTAAGGCCTATATTAAGTAGTTTACTCCTCATAAGGTGTGGCTGTATGGTATTAGTTCTGAAAGTCTGCAGATGAGAGTAATTATTATACATCGTTTGAGATTTCACTTCTTAAAATTATTAGGTAACTATCTTAACAAACATGGAGAACGATCAAAAATCAAATGTATGGGCGTGTCTTGATCTGGATAGTGAAAAGAGAAAAATAACCAAATGCCGCCTGTGCGGTATATCACTGCGTTATGCAGGCAGTACAACCAGTACGATGAAAAAAACCCATATGACAAGTAAACATCCAAATACTGATTCTGACCAATAGGAAATGTTAGTCACACGACGATATGAAGTCGGAATGAAGTAAGTGTACACTTGTGTGATCGGAACACGTCATGTCGGTTACGCTACCGTTTGTTTGAAAGGCATGAATTTCGAGTACTCGGGTCCGAGTCGAGTCTCACCCCTCGAGTACTCGAGTCCAAGAAAATGGACTCGTTGAAGCCCTAGTGCCTGTGATACATGGCTAGACCATAAATTGTACAGTAAATAAAGGTGAAATGGGTGTTCTTCAAGACCATGTAGCCACATGCACGCAACATGATGGTTTACAGAATGAAATGGACAATTGCATCCAGAAATGTTACTGTATCCTACAGAAATTGAGACGTTAGTAATAACCTAACAAGACCAATGCATAATCAACAATTTGCACAGAAACAGCGGATTTGATATGTTTTTGATATGTGTCACAAAATCAAAATATTTACTCAAATACGTCGCTCTTCTCATAAGTAACGGGTTTTTTTACATAAGACTCTGCACTTACCAACGGCCAGAATTTGTGACTGTGGCATGTATTGAAAGTGGCAGGTGTTCTGTTCATAAAATGGTATGGGAAGTTGGCACAAATTCTGTGCCCCCATGCACCCACCCCCTTTCCCCTTTCTCAAGAATGTGCACCCATCTTTGTCAAAAAGATGTATCCGCCCCTGGGGTTTTGCACTCTGAAATCGAAAGCTCAAGTCTGATCGCAAACGACTAAGGAGGTATCTCTAAGCCAAGCTTCCTGTGCACATTGGCTATGGCCACTCTCGATATATTACGAGCGCATCACTCCTTTGCTGCCACTGACGTTCAATAGAAAAACATATTACATGACCTCAATGAATACTGCAGTGGGGACATCTTGGTGTGAAAGACTTCTTTCCATTCGTCTGTAAACTAAGAAAGTGTATTTAATTTCCCCAAAGTAAAGAGCCAGCCATTTTAATCTATTGATGTTTCTGTTTGTGGAAGTTGTGGGTTGAAAACGTTACCGAGGGGGCGTAAAATATCATTACACCGTACACGTCCATTTCAGTTGACGGTTACCTGTGTGCATCACACTCAAGAACATACAGTACAACGAGAAATTATTGAGAATTTAAAATTGTAAGTTTTTATATATTTTTCGATCAATACTCATGTATTAAATGTGAATGTTAGCAGAACATAACTCCAGATTCAAAGACAGGTGAACAGTTAGTATTTTGTCAAGTCACCATGGGCAGCAATGCAGGCTTCAATGTGGCGGGGCATATTACTGATCAAAGACGTTAGAAAGTCGTGGTCCATGCTGTCCCAATATCGGACCACCTCTTCTTTCATTTCAGCAATATTTGTCAGATTTTTCTTATTGACACTTTCCTTCATAAGTCCCCAGGCATTTTCTATTGGATTTAGGTCAGGGCTATAGCTTGGCCAATCTAACATTAGTTTGAGTCCGAAACCAGGCCTTTGAATGCTTTGAACGATGTTTTGGGTCGTTGTCCTGCTGGAAAATCCAAAAATTTCCATAGAACACGTGAGCAGATGGAAGTAAATGTCCCCTCGAGAATATCTGTGTACCGCTCACTGTTCATATTCCCTTCAAATACACAGAGGGGCGTTGCCCCTAACACAGATATGCCACCCGACACGTTACATTTCGGACTGTACTTTGGGCGCTGATACAAAGGTGTTTCAGTTTGTTTGGTCCAGAATTTCAGTGTATTAGGGAAACAGCCACACAGAACTTTCATCTGAGAAAATCACATTGTCCCAGTTAAAATTTCTATGCTGTAAGCACCAGTTCAACCTTCGCTCCTTTTGTTCAGGTTTCAGGTGATGGAATTCCTCGACTTTTCTGCCATTCTAATTGTCTCCTTACAGACAGCCACAGTTCCTCTATCAATCATATCCAGCCTTAAGTTTTCTAAACTACCTGCGCCTTCCTGGTGCTCAATGCCATATCCATTTGCAATATTTTTCAAAACACGATAAACAGTGGACAAAGGGATGCCTGTTCTACTTGAAATCACTTTAGCTGATCTGATGTCCTTCTCTAAATCATCCATACTGAGGATCACTGAAAATGTCGTCTGCTAGCAAGTAAACGAAGGGGGATAACTCTTCACAAACTAATGAAAAGGGATTAACGGAGTTGTCTCTCTTGAATGAAACCAAGCACTTGATAGCTGGTCAAGGTTGTTTATACTAGAAATCCAAATAAACATTTTCCTAAAATTCTCAATAATTTCTGGTCATACTATATATTTGTAAATGAAACATTAATGCTTTCTCGCCTTTGTCCGCATTTCGTTAGCTGTTGTTTTCTGCCTGTAAATACTTCAGTGGGAAAGTAAACACAATATCACAGACTTATCACAGCGCTGGACTGATGTGTGAAAGAGGTACTGCAGACAGAATAGGCACCTTGAATCTGCAAAGGAAGGATAGGGGTCAACAAGTTTTCTTCCTGCGTCACCCGTACGGAGACCAGCATCTGCCTTCATTCATGAAACATGCTGTACTGCGCAACCTCGGTAGGTAATAATCGACGCGGTAACTAATAATGGAGGATAGATACGTTCGGGTATCTGTCCGTACTCGTCTCGCTGTCATACATCCACAAGGTGTAGTGTCAGTGCCAGTTTGTAGAAAAGTGCTGATTTCCCCAGTCTTTGGTTCCTTATAATTTCATGAGTCAGCAAAGTGTCCCATTTTCTCTCAAGTCTACACTCATAAAGATATATAGATATGAATGACACGTGACTGATCTAACAATCCATTTGTTGATAAGCTCTAACAACAATGGCATCACCAGCCAGGTTCCCTAACGCCGGAATACTACATGTATATTGGTGGCACTGAGAAGTACTGAATGTAACAAGTAACATGTTTAACGTCTTTTGGTAATGAGGTGAAGTGAAATTGGGTTTAACGTCGTGCTTGAGAATATTTCGCTCATATGACGACGTGCATGCGTGTGTATGTGTATGTGCTGCTGCTTGTACTAGCCCAGACTGAAGCTGGCTTTATAGTGCTAGCCCACTGAGATACCATGCCGCAGTGAAGCAGAAATACCCCACTCAGACACATTATACTGACTCCGAGCCGACCATTCCTTGTTGTACCCATTAATGCCGAGCGCCAGGCAGGGACCAACAAGTACCATATTTTAACGTCTTTTGGTATGATGCGGTCGGGGATCGAACCCGCGACCTTCCACTCTCCGGGCGGACGCTCTAACCACTACACCGCGGAGGCGGTCAGTAGTAGTAGTAGTAGTAGTAGTAGTAGTAGTAGTAGTAGTAGTAGTAGTAGTAGTAGCAGTAGCAGCAGCAGCAGTAGCACAGCGTCATATAAAGCGTCATATTCCAGTAACATCACGGCGGAGAACACCAAAAATGGGCTTCACACATTGTGCCCTGACTGTAGGGCCGCTTTTAAATCCAGCAATATCACGGCGGTGGACACCAGAAATGGGCTTAACACATTGTGCCCATGTGGGGAACCGAACCCGGGTCCTCGGCGTGACGAGCCAACGCTTTAACCACTAGGCTACCCCACCGCCCCTTCACATATTGTGCCCATGTGGGGAATCGGACCCAGGTTGACGAGCGAACGTCTTAACCACTAGGCTACCCAAACGCCCCCACTTTTTGTGGCAACCGTTAAACAACAGAAACATGGGATGAATTTGTATATTTTATGTAATAAAATATATAATTGTATATTTACAACACGTGGCCGTGGAAGCAAAAACAACACGGGTAGTTGAGGTGGGTGTTTGTGAGATCAGAAATGACTGGACGATAAACATTCACACACAAATACTCTTCGGCAAATTCCATTCACGCACAATATACATATTCACTCTCCCAGTTATAACTGGGTATAGGAGGACGGGTGAACACTTGAGTCACTTGAGTTCTGATTGGCCCAGGAGACCGATGACGTTGCATTGAAATAGGGGTTGCTTAGCGACGAAATGACCAGAGGTTGGTAGTGTTCATCTGAATACGACGGAGGTTGGTAGTGAAGCTGTGGTCTGTAGGGGTCAGAATGCCGGATGGACGACAGCATCACTGGGGGATCAGCGATGAACGGGAAGGGGAACACACGATTTAACCCAAGTGCACTCTGGGCAGGGGGAGCATGCGTTTCTGATACATTGTTCTCAGGGCTGCGACTAGAAATTGCTGAGCATTGGGAGGGTAGATGAGACTGAGACAATGAATGCTCCCTCTGACGTGATGCTTCAACGTGAGATCGGTAACCAAGGAGATCTGCCAGAACGGGTATACTGTCATATAAGGAATGGTTGCCTGTTGGAGGCAGACTCTGTGGCACAGTGGTATTGGGAGGGTTTACGTAGTCATTGGGTAGCACAGTTATACTGCTGGCAGACGCTGGGTGGGGCATCCCCATCAGGAACGGGGATTGCCCAGGAAGCATCATCTGCCCTGGTAAGCGGGGATTACGGGGGTTATGGAAAGCGGAGGCACTCTTTGGAGTGGTTGAACCTGTTAGGCACGGTGTTGAGCAAGGCTGCCGTTGGGGTGACCCTGTTTGGCGGTGAGATCATATCGTAGCTCTGGAACAAGGGCTGGGGAGGTTTGGGTCCAACAGCAGGAGCTGGTGCAGGTCGCTTCCTAGACTTCTTCTTATTTTTCTTGTTCTTCAGAGGGTCGTTCTCGAACCTCATCAGTTCAGCGATGACGCTCTTCATGACGAGAGGGGGAAGTACTTTTTCATCTACATCGTTTGTTGCTGCGTCTTCGTCAGTGACGTCAGATGATTCTTTGGCCGCGGTTTCAACACTAGCACTCTCACTTTTCGGACTCTCGGCCTTCTCCTCGACGCCATCTTTCTTATCTCCAGGCTTACGCCCGACGACATCCTTGCGGCGGCGGTTTTGAAACCAGATCTGAACAAAAAGAAGAACACTATATAGATGTGTTCATAATATCCTAAAACATTTGTCCTAAAACAATAGAATAATACGAAAAGTAGTCAATAAAAATGTAACTGTTGAACCTAAAGAGCAATGAACACCGACGTTAGATATTTAATGTAGCTTATGCCTTTGTCATATAAGTGGTTATTTGAGTTCGTAAGCGTGCCTGCGTGCGTGCTGTTTAACGCTGCATCAGCTAAACGACGGCGGACAGCATGTTAGCGAATCTGGCCCATAGAATCAAGTGATTGATATTAGGAGCAAATGAGTGACGTAGATGCATCTTCCTCACCTTCACTTGGTCACGTGTGATGCCGACTCTTTTAGCAATCAGCTGTTTCTGGGTACTGTTGGGGTATTTCACCCGGGAATAGATAGCGTTCAATAACTCAAGCTGATAGCGGGTGTAGCTCAGTCTCTCCCGTGGGGGTGGAGGAGTGAAGGGACGGTATTCTGAAAAATAAAGAAATTAAAAAGTTAATTCGTGATTCAAATGTGTGTTATCATCGGGTTCCTGTTGTGAACGTTGTATTATGTTACTCGAGGTCAGTAATACATTGTATAATTTTCCACAAGCTTCTCTGTCCGACACGCTAGCTAAGATTTTCTCTTTTTCTTTCACTAAACTCTCGCCAACATTCAAGTTCTAATGCAAGCAATGTTTCCTCCATGTCAAGGAGTATTTTGTGAACAGAAATTGGTATAAATGACTAAACAAATACTAGTATTCTGTATATTTCAAATGATTCAATTCATATGCATATATTCATCTTTGATTTTGACACGGGAGGAAGACATTGTTTTCGCAATATTACTGATGTAAATGGTTGAACATCTCATTCAAATGGCAATATACATTTTTCATAGCAATGAATAATAGCAACGATTGTCCTATATGTCACGCGTAAATGCCAATCAGCTGATCGTCATAGTTATCAAGCACCTGTCAAGTGTCATCAGCTTGTTCATTTCATGCGGTCGACATGCGAGGCAATTTACAACCATCCTTGTCATTTTCACTCATTAATCTCACGTCTGGATTAACTAATTATAATTACGTATTGTAGGAAGATACCCCTGGGCATTTAAGAATGATTAATATATATTGTGTGACTATCCAGCGGCCTAATTCAGCTGCTATACTCCACACATAGTTTTGATAGCTATAGTTCTATCAATATACGAAACATATTAATTATATATCACAAAAAATACTTCATTTTTATTTACCAAATAATTAAATTGATCGACACCATTTAGAAACGTCGGATAATTATTGCATTTGACAACAAAGTGACCTCTATTAATAAAGCTACGACTACCTATTAAAATCGGATCCGAGAAAGCGGGTAACCATTAAAGAATTTTGACAATGAAAAATACCCATGGTAGTATGAATAGGACTGTAATCACGGAGACCCCGCTGTTGGCTATAGGTGCAGCCTGAGCCCCCTAACGGGGGATAATTGCCCCTAAACCCCCTACCATGTCCCCTATTACACTGACCATTACTGTAGAGGGGGCCTTGTAACTGATACCTGCCGACTAGTGGACAGAGAGTCTGACCAGACCCACTACCTGGGTAGTGTGTTATAAACATTTACTTAATTAATTATGTTAATTAAAGGTATTTTAACATCACGGGGCCACGTTACAGATTCTGTGCACGTGTCATGCTCAAAATTGAACTTTGAATTTTATCAATTTATCATTACAGGTCAGTTGTTATTCATATCACATTTTCCTATTCTAACATAAGTATATATGATGTCTTCATACAAATTAAAAGTTTTTTCAGGAGTAATGGAATTGCTGCGTTAGAAATACGCGTTTTGACGCTTACCCTCGTCATCATCTGATCCTTCAGCCGTGGGGAATGTTGCCCCACCCTGCGTCCAGGGCATCATCCCATTGTTCCTGTTATCCCCGGGGGGTAAGGCTGTTGGTAGGGGGTGGAAAGCCGTGCTGCCGGGGGAGGATACGGTAGAGCTGTTGGAATCGGAAGACTCAAAACTCTGCCTCGACAGACCTGGAAGTGGAGCGCCACACGTGAACACAGAACAAATCAGAAAACAACGTCATCACGTCAAGTAACCCTGTATTGAAAAGCGTTAAAGGTCAAAACGTTCATGAGATCTTCCCCAGCTAGTTTGGCTTGATTACTTAAGAAACTCGGTGTATAAATATGATATTAAATAAAGAACATTAAGCAACAGCTTTGTGTCACAATATTAGCATAGAACCTTATCAATTTGCGAGAGAAGCCTGTATTGGCGCCGAGAGGCTTGAGATGAGATAACTCTTGGTAACGTCTACAAACAAACTCTACAGAAAGAAGTCCTTGTTTGGTTAACAAGTAATAAGTTACTCAAGGGAGGTTTGCCCTGAGAGGAGAGTCAACAACTGATTCTAAGTCAGATATTATTTATCTGTTTGTGTATCGAATCTGTGAACAACTGTCAAAGCTGTTACGCAATACAAATAGTGTTGTTGTTGTTGTTTTTCGAAAAGATAACACATTCACATCATTTGACATGTTTCGCGTTGACAGTCATTACATTTTGTCAATTTAAGTTTTACAAAATATTAAAACCGAATTTTAGTAAGAATCATTTGGCGGAGTATATGCATACACTGTCCATATTCTAGCTGTCATTTGGTATCACTGATCACGTAAATGAACATAATGAAACATTGTAGAATACTTTACATAATATATATAACTTACCTTGCTGACCATGTGCGTGTCTGAGGCTGTCAATCTGAATCATGTTGATATTTTAAAAATTCCCGAAGTTCAAACTGTAGAATATTTCCTTTACACTTGAATCTCACAGATATGTATATTCCAATGTTTTCCACAGTTTGGTAAATGTAGCCAGCACATAAATCCTTCTGTGTCCAGGTGTCAGCTGTGTTGTCGATGGTCAGAACGCTGCAGGTGGATGTATCTGCCCAACATGGTGGGTCTGAGGATGATATAGCTACATGCAAGTAATAGTAAGCTGGTGAAATGAATCTGCCTCAAGTCCAAGGTGATGGCACTAACGTAAGGTTGTTCCCAGTTGTCACCTCCTTCGCTCGTGGTTGTCCCTGCAACTTGTCCGCAGTATTGCTAAACAAACTAGGGCTAAATGCATCCCCTTGCCTGCCTCCACTCAGGTGTCAACGCCGAACGGCGGAGAGCAGCGCGAATGCGTCCGCTCAATCAGCCTTGCTAGAGTAAACTGTTATCTTTCTCCATAGTTACATAGACATCGTAGATAAAAGTCATTTTTCGATTGGAGCCAAGTTTCATGTGTAAACTTTTAACAACCTGATCATATTTACCGAGCTCTCCCACACAAACAGCGGCAATGGAGGATTGAGAAGGACTTAAGTAAATGCGCTAACGGGCCATTTCCTCCTTAGGGCTGTCAACATAACCTATTGTCTCTTTTGTATTAACTAATCCCGCCCCAATAGCCACTCAACCAGTTAAATCATTAACCTACACTCGTTTCCCAGAGTGCATTGTTGCGTAAATCCCCATTTTGTTTTGTTTTCATGCACCGCCCTCCTCTTGTTGTAGGGTAGAGGTGTATAGATTCGGCTTCACATTGGTCAGAGGGGTAGACATACACTGTACAGCCAACCCGCTTTGTACACCACTCTATGATCTATCACGTCACTCATTGGCAGCCATTGAGAGCTGGAAGCCTCCAGTCTCGCAACTTTCAATACGTGATTTTGTACTTCACTTAAAATAGAAGAAATATAAACTTAATTTATTTCACGATGGTAATGTAGTGTAATGTAATATACTATATCATAAAGCGTAGGCATAACCACGGTTATCAGAATATTAAAATATATTACAAGTCATGACACATTCTCATGATGCATCCCCTAAGTTATGAAACAATGTTTAAAGATATTCGATATTTAATACTATTTTGTCAAACCGCGTAATTTATGTGTAAATGAATTGGTAGTTTTTTAAATATTTCCAATATAGAAATACTACTGAAGTCAGTATTTCGCAGACTGTTTTAAGCCAAGTAGTGTTTTTGTTTCGTTTGTACTTTTTTGGTAAAGTTATATTTTCAATTGTATTCTTCCTTTTCCCCGTCTGTTATAATTTTGGCAGGTTTTTAACAAGGCATTGTTATATATTTTATATTAAATCCAGGCGTCTATATAACTACTTGTAAAGTATTTAGACTAAATTGAGTTGAGACCCGTTGAGCTCTACAACAAGACCTATCAGATGTGGTGTATAGTGACTGAGCAATGCTTCTTGTACTATCTGCATCTTATCGAGCCTCACTGCCGTATCTGCACAGGTAATTGCTCTCTCCACAAAGTTACATCGCCTTTTCTACCCGTATCTCGGCTTATGGCGGATTACGAGGAATATTACGGGTGAAGAATGGAACTTGTTGCTAGAACTCACTCCGCACATTGGTGCTGGGTCCGTTGATAGAATTATCCTTTGTAAGCTAGTTAAGTCGACCATACTCGTTAATTAAAAGAAAAACTTCAACCAAAAATCCCTTAATTTGTTACTTTAACTGTTAGCTACTGCATGTATTGCGACAGGTTGGCGAGGCCCTGTGATATTGTTAAGTTTTCATGCCTTAGGAAGGTCGGGCGAGAATGTGAAAGTCTTCCGCTGAAATATCCTGAGGTTTTGTTGGTTTAGAATTCACAACGAACGAAAATATAGTTAAAACCTTAATCAAGTAATAAATACGTTACCGGAGGCGCTGCAACAAATAGTCTCTGAAAATATGAAGACATAAGGCTGATATTGAGATTAAAGGACATTGCTGAGGTGGGTTTAACATCATTTTAGCGATATAATGGCGAGTCTTCTGTGTTGGAACACACACACACACACACACCCGAAGAGATGCAGATGATATAGTTGTGAGGGGTTGTATGAATAAACGACATTGTCCTGTTCTGTCAATTCTGAATACGATTTCAATAGAAGGTTGTATATATGTGATTGTTTCATGATAGTTTTGGATAATTTGTGATTAAACCAGTGAGTATACCGTTATATATACGAGGAACTGTGGTTTCCAAATACATGTATAGGGGTGGAGTTTGCAATTGGAGGTAAAAATTTAATTTTTTTATACTTAATGCGAGCGCTCGTCTTGTTGTATTGCTTACAGATGAGTATAAAGCCTTTACAACATATTAATAACTAATTGCAATGTTCACACGAGAATATGTTTGCTGAGTAACAAAGTTTTACTGGTATGTAGCTTGGTTCAGGCCGGTAGGTATTCCTCTGGAAGGGAATCTTGGAGTGTTAACTGAGGGGCAAAAGAAAGTTTGTTTTGATTTTTTTTATGTAACTGAAAATCTGTTGTTAAATTTGAGTTTTTCTAAGTAACCATCTCTCATTACTGCAGCAGTTTGTATAAGTAATCTGTGGTTGGGTGCTAGTGTGTTAAGGCAAATTGGTTCAGTAAAGACCATGGTACGAAATAAACGTCTACCATGATTGTACGTGTTGTAAATTTGTACCGACGAAAGTATTTTTTATCGTTAAATACAACACGCCTAAGATACCAACCATCAGTTGTGTTTTATGCCATATAGTCTTTTTTCTTCCTATTTTTAAGTTGAAAAAATGATCCATTTATATTTGAAAAAAATGACACCATGTAGAAATATTCGTTGTGATGACAAAGCGCAATGACATATGATTGATTTAGGTGGTGGTGGTGGTGGAATTGGGTTTAACGTCATGCTTGAGAATATTTCGCTCATATGACGACGTGCATGCGTGTGTATATGTATGTGCGGCTGCTTGTACTAGCCCAGACTTAAGCTGATTTTATAGTGCTAGCCCACTGTGATACCATGCCGCAGTGAAGCATGAATACCCCACTCAGACACAGTATACTGACTCCGAGCCGACCAGTCCTTGATGTACCCATTAATGCCGAGCGCCAGGCAGGGACCAACAAGTACCATATTTTAACGTCTTTTGGTATGACGCAGTCGGGGATCGAACCCGCGACCTTCCGCACTCCGGGCGGACGCTCTAACCACTACACCACGGAGGCGGTCGATTGATTTAGGATGTGATATGGCTGAAGATATATTTTCAGCTGAGGTGGGAAACAACTTTACCGAGGAAACAGTTCTCACATATTACATGTTGTTGTTTGGGAGTTTTCATTGTTTATTAGAAGAAAAAAAGAACAACTGTTGTGTGAAACTAACATTATTTAAAAACAAGCAGGATGACATAATCCCGATCTGGGAGTACGAAGTGGGAATTCAAGTCTTACACAGGTAGCGTATGATATACGACTATAGGGTGTATATGTACACGGGCTATTGAAATATACATGTTCAATTGCTTTGTTCAAACTTCCATCTTTCTTAATGAACTGTGTTCAACACCGAACCCAGGAATCGAGTTTGGACCAATCAGTCTAGTGATTGAGGCTGATCTCCGCATTCGAGAAGCGATGATGTTCTTTAACCAAGTAAGAACATTCCAGCCTGACAATCCAATTCCACGAGTGGACAAGTATGGGTTCCTGGCAATTCCTTATCCCTATCTAGACTATCCACTATCTTTACCCCACTAAAACAATGTCATTGTGATCAATGGGTGACGCTTATTTGAAAAAACGGTATTGATTCCCTTACTCATTGTGGTTTTCGCGGTGATTCGGGCACCGAGGTTTGTACTTGAAATGTGGCTTTAGAGGTAATTGGTATTTTTCAAATGTAGCTTTCCCGGGCGGACACCCATCCAGACGTGGCGGTTTCTCGGTGGAGCCAGGTACATATTAATACAGCTGTTCCGAACAACCGTCTATCCAAAGCTTGTCTCTATCGTAGTTATCTGGAGAAGTACTTGTGTGGTTTTAAGCTAAACCATCGGTTTAATAAAAAAATGAATAAAAATAAAACTACCATGGGTGTATAGGACGTCAGTCGGATACAGTGGTATAAACTACGTTGCTCGCTACATCTGTAGGACGTGTAAGCTAAGTGGCCACGCGATTCAGGGATGTTGTATGTTTAATATACAGGTATGTAATATTTTTAGCACCTATATCATATCATTATTCCAAGTTTTTGCAACAATACCACGAAAACAGACGTAGCAGGGGATGTGATTTTTCGTGTTTTAAGTAAATAAAGCAATACCATTTATTGATTGACATCAAGAACGGTTGTTAATTTGTAGGGATGTCACGATACATAAGTTTCATGAATCGATACGTATCACGATACCCATGTCACGAATCGATACGTATCACG
The DNA here is from genome assembly GCF_003918875.1 of Haliotis rubra. Lineage (NCBI taxonomy): Eukaryota > Metazoa > Mollusca > Gastropoda > Lepetellida > Haliotidae > Haliotis > Haliotis rubra. Next base: position 547,755 of record NW_025765514.1, on the reverse strand, counting down.
ATACCTATTTTCGCGGCATTATTGTGTAAATTTAGTTACATTTGAACATTAATATTTCATATTTTATAATTGTCCATGAAAAGATCAACATTTTATATTCTCAGAGATTAAAAATTTCTAATTTCCCATCTTTGTGCATGAAAAATAATCATTTATAACTCTCATAACATCAAAAAACATGACACATTGCTTAGAATAATTCCATGAAGTATCTTAAATCTAAGTTGTTTGTTCCCGAGGTATTTACTCCAGTATATCCTGTAACTGATTTGTGTTCGTTAATAAACGATTTCCGAATGTCTGTCAGTGCCACGGTTGTCAATGCTGGTCTCATCATTGCCGGGGAAAACCTTACTTTCATGATTTCAGTATAACAATAATAAATTCTGCAAGTTATTGACGGCATTTTGGAAAAGGATGAACAGTCGACTACAGATTTCATTTTCGAAACGGATACCAACTTATTCCGGTCTGTAAATAAGTAAATGTTGTCACCTTCGTGTGTACAGCTTCATGGTGGTCAGTGAATTGTCCCCGATAAATGGTACATTTATTGCTGACGTGTAGTAAGTACAATGCAAGGATATGACGCAAAATAATACATATTAGTATACTTTTGCTTGTCTTTTGTACACCAACCCATGGAATAATGACCTTGCACCGCCACTAGCAAATCCTTGAGCGGTGTGAATTATTAAGATTTTTTTATGTTTTCCAAACGTTTTTGTTTTGAAATATTTAGCAACCATAACATTGCTGACAAGACAATACCCTTAACGTGGAACGATTGGTTTATTCAGCTTTTGGCGGCATTATTATCCGACATGTTTCAGCGGAAAAACACACACCCACCTAGCTTGCGTAAAGAAATGTTTACCACTGGAATCAGTATTAACATTTTAAGATGCATCAGGACATGTGCTGAGTTGTGTAACTTACAGAGAATATAGTCTGACATTGTATACGTGTTGATGACTATTTATTGTTGTTTTTCATTTTACAATGTGAATGTAATACACTTTAAATGAAATAGTTTTCATCCATTTCTTTATTTTATTGATGTCTCCCTGCAGCCTCTTCCTTTAGATGTAAATTCACAATAATAACACGAGATAAATATTATTAAAACATGAACTTAGAGTCTGAATATCTCATGTTTTTAAAATATGACATATATCTGATGAGATTCTTGAGAGGCATTTAGAAGTTGATGAATATATAAGACGAGTATATGGATGACAACTTCTTGTTTATTGTATAACACGACGCTTCTGGGCTACTTCTTGCCCCCTTCTTCAGGTGATATTTCTTGCCCCCTCTTTACCTGCCTTTCTAGAACACAAGCACAGTTGGTAGCCATCTGGTAAAGTTATTCCTTGGTCACTCCGAAGAACCAGGTTCGATTTTCCAGTACTGGTCAGTATGTCGACCCTAAAGTTGTTTTCTCCGTTGTAAAACCATACTCACTCACTCGTAAAAAAACAAGACATTAGTCTTATGAAGCTCCCGTGACGGAAGTCCTTTATATATTTACTGTATACATGTACATGTACATGTATACTGTTTTCTAACTGTTTATGTGTCTCTCGTAACCCTATATGGGTGGCTCGTCAATGAATTTGTGTATAATAATTTATTTTTATGTTGCATTACACAAGGTGAGACCTAAATAAACTATCTGTCTGTCTGCCTAAAGTTGTTTTCTCCGTTGTAAAACCATACTCACTCACTCGTCAAAAAACAAATCATTAGTCTTATGAAGCTCCCGTGACGGAAGTCCTGAACACGCTCAGCGACAATCACGTTTAGCTGAAATACCAGCAGAGCTTACGGTGAACTCTCCCTTCCAAAGATAGCTGCTGATTTGATTAGGTTAGCTGTCGACGCTATTGTCGTGGAATCAACTGGTAATCCCGTAACGAGCCCGCGGGATAAAGCTGCGTGACTTGGATTACGATATGTAAATGTTTCCACAAGTCGGACAAGGGTATCGACATTTCTTGGCGAGTGATGGCCATCTCTGACTCACCAGAGTTGAGGGGACCCGCGTTAACTGGGGGTCTGTTACGTTACAGGGACAGAGGTCATCGATGAGTGATCTGAGGAGCTTGTTGAGAGGTTCAGCGTTAAAAGGGGATTTGTTGAAGGCAGTGAGATGACACGGGTGACAGTGACGGGATGCTGGGCTGATGGAGGAGAGTGACGGGATTCTGAGATCACTCATTGTTTTTATTGTATACGGATTAGGTCAAGATGACCTGGGATTACTGTTAATCTTTTCTGACACCCTCAAATCAGTTTACTCCAATTATAATCACTGCCTCCACTCCCTGAGAAAAATGGAAGATCAATTGATCACAGGGTTTCACAATAAAGTAATTGTTTACTCCACAATCTAGAACAACAGAGCTGCCCTAGACACACATAGAGACACATCAGACCAAACATTCAGTCTACAGCTAAGTACTTGAGTTCATAAAATGAATGTTTGAAAGGGATAAATGATTGCACAAAAAAGTATATGGGTATACGATAATAAGAAATACTTCAGCATACCGTGGTGTCGACAATTTGCAGATATTTAGTAGCCAGTCAGTTTATTGCATGAAGGCCATAGGCCCATATACAAAATAAATAAATATGCATAATATGTACAACATACTAGTATACAACATACGACACACATCTTACATCGAATCTCTTCTCATTATGAGCACATTATAAATAAATAGAGCGACCTTATATTGTAATAGGGATGCTTTACAGGAAAGTATTGAATACAGTTTTGTAGCATTAATATTTGATTGTAGCCATTGTGGAAAATACAGGTGCCTTAAATCATTATATGCAGGACAAAGAAATTAAAGTGTAAATGATTCTCTACAGTATTACAAAATGGACAGAACCTTTGTGATTTTGCAATAGATGAATATTTTCCTTGTTTGATAGATAAATCGTTTAGTAAAACTAGATAGTATTTCGCGGGAGTTCGATGCTCAAAGGCTCAATGTCGTATAGGTTTTGACACACACCATCACGCCTATTTTACCCTATTCGTGAAAATGTTGACATCCCCAAAGAGAAATAAATAACCGTACCGTTGTGATAACTTTAAAATTTATGTCTGACTAAACATGACTAACATACATCAACTTTCGACAGTGTCGGGCAAAGCTTTCTTGTGTTCATCCAATACATGACACGTGACTATTACTACTTTGTTCAGAAACATATACATTAACCAGAACACATATCAATATATTCCGTGTACCTGAAACATCAAATACATTCAGATTATCTTTCGCCTTAGTTAACAGCTTTAGTTTCAGAACAGATCGAATTAGCAATAACTTTTCAGATGAATCCACATGAACATGTTTTTCAAGACATACCGTGGAAGCAGTAGGAGTTCCACCATTCCCCCAGGAAATACATTAAAACCACACATGGGATCTTGGTCTTTTTCCTGAACTACCGAACGATCCCAGGACTTAAACTGATCTGAATGTACACGGATCCTAAATGAACCATGTCATTATCAAAACCATGTGTTAATACTGGATATACCACATGCGTCACAACATATAAGAGGTACATATGAAGCAAGCATACTTCTTCCAGAAGGGGATACTTCATAAAGGAAATAACAGTGTAAATACCCATACTTAAGTCTTGTTATACTGTATTTCATGTAAACACCACCGTCTTATGATTATTGGATCTTTTTTTAGATGTTTATTGTAAACATCCACGAACGAAAACAAACGTTTTGCTTAGCTTTCTTTCATAGTCGATGTGGTAGAAACACTCTGATGGTGAGGATAAGGTATATGGATGAACAACTTCTTTATTACCATGTCCAGCAACGTTTCCGTGAAGATTCTAGCACCGTCATCAAACAAGTGATGTCCAGGGCCCCGTTCCACAAAGCGATCGTAGCGCTACGACTGTCGTAAGTCTATGTTAAAGTATGGGAGTTACGATCATCTTAGCGCTACGATCGTTTTGAGGAACGGGCCCTGGGCGACTGTCGTAAGTCTGTTAAAGTATAAAGCATCTTAGCGATACGATGCCTTGTGGAGAGTGAGTTTAGAGTCGACTGTCGTAGTCTTGTTAAAGTATGGGAGTTACGATCATCTTAGCGATACGATCGCCTTGTGGAGTGAGTGAGTGTTAAAGTTTTACGCCGCACTCATCTTAGCATCCCAGCTCGTGGAGTGAGTGGTTTACGCCGCACTCTGTATCCCAGCTATATGGCGGCGGTCCGTAAATACTTGAGTCTGGACCAGACAATCGCCTTTTGGAACGAGGGCCAGGGTAGTGTAGGGAGGCATACATAGAAATATGAAGGAGTGGTTTTACAATGGAGCAGAGAAGCCTGTTAAGTAAATACATCAGAAAATCAAAGTTCATCAGTCCACATTATCATAATTTGCCTAACCTGTATAAATTTAAAAACCTTTTCAGCTCAAAAGATGTGTCAGCTGTCTAAATGTGGTGCAATAACAAATTATACTCTTAGACCAAAATGTCGTTAACTGCCATGTCCGTCATGTTACTTTTAACATTGCTGTTTGTACAAATATGTCCTTGTATCACCGTGGGTGTTTTTTTAGAATACAAACCTTGAATTTATTTACGTCAACATCAAATACAAGTACTAAAATTCACAAAAATGGGAAACTTTGTTATAACGATATATAGGAGATGATATTTTTGCACTCGATGGCACTGATTTATGAAATCGAAATCCAATCTTCGTCTTAAAGATTTCTGGCGTGAGAATTTTTCTGTTCTTTATAAATGAGAGCAATGTACTGAAAAGCTTGCCTCTCGCCTGAAGCTGTTGTGTGTCTTGTTAATGTTTGATGTCATTTGTGTCCTACAAGTCTGGACAAACACCTTTGTATTTCCTCTCACCACAACAAGGGGATGCAATCATTTGGTTCATTAGTCAAATAACCTTTTAATCTTATGGAGGTTTTAAAACAATTAAATATATTTGGACAATCACCCCTAAATCCAATTTATCGCAATTACCTCTCCCCAACAATCAGCAGGTGCGTGATTTGATTGACTTATTGACACTCCAGGGTAACATGGCTCGATTATTCTCCGGTGTTTACACCCCACCCATTAATCTACACCACGGTACAATGACAACTATCTCATCAATGTTAGGGGGAGGAAAGATTGCTGTCCCAGCCTCAGATGTTTTACAACCCAATGTAAACATAGCTATCTTCAACAGAGAGTTTGGCGCTGACCGCCGTAAAATGACCTCTTATCAAAAGAACCGCTCTATATTTTGTTAAGAAATTATAGGTACATTGTCCGGTTCCCGATACGGGCTTTTAGCGCCGGCGTGTAAGAAAAGATGACGTAACTCTGGCCCCCAGCAATGGCGGAACGCGAATAGGAAACGTTGTGGGACAAAAGTTGATGTCTCCAGATCTTGTTGGTCTAATTGAAAGATCGGACGATAACGTGTGGGAACTTTGTCCCATGTGGTCCCCGTTCGCTCGTGGTCCTTGCAATCACGTGGTTTAATTACTGCAGCGAAAGATCTGCTCGCCAACGCCGACTTGGTGACGTCTCGCGCCGTCGTCAGTACGACTTGCTTTGTTGTAGTGACGCTTTTACGACATGAGATGTCAAGAACAGTTATTTAGTTTAACGATTTACGTGTATACTCGGTCGCGAGATAATAACATATTGACTCGAATTTATTACCAGGTATGTCCGAGAGGTCAATTTTGACGTATCAAAGGCACAGACATTAAACGTCTCAAATGATATGAACAAGCTTAAAATAAACAAATCTTCACATTTTATTTTGAGGACAATTTGGTCAATTTTATCACCAGGAAGGATAACAATATATGGAAGAACAACGTCTTTATTGCAGTGAGAGCGACGCATCGGTGTAGGTTCTCACGTCGTTATCAAGCAAGTGATGAACAGAATGAGGGTGGAGCGGCATTTTGTATCATTTGTTCATATTAGTCGGATTTCCATTTTGAAGGTAGCATATAATCTGACACATCTGGAGTACTTAGCCGCCGCTACGAATGGAAAAATAACACTTTGCATTGTCAACATGTTACATTGACTGTATGGCAAAACAGCCAGCCAGAGTGAGTGAGGTATAGTATGGTTTTACTCCCTTTCACCAAAATTACAGCAATGTAACAGTTGGGACACTAGAAATGAGCTTCGCACATTTCAGCAACGCGTGGGGATTCGAAGCCGGGTCTTTAACCATTAGGCTACTCCACTGATCCGATAGGCACGCACTGGTGAGAGGATATGTAGCATCATTAAAACGCAGGTTTCGTTTTCCGTGCAGATTGTTCAGCACATAATACACTTGTTCTTAAAAATTAATTTGTCCCAGTATTTTTCGAATACGCCCTTCAATATTTCTTTAGACACTTTTCCTTTCTTGTGACTAATATGATTTGTGTATCCGTTTTGTTTTGCTTAAACGCTACTCTGATGCATCAATCTTAATGTTGAGATGTTTGTTTGTTTAATGCCATATTCAACAATGTTCCAGCTCTTTGACAGCGGTCTGTAAATAAACAACAACAACAAACAAACAAACAACTGTAAATAATCGGGTCTGGCCGGATCTTTACAGGGTGAGACAGGCATGGGTTGATGAAGGCCGATTCTAGCCCGGATCTTTACAGGGTGAGACAGGCATGGGTTGATGAAGGCCGATTCTACCCCGGATCTTTACAGGGTGAGACAGTCATGGGTTGATGAAGGCCGATTTTACAGGGTGAGACAGTCATGATGAAGGTCGATTCTACAGGATGAGGATGAGACAGGCATGGGTTGATGAAGGCCGATTCTACCCCGGATCTTTACAGGGTGAGACAGTCATGGGTTGATGAAGGTCGATTCTAGCCCGGATCTTTACAGGGTGAGACAGGCATGGGTTGATGAAGGCCGATTCTACCCCGGATCTTTACAGGGTGAGACAGGCATGGGTTGATGAAGGCCGATTCTAGCCCGGATCTTTACAGGGTGAGACAGTCATGGGTTGATGAAGGCCGATTCTAGCCCGGATCTTTACAGGGTGAGACAGGCATGGGTTGATGAAGGCCGATTCTACCCCGGATCTTTACAGGGTGAGACAGGCATGGGTTGATGAAGGCCGATTCTACCCCGGATCTTTACAGGGTGAGACAGGCATGGGTTGATGAAGGTCGATTCTACCCCGGATCTTTACAGGGTGAGACAGGCATGGGTTGATGAAGGTCGATTCTACCCCGGATCTTTACAGGGTGAGACAGGCATGGGTTGATGAAGGCCGATTCTACCCCGGATCTTTACAGGGTGAGACAGGCATGGGTTGATGAAGGTCGATTCTAGCCCGGATCTTTACAGGGTGAGACAGGCATGGGTTGATGAAGGCCGATTCTACCCCGGATCTTTACAGGGTGAGACAGGCATGGGTTGATGAAGGCCGATTCTACCCCGGATCTTTACAGGGTGAGACAGTCATGGGTTGATGAAGGTCGATTCTAGCCCGGATCTTTACAGGGTGAGACAGACATGGGTGAGACAGGCATGGACAGTTGATGAAGGTCGATTCTACCCCGGATCTTTACAGGGTGAGACAGGCATGGGTTGATGAAGGTCGATTCTACCTCGGATCTTTACAGGGTGAGACAGTCATGGGTTGATGAAGGTCGATTCTACCCCGGATCTTTACAGGGTGAGACAGGCATGGGTTGATGAAGGTCGATTCTAGCCTCGGATCTTTACAGGGTGAGACAGGCATGGGTTGATGAAGGTCGATTCTAGCCCGGATCTTTACAGGGTGAGACAGGCATGGGTTGATGAAGGCCGATTCTAGCCCGGATCTTTACAGGGTGAGACAGTCATGGGTTGATGAAGGTCGATTCTAGCCCGGATCTTTACAGGGTGCCATGGGTTGATGAAGGCTTCTACCCCGGATCTTTGGGGGGTGAGACAAAGGCATGGGTTGATGAAGGCCGATTCTAGCCCGGATCTTTACAGGGTGAGACAGGCATGGGCTGAAGGCCGATTCAGCCCGGCTTTATGGACAGGAATGGGTTGATGAAGGCCGATTCTACCCCAGATCTTTACAGGGTGAGACAGGCATGGAACTGAAGGTTTCTACCCCGGTGGGTGAGAAGCATGGGTTGATGAAGGTCGATTCTTTAGGGTGAGACCCGGATCTTTACACCCCGGATCTTTACAGGGTGAGACAGGCATGGGTTGATGAAGGCCGATTCTACCCCGGATATTCATGTTGTGAGAGAAGCATGAGTTGCTAAAGACCGAATTTATCTAACCCGAATCGTCACAAAGGGAGACAATCATGGGCTGAAGCCCAACCCGGATGTTAACAGGGTTCTACGTTCTTATTTTGATTAAGAATTTAGCATCTTATATTTCCTTGATTGAACACTAGCTGTCATGGTTTATTGGTGTGGTAGATGTTCATACATACGTTGCTGGTGTTGTGGTAGTTGCATCTTCTTTCAGTAAATTTGTTTTGAACTAAATAGCAAGACATGTGTCTGTGAGAAGGCCGAAGTCTTGATGTGTGTGCCTGACCTGACGTCTATGGGTGCGTCGGATGGGTGGATGACCTGACATGCTGGTATGCAGATGTCAATATGTCAGTGTCGAAATGTACTTTCCGTGTGGTTCTAGAACCGTTACCAACCAAGAGCTCTTGCGGTGAGTGATAAATAATAACACATTTAGCCTTAAGCTTGTCGTAAGAGGGGACTAACGGGATCGGGTGGTCAGGCTCGCTGACTTGGTTGACACATGTCATCGTATCCCAGTTGCGTAGATTGATGTTATTGCTGTTGATCACTGGTTCGTCTGGTCCAGACTCGTTTATTTACAGACGGCCGCCATATAGCTGGAATATTGCGGTGTAAAACTAAATTCACTCACTCACTCACTCACTTAAGCTTGTGAGCACACATGGTCATGCATTTGATGTACAACTAACGGTAAGAAAATGTGGAACGCTGAAACCAGCAAGACATCCGTTGTGGCATGCCGGACGCCGAGAGTTTGGCTGGCGCGAGGAGAACGGGTCGTTGGTTTGCAATACGTTGAGTTCAAATCTGTCACCACTGTAACCGTTAATGTATTTCGAATTCACCTATTCATAAATTAACGCGGAAAAATAGTTTGAGAGGTGAATCTTATGAATGTGACCTTGAATCGCGTCCACATTCCGGTCGCCTATACTAGACATAGTCTGGCCACTGGTCAGGACCTGAACGCTGCACGTGACGCAGAACGCTGGTCGCTTCACAACTGTGCTATGTCTATTATCACTTATCATCCACGCTGCCCGATAACGTGTGATATATCACCAGTATGCACACTGTCTCCCCCGGTCAAGGGACGTTACTTCATCATAGACTCATAAACCTTACCGTCCAGGTATGACTCACACAGAAGTGGGGACAAGCTTCCTTGCTCTTTGTAGTCGACGACTTCGCGCCGTTGTAGATTACGTCAGTGCGCATAACACCCACGCACCCACCGGATGTCCATTGACAGCGCGTGGCGGTCAGTAGCAACTCAGACCCGGCCTGTCATCCGCTGGACTGAGTTAAAGGGGTATAACAATAGTTTATCTTCTAACGTGAGAGGCTGTGTGACATGTTCCCGCTCCCACTGAAATATGTCAATTGTTTGTTGGGTGCTGTCGTGTAGTGCTTGCCGTCACTCAATGCTTCGAGGGTATGCGACTTCCTCGAGGTGACGTACCATTGACGAGGCAGCATCGACAGCCATATCAAAATCAATGATGTAGTGTATGGTTAATTCATCACGGTACTCAAAACTGTACTTATAGAATATACAAACCAGTAAGTGTCAAGGTCGGATAAAGAACTTATTTCCGACGGCAGAGCTCCAGATAAGATTTAGCTCATGTGGGTACTGTACCCACTGTATTTTTTTGGAGTGGGTATTATTAATGTTGAGTGGGTATTTCATTTTCCGTTACCCACTGCTTTCAAACATGTGCGTATTTCAGTCATTTTACTCACCTAAGTATTATGTGACTGAGTAGTTTACTAAGCAGGTATGTTCTGCCTTATGACTATGTCATACCTAATCAAAACCAACTTAAATATAATGGAAATGAGTTCATAAAAAATCACTCATCCTAAATGGACAGTACAGCACTTGTCCTATACTAACAGTACAACTTGAAAGCAATCGATGTCTTTTTTATGACGCAACCGCTTTTTATAAATATATTCCGTACGCATTTGTTTTAAACGTTTTGCGTATTTAACATTTTAAATGCGTAATTGGTACGCAACAATCATTTTTCAATGCGTAATTGGAAATTTTGTATGCGTATTTTACCCGGATACGCAGCTTACCTGGGCCTCTGCCGGTCCGACGAACCAAGGATGATTCCACCTGCCGCCACTGGACATGTAGTTTCAGAGTAGCAAACTAGTTTCTGAAATGTGCATGTTCGGTTCGAATGTGCACTGTCCACTCTGACACTACTAAAAGTAAGGGGTACTGATTAAATAACAGTGAAGGTTTGATGACGATACATGTCCATACAATCAATAGACATGAATAAATATGACATTTCACGTAATTAGATTTGTAGCCTATATTTCATCTCCAACCTGAATCAGCAAGAGAGCGGACGGTCGGAATAATAATAGATAAAGATAGAGAGAAATAAAAAAATGCTTTTCACTAATTGTTTAACTAATTTTATGAAATTCTAATAACTTGGCAGTTTAAATCAATTTATAATGTATATCGATTAGCATTGCTTAATTAGGCCTCCAGATTAACGGCAAAATCCTGTCTGATCAGAAAACTGTTTTTCGAAGTCCGTTGAAATATACAACTGAAAGAAGTTCAGGATCATCAATTTCTTTTATATTACAGTTATTAACCTGGAATTGCTGTAGAATATATATATATATGGTGCTTAATCGTTTTCTGAATGAAAGTTTTATTGTTTTATGGGATGTTTTTGGTCCACCTTAACAATGCCGCATTTAAGTAGCGTACAAAGTACAATGACCTTAGCGACTAGATCACTCGAATTAGTACTCTGTCGTAATGACCTCAAACATTCTCACGCAATACATTCAAGCTTTCATTTTAGTATGTATTTATAAACTCAGCCCCTACGTACACACGCGCGCACACATGCGCACACACTACACACACAGAGGGTTAATCTCATAAGGAAGGATAATAATATATGGATGAACAACTTCTTCCTCTACACCAAACGTCGCTCTCACTGTAATAAAGAAGTTGTTAATCCATATATTGTTATCCTTCCTTACTGCTCCAACCTCTAAGTGCCTCTCGGGGCGGTGGGGTAGTCTAGTGGTTAAAGCGTTGGCTCGTCGCGCCGAAGACCCGGGTTCGAATCCCCACATGGGTACAATGAGTGAAGCCCATTTCTGGTGTCCCCCGCCGTGATATTGCTGGAATATTGCTAAAAGCGGCGTAAAACCAAACTCAGTCAGTCAGTCTAAGTGCCTCTCAAAGAAGGTTCATCACATAGGTACGTCTTTGATCTCTTCCATTTACACTCACAAATGGTAACTAAACATTGTACACACTAAGTTCAGTAGCGTGTGAGTCAGGTAGACACAACATGTCATGCATTTTTTAGACACTGTAGTGACTACCATTTGAGACATTATTTTTTAAGGTAATTGTGTAATGCAAATTCTATTTCAACTGTATCAGTGACGTACGACAATCTGTAGGTCCGCCCACGAGAGTAGTTGCCCTTTATCGAAGGTCACTCTAATATTTGAGGCCATATTATGTTCAGCAAATGTCGAGCGATATTCCAGCTGAGTCTTTCGTGTCTGCGTTACACAACCTTTGAGATATTTTCATCGAAGATTCCAAAGAATACCATATGATTTTTGCTCAAAAGATGTTTGATACGATTTTACAGCATTCAAGACATTTGTACGACTTTCAAAAGTGTTATTTTTCGGTAGACACGTGGAGGACCGTGATATAAAATGTAACATTTTTTTGGTTTTGCGCCATGTTTTCCCGTGTTCTGAACAAGTGACTTGTCTGTGCGTGCGTTTTTGACAAGTGCCCTCGGTAAGGCAGGATACGCTCACCTCTTCGTGAACACAAGGCATACTCACGTGGGATTTCTTACGATAACGTAAAGAGATTACATGCTTTCATTTAAAGTCGACCTGCCCATGTCACATCAGGACATGCAGTTAGCTGTCCAGCAAAGCGACTGAATGAATAAAGTTAAACAATGAATTCCATAATTATCCCTGGACTTTGTCTAGATGCCCGTTAGTCAGTGTTGACTAGACAGACATGTTAACATTGGAAGCAGTGCCAATCTGACCTTTTCAGCACCGATCTGTTTGCAAAACACAGTCCTGATGGTAACGTTCTCCCCGTCGACGCCATACCCGTAGACGCCCGTCAGCATTTCGCAAGTGAAAACGTGACTCGTCGGAGAACACAACACCATGCCAACGTCGTAACAACCACAAACAATGCTGTTCAGCCCATCGTCGGCGTTCACGGCGATGTCTATCAGTCAGGATGGGTCCAACATAAGGGCGTCGACACCGCGCCGGGCGGTGGAAGCACTGATCAAACCACGTCGGCCTTAGACAGCGTTGGCGGTTCTGGCAGCCGGCAACGTACGATCCCGAATATGGCGCCGAACAATGTCTCGATCTTGGCGAGGGGTGGTAACAGGTGCCTGGCCAGAACGTTGGCGGTCCCTGGTGGTTCCTGTTTGTTGGTACCTGTTGGCAAGTCTTATGATGGTGGAATGATGGCAACCAAATCGTCTGGCAATAATCCTGCTTGATGTGCCAACCAGCAACATGCCCAACGCCCGTTCTCGTTCCTCTGGTGGAAAATAAACTTTACTTGCGGAGGTACAGCTAAAATGAGAACGGTGTTTTGCCGACGGTCATTTATACCCCCAATCAGCATGTTTTACGCATGCAATTTGTGCTTTTTGTGTGTGTTGTGCATGAGTTTTGTTGTTGTCATGTTATGTGTTCCATGATGTGTTCGGGCAATCCGTTCTTTACTGTACAGCATTATTTATTGTCTTTTGTGTTATTAACAACATTTCCAACGTTCATTTTCACTCTCAAAACTACGGAAGCGCTGAAGGGACCTGATGAAATATAATTTATCTTGAGCACACAAGTTAGTATATTTGAGCGCACAAGTTAGTATATTGAGCGCACAAGTTAACATCTTGAGCGCACAAGTTAGTATCTTGAGCGCACAAGTTAATATCTTGAGTGCACAAGTTAATATATTGAGCGCACAAGTTAGTATCTTGAGCGCTCACGTTAGTATATTGAGCCCACAGGTTAGTATGTTGAGCGCTCAACTTAGTATCTTGAGATACACTACTCCATAAGCAGTTCATGTGGAAGCAAGGAGGAGCGGAAACGCGAGCTGATTCATGCTTATTTCAGTCTTGGGTTCCAATACAAACACACAACACATCTTCTTGTAAAAAATCATGGTATAGCATAGTACACCACTCGAAGCGTATTCTGAGGTGTATGTCCCTCTTTCGCACCAGATACAAGATTTGCTGATGTTATAGTGAGTGAGTGAGTACGGTTTACACCGCTTTTAGCAATATTCCAGCAATATCACGGTGGGAAACACGAGAAATGGGCTACACACATTGTACCCATGTGGGGAATCGAACCCAGGCGTGACGAGCGGACGCTTTAACCACGAAGTGGTAAAATCAGATACAAAGAATAGTATTGACAAGCATAAAGACGATGAACGTTTACAGAAACATTATCAATGTTCATGATACATTTGCATACTTTTACATAGCCTCATCATAAGCACCTATAGTTAACTCCGACTTTGCATCGTTTGAAATCTTCCGAAATGGATATAAGTTTGTACATTTTAGCCATCAGTCAAGCAAATGTGCGTTCCATTAATGCCATTAGATGCTAAACACGAAGTTGAGCGCTCAAGATATTAACTTGTGCGCACAAGATAATAACTTGTGCGCTCAAGATGTTAACTTGTGCGCTCAACATACTAACTTGTGCGCTCAAGATAACTAACTTGAACGCTCAATATATTAACTTGTGCACTCAACATACTAACTCGTACGCTCAAGATATTAATTTGTGCGATCAACATACTAACTTGTGCGCTCAAGATGTTAACCTGTTCGCTCAAGAAAACTAACTTGTGCTCTTAATATACTAACTCGTGCGCTCGATAAATTTTATTTCATCAGGTCCCTTCAGCGCTTCCGTACAAAACAACCCTATTACCATATTTCAAATTTACAGGTGGTGCGTTTTCAATGATGTTCAGTATATGTATGCACTTATATGATCTGCATTTGTTGATTCCAGCAATTAGTGGACGGCGTCATGTCAAACGAATGCCTGACGGCATGTGCGTGCGTGACTTCGTGCGTAAGTCCGTCCGCCATGCACGATATCGCCTTGAGTTTCCTTGACGACAACTTTGGCTCCGTCGGGAACTGGTGATAGTGCTTTTTTTCCCCAAGCAGATCTTAAAAACCGTACAATATTTCTTCACCAAACCTGGCCAATAGATAGGCATGGTGGCGAAATGGTGTCTTTTAAATGGTGTCTTACATTTTTTTAAACAGACACGATTCATGTTTCCATGGCGACATGTTTCAAATATTTATTTACAAGTATTTACCACTCGATACCGATTACTCCTCTAGTTTGGATAGTTACAGACAGTTTTCTGCCGTTCTGATGTCAGTGTCGAATAGTTACAATAGTATCGGGTGACGAACCATTATAGATTCGAATTCGAATGAGGGACATATGCACTTTAAGAAGAGTTTAGTCTTGCGTTGAGAAAGGTAAGCAGGGAGCAAGTTTCGAAATGACTCACATTTGGAACTCTTAGACAGGTGCTTCCTAATTGGACGAAAACCCCTTTAACGCTTCTGAATACTTTCAGTTTACTTTACATATTTCATGTTTTACTGGGGTAGCCTTGTGGTTAAAGCATTCGCTCGTCACGCCGAAGGTCCGATTCCCAACATGGGTACAATGTGTGAAGCCCATTTCTGGTGCCCCCGCCGTGATATTGCTGGAATATTGCTAAACGCGGCGTAAAACCAAACTCACTCATACTCATGTTTTACTGAAAACAGAATCGAAAATGTCGCGACAAACGACTTGGTAAGCAAGCCAGAATATGATACTTGGTGTCAGTTCTAAATTAAGGTTCACATGTCTCTTCCAGGTGAGTACTCCCAGCAATAAATACCACTCTCAGCTGGCTTCCATATTGCAGATATCACCAGCTTAATACAGGTGACTTGACTGGGATTACGACACTGTGGCTACACCGCGTCTTGGTAAAGCGTTTCCCATGTCGTGTTTACTTACAATGACCAGCAGCCCAGTCTAACAGTGATTAACGAATCTACAGGTGCCAGCGATTATCCCATAATCACCGCCAAGACAAATCTCCACCCTATGGCAATGTATAATTTCAATTTTCTGAGTGTGCCCGAGTGGAAGTCAGAGGGGTTCGGAGGTCGTTAGTAGATCAAGTTAGATCGTGTGGACTCAAGTGGCGTCCAGCTGGTTTGGGAATGTCGCCAGGGTGTACAAGAAAGCATGTTTGGTTACAGACCCCAGGAACCAAAATTGAGTAACGGTCAATAATACTTCACCTCCAATAAATCGCTAATACCAGGATTGTAACAATCTGTGTATTGATACATGTTATTTTTGTCACATATGCTTGTGGAAGTGGTCAAGTGCAATCGTACAATTTGAAGTGAACCCTTATGAGGTTATTCCACATCTATGTTCATGCACCCCTTTGCAAAATCGTGCATACCTTAAAATATTCGCATATCTGCAATCGCCATCTTAACCCTTACGTTCACTGTCATACTCTGCCAGGCTAAAAGTTTGTTCAACGCTGTCTTAAAGGCCACTTATCTGCTGAACTGTGTCCGAGCAGATACCAAACTGGGTTAAGCGGTCGGTAAGAACAACTTGCATGTACAGTCCGTTTGAGTCAGAAACGGACCGATGAATTGCAAATTTTATCATTGTACAAAATTGCCACATAAATATAAATAGTACACATGTTTATCATTTACTAATACCCAACAGCTTTCTTATATTTGAAAATTTTCCGGACTCCACCAAAAAAGTTCTTTAAGAAACTATCATTAAAATTTTGACACAGTTCACTATTTGTTACGAGGGAGGAGTGCAGAGAAAGGGACAGCCAGGTGTTAGAGAAGCACGTGCGCAAGTACCCACCAAGTTATTGATTCATTAGCCTGTGCTTTGCCGTCTCCATCCTTTCTCGCACACCTGGCTGTCCCTTTCTCTGCACTCCTCCCTCGTAACAAATAGTGAACTGTGTCAAAATTTTAATGATAGTTTCTTAAAGAACTTTTTTGGTGGAGTCCGGAAAATTTTCAAATATAAGAAAGCTGTTGGGTATTAGTAAATGATAAACATGTGTACCATTTATATTTATGTGGCAATGTTGTACAATGATAAAATTTGCAATTCATCGGTCCGTTTCTGACTCAAACGGACTTTTTTTTGGTACGTGTATATGTTGTTTGTGTTTCTTCTAACAATGATGGATCAAACATATGTTTTTTCACAAAAAAGTGAGTGAATATGTTTTTACACCACGTGTTAGCAATATTCCACCAATATAACCACGTGCAGGGCTTGAGAAATGAGCTGCAGCCATTGTAGGAGTAGAACCCGAATCTTCAGCGTTACGAGCGAACACTTAAACCACATTTGTCTTTGTAGAAAAAAAACAAAACTATAGAAAGGATGTTTCTCAAAAGGATTATGTCTGTTGATACCATACATAGTGTCATACCCTCCCAATGAAAAAATTCGTTTAATTCTCCAAACGAGCACCCTTGCATTGTCGAGCAAACCATGACAAGTTATTGAAAATTCATATAGACAACGACACTGCTCAAAATAGGTATTTATCACCAAGTTTCAAACTGAGCTTCTCGCTCTGTAGTTGACTGTAACTTACAGAAGCTACTGACCCCTTAACTAAACAGCAAATTTCATTTTGTCAGACAAATTACCACCAATGAACATGTTGATGGAATCTTTTCTAGGTTTCACTGAACAAAGAGCACAAAGGCAGTTAATCTATCACAGTCGTTTCTTCGTTTCTATCCGAATTAATAAAAGACTACGTACGGGGTCAGGTTTAGGGTGGTGCCTCAAATATGAGCGGCCACTTGAATGGTGTTCTAGCCATCATACGACGTCAGTATCAGGAGCATTTCTACGTCCATTGTAAGTCTCACTGCTTCAATTCAGCCCTGTTTCATTGCTCTTCTTCAAATTCGTCCTCGTCACGATATGGCTGAAATATTGCCGATGTGACGTTAAATATTAACTCACTCACTCACTCAAATTCGTCAAATGAATTAAGTCAGCTGTTCAAAATATATCCTTTGCATTTTCATATTCAGCAAAGAGCCTTTTTCTAAAGAACTGGAATCCAGTAAACATGTCAAAGAAGCAATGGGGCGTGCAGATTCCTTATCCACTTTCAAAGCATTCGGCGAAAGCCTGACTGCCCTAGAACAGGACGGTAAGAGCCTTTACCCGTTACTTTCCATGTTAAAATCTGCTACATTCGAGCCTCTAGTTTAAACTCGGTTGTCATTAGTAACTTAAGGGGGTGATAGGGGTAGTCTAGTGGTTAAAGTGTTCGCTAGTCACGTCGAAGACCCGGGTTCGAATCCCCACTTTGATACAATGTTCTAAGCCCATTTCTGGTGTCCCCCGCCGTTATATTGCTGGAATATTGTCCCCACTCACTCATTCAATAGCAGCTGGAAACAAATCCGTGATATTTGCATGGAATAAAGAAACCGCAGATTTGTCAAGTAAATATGACATACTATGCCATGGTATATAGGGCGACCAACTAACCCCTGGATCCATACCCGATAAGTCAATAGCTGTGTTATCGCTTTCTTGATCATCTGAATTTGAACAGAGACTGAACAGTCCGTGGTCGATATTTCGTGTCTTGTTCGTTACACAAGCACAGATAAAACAGGGAGGAGAATACTTCAACAGTTCATAGAACTGAAACAAAACCAGCTGAACAACAAGTTGACAGATAAAACAGGGAGGAGAATACTTCAACAGTTCTTAGAACTGAAACAAAACCAGCTGAACAACAAGTTGACAGATAAAACAGGGAGGAGAATACTTCAACAGTTCTTAGAACTGAAACAAAACCAGACAACAGTTCTTAGAACTGAAACAAAACCAGCTGAACAACAAGGACAGATAAAACAGGGAGGAACCAAAGTTCTTAGACTGAAACAAAACCAGCTGAACAACAAGTTGACAGATAAAACAGGGAGACGTTCGCTGCAACACCACCTGATACAGAGGGAGGAGAATTCATGACGCTGAACAACAGCATGTTGAAACCAAAGACTGAGTAACGTTGACTCGCTGCAGATAAGAGGTCACGCTTTGTTTGGTACTGGACTTCGATAAGGACCTTTTCCCAGATGTTCATGTTGTGACCAGAACGAAGTGCGTGTATCATGTGCTACTGCTGAGTTGACCATTCAGTGCCACAGGACTTGTGAAAACATATCTCAGGTCAACAATGGTAACGGAACTGCTAAAGATGCACTAGCACTTCTTCGTACCCACAGTGAGTTGTATATCGATTTTGCACTAAATTCTCAATAATGTACAAGTTTTAAGCCCGTTTTCTTCGGCTTGTAATTTTTCATAAAATGTACCTGGTATCATTCTTTGGTATATCGTGTTTATAAACCGCCCTTGTTTGAATACACAATGCCCTTTAGTAAGCATTAAAAGGTAACATTATCTTATATTTGCGATTACACTTTCTCAGTAAACAGTCCCATTCGGGATTCGAACCCACACCCTCAGAGTCAGGCACCTAATCGCCAGCACACAAAGTCAGGTATTCGACTTTCAATTTCGTGGCAGCCGCGGTGGCTGAGCGGGTTAGGTGGCTGACTCTGTGTGCTGGCATTAGGTGCCTGACCCTGGGACTGTGGGTTCGAATCGTACAAACGTACTAGAATCTGTGCTAGAAGTACTTGAATTATCTACTAGAGAAAGTGTAATCCCAAATATAACATATGTTGCTCTTGTTTGGTTCGCCATCTTCGTATTTTTTATTATTTGCTATTGATAGATAGGGCTGCAACGATTCAGTTCGATTCATCGAAAATCGAATCTGACACCTTAGTTTCGATTTTCAGTAACCATTAACGCTATTTCGATTCGATATTTGCAAATCTATTCAAATTATTACCAGACACTTGACTTTTGAAAGTTTTACTTTATTAACGTTTATGGTCCTTGACATAGGGACAAAACAAATTAAAAGTGCTGTTCTGTGTTTAAACATCATATTTTATTTGTTTGAAAAAGGTTACATCATTTACATTCCTGATTTCCTATTCAAATATTGGAATAAACTTTCAGTGCGTTTTGTTTAATAAACTATGATTAATAAATCTGATGTTTTTACTTAAATAAAGAATCGAATCGAAATGATCGAACAGATGGTCCAATATCGAAAATCGAATAGAATCGGAGTCTGGGTGAATCGTTGCAGCCCTATATAGCTAAAATCTTCTCTCTCGTTTTTCATTTGAATTTCTGTTCTGTTTTGTTCTCGTTGACCTGGTGAAATGTTTTAAAAGTATGTTATATTGTATAAAGATATGGTATATCTCTAATCATCTCGTGATTTGGATTGGTTGACTTTGACCTGCTTGTGTTTGGCTCGTTTCTTCACGGTGCAGCTTTTAATCGGTGCATGTGTTTCGGTGCATATCATTGATTGTATTAATTATCATATCTTAAGTGCAAATAATTGCAATGATCCATGAAACGTTTTGTTAGCAACGTAGTTGAATATATTAATCTTTCCAGCAGTGATGAGCTTACAGTTTAATGTTCCCTCGTAGCTACCCAGACTCTTGTGTTGGAATGACTTCTAGGTGATATGGTCAAAACTACAGCCACCTCACTTATTACCATGTAAAGTCGTTTCCGCGTCAAAGAAACGTAGATAGTGGTATTTTGTTGCTAAACATCTTGATCAAATAACATTTTTTTCAATTACAATGTAACCGCATGTTGCATAAAAAGACTTAAAGATTGACATTTAAAGATTAACTAATAAACATCTCAGGTACTATACTCGTCAAGATCGTCTATTTTACACTGATTCGGGTAGACAGACACGCGTGACGCCATGATTGTTGTGACGTCACGGTTGTAATCTGTGACGTCACAATCACGACTATTACTGGAACTCGAATGTGTGTCAAGCAGGCCGAAATATGCCGCCGAACGAAGCTAGTGTGAACAAAAGGAGTGGAATGCACATGAACTTTGTTCATAATGACCAAATTTGGTAGGTAAATCATATTTGTAAATTGTCTTTGTAATGGGGTGAGTGAGTATCGTTTGATATTTTCAGCAATATCCCAGTAATCATGGCGGGGACACCAGAGATGGGCTTCACCCATTGTACCAAGTGGGGAATCGAACTGGGGCTTTCGGCGTGACGAACGAACGTTTCAGTCACTTGGCTAGCCCACAGCCGTAAGTAAAAGATTCTGTTCAACCTATAAATACCAGCAACATATGCATTATTTGCGCTAATCCTTTAGATTCTCTATTCTATTATTCTGCAGGAAGGATCATGTTCGCCATGAAACCAGCTCCCAGCTCAGGAAATGGCCAGAGAGAGATGGGGGTACCTCGTACAGGAGTACGACACGGTAGGGAAGCTGAGTATACTCGACCAGACATTTTGCAGATTCATTTAACGTCTGGCGTACAATAATAAGATGTTGTCATGGTAGGTGTGACCAGTTCATAACTTGGCTTTGTCACGGGCAAACTAACTGTGCTCGTAACATCATACAAAGGGTGTATAATTTTGTAACACATTTTCTTAGCAGGTTCCAGGTTCCGTTTGTTTCCAAAAGGAAAAGGAAAAAGGTGATTTGAAGTCACTACATAACATATCGCTCAGCTGTTCGGTATTATGGACAATGGTTTGGTTTGCCTGGAAACAACCTCGTATAGAGTGACAATTTGTACCCTGTGGGGGGAGCTGTGTCAAAATATGGTGTTCATTTATTCCGCCGTAACGGCCGGCATAGGTTGCGGGGTGAATTCTAACGCGAAATTCCTTCTGGTTAGGTCCTGACAACACCATGCTGAAGGTAACGCGGGGCTCGGGTGCTCAGGCTCCGTGACTCGGCAGATAATGGCAACACAAGTGACGTTCACCATTGCTCATGATTTCAGTTACCTGTTTGCATACGATCTTAATATTGTCGACTGTGGCAGAAACAATATTCAGTCCACTCAGTCAAGCTTGATTCCATGAATTTGACATACAAAAAATACATAAACAGTAAAGTTCATCTGACTGTACATCTTCCACCATCAAGTGCACTTTATCTCCATACTGTTATGACATTTAGACATCTTGTTGGAAGAAAAACGTTTCCGTTTGTAAGACCTCTGCTGATACAGCATAAAACAGAACCCGCTCGGTTTTATACATTCTCTTCCGTATACTTCACAGATCAGTTAGAACTGAAATTTGACAGGGACTGGTTACAGATCAGGAACATACGTTGGTCTTGAGAAGACATTTTACGGCCGCTTCGCTATTCAGTCACTAGGACACACATTCACAAAAGGTGTTTTTTTCAGTAGGAAGATATCCAGCTGTCATTAGTTTCTTAATCGAAACTTCCTAGTGAATCTGGATACAATCGCACCTCCATTTCTGTCCTTTAGTCATTTTGAACCGAGAAAACCAACAATTACAGGATGTGTGGATCCAGAATTAAATCTGGTGTCTTGACCATTGACTGGGAGATACTGGCCTTGCGAAAAGTTATCTATAGATGATGTGCTTTTTTTTATTACAATGGTATTTCTCTCAGTCAGACTACCAGGGGCGGTGGGGTAGCCTAGTGTTTAAAGCGTTCGCTCGTCACGCCGACGACCCGGGTCGATTCCCCACATGGGCACAATGTGTGAAGCCCATTTCTGGTGTTCCCCGCCATGATATTGCTGGAATATTGCTAAAAGCGGCGTAAAACCAAACTGACTCACTCACTCAGTACTACCAGACTTACATATTGGACGGGGCGGTCGGGTAGCCCATTGGTTAAAGCGTTCACTCATCACAGTTCTCTATTCCCCACATGGGTAAGATGTGAAGCCTATTTCCTGTCTCCCCCGCTGCTGCGATAAAAGCGACGTAAAACTAGACTCACTCACTACAAATAGAATTTCTATACAAAAGTGTCCTTGTGTACATATCTATGAATGAATTTTCGGGAACTAACTCATTTTTCAAATATATTCTTTCCGAAGAAGCATTTGTGACAGGAAGAGAATAAACGTAACATCCTTTCCATGCATTCAAAATTTTGTAGTTTGTATTTAGTTCAACTGTCGAAATGCTCTATACTGTCATTTTGAGTATTCCAATAAATATACTTATAGTATGACATTAAGGCTCCTCTCATAAATGGTACCATGCTCCTGGCCCGATATTTGTTAATAATCCCCAAAAGACATCATGCAAATACAGTGATGAACCCCTGAGTGAACATGAAGTTTTTCTTCACCAATTACATGAAAAATAGCAAAAACAATAAGAAGTTGAAAGCACTATCAAAAACTACTGATATAATGTGACCTTCAATAAACCAGGTCAAACATTGTAACACTTATTCCTGCTTATAAATAGCTCCTAATGCCTAGTTGCACAAAATTTGCGTAGATAGATACTCATGCTATTGATCACTGGATTGTCAGGTCCAGACTCGGTTATTTACAGGCCACCGCGATATAGCTGGAATATTGCTGAGTGAAGCGTTAAACAACAACCAACCTATTCACTGCTGGATGAAGACAGGCAAATTTCAAACAGTCTCTCGGCTAATGTGGCGCCACATATTCTACATGTACTGTAGTGTGGAGAAACACCTAAGGCCTATGAACTCCCATGAGTCAATATAGGTCTGACTTCCTTAGATTTTTGCAAAGACGACTGTGTTGGGCATCATAACGATTCTGATACTACACCAACATTGTTATAAAAATATGGTTCAAACCATTTTCTTCCTACATGTAGATTCCTGGGCATTCTATCAGGCCCTAACACAGTTGTAATTTCCAAGATCCAGTAAATTCCCAGGGGAGGTAACTCCGATTATACTACAACATAAACTGCCTAAGATTTGTTTCCTTGGTCACGATCCCTGTATGAAAAAATATCATACATTTCACTCAGTATTATGTTCCCATTTATGGTGTCCCCTTCCATGATGTTGCTGGAATATTGCTAAAAGCAGCATAGAAACATACTCACTCACTCACTCAGTATTATGTTACCATTTATGGTGTCCCCTTCCATGATGTTGCTGGAATATTGCTAAAAGCAGCATAGAAACATACTCACTCACTCACTCAGTATTATGTTACCATTTATGGTGTCCCCTTCCATGATGTTGCTGGAATATTGCTAAAAGCAGCATAGAAACATACTCACTCACTCACTCAGTATTATGTTACCATTTATGGTGTCCCCTTCCATGATGTTGCTGGAATATTGCTAAAAGCAGCATAGAAACATACTCACTCACTCACTCAGTATTCTGTTACCATTTATGGTGTCCCCTTCCATGATGTTGCTGGAATATTGCTAAAAGCAGCATAGAAACATACTCACTCACTCACTCAGTATTATGTTACCATTTATGGTGTCCCCTTCCATGATGTTGCTGGAATATTGCTAAAAGCAGCATAGAAACATACTCACTCACTCACTCAGTATTATGTTACCATTTATGGTGTCCCCTTCCATGATGTTGCTGGAATATTGCTAAAAGCAGCATAGAAACATACTCACTCACTCACTCAGCATTCTGTTAACATAAAGTGGTTGTTTACATGTTTCTACAATATTGCCACCTGTTCACTCATGTTCTATCAGTATTGTCCCCACTAACATCACGTGGTTCAATCCACTCTGTTTACAGATGACCAGTGTCCTGGAGGGGAAGCCCCCTAAACCTGGCCACTCCATCTATGGCGCCCAACCACAGGCAAAACAAGGAGATATCCGGCTTCCACCAATCAAACCCTTCAAAACAACCAGAGATACTTCCTTCCCCTTGACAACAGCCCGTGAGATTGGCTGGAAGGCAGCTGGGCCAGTAAAAGACCCCCTGTGTAACAAGTGGGCACCTCGGGCCCGAGGTCAGTTTGGCATCCTGAAACTGCTGAAATGGCCGGCTGAGGCTGCTCCTTAAGTCTGGGAGGAGGACTCCTGACAACAGAGGCATCTTACCTTAGATGTTCATCTTTTGAAACTGTTTTCTGTCTAATATAAGATAACTGTGGCTCATGTTTTAACATTTATTACACTGATAATATGTAC
The DNA here is from genome assembly GCF_003918875.1 of Haliotis rubra. Classification (NCBI taxonomy): domain Eukaryota; kingdom Metazoa; phylum Mollusca; class Gastropoda; order Lepetellida; family Haliotidae; genus Haliotis; species Haliotis rubra. The sequence continues at coordinate 523,182 of NW_025765514.1, read as the reverse complement.
AAAACATTGTAAACATTGTATTTTCATGAACAATACTTGTGCATGATGAAGTTTGTTATTTACATCATCCTGGTTACCAGGAGCAATCTGTATCCAATACATCATGAAACATGGGGACTTGATGTCAATGATTGATAATATCTGTGAAAGGAAGAGTCCTCATCATCCATTACACAATAAATCCTTGTTGTTTAACAATTTCCATATGTTTTAATGACTCACTATTATCTTGTCATTTGTGACGACAAAAAGCTGTTGATAGAGAGTCACGCTTCACCGAGTCACATTCACTTCTGCAATACTGAGAACATGATAACCATATTGACTCAACATTTAATGAGTCCTATGTACATATCCCTGATGAGGAATGACTTGGTGATGTCAGCTGTTTCCGTCATCCTCAACTGTGTCGTCTTCGTCTGAGGAATCTCTGTCTTCATACACCACCTGTGGTCTGTTGGTATTTACAACCATGTCCGCCAGATCTTCATCCGAGTCATCACTGGGTGGCAGCATGTCATCAGGAATCGTTTCACTTTTGCCCTGGTTCGTTCCCTCCTGGAATGCAGGTGGCCTGAAACAAAACAGTCAACTGGAGGTTGGCTACTCGACTATAGGAGAACTAAAATTAGAGGCATGTTAAATTATTTGAACTTAAACAATTCTGACAACTTCCACATATCACATTAGCCCCTATCTATCTCACCACAGCTCTCACTATCTCATAAGAGCCCCTAAGCACCTCTCCACAGCTCTCACTATCTAATAATAGCCCCTAAGCACCACAGCTTTCACTATCTCATAATAGCCCCTAAGCACCTCACCACTGTTCTCCCTATCTAATAATAGCCCCTAAGCACCTCACCACAGCTCTCACTATCTCATAATAGCCCCTAAGCACCTCACCACTGTTCTCCCTATCTAATAATAGCCCCTAATCACCTCACCACAGCTTTCACTATCTCATAATAGCCCCTAAGCACCTCTCCACAGCTCTCACTATCTAATAATAGCCCCTAAGCACCACAGCTTTGATCACTATCTCATAATAGCCCCTAAGCACCTCACCACTGTTCTCCCTATCTAATAATAGCCCCTAATCACCTCACCACTGTTCTCCCTATCTAATAATAGCCCCTAATCACCTCACCACTGTTCTCCCTATCTAATAATAGCCCCTAATCACCTCACCACAGCTTTCACTATCTCATAATAGCCCCTAAGCACCTCACCACAGCTCTCACTATCTAATAATAACCCCAAAGCACCTCACCTCAGCTCTCACTATCTCATAATAGCCCCTAAGCACCTCACCACAGCTTTCACTATCTCATAATAGCCCCTAAGCACCTCACCACAGTTTTCCAAATCTCATAATAGCCCATAAGCACCTCACCACAGCTCTCACTATCTCATAATAGCCCCTATCTATCTCACTACAGCTCTCACTATCTCATAATAGCCCCTATCTATCTCACCACAGCTCTCCATATCTCATAATAGCCCCTAAACACCTCACAACAGCTCTCACTATCTAATAATAGCCCCTAAGCACCTCACCACAGCTTTCACTATCTCATAATAGCCCCTAAGCACCTCACCACAGTTTTCCAAATCTCATAATAGCCCATAAGCACCTCACCACAGCTCTCACTATCTCATAATAGCCCCTATCTATCTCACCACAGCTCTCACTATCTCATAATAGCCCCTATCTATCTCACCACAGCTCTCCATATCTCATAATAGCCCCCAAGCACCTCACAACAGTTCTCCCCATTCAGATTCATCGCTGGCCCTCCCTACCTCACCACAGCCCAGCTGCATCTCAAAGTAGCTACTTACCACCTTACCAAGTCTTAGACTATACAGCACAGCCCCTCCTAACTTCATGACAACCTCATCTCATATCACCAACCTTCCATCTCACCACAGCCAGACCCAATCTCATCAACGCTCCTCGCCATCTCACCACAGCCCAACCCTATCTCATCAACGCTCCTCGCCATCTCACCACAGCCCAACCCTATCTCATCAACGCTCCTCTCCATCTCACCACAGCCAGACCCTATCTCATCAACGCTCCTCGCCATCTCACCACAGCCCAACCATATCTCATCAACGCTCTCTCGCTCATCCACAGCCATCTCACCACAGCCTAACCCTATCTCATCAACGCCTCGCCATCTCACCACAGCCCAACCCTATCTCATCAACGCTCTCGCCATCTCACCACAGCCCAACCCTATCTGACCAACCCTCCTCACCACAACCCCTGCACAACCTCATCACAGCCCAACCCTATCTCACCACTCAACCCTCCTTACAACAACTCACCACAGCCCAACCCTATCTCACAACAACCCTCCCCACAATCTCACCACAACCCAACCCTATCTCACAAAACCTCCACATCTCTCAACAACCCTGCACATCTCATTCCAGCCAATCTCTTGTCTCATAACAGTCTCTACCCACTTCACCACAGGTGCTCTCATCTCACAACAACCCCTGCACATCTCACCACAGGTGCTCTCCGTCTCACAACAACCCCAGCACATCTCACCACAGGTGCTCTCTCCATCTCACAACAACCCCTGCACATCTCACCACAGGTGCTCTGCTCTCCATCTCACAACAACCCCTGCACATCTCACTCACCACTCCATCTCACAACAACCCTGGTCTCACCACAGGTGCTCTCCATCTCACAACAACCCCTGCACATCTCACCACAGGTGCTCTCCATCTCACAACAACCCCTGCACATCTCACCACAGGTGCTCTCCATCTCACAACAACCCCTGCACATCTCACCACAGGTGCTCTCCATCTCACAACAACCCCTGCACATCTCACCACAGCTGCTGCTCTCCATGCACATCACAACAACCCCTGCACATCTCACCACAGGTGCTCTCCATCTCACAACAACCCTGCACATCTCACCACACCCATCTCACAACAACCCCCTGCTCTCACCACGGCTGCTCACAACAACCCCTGCACATCTCACCACAGCTGCTCTCCATCTCACAACAACCCCTGCACATCTCACCATGGCACTCTCCATCTCACAACAACCCCTGCACATCTCACCACAGCTGCTCTCCATCTCACAACAACCCCTGCACATCTCACCACAGCTGCTCTCCATCTCACAACAACCACTGCACATCTCACCACAGGTGCTCTCCATTTCACAACAACCCCTGCACATCTCACCACAGCCCTTCATCCTTGATGTGCTTGATCTGGTCCTTGTACAGGATGCTGAGGATCTCTGCTCGCACCTTGTCTCCTTCAGCAATAGGCTCCACCAGCACAAAGTCTCCTGGATAATATTTATTGCATGACAGATAACTAGAATAATCATTCTCTTGTTATGTTCTACTAAGTGGAATGAAATCATCAAATACTAATCAGTACTTACTGTTAGAAGAACATCTTTAGTTTTTGCAAATTTGAATATCAATAATGAGCAAGTTGAAGCAATATTCCACCATTATCATGGCAGACATCACAAATAGACTTAACACATTGCACCCAACATTAATGGGAATCGAACATCTGTCATTGGCATGACAAGCAAATACTTTAACAACTATGCCACATAAAGAGAAAAAAATCATGCCTTACATGCAAGTTTTCTGAATATGCAGGCAACACTTGTCTTTTTTATTAACAAGGATATAACAACAAAATACAAAGTCATTAACTTATGATTATGATATAACTACAAAAAAAACCACCACAGATACTAGCATGAAATATTTCAATGGCAACAGGCCTTACAACAACTCTGTCTTATTACCAAAGTCCAATCTGTTATAAGCTCACATAAAATCATAAGAAATTACTGATAGATTCCTAGTCAGGAACTGAAACAAACTGATGAATGCAGGATCTGCTGATTATTTCTATGTTTGGAAACTGCTGATTATTTTTATGTTTGGAAACTGCTGATTATTTCTATGTTTCAATTTGTTTGGAAACAGGAAATGGGGCACAGTGTGCAAACAAAAATCTCCAACTGCTACATAACCCTGTTGATATTAACTGAACTCACCTCTCTTTATCCACACATTCTTTCTGAACCTGGTGGGCATACTGACAAGGTATCTGGTGCTTCCTGCTGTCTCTACTTCATGAAGGTTGTTGCCTCGACTGGCTGTAACCTGTGCATAGAAGAAGTAAACAACTTGTGATGACCATGGCTTCACCTCACGCCCGATGCAGATACTAGCCTGTACATGGTCAGCAATGGTGTACACATTGCCAGGTTTAAATGCTTTATTACTCAGCTGCACTTTGGGATGTAAAATGTTTGCAAGTGAATTTATGATATGATGATATGATGGAGATACATAAATAATGAACATAGATACATAGGTAAGTATATGACTTATATGAATAATATTAATAATATTGTAAATCGTGGAAAAGTATTGTACGTTTCGAGTGTGAAGTATCTGTTAGTATGTCAATATGGAACTACTATGTTGGAACCGTCCTGGCTACTTCTGTGGGGGCCCTTCAGGGTATGCAGAATAGTAGAAAATAGTAAGATTAAGGTTTTAACATAGTCACTGGTACAAGGATGGAGAACTGAGCCCTGCTGCACTCCTGAACATGTGTTCCCCGATTTATGGCCCCACCACATCAGTGGAATGATTGACAATGTCTGTAGTGAACTTGTGTGATGATGTGTGGAGTGATGATGTCTGTAGTGAACCTTAAAGATGTGTGAATTTTGAACATTTGAACAATTTATGAATATTTGATCACATATCAACACCTGGATGTATGATAACCACACTACATATTATTACTATTATTACTACATATTGATACAAATATAATAAAACATACACAATATATTTTAGTTTGTATGTTCCTATTTAAATTTGATCTATGGCCCTTTTGACTTTTCTTTGGCCCTTTTGACTACAACCCTTGGGGCCGACATATTTGTTATTGTGGATGTATTTTGTGTACATCTACGAATGGAAGTGGATAAACAGCACATCGCAGCCTCCTGTGAATGACTGAGCTTAAGCAACAGCTAAACTGAAACTGGTTTTGAGAACATTAGATACAGTCGTCTATATACTGCCAGGTTAGGATACATTTGTCGTGCATATTAACCATAGTACATAATCCAACAACAACCCTGACACAACGGTCCTACTGCAGGTTGGGGAAACCTACCGATCGGCCTATGATACGGGATATTAAAGGCCATTCTGCCTATTTTGCTATAGGCTGAAAATTAATGACATAGATATTCAGTTTTAGTTTTCAAAAGGAAAATCTATGCAAAATTGTGTTCTTAATGAAACATCTTTTCCTGAACATGATATATATTTCCATTTAGTCAAAAAAAAATGTTTTCAAGCTGAGGAGGTCCATTAACATTCATCTCTATGATCATATAAAACCATTTCGTGCGGAAATTAATAGTTTGAGAAATACTTAGAAAAATGTTCAAATATATTGGCCTATTATAGGCCGATCGGTAGGTTTCTCCCCAACCTGTACTGTACAGCAATAATAGCCAATAACATTATATTATTGGCTATTATTGCTAGTACAGTACAGGTTGGGGAAATTTTCCTACTGCCTATGTCAGTATGTCACACATGTGCGCCCGAATTTGTCACCTACCCTGACGATCTCTTGGTCTCCTTCGGGAAGAACATAATCATTAAGAACCTCTTTTACGACATGCTTTCTCTTTGTAGCCTTGGACATTTCACACAAATCAGTATGTTAACGTGTGTTATGATGAAACCTCAAGTTAAACTGAAAGCACGTTGAAGCAGACTAAAACATTGCTCAACACATGGACAAGGGAAGTAATCCAACAACTTCCTGTCCAAAACGTGTATACCACTAAATATTAATTTATACATCAACTACGGACATGTTGATGTATTAAATGCGTAATTTTCATTAGTAAATACGGAATTATCACTGCTATGATATTGTTAATGTCTTACCGTGTCTCACAGATGAACAATACCGTATATGAACAGTCATCATGGCTTGTTAAAGTTGTCTGTCGGAGAGTTGACATTTCGTCCATTATATGTGATAACGTTCGCATCTGTTAAATTATTTATTTCATTTACCAATTACTCCCATCAAGACCAACGTCAGGCGGAGACGTTCCGTAGACTGGTGTGATTAGGGACCCTTCATAATTTATGGCTAGTGGGGTGATGCTGATTTTAAATTTATTTTATGATATTTTTTTGGTTTTAGTTTTTTGTTTTGTTTTGTTTTGTTGGTTTTTTGTTGTTTTTTTGGTGTGTTTTTTTTTGGTGGTGGTGGTGGGGGTTGTTCTGGGGAGGTAGTTGGGGTCAGCAATAAAAATTTTGGGAAGGGGGGATCATTGATCTTTTTTCATGATGTGCAAGGGGGGTCACTTACTTTGTACGTAAAGTTAAGGGGGGATAATTTCACATTGTACATGCTTCTGCATACAAATCACACACACACACACACACACACACACACCTTGTCATAAATTATGAACGGTCCCTTACATAGTATGCACATTATAAGTAACATAACACATCACATCTATGTTTCATAAAACAATTTAATAGAAAATGATGTTACTTGTTGTAAGGAATATCGTCTTTTCATTCACAGACAATAGGCATCGGGCAAAGAGTAATTCATTTGGTGGATTATCAAAATCTCGATTAAAGTTTTAATATGGCATGACATTAAAGTATAAGGAGTGAGTTACTGAGTCACGGAGGTAGGTTTAAAGGCGCTAAGAACAGTGCTCCAGTAATATCAGAGTAAGTAAGCGTAAAGATGCAGGTCTTAACACGTGAAAACAAGGGTCATCGGTATGGGGCTGACAAACCAAAAACCATAATCAGAGTAAATATCGGGTTTGAACACGCCACCATAGGTTACTTACTCGCCTAAGGGAGACAACTCTGCGCATCGTATTGCCGGAACACATCTGCTGGATACAGATGTCCTTGTGTACACTTAAAGCACTGTATGTTTGAATTGGCGATAAAGGTATGACAGCCGTTACAGCTTACGCATCTCAAGGCGGTGGGGTAGCCTAGTGGTTAAGGCGTTCGCTCGTCACGCCGAAGACCAGGGGTTCGATTCCCCACATGGGTACAAAGCCCATTTCTGGTGCCCCCCCCCCCCCCCCCTCCTAAAACGGCGTAAAACTAAATTCACTCACTCCATATCTCAATTCGCGAATACCCGATGTCATCAGTATTTGACAGCGATGCACATGAAACACATCCCGTAACAGATGTTTCTTTTGATTAGGAACTGTATTAATTTGGTAGCTTTTAATTACATGCTGTCCCGGAATTAAATTCCAAGTTAAAAGAAACTTTTTGGATTTTCATACTGCTATTTCAGACAACAAAATTTGTTTGACATTAGGACAAAAAATAAATATGTTGATTTACGTACAAATTTCAGTTTGGATTTCGCTTGTTGAATACAACTGGGTTCACTTTGAGTAGCACGCCACCTGAACACCTTGGATCTCGTATCGTTTGAGATACACGAGGACCAACGCGGCCTCAGGTCAGTGACCTGTACTGAAGAATGTAGTGTCACAGACAACAAGGTTGTATCCGCATGTAGACCGCCTCCATGGTGTAGTGGTTAGAGCGTCCACCCGGAGAGCGGAAGGTCGCGGGTTCGATCCACGGCCGCGTCATACCAAAAGACGTTAAAATATGGTACTTGTTGGTCCCTGCCTGGCGCTCGGCATTAATGGGTACAACAAAGACTGGTCGGTTCGGAGTCAGTATAATGTGTCTGTGTGGGGTATTCATGCTTAACTGCGGCATGGTATCTCATGCAGTGAGCTAGCACTATAAAATCAGCTAAGTTTGGGTTAGTACAAGCAGCCACACATACACACGCATGAACGTCGTCATATGAGCGAAATATTCTTGACAACGCCGTTAAACCCCATTTCCAACTCATCTCACCTGTATCCGCATGGCCTATTTACTTATATGATATTCTTATAGATTAGATATTCTGCAAAAGGTCATGACATTTATACAGTGAACACCTATTAATCAGGACCTTTGCATTCCCTATGAAATTTTATTCTGATTAACGTTTCAAGACCCCAGTGGCTCTGTACTCCTACACACAGGGACGTGTCACGCTTAGAAACAGCATTAGAAGGACATATATAGGTATATAGACCCTACCCTAGTACTATTTATATACATCTATATCTACATCTCAACATGTGCATGGGATGCCTTGGCGACACTTTGCCGTCCCAAAGTCCCTCTCATGATATATCCTAGGTATATATTTATATAAACACTATTTATATAGTACTAGGGTAGGGTCTATATACCTATATGTCAATAGTACTAGGGTAGGGTCTATATACCTACTAGTATATGTCTTTCTAACGCTGTTTCTAAGCGTGACACGCCCCTGTGCTCCTACACAGACCAACTTGGTTGTGACAGCGGAAATTGTCACTGCAGCTGTTACTGATCCATGGTAAGCATGTACTGGACATCCTTCCTGTATTGTAGGCACGTCATGATGTCACACCATTCTTTAAGATTCTCTGAAAATGTCCCAATTGGTCGTTTTGTAGTTTAGCCTCACGCATCTTACATCTGTGTGCAGAGTAAGCACTGCTATTGCATGAAATCTGCGTGCCGGACATGGATGGATACATCATCACACTTCCGCCGTTGTGTCTGTATCAGTAATGATAATGGACGTGTCACAGGGCAGTACTACTGTTTAAGGATAACGACAAGGAGCGCCAAGAAACAAATTATACCATACCTGTTTTATAAATAAATAAAAATATCAACACAGATTTATAAAGGCGATGACTTTATCTTTCTGCTAAATTTAATACCTGTCCTCAGTCGTTCGATATTACTATTGTTGAATATTTTCGATATCAAAGAAAACTACTCATTCAAAGATTTCATCTCCCTGGATGGAATGCGACGGGACTCGAACTTGTGTTTAAACTCATTCAGTGGGTGAGAAAAAACGTTTATATAGAAGGTTAGAGTAGCCTATCGTTAGCTGCCGAGAGGTGGCGCGCTTACTATAAATTTACAAACCGGTTATGTCCCTTTCTATGTTATCTTCTACCCGCAAGGTGCGATAATTATACGTTGTTCATACAGGTCCAAAACTTCGAAAGCGAAACTACTTCCCGCCAATAACCCAAGCAAAAGGTAAGATATGATAGTACGACAAGAAACAATGAGCCAGTGCAAGGAACATGTATTTTTCAGAAAGTCCGTTTAAGTTAGTGCTATAGGACACATGATCTCCTCTTTCTTCCAACGATTTGACAAAGTAATATGGTATGATCGCAGGCCCGTCATTTTCGCAGTAGTCCGGAAGCCAGTCAAATTGTATCGTTGTTTTCAACATCACCACCCACTGATGATCTAACAGCCTAACAATTCTCGAGTCCAGTGAATATTTCCTTGTTTTCCTCCACTGTTGCGCATTTCGCTCACCCGAAACGTTTTCAGAAGCTGATCACTCCCTCATACCTGGTAGATGTCTGTGGTTGAAAGTGGGGAAAGCCCACTTTCAACCACAGGAACCCGATATCGCTGTGTATGTTAAACACAGACCATAGATCATAGACATCATATACATCATATATATGTGACGTGCGTGTAGATCTATGGTGTTTAGCGAAAACGGGTTCCTGTATACATCATATACATCATATATATGTGACGTGCGTGTAGATCTATGGTCTATGTTTAGCGATAACGGGTTCCTGTGCTTTCAACGCGCCTCGTTCAACGATATCGAAAGTTGAAAACATTGTGCGAAGTATTTAATGGAATACGATATCTATGCATATTTTGTTAAATCTTCTGTGAATTACAAAATTGGTTCAAAATAATTCAGGCAGGAATTTTTGTGAACTCCCGGGAGTCCTACTCCAGGTTGTCCTGATCAAAGAGCTCTATTTGACTCTATACAGTTTGACGAAGAATACAGGATTGAGGATATATGCACTTTTCTATCTGTTATATTGACTGGGACAGAAATGACCGCTAGCCTATTAGTCCAAGGCAACTTAAAGTGTAGTTATCTTTCACAAAATGTAGTTATTGTTTAGAAGCTGTAGAATCCATATTCCGGTCAATTGACATTCCATGTTATACATTAATGCATGCCAAGTTTTAGTATACACCGAGCCTCGCTGTCGTCTCCCACATGGCCGCAACCAGAGCGAGCCATTATGTAACATGTCTGGAAGCATTAAACAAGATTGCACGACACTCATCGTTTGTACCAATCATACATGGTGTCAGAAGAGGGATCATATTCCCAGGATTCATCAGGCGACATTTCGCAACGGATGAAGATTAGGACATTCTGTGAGTGTGACTGAAATTTCGAAAGCCGGTCAGCTAGCCGAAGTTACAATGGCGGACGGATTCAACCGGCCAAAACCGCTTTCATTTGAAGGTGACATTGCCGAGAACTGGAGACAGTTTGAACAGGAGTTTGATATTTCCTGGAAGCTGCGCATGGTGATAAGGATGACAAAAAGCAGAGGCATATATCTTCTTGAACATTGCAGGAAAGGAAGCAATCGAAAGGGAAAAGTCTTTTCGTCACGGGTTGGCAGAATCAAGGGCAAGCCTACAAGTCCTCAAAGATAAGTTCAGCGAACTGTGTAAGCCACAGACAAACATTACGTTGGGCGTTTTCGATTTTTCACCAAATCAGAGCAGAGGTGAACATTTCAAACTTTCTATACAGATTTAGTGAATAAGTCAAATTCATGCAATTTTGGCTCTCAAAGATGAAATGACCAGGGACAGAATAGTGTGTGTGTGTAGATTCGGACAATCTAAAGAAATCTTTGCTGAAAGAAACTGCTTTAACTTTAGCTAAAGCTGTTACCATATGCACTCTCAACGAAATCACGGAAAAGGGCCTACAAGAACTCACAAACAAATCAACAGCAGAGGTACATGCTATACACACGGTGCTAGAAATGAAAGAAGAAAATAACATAAATCTCCGCCTACATGCAGGAACTGCACATACTCACATCCAGTTGGATCGCTGCCCAGCACGTGGCAAGAAGTGTCACAACTGTAACAAAATGAACCACTTTGCAAGTGTTTGTAAAGCTCCGCACAGTGATAATGAGAATGGAAACCCAAGAAGCAGAGACAGGAGACATGAAAAGCAAACAAAAGAAAGGCAAAGCGAACAGTTCATGACATTGATGAAGAATATTATGAAGACTCTGATAGTGATACCGACAGCTTTCTATTCATAGATTCCCTAGAGGTGGATGGAATTGAGGAGTCGCCACTGGAAGCATATGCCACCCTACTTGCAAAACAATGAGGAAATAAGGCTTAAAGTTGACACAGGTGCCAAATGTAATGTCTTACCACTATCCTGGTTCAAGAAGGTGAGAGACAAAGAGAAATCAGCAAACAACACATAGTAACATTGGTCTGCTATGGAGGGAGTTCCTTGAAAACATTGGGAAGAACCCAAATCAAGTGTAGATTCAAAGATAGAGAAGAGCTGCTAACCTTTCATGTCATAGAACAACAGCTCAAGCCTATAGTAGGACTACGTGACAGTGTACTCCTTAAGCTACTATCCTTCGGCGAGGATGTATACAGTGTGTGTGAACTAACAATGAAAACACACAAAACTATGAACCACTGACTAAGGCACAGATTATGAAGGGATACCCTACTCTCTTCGACGGAAGACTTCGGGAACTTACCTGTAGAATACAGTGCTGAGCTGGACCCGACATAGTACCTGTGATCAGGGCACCTAGGCGCATTCCTGTGGCAATGCAGGACAAAGTCAAGCAGGAGTTAGACTCAATGGTGGAACAAGGAGTGATCACACCAGTGACTGAACCGACGGACTGGGTCGTCGCCTATGGTGATAGCAAGAAGAAAAACACAGACAAAATACGGATTTGTATTGATCCAATTGACCTCAACAAGGCTTTGAAGCGACAGCACTACCCCATGAGGACAGTAGAAGAAATCATAGCAAGAATGCCCAAAGGCGAAATTCTTCACCAAGCTAGATGCATCGCGGGGATTCTGGCAGATTCCATTATCACATGCAACATCGATGTTGACGACGTTCAATACCCCATATGGACGTTATAGATACCTAAGAATGCCGTTTGGCATCACTTCAGCCAGTGAAGTGTTTCAGAAACACATGGACAGTCTATTCAGTGGTCTACCATGTGAAGGTATAATGGATGACCTACTTGTTTGGGGAGAAACAGAAGAACAGCATGACAATAACGTCATCAGAGTACTCAACAAAGCGGATGAAATAGGCCTGAAACTGAACCCGGACAAGTTCCACTTCAAAGAAAAGGAAGTGAGCTATGTTGGTCACATACTGACAGCTGAAGGTGTCAGACCTGACCCCGAAGGTCGAGCAATTGTCAATATGCCAGAACCTGAGGGATTGCCATCACTGCGTAGATTCCTAGGAATGGTTACTTACCTGGCAAAGTTCATTCCCCATCTCAGTGAGTTGGCAGCACCACTGAGAGAGCTCTTAAAGAAAGAGACTACATGGGAGTGGTCCTCCAAATGTAGGACAGCAACTGAAGCAATAAAGAAAGAAATCAGCAACTCAGCGAATTCTGAAATTCTATGATGTTACAAAGCCTGTCACTCTAACATGTGACGCCTCCAAGAGTGGATTGGGTGCAGCAGTAATCCAGGAAGGACATCCAATAGCCTATAGGTCCAAATCCATGACGAAATCACAAACAAACTATGCTCAAATCGAGAAGGAGTTGTTAGCAATCCTCTTCGCCTGTGAGAAGTTTCATGATTACATTTATGGCAAAAGAGTTACAGTTGAAACAGACCATCAACCACTCATTACCATATGCAAGAAACCACTGTTTGCAGCACCAGCAAGGCTACAACGCATGCTACTAAAACTACAGCAGTATTCCATTGATCTGGTATACAAGAGAGGGAAGGACTTAATAATTGCCGACACACTCTCCACGAAAGCATACTTAGAAGATACCTCTAACAATGAAGAAGAGTTTGAGGTATTGACAGTTCTGCCCATGACAGAACAGCGAACAGAGCAGCTGCAACGGAAACAGCCGAAGATCAACTAATGCAACTGCTGAGCCGTTACATATACTACACGGATGGCCAGAATACAGAAAAGATGTACACCCAGATGCCAAACCATATCACTCATTCAGGACGAGCTCGCTGAATACTCAGGAATTATATACAAAGGCGAGAAGATTGTGGTACCTCCAAGTCTGAGGACTGAATACATGGAACAAGTACACAAAGGCCACATCTCAGCCCAAGCATCCAAGAAGAGGGCTAGAGAGTTCCTATATTGGCCAGAAATCAACAATGATATAGACAGACTTACCACACTGTGCCAGATTTGCAACAGCTGCAAAACACACCAGCAGAAAAGAGAGCCGCTAAAACAACACAGTGTTCCAGAGAGACCCTGCAAGCTGTAGCAACAGACCTTTTTACATGGAAAGGAAAGAATCATCTTGTGTTAGTTGGCTTACTCCGGATGGTACGAGATCAACATACTAGACACCACAGTTTCAACCGCGATAATCAGGAAACTGAAAAGCCATTTCGCCAAGTTTCGAATACCAGATGTACTCTATTCCGACAATGGCCCACAATACACCTCAACAGAATTCTCTGAATTTGCATCAACCTGGGGATTCAAGCACAAAACCAGCAGTCCTAATTACCCACAAAGCAACGGACTTGCAGAACGCCAGCGGTGAGATCAGCCAAAAGCCTTCTTGAGAAGTGTGACATGGACAGAACAGACCCATATCTAGCAATACTGAATCAGCGCGCAACACACCAAGAGATCCAATTTTGGGATCCTCGGCTCAACGACTGATGGCGAGACGGACTAAAACACAGCTCCCCATGTCAAAAACACTACTTGAACCTTCTCTCAAGGATCCACAAGTAATCAGAAACAGGCTGCTGAACATCGGACAACATCAAAAAACAACAATACGACAAAACAGCAAAACCACTGGGACAACTCATTCCAGGTGACAAAGTTAGATTACAGTCAGAAAAGGGTTATGACAAACTAGGAGTTGTAAAGACATGCATGACACACCAAGGTCCTACATTGTTGAATCGGATGGCAGAACATACCGGCGCAACAGAAGACACCTACTTCTAATACCTGAAGATATCAAGAAGAGACAATGCTACACATCTCCACAACAAAAACAACAGATAGAACCAGTGCAACCACAACAAAAGCATCAGCTGGAGGAGCAAACACCTTCCAAACCATCGCCAGTGAAAAAATGCCCAGCAAACCACCACCTGTGAGAACACCCATCAAACCACCACCGGTGAAATATGCAGCAACGACGTCGCCAAAGTCCCACACCGACCACACATCCCCAGCTGCAACAAAACATACTCTAACAAAAACAAGGAGTGGAAGAATAGTGCAACCCAACCCAAGATATGCATATTAAACAGAAACAGACACTGTTCAACAGCTGTTCAAAGACTGTGTTCAACGTTCCAGTTATGTTAATGAAGAGTTTGATTTGAACTTTAAAGTTTACAGTCGTTCCTATCATAAATTGTGCTTGGTGCTAAACATAACTGTAAAAACAATTTAAGCAATGTGACCGAGAAAGACATTAACAGTCCATGGTTTCCCTATCATGGCCACTAGTGTATGCTAGTCAAAACAGAACTCTGCAGATAACCTTGCCAAACAACAAGTGCCAAGTTTGCTATTATGTTCAAGCATAATCGCAAATCTCATCGTCAGTTTTCTAACAGCCCTCTTACTGTATGATACTATATTATTCTTACAATATTGTAAATCACTTAAAAAGAAAGGGAGATGTAGAATCCATATTCCGGTCAATTGACATTCCATGTTATACATTAATGCATGCCAAGTTTTAGTATACACCGAGCCTCGCTGTCGTCTCCCACATGGCCGCAACCAGAGCGAGCCATTATGTGACATGTCTGGAAGCATTAAACAAGATTGCACGACACTCATCGTTTGTACCAATCATACAGAAGCCACTCTGGAAGTGTTTTGGAATGGCAGTAGGTGAATTCGTAGACCAGACTGGTTCGTAGTACGTGGAAATCCGGTGGATTCGTAGGCGGATTGAGTGGTGGATTCGTAGACGTTAGTAAAATGGGAAAGGTTCAACCTCAATGATGATGAAAATCGACATTATGACTTTAATGTAACCGAAAAGTGTTTGCATTTTGTGAAATAAATAAAATATATCCTTAAAATAATAAAATATGCTTCACAGCTTCACCTTAGTTTCATATCACTGAAAACAAAGCATAACAACTTCGTTATACACAATCTAAGTAAAAATCAAACTTAATATATACTATTATTCAATTATTAATACACGTCTACGAAATCACCGTCTACGAACCAGTCTGGGCTACGAACTGGTTCAGTCTAAGAAATCACCGTCTCCCTTTGGAACTATTTGGATATGATCTGGAATATGTGCCCTTTCTTGTGTGTCTAACTGGGAAAGAGATAGAACTAAAACAATCTTCATGTTGTTATAAGAAACCATGCAGGTGAACATGTCCAGAGAGGTGATATTTGCTCCGATGATAAGACAAAGTTGTTATTGTAAAATTCAGGGCTCCAGATAATTTTTCAACATCAGGAGTACGTACTCCTTATTTTTTCAATACAGGAGTACTGGAAAACCTTAAGAGTACTGAATGGAAATTAATGGAGTATCAGTAATCTTGAGTTTCGTTTCGTATATGCACCACAACATTGCCACTCTTGTGTAAACAGGTCAATAAACAATAAAACAATACTTTTCAGATAAATACGTCTGTAAATGATTCTAAGACTGTACACCATTGCTGTATCTGCGTATCTGCTACGTTTTCTAAATTATTTCCTATCACATCATGCTTATTTTTTATCCGTACATACGTCAATATGGCTCTTATCTGGAGACCTGAAATTACAATCCGTTCACCCAACATGTCCAGTAGCACATTAATGTGGACATCTACAACAAAAACACACATCTACCATATCATCTAACACATACCACAAGCATATCTACAGAAATATCACAGCATTGAAAAAGATTAACCCTTTAGTATTCTAACTTTTAAAAGGGTGTTTTAGATCATATTGAAGAAACACAATGGATTGTCTATATTAAAGTACTGTCGGAAATAGAAAAAAACTGTTTTTTCACATATATACCTACAATTTAGGTAGTTAATATGTGAAAGTGTGAAATATCTGTTAAACTAAGATCGGCCTAACTACAGTCGCAGTGGGAGGTAGATAGGAAACGTAAAAGAAGGATTTTACTGAGGAGAGATTAGTGCAGAAATGAGGAATGCAGGTTTTTTCTAAGTCCTCCAATGCGACTTATTCAGAACAGATTATGGCTTTATGCAAATTAGTGTGCGATGATATTGTATGACAAAGGACACTTTTTAAATGATCATTTTGAAATTAGACTTAACTTTATTATTAACGATAGCAGATGTAAAAAATAATAACTTTAATACTGAAACTATTAAGAATGTAGCTACCATGGCGTTTCATTATCACTATAAAAAGAAACAGGTAGGAGGGGTCGTCTCAAAAGCAAAACCAGGAGGTGTGTCGCAGATGGTGGTTGGGGTCAGGCTGGGGTACTGTGATATCAGCTAAGATAATATAATCAATACTAGAGACATATTCAATACACATGAAAAAGCATAAAATATGTTTGAGGTAATCCCTTGTGCCTGTGGGCAGCACGAACATTTCATGCCATGTAAGTCGACTGTCCATCGTCATGCCTGGCTAAGTGACCTAATTGCCATCTGTAGTCTGATCTATTGTTTTTAACAGCTATTCATATTTTTTCTACGTTTTGCCCGATTTTACGAGTAAACATGCTTTTTCTGGATATCCTATTACGCATCCCACTGAACGCCCAGTTAGGCCGATGTGGGTTATTTCCACATATGCTATTTGCAATCGTGTAAATTTTAAGGATACAGAGTAGCAGCCTAAAAACAGTTTTTTCTCTATTTCCGACAGTACTTTGGTATGATTAGCAATGCTTAGAATTTGATATTCCTGTTTTGGGGTGGACTGTTCCAGTAATGTCTGGGACCACTATAATTGATGACATCACACACAAGAATGATGCCGTCACTCTGTTTTTGAGTAGCAGATGAGAACCGCCATGTTTCATGTGTGCATTGACCCAATATAGACTGAGTGATAAGAAGATTAAACTTCATCAAATGCAACACTTGAATTCGTCTACATTGCAGTTCCCAAGATAAAAATCATCCTTATGTTTTCCACTTACAAAAGGGTGTTTTCTGTTGCCCCAGTGAGCTGGAAGATGCTGACCCAGGGGTAAATCAAGACTTGCTATATATTGTTATTGATTAGGATGAACGTAAGGCGACGTACCTAATATGTTTCAGGGACTATGATTGGTTGGTTTTTTGTTTAACTCAGCACTAAGCAATGTTCCAGCTATATGGCGGCAGTCTGTAAATAATTGAGTCTGGACCAGACAGTCCAGTGATCAACAGCATGAGCATCGGTCCACGCAATTGGGATATGATTCCGTTAGTAGCCTTATCCATTAAGCATGGGTAGCTGAAGGCCAATTCTAACCCAGATCTTCACAGGTCGCACAAGGTCTATGAGACAGACTAGCCCCATTGTCAAGGTGCAGGGCGACTGATGCTGAGTGTTGTATCGGAAAATGTTTTACCCTTTAGGGATTCTAGGTTTCCAGCAACCAGAGTTGGTTGTAGAAGTAAGAGGGGACTTCATGGATCAGCTTGTCAGACATGGTTCACTGTGGCATCACACCCCGACAGTGTGGATCATTGCTGACATGGTCAACTGTGGTATCAAACCCCGACAGTGTGGATTAGCTGGTCAGACATGGTTCACTGTGGTATCGCACCCCAACAGTGTGGATCAGCTGGTCAGACATGGTTCACTGTGGTATCGCACCCCAACAGTGTGGATCAGCTGGTCAGACATGGTTCACTGTGGTATCGCACCCCGACAGTGTGGATCAGCTGGTCAGACATGGTTCACTGTGGTATCGCACCCCGACAGTGTGGATCAGCTGGTCAGACATGGTTCACTGTGGTATCGCACTCCGACAGTGTGGATCATTGCTGACATGGTCAACTGTGGTATCAAATCCCGACAGTGTGGATTAGCTGGTCAGACATGGTTCACTGTGGTATCACACCCCAACAGTGTGGATCAGCTGGTCAGACATGGTTCACTGTGGTATCGCGACTAACAACAGTGTGGATCAGCTGGTCAGACATGGTTCACTGTGGTATCAAGACCCCAACAGTGTGGATCAGCTGGTCAGACATGGTTCACTGTGGTATCGCACCCCGACAGTGTGGATCAGCTGGTCAGACATGGTTCACTGTGGTATCGCACCCCGACAGTGTGGATCAGCTGGTCAGACATGGTTCACTGTGGTATCGCACCCCGACAGTGTGGATCAGCTGGTCAGACATGGTTCACTGTGGCATCACACCCTGACAGTGTGGATCAGCTGATCAGACATCGTTCACTGTGGCATCACACCCTGACAGTGTGGATCAGCTGGTCATACATGGTTCACTGTGGCATCACACCCCGACAGTGTGGATCAGCTGGTCAGACATGGTTCACTGTGGCATCACACCCTGACAGTGTGGATCAGCTGGTCAGACATGGTTCACTGTGGCATCGCATCCCGACAGTGTGGATCAGCTGGTCATACATGGTTCACTGTGGCATCACACCCTGACAGTGTGGATCACAATATCAATCACGGGTTTGTCTGATCCAAGACGTTCTATATATTGGCCACGAAACAAAGCATCAGCATTACTCCGTACAATAAGAAGATTGATATTTTTTCACAACTAGTTCATCACTAGCAGGAATTATAACATTAAGGTTATCATTCAGTTTTTTAGAAGGAATTATAGTAAAACAAATATTTTTCCTTATCCTGACTCATGCTCTTTTTGCTTGTCTCCTTCCTCTTGCGAACATAGTGGAACACTTGTATCTCCCTAATTGAAGTTCCCTTCAATGTAAAATCACTAATTAGTACACCACGAGTTACCTCCCTTCCACAAGCGCGGGAACGAGGGCGCCACCTCTACCCATGTGCCTCACTCTCTCCTTCTTCGCCCAGTGAGCTGGACGTGAGAGCGCCTGTGTCTCCCGACACACTATATCCTTTGATTATGTTTAGTTAGTTACCTGCATTATAGAGATCTATAGAGGTTTAGCTAGTATCTTTCAACAATTATATATTGATATTTAGTAGGTGTTTCTACTGTTTATGCGGGCCCGTGCTGTTGCAGTGGATTACGTTGATAAAATTCTGTACTGTTGCACATTCGTTTTTTATTCTGCTGCTGATCCGCATTTAATATGCCCTAGCTGTACTAAGCCATGTTTCATGTGATTCCGTTGCAGTTCGCGATACTAATTTATCAATTCTACCTTTAATAAATAATTACTTTGCGTTTGAGGCAGCGCGGCAGATAGGTCGCATTATGCAGAGTCTAGCATGACTGATACACCTGAACCCCTCGCCAGTCTACTGCTGTTGGTGACCCCCTCCCGTCTGGTTTTCCGCTAGAATGGTGGAAGTGGGGCGTAGTCCGCCGCCTCAAGCGTCCTGCTTCCCCAGACATCCCTTCGTTAAGCACTGAGGGGTATTCAACGAGAGTCTACTAGAACTTTCTCAGCGAGATTGTTCTCATCGCCAGAATTGGGGCTGTATGATGATCAGCCGATCATCATTCCTGATAATACATCAAAGAATGACTGATGTCGGCAACAGTGATGTCAGCGCCAGATCAACATTCGATGATCTTCCTGAGGGTCCCGTCGCTACCAACACTCAGCGCCAGACTTCGCACCCCAGGGCAGCGTCGACCTCTGAGGGGAATTCAACGGAAGTCTACTAGGACTTTCTCAACGAGATTGTTCCAGCCGCTGAACTTGGCCTCTACGATGATCAGCCGATCATCATCCCTCGGCGTATGAGACAAGTAGCGACCGGTGACAGCTACAATGACATCAGCAGAGATCGTCATGCAGCCTGATGTCTCTACACTGATGTCAGACGACTTACCTGAGGGCCCCACCACTAACAGCGCAGAGATGGCACCCGACTACCCATTCAGCAGACCATCCCAGACGAGCTACTACGGCAAATCATGGTCGCGTGATGGAGGGTCACTACAAACTGGAGAAGCAGCCAGCCCAGAGTGCTGAGCCTTCGGCGAGGCTCCAACTTTAGACAACACTCTAGGAGGCACCTCCAGTCAGCGTAGCAGCCAAGACGATGCAGCCTTCAGCGAAGGAAGTCGCCAGACCACCTTGACGGAAGGACCCAGATGTACAGCCTTTCGGCGAAGGCCTTCGAAAAGCGGGGATAGATCATCACATTCTCCGGCTTCATCCTTAGATGCAGACTCAGCCACCAGACCTCACGGAAGCCAGCAGCTGGGCTCAAATCGCCGTTCCCCAGCTAACGCAGAGGGGAAGCTTCGCTCAAGGCGTTCGCTTGCATATTCAGGAAGGCGTTGAAGGCGGGCATTCAAGGCACTTTCGGGAAGGACACCCGAATATAGATCGTCATTTAACAGAGTCAAGGGACTACTCCAAGAGCCGCGAAAGGCTGTCAATAGTCTCGATCTCTCGTACATCACCACATCGATCACCTCACAGGTTACCACACACAAGTCTGCACACAAGTCTACATCACCTTCCCTAGAGTGGCAGTGCGACGCAGACATACCTGATGAAGGAAGACGGCGAGATGCTATCACCCTACCTCCGATCGACCCGATTGCTGCGGGTAGCACAGAATCTAGACATAGCATCCCATAAAGCCACAAAAGTTCAGACACCATAATTGCCGAACTTTCCGCGCACAGAAAGTTTTCCACGCATCAACATGGACCCCTTCTTCAATGCTTAAGACATCGATGAAAACTACAAGTTGATCATCGATATCAACAATAAGAACTACAATCAGAATTGGTTCAGTTGAATCCATGGCGAGATCGTATGTTCGTTGGCCTAAATAGATCTAGAGCGATCATTGAGACACTTATCGCCAGATTTCAGTGAACACGACTTCTGAAAATGATAAGATGATCCACTCGGCCCTACTTATGCAGAACCAGCAAGTCCCAGGCGCAGCCTCGGCGAAGAGCTAGAGCCTCACCAGCTACAAGGGACGCTGGAGGAGGAGTAAGCGCCACGACCTCCACATCCTGTTAAACACAGAGGCCATTCAGCTGAAGCAAGCGCTCTCTATATATATATATATATATTCTAATCGGACTTTGACTCGATACCTTCGCTGAAGATTAAGCGAAGGCTAAATTAACTCAAGTCTACTTCACCAGTAGATCTAGAAGGGATACTTCCTGAGAGCTTAGATGCAGTCTCCGGCGTTCACCGAGGAAGTCTCCTCCAAGGTCTCCATATACTAGCCACTTAAGTCATATATGGCTACTCCTCAGTCCGTTCAAGACATCGCATAAGTTGTCTATCAACTGTATGCCAGATGCCGCCTATAAGCCTCACGCGAAGACAATTGCACAGGCTATTTACAACACAGAACGGTCGCTGTATTAATTTGTCAACGGCGTTTCATAGATCTTCACAGAAATCAACTATTCGTATAAATTGCTAGTATATGCAATCCCGGACGACGGCTATACGATTATCTACATATGACCATTACGCGCATATCTGCAGACAATTCAATATCGAAATTGAACAGCAGCCTTGTTACAGCGAGTATAACTCATAATTCGTCAACATTTCTGAGAAGAAATATGTACAACAAATTCAGCTTTAATTCTACAATTATGGCGATACATTCATGTATACAGTCCACAAGCTGACAACTTACAAGTTATTGTACCTTTATATATAAAGAAATCGGAATTATATTCAAAACTGAAGCACTTTCACGACAGCCAGGAAAATAACCTACCCAGCATTAATATTACAGAGCGAGGTATTTTTTACCGAAGCTTTTCGCTAGCGTTTACCATTAATCCTCGAAACACGTGGGTCACTTTCGGGTAACTTCGAAAGTTCACGATGAAGACCGACGATTGTTCTAATATCAGCGACGGCACTATATTATACAAGGTTCCTTTTCCTGCTACACGGTGACATCACAGCGCTGGTACTCTACAGAATCAAAATGCCTTATTCTGATTGGACCCCGATGAACAACGCCCTACACGAGAGGTCGAGCATAGTTCACAGTTCAAGACATAGGTTGCAAGTGACAACTTTATATCAATGAACGAGCAAGCCTCCTTACAGCCCAGTTAACCTGAACCTTCAGGATTAGGCTGCTTTCTTCAGGTTAGAGACCTCCCGTCAAGTTTGGAACAAGGGCACAGCAGTCGTAGCGATTTTACATAAAGTTCATCGAGGACACAAACTCGGTTGTGCACATACATCGTCAAGGACATCGCGCGATTTACCTAGACGACGATGATACAAGTGGATCGAAATCCACAGCGTTTCAGACCCTACGCCTGAATTTCATCATCAAGCTACTAACACAACTAGATGGTTAGTAAACCTACTAAGTTTCTGTTTGGAGAATAAACGGAAGTTTCAATGCACCAACTTGGGGATATGAATATAGTGCTACAACACCTCACAAGTGAGGTTTATGAACATGCCTGGATGACATACTTGGACTCCATGATACGATGATGCTATCACGCTGGCCAGCAAGAGCACTGTAAATTTATCTCCACCAAACCAAACAGGAAGAAAAATACAACAGATTTTTTTCCTCTATCATCAACTTACGCAGAGTGTAGTCTCACGTACTATATCTCCGTTTGGATCAGAACTGTCATACTACGTGCATACAAGACAGATGGACCTAATCCGACCCTCCATGAGCTTTAATACTCTTGATATTAGAGCTAACTTCTACAATTTCATCTACACAAATGTTATTTGAAATAATGAAGGGTTTATTACTGTAGATCCGATATGGTGGTTGCCAACCATTATCTGAGAGATATCACCACCGAGGACATCTCAGGTATCCACCAATTTGATCCCATGGTCCTTGCACAACAGTTGACAGTTCCTCGAGAGAAGATAAGTCAATCTTACAGATTTTTTACTTATCTTATAACAGTACTAAATAGCTTCATGCTTTATATAATTTGCTTAAGCTCGTTTTTATCATCACAGTGGTTACATGATAAATGCATTAGCTAACAAACTCTACAGAGTTTTTTGGCTATTATATACTTAGCTTAAGTCAAGTATATTTTAAGCATAGTACTATACTCATATTGTAAAAATACATTAGCTAACAAACTCTCTGGAGTTTTGCTATTATATAGGTAGCTTAAGCTCATTCATATCTTAAGCTCAGTACTATGTTTATATCATATAACTATATTAGCTAACAAATTCTAAAGAGCTTTTGCTATTTGGCTTAAGTTTCATCATATCTTAAGCAATATGGTTACATTATAACATGTATTAGCTAACAAACTCTATGGAGTTTTTGCTATTATATATGTAACTTAAGCTTATTCATATCTTAAACGCAGTACTATGTTTATAGCATATAGGTATATTAGCTATCAAAACTCTAAAAGAGTTTTTTGCTATTATATATTGGGCTTAAGTTTTCATCATATTTTAAGCTTTATGGTTACATTATATCATGTATTAGCTAACAAACTCTACGGAGTTTTTGCTATACATATGTAGCTTAAGGTTTCTTCATATCTTAAGCTCAATACTATGTTGATACCATATAAGTATATTAGCTATTAAAACTCTAAAAGGTTTTTTGCTATTATATATTTAGCTTAAGGTTTACTTCATATCTTAAGCTCAATACTAGGTCTAAATCAACATAATAAAATGTATTAGCTATCAAACTCTACGGAGTTTTACTATTATATATATATAGCTTAAGTTTAATCATATCTTAAGCTCAGTACTATGTTTATAACATAAAAAGTATATTAGTTAATAAACTCTAAGGAGTTTTTGCTATATACATTTAGCTTAGAATCTAATCATATCTTAAGCTTAGTACTATGGTTACATTATAAATCTATTAGCTAATAAGCTCTACAGAGTTTTTGGCTATTGTATATGTAGCTTAAGTTAATTATATCTTAAGCACAGTACTATACTCATATTGTAAAAATATATTAGCTAACAAACTTTACTAAGTTTGGCTATTATATATGTAGCTTAAGTTAATTATATCTTAAGCACAGTACTATACTCATATTGTAAAAATATATTAGCTAACAAACTATACTAAGTTTGGCTATTATATATGTAGCTTAAGTTAATTATATCTTAAGCACAGTATTATACTCATATTGTAAAAAAATATATTAGCTAACAAACTCTACTAAGTTTGGCTATTATATATGTAGCTTAAGATAATTATATCTTAAGCACAATACTATACTCATATTGTAAAATGTATTAGCTAACAAACTCTACAAAGTTTGCTGTTATATATATATAGCTAAGCTTATTCATATCTTAAGCTCAGCACTGTCTATATCATATAAATATTTTAACTAACAAACCCTAAAGGGTTTGTTATTATATAATTAGCTTAAAATTAATCATATTTTAAGCTTGGTGCTATGTTTATATCTTAAAATTATTTTTAGCTAACAAACTCTAAGGAGTTTATACTAGCATATTAACAAGCTTAAGTCTATTAGTCTTAAGCATTGTATTAATATTATATATACTTATCATAATAAGTACATTGTAATAACCTCTATATGGCAGCTGATAAGCTGGCAGCAGGAATTCATCAGTTCAATGCCTTTATGAAGTTCCCATAGGGTTATTACAATCATCACAGTTCAAATCACTAATTATTAAAATCCAAAGTATTATATATTCCCACCTCCGCTCTGTTGGGATTCTACAAGCAAAAGGCATGAGTCAGGATAAGGAAAAATATGTAATTTTTTGAGTAAAATTGATATTTTATACTTATCCTGACTCATGAGGTCAGCCCTCCCATCCTCCCCAAATAACACTTTGGATTTCCCTGTAAATTCAAATGTTGGGCTCAGTATATGAGGAGAGAGTGAGGCACATGGGTAGAGGTGGCGCCCTCGTTCACGCGCTTGTGGAAGGGAGGTAACTCGTGGTGTACTAATTAGTGATTTTACATTGAAGGGAACTTCAATTAGGGAGATACAAGTGTTCCACTATGTTCGCAAGAGGAAGGAGACAAGCAAAAAGAGCATGAGTCAGGATAAGTATAAAATATCAATTTTACTCAAAAAATTACATAATTGTTGTTTTCCAGTAAAAGTCATCTGCTAACGAGTCAGGATGTCGTCTACATCTCAAAAACACCGGAACTTTGTGTCAGAGCCAATGGGAGAAAAGCTTGTGACTGAACTAGCTGGAATAGGACCGGTTCTTGGCGGAAGACTCAGTGAGGCAGGGTTTGATAAGGTGAGATTACGCTATGTCTTACATTTCAGTAGACTGAAGAATGAGATAAAAAATATGTCTGTATCTGTAGAGATAAATATACTCAAAGAGTTACCGTGACACACATAATCTGCATTAAATGTTTACTGTTGCAATAAGATCTTATGACATGGAAACACAAGTGTTTCAAGTTGGGGTCACATTCAGTTTGTACAGTCAGCTCTCGTTAATCCGACACTCATTAATCCGACAATCACTTTAATCCGACAAAAAATTAGGGAACCTTTTAAAACAGTGATAATTACTCTCGTTAATCCGACATTCTCGCATTCCGACTCCGACACACCAATCTAGCAACTGATTATTGTAAATACATTGTAAAAACATTCGTTAATCCAACAATCAACACAGCCGGTCGGATTATCCGACCGTATACAGACAATCACACGTGAGTAGTAATTAGCGTGTGCCTTACTGGCTGCTTGACACCGACGTCGGTGAACATCACACTTGTTAATTAGGAACACAGGATAATTAATTGAGACGATTTAATCAAGAAATAACAGCAGAGCGAGATGTATAAAATGTTTACAACCGACATGAGTTTTCATCACAAGATGTTTGTCACGAGTACACCACCTGCTAAGCGACCCCTTGTAGAAGTTACGCCATTGATCAAGAAAGAAATCTCCTTTTGAAGAAAGACAAACCCCAGACAACACAACAAGAAGTCATCACTTTTGCTGAGCAGAAGTTTGATGTGAAGTTTGGACGATCAACCGTATCTGACATCCTGAAGCAGTCTGCTTAGTGGTTGAGCGTCTCTCACGACTGATTCCAATGCTTGAGCTATCTGAGGCCAAAACATCGTTGAACACTTTGCAAACATTTCTGACACACCACTTAGACGTGTTTGATGTTAATGACCATCAAAGACTTTTTCAAGTTATAAATTATATATGTTATGATAAACGCCTGATTGTACATTAGACGTCCACATGTTATTATGGAATTAGTTGTATGGAAACTGTAACATATTCAACATCCGGGTCATGATGGCAGCTGATATGTGGTAAAAACAAACGTTAGTTTTGTGCAAATGTGGTCATGAAATAGATATGAAACTGTTCGCTTATGTGATTATATATGTATGTTATGCCATCTATGAATGTTAATAAATGATAACAAGTATGTACAGTGAAGCCCCGTTAGTCTGGACTCTGATAATCCGGATGTCTAGGCTCCCGGACGATTTTAGCTTGTTACCAATCTATGCCTATTTAATTTGCCTCGATAATCCGGAAATTCGGTTTTCGGAACCGGACGGTAAGTAGCTGTAACCAATCAGTAAAATAAACAGTAAATTGCTTCACAGACCGGATGCTCTAAGTCGTGTTCATGAACCATAACAACACCCCCCGGCGATGTTTACTTAACTGGCCATAAACAATAAAAACTCGGGTTGTTGTTTCAATTAGACATTAAAAGCTCCCGACTGAAGATGCTGTACATTTACACTTTGATTGACAGCACAATACAAAGGCGTGGATGACAAGTGAGCTGTTTTGTGATTGGTTAATGTACTTTGACAGACAGATGCGGTCACATGGACTTAGAGTGATTTTGCTTCTCGACAACGCTGCAGGTCACAAATGTGCTTTGCTAACTTTGCGAAATGTGACCAAATACCACATCTCATATTCAACCGATGGATGCAGGAATAATTCGGACATTCAAGGCATACTACAATAGATCGCTTGTTAGACATTACCTCACCTATAATGGAAGGACGTGATCAGACACGTCGGATCAACATGCGGATGCCACTTGGTAAAATTATTGATGTGATGAATTCAATGAGGAAGGTTAAGCAATGAAACAATGAAAGACTTTTTGCTATGACTATAGATTATTGTTGTACTTGCTATTCATCGTTTTATAAGCTTTACATTAAATGCTTATTTGTTTTATCCAGATTCATGTCGTTTTTGTTATAGTAAGGGAAGCAACTCTTGCTTGAACTTGGGTCTTGATTCAGTAGTCCGGACTATTCGCAATCCGGACGAATTTGTTGAGAAACGCAACCGTCCGGATTAACTGTATTGTTAGTATTTTTTATTTCTGTGAATATTTTTACATACGATGAAGATAACTAAAGTACTGTTGGAAATGCTAGAAAAATGCTTTTCAGCCTTAATATCTTTATAAAGGTGATAAATGTACCATGTTGTCAATATATCAACTCGCCTATAGTGTACCTAATTTTTAGTTCAATCGATTTAACATTCCCATGCATTTAAAGCGAAGTTTACAGGAGAGAATTTGGTACCAAAACAACAACTCAAGATTTTCTCATAGTTCAACCACAGAAATCTGAAATAGTCTTTACATTAATGCTAATAATACAGGCGGAGTAAAAATATGAATTAGCGTTTTTCTTAAACAAACAAATGTTGAATGTTTCTGTTACCTTAATTTATTATCGGTTCTTTATTGAAGAAATATTAATATAAATGTTAAGTCTTGATAAATAAGTTTCCCGTCATGCATGCACATCTTTATCACAGCGTTCACTATGGCCAACTATTTGCAGTCGATTGTTTCAAAGGTTTATAAGTTTTTTGTGCGTTTAAAAGACAGAGGTATACCTTTCATTACTTTAGAAAGGGTATATTACAGAACTTGTAGAGCTGTTGGTGTGTCTTACCAACAAGTTTACAATATTGTAAACAAATCAGATAAGACAGGGACCGTCTCAAGAGCAAAACCAGAGCAAAACCGGGACATAAAACCATCCTTGACAACTTTGACAAGGGAGTACTTAGACGGGCGGTCTACAAACTTTATGAGAAGAAGAATATATATTCCAAAGAAGCTACACCAGTGACTTCGTTAAATCTTTGGCCAATGTTCACAACTAGATTAAACTGACCGAATTACATCCATATTTTTGCAATGAAATATACTGTTGACTTGCAAAACATTTATTAAAACGTTGCACATTTCTACAATCAATCGATAAGATAACACAAGTGATAGGATTCTTTCCAATGTACAGTAATTCGTATATTTATTTCAAAACAAACACACACACACACACACACACACACACATATATATATATATATATATATATATGTGAAATGTGGATATCACATGATCCCTTACATAACCAACACGTATACTATACGTACACATATTCAACATTTTGAAGAAAACATCTATTGAGATGACCCCTCGCCCGAGCTTGTGCTCAGGTGTCAATTTCACCTGTCGATACCGTGCATGCTGATGACGTAATACAGGCAGTTAAAGTTTGTATCAAATAACGTCCCTTTACCGCTTATTTTTCTAAGTTTTTGGTATTTTCATCAGTAAAAACACATTTTAGGGCATGTCTCAAAATTTATTCCCTCAGTCTACATTAGGTAGATGTTTCTTAAAGTGATATTTGTTATTTAAGTAACTGTTATACCTCTTAATTTTAAATATGAGTCAAAAAGCATTTTTCTAGCATTTCCGACAGTACTTTAGATCTACTATTTCTGATATGCATCCAACAGTATGACGATCATGACGTTTAGTAAACATTGATATTTTCACACAAATACATTAATCCGACATTTTCATTAATCCGACATTTTCGTTAATCCGACATATTTCTCTGCAACCACAAGTGTCGGATTAACGAGAGTTGACTGTATATGTAAGGACAGTGTTCCTGGCACATGCAAATAAGCCACAACACAAAAGGGGATTCACAAGCAAGGTCACGTGGTCAGTGATGAGTGTCCACCTTGATGCAGGCCTGGCTTCTTCGCTTCATTGAGGCCACTTAATGTCGCTGAAATTCCATATGAGTTGGAGGATTTGGATAGTGTCACAAATGTGGCTCCATTTTCATCCCAGATGTGTCCATTGTAAGGATGTCACGATACATAAGTTTCATGAATCCATATGTATCACGATACCCATGTTACAAATTCGATACGTATCACGATACCTATTTTCTTGGCATTATTGCATAAATTTAGTAACATTTTTACCATTAATTTTTCATATTGTATCATTGTCCATGGAAAGATCAACATTTTTTATTCTCAGAGATTAAAAAGTTCTAATTTCTCATATTAGTGCATGAAAAATAATCATTTATAACTCTCATAGCATCAAAAAATATGATACAATTGCAAAATGTAAACGATACATAAACATATTAAAAGGTATACTTTCAAAACTAAATATCGATACAGTTTTGAATGTATCGCTAATTGTATTGTCTTAGAAAAAGTATCGATGTATCATGGCATCCCTAGTCCATTGGGTGACATATGAGGTGATCTTGCAATTCAAACAACAGTAGCTTCACTGGTTTCATTTGACCATTTTAACTCACTGTTTCAATCGTTGAATTACCCAAAAAAATCATTTACTAGATTATTGACACTGGGTATATTTACGATAGTTACCTAAGTTAACCTACAGGTACAGTTAAGACATTTAATTCTAGGTATGATGTAGGTTGAACAATTAATGACCCTTGAAATATCTGTCTGTTTAGTATCCAGGGTAGTCGAAGTCTCCTTGATCATGTTCAGCTTTTCTGTGGCACTCAGCAGTGAATTAATGATGTAAAGTAAGGCCAGAAATGCTTAGAAATGCTTTTGGGCTTCAATATCAATATGATGAATTTGACACAAGATAAAAGCACATATATGATACAAGTACGACTTTACCTAGTTGGATATTAAAGCTCAGATGAAAAAATGCACTTGAGGGGTGACTTCACAGGAAGAAATTTTGGCGTTTTAACAACATTCGTAAATATTGTAAGTACAAACTGTAGTTTTGAAATACAGACTATAATTATTCATATAGCCTCAACTAATTAAATTACATAAATGATTGTAAAAAGTTTTGTTTTTTTGAACATCTATATGTGAAAAAGATGGAACTCTTGTAGTAGTTTAGTTATATTCAAAATAATTACGTAATTAAATTTATACCAGTATTTCATACTGAAGAAACAAAGGGGGCAACCTCTCATCAGCTATGACAGGGTTTACTATAGAATGTGTAAAGCCCTTAATTTGACATATAGTCAGGTTTACAAAGTTGTGAACAAATCAGTTACCTCAGGGGTCATGTCAAAATCAAAACCAGATAGGAAACACAAACTGGATAGCTTTGATATGGGTGTCAAATGCCGTGCAGTTTATAAACTGTTTTTCGATATTTTACAAGTAATCATTATGATTAGGGAATGGTACATCGTGATTACTCATATGCCA
Organism: Haliotis rubra; assembly: GCF_003918875.1. Taxonomy (NCBI): domain Eukaryota; kingdom Metazoa; phylum Mollusca; class Gastropoda; order Lepetellida; family Haliotidae; genus Haliotis; species Haliotis rubra. Next base: position 492,277 of record NW_025765514.1, on the reverse strand, counting down.
TATTAGGTCTAGGTGGTATGAATGATTATATATGAGTTTTGAATCTGAAATATCATCCATTATCAAATAATTACCAAAAAGCATTTTCCAAGCATTTCTTGCCTTACTTTGGTATCAGTGACTATTGACAAGTATAAGCGAGTTAGGATAAGTAAAAAATGATATTTTACTCATGTGGGTATGCATGCTAAACTGCAGTATGCTCTCTCTCAGTTGGTAGCACTAAAAGAAAACTGGCTTAGTGTTGATAATCTGTTACTTGAAAACAACATTACACTCCTTCTCACCTCCAACAATTCATTGTTTATTGTTTTTCAGGCATACGTTGTTCTTGGCCAGTTCCTGGTGTTGAAGAAAGATGATGAGTTGTTCCTAGAGTGGCTGAAGGAGACGTGTTCTGCTAATTCCAAGCAAGCAGGGGACTGCTATACATGTCTGAAAACCTGGTGTGATTCTTTCTTGTGAGGTGCCTGCCCTGTCATATCATGCTTCTGTCCACATGTACTCGTGCTTACACTTAATTTGGGCTTCCTTGGTCCAAGTTGCACAGCACAATCCTCTTTTGTTAGAACATTTATTTGCGTGGTGACATGGTATACAGCTGACATCTGATAGTGGGAACCTGATACAGTTTTACAAAGCAATAAACTCTATGGACCGTGGAGCAAAAAATAAAAGAAATTGTTCAAGATATATAATCCAGGCTAGTAGGCGTGTATCTCCAAATGCAGTATCCCTTTAAAACCTGCTGTGATTTGTTTGTTCTGGACAACATTTGCAGGAATGGATTATTTTAAGTTGTTAATATGCTTGTCATGAACCACATTCATTTTCAATGTACAGCCTATGTAGCTGCCTTGTTTATTATGCTTGCTTTGGTAGGTTTAAAAACACCATAAGACAGACATTCAGCACTTTGAAACAGCTTGGACCCAGACCTATCTGAAATAGTAGTTACATACATTTATAGTATTGATTGTATTCAAGGAACCATTAGGCATTTCACTTGTAACTTTTTAATGGAAGAACCCTAATTCCTTAACATTTTTACACTAAGGATTAAATACCTTTTGCTCTCAGAATATCTGGCATGACATGCTTGTTTTGAGGAAAATGTTGTACAGACTGACTGAGTGTGATTATTCCCAAGGCAAGAAACAAGAGAAAAGCTTTCCAAGGGAAAGTGTAAGCTGAAGTGCAATAATTGTTTTTGTTTCGTTGTTATGTGAAGCAAACTGATCTGACAAGTAAGGAAAAGGGATATATTTAATACTAAGCTTAGTAGGCCATTCACACAAGATACATTGTTGTACTGTGCTGACACAGGGATTCAATTGTTCTCTGTACACACCGATACACGAAGGAAATTGCGGTAATTGAGACATTACATATGTACAGTAAGTCAAATGTGAGTTTTCCTTTTTATGTTGTGGCAATGTTCAATAAATTCTTATCATGATATCTGTGTTATTTTCATTGTATTTTGATTACATACAGAGAGAGGCTTGCATTAAAATGTGTCTTTTGTGGTTGTATAACATCAGCATCTCAAGTGAATGTTCTGCAGCTGATACTTATTGTCCTCTAGAAGATCCGGGTTAGGGTTTCAGAAGCTTGTTAGGAGGCAACTAATGGGATCATGTGGTCAGGTTCACTGGCTCTGTTTATCCAGGTCATTAAATCCCACTTGCACAGATCAATGCCCATGCTGCCCCGTCAAGGGTTGGTTTTACAGACTGCCATCACAAACCTGTAATGCTGATGCAAGTTCGGCCATTACCAAACAGAAGCTATGGGTGTGTAGTATTTCCTTGAGAGTTTTTATTTATTAGGATAAAGTCGTCATCCATAAAAGAAAGTAAATTTTGTTTGTTTTCCAAATTGCCTTTCAAAGACTTGGATGTGGCTGTTCATAAGGCAAAGCAGGGCATGTTGTTGCCATGGCCAGGATGAAAAGGTGTTTGCTCGCTCAGCCTGGCTGGTGCTGGGGTTGAAATAATTATTTGAAAGATTTGCTCTGGTTAGCATCCATGGTCTTTTAGGGCCATACATACTCTGGGGTTCCATGTGGTCTGGAACTTGTCTAACTATGACATGCCGACATGGTATAATGTGAAGCGATCTTCAATTTTCAGGTGAAAGGATATAAACCAATCATTAATTGTTAAGTTTGATATACACTGTTGGGGCACACATGGCCCAGTTGTCTGAGCTGTGACAAGCTTTTTATAGAGTTGCCTCCCTTGGCCACACCAAACGCTAATGAGTGATGTTTCGAATCCTGTTTGGTGTGATTTGTATGTAGATTTGTCATCACTTGACCCAGACTTGTGGATTCATAAAAGTGGGAATTGTATCAGACCTGCTTCCCCCACACTGTAGTCCATGAAGAGAATGGTTTGAGTAGTATAGGGAATGATAGTTTTTGACCAGTCCCTAATAAGTCTTAATTTAATTTATTAAGGCTCAAGCATTGATGAAAAGAATGAGCCTGGGTGAATGAGAGAGCATCATTGATATGCATGCAAAATTTGAAGAATATCGATCCAGAATAGTTTCCTGAGACATTAATATTTTTTTGCTGCCACATTCTTTATATCCCGCCGTATGCTGTGTTCTGCTGTTCGAGGGCCGACACCATTTTTGTCACGAGATAGTGCTCTTTGTTGTCCGTTAGTCCTGGGGAGAGCCGAGTGATGTTGAGATTCCAGTCGGTTGAGATAAGCACGATCAGTCCATGTGTCGCTGACCCGCCTTTGGTATCGATGAAATCACCCAGGTAGTTGTTATTGCATCTGGTGGCAGTAGAAAGCACCTTCGACAGCGTTTGTAAATGCTTTTCAGTTGCCGAGGCGTACAGTTTGCCGCCTATCAGTATTTGTCAAATTCTGTGCATGTCCCCGGAGGTCGGAGATCGCCATGTTAAGCGCATTTTCTCAATCGCATGGTTGTTCCTTTACCAGAAGCGTGAGTCATTGTATGTGCAGCGTTGTGCTGGAGATGAATCCGATATTTACTGGATTATGTTTAACACGCAAACCCGACATTTTGAATCTCGCGGTAATGGTACCTCGGTTTAATTTTTTGTACCGCTATGATGAAAACAATTCGGTTCTGTCGTGGTTGCTTTCTTGTTTTCACCGGCACGGGCTCAGCAGCGTGGAAGGTCCGTACGCTCCGCAGACACGGCCAGTTGTTGGAATATGAAAGCGAGGCTCGGCAATTTCCCGTGTAGGTGCGGTAGTTCGTGGTATTTCAGCTGACGGCAAGTCGAGTGTTCAGCAGCCACTGGCGCCTGACTCTCAAGTTGTTGTTTTCCGTTGTTCATTACATCACGACCGTGCCACACGAGTCGTTCACTTTGAGTTCGGCTCCCGCGGGTTTGAAGATATCAGCGTTCAGCAAACAATACGCCGTGGTAGCTGTCGGTTATTGGTTACAGGCATTGAATGGCGCATCAGCTTGTTGCTGCTGATGTTGGTCCATCGTGGGTAGTGGTGGAGATACCGAGTGTGACTTCAAGTTGACCCGATGTGTTATCTACTCAGCGTGCAAGGTTGGCAGCTGGCTCTTTATTCCTTCATGTACATATCACACCGCTGCATTCCGACCCTGATGCAATTCTGGCAGAATCAACTGTACTTTGCGACATGGGTGCTGCTGGCTTTGTGTGGTGTGACATTGAACGATACCGTCGTGAGACCGCTGAGTCGGGTCCGTGTTCTCACTTCCGTGTACTTCCAGATCAGGCGTATGTTTGAAGAATACCGAACGATCGTTTCCGACAAGGCGTGGAATGCCATAGATAATCCACACGTTAAGGCGACGTCACCGAACCGCGAATAGCGGTGAATTTGAGATTGATCGAAGATGGCCAATTAGCGCCGATAGAGTGAATCCGCGATTGACGGTATTCCGTGATGGTGGAGCGCTCTGCAGAAAGTAGTCGAGATGATTTTATCAAAGGTTTACCATTCCGGGACTTTGCTCTATTGAGTAACAATGAAAGGAGAGATGATCGTATGAACTTTAAAGGCGGTTGTTGCTTTCACCGTTCAAAGGTTGAGGAGCCTCAATTTACGTTGGAACACTGGAAAATATATATGCTGGTTACTTGAGAAAGGTCTTTCATGCCGACGTGAATGCGGCAGAAACAGTTCGCGTAAATCGAGGGTGAACAAAGTTAAGTGGGCTACAACAACTAAATCGCCATAAGCCACCAGCGATCAAAAGTGGAAGTGAAGACCTGTGGCGTCAGTAATGTGGACTCCACAGCATATGGGTGAAACAGGCACATGGCGCCAAATTCCTGACACCAGAAGAAGAAGAAACCACGCCAGCAGCAGCCTAATCCTCCGCACGTGCAGGTGAAAACAATCAGCGCACAAGGACGCATAAAACAGCTCTGGTGGTCGGCGCGACACTGCGGTTGGGTCATTACTCATTTGGTTAAACATTCCTTAGTGGAAACATACACCTGTCTGGCCGCCAGCCACGGCCACAAGCGAAGACAAATATGTTTTGACCCACCCATCTAATGGCCAGACATTTTCGGCAGACCCGGCAGCCAGGAGTCGCTCCTGCCTAAGATTCCTGGAAGCGCCTCTCGGCTTTTCCAGCCAGTCTTGTGAGCATTCCTAGGGATTTCAAATGTATTTTTATCCATTCTTTCACACCTTTTTACTGCTAGTCGCAGGGTGGAGGTTGATGGACTCTGGGTGCCACCACCGGTCAAAGAGAGCGACCAAGGCTCCATATAATGAACCCCAGTGCCTCTGTGAGCGCTGGCTTAATAGTGATACCTTGTTCCGTGAACAGCATTCGGATCCTGTTGGCCAACGTGGTGTCCTTTAAGACTTCGGTCGATGGTTTCCGTTAACGCTACTTGATTTGTGATCGGGTTGGCTTCCGGTTGGAGGAAGCAGCTTCAATCAGGTCCGCTGCGCCTTCAGGTTACCAGCACAATCTTTTCTCTTTCAATGATGTTTTTCGTGGCCTCATCGTTCTGTACCTGGGCGAAGTTTCTTTCTTTCAGGTTGATGTGTCGCCGATTTTATTCAGTTTACCCCTGTTTTCTACGAGTTCTCTGCGTACGTTTTTCAAGGCTTGATCAAGGCAAAAGGGAAATTCAAAACCGGACGGGAGTTACGTTCCAGTACTTGTCAATACTTTCGAATTAGGTCTCTCACTTCTTTGGCATGTTGGGGACGTCCTCAGATCGTCTCAGGCGATTGTCGCTCGAGTTCGGTCCATACGCTTTACCTTTTAGAAAACTGAGGGAACGCTTGGCGTCAAAGCGCATGGCCAGTCAGTGACCATCACCAACAATCCGAGCACGATCAATCAAAACCAAAAGCGGCTGGTTGGATTCCCCAACCTGGAGTGCGAGAATGGCGTCATCGTCCCCGGAAGATGCGGTTCGGTGTAAGCGTTAACATGTCGCTTTGACTTCCAATAGCGACTAACTTACGAACTGCGTTCTGAACCTCGGTCGTGCCATCGTCAAGAAAACCAGCATCAAAATCGAAAGCTGGGAGCGAGGTGCTGAGCATCGACGACAGTTTACTCGTTACATGGACCTCTAGAAACCATTAGCGAACAAAATGACATGGGTGTATCAAGGCGTCTGTCTGTATAACTGTAAAGCAACTCAGTTGCACTGTGGAGATGCGGTTTCAGGCAAGACAAGCTCAACAAGATCTGATGATGCGAAAAAGCCATCGCGGGAGCGCATCACGGTAACCGTTTTTGCATACCGCTTTCGACTTTGGAGTTGCTTTCGAAGGACACATGATGTTTTACCAGGCAGCTGGGCAACTGGCTGGAATACAAAGTCACGTTTATGGCAAAGTCATTCATACTCCAAATGGTGATGCGGCAGTTACATCATCGACAACATCTTGCTTGAGTTCGACATGGTCGCGAGTTGAAGCTGGCCTGGCATAATGCGCCAACCAGTACTTTCGAGGAAGCTGTCCATCCTGTGCGACTGAGTGTTAAGGCACTGGAAGATCATCCGCGGACAAAGCGCTGACATGCTGTGGAACATCAACTTGAATGTGCTGACTTGATCGATGAAAGGCAACTTGATCATTCCCATGGCAGCATATGATCCTTTTGAAGAAGCGGCGAAGATACTTGGAATCGAGATCCACGAAAGTGGAAGTGACCATCGAGGGCATGCCCAACCAGCTGTTCAACCAGGGCGTGAGGGCTTACCAGCAGTGGGATGAAATAAAAAACCACCGGCCATCAAAGCGTACATGCCGAAATCGACGAGGTCGAAATATTTAGAAAAATGTGCGGTTTAGATCCGGCCCAGGTACTACTCGAGGCTGGGTCTCTCTTGGGAAGCTCTGTTAAAAAAGACCAGCGTAGAATTGGAACTTCTGATAGAGTACGACATGCACCTGTTCCTCGGAAAAGGCCTGCGAGGTGGCATTTCCATGTCCTCCAAACACTACGCCAAAGTCAACAACAAGTATGTTCCGGTCCGCGATGCCAGCAAACCATTGAAACCACATCCTCTATCTTGACGTCAGCAACCTGTACGGCTGGGCGATGAGCCGATATCTTCCACCAGCGGATTCGAGTGGGTTGATAAAGAGGTCAACTTCATGAGCATCGCACTGCATACCGACATGGACTACCCGGCGAACTCCACGATTCCACAACGGTTATCCGCTGGGTCCCGAACTGTTGGCGGTGGACGTGGACTGGATATCGAATAACAAGAGCCCCTGCTAGGAAACAAACAAGCTAACTCCAGTCGAAAGTCGTGCCCAATTTCATGGACAACACAAAATATCTCGTTCACTACAGAGCCTGCAAGTCCTGCCTGTTGCTGGGACTGAAACTGATAAAATACAGTGCTGCAATTCGAACAAAACTGTGGATGGAACCCTACATCGGCATGAACAACGTGTTGAGAAAACGAGCCACCAGCAATTTCGAAAAATATGTACAAATTTATTAACAATTCGGTGTTCGACGAAAATAATGGGAATTTTAAGAAAACGTGTGAACGTGAAACTAGTCCGATCCAGCGAGGAAGAAAGACTCAGAAAACTGATAGCGAGTCCGGCGTTTAACAGAAAGGAAAATATTCACCGACGATTTAGCGGCGCTGCATGAACAAAGTTTCACATCAAATTCAGCCGGCCTGTTTAGGTGGGGATGAGGCATCCTTGACATATCAAACACTTGATGTACGATTTCTACTAGAGTTGGAAGAAACTGTACTGTGCAAAGTGCTGTACACGGACACGATTCGTTGCTGATGGAAAACGTGTACGTAGACATGACGAAAAACATACATTTGTACGACACCAGCGAATACCCGAAAAAGACCACCGCGATGCACACAACACCATCAACAAATAAGTGCTTGGCAAAATGAAGGATGAAAGGTGTGAAAAAGATGTGGTGAAAATAACCCAAATCAAACACATCAGATTCAAGGAGGCCCTGTTCAAGTAGTACCAAACTTTGATCACCACTTAAGTGTACGGACACAAACGTATTGAAACACACACACACACACACACACACACACACACACACACACGAAAATAACGTTTTAAAATGGCACGATATAAAACCATTTATTACAGCCCGTGTGGATACTGGAAAGAGCGCGGGCGCTATACACAAGCCCTGTGACAAATCTACCTGCCAGTGCCGCGCTACATACCGAGAGGAAAGTTTGATGTGTCGACGTCCAATCCCACGTGCACCAAGCTGACCTGGTTCTAACACACGAAAGGGTGAGATGCAAAACAAACAAGTACGCCCTGACCGTAGTGGACGTCGCCAGCCGCTTCAAAGAGGCGGGGCCCATAACGAGTGTATATATTTGGTGGAATTACGCACATGTATCTTCTATTTTACAGCATGAATCTTGGGGACAATGTGACCTGTAGAATTCAGATATTGACAATTTTCCTACTCCTAAAAAAATAAAACGTGCTCATCTCTCTCGCGTGATAAGTCGTTCACTTCCTGCGATGAACTATTTCCTGCCGTTCACCGCTCCTACGGTGTGTTTATGCCTCCAGGACGTAACTACCATTATAAAAATACAAACACATTATAAAAAATACATCCAAACACAGAGACTGGTGAAATGCAAATTGATGTTTGATCTCTTTTAAAAACAACATATTCGTGAGCAGGGTATTAAGGTGGATGTGTGGTAGAATGTTTATAGTAATTAGAAAAGAAATGCCAACAAACAGAGAGAGCCTTGGTGAACTGCAATTAATGTTTAATCTCTTTTATAAACAACACATCCTGAGCAGGGGTATTAAAGTGGGTGAAATTAAACTTTATATTGACCCGTTTTTATTTAGTGTAAATATACTTTCTGTGTTCTTTAAATGCATTTCCACTTAGGTACTGCATAAACAAAATATGACATTAACATTACAAATTTAAAGATTTTAACCTACAGAATAATTCTCACTAATGGGTTTTGTGAACAACTCAGAGAAACAAACTCCGTATGATGGTTAACAGTTGGCACCCACCTTACCCTATTCGACCTGTGACACCGCTTCATACCTGTCACGTGCATAGCTGACCCACATTGACGAACGTTGACCTTCATGACCCAACACTGCCGCTGTTACAGGTCATTTGGCTCCCTCCTCTGCAGAAGCGGTCTGCGTTCTGCTGTTTATTTTTGTTGAACAGTTACGCAGACAGATTCTTTACTACAAATGGCTAAATCATGGAATCGGTATGATGATTAGGTTGTCTGACACAAAACATCCACTTGCACAGTTTGAGATCGATTGGATCATTGGATGAAGAGATATTTACAAAAACACATGCATTTCATGCCAAACCTTTTTATAGTTACGGGACTGACGTCTTTGCAGCTGCATGTGCACAAATAAAACGTACGATAGTCCACCGATCAAAGGAACACTGGTATTAGAAAGTGCATGATGTGATATAACAGTTAGGCATTCACCTAGACCTGCTCACAGGTGGATATGTCTGCAGTAAATGATAGTAAGTAGTCAATAGGAATTAATAAATGTCCAATTCCTCACAGGTGACGAAGAGCCTAAATAAAATCCGGTTTTGACACATTTAATTCACAAAATTAATTCTGATGAATATGCCTGCCATCACATTCGCTGGATCCCAATTCAGCTGTAAACATATGTAGATTTTTTTTTTATCTGTGCTCTGCGAGAATTTACTAAATATACACCCAGTGATGAAAAGATTATTCAAAATCAGAAAATATTGCCCAGACCATATATCCTGTCTTTTTTAAGCATCAGCTAAACTTTTCTAAAAAGATAGAAGTACATTCTTGGGAAATTTCCAAACACTGTGCACCAATTCTCACAGAGAATGCCCAATTTGAAAGACCAAAAATCGTAAAAAGCTAAAGACAATATTTCTGTCACCTGTTGTTTTGTTGTAGAAAACGTCACGAACGAAAATCAGAAATTGTATCACTCAAGGGGAGCTTGTAATATTCCATCACATCTCATACAACACCACCCTACATGATCGTTGTAATCTACGTGACTGTTCTTTATGATGGCTGCATAACACATTGAAGGGAGATATCATTCACAAAGTTCAGTCGTTAATCCCAAAGTTGTGTTTCGTTAAGGAAACAACATTACATGTAACATCCTCTCCAGTCAGTTGAGTCAGTATAACAAAGTTGATCAAGTCAAAGCTCTTGCAAATATAACTTTGTTATACTGTTAAATGCAGATTCTTTACGCAAAAAGAAGTCGACAAAAGATTCGACATCTGAGAGGAAATATCATGAACTTCACTGACAATACAACAGCATTTATAAAAGGTAATGTTATTGATTAGGTTGGAATGAATGCCTTTGTAACGTAGATGACAGATTTGCACAAAAACCACCCGTTCACATGAATAACATTCATTCCTTCTTTCCCCCTATTCCCTTGTCCGTAATCCTGCTGGATCTCGGCATGAGTCTTGCCCATTCTGTCAGAATTCAACAATGATATTTTGTAATCTACGTTACCTTACAAACTAATTCATTAGACGTAATAATCGTCCTTATATAGACTGATTTTACAACAACTTAACATATATGAAAGTCATTATTGCTACTTGGTTAGCAATAAATAAAATATTATTCATAACAGCTACCGGAACATGTGATAGTTATGAAGGCATTACTTCATTCATTGCAATCTTCGTTACCATACCTTGAGGAGCGAGTTACAAAATTGGAGGTGAAAGATATGTTGCAGTCTTTTTAAGAGATCGAAATATCGTAGTACGTTTTAGGGGTCAATATCAATATGTCTAAAAACTCTGTGATATTGAATTGATACAAGCTTCACGAAATATACATCTTTTATGTCAATCTTTTGAAATGATGGCTATAACAACACCCAAATAGTGATCATTTCCAAACTTCTCAACAGAAGAACAATTGTTTTGAAATATACTGAGTCAAAAAAGAACTTCACAAAGTGTAATTTGAAAATATAATAAAATAGATTTTTCTCTGATGATACATCTATGTATCCGAAATGGGATCCTATCTTTCGACTTTAGAAAAACGTTAAGCAAAACCCACTCAAACCCATCCATTCGTCGTTGCAAATGACGTTAGTTCCAAATCAGGTTTTGCGCGCGTAGTCGATCACGTGATCTTCGCATCGAAGTTTTCTTCATATGCACGTGTTTGCATTGGCCTCAAGAATTGAAAAAACACTTTTAAACCAAAGTTCTAACGGTACCTGAAAATGCCACGATTGTCAAATGTGCAGCGTGAACGTGCCGTTGGCATGTTGCAAGCGGGAAGATCAGTTATTGACGTCGCAAGAGCAATGGGATGCAGCTGTCGTACTGTGTATGACTTGCGAGGGTCGTCTACAACAAACTGGCACCACTTCTGATCGCCCAAGGTCGGGTCGTCCACGTGTGACGTCACGAGCAGAAGACCGTCAAATCGTCCTACGTCACCTATGTGACAGATTTCTGCCGGCTACACGAACCAGGGCTGAGATGTTTAGGGTCGACTGTCCTCACAGACCATTCGAAATCGGTTGCGGGCTGCCAATCTCCATTCTCGACGTCCATATCGTGGGCCAATATTGACGCCGTTTCATCAACGTCAACGTCTGCTGTGGGCCCAACGTCACTTCCGATGGACCCAGAGAGACTGGAATCGAGTCGTCTTTAGCGATGAATCCAGGTTTACCCTCAGATTCGCGGACGGCAGGCATAGAGTCTGGAGACGACGTCGTGAACGGTATGCCCAATGTTGTGTACAGGAAGTCGACAGATTCGGGGGCGGAAGTTGCATGGTGTGGGGTGCTTTCTGTGGGAACATCCGTTCCCGACTTCTGGTCATCCGTGGATACCTCACAGCTGCTGCTTACCGCGACCAGGTGCTCACCCCTGAACTCGTTCCTTTCATGGCGGCTCATGGCCCCAGGTCTACAGTTCCAGCATGATAATGCTCGGCCGCATACCGCGATGTTGACACGAAATTTCCTTCAAAAACGCTGGAATCAACGTCATGGACTGGCCATCGAGGTCCCCTGACCTTAATCCAATAGAGCACGTTTGGGATGCACTTGGGAGGAGGCTTCGTGGTCTTAGGAACCAACCTCAGAATTTGCAGGAACTTGGCGCTGCCTTGCAAGAGCAATGGCGCAGAATCCCCAACCACCTGTTCACAAGCATCAGGCAGTCGATGAGGAGACGGTGTTTGGCAGTGGTGAATGCGCGGGGCGGCAATACACGATATTGAACTGAGAAATTTCGCATTTTTATTCTTGTGACTTGACATTCTGTATACCCATGTTTTGGAACGGCGGTGTAGCCTAATGGAACTGATTATGACACTGTCAGTGTATCGAGTACATCACACAGATCTCAGCAATGAAATAATAACAATTTCACCATCTTACCATCTCTTGTTCCTTTATAGTGCCCTGAAGAAAGAATGTGAAGTTTCTTTTTTATAAGGAAGTAAATTAACAGGCAATCTTACCTGTTTCACAGGGAATTTCCCGAATAAAGATGAAGTTTCCCTTCCAAATTTGAATTTCGTGAAATGTCACTCAAGTGCTGCGATCATGTGACAGCAACCGGTGGCAACTGTTGTAGGTTATCAAATTATTTGTCTGGGTTCTCTGACTATGCTACGAAGCGAAATCTTCTAATTCCAGTAATATTTTGCAAGATTCCATATCAGGTGGTAACGTAGATTTCATAACGTAGATTACTTTCACCGTTTGCAAACTACCATGATCTTGACTGGAAGCATATTGCACTCCCTTTTCGGTTTTATTACACTATGAAAACACAAAGCATTCATTCTAATAGCTTTTATAGGTAGCTGTTATTCATGTTTCTTTACAGTAATGGTAACGTAGCTTTCATGCTTAACACAACTATTTTTATAGACCGGGTTCGTCTTTGTGTACGGTTTTATATGTTACGTGTTCCAAGATGACACTTTTTCTACATATAATATATCCAGTAAAAACTTGCGAGCTTTCAAAACAAATGTTTGTCAATATATATATGCATTTTACATTGCATGTAACGTTCTGTAAGTAGATTACCGCTATTGAGGCGACGTATTTCTTAGTGTCACATTTGTTTTGTTTATTATGATAATCCCTTCATTTTTTCATAGGTTTTACATTCATGTACGTACAACCTATGGGAAGTGATTTTAAACTGCTATGACGGTAAACATACTAATTGTATCCATTTGATTAAACACTACAGCTTTGGCGACACCAAGAATGAAAAAGTTGTGACACATATTTTGATTGTTTACAAACAAAATAGTGATTTCCAGTTGATTTCTATGAATTATACCATGTTTACTTGGTAGTACTGGATGCGTATTTGACTTTTATTCGTCTTCTAAACAAGTACAAATCAATGCGACAGAAGAAATAGGTAATTGGGCATTCTTTCTGAGAATTGGTATGTCAACTGGGACACCTCGCACTGTGCCCGCTGCTTTTTGTTTAGGTTACTAGTGCAGTCACCCATTGCAAAAAAGGCAGACAATAGAGGGATTAGTTACAGTCTGTTCTAAAAAAGACATGAACAATTCAGAAATTAAAAAATTCATAGCCCTACAAAATTACACACAACATCAACATATTCCAAAAGATAGAACAAGTAAGTATATGGATGACAACTTCTTTTATTCTAGAGCACGACGTTTCGCTACAGGTTCTTGTATCGTTTTCAAGTAAGAATGAGTATTCTTAGACTAACTGACTGAGTTTGGTTTTACGCCGCTTTTAGCAATATTCCAGCAACATCACGGCGGGGGAACACCAGAAATGGGCTTCACACATTGTACCCATGTGGGGATTCGAACCCGGGTCTTCGGCGTGACGAGCGAACGCTTTAACCACTAGGCTACCCCACCGCCCCTAGTATTCTTAGAAGTATTCTTGCAATGCAATCTGAGCTGCTGACTCGAAGTCGGTGAACAGTGTTGTCGGGATAAATTCAGGTTGTGGTAGGAGGCTTTCTGCTTCAAACACTGAAAGAATAGACAATATTTCTCCTGAAAAACATTGTTTGAAAAAAAAAGCAATATTAATGAAAAATTACGTGGAAAACGTAAACATTCGAACACCATTTAAATCGCCATGAAAGTAATTATTTAAACTGCAAAGGATTTACATTAGATTAACATTACTACGATATACCTCAAATAAAGTATGTTGACTGTTTCTTGTCTGGCAGGAGGTATACACAAGTGGCATCATCTTTCCATGAACTTGCGGATGGTTTGCGTACAGCTAGTCGTAGATCTCTGGACATACGCTAAATGTACCATCCGCAATGTAAGTGTCAGTCATGGAAAGGTGACATAGATTTTCTCGGGTACTGAACATCAACATCTTGTCGTCTTGGTGAAGAAGAAAATCCTGCCCTTCACAGGTCTGTGTGTATGCTGGGGATAGCTGGAGGTCTGCAGATGTCCTCGGTAGCTTAGGAAAATCTTTGGCTCTTGAACGAGGCCGGCCTGTATGCTGCAGTATGAGGGGATTTTCCCTGCCATCTGTCTCTCAGGCCTAAAGTAAAACAAAACGAATATGTTATTATATAGTATAGTATGACCAGAAATTATTGAGAATTTTAGGCATATGTTAAATTGGATTTCTAGTATAAACAACCTTGACCAGCTATCAAGTGCTTGGTTTCATTCAAGAGAGACGACTCCGTTAATCCTTTTTCATTAGTTTGTGAAGAGTTGTCCCCCTATGTTTACTTGCTAGACTTACGGACGTCATTTTCAGTGATCCTCAGTATGGATGATTTAGAGAAGAGGAAGTTGATTTTAGAGTATTATAACAAGGACATCAGATCAGCTAAAGTGCTTTCAAGTAGAAACAGGCATCCCTTTGTCCACTGTTTATCGTGTTTTGAAAAATATTGCAAATGGATATGGCATTGAGCACCAGGGAGGCGCAGGTAGGCCCAGAAAATTGACCGTCGATGGCAGGAGGCGGCTTGGTATTCTTGTTTCTAAAAACAAACTCTTGATATGATTGATAGAAGAACTGTGGCTGTCTGTTAGGAGACAATTAGAACTGAGCTGCATTCAATGGGTTGGCAGAAAAGTCGAGGAATTACATCACCGATCATGAAACCTGAACAAAAGGAGCTAAGGTTGAACTGGTGCTTACAGCATAGAAATTTTAACTGGGACAATGTAATTTTCTCAGATGAAAGTTCTGTGTGGCTGTTTCCTAATACACTGAAATTCTGGACCAAAAAAACTGAAAAACCTTTGTATCAGCGCCCAAAGTACAGTCCGAAATGTAACGTGTTGGGTGGCATATCTGTGTTAGGGGCAACGCCCCTCTGTGTATTTGAAGGGAATATGAACAGTGAGCGGAACACAGATATTCTCGAGGGACATTTACTTCCATCTGCTCACGTGTTCTGTGGAAAGTTTTGGATTTTCCAGCAGGACAACGATCCAAAACATCGTTCAAAGCATTCACAGGCCTGGTTTCGGACCCAAAATATGACATTATTAGATTGACCAAGCTATAGCCCTGACCTAAATCCAATAGAAAATGTTTGGGGACTTATGAAGGAAAGTGTCAATAAGAAAAATCTGACAAATATTGCTGAAATGAAAGAAGAGGTGGTCCGATATTGGGACACCATGGACCACGACTTTCAAACTTCTTTGATCAGCAGTATGCCCCGCCGCATTGAAGCCTGCATTGCTGCCCATGGTGACTTGACAAAATACTAACTGTTCACCTGTCTATGAATCTGGAGATATGTTCTGCTAATATTCACATTTAATACGTGAGTAATGAGTGAAAATAATATAATTTTTACAATCTTTAAATTTCAATAATTTCTGGTTGTACTGTATTAACAACCACGGGTACAAACTCATTAATATATGTAAGAACAATGGATTGTATATATTGAACGAAAGAATGAGTCTAGACAAAGGTCAAGGTAAGCTTACATGTAAACATGGAAGTACTGTAGACTACGCGCTATGTACAGCAAGTATGTTAAATTGCATTGACAACTTTCATGTACTTGGTTTTGACCCGATGACATCAGATGTAGACAATGCTCTATCTATTTACTTGACTTGTGTAAATCATAACATAGCAGACGACAAGGCAGTTGGAGTAGGTCATCAAACAGATGACACGCCCACTGGTGACACGCCCACTGTGCGCAACAGTGACTCGAGATACGCTGACCAACAGAGACATTCAATGCTGAAAGTATTTAAAAAAATGCAAAGCTCAAATATATGTAATCTGACTATATAAACACTATGTTTATCCAGACAGCAGTCGACACATTTGGCCTCGCCACTACGAAAACCCGGAAAGTGCGTGAAAAGCGTGCATCCCGACCCTGGTTTGGGAAAGAATGTAAAGTTGCCCGAAGGAATATTTACATGAAAGTACTGTTGATATAAAATCCAGATCTGTCCAAAACCGAAATTATTTGATAAATGGCAGTCGGAAATTAAAAAACAAACCCGTTACGACGTAAATTGTAATAAAAACGCAAATTGTAATACTTGCAGCAAATTGTAATAAACTTGACGTAAATTGTAATACAAACGTAACTTGTAATAAAAATTGACCTAAATTGTAATAATTTTAGTTGCGGTAAAATGTAATAAATGTTTACGTAAATTGTAATAACAGTTTTAATCACTGGTAAATACGCGTGTGTTGTTTTTCGTTGCATTTCATACATCATATAAGCTTGTTAGGGCGATAACTCAAGAAAGAAATGACGGATTTTGTTCAAACTTGGTACCAAGGTATATTGGCGAGATTCACCGACACCAGTGAAATTGAGTGACCTTGAGATAATTTGCAAGGTCACAGCAAAAATCTGAGGGTTTTGCCAATATAAAGATTGTTAGCGCGATAACCCAAGAAAGAACTTATTGACAAATCTTAGCTAAATGACGAAAATGATATTCGTCCTGATATATAATCGATATAAAATCTCTAACTGTCCTCTGTATCATGTCTTTTGGCAAATATCTGTTGAGGTTTTGATATGAATACATATAAAGAATGGGGGAAGGGGGTATCTAACTGGTATATCTAACACACTTACATGCATGTAGAGTCGAAGGGGTGGGTGGGTTTTCTAAAGGGGTATATCTACGAGGGTCGTTCAAAAGTAGTCAGCCTCCCTTAGAATACAATACAAAAGCAGCTGTTTTTAATTTTTTTGAAAAAGCCTTTGATTGTATATGGAGCATTGAGTTATGGCAAAAGATAACAACATATGGTGTAGGTGGAAAATGTTGTCGTTTAATTTTTAATATGTATAAAGGCATTAATAAGTCATGTGTGAAAGTTAGTGGTCAACTGTCAGACTTCTTTTCTTGTAATTCAGGTGTCAGACAAGGGGAAAATTTGTCACCAATTCTTTTTAGTTTATACATGAATGACCTTGAAGACCACTTAGTAGAAAATAGTAATACTGGTATTACATTAGACCCATCGTCACGTGACTTTTATACAGACATTGTTCTATTTTTGATGTTATACGCTGATGATACAATCTTAGCAAAACGCATAAAGATGTGCAGCTTATGTTAGATAGCTTTTGTAATTATTGTACCACATGGAAACTTAAAGTTCACATTGATAAAACCAAAGTGATGGTTATTGGTGGAGCTAAGCGAGACAATCAACAATTATCTATTCTGAGTTGGTAAAGTCTAGAATTTGTAGATTAGCTAAATATTTGGGAGTAATATTTCATAAAACAAATTACAACAGCACGCAAATCTCTTGTTGAACAAGTCACCAAGGCCATACACTTCGCATTAAGAAAGGGTCAAGAAAATAACTTCAAAATAACTTTAAAATGTCAATTATATCTTTTCGATGTTATGGTAGTACCAGTTCTATGGTAGGGTTGTGAAATATTGGGTCATGAAAACCTTAATATTATAGAAAATGTACATTTACTCTTTTTTAGAAAACTTTTACCTTTAAAGAAATCCACACCATCATACATAATATATGGTGAGTTGGGACGAAAACCACTGTACATATCTATATACTAGTATACACGAAGTTTTGGGCACGTTTTGTGGCTGGTAAAGAAAACAAATTGTCTGTTGCGTTTTTTTCAAATCATGTATGCTGATCATTACTTGGGAAAACATCCACATATATTTTTTTTCACATTTTTTATTTCAGTACACCAGGGTTCGTACAGCAGTATATAAAACAATATATTGTATATGATTACGTGTTCGTACAGTAGCTGACAAGTTCATACAGTTCATAAAAGGTAATTATACTGATGGACAGGTGTAGTGTTAATTTTAATAAAGAACATGCTCATACTTAGAAAATATAGAAGATGTACAAAAGATACTAACTTGATTGATTTCAAGTTTAAATTTATCCACAATATTGTCTACACAAAGAAAGATTTATTAAGAATGAAATTAGTAGATGATGAACTTTGCTCATTTTGTAATTTAATGTCAGAAAATTTGATTATTGGGAATGTGAGTGTGTGAAAACGTTCTGGCTGAAACTGAAAGAATATATTGAAAATAATCATCAGAAAATTTATCGTGACAGAATATACAGTCTTAATTGGCGGATATAATAACGACCTTATGAATCACATACTTCTTGCCAGTAAAAAATATATCCATATATCAAGTATTAAAAAAAATAAGTTATCACTGGATACATTCGTAAAAATATTGAGTGATATTTTCAAGACAGAAAAGTTTATTGCCAGTAAGAATCAAAACATATTACAATTTGACAGAAAATGGTCATCTCTACTGCACACATTCCCAGCCTAATGAAGATCCCAATATGTGTAATGCCAACCCATATGAATTTCTGTTCTTCGGTGTACAAGTGTTGTTGCATCATGTACTTTGTATACATGTATCTACTGATTTTGAATGAATAAAAAAAAAAGAAAAAAAAGAAAAAGAGAACATGCTCATACAGAAGTATACAAAGCAAACACTGTATATGGTTACCTGTTTGCACAGTAGCATACAAGTTCATACGGTTCATACCGGGTAGTTATACTAATGGACAGAGTGTAATGTTTGCTTTAATAAAGAACGTGTTCATACAATGGCATATAAGTTCATACAGTTGATACAAGGCAGCTATGCACTTAATACAAGGTAGCTGTACTGATGGACAGGGTGTAATGTTTGCTTTAATAAAGAACGTGTTCATACAATGGCATATAAGTTCATACAGTTGATACAAGGCAGCTATGCACTTAATACAAGGTAGCTGTACTGATGGACAGGGTGTAATGTTTGATTTAACAAAAAGCAAACTGACATAGGTTGATAGCAAGTTAAGGTTTCATTATTGTTACAATTGTGCATATACGTATTCCTGTTATAATGCTTTTCCAATACAGAGGGAGGGAGCATTCACGAGCAATACAAATTCAGGTGTCAGGTAGTGACATATGAATTTCTAGGAGAATTGAAACCATTGTGCCATTACGAGGTACATTCATGTTACTGTATAGATACAAAGAGAAGGATTTAGTCACATTGCAAAAAATATCACACATAACAAAAAATGGTAATAGATAATCAGTGGTTTTAAAGGTTAATTATCAATGGTTAACTGATGAATGTATAGTAGTTTTCAAGTGCAAGAGAAGAAGGTCAGATTGTAGCAAAAATCTCATAAGACAATCAGAGGCAGTTGGTGTACCAATGTTTATCAAAACATCATGCAATAATACTATTACCCATTACATGGTACAGAAATCCCGTTATGGTAACTATCACATAGTATTACTAATAATAATGATCTAATAATAATGAAGAGGGTAATTTGAGTGTATCATTAGTTCAGTTAATGGAAGGTGGTACTTCCATACTTATTAAAGGTTGCCATTTCTTAACGAAAGTGTTGGCTTCAGATTCATATTTGCAATGTATGTTTCAATTTTCATTGTGTCCTTAACTATATTTACAAACGAGTCAAAGGAAAGCTTTTTTGAGTTAATACTGTTATTGTTTTTGCAATCAGAATCAAGTGATTTTGTAATACAAAGCATATGGGTAGACCAAAAAAGACAACTTCTTTTGATAATTCACAACTGCTAGTGCATCTTCTGTTCATAAATTCTGCTACCTGCTTCCATAAACTATTAACGTGTTTACATTCATAAACATGATGAATATCTTCATTTGCTACTTCACAAAAACAGCATACATTTTTGTCTATTAATTTCATTTTTAGGACTTCCTTTCTTGTGTATATTGCTCTTTGTAAAATTTATATTGAAAATCACACAATTTACTGTCCTTGGTACAGGTTCTTGTTTGCGTATATATAAGTTTCCTATTCAAAGCAGTATTAAACTCATTGTTCCATTTTAGACAAGAACGAGGTGGATCAACGTTTTTGGGAAGGTTGTCATAGTACATTGAGGTACTGGAACATGTACAATTGCTTCATCCTTAGCACGAACTGGCTGTACTTGGCCGTGCCCTACAACATGCCCTAAAAATGCAACTTGTGCCTTCCAAATTCACAATCAATTTTGCTTCAGACAGTCTTTCAAAGAAAGCACGAGTTCTTTTCAGATGGTCTTCCCACTCCATGACGTTATTGATGACATCATCCATGTAAGCTTCGACACTATCAAGACCAGATATGACATTGTTGATGAGTCTCTGGAACGTCGCTGGTGTGTTCTTTAGACCAAACGGCCTCACTTTGTATTGATACAGTCCATATGGTGTAGCAAATGCTGATATTTTCTTTGCAAGGTCTGTGAGTGGAATCTGCCAGAAGCCCTTCAATATGTCAAACTTCCTTATATATCTAGCTTGACCAATGCGATCAATGCAATCGTCCACTCTCGGTATTGGATACGAATCAGTTCGTGATAGTGTATTGACAGCTTTCATGTCAGCACAGCAGCGCCAACCACCTCCACCACTCTTCGGCACAAGAACACATGGTGATCTCTACGGACTGTAATGTCATTGTCCAGCATGTATTTCACTTCTTTCCACAAAATTTCACGTTTCACAGGATTCATACGATATGGATGTGGTTTTACAGGCACAGCATCACCTACATCTATATCATTGCTAACAACATTAGTTCGGCCAGTCACATCAGGAAATAAGTGAGAGAATTCATAAATCAAATCTGACATTTGAACTTTCTGCTCAGGAGATAAACGTGATAGTGTCTCATCAAGGTGAGCTAACACATCAGAATTTCTTACCTTTGGTGAAACAATATCACTAAGGTCATCAAACTTCACATTGCCAACACTATCATCAATATTGTCAACATGTTCACCATTGTCTTTAATACAATCAGTAACTGGAGAGAGTGTGGCAATACAATTGACCTGTTTGATTTCTAACCTGTAACCGCCGTGATATTGCTGGAATATTGCTAAAAGCGGCGTAAAACCAAACTCACTCACTCTAACCTGTCATGGATTTCTTAATCATGTTTACATGACACAACCTCTTTTGTTTATGACGGCTAGGCATCAGAACGACATAGTCTGTGTCGCTAACCTTTTTGTCAACAACATATGGACCTTGAGATCTAGCTCTCAGTGGCTGACCAGGAATGGGAAGCAGGACTAACACTTTCTCACCATGAATGAAATTTCTCTCTTTTGACTTTCTGTCATAATTTTGTTCAACATCCTCAACCTGCGCACTAATAAACTGCTCTCTGAAATGAATGTGATCCCCACCTGACAAACTATCAGACTTATCAAGAACACCTAAAGAGTTACTACTCTTTGAAGATAAGTCATCAGCCTCTACCTCATGAAAAGGACTCGGAGTCAGTATAATGTGTCTCAGTGGGGTATTCATGCTTCACTGCGGCATGGTATCTCAGTGGTCTAGCACTATAAAACCAGCTTCAGTCTGGGCTAGTACAAGCAGCCGCACATGCACATACACATGCATGCACGTCGTCATATGAGCGAAATATTCTAAAGCACGACGATAAACCCAATTTCACCTCACCTCACCTAATGAAAGAATGATCCATGAAAGTATCTGACAAATCATAAATGGAAACATTCGTCAAAGAAGTCTTGGAAGAAAAGCCTTTCGACATTGAACGAGTGACTGCTCAAGAAGGAAAAATAGCCAACTTTTCTGTACTAATTCAACTCTCCGGAGAAACAGTGACAATGGGATCAGCACCAACTTTGGCCCCCATAAGATCATTACTGATCAACCATCGACACCCGGAACTGGGAGAGAGTCAAGAGCACCAACTTTCACCTCGCCAGAAATCAGATCTGAAGTCAAATTCACAAAATGGAGAGGAGCGGAAGAATTGCCACCTATACCGTGAAGCAAAACATCTGTGTTCGCTGAAGACTCATCAGAAAAAGGCAAAATATCCTTCAAAATCAGAGATTGAAGAGCTCCAGTATCCCTCAAGATAATAACGGGCCTTGGGGTAGAATTATCTCCCATAAGCGACACAGAACCCTTAGAAACAAAGGGCAAAAACTCCTTCCAAACTACAGAATCTGGGGACTTATTCTCACAAAAAAAACTCTCCTCAGAACCACCTGGAAAGAACGGCTTAGGTGCGACAGACACAAAAGCATTTGGGGAACCTGCAGCCTAATTTTGATACTGGAGTTTGTAACATGCAGAAATCAAATGACCTGGCTTCTTACAATATGCACAAACAGGGTGCCGTTCCACTAACCGATCTTATCTTAGATCAATCTTAGCAAGTTACGCCAATTTTACAATCGCCTGAGCTAAAAGTTACACCCGTTCCACTAACCGATCTTGGGCCGATTGTAGCCGGTCCCGATCTTACTATCCGATCCAAGCTTAGATGAGACTTTTTCGTGCGAGAGATAGAGGAATGCGAGGCACGAGTTTTTTCCCTTTGCATAGTCTAGCAAATGATGGAAGTAGTTTACGAACCAACTGAGTGAGTGAGTTTAGATTTACGCCGCACTCAGCAATAGTCAAGCTATATCGCGGTGGTCTGTAAATAATCTAGCTAATTAAGATGCATAGCGTTCACTAACATGAGCGCTCATGTTAGTGAACGCTATGTATCTTAGCTATATATAATCGAGTCTGGACCAGACAATCCAGTGATCAACAGCATGAGGATTGATCTGCGCAGTTGGGAACCGATGACATGTGTCAACCAAGTCAGCGAACCTGACCATCCGATCCCGTTAGTGGCCTCTTACGACAAGCATGAGTTATTGAAGTTCAATATTCTAATCCGGGCCTTCATGGGTATTTTTCCAACCAAGTGTAAACGTGGAGAAAAAACCTAGAGCAAAATAATAGGGTAGTCAGCACCTTGGTTTCAGGTGCAAGTGTTTGTGAACGCTGGGTATCTGGCATAATATAATAATAATAAATGCATATTTATAGTGCGCCTATTCCACATCCTGGGGCATGCTCAAAGCGATATGTACAGATAATTTACACGAGAGTATTTACAGCCGAGATTATAAATAATATACTGAGAACATGTTTTAAGTCTGGACTTAAAAATGTCAATTGTGTCAGAGCTTTTATTATGTGCCTGAAACTTGTCAGTCAGAATAAACAAGGCATGACGAGGCATCCTCTATAACGTATCTAGAATCTGTCAGTGGTCTTGAATAACACGCGGCCTGCCTTTAGAATCCCCCACCAAATAAGCGCATGTGAAATCAAACATATTTGTATCTTTTTGATTCAGAACATTGTTCACTTCACGGCTGTCCTTATTCTTAACCATGACGTTGCAATATTGTTGTACAAATGTGTTACACCGACTCGCTCGGTTGTGTTCCCATGACGACAGTGGTCAGACTGTCCTGACATTTGTAAGGCTTCAGTGCAGTGTTTGTTTACATCACAGAAATATACAAATTCATCTCATGGGGGATTTTAGGGGACGCTCACGGATAAATGCATGCTCTTATTTTTCACATAGAATAGGAAAGCCACCATTTTGGTTTCTCTAAGATTGATTTTAGCTATCCTAAGTTGGTCGTGAGCAACTTAGACTTTGAATCTTAACTTTACGATTGACTTGGGTAAGATTGGTTAGTGGAACGGTAAGCCGATCGTAACGTCGCGCTAAGATTGGGATTTTAGGGGTTTATGATTGGCGTAGGGCTAAGATCGGTTAGTGGAGCGGCACCCAGGATCAGAACCACTGGAAGTCTTAGGCTTAGACTGAAAAGAATGTGACTGTTTGTCAGAAGAATTTGAACCTGTTCTAACACCATTGTAAGCTGCATGTCCTGAAGTCTTACACTGGAAAATCCCTTTTGGCCAGATAGCTTTGTATTACCTGAAGACCTAAAAGAACTCTTGTGAGTCAAACAATAATCATCTGCCAACATCGCTGCCTCATGTAAGTCATCAACCTTATGTTCATCCAAATCAGTCTTGAGATCAGAATGAACATTCTGCTTGAAATCCTCCAACAAAACCATCAAAATCTGTGACTTCCTTAGACCCACACCACCAATAAAACCACCTTTTCTCTAGCAAACTCTACAAAAGTATCATTGTCCCGTTTATGAGCATTTCTGAATTTCTGACTTTAAGCTTCAGGCTCTGACTCATAAGCATCTAAAAGTGTCCTTTTGACAAGATCATAGTCTGAGCTATGCTGTATTGACAAGGCCGAATAAGCATCCTGAGCTTTACCCTTAAAGACTCCTTAGGCAACTTGTGGTTTTCAGCAACTTTTTCAAAATGTAGAAAGTATTTGTCTACTTCTTTCTCGTTAAAAGGGGGTACCATTCTTGCATGCCTTGCAATGTCAAAAGAGGAAGAATTTGATGGAGGAGAAGAATTTTCTAGCCTTTTCAGTTCAATTCCTGTCAATTTCCAATTTTCTCAATTCTCTTTCTCTTCTATTTCTTTCTCCATTGCAAACTTTTTAAATTCCATTTCTTCTGTTTCTCTTCTATAGTCTATTTCTTCTGTCTGAATTTGCAATTGAATTTCAAGTTTCTTCATCTCCAAATTTTCTGAATTTTCTTCTTTCACCATTTCTAAAACCCCATGCCCCAAAACTTCCTCATCAATAAAGTGATTCAACACAATTTTCAAAATCTGAAATTTCCTCATAAAAGGGTTTGGCCTCAAGTTTGAAATGTGAAGATATTTGCAATAAATCTGATTTGCGCAATTCACTGACTGTCTCAGGGTCAGGGGAATTAAGAAACTTCTCAATGTCAAGCACCATTTTGCTGGTTTCACAATTAACTTGTTGCAAACTTGCAGAAATTTGAAATATACTTCAGAAAAAGGTCTCAAATGTCAAATGAATTCTATCCCGGACGAGCCCCCAATTTTGTTACGGTTAATAATTTGCCGTGACAAAAGGTTTGAGAGTCTCCTTTAAACCAGCAAAATAGAATACAGACAAGTCTAAAATATTCTGTAATGTATTGAGCAAACAATGAGCAAACTACAATGAATGACAATACAGATATCTAGTACATTGCAATTGAGTCACAAATCAAAGTAATGGGTCACAAATATGAAATATACACTCTCTTGGCATTTACGATGAGAGCAGATATTCTGATTGAAAGTAGTTTACAATGAGAGCAGTCAGGCTTGCACTGTCTTGAATGTAGGTTAGATGATGGCAGACAGATGTACACAACTCCAGAGATATGAAAAGTCTGTGTGTGATTCCGTGTGTGAGTGCCAACACAATAACCAGCATTTATATATACTGACACGGTGTCTAGAACATTCCCCTAAAGCCAGGTGGCATCATTATCCTTTCAGAACACTCATTATATCGCTGGGACTCCGACAGCCGGCAGTCAACAAGTTAACAAACCAGCCAAGGGAGGCAGCTCTGGAGCGCTATCATAAAGGCGTACCGCTAAAAATACTATTGCTATTGAACATATATGATGTGAAATGTGACCCACAACCCACACTCAAAACTCTAAACATTGTGACCCATAATAACTATCACTTAATCAATGATAATACAAATTACAAAAAACACACTCTCCTAACACTACTACTTTATATTGTACTATAGGCCCGTGGTCTTTGAGTATTGAATAAAGATTGATACAGGTCTGGCTTCTTGGCCTGATTGAGGCTACTTGGTGTCGCTACCCGTGAAGGTCCGGGTTAGAATATTGGCCTTCAGTAACCCATGCTAGTCGTAAGAGGCGACTAACGGGATCGGGTGGTCAGGCTGACTGACTTGGTTTACACATGTCATCGGTTCCCAATTGCGCAGATCGATGCTCCTGCTGTTGATAACCGGGTTGTCTGGTCCAGACTCGAGTATTTAAAGACCGCCACCATATAGCTTGAATATTGCTCAGTGTGACCTACAACTAAACTCACTCATTCACTTGATGTCGCTGAAAATCCATATTTGAGTTCCTGCAGCATTGTTGGAGGATTCCTGTAATGTCACAAATGTAGCTCCATTTCATCATCCATGTGTCCATTGGGTGACAATGCTGTGGTCAACATCTCCCGGCACACGGCGGATCCCAATAGCATATCCCAGATCGCGAGAAATGAATATTTATAGAATAACGTAAGGGTATATAAAGTCTTCTCTAAAGGCGTGTTCATTCGCAGCTCAGCCTCTGAGGAGTCAACTTGAATAGCAGTTATATTCAGATAACTAAGGTAAGTTTTCCTACTCATTTGCAAACTTACTACCAAGACCAAAGGGAATGGACTAGGGTCCCATCAGTACAATCACACTTAATGTTTGGAGTATATTTCCAAAATTCTGACAAAATATCTTAAGCAGATACAGCTTGTTCAGCTTGACCTGATAAAGTGAATATTAATGCATTGCGTGACCGTGTCACAACTGGTTGGGTCTATTATTGTGAAGGGGTGCCCCTTTGCCAGTTGATTGTCAACATGTCCGAACAGCAGAGACAAGGTCGCTGAAATCGTCAGCAATGTCCTAACTCTCTTTAAACAATAAGCTACAGATGGTTTAATGTTTCTAATTCGGGCTTTTATGCCTCGAGCTGCAACAACAACTGATGTTTCCACTGATAATTGAGCCGAAAGTAACTGACGAGTGACGTCTGTACCTTGTAAAGTTAGTAAACCAAAATAGATAGCATATGACTGTATAAACAATTCAATTAAAACATGAAATGCTTGTTTCTTTCAGAAGTGTTGTTTTCTGTAACGAATAAATGTGTCCATGCTTCGCACGAACGCAACATTACTAAAATTCTCTACTCCCCTATTTAATAAAGTTAACTCGACCTGCCGTTTGTGCCATTTGACTTCCCGGGTCATGCATATGTAGAGTAGCTAAGGTCAAGCTGAACAAGCTGTAGGATCATGTTGTCGGGATATTTCTTTGCATCAACGGGAGGTCGGCAGACGACAAAAGCCCCTGCAGCAGACAGCAAGGGAAGTTGCAAATCCACATACCACTGTACATCATTCATTCCCATGCTTGAAACATATCTATACCGAAAGGTCACTGTGCAATACGGACGTTGATCATACCTGAGATATAATTGATCATGTGAATTCCCTAATTTGATTTGCATCAAGTTGTACACGCCATTGACAATACATGCATTACCTGGCTTTGACAATAAGTATGTCTGTAAATAATAGGATCTTGACCAGATAATCCAGTGATCAGCAATATGAGCATCGATCTACACAAATGGGATACAATGATATGTGTCAACGAAGTCTGTGACTATATTACAAAGTGGAAGGAGAGTATTGAAAGGTTTTAAACTTCTGCTCCGGAAAAGGGAACTACTACCAATCTCAGCCAAAGTCAAACTTGTTGCCTTGTAAACGCAAAATATGCGTCATTCAGAAATACAAAACTACTAAAAGGACTATTGGTATTTAGTTAATGTATGGTATTTGTTGTTTGTCTTTGGATGTTTTGGGTTTCTGAATAAAATATTTTTTAGCATTTCCATGGCAACAAGTTTGACTTTGACTGACATTGGTGGTAGTGCTCTTTTCCGGAGCAGATCTTTAAAACCGTTGAATATTTCTTCACCAAACTTGGCACAAAGTATGGTTAATGCTTCAAATAAGGTGTCTGTGCAATGCAGTCATGCAATCTTGTAGAAAACCCTTTATAAGGCGAGAAAACAAAAGCAAAGTGTAATGAGCAGAGCTATGTATAGCGTGCTGCCCTGAATAGACAGACAGTACCTGTCAGCCCAGTTTGAATTGAGCATGCTTGACAACTCACGAGACCCCGTCGTTTCAAACAGCTTGCTAGAGCGTGCATCCTGTTTTGATGAATACAGGGTGTGTGTTGAAAGTACAGTGTACATCATCCCACAATAGAGACGGGTGGTGTCAACAATATACACCCCGGGTAATGTAGGAAAAATGTACGTCTGATTCGGGGCACACCACCACCACCCCTTTGTGCTGAAAGTTTGTTAAATGACCATTGAAACTCGGGTGAAAATGAAATGTGCATCCATCCTGTTCTCAATAGTGCGACACTCTTCTTTCTCAGAAGGCTGTATCCGCCCAAATATGGTCTACAAGTTGTACACCATGAAAGTTAGACAAGCTGTTTGGATAGTGAATGAGTTTAGTTTTACGCCGCACTCAGCAATATTCCAGCTATATGGCGGCGGTCTGTAAATAATCGATTCTGGACCAGATAATCCAGTGATCAACAGCATGAGCATCGATCTGCGCAATTGGGAACCGATGACATGTGTAAACCAAGTCAGCGAGCCTGACCACCCGATCCCGTTAGTCGCCTCTTACGACAAGCATAGTCGCCTTTTATGGCAAGCATGGGTTGCTGAAGACCTATTCTAACCCGGATCTTCACGGGTCTGTATGGAGAGAGATAGAAGAAATAGATAAAACATGTAGAGGCAAGCAACGTATTTCATGTTTACGATCTTCATCCTTAATCGCACAGATAACATATTTTAAAGGCGAGGAAAATGTTTCATTGGAAAAAAATATGTCGAAGCAGGTTTATTCATAGCTAGTGTGCAGCAGAGAGACTAAGCGACTGACCGGCCGTAACAATGTCAACATACCGGCCTAACAATGTCAACATACAGGCCTCGCCTACCGGTGAAGCTTCCCATTCATAAATTGTGTCACCAGTGTACCGTATTTATTATAGGTTAGGGAAGATGTGCTGTACATTTGTTATTTTTAAAGGGAGTTATTTCAGAGAGGTCATGGATATTCCCCTCATTAAACCTTTGTTTTGTTGTTGTTGTTGTGTGTGTATATATTAAATGTAACCGTTATTTAATACATCTGAATAAATTGCGGTAATATATGTGCGTGTAGACTTTATACATATATCTGAACATGAATGTATGACACCTTTCAATAGATCAATTACGGTTCTAACAGCTACATGAAACATTACTATGAGTGTGGTTAGCATTTCGTATGTATACATACATCGTTGTAACAGATTTCTGATGAATGAACTCGCCCGCACACATGTCTAGGGTCAACATAGCTCTGGGTATTTTCAGACCATCGAACTATAAACAGTTACAGATTGATAACAGATTGATAACAGGAGGGGTAGCGTTTGTGTAGAATGAGTGCACTCATCCTTCTAAGGGTAAATCCATGTAAAATATGCGTTTAAACTCACAATTTAAATGATTACATTACTTTTAGATGTATTGGTATGGATAGGAGGTTCATCGATTTGTAAAGCTTGAGCCCATGTCTGTCTAGGAACTATACATATTATGATAGAGTGAGTTTAGCTTTACGCCACACTCGGCAATATTCCAGCTATAGGAAGGCGATCTGTAAATAAATGAGCCTGGACCAGACAATCCAGTGATAGTCAGCATGAGCAGCGATCTGTGCAATTGGGAACCGATGGCATGTGTCAACCAAATCAGCCAGACTGACCAACCGATCCCGATGATGAGGAATATTCCATTTATACTTTGATTAAAGTATAGAAAGTCAACACTGAAGAAGCAAGTACGTGACTTCTTCACTATTTCACTGTATTTTTGATTTTGCAAAAGGTTATCGCACATTTACTGAAAAGTATAATTTTGATGACTCAGTACTTAAGAAAAAGAACAATAATAGGATTTAGTACTTGAAAATCTGTTAGCTTTTAAGTTATTTGTGTGCAATCTAGGCTCCCCAAAAGCGTGAATGTATGCAGCATGCACAGTGGGTCTATACTTAGCATATTTCTTTAAAACATCCTGTTTTTAGGAAGGTAGGTGCTAGTTCAACACGTTGACATTTGCAAATCCCTCTGTTATTTTTGTCTAGTAATAAAACTATCAGTTCTCTTAAATACTTAACAATAATAATAATAATATGCGGACCTTGCCTTTGAAATGTCTCACTTGCATCCCAAGTACACTGTCATCAGGCTCCCCATTGTTCTCGGTGCCCTTGGTTTGGTACCTCCTGATCTCTTGGCGCAGATCAGGAGAGTGCCCGGGTTCTCCACCGGGAGCACAGCCCTTCTGACACTCTGGGTAATGCAGAAGGCTGCAGTGTTGGGGAGTCTACATATTCTCCGGAAAGTTCTTGGTGGGTTCGACTAGGCAGTGTTTCCTGGGAGAAGTCCCATTCGTTGTCTGGGCTGCGTGTAGGGGGGGCGAGGGCCCTGAGCTGATGATGAGCCTTACCAGCCTGACTGCATTTTCATCTTTAATCTGTACAATAAAATAATTTCTTGTGGAATATTCAATAAATAGTTGATTTCTTTGGGTAAATGTACCAAATTGTTTCCTGTCAAAATGTGAAAAATATTATTATTTTTTTTATCAATTTCAAAGTTTAATGAAAAAATCAAAACTTTACGATCTTTTCATATCTTGATGTTACATGTGATAATTGTATTTAGCAAAGTAATAGCAATTACAACAAAGTAAGAGCTATTATCTATACTAAGTACCGGTAGTCACCTACTCGCAACCAACACCTAACGAGCTAACCTCAGTTACAGGGGAGTGAGTACAGCTAACAGAACAGCCAGGCGAGGGACTAGAGGCACTAATTAGTGGCTTGTAACAAAAGGGGGCTAGGGGGACGGGGGCTAGAGGAATGATGCCATTACAACATCAAACATTTGCTTGAAGTTGTAAATGTCCCTAAAAATCATCTATTTTGAATAATTTTCACATAGGCCCATGGTACATACATGAAAGACCACAGAGTTTCGATATTTGCTTGCACGTAGTACAGACATTGGAGCACGTTTCATAATTTCAACATTAGTAAACATACATCATAGACCACAGAGTTTCGATATTTGCTTGCACATAGTACAAACATGATAATATCATGGTAGTAGTATAATGGTAGCCGGAAGATTTTACAATTTGCATGATATATTTACAGAATTTACTGAGATTTTCCATAACAGATACCTTTTCACATGTAAAGAGTTATTTAGATTTTAACATATTTAGAGAATATGTTTGACCTTTTTTAATTTTCCACCTCTGAGCCCCAGATTTGAATGAGCTGTATTGTTGATTCAGGAAGATGAAATAGGAGACTGAAAGCAATACATTACTTAAACCAATCTTATTAAAATATTCTTTGTACATGAAATCCAGCTACAGCTGTGAATCTTGATTATGAAGATTATATACAATAGAATTGAAGATTGAAAAAAACCCTGATTGAATTGTTTGTAAATAGTTTAGACCAAAAAATTAACATATACAATAAACATGTACAATTGGCTACTTTTCTTTACAGGTAATGATTTTGTCATAAAACATATATGTAATTTTCAATTTGTTTTGAATTAACATGTCCCCAAATTCACAACCATACAACAAAATTGGTTCCACCATTGAATCAAAGAGATATAGTTGGCATCGCCATGATAAGTTTAGCATTCGAGTTCGTGCGTAAAACAAAATACATGGCTTTAGTAGGTTGTTGACAGAGATTTGATACAGATAATTTGAGAGAAAATTTTCTATAAAAAATAACTCCAAAATATATATAAACATTAACAGTTTTCCTTAGGTTCAACTAAGTGGTTGAAATATCCAATTGGGGCATTCCCATTTATATATATATGTGTTGCCCTAATTAATCTCTAGTCTGGGATGTCTAACTAATGGGAGTAAACCGTCCCTTATTTCTTTTATTTATCCCAAAACAAGCTGAATTCGACGTTCTGGTGTTTTCGACGGTTGCATTGCTCAGGCTATATCGGGGGAGTATGTGCACGATCGGTGTGCACAAGCAGTTCCATAGGTAGGGTGAATGCCCAGTCTCTGTCGTGAGAAGTTTTATTGACAATCGAAATCCGGAAGTTAAGTTGTATAAAGAGCACATAAACATCAATATTATTTACCCGTGGTCGTTAATACCGCTTATATCCCAAAACTTCCACATCCCAATACTTTCACATCCCAATACTACCACACATTGTTCAAACAACAACTCCTCATCACCCCTATTTTGGTAATAGGATAGCCCGCGAAGTTCACTGAACTGAAACCACGGATACATCACCTGACCTAGGAGAGTAGAGATTTTAGTAGAGAAGAGAGCAGTTAGTTAATAAATCTGGAATATATATCATAGAAATTCGCGCATATTTCATGTAGGCAAAAAATGTCATTTTGTTGTTGTTTTTTTAACCTTGAAACGTTGTTGATTATGTTCATAGTATTCTGAATATGCCAAACATAAATTATGCAAGCTTAACGTATATTCAATGTACATGTATATTAAAAAGTAGTTTTACAAAATAACTTGGCTAATGAGTTTTCAAATTGTATATTTATGGCCTAAAAGAGGCAAACAATCAAAATAATTCCTTTCAATTCTGATTTGAAAAATGAGAATGTGAATTGTATTATGCTTACTTGAAGCTCTTTTACCAAACATAGTTGCAGTACCAAATCCAGGCATAAACACATAAATCAATTTTAACTAAATATGGAAACTGATAATGTTATGGTGTGAACATTGGCAATAATTATGGTAGTGACACAATAACGGTAGTGACATTTTTAATAGTAGCCAGTTTTATATGTTTACTTTGAAAGATGATTTAATGAAATTTGTCAGTCAGATATTTCAGAATGCTTAAAGAATATGTAATAGACAAAAGACTGCATGTTACGGCAGTGACAGGGTCATGACTGTCAAATGTGAAATCTAGGACACTATAGGACATAAGTTTTATATAAATGTTCTACATAGGCTGTTATATGTAACTAGAAAAGATATGTATTTTTGTTAATAACCCGCCTTAATAAAATATATAATTCATTACTAAGTGATTGTTTGATACTCACTGATTAATGGATAAAACCATTACAGACTAGGGTAATAAGTTATGCTAAAGTGTGTGCAGTCAACTAGAAATGTTGTTATAAGCTGTGGAAGTTTTGGAATGTGGAAGTTTTGGGAGGATACCGTTAATACCAGTTCAGGTGCCAAATCAATTGTCTATATAACATACAATAGCAAGCGTAAATTCAGTAACTTGTCTGCGGGTGACAGGCAATATATAAATAGGAAGCAATGTGATCACAACACTCCCTCACAGTGCAGAGTGAAAAGTATGGCTCATCGTCGAAAACCCATATACTGGCTAGCAACCAGTTATCGCCAACACCTGGCTGTAGTATGGTGGCTGATTAGGGCCATCGCTTTCTTGCTTTCTCGCCTCCGAATTTTAAGGCGAGAAAGCGATGGCCCTAATCAGCCACCATACTGTAGTGCTTGCGAAGACCGCTTGATTTTAACTCTCGTAGACTATTGCTTTTGTGATGTGTCAATGTGGGAAATACTACGGAAGTACAAATCAAGCTGCCTGTGCAAGTGTTACAGCCAGGTGTTGGCGATAACTGGTACGCGGCGATAACTGGCCGCTAGCCAGTACAGTACAAAATGCCCGGATGTGGAGAGCGGCAACGGTTTCGCCGATACGATGTCATCAACGCTATTTTTGTAGGAAACACTTGATGCTTTTGTGTGAAATGGATGAATATATCCTTTATCACTCAAGTTTCGAAAAAAACCACTTTAAATTATATTAAAGATAAAAAATTACGTTTTTGTCTTACATCGTCGAAAACCCTTGACACCGGGATACAAAATCTTTTTCAAGGCTGAATCACAGAGGTCTGGACCCAAATATGCACTTTCAAAATATGTTAAAAGCACAGCATGGGCTGTTGGGTTGTCTGAGTGACAATTAAAACACTGAGCAGAAGATATGGCCTTTCAGCCAACAGTAACACACCTGAAGGGGATGTATCAAAACCAGTGAAAGTAGAAAAGCTTGGTTCATTTAAAAACTAACTTGTTCCGAATGCTATTAGGAGGTTATTTGGCTAAAATAAATTCCTGTCTTTGCGTGTTTTGAAAATGCACATGAACATTCCATTGTAACATCCAAACATCATGGTTATTGCTACAAAAATGAGGGTTTCGTTATAAAAAGGGGAGAATAGACGTGTTCTCTGTGAAAGATCCAACATTATTCGCTTTGAAATAGCTACTTGCCAGCAATTAGGAAAAACGTAATGAAGGTTTCGAACCTGTTTTTCTGGAAAACGTGGCTCTAACGTAATGCAAGGTTTGCTTCAACCTGTTTTTGCTGTGTCTTTGGTTTCAATGGCCTTGCAAACGTGGCACCATGAAAAAAATGCCAGTCACACCAACCTGTTTTTCTGGATGAAACGTGGGTACATGACAGTCACACCGTAGGTACCCAATGGGTTGCCAGTACATCAACAGAAACATGCGCACGGAACCTCCCACTTGGCAAGGGTGGTTGTGTTACATGCAGGATGTAAACGTTAAGGTGTTTTGCCTGGTTGTTCGCTTGTATTTAAAGCAAAATCAAAAGAAAATCGTGACTATCACACCGAAATGAACGGTGAGGTGTTTTAGAATGGCTACAAAAACAGCTTGTTCTCGCCTTGCCTCCCAAAAGCTTAGTGGTCATGGACAATGCTCCTTTCCCCAGTGTACAGGACCCTGAGTGGTTTTGAACATGCCACCATTAGACCAGTCATCGTCAGAGTGGACTCTGACAGCAGTTGTTCATAATAAGAGTTGAATTCACACGATCCCTCTGATGATGACTTTTGAAACGCCCCCCGCCAGACGACTGCGGACGCCTCGCTTTTCTCGCACAACTGGCTGTTCCGCTCTTTGCGCCACAGGCGTCAAAATTGAATTTCATCGCCCACTTGACTTGGGAATGTAAGAAAAAAAATTCCAGCAATGCACCAGGTGTAAATTCCCGCGAATTTAAATAGACTGCCAAAACATTGTTATATTATGCTCAAGTTAGATGCTCCTTAGATGATGCTGGCCGCACTACTTGGGCAACTGGTGTCAGAAATATTTTATCTAAGTATGGTTTGGGCTATGCATGGATCAGTCAGGATGTTGGCAATGTTAATTAATTCAAATCTTTATTTAAGCAGAGACTTTGGGATAAACTCAAATAAGGCTGGTTTACTTGAATTCAAAATTCTAATAAATGTTTTATTACTCCCAATTTAAGACACTTTTAAATGTGGAAAGATATTTAAACTGTGATATTCCTTTACATCCTTTACTGTGATATTCCTTTACATCTCAGTCTTAATTTAGATGTGGTAATTTTGATTTAACAGTTGAAACTGGAAGATACATAAAGTTAATTACAATGAGAGATTATGTTTATTTTGTAAATTGAATGGCGAAAATGTTATTGAAGATGAATGTCATGTAAAAGGCAAATAATATGGATGACAACTTCTTCTTTATTGTACGTCACAACGTTTCTGGGCTATTCCTTGCCCCTAAAGCTTCGTCAGGTGAATTGAAAACAAACACGATACATCAATGAGTATATATACTATTTGTACAAGAAGCCAGTGTTGCTTGTATATACAATAAATTGAATAAGAATTGAATTTCACGTACTCTTTAAATTTGAACGTTTTTCCGATTTAATATTAAGATATATTCAGAAATATTTGCCTGATTACGATCCAAATGCCAATTTTATCAACATGATGAAATCGAATAATGACTGTGTCATAAAAGATGTTAGTATTTTTCTGTATCGTGTACTTCAGCGCATTAGAAATGTTCCTCTTAAACAGCATGTGCGCTAAACTATCAATATCATATGACTGTATGTGTGGTCTTTTACTGAGTACACTTGTGTGTCTGTCTGTCTGTCAAAATAAGTAGTACAATACAGAGACTTGTCTCAACAAGCAGCAGATCATACTTACTGCCTCAAAGGATGTGTATGATACTTAAATAGAATCAAATGACAAATTTTTTTGTTTTGTTTTGGGAACATTATGTTAACAATATATTTTCTCTGACATATCATATACTATCTAGCTGTAGCTTTATATTCTGATTTTCATTCAACAGTTCTCAAAGACAACTGAAGCATTGTGTCTGTTTGTTAGGAATTAACATGCAATAGAACGTGTGTTTAAAATCAAATATTGTTATGATGGCATAAGTTTTAATTACCCCATAATCAGTCCATGTAGATATGTTAATTCATTATTTGTATTTATAACACAGATAATACTTATTACAATGACAGCTAAAACGTCATGCATGTGTAATGTAATATTAAAGTACACATGCACCATCATGCAAAAATATCAGATACAATTACAACACTGTACAATACAGATATCTATTTATGTAAAGAGGAAGAAGGATTGACTTTATTGATTTATTTGTCTGAGAATTTGACAAATCAGTTGTTAGCAAGGGAACATAAAAGGCTAGGTCTAAAAATAAACTATGAGTTTTGTCATGAGTGTTATAATCATCTAAATACAGTGATGTATTTACGTTATGGTATCGGGGGTAACTTGTTGAAATGGTTTGAGAGTTATCGAGACAAATGAGTTCAGCGATTTGTTATAAATGGTTACACGTCTGACCAAAGATCAATCTTATCTGGGGTTCCCCAAGGCTCTGTCTTAGGACCCCTATTGTTTATAGTTTATATCAACAACATCGTTGAAGGAATTAACAGTGATATCCGTCTTTACGCTATAATAGATGATCCTGATGAAACTGCTCTGTGTCTTAAATAATGATCTAGGTAAAATTTCTGATTGGGCTAACAAATGGCAAGTTACATTTAATCCTAATAAAACAGATTCTATAAAATTCTCTCGTAAATTACAGCCCAGCTCAAAACGAAACTTAACAACGAAGGATAGTAATATTAATGACGTTAATAGCAATACACATTTGGGACTTACATTACAGCACGATTGTTCCTGGGCTGACCATGTTAACTGTATCGCTAAAAATGGTTGCACCCATGGTAAACCGTCATAGTGGTTTTAAATATCGTCTCTCACGTAAAACTTTACAAACAATGTACAAACAATTTATTTTGCCTATTTTCGACTATTGTTGTCACATTTTGGACAATTGTACCAAACAGCAAGCACTAACACTTGAAAAACTTAATCTTGATGCACTTAGAACTATTTGCGGTGCTGTTCGCGGTACGAGTCATAACAAAATTTATGATGAGACAAATTTCCAACCACTCTGTAACGAAGACACATCCAAAAACTATTTTTTTTTTGTAAAATGGTTAATAATTGAACTCCAAAATATTTGAGCAATCTCGTCCCTCCTAAGGTATCTGACACTTCAAACTACAGTTTCCGAGACCGTTTGAAGCTCCAAACTACCGATGGTAAAAGTGTTCGTTAATAGCATGCTTTTCTCCTCACGATTGTTATATCTATAATTTATTTGTATTCCGGAGCGATATTCAGATAAGCAACATACTGTTTGTTTACCAATCCGGTTCCTCTTTTTGAAATAAATATGTTTAAAGCAAAGATAGTGAAGGCAAACTGCATGTAGACACTGCAAGTCAGTAATGTGTAAACCATTTGATGTTAACAACACTTAACAGTGTCATTTATTATAGAGATTGAAATTTATAATTAGTATGAATATATGTTTGTTTATTTATATGATGGAAATTTTAAGGTGGAAAATACATTTGCATATGTACTTAACCAGTATAGCTTCTTCTGTGTCTGAAAAATATTATTTTCTTCTATTCAAAATTTTTAAAAATGCCAATTTAATCTATATACTTAATTAATCATAATTAAAATGCAGTCATTGTAGAAATTTCCAATATACACCCACCATTCACCCATACAATAATTTTATGCATTATGCACCATAAACCCCTACAGATAACAAACAATATAGATTTCAGCCGTGTCCATTCTATGTTTATGTCGTATTTGAACATTGTATTATGATATGTAGGTGATGATTGACATCCGCGTCTGTTTATTTTACAATTACTTGAACATTCTTTTTCACTTCTCTAGGTTATATACCTGCTAACTATTTTGTGTTGTTGTCAAAATCCCCATATATTCGGGCCGACGAAAGTCACACAAGGCCTTCACATCTCGTGCACTGCTTCAGCTACTGCCGTAATGAATTGCATGCATATAGATTAATCGGCCATAATACTGAAGAGATTTGAGTTTGTATACAATGAAAATACACTTCAGGTTTAAAACTGTGATATTCAAACATCTAGTACAAGACTTTCATTCGAACCGCCATCTGATGATTCATTATTGCAATATAAACAATTATAGTTATCACTGATGTTTCATGGAATCATGGAACAAATATTTCAGGACATAACACTTGATATATCATCGTTCAAGGGAAAAGATGGTACCAGCGTCAACTAATTAATAGGTTAATCTTGTTTAGATTACTTAAGTGACTAGTGCAACTGTCACCTCCTAAACAGATCTATTGTTGAATGTATTTGTATAAACAATTCTTGTCTATAGCTTACTTTCTAAATTACAGCTTCCAGTTCATGACATTTATGACATGACAGGGCTTGATGTTAAATTATGTTGTGAGTGGATTCAATCTCTTGACGAACAAGAATGGTTTAGAGAATTATGGAATAATCGTGGACAGTTGAATGGAAATAAACCACGAACGTATAGGCTTTTCAAAAGTTCTCTGGTGGCTGAACCGTACGTTACTCATTTAATTCCCAGATCCCATCGCAGTGCTCTGGCTAAGCTGCGCTGTAGTTCTCTCCCCTTAGAAGTTGAACGTGGCAGGTTCACTCGACCTAAGACACCTCTTGAACATCGGCTATGTAAGTTCTGTGACTACCATTCAGTGGAGGATGAGATTCATTTTCTGATCAGTTGCCCGTTCTATTCAGATTTGCGTTACAGTTTTCTCATGGAGTTGAATCAGCTAGACTCTGCTTTCTCGCTGCTGCCTGCCGTTCAGCAGACTGTGTTTATGCTGCAATACACAGAAATGGTTAAACCTCTTGCCGCTCTTGTCAACCGCATGTATAGGAGGAGACTAAATATCTCTTAGTACGGGGTTGGGGTGGGTGTGTGTCTGGGTGATGGTTGTGAGTGTGGGTGTTGGTGGGTGTGAGGATAGAAGGGTGAGTGTGTGGGTGTGTGGGAGAGTTTGACGCATGCATGAATGTACTTATGTGTGCAAGAATTGTGATGTATCTGCAATATACATTTTTGTTTATCTTAAATGTTTTACTGTGATATATACATGTGTCTCACAGGCCAAATGGCCGGATGCTATGTAAACGTTTTAACCGTGTCATTATGTACCGCATATTAGCATGTGACACAATAATCTTCTTCTTCTTCTTCTGTTAATCTCACCTCTGCTCTAACCTGCTCTAACCAAGCTTGCCTTGCCTGCTTCAGCTGTGTGGGAGTGGGGATGGATTTCCGGTACTTTGCTCTCTGTGTCTTTGGTTTCAAACACATTGGCCTTGCAAGAGCGACGGCTGCAGCACCATAAAAAAAATTCTTTGGCTTTTCATTCTGAAAGTTAATTATTCAAGCTGTCCAATTGGTATATTTAAACTTAGTTTAAAAGTTTGGAGAGTTGGATACCGTGGTTGAAATATAAAGTAAAGTAACAATATAAAGTAACTATATGATATGTTACCTTTCTTGGATATCTTCCTGTTCCTCAAACGGCACTGCCGGAGTCTCAATGGCCGACATGTCTGCAGGTTGCTCCAACTCGACAGTAGTAGAGGAAAAGTTAGGAGTTCGTGACAACAATACCAGTTACCTCCCAATTTCAATGGAAAGCGACGAAGCGTGAGCGAGTGTACAATGGAGGGAGGGTATAAACCTGTTTCGTGTAATTTTTAAAACAGGTCAACAGTAGCAATTAGACGACCCAGACATAGTCAGGATTGAGTGACTTTGTTCGTTAGACGAAGTAGGCATGTGGACCAATCCATTCAAACTTAACAGGGGTGTTATGACAAATAAAAACAAAGACAACATAAATATATTTCATCGTATATTTTTATTATTTATTATTTTACAGTACTTATTTGCATATATATCTCACACATATATAACATTCACAAATATATAGAAATATATTTTATCTATATTTTTACTTATATTATAGTTAGTTGCACAAACATCTGCAACTTATCACTACACACACACATATATAAAGCATATATATGTCATTATTAAAAAATATACATAAATATATTTGATCACATATTGACTTGTATTATAGTTATTGCACCTTATTCATCTATGGCCAATTTTCACATGTAAATATCACCACATCATATCAGGCATACTCTCCTAGAAGGTGTGAGACTCTATCTGTATAGTCAATTACAGAGATTTCGTCTTTTGCACGAGGAAGACCTTGGTCAACTGCCACATACTGTCGGCGTCTTGATGATTCACGTCTGTTTCCTCTCTGCTGTGCAAGTTTCACCTCAGTTGTAGACTGTTCCCTCTTGATGAGCTGAATGAAAGCAAATATATTCGGGTGGCATGGGGTGAGGGAGTTGATCTTGTGCCAACCTTCAATGTTGTTGTTTGTTCTGTGTCCATCATTAGCAAAGTGGTTCCAAGTCAGTTGGTCAAAGGCTTCCTCAATCCATGTTGTTATCACATAGTCCATAAACACTGATAGCCTCTAGCCACACATTTTCGACTTGGTCAAGGGGCACTAAGGGAAGGGCTTTAGTTCGGCTCACCAGTTGATAAAAATCTCCTTTCTCCTTGTACGTTGCTGCAAGTCCGAGATTTTGAATCTTCCTCCATAGTGCCTGGGCGTAGTGAAAGTAGCATCAACGCATCTGAACATCATCAAACACAGAAGTTGCAGCATTAGCAGCTGCCATCTTGAAGTCTATCTGGATCACATCAGGTTTCAAGTTGAAGTGGTGAGTCTCGGCTTCTTTGATAAGCTGGAATGCTGTGCTGTACGAGTTCTGACTCTTGTCTGGCAGGATGCAATACACGAGAGGATACATGTGGCCCTGGATCTCTGCATGTAGGGTGTAGATTTGTGCAAGCATACGTGGTGACGAATAAATTGTGCCATCAGCTTAAATGATGTCTGCATCACAGAGATGTTCTAGGTTGAATGTTGTGGAAAATATCAAATTTGCTTGTTATGCCCTTGTTCAGCTATCAGGAACTGGTCCCCTGCATCTGTAGTTGTCCAGCCTCTCTCCAGTTGAAAGTCAGCTTGTGTCTTTGGCAGCCTGTACATGGATGTCCTCATTGTGTCGAAGTGGGGAATGTTTTGCAGTAGTTCCTCACTGTCTTGATCCTTCCTGAGCTCAGCTAGTTCATCTCCATAGATCCGGGGTACTGCAGTGGTTTCTGAGAGGGATAGCTGAAGCAGCTTTATCTTGAAAGAATCCACATCATGGACATGAGGGGTCACTGGGTGGCAGTGTGGAGTTATACCAAGTTTCACGAGCAAATCATTCATGGTCTGCAGTGTCGCCTTGCATGTCCTGTTTATGCACCTCCAGTACACCTGGTCATTAT
This sequence comes from Haliotis rubra, assembly GCF_003918875.1. Lineage (NCBI taxonomy): Eukaryota > Metazoa > Mollusca > Gastropoda > Lepetellida > Haliotidae > Haliotis > Haliotis rubra. The sequence continues at coordinate 450,868 of NW_025765514.1, read as the reverse complement.
TCTCTCTGTTCTGGGAGTACTTGTAGCCTGCATGACATGCGCATCTTCCGCCATGAAGGTTAGGGAGGAAAGACAACTGAACTATTGCATTCGCTATAATTAATCAAAGCACTGGTCAAGTCAAGACACGTGGTTTTTATACTGAACGTAGTCTGTTATGAATTGTCTAAACATCTCTCATATTGCAAACAAGTACTCTACACTCGAAATTCTATTTATGTTCATCTACACTCCAACTAGCCTCTCCATGTATTTAGTTACTTAATTAACTTGCATTTCTTGATTAGAAGAATAACTTTCATTAATCTTATTACTAAGTGTTCGAAAATAAACTTACTGCTTGTAATTAACAACATGTCTTGTCATGTTGATATTTCTAAAAATAGAAGATACATATATAAAAGAAATTAGTCCACATAGATAATCATTCATAGCACAGATTCCCTTCAACGTTGCATCCATTCGGTACATGTAAGAAAATAAGCAACATTGTGTAATGTAATGATCATATGTCGAGATTATGTGATGTTCATCTAAACCTCCAGTGTCCAAATAAAAGCTAATGAAACATTCATTTGTGTGTTGACGATTCCCATAAAAGGTGTTCGCTTGTGTTTCCAATATACCCTTAATAGATCAAGTACGGTTCCATGATGACTTAGTGAAACGTACAATCGTGGGGTCATCTCAAAATATATTTGTTGAATTTTAGCAGTGATTTTATCAATGAGGATAATAAGACGTTAAACTTGTGACGTTTTACATCATCATTTATGAGTTCATTGACCATTCAAATCGACACAAGCAATATCTTAACGGACAAACAACAAAAACAATGAAATCGTTCATGATCAATTTAATAGAAAACCAAAACGGTTATATAAAGCTGTGATGCAAGCACAGACATTTCCATCTAGAAAACTGATAAAATGAAAACTGTTCGAGTTCAATCTGTATAGTCACATGCTGCTACAAGGCGTGGTAGATAGTTTATACTTCAACAGTTGTGCAAGTTGATAAGTGCATTGTCGTATATGAAACACAATTAAGCGTTGTATTTGAATTTTGAGTTTGCCTTTTCTGAGTTACACACGCTCACTCATGTTCTCATCTAGTCGTTCTATCTTCTATATAAGGTACAGCTATTTCTTATCCATCGACATGCTTTGTAACGATTTCCGCCGTCCAGGGGGTCCCAGTTTCACGACTCCTTTAACGTAGATGGAAACTGGGCGTTTCTAGTCGTCATTCGTGCGTCTGAATTTACGAGGTGTTTTCAAGATATGAATCAAATGGGACGTGGGTTGAAACCGCATCTTCTCCCAACCACTAGATTCTGACACTGATACGGAGATATCTTGAACATGGATATTTATTCCTGATCGTTCTTGCCCTCCTCCTCACCATCACCATCTTCTGGAGCCGTGACAGATTCAGTGTCACTTTCTACTTCGGGCATGTCTATACGTGTCAGAATGTGTTTCATTTTTGGCTTCAGAAAAAGTTTGATTTTATGTTTGAGGATGGATTGCTCCGTGAAGGATTCATATCTCCCAGACTGTCCAGAATGGCTTGAAACAGAGGTGCCTGTTTAAAGTATGTGGTGTATTCCACCACGCAGTTTAGACTACCAGCCAGTTCATTTTCCACAACTGTTTCATTTTTCTCTCGATCCATTCTTCTGTTCGTCGCTGCGGCTTGTACTTTTTTCTCTTGAATTTCATTACCTCACGATTCATGTTGTACCTGTGCTTCCAGAAACGTTGTAAGCCTACGTTTTGCCACTCCTCAACTTCCATGTCAGTAAATGTTGGCTTCCCACGAGGATATTTGACAGCAAGACCACCACCTTTCTGGGAGGGTAAGTCACTGAAATCATCATCGGCACTGTCGTCCTCGCTCTCGTATCTGGTACGTTTTCACTTTGATTTCAGGTCATTTTCCGGACACCAAGTTTTGATATGTCGTTGTAAGTCGTGCATGTTGTCTATGAGCACCATGCAGTCTGCACACGCTGTGGCCATAGTAAAGGATCCCTCACTATTCGTGTCCAAATCCGTGTATTCTTGAGTGGGTGAATGATCGTACGACCTCTGTCCTGTTGCTGTTGTCTCGGAAGTCAGAGGAATATAGAGAGAAGCTTTCGTGGCCAACAAATAGAACCCGGAGGTCTTTAATGCCAGATTTGGCCCATGAGCCACCGCCTTCTGGCATAGGACTCTAGGCAAAGTTGTAATACGTTCGGAAGTTTGTGGTTTCCATAGTAACCACATGAAATATCAGAAAATACAGGAATTATAATTATCCATGCTCAGTGCACAGTGTGACCAGCCGATTGATAGAATCGGGCCAATTCTACCACCCGTCTAGGTGAAGTAAGGGTCGAAAGTGATGTGTTGGGCAAAAGGAACACTGTTCCTGGCTCCTTTGCCCTCAACCACCAGACTACCGTCCTCCACCGACCCAGGGGCACAACCCACGGCAAACACGTTAGCGTAGGAACATCAGAACTATTTCAAACAGGAACGATAACTCTATTCCTGTTTGATTCCAATGGTACTGAATATCACTGAAGTACTCAAACATTGTACTGCTGTTTTTGTTTTTGCTTATTTATTTTAAAGAATCAAACCTCCTTGATACAACTAAAAGAAGGAGAAAAACATGTTTGTTAAATACATATTCTGACGTAATTATTACCAGATGTTCACCTTATATTTCCAGTTATATTTCTGAAAAGGGTTTAATAATCACAAATGGGATTTGTTTGTTGAATATGCAAATAAAATTTATAACAAAAACAGCTTCATTTAATTCAAAAGCAGAAACTCAAAAATGACTTTAAAATATTTCTCAAACTGAACATTCGTGTAACCTTGCTGCCAATACCCTAAGTGGAATTTAAATGAATTCGCTGAAAAATATATAAATGACCAAAAAAGAAGTCAGACTAAAATATTCCCAGATATGTGAAATATATTCCCAATGTTAAAGATTAAAGTTGATCAGTTACATACAGATATATACTGAACCACAAAAGAATTGTCGCACCGATAGCGGTTTCTTAAAGCAAACACTTTAATTCACTCTAATTAACAATCAAAACGGAGGATTGAGTTCAAATTTGATGATTATTGTTAACACATTTTCGGGAATCACATTTAGAGTTCACACAACCAAAATTACCGAAAATGGTACCATTTTGATACCCCAAAGTCAGTATCGCGTGTGGCCTTTATGGGCATCGATGAAAGCATGGTATCGTCTGTACATGGAATGAATTAGCCGGTTGGTGAAGGCCAAAGGCACTTGGGTCCATATTCTGTGAAATGCCTGATCAAGTCCAGCAGCAGTTGTCGGCCTTGGGCGGAGGTCATTCAGTCTTCCTTTGAATCTCATCCCAAAGGTGTTCTATTGGACTCAAATCAAGACTGAGTGCAGGCTATTGTACGGTTTGGATACCATGTTGTCTTAGGAAGTCCAATGTTACTCTGTCAGTGTGGGCACGATCGTTGTCTTGCTGGAAGATGTAATTTCTGTAACGTCCAAAATGTGGTACAACGTGCGGTCTTATGACTTGGTCAAAATAGCGAGCAGCTGTCACGTCATTTCCTTATCCTGGACCGAGATTCTGGAACACCACGATGCCAGCTATCTGGTTCAGACCGATTGCACCCCACACCATGATGCTTGGACCACCCCATGAGTCTCTTTCACCAATACACCCATTGGAAAACATTGCTTCACGCCTTCACCATACTCTCAATCTGCCATGGACTGTCGAAACACAATATCGGCTTCCATGAGAACAAAGCACAGTTCTCCATTGTCGATAACGCCAATTTCGATGCTGAGTTGCCCATTGCAGTCGGTTTGGGCGGTGATGAGCGGTGATGACAGGACTACGATATGGTCTGTGACAGCAGAGGTTTCTTCAGCGCAAACGTCTGTATCGGCACTGATGCGTCTGTTGTGAGTCCCAATGGTTTGGCGTGCTCTTTCCGTCGCTCTTTGGAAGCGACCCTGCAGATGGTGGCGCACAATCTGTCGGTCTTGATGTTGTAATGTTACTGAAGGTGGCCCACTGCGTGGACGGTCTTGGATGCTGTTAGTGACCTGATACCACTCCTGCAGTCGGTAGATTGTCCTAACATGAACATTAAAATGATTGGCAGTCTGGCCAACTTGCAATCCTCCCAAGACTTGGTTCCTCTGACCTCTCGTAATTCGTGCCATGACGATTGTGTCAAAACAAAACTGAGTTCAGGCGAGTTTTGGACTCGCTTTCATTGGTAGGGTTGTCACGATATGCACGTGCATTTTCATTTTCACGAATGTCATACGGAACCTTTTACTACGTCTGCCTTTTTAGGTGCGAAAACACACTGATGTTGGTAATAACTGTCAACATTGATTGAAAAACATGTTAAGAAAACGATACAATCGTAATAAAAACACCATTTTGTAAGAACAAAATCTTGCATTTGGTTTTGAAAAGCGACGTTTCTTTTGTGGTTCAGTATTATTGTTTTGAAACTCGTAGCGATGTATAATTGCATTTCCTAAAACTGTTGGAACCCACGTACAATCACCAAACAAGCCCGCAAGATCGTCAGATATACGCTCAGTTGGACCAGTGAGAGCCGTTATTTCAACAAACGCACGTTCGTGTATTTGAATCTCTCACCGTCAGTCGCATGATTCTTATCAAAAACTTCACATTAAACAGCACAATTCTGTTAGCTACGTTGTCAGTACTTTCATTATGACGAAATATATTTTTCATGATATTTTTACAATAACATAATGCCATAAACGATTTAAGTAGTCGGGATTATTTTTATCATATCGCCACAACCATTACGCGCGTTCTGATTGGTTTGTTGTATTTTCGCACATAAAAAACATCGAGAGGGGGGACGAGCCTTCTTGGAGGTTACGGAAAGGGGGAGTGGTCACGCATGAGTAAAAGCAGTGTAACGAATAATACGGAGTCCAAGCTTACTTAGACTGACAAATGGTTAGCAATGTTTAGAATTTGATATTCTTGTTTTGGGGGTGGTCGTTCCCAAAAGTCCTTGAAAGATGATAATTATCCCCGTTTCCCCTGCCAAAAGGTTGATTTCTGTTGCTTGTCAAACCTTGCAGAAAACAAACAACTGAGGCATAGTCTCTGAAAACATATAACTTTGAAAGAAACACATACTCGTGTTTGAATCGAAAAGAAGCCCCACTGAGCTGGGAGATTCTGACGTTGAGGTAAATCAAGACTTGTTTTATATTTGGCTTTTGCATTATTGATTGGGATGAACGTAAGTCAAAATATTATAATTCAGGGACTATGAGACAGTCTACCCCATTGTCAAGGTGCAGGGCGACTGACTCTGAGTATTGTATCCGATAATGTTTTACCCTTTAGGGGTTCTGGTGTTGGGATAGGTCTCCAGCAAACCGAGTTGGTTGTAATAGCAAGAGGGGACTTCATGGATCAGCTGGTCAGACAAGCTGACATGGTTCACTGTGGTGTCACACCCCGACAGTGTTGATCATTGCTCACAATATCAATCACGGGTTTGTCTGATCCAAGACGTTCTATATACTGGCCACGAAACAAAGCATCAGCATTACTCGGAACAATAAAAAAGATTGTTATTTTTTTTTTTCGATAGCATGAATAGTATCAGATGTAACATGTAACATTTTGGAGAAAAAACGAGCATGCAGGTTCTCATTTCATTTTTCAAGAAGGAATGACAATAGAGCAAATGCTTATTATTTTCCAGTGAAAGTCATCTGATAACAAGTCAGGATGTCTTCTACTGCATCTGGAGAGATGTCATCCACGACATCTAAAAAAACACCGGGACTTTGTGTCCGAGCCAATGGCAGAAAAGCCTGTAACTGCTCTAGCAGGAATAGGGCAAGCTCTTGGTGACAGACTCGGCGAGGCGGGGTTTAATAAGGTGAGATTACACTTTACGATGTCTTACATTTCAGTAGACTGAAGAACCAAACATAACTGTCATTGATGAAAAGAATATCAGCATACTGACAAAAACGTATCAGGTTATTCTGATAAATTGATTTTTCATTAAAAAACATTGATTTGTATCTGTAGAGATAAATATGCTCAAAGGCAAGAGTTATTGTGACACTCATACAACAAACATAATCAGCATTAAACCCTTACTGCCGCAAATAAAATCTTGTGACATGAAAAGACAGGTGTTTGGAGTTATGGCAACATTCAACAGACTGCAATAAAACATTTATATCCATCTTAAAGCAGCGATTTTATGACTGCTTCCTTCAATTTGGCGTTCCTCACTTGACTCTTCATCTAAATGTAAATATTATTCACAATTTAAATCTTTACTTAATGTCGAACACTACTTGTCATGTGACCTCCTCCCATATCAAAGGAAAGTTATGGCTATGTTCCGCTGTAACAACTTTAGATTAGCAGTGGAAACCGGCCGCCACACAAATACACCCTATGATCAACGTCTCTGCCTTTACTGCCACTCTGTTGGTTTAAACTATGTTGAAGATGAGTTCCATGTTCTACTGATCTGTGGTAAATATTCTGAAATAAGAAATAAATGTTTCACAACCCACCAGACCCACCCTCCAACAATTAAAACTTTTGTGCGTTTAATTACTCGCAACGACATAAATTATCTAAAATCATTAACTACATTCCTCTCCACCGTATTAAAACTAAGACATAAATCCACTATTACTATCAATTGACCCTGTACTCCAATCGTCATCCTATATCCAGCATGTATGTATTTTTTATAATTGCACTATGTTGTATTATGGGCCAAGGGCCTACATTACTGAAATAAAATGTCTGTCTGTCTGTCTGTCTGTCAACAGAAGAGCAGTGTACCTGGCACATGCAAATAAGCCACAACACAAAAAAAGGTGTGTGTGTGTGTCACAAGCAAGGTCACGTGGTCAGTAACGAGTGTGTCCACGTTGTGCATTGATGCAGGCCTGGCTTCGTCGCCTGATCGAGGCCCTTCATGTTGCTGAAATTTAATAGGAGCTCCTGCAGCATTGTTGGAGAATTCGGGTAATGTCACAAACGTGGTTCCATTTCATCCCAGATGTGTCCATTGGGTGACAAGTGAGGTGATCTTGTCAGCCAAGGTAACACATTAACATTTTAAAATGCGACCGTGAAGAGAACTCTCCTCATCTCACATGCTCCCCACAGCAAGCGTGGATCTCTGCTCCTCTGGAGACTTAAACGTCAATAGTCTGGCGTCAGAATTTACCATCTGCTAAAGCAGGGCATCTTGCACAGGTAACGTAGATGTCATCAAACTGTACCAGTGTTGCCAGGCATGATGCAGACTGTAAGGGTTGGTGGCTAGAAACTGTGTTATAGATACATGGTTTGAATCCACTGTTCTTAACGTGGGGCTGACCACTCCAGGGACGGTGAATATCTTGATTGTTGTGCTGAAAACATCATCACCATATGTGCCAAATGGTGTTTCCATTGACGTTGAATTGATGAGCAGCATCACGCTGCGAGGTCCCAGATGAAGCATACCTGTAGTCTTTACCTCCAAGGTGTAGCATGTTGACTTGTTCCAGAATGATGCACTTCTTAAGACTTCGATGAGTAGAAATGATAAGCGTCCGATCGTCTGGACTTTTAAACTGAATATTGCTGGCCATTTTCTTTTTTCAAATATATCATGCTTGTTGCAAGTTTCCTGCAATTCGAACAGCAACTGCTTGATTACGTTACTTTGACCATTTTAACTCTCTCTTTCTCTGGTTCAAATACAAAAAGTCATTTACAAGATCATAAAAATGTCCATGCTACATTAACTTGTGACACTTGTATTTACGATGGCTACCTACGTAGACCTACAGGTACAGTTAAATACGTTTAATTGTAAGTATGAACTTGGTTGAAATTTCCATCTCTTCAGTATTCAGGGCAGTCGAAGTCATCTGAATCATGTTCAACATTTCTGTTGCTGTGAATTAATTATGTAGTATCAATGACTATGGATAAATATACGTGAGTTAGGATACGTAAAAATGATATTTTTACTCATGTTGGTATGCATGCTAAATTGCAGCATGCTCTCTCTCTCTCAGTTGGTAGCAGAAAAATCTGGCTTAGTGTTGATAATCTGTTACTTGAAAGTAACATTACATTCCTTTTCACCTCTGACCCCCAACAATTTATTGTTTTTTGTTTTTCCAGGCGTACATTGTTCTGGGAAAGTTCTTGATGTTGGAGAAACACGAGGAGCGTTTCGTAGAGTGGCTGAAGGAGACATGTTCTGCTAATTCCAAGCAAGCTGGGGACTGCTATACATGTCTGAAAACCTGGTGTGATGCTTTCTTGTGAGGTGCCTGCCCTCTCATATCATGCTTCTGTCCACATGTACTCGTGCATACGCTTAATTTGGGCTTCCTTGGTCCAAGTTGCATAACACAATCCTCTTTTGTTAGAACATTTATTTGTCTGGTGACGTGGGCTACAGCTCACATCCGATGCTTGGAAGCTGACGCTGATATAGAATGCAATGTTAAATAAATTCTTATGATAATATCTGTGTTGTTTTCACTGTATTTTGATTACATGGAGAAGGAGGCAAGCATTCAAATGTGTCGTTTGTGGTTGTATAACATCAGCATCTCAAGTGAATGTTCTGAAGCTGATACCTGTTGTCCTCTAGAAGATCCAGGTTAGGGTTTTCAGAAGCTTGTTAGGAGGCAACTAGTGGGATCATGTGGTCAGATTCACTGGCTCTATTTATCCATGCCATTAGATGCCACTTGCACAGATTAATGCTCATGCTGTCAGCCATTCGTCAAGTGTTCATTTTACAGACTGCCATCACAAACCTGCAATATTGATGCAATTTCGGCCATGAACAAGCCAAAACTACGGTTGTTTAGTGTTTCCATGACAGTTTTGATGGATAACATTTTATATTTATTAGGATAAAGAAGCTGTTATCCACTAAAAAAATCAATTTTGTTTGTTTTCCAAATTGCCTTTCAAAGACTTGGATGTGGCTGAGACAAAGCAGGACATGTGTTGCCATGTGGAGTTGTGTCCCCTTTATGACCAGGATGTAAGGGTGTTTTCCCGCTCAGACTGTCACACTGCACATTGAAAGAGAAAGCAACTGATAAGTCGAACATACACTGGGATCCAGGGAATCGCTGGTCCTGGGGTTGAAATCAAGATTTGCTCTAGTTATTATCCATGGTCTATGTGGGCCATACACATACTCATCTGGGGTTCCAGGTGGTCTGCAACTTGTCTCACTATGATGGCATGATGTGAATGATCTTCAATTTTCAAGTGACAGGATATACATCAATGATTAATTGTTATGTTTGATATACACTGTAGGGGCACACGTGGCCTAGTTGTCTGAGCTGTGGCAAGCTGCTTATGGAGTTGCCTCCCTTGACCACAGCAAACGCCAATGTTGTTTCGTATCCAGTTTGGCCTGATTTTTTTTAGATTTGTCAGCACTTGACCCAGACTTGTGGATTCACCAAAGTGGGAATTGTTTCAGACTTGCTTCCTCCCACACTGTAGTCCATGAAGAGAACTGTTTCGGACTAAGCAATGAATATTTATGCCTCCAGTCATTACCTACAGTCCGTTTGACTCAAAAGCGGACCGATGAATTGCAACCTTACTCGAAAACTAATAAACATAACATGGTCAATGAAACGCTGATCATAATCAAAACATCAGACCAACTCTGAGAGGTTTTGACTCAAAAGCGGATGAATTACCTTAGTCGAAAACTAACTGACTGACTGACTGAGTTTGGTTTTAAGCTAATAAACCAGATACACATTGTGCCCATGGTCAATGAAACGCTGATCATAATCAAAACATCAGACCAACTCTGAGAGGTTTTTGCAGAAAATAAGCCCTACAAATATAAAGGTTGTTTGAAAAAACGTTCAAATGTATGTATCGATTTGGTGATATCAATACATCATCTTCATTAATGTTGTGTGGTGTGAACTTTGTATCAACAAAATTTCACGTTTAATAAGAAATGGCAAACTGTCTTTATATTTATTACATATAATCCACACACGTGACAGGCAATAATACTGGTGACAATTAACTTATTTACTATGTGTATCAAGAAACAAATCATTGATATCACACATTCGATTAAGAGATCATTAGTACATTTCTAATTTTAATGTGAGTTTGGGTACGTTTCGTTAATTTTCGCCGAGAATATCAAAAGATTCCGATTTGTTTAAACCACTATTAAAAATTCACGCAAAAAGCACGCGTCTCTATAGTTTTTACTTATGTAATAGTGGTATTGCAACGGAATGGTGTAAAATTACACAAAGTAATATACACGTCTAAAATGTAATACAGAGGTCCTCCGAGGTAATTTTACAAAATAACTGATAATTGTCAAGAATATTTTATTCTAAAAGTT